>NW_027223753.1:203236454-204586812 GCF_028538775.1 Myotis yumanensis | reverse complement strand
TTGTAAAATAAAATTATTTTACCTTGGACATAAAAATGTAGGACTTGATATGCAAGAACCCGTATGTGTGCTAACTAAGTAGGGTAAGTTTCCCTTGACTGTCAACATATTCTTTTTGCTTAAGAAATTAGAAATCAGAAGTTTTTATCACACATTCATCTCGATCATCCCTTCCTACTACTTAAAAGGGATTTGTACGGAAGTGAGAACTAAACTAGTGAGCAAAAATACTGTTTTTTAAATTTTTTATATGATTTTATTGATTTCAGAAAGAGGAAGGGAGAGGGATACCTAGTTACCCTGAGCCTCAGACAACTAGTCCCTAATAGACTGAAATTAAACCAATTATTCATAATACAATTAGAAGGATAAAAAAGAAATAATTGAAGTGGACACTGTAGCTGAAGGGATATTTCCAGTCTAAGAGGAGAGCAGAATTCCGGGTCCAGAAGCTATAACAAACACACCAAATCAAGAGTGCTAGGGATTTACTAGTATGAGGCCAAGAAAACATCGGCCCATGGACTGAAGGGTCCTGGGCATATATGAGGTTATTTAGGACTTTGTATATTATATTAGGAATATTTATTTTATTCTTGGAATAATTAAAATATATTAAAAGGATTAAGAAGGGAATATGTTATTAATATTGTTTACATGTTTAAAAATTCTTATTTATATTTTGTAATAATATCCACACACAAAGGGCTTCATTTGGTTTATAATCTCTTGAATACTGAGAAATTTATATCAAAATAAATGAACAAGGAATTTCTCTATACAATAATGCTATTACTAGAGCAGTTATGCATAGAAAAGAGTATTTTCCTCTCAGTGATTTTTCTTAACTCCAGTTATTAGGCCACTTTCATAAAGAATCCATTTACTCTAGAAAATACAATTGCTTATTGGTAGTCACCTTGATTATGAATCTATACCACAATTAGGCTAGATTTTCTTATGGATTTATAGATGATGAAAAATTATACACTGTGATTTTTATAATTATTTGGGTACAGAGAACAATAATGACAGTAGAGATGATTCAAAATTGAGCCTTAGTTATAGCTACATTAATAATCAAAAGAATTGATGTAGGTATTTAGGAAAAATGAACTTGCTGATCTTACTTCTTTGTAAGGAAAACATCACCTTGTTAAATGTATACATATAATGGGGTAAAGGTGAAGGCTTGATCTAATTAAAAAATTTCCCCCTGTAAGGTGTTATGGTAATAAAGTAATCTGAGTTTGACCAAAATTATGTATGTAAACTATAAAATATTTTAAAATGCCTATTGGGATATAATGGAAATAGATAAATTATGTTTAAAAAGTTGAAAAACAAAGTTCTTTGAAATAATTGATCTCAATAACAACACAGAATGTTCAAAGACACCTATTACAAAAAAACAAATAGTAAAATTACATTAAAACTCTTCACATATAAAACTGTAAAAAAATAGAATCCAAAATTAAATCTAAAGACTCTACTTAACCACTCTAGCTGGTTTGGCTCAGTGGATAGAGCATCGGCCCATGGACTGAAGAGTCCTGGGTTCAATTCTGGTCAAGGGCTACAGTTCGATCCGCAGTAGGAGGCATGCAGGAGTCCGCTGATCAATGATTCTCTCTCATCCTTGATGTTTCTATCTCTTTCTCCCTCTTCCTTTCCTCTCTGAAATCAATAAACAAATATATGTATTTTTTTTAAAAAAAAGACTTTACCTAACCAAAACAAAAACTGATTCTTAATGACAACAACTTATTTCTAAGCATTGTTGTCTATGAAAAGAAGTAAGCTTCTCCATCTTTTTAAATATCCAATTGTAAGTATACTGTTGCAAGATCAAACTCCTCCCCCAGGTAAGCTGTAATGTTTAGAATTTCCCTTCTGAACTGTTTGAAGAGCTTTTCATGGAGCAACTCTAAGTCAATCCATAAAGCCATCTCTACATTGACACCCAGCACACTACTGGCTGGGTAAAAGGCTCCTGAACTCCAAGCGTCAGAGTGAACCATCACCAATATGTGTACCACACAAACCATCAGTGTAAGTGACCTCTCTCAGATACACAGACTTTCTAATCTTCCCCCAGGAGCCTGGGTAAACACATGTGCTCTGCTCCTCAAATGTAAATAGAATGAAGGACAGAGTGCTGGTCCCCATAATTTATCCAACTTTCTGGCTTTCTTCCAAATACCCATTCACTAAATTAACTTACAAGCTACAGATTATGCTTTGGTTCTAAGGCCCTAAGCATGTGGAAGTTTGTTACACAGCAATAGATAACTAATACTTCTGTGCTTCCCTGGAAATATTATATGTCACTTGAACCCAAGCTACTCACTTGGCTATATAAATAAAAGAGGGCTACCAGAGATAAAAACAAACAAACAAACAATGTGAAAGAACAGGTGGCACATTTGCAGAGTTCACCTTCAAAGCCACAACTTGCTGTTCTTTACAACAAATTGTCTCCCCCCTCCCTCATTTCCACATGTAGAGTACACTAATCCTATCCCATGAGAGATAACACAAAATCTAAGCCAGACCTGGTTCTAAAACTGCAGTTCAGATATTCTGAGTTATATGTGGTAATACATAAGGTCTGTGAGTGGGTCTTGGCCATTAAAAACAAAACAAACAAAAAAATCAATTTTATGTCCAATAGACAATGGTGAAACATTTTCACTTCAGATGGTCCTTGATTGTACTGATTTTCTACTTTTACCAAGAGTTGCTTTTTTCATGACACCTCTAAATTTTAATTTTATATTTAATTATCTTTCTTAGCCATATATGAAGTGAATGTTTGAGAATATTATCAACTGAAGATTATGCAGATCTTACTATGTATTTTACTCATGGAATTGTGAAGCCTCAAAATCATTTAAAATCTAAAACTAAGGTAGAAGGGACTATTGGTGTGGTTACATAGGAGAATGTCCCTATCTGTTAGTGTTGGCAAATTGCACTCAAATGGTTCAAGAAAAGAAGTTATTTATATAACATTTGGAACTATTATGTAAATTTTGGGATATGTTTAAGTTCAGAAAGAGAAAGACAAAGAGAGGAAGAGAAGGAAAGCTGTAATGGCAAACAATCAATTAAGTCTGAACTTGAAGAGCCAAATCTTTAGATAAAATAAAAAGAAAAGTTTTAACTGGACTTGCTAAATTTTGTCAATTGGTAGAAAAGGACACGGATGTCAAACAAAAATTTTTGTGAGTGTCTTACTGTGCTGGAGAGATGGGTTTGAGTTTCAGTTAAGAAAAAAAAAAAGGTCACTTCAGAGATAAAGGAAATCAAAAGTAGTACAAACCCCAAATTGCACATAAAATTTACTTTTTAGACATTTGATAACTTTTTAAATTGTCCATGTATAGCATGAAACTTCAATAAGTAAAACAAAAAGTAACAGCAAATATTCTATTTACAGATTGATTATGTAAAGAGCTCTGTAGACTTTACTTATCTT
The DNA here is from genome assembly GCF_028538775.1 of Myotis yumanensis. NCBI lineage: Eukaryota > Metazoa > Chordata > Mammalia > Chiroptera > Vespertilionidae > Myotis > Myotis yumanensis. Next base: position 204,583,331 of record NW_027223753.1, on the reverse strand, counting down.
TAGTGACACAACTATAACTGGTAAAAATTATTGAAAAACAAACATTTAAAATCTATAAAACATATTAAGGGCATAGAGCAAATTAAAAATATATTTATTCAAAAAATCTATCAAATCTTAGGATGAATTTAATAAGAATATGTATAACATACTTTGAAAACCATCAAATATTTTTAAATAAATCAAAGAGATAAATAAATCAAAAGACATCCCATGTTCATGAAGTGGACTAGTATTGTTAAGTTAGTAATAATCTTTAACTTGACCTATAGATTCATTCAATTCCCACCAAAATCCCAGCTGCTTTTGTAGAATTTTATTCTGAAATTCATATGGAAATGCAAAAGACTGACACAGTCTTGGAAAAGCACAAAAAATCTAGAGGACTCACACTTCACAATTTCAAAACTTATGACAAAGATACAATAACTAAGAAAAGGTGGTACTGTCATATGTATAATATTGTAAATCTGCATAATAAATATAATTGAGACCCCCCCCCAAAAAAAACCACAAAAAAAGCCTAAAGCTTCATCTCTATGGTCTACTTTACTTTCTCTCTATAATGAGAATAGAACATCTGTTTGTTTGTTTTTACATTTTTTCTGCCACTACATATTTCATGTATTTTTGTTAATCAGAAGGAAAAATTCTCCATCACTAAGTACTGAGTGGAATTAGTAGACCTACTTCAACCAAGTAAAGGGTAGATTCTCAAATTTCAAAGTGCATTTGAAGCACCAGGGTATCTGGTTAAAATGCATATTATGAATTACTAGAGGCCCGGTGCACAAAAATTTGTGCACTCGGGGGGGAGAGGGGGTCCCTCAGCCCGGCCTGTGCCCTCTCATAGTCTGGGACCCCTCAGGAGATAATGACCTGCTGGCTTCGGCCTGCTCCCAGGTGGCAGAGAGCAGGCCCAATCCCTAGGTGCGCCCCTGGTCGGGCTCAGAGCAGGGCCGATTGGGGAGTTGGGGCGCCGCCCCCTGTCCTGCACAGAGCAGGGTGGATCGGGAGGTTGTGATGCCACCCCTAGTCATGCTCAGGGTAGGGCCGATTGGGGGATTGGGGCACCGCCCCCTGTCACACTCAAGGCAGGGTCGATGGGGAGGTTGTGGCGCCACCCCCTGTCATGCACAGAGCAGGGCCGATCAGGGGGTTGGGGTGCTGCCCCCTGTCATGCACAGAGCAGGGCCCATCAGGGGGGTTGGGGCACCGCCCCCTGTCACACACAGAGCAGGGCGGATCAGGGGGTTGAGGCACCACCCTCTATCACCCACAGAGCAGGGCCGATCAGGGGGTTGGGGCGCCGCACTGTCACACTCAGGGCAGGGCCGATGGGGAGGTTATGGCTCTATCCCTTCACACACAGAGCAGGGCCCGTGGCAGGGGGGGGAGTTGGGGCGCCGCACCCTGTCACACACAGAGCAGGGCCGATCAGGGAGTTGGGGTGCCGCTACTGTCACACTCAGGGCAGGGCCAATGGGGAGGTTATGGCTCTACCCCGTCACCCACAGAGCAGGGCCCATGGTGGGGGCTTGGGGCGCCGCCCTCTATCACCCACAGAGCAGGGCCGATCAGGGGGTTGGGGCGCTGCGCCCTGTCACACACAGAGCCGCAGGTCGATCAGGGGGTTTGGGCGCTGCCCCCTGTCATGCTGATCCCAGTGCCGGGAGGCCTCGCGGCTCCACTGATCCTGGTGCCGGGAGGCATATTACCCTTTTACTATATAGAATAGAGGCCTGGTGCATGGGTGGGGGCTGGCTGGTTTGCCCTGAAGGGTGTCCTGGATCAGGGTGGGGGTCCCCACTGGGATGCCTGGCCAGTCTGGCTGAGGGTCTGAGGGCCGTTTTCAGGATGGCGGGTGACTGAAGCTCCCAACCGCTCCTTTTTTTCTTTTTTTATTCTGGGCCAGCTTTAGCTCTGAGGCCTCGGCTGCTGAAAGCTGGTTTACCTTCTGTATTTGATACAATGTTGTGGTCTGGCTGGCTGAAGCCCGGCTGAGTAAAGCCGGTTTCTGGGGTTTTGTTTAGCTTCTATATTTGCAACATAGTTGCTTAGAGTTGCAGCTGAGAGGCCGGCAAGTCAGGCGGGGAACATTGGAGTCCTCCTTCACTGAAGGAAGCTAGCCTCCCTGTTTGCATCAGCTGCCTGGCTGCCGGCCGCCATCTTGGCTGGCAGTTAATTTGCATATCTCCCTGATTAGCCAATGGGAAGGGTAGCGGTCATACGCTAATTACCATGTTTCTCTTTTATTAGTGTAGATTATTTCTTGGTTGGGGCCTGCAATTCTGCATTTCTGTTAAGCCCTCTATTAATATATTGAGCACAGATTTACTTTGAGCAACAAGGGACCACAGTATATTAAAGTATGCGTTAGTAAAATGGGAAATTTTAGGCAAAAACAGATAATCTACATGGTCAAGACGTGTAGAAAAACTCAAATACACATAATGTGCAGGAAAAATTCCTTTCATATTAGCAGAATATTTATATTAACAGGATGTACTCATGACAGAGACCAGGAAATATCCCAAATTAGAAAATATCAGTAGTATTAATAGTCTATGATATTTAGAGCTTATAGTTAAATCTGAATATACTTCTTAAAGTCTGATTGTGTGGCATGATAAAGAGACAATTCGCACAGAACAAGATGAGCCAAGGGAAGTTGATTTTATTCTGATTCTATTGTCAGCAATAGAAAGACAGCAAAGGCCACGTCTACATACCAAGCTCCACAGAAACAAAAGGCATGAGGGTTTTTGACGCTGGGGTAGAGCTAGTGGGAAAGTACTGGAGGACATAGGCGGCAGGTTGATCAATGGAATGTCTGCCACATTAAGTTATTCCTGAGTTTGCAAATGTTCTTCTCCGTGATTAGGCCATCTGTGTTTGCTAATTGGCTTTACTCAAAGGAAAAGTAAACTTTCTCCTACTTCATTACAGAAGCCATTTTAAAACTTGGAGAAAGGCTCCAAGTCAGGCTGAGTTAGGCTCCTACCCTCCCAATAGAGACTGGGAATAAGAACACTATCTTCCTTGATGATTTCAGAGGAACGGCTCCCAGGTCCTTGAGAAAGACAGTCCTGGCTTAATAAACTGACAAGAGACTTCTTTTTTGTTTATTAAGATTTGCATCTTAAAGGGACAAATTTTGCAAAGTAAATGGTCTAAGAAAAGGAAAATATATGATTGAGGAGAAAATAATGCAACACACTTATGTAAAGTAAGCACCTGAATCTTATATTAGGAAACATTAAAAGTATGTACTTGTAGCATAAAAGAAAGTATTGTTTTGGCAAAGTTGTTTAAAATTTAAGTTGTATATGCAAGGACCAAACATACCCATTTTTCTACATTTCTTGTATTCTTGTGGTCTTGCTAAATGCATAACTGTTCACCAAATTATATAATATTGCCTTTTAATCCTTGCAGTTACATCATATATTATCATATTCTGACAGGGACTTTTTTAGATGCAAAAAAATACACAAAAGTAGCATCATTAATTCAATGGTTTACTGCTTGTATTGCATTATATTGTGTTGTACTGTTAGGGGGAGTGTAGCTTGTAGAGCTTTAGAATACTACCTACTGATCTGGTTAGCATTATCCTTATGCAGACCTAACGGCAAGAAATAAGTAGCTTTGACAAGACTAACTGCAGATTCAAATCTTGACTAAATGTGAACAAGGATTTCACAGAAACCAGAAAAATTCCCTGTGAGGCTAAGTAAAGAGCAAACGCACTGTTCCATGTAGAAAGATGTCAGAAATTGACAGTGTGAGGCTCCCCAGAAAAGTAGGGCTTGGCTGCTACAAAACTGCCTGTTTTAGGTTCAAAGGAACATTCCTCCAAATTTGAAGAGCGAGACATTACACCCATTTGTTTAGAAGATTCCTAAGGATATTTCCAATTCAGTGAGACAGGGAGTTCGAGCTAGCTTCAATGGATGCACTCAAAAGCACACAGTGAATGTCATTCTCATAACTCCAAAGGCATATTATGTGTTAAAATCTAGAGTTACAACTTCATGCATGGGTTCTGCTAAACAATATATCTGATACCATCTGATCACAATTTGTTTACTCCATACTTTCTCCCTCTTTCAGCCTCTCTCCCGATTCTCTCTGCTCCAATTCTATCACCCTGGTTTAGATCCTCCTGGTCTCACTGTTGCATGGCTGCAATAGATGCCCACAGCGTAGTTCCCCGTGGGGATCTCCTGAGAACTTGTTCACTGTACAGTATCTCGGGCCCCATCAGAGATTCCCTGAATCACACTATGGATGTCAACAGTGAAATCTGCATGCACTTCAAACTTTGAAGAGCCCTCCCCTAGCCTGCCTCTTCCACTCATAACCTTTGCCGCTGCAATTCACTGTGTACCAGGCTGATTTTCCACAGAGTAACCAAAATGCAGTGATATTACAAAAGCATATGTAACCACCAGGCTATTTTTAATAACAATGATTTGCTTGGGAATTCTAGTTCTGGATAGTCAGGTGCAAGCCTTCTTTTTTTTTTTTTTTACTCTTTCTTTTCTATAGTAATACAGCTAGGTTCACTCTGAACTCCTCCCCTGCTATCTTCAAAGTTTGTCTCACTACTGTGCTCCATTCAGCATAAATATATACACCACCTATCCCTTCTAAAAAGTAATTTTTAATGTGTCCCTGATACCATTGTAATAATCTGCTTGTTATTTAACAGGAAAGGAGTAAAGGGAAGACTAGATAATACAGGCGTGCCATTTACAAAGCTTTGCTAATTTAACACTCTCCAAGTCTGTTACCTGAAGATCCCTGGGGGAGGGGACTGGACAACATATACAGGCCGAGTAAGGTCTAGGTGCCATGGGAAGGTGATTATCTGTCAGTCACACCTGGAAGCCAATTTGTGTCCAGAATAGGTATGGCCACTGCAAGGCCAAAATATCTAACTATATAAACTCCTAGACAAAGGGAGTTCACTGTTTTGGCTCTATCTCACGTGCCAGGATCCTGGCTCTCCTGTTGTCAGGGGCATGCTCCCCTGCACTGCCCTCATGGCTCAGGGCCCTGTGCTCTGCCAGACCCAGCTCCACCATGGAATGGAAGCTCTGGACACTGGCCCTCCCTTTGGCTCTGCTGGACCCACAGCTGCCCCTTTTCCAAGACTGGATGAAGGGACATGGAACTTTGCAACCCAAGGAATGTAACTCCATGAAAATAAAGTATTTTACCACATCTCATTCTCATGTGAGGTCTTCCAAAAATGCTTATTTCAGTGGTACCCTAAGAATCCTACTCCCACGAGCAACAAAGAAATTCAATTCTCCGGTAAAAGATTGTGAAAAGAAATACTTAAGTGTAATATAATGTGATGTGAACTTTGGTGTAACCTCTGATTCAATCTACAACATAGAACTGTGACAGATAAAATCTTAACACACAGCTCTCAGACAACCAACCACAAATGCCCTTTAAGAATCATAGAATTTTACAAGAGATGAAAAGATCCTGAAATAAACAACCCCATTTTATAAATGTCAAAAATCAAAGTTAGGAAAGGATACAACATTACAAAGTTGCTATGATTAAAACTCAGGTATATAAAAACATAACTCAGGTATGTTGTTTATTTTTTTAATACTTTCATAACATTATTAGTTTAAAACAGTTTTACTTAGCTAGAAATTCTTTCATTGTTTTCACAGCCTCATGTAGTGATGAAGAAAATGAACTTTAGCCCTCACCAGTTTGGCTCAGTGGATAGAGCATCAGCCCATGGGCTAAAAGGTCCTGGGTTTGATGCTAGTCAAGGGCACATACCTTAGTTTCAGACTCCATACCTGGCCCTGGTGGGGACACATGCAGGAGGCAACCAATCAATGTGTCTCTCTCACATTGATGTTTCTCTCTCTCCCCCTCTCTTTGTCTTTCCCCCTTCCACTCTCTCTAAAAATCAGTGGGAAAATATTTTCAGTTGAGGATTAAAAAAAGAAGAAGAAAATGGACTTTAAAATTCAGCAAACTTGGGATTAAGTCACAGCTCATCCCCTCACTTAAATTCAACCTTGTACCAGTAGTTTAACCTAACTCTGCCATGCTGTTATTCAACAGGGAATAAAATGTTGATTATCTTATAGTTTTGTTGTGAGTATTAAATGTAACAATGCACATGAAGCAATTAGCATACTGTCAGTTCCACACGTTAGCTATTCTATTATAATTATCATTATCATGATATATTTAAACTTATTTAACCAACACTTTCATAATATAATGTCTGATACAGCAGGCTAGTATCATCTATCTATCTATCATCTATCTATCTATCATCTATAATCTATTTATCATCTATCTATCAATACTGGCATACAGTTACTTTTATGTCTATGTAGCTATTATATCTGTTTTATTAAGCACCTAGAAATGCTCAGCAAGTTGGTGATATTTCAATAATCCAACTACACACAAAAAATCACAAGAGCATATGTTCGTTAAGATTGATCTCTTCTATTTTCTTCATTATACACTAATTCCATATTTAACTTATGGGATGGCCATGCTATTTTTCTCTCCTAGAAAATATTTCATTTTCCCTTCTATTGGTTGAACATTTTCATTCCAGAATTCCACCTGTTCTGGACAACTTTCCTAGAGAGAGTTCACATATCTCCTTTACATTCTGAAACCCCATTACAGTTATCTAAAAAAAAATCATTGTGCATACAGTTTTTAATCACAAAGTGTTAGCTTTGAGTTGTAAACTACAGAAGAACAAAAACAATGCAAAATATTTTATAGGCAAAATATAGAAAGTTGTTTTTAAAAATAGGCCAGGATGTAATAAAATGTAATTCTTTCACAACAAATCCTCCCTGATTTTTCTCCAGTACTCTCTCTTGCCTTTCCATGAACAGTTTTGGCCTAAAAAGAATGAACAGGTGGTATGGCGAGAAGAAGCCATGGGGGTGTTAATGTGGCATTAATTTCTGTAGAAAAAGAGAAAGTACTCTCAGAATTTCAGGCTGCCAATCTACTTAGTTGGCACCTGCAGTCTAAAATATCAGAGTATTTTGAGAGTAGGCGTGTTGCCATCATAACAGATGGTTATGAGCATTGACAGCCAAGTGATCATGTATGTACATCAGTAGTGAGTTTTTAAGGCAAGCTGCTCAGTTAAGAAGGTCAAACAGTCATTTGCCCAGAGCTTCTTCAATTAATAGTAAGAGGAATGGCTGCCTATTTATCATATCTTCCTATCTATTTATTTACTTACCTCTTGAATAATTATAGAGATACACCAATGAGATCTTTATATTGTAATCAGTAGATTAGAATTCAGTGGCATAGGAGATGCCCTAATCTCAAAGAAGAAAAATAATTTCAATAGCAGGAAAAAAGTGTACCTATAAATAAATAGATATTTTGGCAAATTATATGTAAATTTAACATATTCTATGTAAACTAGAGGCCCAGTGCATGAAATTTGTGCACAGGGAGGTGAGGGGGGTCACTCAGCCTGACCTGAACCCTCTCCAATCCGGGAGCCCTCAGGGGATGTCCTACTGATGGCTTAGGCCCACTCCCCATGGTTTTCTGCTGTCTGCGGGCCCTGCTGTGCACAGTCTTCAGGGCTGATTTGGCCACTCCCAGGTTGCCGCCAGGGATGGCCAAGCGGGCCCTGGCATGCATAGGCCCTGGGCAGCTGGCAGGTGTCCCACCTCACCCCTGGCCACTCGGTGCCTGAGTGTGTGCACACTTCCCACAGGTCCGCCATCTTTGTTGTGTTAATTTGCATACTCACTCTTGTTTGGCTGTGAGCATTGTGGAGGGACAGTCAATTTACATATTTGTCTATTATTAGTATAGAGGAGAAGTGGGGCTTGATTTTGGAATATTTATCTCCAGTATTACAAAGTTCAAACAAGCTCTTCTGGCCATATCTTACATTAAGTGTTTCATTAATTACTTTTTCAAATCAGTACAAGGTTGCAACTCAAATTAAGGTAAGCAATACTTGATTCCTACCAGTAATTGTCTGTACTCCACACATTCTAAAGGTTCTCTAAGCATAGAGAATACTGTGACTGTTTAAGGTCACATAGCTAGGAAGGAATACAGTCAGCTTTCCAAATCCTTTCCTTTAGATACTGTTCCATATCCATTTATATAAGTTTGCCCCTTTAGCAAGTAAGTTTAGGAAGGCATTGAAACTTAACATAGAATATGAATTAACAATCCAAACACAGCATATGACTTAATGAAATAATTTATTTGAAAAATACATACTTTTACTCAAATTTAAAATTAATAGTATATCACTTGAAAATATGTATTTTAGATGTGTAAAGTCATAACAATAATATTAGAAACAAGAACAGAAAATATTTATTGGGTACTTAACAGTCACTAAGCAGAGTTAAAATAGTTTTTTTTATAATTTATATGCAGCTACTTAGTGACAAAGTCAAGATTCACATCCTTGTTTGTCTCCAGGGATCCATCTTGCGTTAAGACATTACTGGTTTGATTGGCTGGAATACAGAACAACCACTACTTGAGTAAGTGAATTTATTAAACCTGTGAATCTAGAATTTCATGTAACTTTACTCAGTTTTTATTATATCTTTTAGGAAGCCATTTTCATGTTCTAAAAATATTTCAGCATTAATCACGATTAAAGCTTTTTTTAAAAATCCCAGGTAGAATCTAGTTGACTTTTCATTACGCAGATAGTTAAAATATTTAACGTTAACTGAAACATACATTTAATTAGAATTAATATATGTTTTAATGCAATTCTTAATTTTTTAAAAAGTGTCAAAGTAGCTGTGTATTTCTGTGTATAATTAGCATTAATCACATCTCTGAAAAGCTCCTTGAAAATTTTTACTTTAAGTATTATCTAGATAATAGAATCTTACTGGAAACTGCTGGAAAGCTCATTTCCAAATGACCTTCAGAATAAAGGAAAGGGTTTGGACACATGATGTCAATTTATTACAGTCTTCAACATTCACTCAAAGTGATATACTGAAGAAGGAAGTAAAAAGAAATAAGGCAATCTATCACATCCCAAAAGAACCTATGATCTTAATGTCCTTTCATATTGTTATATTCTGCCAGGATTCAATAAGAGAATGCTACTGAAAATAAAACTAAATAGTATTAAGCTACAAATATGACCACAGTGAAGGCAGTTCTTAGATCCTAAAAGAACATACTGTAATTAGTATTGTTGTTTTTCACTCAAGAACGTCTATTTTAACACATGTTTCCTAATATCTGGACAGACAGTCATTAACCTGTATTCATCTTGTGAGTGGAAAAACCTTCATGATGCTGCTTATTATTCATAAGAAGGGGAGCTGCTCACTTTCCTAATTTTTATTTATTTATTTATTTATTTATTTTAAATGTATTTTATTGATTTTTTACAGAGAGGAAGGGAGAGAGATAGAGAGTTAGAAACATCGATGAGAGAGAAACATCGATCAGCTGCCTCCTGCACACTCCCCACTGGGGATGTGCCCGCAACCCAGGTACATGCCCTTGACCGGAATCGAACCTGGGACCTTTCAGTCCGCAGGCCGACGCTCTATCCACTGAGCCAAACCGGTTTGGGCCACTTTCCTAATTTTTAAAGACACTGAAACAATTATCACATTTCAGCATTCCCACTGTGGTAGGAGGACAAAAGGTTGGGAGGAGGAGTTAAAAATGAAGAGAAGTAGAATTCTCACCATTAGTGTTCTAGAATGTACTCTATGACACATTAAAATGCATTGCAAACATTTACATGACTTTGTCTACAGACCATGAGATTTTGTCTTTTTTATCATATTGAAGACAACAGGAAGTTCTCAACCCACACCATTATTTTGACAGTTTTCTACCATATTTCCTAAAGTCTCAGTTGACCTATTGATTACAACTACTATTAATTAGTGGCTTTTTTTAGCATAAAAATAATTCTCAACAATTCCTTCTAGCAGAAGCTTCCCCATCTTAGACTGTATGCTGATTCAACCATCTCGTATTATAGTATTATAGAGTCTTTCACTTGCAATAGCTTCCATCATGCACCACCATCTGCAAAAAATTTCACTATTTGGATTACAATTGGTGAACTATGATGGTTGAGTCCACAATATTTGTATACCAAATGGTGAAATTAGATACAGATTTTGGTTCATGATAGCAGGGTTTTGGAAGTTTCAGACACTAAAAATAAAAGAATAATAATTTTCATAAAATATTAAGTTAAAAATTAACAAATTATTTCAGTAATAGACACAAGGCTCTGGAAATATAATTGGGATTTTTCCTCTACATTTTTTCCTTCATATAGTCTTCTGCCTCTCTTTATTTGTTGGTCTCATATTTATTTTCTGCAAAAAGTTGGGGCCACTTGATGAGAGAAAGCTAACACATACCAATCATATAGGTAGAGAAGTCATTCTGATTTGTTCATTTTCATCATTATGCCCAAACATGACTCTTTAGTCTTGCAGATAGGCTAGGAGACATCAATGTCATCCAAAACACATGCAGTAGAGGAGATAAAGTTTTAAGGGGGTTTTAACCATAAAATATCAATTTAATATAAATAATGTATACAATTTTGAGTTGTATTTATTTTACATGTTTATCAATATGAGTTATTTGGATGTTTCATAAAGCAAGAAGGTAATAGCATGATGGCTTTTCTATTGGGAATAATGAGATGTGGCTCATTATTCCCAATAGAAAAGCAATGCAGCTCAAGAGCCGTTGATTTCTCTGCACTCCACAGATATTTTTATCATGTTCCCAAGCTAGAAAGCATTAGAATCTTAAAGTTTCCATTAAAAAAAGTAATTGGAATTGAAATTGAAATATGAATCAAGACTTTTTTTTATAATCACAGAGAAGATTCACTAGTAATTAAGGTTTACTTTAATTTGTTTTACTTGATAGCCTTTGATAAAGGTGATGAGCTTTTAAGTCCAAACAATTAGAGAAATTCCATTGTGAAGGAGGACTAGCTATTTTAGTAATTTACAGCTTCTTTATCTTGAGGGGGATTAATGGCTTATTTTACTAAAAGTAAAATAATGACTAACAATTATTATTGTTCAAATAAAAATGATAGAAATGCTTTGGAATTTTATATCGTCTAAAAGGATATGTCGAAGACAAAAACCAATCTGAAAGACAACTTGAAGCCCATGTAATTTATTCACTATCTGTGTTTTAGAAAAGGGATTTATCTATCTCTGTGTTAGCATTTTCTTAAAATGCCTTGGCTTACTTTTCAATTTATTTCGACATTTCAGTTTCCTGTGATTGCTTTCCATTTCCCACTACTTACTAAAAAAGATAGTGATAGTAAAAATGGCTTGTACATAATTGTAATTTTCATGTCAACACTAGAGTATTTCAAAGAACGAAAGGGAGATAACCCAGTTAAATTGCTTTTTTCCATCTGCATTGGAATTTTTAGCTATAAATGAGTTCATATTAATGGAAGAACTGTCTGCAGGTAAGACTGTTTAAACACTTGGCTTCAATTGAAATAACTTCATGACAGACCAACATTACAAGCATTAAGGTATAGAACTGATACTATGATCAGTATCTTTTGTCAAGATGTTTGCATTTACTCAGATTTTATAAAAATGTGAAAGGACAATATTTAATTATCATACTTTATATTTAATGTCCAGTTAGTGAATCTTTAGGGTATATATTTTTTAAATATTTTTATTGATTTCAGAAAGGAAGGGAGAAAGAGAGAAACATCAACGATGAGAGAGAATCATTGATCAGCTGCCTCCCACACACCCCACACTAGGGATCCAGCCTGCAACCCAGGCATGTGTCCTGACCAGGAATCAAACTGTGACCTTATGGTTCATAGTTCAACTCTCAACCACTGACCTGCGCCAACTGGGCAGGGTATATATATCTCTAAGAAATAAGTTATGTGTCAAAAATGAGGCTAGTCCTTAATGGGTGGCTGCAATAAATAAATTATACTTTTTTCCCCTGTAGATCTTGACTAATTGAACTAACAGGATTATGTTTGTGACAGAATCAAGAAAATGAGACAGCATAGAATTTGCACTATAATCACAGTTGTTTTAAATAAAAATGATTTATTCAAAATATGGTTTTGGGGTACAATTGGCATCAGTGTTTACAAGGAGTGTAGGAAAGAAAATTGCCCATTTCACTTGGTTTGTGTGCGTGTTAAGTAACGTAACATGTATGTTTTCTAGTAGAGTATAAGAACATGAACATAAACAATTATTCCAAACATTTACAAATGTGTTATGCATAACTAAAGCTTCTTACACACTGAGAGGAATTAAATGGAGTGCATCAAAAATGCTTTAACAGTAGGTGATGCAAATTTAAATATCATCCTATATAATAAAAGCCCACTGACCAAAGAGCAGAACAACCAGAAACAACTAGTTGACCAGTCGCTATGACACGCACGGACCACCAAGGGGCAGATGCTCAACACAGGAGCTGCCCCCTAGTGGTCAGTGTGCTCCCACAGTGTGCTCCCACAGTGGGAGTGCCGCTTGGCTGACCGGGATGAGCGGTGCTCCCACAGTGGGCTGATCCCTGCAGGCCACGCCCCCAACTAGTGCACAAATCCCATGCACCGGGCCTCTAGTTTTTATATATTTGGAGTATAGAAGAGACATCTGGCATACTGACAAGATCACTTTTGAGTAAAACTCAACAAATTATTATTTTTTAAAAATCTCAGATAATTTTTCTGCCTTAACAAATGCTATAATGTTCCTTCTCAAGATATGTATAACAATCTGTAAAATTGGCTTCTTTTAACAATGGAAACTTTTTAAAGTGTAACTTTAAATTGCCATACAAAAGAATTATTTTATTAATTAGTGCTAAGAGAGTGAGTTTATTTTTTAAAGCATTTTAGCACTTCTAAAATGTGAAGATATTCCAATATATTACAAACTTTCTCAGGCTAAATGACATTTTATTTTTATTTTTTTTAAAATATATTTTATTGATTTTTTACAGAGAGGAAAGGAGAGGGATAGAGAGTTAGAAACATCGATGAGAGAGAAACATCGATCAGCTGCCTCCTGCACACCTCCCACTGGGGATGTGCCTGCAACCAAGGTACATGCCCTTGACCGGAATCGAACCTGGGACCTTTCAGTCCGCAGGCCGACACTCTATCCACTGAGCCAAACCGGTTAGGGCTAAATGACATTTTAAAGCATCAGAATTTACGAACAAAGATCAAGTATTTAGGTAACAAATTATGTGTCTACTGTTATAAACAACATATACATCGAGACTTGTTTCAAAGGTATTAATTGTTCACCTTGACATTCACTCCCAGAAGCAAAGTTGTGTTTTGGAATCATATTCTTTTATATTCATTTTGAAGTATTATTTTATATAATAAATAATTGCTTTGTGAGACCATTATGTTGAGCATAAGCTATAGTTTACAAATAAGAGATCTTGTATTGTTCTCTCATTGCTTATAGATATAACTATGATTTGATGTTTTTATGCAATGTGTCCACATAATGGTTGAGAATAAGATTAATTTAAAACAGAAAAAATCACAAATATTTTTATCACTGGATGGATACATTAGTTGGGCATCCTGGAACAATTATATATATGTCTTCCAGATATTCAGTGTGATGCTAGAGATCTGTGTATACCTAATGACTGCTTATTTATTTATCCATTTATTTATTTGTGTTCTTGGAAATTAAGTGATATGTATTTACCGTATTCAACAATTAGAAATAAATATTTTCTAAAAGTTTATTCAAGGACATTTTAGAACTGAATCCTTCCACAGTCATCATCATTCTGCTCTTCCTCAGTGACTTTTATCTTTTGTCCCCCTCAATATTCTATACATTTCTGCCTCATTGCATTGCTTTGCTTTGTTTTGAGCATTGCCTCAGTGTTATCTCATGGATTCACCAAAAATATTCCAATATTGGAGCAATGTGTCTGTTTTGTGTGAGTTTGGAAGTCTGAATAAAAAGTCTGTTTCAAAACATGTAAGTTTTACTCTACAAATGTTACTTAGCAGTACTCCATTAAAATAAAGAGCTGAGGAGAATTTATATTAATTAAAATTTTGCAGAAGCTGGCCTTTTGAAAAAGAATGGAGAAAGAGGAAAGGAAAAAAATGCAAGTAATATTTTGTGCAAAACAAGTAATGTTTAGAAACTTCAAAACCCTGATAAAAGAAAAAAATAGAACACAGAATATGAAAGGGTAGAACTGTTTAAAATGATATTTATTATGATAGAGGAGAAAAAGATATCAAGGTTGGTTAGTAGTAATAGAACATGTAAAGCCAGTGACTAGAATAAATGTGTAGAAGTCATTATAATCCTGTGAATAAAATAAAATGTGAAGGAGAAGAGAAATGCAGTGTGTGTACATGTGTATTATTTCAATATGTATGTTAAAATGTAAAGATATATATGTTGATATATATATATCAACATATAGATAGCATTACTTTTATATTATATACTAGAGGCCCAGTGCACGAAATTCATGCACTGGGGGGAAGGTCTCTCAACCCAGCCTGCGCCCTCTCACAGTCTGGGAGCCCTCAAGGGATTCCATGGGCCTAAGCCAGGAATTGGACATCCCTCTCGCAGTCTGGCACCCCTCGATCCTTACCGCCTGCCTGCTTGCTGTGCCTTACTGCTCTGTTCGCTGCTCCTTAGTGCTGCCATGGAGGCAGGAGAGGCTCCTGCCACCACCGCTGCTTTCGCCAGCCATGAGCCTGGCTTTTCACTGAGCAGTGCTCCCCTGTGGGAGTGCACTGACCACCAGGGGGCAGCTCCTGTGTTGAGCATCAGCCTCTGGTGGTCAGTGCATATCATAGCAACTGGTCATTCTGGTTGTTCTGCCACGGTCACTTAGGCTTTTATTATATAGATACATATCATTACACATTTGTGTGTGTGTGAGTGTATGCATATGTCTATAATGTATATTTTATTAGTGAGATAATTTGAGTTATATAGAACTGGATTAAACTTACCCTATCTGCATGATGGTTTCTGGATAAGGCATAGCCTGGTATTTTCCCCTTTTTCAGCTGGGATCCATATAGATAATCCATAGTTGTATGATCATATTATCTAGTTTCTTCTATGCATTGGTACTACTTTGTATATTATCTAGTTTCTTCTATGCATTGGTACTACTTTGTTAGGGCTGCTTTCACAAAGTATTAGGGATTAGAGGCTTAAACAATAGTTATTTTCTCAGAGGTATGGAGACTAGAAGGCCAAAATAAGGTATTGTCAGGGTTGTTTTCTTCTGAAGTCTTTCTCTTTAGTTTGAAATAGCTGCCTTCTCCTTTCATCTACATAAGGTCTTCACTCTGTGCATGTCAGTGTCCAGAGGGAAGCCTGGGTCCTGGGTGCCTGCGGGCAGCCAGAGGGAAGCCTGGGGCCCAGGTGCCTGCACATGTCCAGAGGGAAACAAGCCTGAGTCCCTGGTGCCAGAGGGAAGCCAGTGCCAGCAGCCAGGGGAAGGAAGGCCTACTCTTGCATGAATTTTGTGCATCAGGCCTCTAGTCTTATTATAAAAACACCAATCATATTGGACGAGGGCCCCCTCTAATGATGACATTTTACCTTAATTACTCCTTTTAAGGCCCTTTCTCCAAACTTGGTTAAATTCTGAGATATTGGGTGTTAGGATTTCAGCATATGAATTTTGGAGGTAGGTATAACAATTGGCAGTAAAGCTGTAAAGAATATTGCACTCGGAGTATTTAGGAATTCTTATCCTGCTGACCCATTTTAATTATTTATGATTTATAGTAATTTGAAGCTACATGATCTTTACATATTTGCAAAATTAATTTATAAAATTACTAGATATTTCTTTTTATAAGATAAAATAATTTTAATTTCTGAATTTTTAAAATTTAAGCCATTACTATGCAGTCAACATTTACAATTTCTATTTTAAAAAGTTATTGTGTACCCTCACTTCAACTATCTTCTTTAAAAGAATTAGAGAGTTAAATTGAATAATGCAATGTATTCAACAAACACTAAGATAAAATGTATATCTGTGAAAATACTTTAAAATATTTGTGCTGAGATTTTTGTGACAGGTAAAGAAAAATTCCTCTTATTTTCAAAGATAAGGACAAAATAACACAAAGAGATTAAAATGGGATATACAAATGCTACCCTCATTTGAAGGCTTATAAGCCTATTTAAAGTTAAAACAAATAATTCAGCTGAAAAGCACTCATCTAACTTATTACTTTTATAATAAATGTCACTATGAACAGAATAATTATGTGTATTGATGTTAGTCTCATTTACTTAAGTTTAAATTACTTTAAATTACTTATAAATGGCATCTTAATATTTACCATTTAATGTTTGGCATTTTGAATCAATGAATTAGGAAAACAAAGTGTAATTTCTACCCTGATAATGTACTCATGATTATAATTTGAAATCTGTTCTATCTGTGATGCTTTAGGGTTATTGGAATTTGTTGTAAATATCTTCCTTAAATGAGTTTCTGTTTTTACTCAGCACTTACATCTTGAAACGCTCTATTTAAGGCAAATACATAATACTAGAGTGTATGCGTATTGCTTACAAAGGAAATAAGAAATTCTAATAAAAATAAACTAGTTTGCTGTGAAAATTGAAGAGAAGAGCGTTTCTATTTACTAATAAGAAATAAATTATATTGCATGAAGTGACTCGATAGTAGAAATCATTCATAACTTACAACAATATTTTAATCCAACTCTTTAGTTTGAGGTGCAATAATTCCCCAGGAAACAAAGAAATTCCTTACAGGAGTAGATTATTAAATATTCAATGTTTTAATTTTACATTTAATTACAATGCTACTATAATTTTTCCTTAATTAAAAATATTTTAAGGTATGTAACTCATTACAAAACACAAAATTTGATTATCTCGAACTTTTAAAAATGTAAACTAGCCATAACCGGTTTGGCTCAGTGGATAGAGTGTCAGCCTGCGGACTGAACGGTCCCAGGTTCGATTCTGGTCAAGGGCATGTACCGTGGTTGTGGGCATATCCCCAGTGGGCGGTGTGCAGGAAGCAGCTGATGGGTGTTTCTCTCTCATCGATGTTTCTAACTCTCTATCTCTCTCCCTTCCTCTCTGTAAAAAATCAATAAAATATATTTTACAAAATGTAAACTAATATCTAATACCTACATACAATTCTTTTAAGATTTAAATAACATATGTATATTACTCCAGCACCAAAGTTAAGGTTATTAGAGGATTTATTGATAGCAGTTACCTTCTTTGTAACTCAACCAATTGCTTCTTTATTCATTCATGAATCAGCCTTCTTACTTACTACATAAGTGAGTATGAACTGTGAAGGACGGATTGAAGCTTGAACTCGATCATATTAGCTAATTAGCATTAGATTTTAGAGACCTTAGTTTTTATATTTAAATTAACTTAATAAATAAAACTAATAAAAAGAGATGAGAAACATGATTTTTGTTAAAATTAAGTATTTCAAACTCATACTGTTATCACTTAAGAGTAGCTGGCACTTATAAATTGAATTAAGTAAAAGAAAAGACAAACACAGTTTAGTCCTTAGTCCACAGTATAATACTCCTTTAGTCAAAAGGTAGTATATGGAGGATCATATCGTAAGCCAGAAACCAAGTGCTTGGAGCCATTTCCATTCTAGCATATTTGCAACAGCCATGATATTGCAATCAAGAACTGCTAATGAGCCCAGCCTGTGTGCTCAGTGGTTGAGCATTGACTTATGAACCAGGAAGTCACAGTTTGATTCCCAGTCAGGGCACAAGCCTGGGCTGCAGGCTCAATCTCCACTGGGGGATGTGCAGGAAGCAGCCAATCAATGATTCTCTCTCATCATTGAGAGATGTTTCTCTCTCTCTCTCCCTGTCTAAAATAAATAAAAATAAATTAAAAAAACGCTAATCATTGATATCTGTGCCTCTTATCAGCATACTGTTCTTCCCCTCTTTCCTTCTCCTCCCATCCATCTTTATTTTTAAGAAATTACTTGTCTTGACTAATAGATCACATGAGGGCATGTTCTGAAAGAGAATGATAATTTTTAGCTATTCATCAAAGATAAATGTTCAGTGAAAAAAGATATGCTGCTCCCCAGATAACGGCCTGTGAGACATGGATTATTAATATATCCAGATCTCTGAACAAAAGTGATTATTTACTCCAGCAGAACAAACTGAAGCCTAAAAGTGTATAGAATATAAAAAGAAGGTCAAAATTAATCATTCAGTTAATTGATATAAAATGAGAGAAAATACATACACAATTAATATGGTTCCATCACCATATTGTTCTTATTTCAGTGTAAATTATACATTACACAAAGCAATGCAGTGTGAGGTTTGCTGTCTAATTTCTGGCACTTATCTGCCGGTGGTCTTAATCCAGCATCTAGAAGGGTCCAGGAATCTGGAGGAGGCATTGTACGTAGATTAATCAAGAGTCCAGAGACGAAACCTAATTTTGAAAGGCTTTATGGGGAGTCAGAGAAGACTTAGCTAAAGGAACTAAGTTCTTCCTTGTTTCAGGACCCCTTGCTATTTATTAACACAAATTGTCCTAAGGCAAGGTAGATATACACATCAAAGGGTAGGGATAGGTATACAGAATCTATTGTCAGATTGGGGAAAAACTGCCTACGGCTGTTCAGGTGTTTGGCCAGTAGGAGGCAATAACATGTAGACTGAAATGCCCTCAGCTGTCTGGCAGCAAGCAGTCATTTATGCATCCTTTTCAGCTTTGGGGAAATGCCCTCAGCCATTTCCAGATGATTCAGCCTTGCTGGAACTGGCTTCCGGCACTCATCTATTCATAATTTAGGTCCATAGTATATAGCACTGTGTGATTAGCTGAAGGGAGATACGTAAAACATATTAGTATAAACCAGTGATGGTGAACCTATGACACATGTGTCAGGGGTGACACGCGAACTCATTGTTTTGGTTGATTTTTCTTTGTTAAATGGCATTTAAATATATAAAATAAATATAAAAAATATAAATCTTTGTTTTACTATGGTTGCAAATATCAAAAAAAATTCTATATGTGACACGGCACCAGAGTTAAGTTAAGGTTTTTCAAAATGCAGACACACCGAGCTCAAAAGGTTCGCCATCACTGGTATAAACTCTAATATGAGCTGGTTTGAAATATGCTGAGACCTCCTAGTACCTAAAGTGAATGGACTAGAGTCTGAGTCTCAGCACAATCTTAGTTCCTATTTATAGGCAGAGAAGCTGGAATAGCCTCCTGCCTCCCACACTCGCTCCCGTGAGAGAAGTCTTATAGGAAAAGAAAATCTAAGCCTTTTTTTTTTATAGATACACACAACAGTCAAAATGACAGGTACAGCGCACTGCTGGGGTGTTAGTATATGTTCTATATCAAGCATGTCAAACTTGTGGCCCACAGGCTACATACGGCCCACAACAAATATTTTTGTGGCCCAGCCAATATAACAGTATATAAGAAACGTTTTAATAAAAATTTCATAACTTAATTTTCACAATATCCTGTTATACATAATTATTAATAACGAACTACAGTGTTCACTAATGGCTGATTACTATAATCGTGCAGGTGCACCATTTCTCTCCACTAATACTGGCAGCGAATATTTTAGCAGCCCATGGCCACATCATTAGTCTTAAACTGACTTGTTTGGTGTGCGCAACAGGAAATATTTTGCTTTCGGAGATCAAGAAAAATAAGTTTATTTGCGTTATGCTTATTAATGTGTGCAGTTATTCAGTGTCTGGTAAGTTAATCTTCAAGAAAAAATATTAATTTTTATTAAAATGTCCAATTATTTTATGTTAACAATTACTCATTTATTTCGGACCTTTGTATTCAGCATGTCTCTATTGAAATACACCTACGTTTCTATGAAAATTGAAGCTTTTGTTTTTTTGAGGCACACATCAACTTAAACCTTGTTTATTTGGCCCATGTTAGCCTTTGAGTTTGCCATGCTTGTCCTACATTCATGACTCAGGCTTTTCCCCATCAGAGTACTTATCCCTGGCCCTTGGAAGGAGACACCAAGAGGTGGCGAGGCAGCGATTTACTCCTAGAACTTCTCCAAGGAGGTAGAGAAGTGGAAGGTTCTTCTTCCATGAATTGAAGTCCCATTTCACTTTTTCTCCTAATCTACTGGATTTATAAACAAAGTCTGTAATAATTCAAAGGGAAAAAATATCAGTACATCAGGGCAATCCTACCCCTACCTTCATATGGCCTTTTACTCAAGACCTGCCTCAGTTTTTTGAATAGACTTCTAAAAACAATTAATACACTAGATTTTGCCTGAAGCTGTGCTTTAATTTGTCTGCTATTTTCCAGCTGAAGCGCTTGGGGCTGATAACAGTTTTATTTTCTTATCTACCAAGTTCTGGGTTGGAAAATTCCAGATTCTGCTTCAAAATGTAATAATTTCTTCCTTAGTTCATCTCTATCTGTTCCTTACCATATGCAACGAAAAGGAACCTATTGGCACTTTTAATACTCTGTTGAGGATCTCTTTAGATATGAGCGAATTTGGTACAATTTCTATCTTTTGTGTTACTACAGACAACTACCTCATGTAATATGTACCTCCCTTTTTCCACCTTCCAATACCAATTTTTTTTCTCTTGTTCGGCCCTTCATCACAAATTATTTTACAATTAATTTAGCTTCCAATCATAATCTTCTAACCATATTTCCTGTTGTTACTGTTAATAGTTCTAATAGCTAATGCAACAGGTTTCAGGTTTTGTTACAACAGTTCACTACTTCTGGTAATATTTCTGCTTATTTATTGTGATTAATAATTTATTGTGACATAACAAATCCTACTGAAGCATAGTATCTTGAAATAGTAAAGCTTTATTATTTTTCATGCTTCTTTTTAAAAAATATATTTTTATTGATTTCAGAGAGGAATAGAGAGGGAAAGAAAGATAGAAACATCAAGGATGAGATAGAATCATTGATAGGCTACCTCCTGCACACCCCCTACTGGGGATCAACCCACACCCAGGCATGTGCCCTGATCAGAAATTGAACCATGACCTCCACAATAAGTCCGGTGACCATCTGTCTCCATACATAGTTATTATGATATTACTAGAGGCCTGGTGTACGGATTTGTGCACTGGTGGGGTCCCTCAGCCTGGCCAGTGGGGATCGGGCTGAAACCGGTTCTGTGACATCCCCCAAAGGGTCCTTTAATTAGAGTACCAGTGAGCAAATAGAGAATTGCATTTACAGCACCCTAAGAGGGGATGCAGCAGGTGGGTGGGATTCCAGCAGTATGCCAGCGAGAACAACTCTTCACTGAACTCAGCAGCATATAACATGCAAGTGGAAAAACACTCATGGAGCACAAGCATGAAGGCAGCAGCTTCAGTTTTGTAATTAGGCTACAGTCATGCCTCAGTGATGTTGCAATTTACCACTCCATCCTCCTGGAGCCTTTGTGCAAATGCTCTTGTGCGCCTAGTAGCTATAAACCCTACGTAATATGTGCCTCCTACTGAGATGTCATTACAACATTCCAATAGTGTCCCTGTAACAGTATGTTTTTAAAAATGTATAATTTTCTTTCACAGAAAGATAGTAGTAAATCTATAACTGCTTTTTAAAAGTTAAAAGCAACTCTTATGCAATTTCTAATACTTCCCACTAAGATTCAGATTTATTTATCTTCTTGTATAATTTAGCAATGTTATTTAATTATTCTAAAATATACACCCTTTCTACATCCAGCACATTTTTGCAATTAAAATACTGCAGGCTGTCTCTATATTGGTATTGTGACATTTGCTTTAGAAAGTCATGCTATTTTAAGTATTAGAAAACATATTATTTAAGAATATATGACTAAGAGTTGATTATTGTGCCCTTTATTACACAGTGTGTGCATGAAGGTACATGATGAACATTTGATATCATTATAGACCAATAAAATGGCACTGTACAAATGTGTCATGCCAGATGAAATGCCACGCAAAAGGCTGGCAAATACATGCATGCTGAGTGCCAGTTTTCATTGTGGCATCATTGTCAGTTGAGAGCCTGATCAAGGTAATCAAATGAAAAAGTGCCTGTTCAGACACCTAGTGCAGGGCCCAGCTGACAGCAAATGCTCAGTGAAAACGTGACCAGTCATTGTTATTAATAGTGTGTATAGTTTTGTGCTCACTCTGAATTGCTCCTAATGTGTGTTAATGGAGATAAAGGTAAATGTGTTATTCATTACTAACCTTTAAAGAAAATTTAAAAAGCAGCAGGGGAACTGAACAGACATTTTCCAAAGAAGACATATGAATGGCCAACAGTTCTGTGAGAACATCACTAATCAGCAGGAAAATGCAAAGCAAAACTACAATGAGATATCACCTCACACCTTGCAATTAAAGTACACCTTAGAATAGCTGTCATCGAAAAGACAAGAAATAATAAATGTTGGGGAGGATGTAGGGAAAAGGGAACCCTTGTGCCCTGTTGGTAGAAAAGTAATTGACACAACCATTAAGAAAAACAGTAGGGATATTCCTTAAATCTGGAAAATAGAACTACTATATAATCCAGCAATTCCACTTTTGAGTATTTATTTGAAAAATTTAAAACACTGACTCAAAGGATACATGCACTCCATATTCACTGCAGTATTATTTATAATATCGAGATATGGAAATAAACTAAGTGTCTATTGACAGATGCACATATAAAGAAAATGTGTTCTATATAGATTATTATTAAACCATAAAAAAGAAAGAAATGCTGTCATTTGTGACAACATGGATGGGACTTGAGGGCATTATGTTAAGTGAAATAAGTCAGACAGAGAAAAGTAAACAGTGTATGATCTCATAGATGGAAGCTCAAAAAGTTAAGCTCAAAGAAACAGAGAACAGATTGGTAGTTGCCAGAGGTAAAGGGGGTGGGAATGAATGAAGGTGGTCAAAGGTTTCATTTATAAAATATCTACGTTAGGGATGTAGTGTTTATATAAAAGCACATTATACAATTTATGCCAATGACATCACATTTGTTTATATTTTTAAAAATTCTTATTGCTATTTAGATATTCTAATATGAAACTAAATGTAAACAGAATTAGAACCAAGGTTTCTCAAGTCTAATATAAGTAACTCATTGTTTCATTTTTTACTTTCTTCCTTTTTAAATCAAAAACAGTGGACACAACAAATCAAAATACTAATTAGTAAAGAAGCATGGCATGTGACACTTCTGAAAAGTGGCTGCTTTCTCATTCTTAAGACATTTTGGAAAATTAATAAAATCTATTTCTTTCTCCCTGCCCTCTATAATGCTAACCTCTTTCCCAAATGTAAATGCCTATCATTTAACCAAAGCAGCATAGCATTGGTGTGTTTTGCTGTTACTTCAATTTATACAAGATTTAAAATTAACCATTAAAATGAATTTTCTCTTTTTGTAAATCTATTACTTTAGAGAAACACGGTGGACTGTAATACTTTTGTAATACCCAAGAATGAATAAATGGTAATATGTTCTCTACTTTAGGATAAAAAAACAGCTCTTCTTTTCTTTCTAAGATCTCCCAAAAACTATCCTAGGCTGAATAAGCAAGGAGCGCATGATGTCCATGTTTAAGTTAGTGAGTGCATTAATTAAACACAATAGAACAATCTTTAAAACATCCAATCTTTCTGCTCTCCTATCATGACTCAAGACAGTCCCAGAATATGATTATGTGATTAAGGAATGTGCCCCTTAAGGATATTTTTATATTATGCTATGATTAGTGTCATCACAAGGGCCTTGATTATTCTGATTAAGTGCAAGTACTTTAGCTGTTGAGTTTAAAAGATTTATTTGTAAAATGTAAAAGTAAAGCACTTGAGCAGCCAAAACAAGGTGGACAGGGAATAGTCAATAGTTTTTCTAGTCTGATCCTAGACTGCAAAATGTGTTGTGAAAAACAGCAGTTAAACAGAAGATGTTTGGTCAAGTACAAACATTTCATATATGAGATTAAAATAAAAATTATGACCAGGGGGGTCCTTTTGCATTTTCCATGTGACACATGCCTTCTAATGTGAAGGTCATCTCAATGAGACTGACAATTTATATCAAGAGAATGAGGTAAGGTTCTTTGTGCACTTCTATGACCATTAAGGAATATTATTGCCCCAAAGGTCGGTAGAGTAATGAACTCCACAGACACAAATAAATTGGATAAAAGGCCAGTAGAATCAAAGCAGTAATACTGAGAGAGACCCACTGCCCCTTCTTTCTTTCTGCTAACTCTACACTGGCTATTTATTCTCTTTACTTTCTGATTCTAACTTCTGCAAACAGCTCCTGCTCTAAACTTTTTCTTGTGGGTCAAAGGAATGACTGTACAGACTGACTGGGCCATGTGTCTTTACGGACCAGCAAACTGCTGTGTGGTCCAGGAATGTCATAATTGCTTATAACAAGTCTGCTTATCATTCCTCATGAAAAACTTTATTTTAGTCATAATATAAAAATAATCAAGTTAAGTAAAGCATATTTGTATTTTTACTTGGTACTTGTGCTAGAATACACAAGAGAAAATAATGTCCTTATTTGGTAGCGTTCCATGTAGACTCTTTAGGGTTGTAAAAGTTGTAAGAAAAGTGGAAGGAAATAAATTGATGGGCTATGAGCTGAAACTTTTACTCAGAATGTAATAACTTAAAAAGTGATCCCAAGCTTGGGAGACATGGGTAAAGTGTTCTACAGAGCTTTACCAAAAGGTTCAGCTAGTTTTGGGGAAGAGTTGATTGAATATGGGCCTCAGGAGAGGGAGGATTTATTTGGGATTTAACAGCCGTTTGTTTGGGAATATGGTCCTACTAAGAGGGTTGAAGAGGAGCTGTTTAGGGGTTAAGGTCATGCAAATATTGAGATAGAGAAGAAAAGTCTTAAGAGCAAGGGTCATGATGAAGGGAAAGGTGGATAATGGAAATTCCCAGTCCTTCACAGTCTTTATAGTTTCTCCTTTTGATCAAAGGAGTGATCAAGTCTCATCACTTGACAAAATTTTGTTAATTTCTCCAAACCTATATACTAGTGTCAACTGAACTCCCAGACTCATTGGTGGTGGCTGTCAGAAGGGATCCTCATTAATATTACTCTTTAAATGTAATTATCAAATGAATTGATATTTGGAATATTTTATGATTCTAGAGAAAGTACCGGGAAAAGAAACCTGTGAATACAACAATGATAACTAGAATTATTAGAAAGACTTGAACAATGCCTTTAAGCCAGGATTCTTCCCAGCCTTGGGCCATTGAAAAGAACATATCTCATCCCAGTCCCAAGGAAACAGTCTTGATATCAGTAGGCTTATATATAATGCGACTCATTCTTCCAAATACATAAAGTAACAAGGTTAATGTGAATTCACATTCCCAAAGTTATGGGGAAGTTCATATGTTTTTGTCTCTAACTAAAAACAAAATATAACTTGAGGTCCTGCATGTTTTCTATTTCAAATTTTAGCTTGCAGTGAATTTATGTATTATTTCAGGATGGAATTCTACTGGTTAGGTAGATAGAGTCATTTCCCAAGGAAATTAAATTTACATCTTTAAAATTTCCATACTAAAGACTTATTTTGTAAAACTCCTCTTACAGGTTTATTCTGTTCTTTGCTGGGAAGTGGCCTGTATCTCAGCAGCCACACTTGAGCTTCCTCCTGCCATTATGAATGTGTATGAAGCCAATTCCCGTGCAGAAAAATAGCTCTAGGACTGACTCATTACTGGTAGTGTAAGAAGCTAGTGCTCAACAAACTGCCACAGAAATGAATTAACTTCTCCCTCAGTCACCACTGCTCTGAGAATGCATGGGAATGGATATTGAATGCAGCTTAGTTAATATAGATCAATTCAATTTCAAAATGTAAAATTTTGTAAATACTACATTTAAATGCATTGGCAGAGCCTATAGAAAATGTAATTTATATTTTTATCATAAGATATACATAACAATAACCTTAACAAAAATATGTAAGTATACCCATTTGAACAGAGACCAGAATAAAACAAGTTTTGAGAGTGTGTGATAAAAAGTGGGGGCAGAGAGGGTAGCTTTGGAGAGCATTGGAACAGATTTTTTTTTCTAAGTACATCTAAGTTTGTGTTGGCACAGATTTTTTTACATTTGCTTTCTTGGCATCTTTCAAGAATAAGTGAAGAGATATAGTTTCAAAAGAAATGAAAAACTGTGGGTTATGCAAGATAAAGATGGTTATCTGAATAATTTTTACTAATGTCATTTATCTTTAAATACTATAAAGCTTACTTCATTTTATTTTTACTAAAATCACAGATTATTTTAAAATGAAGAGCAATAGCTGTAGAAATGTAAATGTTTAATACTATAATAGTTTCCTTAGAATCTTTAGATGTCTTCTGGTCTTAAGCTTGGAAAGATAAACATTAAGCAAAGGGAAAACTAAACACAAATCATATGCAATTAATAAAAACTAATCATTAATAGTCTTCCATTTTATGCCATTCAATTTTACACAAAATGTCATTTTAACCAAGTGAAAAAAATTTGATTGATATACATGATTAAATTGGTATTAGCCAGAGGTTAAACAAATGAAAAAAATGCAATACAATTTCTAATTAATATTTTATGTTACTTTGAATATACCTTTGTATAATCACATATTCATCTGCATAATTATTAAATTACATTGATTATGTGACTGATTAAACTAATTATAATAAAACATTTTATAATCATTAGTAAGGTTAACAATTTTGAAGCTGGCAATTATATTAACCTGGTTAATTTAATCTAAACATATTTTTTCTTTGCAATGTATAGTATTTCCATTGTACATTTGTATCCAATTAATTTCAGCAAATATTCTAAGAGCTGGTATAAAGTCAGTTTTGATATCATTGTTCTAATATATATTATCTTTTTTTGTACATCACTTATGAGTTCATTGTCAAACAAAACTTAGGAAAATATTATGTCTTAACTTCAAAATTAGGTAAGTTGGATTTTCATGTTTTATCTTGACCCAAGAAAATATGAATTGTTAAACATTTCGATTATAAAGGTAATCCTTTGTCAGTTTTTATATTTTCATGCAAGCAAGAGAGTTCTCTCTTCATTGACAATAAACATGTCCTTGGAAGTTTCTGTCTAGGAATATTAAAATGTAAGGCCTTTCTTGGAGTTAATTGATAAGAAAATTTGTTCATTATGAACTTAGGAAATAGTCACCAGTAACAATTGGGAAAACTGTAATGAGTTTTATGTTTAAGGAAATAGAAAGTAGATTTTTTTTGCTAGAAAATACATTTATCTTAAAAATCAACAGAAAATTCTAGAACTAAAATTAAATATATATATATATATATATATATATATATATATATATATATATATATCAAACCAGAGTATTTGTCTGTTGTAGTCAGAACATCATACTTGGTAGAGCAGCTGTGTGTGGGGCTACCATTGGGTTAAGTTAGTTGTTCACTGCAGTGTGTCGTAATGCATTGGAATTTTGTAGAGCTAAACAGATAAATTAAAGAAACATACAATAGGGATTGCCATGCCTGCAGCTTTTCATGTCCTTCAGAATGGCACTGATTTCTGCTATCACACCTGGGATGATGTAGCATTGCTTTTGTTTATTCTTTTGTCTGTGGTGTAAAGAGGGATTTTTTCATGGTCTTCTGAAAGAAATAAGGATTCAAGACATAAGGATTTACTTACTGTGTGTATGTGAACTCACTGGATCCACTATGAGATGAACATGTAGTTTGACCACATTTTTACCAAGTTTTCATATCACCCTTCTCTTGAAGGGGTCCATGATCATAACTGATTTCCCCTGGTATTAGAGCCAGTTCACACATTGTATTAAAAGATAGGGGTGCTTCCTTTTTCACATGTACCCATGGCCATTGGTCCCGTAGGTGAAAGAATAAAATAATCTCTGTTCCATAGACTTGCTCCGGCATCACACAATCTCTATTTTAATCATTGGACCCAGTCTGAGAATTGGCTCAGGTTTGAAAACTCTGTGAGGGATTAAGTCTTTTTACTGTAGTGACTGTCATCAACCTTCTCTTTATTCAAACTTTGGAATATTAATTTGAAAATTAACATTAAAATAGTAATTTTTGAATATCATGCATATACAAACACCGTTGTTGGCAGCCTATTTTATCTTTTTCTGGAAACCATGATGGACTCTTAGCCATCATCATAAATTACTGCATAACAGGACCCCTTAGTTGTTATGTTGATGCTGCTAAGACCTTGCCTTTACTGTGTCAGAGTTCTATATCACCATTGATGCTGGTTTTAAATAATCGCTATATTGTCCTGGGCCCACAGCTGACATCCACTCACTGTCAAACCTATAAAAGGCATATTCCTTATCACCTAGTAAAGCTAATTAATGTCCTTTGGGCCACCCTAAAGTATACAGTCACTGTAGCAGGGCTTCTCAAACTTTTTAAACAGGGGGCCAGTTCACTGTCCCTCAGACCGTTGGAGGGCCGGACTATAGTTTAAAAAAAAAACAACTATGAACAAATTCCTATGCACACTGCACATATCTTATTTTGAAGTAAAAACACAAAATGGGAACAAATACAATGTTTGTATTTGCATGTGGCCCACGGGCCGTAGTTTGAGGACCCCTGCACTATAGCATGGCCAGCTTCTCCATTTTTTTTATTGAGTCCACGCACTCTATCTTGACATATTTGGAAATTCATTCCATATAATGTGGCCCATAATATTTCTAAGAGCAGTCCCTATGGCACACTAGGACTAAACCCTGGGGCTCTTTTAATGCTTTGAATTCTGTGTTTCCTTCATAGAATAAAACTCCATATTACTAAACTTTTTTTCATCCAGCCTTCTCCTCTGATTTAGGACCTGCAAGTTGTGGTCAAAGTATGGCTTTTCTGTCTCCTATTAGTACATATAAACCAGGTCCAGCAACTCCCACCATGATTAATCTCTCTCTTCATTTATGGGGTGCAGCACTTCTGCAGGCTATAACTAGACTTAATCCTTACTTTGGGTTAGATGGACACCAGGGAATGGGGCAGATCCTGTGGAGGGCAGTTTTGTTTTGCGAGGAATCTGCCTCAGATGAATCCACTTTAGAGTCTCCAGGGATCTGCTATCGTGCAACCGAGGAAAGCCACTTCTCCAGGTTTTGAGGGCAAGAAGCTCTAATCTGGTTGTTAAACGCTATTAAGCCCCTTCACTCATATGTCCCCATTCCAAGTCTCAGGATCTTATTCTTTGTATTTCTGACTGTGACCTTGACTTACTGAGAAAAATGGACATTCTGCTACTCTTATAATCAGATCTTTGGCCAGATCATCAGCAACCGTTTCCCTCCAATTGCAGGAAATTATGACCTCTTTCAGTGATTCCATGGACACTTTCTAACTTTCCTACAATGCACCCAATTACTAATTGGCTTATTTGAGCCTGTCATTTTCTCTATTGATGCAGTAGGAATAGTAATGTACAGCAATAAACAATTAAGTCCTACTGTCTTTGTAATGACCATTCCCCTATATCTTTCTAATGCTATGGATATAACATAATACAGTGGATATTACACTTATATTCTAACCCAGATGATCACATGTAAAATAATTAACAATTTTAATTCTATAATATCAATATGCCAGAAAGTAGTACCATTCTATTGGCCAATCTGTTGCTACTTGATTGATGAGAGATCCAGTTTCAGAATCATATAAAATCCACTCCGCTGCTTAGAACCACCTCTATTACACGCTGCCTTATGTCAGGCTTCCCAGAAGCAGACCAGTGTAGGCTCAGGTAGACATAGGGAGTTCTCTGGGGGGAAAAAAGATGTTGACTCTTAGAAACAAATGAGCATAATTCTGATATTAAATAGTGATAAGTTATAAGGAGGATTTTTATCTATAAATCCATTCAGTGGTTCTCAACCTTCTGGCCCATTAAATACAGTTTCTCATGTTGTGACCCAACCATAAAACTATTTTCGTTGCTACTTCATAACTGTAATGTTGCTACTGTTATGAATCATAATGTAAATATCTGATATGCAGGATGGTCTTAGGCGACCCCTGTGAAAGGGTCGTTCGACTGCCAAAGGGGTCGCGACCCACAGGTTGAGAATCGCTGACTTAGATGAAGACGTGTTACTGAATAATGTCATAATATCATCAACGAAAAGTACAATATATGTGAAAAATCTATGAAAATAGAGCTAATAACCTTTGGATTTTATTTAAAGCTTTATATTTATTTTACCTTTAAATTATTTGGTTATACACCCAGTATTTACTTTACCATGTGATCACAGCTTAACAAATAGTTATGCTAGAAAAAAAATGACTTATTGTTATTAATACTAGCAATATGAGATCACTTTCATACTGATTTAAATGAATTGGCTTATGTGCTAAAACTTAGCAAATTAGGTTAACATGTGAGAAAAGTATACTTATGTATGTCTAAGCATATAATCAGTTGTTCTGATAAATTACTTAAGCATGACATTTCTCAGACATGACTTTTACTTGAATAATTTTCCAAGGTAGCATTTTCTTTTTTTTGATGCTTGATATCAAACTATTTTTATCCCAACTGACAAATATTCTGTATGGTGTGATTAAATTATATTTGCATAAATTGTATTCATTGCAAGACGAAATCATTTTTCAAAGTTATTCCTTTCAAAAGAGTAATATATCCATAGAAATATGTGATTTTGCTTTATCACTCAAACATAATGGGAGCAATGGAATGTGGTGAGTACATAGAGTTGAAACATGATTTATAAATTTGTATGAAAATCTGATAATGCCAGTTCAATACAATGCTTTCTCATCTTTCTTATTTTAAAACATATTTCATGTTTTAAAGAAAAGTAACTTTCTAACTAATGTTCTGAAATAATAATTTTATATTGCTATATGAAATATGTTTTCCACCAATATCATCTGCAAATTATTCACATATTAATTGATCTTCTCTCAAGAATAATCTTCCTATATAAAGTTCAGTACTTTAGCTTTCACTGATATAAAGAGAAAATAAAAATATGAAATTAAAACCTAATGCCATAAAGTATTCCTCTTTTATATATAATAAACAGAGATAAAATCATAGTGATTTGAAAAGTATAACAGATCGCATTCTTGGGGAGGAGCCTGGAATATTTACTTATTTGAAATTATGCCAGAATCTATGCATTTGTGAAATATTCTTATGTCTTCTTCATTGCCTCTGGCTTAATGCAATCTCAGTATCTCCTTCACCATCCCACTTCTATCCATCCCATTTTTCCGATGACATTCAGCCTAAACAACAAATTTCAAAAAGTTGTCCCCAAATGATAGTTCTTATATAACCTAATTAAAAAAGAAGATATTAAAATAGACACCAAATTTATGTCAGAATTTTCGGTGGGTCTATGACATAGGTAAGGAAAGATGGTCTTAAGGCTAATTACCAGGTCCTCCAACATGTGAGATGAAAGGTAATAAAGGTACTAACTTTGTAATTTTTTTAAAAGAGACATGTAAATAAATAAGTACATGCAGTGTGTTCATAACAGTGCTTGGCTGTTAGTAAACATCAATAATGATAACTAAAACGATTTTTCTTTGTCTTTAGAGATGTGGTATATATCAATCTGTCAGATTGAATTATATTATTCTTCTTGAAGATATTTTCTGAAATAATGCTTACTATTGTCTTTTTGTTGTTGTTGTTGTTAATCCTCATCTGAGGATATTTTTCCATTGATTTTTAGGGATAGTGGAAGAGAGAGGGAAAGATAGAAAGAAACATCGATGTGAGAGAAACACATCAATTGGTTTCCTCCTACATGAGTCCTGACCAGGGCCAGGGCAAGGGAGGAGCCCACAATCAAGACATGTGCCCTTGACTGAATTGAACCCAGGACCCTCTGGTCCACAGGCCAACACTCTATCCACTGAGTCAAACTGGCTAGGGCTTACTATTGTCTTTAATAAAAAGAAATGTGTGTTCTATTAAAGCTTGAATTGATAGCCATTGCTGACTTGTGCAGATTGTGGTTAGAAAGAGGCAGAGTATGTGGTGAAGAGTCACTTTATGTAACTCATGATAATTACCCTAGGTTAATAAGAGAAAAATGTAAGGGAGGACAGTTCAGTGCTAATAAAATATTTTTATACTTTAAATTGGTTAAAAAGTTAAGTCAAAGCTCTTTATACATCCTTCTATACCATTCTATTTTTATCTTTATTTAATATATCGTACATTAAGTTATTACAGAAAGCTGGACAAGAGTGAATGAGTTAGTACTGTTTATTACTTAACTCTGATATCTGATAACTAATTTGTCATAATGCATTCACATACTTATTTGCTTTCCATTATTTAATACTAAAATTAAGTCTCCCATATACATGATAAATTAAAATATGATTAAATAAATTATACATTGTTTAAGATATATTCTAAAGGTATCTTTTGCAATTTACCTATGCCTTTTCTATAGCACTTTTTTCACGTGCAAAATTTTTGTTAAGCAGTCTTAGGTCTCAATATTTTTCTGTGAGGTTTCTTCATTCTATATCTTGCTAGCTAGATTGATCTTCCCCGCTAAAATATGCTCTCCAATTGTTCTTTTTAATTGTAATTTGAACTTCAAATGAGTTTTTTATTTGGACTTGTATTCTGTATCAGAATAAATTTAAATATAAATAGATATATTTTTAAGGCAGTAGAGAGAACAATAATTTTCTACTATCTACCACACTCCCACATCTTTGATTTATATATTTTGAGTATAGGATGAATATTTTGGTCTGAGGCTGGTGAGCAGGTTAAGCAGTAGAAAAGATTTAATCAGAGCACTTTAAATATTTTTTTAATACCCATTCTGATGGAACACATTTATATGTCTTCCCCAGAGTGGTGAAATTGAGACTTCTTAGGTAACACAGGGAAAATGATTTTGAATTGGGCTTTTGCCAGTGTTCAGGCAAACTTCAAGAGAAAAAGATCCAGATAATATAAATCTAATTTATATTGAAAAATTAATGTAAAACTTATAGGGTTATGAGAGTGGTGCATCCTATTTACATAGATACTCATCCATTTACTTCATTTAGGTTTTTCCTAGATGCTCAAGGGTGATAGAAAACCCAGGTGTCAAACACTACATGCTGCCCACAGTGCATTTAAATTCTGACATTCTCTGCATCCCACTGAATTGATTTCATCTTCCTGTTTGCATATGCAGTAGAGTAACCTGCTTTCATGCATATCTTATCTTGAGAAAAGTATCACAGAGAAAAATATTATGAATTCTGATTTTTTAGAAATAGCTCTTATACTACTATTGCTTGCTTTATTTTTGAAATATCTTCACACTAGATATTATTTTACACACACACACCAAAATTTCCTTTGCAAATTTAGAGTAAAATTATAACATGACAACATGTAGAATTGTAAACATTCAAGGTAAAATTATAGTCGCCCAATTAGTCCTAATGTATTAAAATTCTTACTATATAATATTATATCTGACTAGAGGCCCGATGCACAAAATTTGTGCAAGAGTAGGCCTTCCTTCCCCTGGCTGCCGGCACCGGCTTCCCTCTGGCACCAGGGACCTGGGCTTCCCTCTGGCACGTGGGACATGGGCTTCCCTCGCAGCCCTGGCTTCCTTTGGTCTGATTAGCATATTATGCTTTTATTATTATAGATAGTTACTACTGTGTGATTCCATGGACACTTCTCAACTTTCCTACAAAGGCTATAAAAACTTCAGAGGTGTAATTCTGAATGTTAGTTTATATATATATATTGGGTCAAGTTCTCTTTTTCATGATAGTTGAGGAAGCCTGTGGTAAACCTGCTTTTCCTGATCATAAAATGCATATTCTTTTGTTGAATAAAAAAGGAAATTACTTTTTGCCTTTACTTTGCTCTTTAATTCTTGATTCATACATTAAAAAGATGAAGGTAGTTGATTGTAGACTCACTGGGAATACAAGGAGCTAAAAAAATAAGCATGATGAGATGATCACAAATACCTTTTGTCTATTGAACTTTCTGATAGCAATATACTTATGTGTACACTTTGGATTAAATGTAAACAAGTTTATTTTTCTTGATTCGGTCTTATACCTCGAAGAAACAAAGTTTTGAAGGGTATAGATTTTCCTTATTATTATTTCTTTTTCCATATATGTTTTTATTGTTGATAGTATTACAGGTATCTCCCATTTCTCCTCCCTTTGCCTCCCTCCTTCCAGGAGGGTTATCCGGCTGTGACATCTGTCACCTCCATTGATCTCCAGGGTTGAATCGCTTATCTGGCTGGCTAGGCAGGTGTCCCCCTCCTCCCTCATCGATCCATGTGCATCCCTCCTGAAGCTGCATGGGGTCCAAAGAGCATCACTTTCCCCCAAGAGGAGAGGACCTGACTTTGGTCAAGGGCATACAAGTAACTGCGCTCCCATACTAGAACTTCCAAACAAGCTCCTTATTTATTTGAAAAGACATATCCTAAATGGAAGGGTTTTAAATATTAAATCAATTGTACCCTTTATGCTAGAGTTCTGAATGAACTATAGATAAATCAGGAGTTAGGCAAATACTACTTTTGCTTTAGTGATGGAGCTGTTTGAATACATGGCTTAGAGCCATAATCAAATGGCCTTGTCATTGCTATATGTGTGTGTCTTAGCCTATACCCTATTTAAAGAGCTCCTTGGAAAACTATGTGACAAAGAATATGACCAAATTATCTCTGCTTGATCATTTTTAATAGGTTACCTCCACCTAAATGAGGAAAATTCACCTCATTAAGCAAAGTTGTCCAGTATTTGTCAAATACCAATCAATTTTTGCACTTTCCCTGGATAAGCAAACGTTGGTAAAGAGAAAGATAAATATCACATGATCTCACTCATATATGGGATATAATGAACAACATAATTTGATGAACAAGAATAGATCGATCTAGAGACAAATGATGGCGGGGAGGGGGGCGTTAGAGAGCAACCAAAGGACTGATATGCATGCCTATTAGCATAAACAATGGACACAGACACTGGGGCGGTGGGGGCTTGCCCAGGCAGGGAAGGGATCGGGGAGGGGATCAACTGGGGGAAAAGGAGACATATGTAAAACTTTATATAATAAAAAAATTTAAAAAAAGAGTAAAGAACCAGTTTGGGAAGGTCACCTACTACAGATCTCCTCATCTAGAAATCAGATGAGTTGGACACAGCCTTATCCAACCACAAGCAGTAACATCATTCCGGATTAAAAGTTATTATAAAAACTGGCTGCTAATCTATCTTATTGAGGATTCCTTTTAAGGCAACTCTGGAAATTGTGCTCTCTTCATTCTCCATGATTTGTTGTGTGTTTCCCCCCCTTTTAACTACAGAGGTTTATAGTGATACATTTGTCTAGTGTCTTTGCTCAAGATTTTTCCAAAGACGGTATTTATTGTTGTGTGTTGTCACTGAAGTCTTTGTTCGTTAGCATGTGTTCAAGCAGTGTTTTGGCAGACCGATCCTGGAACAACAGAAACTAAATATCATAAAACAAAACAAACTCCCCTCTCCCATTCTCTGCAGATTGGATTTTGCTGCAGCCTTCCTTCAACAATTAGCCAGATTTGCACTGAGACTAGAGACCAGCCCATGATGAACACTTAAACCTTCCCAGGTTTTTCTGATCACACACCTTACCCTGGACATGTGTTTGGCTTTCTAAATTTCCCAATATACACAAACACTTCTGAATTCTCTAAATAAACTTTTTCCTGGCTTTTCTTCCCAGGCATTCAGAGTACCACTGTATATGTGTCTCACGCATAATTTTTTGCCCTAGGCATCAGTGGTTTGCTGTCAGTGTTACAATGTTTACAAGCAATGGTCACCAGTTTTATACACTGGGTGAATTTATCAAAATGGACAAGAGTATCTTGCATCAGTCCTTCAGTTTGTCACCAGACAGGTAAGAGCATACCTGCACAATAATTGTGAAGAAGGTCTATTCTTTCACTAAAACGAGTGACCAGATCACACACTGTAAACATGATCTGCTATCATCACAATTGCCACCAAACTAAAGAAGGGTGAGTAAAAATACCACAGAACATTTCTACCATTTTAATGTTGCTTTATTTTATTAATATTTACTTAGTTACTTTTGAACTGTGCTGTCAAAGTTGGATCTTACAATTGCTACTCTTATGTTTCTTACTGCACAATTTTGCTTAAGTCACTTCTGTATCTATCATATTTATCCAAACTTAGAAATATTTCCAAATGCAACACAGGGCAGAAAAGCAATTTCTAGTGATGTTCAACAACATGGGAATTTGTGTGACCTCTACTGTGACAGGGATAATTTCATTTTTCAGAAAGTCATTGAGTTTCTCTCCATGTTTGTATTACTAGATATTTACAAGATATGAAGTAAAGATGGAATCCATAGAAATAAGTCATTTGTAAATTGTCAAAAGCATCATTTTTCTGTAGTAACATTTTGAATTGGTAAAGCATCTTAGTTGCACACATTTTGAATATATTACTTAAAATATTACTCATCTTCCAAGAAAAGAAAAAAATAACCTCTTTATTTATAGGATTATTGATTATTTTAAAACACTTTGTGTCCTTGTGATAGGTCCTGATTAATATTTCTGGTTTAAAACTTTTATTTTAAAGTAGAAAGAAAACCTAGTGTGAGCAGAATGTTCTGAGTCAATATAGTCTAAGGAATTCTAATGTTTTCATCTACATACCGTTTGTCTACTGACAAAAATCATCCTTCAGCTCTTGTCTTTTAGACGCTAATAAATTTTATTTTAAGTGATGAATTTGTTATACTATTTGAAATCATCTTAATAAATGAACGTTTCTGAATATCTTTAATTTTAGAGGAGGACATAAGATAAGCAGGGGATTGGATGATAACATTCTTATTGTTCAATAAAATTCCTTCCTTCCTCACTCTCTCTTTAATTAACCACCAGAAATCAATAAAATTATTACTAGTCCTCTTGGCTAGAAAAATTATGTTTATGCTTTCCATATCTGATTAGATAAACAAGTCACATGGAAGATAGAGAAGGATCTATAAATTGATTGCATTTCAGGGTTTATGTGTTTAGCCCAATGGAAATATTTAAATAAATATTCTAACAAGCCAGGCTCTTTAACCACTTTAGAATAGTCTCAGGGAGCCATTTAGGCATTTTTGGAACCTAGTTTGCAATTTTAAATCTATGTTGGACTGTTTAGTGCTGTGTTTCATGAATTAGTTAAATGATGTCTAATGGGCCTGAAATATTTTTAAAATTCCTTGCAACTCTTCATGGCATCAAATATATCTTTATGGGGAATCTTAAATACAAAGATGGTGTATTATAGGGTAAATTTAAGTTGTGTTTTTTAGTTATGTTATAGTCCCCTTAAAGTTCACATTTCTTCTTGGCAGTAAAAATAAACTGGTAAAATTTGATTATATTGCATTTTATATTTAAATAAGACTTCAGAATTTGATTTTTTAAATACATAATTCCATTATCTTAAAATCCATTCACAGATCATTTTCCTTGATACTTTAATAATCTTGAGGCTATACTTTATCCCTTTACAAATCTTCCTAATTTTAATTTTCCTGGAGCATAGAAAGTTTTCATTAATATTTATCAATGATAGTTTTATGATATTTATGAAATGATGCATAACAATCAATAGTCATTGGTTTGGTAGATAAAATCATTAAAAAGAGGAGAATAGAGGAGTGCTCTGTACACTGTCAGAATGTGAGGATCTGAATCCGGATGTGCCAGTCACAAGCACTGTGGCTTATTCTGATGGTTTATATTTTAATTAATTCATCCCTAAATATGCTATACCAGTTGCAAACATCTTACTCAGCTTATTATGAAGATTAATGAGTAAATACAGGGTGTTCCCCCCAAAATGTATACACATTTTAATAGATTCTATTACATTTTAAAAATGAACTGTACTTTAATAAACACTGCCTTTATAATTATTCAATATATATATATCCAATATATATATATTTGAGACAACTTGTAATATATATATTTATATATTATACACACACACACACACACACATATATATGTACATACACTGAGTGGCCAGATTATTATGACCGGCCAGATTATTATGACCACCCCATCAGTACTTCGTTGGGCCACCTTTTGCCTTCAATACTGCGGCGATTCTTCTTGGCATTGACTCCATGAGATGTTGAAAGGTGATGCGAGGAATCTGACACCACGCCTGATGAATAGCACTGTCCAGTTCTGTGAGATTTGATGGTTGTGGAACCAGCTGCCTGATGGCTCTTTTAACTTCGTCCCACAAATGCTCAATTGGATTGAAACCTGGTGATTGTGGGGGCCACCTAAGCAAGGTAAAGTCTCCCTCATGTTCTTGAAACCCTCCCGCACAATATGAGCACCGTGGCATGGCGCATTGTCTTGTTGGAAGAAGCCATCTCCTTTGGGATACACCATCAACATGATAGGATGAATTTGATCAGCAATGGTACTTAGGTATGTTGTGCTATTCAGATGTTTATAATGATCTGGCCCTCTAGCAACTTCAGCACAAAATTATAGCTAATTTGCTTACAAATGTCAGGCGGTCATAATAATCTGGCCACTCAGTGTGTATATACACACATACACACACAATACTAAGAAGAGTACCTGACCCACAATAATCATTATGAAATCATTTGCTGCTATACCATTAGAATTTCATAAAACAAATATACATACAAAATATAGGAATTGTTTTTCTGAGAAGTCTCCATTTTAGTAAATCATAATAAACAGATTTAAAGCAAAGTCAGCATTAGAATTGCTAGAGGAAAAAACACACAATTTGTATTTGTCCTTATTCTGGTGTAAATACTACAACCATGGATGATTTTAAGCTATAAAAGCCTTAGTAAACATGAAGTATAATAGATATCATGAGATTCTTATGACTCCCTTTGCTTTTAATGTACTTTATTTAGTTTTAATGTGATAGTCTCGCTTTATATTTAACTGACTTGTGAAATTTCCTAAAATTTGCACTTGTGAGTCAATATAGACTGGTTCTAGCATGTGGTTGGGTTCAGCAATGCAGTCTCCTATTCTGGTCCTGCTACCTCTCCTTCTATTATTGAATAGACTTTGACCCATAATAAAAGGGTAATATGCAAATTGACAGAACAGTGAAACAACCGGTTGCTATGATGCGCACTGACCACCAGGGGGCAGATGCTCAATGCAGAAGCTGCCCCCAGCCCTGCCAGCCAACCTCTTGGTCCCTTCCCCCAGAGGACAGGCTCCTATTGCCCGATGACGAACAGGGAACCGGGGGTGGGTGGCGGTGGACATGGGTGGCGCCAGGCCAAGGCCCCTGCCCCGCTGGTTGCCCCACACACAGAGGGCAACTGGTGATGGGGGGTGGGGCCGGCGAGCAGGCAGGAATGGCCAACCTCTCAGTCCCTCCCCCACGGCCGGCAGGCTCTAATCACCTGATGACTAACGGGGAACTGGGTGTGGGTGGCGGCAGGGTCGGGCCCAGCATGAATTTCATGCACTGGGCCTCTAGTGTTTTATATAAAACAACAAATTTAACTTTCCACTTTTTGCCATTTGCCTTTCCCCTTTTCCCCATACTACAATCTGCTCTAAGATAACAGGATTTAGAAATCAAAAGTCAAGAAAATAAGTGTCTGCTGCAAACACAACATTTAGCTCTGTAATACCAACCTACCTTGACACCATGGCACATGGAAGTGCCTGACAACTATTACATGTGTTTCCTGCCATATTGTTAATAGTGAATCATGAACAAAGGAACCTAGTATTTACTGACAAGTTTTACACTCTGAAAATCTATATTTTTAAAATGACTTTGTTAATCTAGCACATATCTATGAGAGAATGAGAGTTAGCTGGGGAAGAGAGCTCTTTTAATATCAAGCTGCCTGTTTGGATGTCAGTTTTTTTCAGTATTTGTAGACCATTATCCTATTTACTAAAGAGTAAATGACCACTCTCTGGCATTAGTGTCAAATACTAAAAGCACAACCAGAAAATGAATGAAAACAGCAGTTGAAGGCCAGAAAGGAACATATACCATGAACCTGCCAATTACCTTTTGTTTGATAAAATTATAGATTCCTGAGCTGATTATATTGTGTATCTGACAGGCACAGACCTTACTGATTGAAGGTAGACCTGCCAACCAGCATGGATAAAAACAAGGACTTTCTATTATAGAAAAGATTAAGGTATCTTTCCAATTCACTTTCAACTGTGGTACAAAGAGAGGGGGCTAATATTGTATGCTGCATTAATATAAGTAAGGTAATAATCCTGCTTTGGCATGATCTGTATATAATTTACCTACACCACTTTCTCCCTCATTCCCAAACATGAGTCTTCCTTAATGTCAGATATCCACTCGGGGAAATTTCTGTCCCTTATTCTACTGATCCACTTGCCAAGGGGAATTACATTTAGATAATGCAGCTCCCACTCATTTTCCAAATTTTATTTAAAAATTTTCATTGAAGAATTTTCTATGATATTTAACTGATTGCAGCATTATACTATAAATGAAGAATAAAATACAGAAATATAAAGTGTTATTTCCATCAACTTTTAATGTCGAAAATTTTATGAACATTGGCATATACCATTTAGGTTATGGATTTTGTGCTAAATTATTTACATGCATTACCTCATTTTACCTTCAAAATAACCCAGTAAGGTAATTACTGTTATTAAGTAGTTCATAGATGAATCTTAAAATATAGAAATCTTATAATATTCATACACATAATTTTAAATATATCAAGTACCAAATATTCTCCATGTTCAAATGTATTCCTTTAAAACAGTGATACAGTATATGTAGTTGAACATATTTTCTCTTTACATGCTATAATTTAAAGAATATATTAAAATAATATGTAATATTGAATAATTTTAACATTTTTTTTATTTTTATGCTGATCATTGAACACAGCTCCCTTTGAAATAACAATGTGACTAATTTGCTTTAAATTCCTGTCATAATAATACAAGATTATGCTAAAAGTGTCCCATCAGAACTGAATTTATTAAGTGACAACATGATGACATCTAACTTAATAATCTGAAGAGGAAAAGTCTGGGAAGTTATGAGAAATGTTGATTGATTGCAATTGATCTGAAATTATCTGTTCATTAACATACCACATCCTTGGCAACTTAACAAGTCAACCTTCATAATGATAATGAAGCTGATAGTTCCACACTGTACATAAAGATGTGGTTTCATAAAATTCAGTATGTTTACTAACAAGGTACTAAAGCTTGATCATACTCTTGATTATAGTTTGGAAAATGATATTCATCTGTATGTTTTATTAGTTATTAAAACTGATAGTCTTTTTTCTAACTCAATGTGATCTTTCTCTAAGAGTACAAAATTTATGATTTTCCAATATTTTGCATATACATACATTTAAATATGTAATTAACTATTTTAATTCAATTTAATAATATTGCGCAATGGCTAGGAATGAGTTACTAGGGCAATCTTGCAGACTTATAGAAAATTCTCAAAACTGTAACATCTGACTAATTAATAAAAAAAAACCCTAAAAAAATTAAAAAATGTTTTTTAATGTTTCACAGAAAAATTGCAAATATAATTAGAAAAGCTATTGTTAATACATAATATCTTTTTTTAAGGGATACCATTGATAACATCATTAAATATATATATCTCTTGATTTCAGAGTGGAAGGGAGAGGGAGAGAGAGAGATATAGAAACATCAATGATGAGAATCATTGATTGACTCCCTTACCTCTTACTGGGGATTGAGCCTGCAACTTGAATCAAACCTGTGTTCCTTCAGTCCGTAGGCCAACACTCTATCCACTGAGCCAAATAGGCTGGGGCCCTTCTTGGGTTTTCATAGCAATTTTTCTAGGTATTTGTAAGAATTCAAGGTTTCCTATGCCTGTGGGAAATGAGACAGGCTAAATTTTAAGGGCACATTTTACTTTTAGAATTTGAGTACATTTTTATTCATTTAGAAACTACAAGATTCCTAAAGAAGCCATGGGAATCCTATTGCAAATAACAATATTTAATTTAATGAGAGCCTCAGCAGGCTTTGTTGGGAGCAATGTATCTCAGAGAAATAACACGGGACACTTGACTCGATTCATCACTGCACATAGCTCTCAAGTTTTCAATGTGCTGGTCAGGAAGGCATTAGAATGTAAAGCAACATGAGTGAGCCATCTGAAACATTGTTCACTGCTCTTCAGGCAAGACGACACATCTTTCTGCAAACTAAAGTTACCTGAGAGGTCATTTTATTTCCATGCTGCTATTGCAAAAATGACTATTAATTTAATATCTGAATTAAAATGATTCAAGACAATTTTAAAGCATACAGAATCCCTGGGGTATTTCATTTCTTTATGAAAGCATGCAGGTTCAAAGAATTGCTATTGTCTGTAAAAAAAAAGATGATTGTAAAAAAAATAATGGGCCAGAAACCATGTTAAAGTTATAAAAATAAATTGCACTACAAAAGTATTTCATGAAATTGGTCATATGATTTCAAAGGATTAAAAACCCAGACATGAACTTGGAGAAATTTCAAATGAATCATCTCAAAATATATTTTGAAATTGCCTAATTAAAACATGAACATAAGCACACAAAAAAATAAGTCGCAAACATAATTGACAAAAAACAAAATTTTAGCTGTCTATGTTTGTGCAAGATAAGGATTTTTTTAGATGCCATCAAATAAAATGACAATTCCAAATTTTCCAAGTTTAATAGATTAAATTTTTTAATCACCTAAATATGAGAATAAATATAAATTTTCCACACAGTGCTATGCACAAGGTTGTGTTTCAATGAACTCTCACAACTAGTTTCTTTAAACCATTACAAAAAAATTGATACTAACATAACTGAAAACTAAGTTTTTTCAATGGTTAATTAAAATACAGAATAAAAGCTGAAACCGGTTTGCTCAGTGGATAGAGCATCGGCTTGCGGACTGAAGGGTCCCAGGTCCGATTCCGGTCAAGGGCATGTGCCTGGGTTGCGGGCACATCCCCAGTGGGAGATGTGCAGAAGGCAGCTGATCGATGTTTCTCTCATCGATGTTTCTAACTCTCTATCTCTCTCCCTTCCTCTCTGTAAAAAATCAATAAAATATATTTTAAAAAATACAGAATAAAAAATAAACCAATTAGAGAAACAGTTTTTCTATCTCTAAACCTAAGTTTTTAAAAGTGTCTAATGAGAAGTGATCAGGATTACTCTGCATAGCATAAAGTATGCAGCTAATTATAAGGGGTCTTTAAGAATATTGGAGAGAATTGTGTCTTATATCTACCCATCACCTATATCTACACCCTTAACCCAAATACTATGCCAGGAAGGGATGGTGTGAGAGCTCTTGCTCCCACATTACTGTAATGAGGAAACACATATCCCGAGTGCTTACTAGCACCAACCCTGAAATGCCAAAGATGGGGGATTTAGGATGCAGCTGATATTGTAGATGAGTGAACGAATCTTGGTGCCTGAGGTTATTATTGTGCCTATGGATTAGTCAACCTATAGATATGACTAAAAACCAATACATATTCACTATTACTTACTCTATTTGAAATGTAAACAGTAATAACTGATTTAGAAAAAGGCTCGTCCTTTGAAAATCTATGTTCTTTGCATTGATTACAATACTGAAAAGGATATGCCTTATTTTATGTGGGTCACCCTCTTGACTTAGAAAAAGAATATGTAATGAATAAAACTTTCTGGAAAATTTCACTTTATAAAATTAATTATTGCTCAATATTGAAGGACTGTCTAGTGAGGGCTATGTGGGGCCACTGCCATGACTAACACAATCAGATAGTGAGAGTGTAAATTTCTCCTACAGAACCAGTAACAAGCACATGAAAATAATTGGATCACAGCCCAAATAAGTATAGAAGTTCACTAAGTAAAGGATTTGGTTTCAGATTATGGAAAATTTGTAACAATTCTGGGTGTCATTGGTATAAAAGCTCTTATATCAATTCTCCCGTTGATTTATCGTGCCAAATAACACATATCCATGCCACTTCCCCTGCTTAAAACTTTGCACTGATTTTCTTTGCATGACATGAAGACCACCTAGTGTTGGACATACTTATATTTTGAGACTCATGTTCCAGAACATTCTGCAAGACAGTATGTGGTTTACTCCAGAATTTCACAACCACTTTTGATCACATAATGCTCTTTTTAGTTTTAAGTATTATAATGACAAAACACTAGCAAGGTCACAAAATAAAAGGCTCTACTGAATTAAGGATAGTAGTGAAAATGTCTTGATTATTGATATCCCATGTAAGATATCATATAAAAATACAACAAAATATAATTCCACATTTATTAAATTATGATGAAAGTAGCAACAATGGTTATATTATATCATATTGTGATACATTGCGATTAAGACAAAATTTGAAGAACACAAGACTGCTTTTCATTTAACATACAACCTGCCTCCATCCATACATGCATGGAAGAGACATTTTAAATTTACAATATTTACTTAAACTTAGGAAAGAGCAATAATATAGACGGTGATCATCAAATATGCATATTAAATTAAT
Source organism: Myotis yumanensis (assembly GCF_028538775.1). NCBI lineage: Eukaryota > Metazoa > Chordata > Mammalia > Chiroptera > Vespertilionidae > Myotis > Myotis yumanensis. The sequence goes on along the minus strand of NW_027223753.1, from coordinate 204,538,468 downwards.
CTAAAAGTTGGTTAGTAAGTGGTTTCAATGAAATAAAATGCCTAGCAAAAATGTTGCTTATTGGGTAAAGATATGTGATTCTAAATGTTTATATTAAAAAAAAAAGAAGTGCCAATTTTGCTCACAAAATATCTATTTCCTTTCCTAGCACATATCAGCTCTGTGCAGACATCACTTTCTAGCCATCCCTTTGTAGAGGTTCCTATTCCTAATCTTTGTGTGTGCATGCATGCACAAAAACATATGGGACGTATCATCTTTATTCCTTTATGCAAAATAAATTCAGCTTCACTTCTGATCTACTACCCAAGAAACAACAAAGATAACTAGAAAAGTGCAGTAATGTCATATCAAAAACTTTGATATTGCTACACTGGCATTTTGCCATATTAAAGAACAGACAGTGTGAATGTTTACCTAAACAAAATGTTTAACAGACACTTTTCTCTTTTACTTGACTCTCTTGATCCTCTCAAGTGCATCTCAATAGTGGATAGGGCAATTTAAAAAAAAAAAATCTCCAATTGAGTTCCTTGCATTAGATCAAGGGATGGAGATTAGAATGGTATTCTCAGACTTGGGTGGGCTTTTTGCACATTAAAATAGGATTGACCTGTGTAATGAGCAAGGTATTAATGTGTAAATGATGCTGTGTGACATTTGAGGTTTAATTATAAATGTAATTGCCTTTGTCTTGCTCTTTCTTGGATGAATCATTATGGGAAGCCAGCTGCCTTGTCATTGATACACACAAGCAGTTCTGTAGGGAAGTAACCATGGGCAGGAACTGAGGCCTCTGCCATCAGCAGGCATTGACTTACAAACATTTTAGTGAGTTACCTTAGAAGAGGATACTTGCCCGACCAGTATGGCTCAGTGATTGAGCATCGACCCGTGAACCAGGAGGTCATGGGTTCGATTCCCAGTCAGGGCACATGCAAGGGTTTCAGGCTCAATTTCCATTAGGGGATGTGCAGGAGGCAGCTGATCAATGATTCTCTCTCATCATTGATATTTCTGTTTCTCTCTCCCTCTTGCTTCCTCTCTGAAAAAAACAAAAGTGGCTCCTTGGGCCCAGGTCATTGCAGTTCTAACCAATATCTTGACTTCAAGGCTGAGAGCAAGAGTGTCCAGTTAAACCTCTCTCAAATTCTTGACTGTAATAAATTGTGTGAGATAAGTACAATTTATTTTTATTGAGACACTAATGATTAAGGTAATATGTGACATAGCAACAGATACCTAATATAAGTGTTTATAGTCCATCTCAAAATCTTCATCACCCCTTACCCTCAAGAAAGAAAACCCAATCTGTATTCCTCCTCTCAATGAGTGGAGTTATAATGACGAGGTTTATAAAATGTATCTGATAATATAAAGAGCTGGAATATACTAGAAAAGGCAGTAAAAGGGACTCATAATAAAATGATATTAAAACCTACAGAAAGCTGTCAAAGAGAAGACATCAAAGAAGAAGGGAACAAATAGAAATAAAAAAGCAAAAAGGCAGATTCAAACCCAACTACATTATGTTAAACAGAATGATTTCTCTCAAAAGATGTGCACAGCCTACCTCTGATCACCAGTGAATATTTCATTACAGGCCAAATGAATACTGCAGACATATTAAGTTAGGAATTTTATTTTATTTTTTTTTTTTTTTTTTTTTTATATTTTATTGATTTTTTACAGAGAGGAAGGGAGAGAGAGAGACAGTTAGAAACATCGATGAGAGAGAAACATCGATCAGCTGCTTCTTGCACATCTCCTACTGGGGATGTGCCTGCAACCCAGGTACATGCCCTTGACCGGAATCGAACCTGGGACCTTTCAGTCCGCAGGCCGACGCTCTATCCACTGAGCCAAACCGGTCTCGGCTTAAGTTAGGAATTTTAAAATAGAGAGCTTACCCTATTATCCAGGTAGACCCAATGTAATCACAAGAGTTCTTATAATGACAGAGAAATCTCAGTGTCAGAGAAGGAGACATAAAAACAGAAGCAGATATCAGCAGGGGAAACTAGACTGTTATTTTTTTCTCAAGATGTGTCTACAAAAATATCTATCATCCACTTGTAAAAGTGTTTGAACTGTTAACTAGAACAAAGTGTGTAGTGGTAAAGAACCTAATACATGCACAATTTTGTTAATTACCACACACTTCATTTAACCTTAACACATCAGCCTGGTATTTACTTGAAAGGCATATGGAAATATTTTTCCTAGAACAATACATTTTACCACTAGGTGGGAGTATATCCTTTGATCTTTATTCAAATGACATTCAACATTTTAAACTATAATTTTAATTTATTCATTTTATTTGTGATTAATCAAAGAAATCACAATGTTTTCAGTTGAAGTTTTGTTTAATTTATTGACCCTCAATATGGTATGACATACTTTTTTAACATTGACTGGACACTGATAAAGATGTCTTAGCTAAATACACGAAAAATGGTTATTATTGTTGAGGTTTGCTATTAAGAGAATACAGATGCCACTCCCTGAGTTTCTTAACTTCTTGAGAGTTCTAGACAAATTCTATTGCTACAGATTAAAAAGTTCTACTATGTATTAGAGGATCATCTTGATACTTTTACCGGTATCTCAAAATCTTACCATTGCACACATTATATGAAGGCAAGAGAAGAAACTAAAGAAAGAGGGGACACATAGAAAAAAATTACATCCTACTTTCTCCAGGAGGAGCATGTATATTACACTGGAGGCATCCTCCTTTGAGGAGATTTTTCTACTCACATTCAGGACATATGAACATCCACAAAGGAGCTCACAAAAAATGATGGACCACTGTCTCACCCAATGTAAAAGGCCCCTCTATCTCAATCACATTTCTGAGTATTATTTGATGAGATAAGGGATGCTTCATTCTTGACACTTCAAGAAACAGTTGTTGCCTCTTATCATCAGCAAAGTCAAAATACAAACTCAATATATTTGAGTAATTTCTGGGTTCAGGAAGCAGCATATTTCCTATTTACAAATTTTACTTGAGCACATTTATGCTGATACTCACAAAGTGTCCCACTTTAATGTGGCTTTCTATAGCAAAAGATTCTAGGATGCATTAAAACTGCAATACTACAGGCATTCCTATTAGTGCCTTCAGAGAGACTTCACTAGATCCTCAAGAAACTTCCTTTCATGTATTTTAGAGTTTCTTAACCACTGACAATGACCATGAGTTTCTAATTCAAGAAACTGCATTTTTTTAATCAGTAAAAGCAAAGTGCCTATATAAAACAATACATCATATATATAATCTATAATAATAAAAGTGTAATATGCTAATTAGACCGGATAGCCGAAGAACCTTCTGGACGTCCTCCCGGCCATCCTTCTGGACAACCTTCCGGATGAAGCCAGGGCTGTGAGGGCTGAGGCAAGCTGCCGTGGCTGCGAGGGCTGAGCCCCTTGCAAGAATTTCATGCATTGGGCCTCTAGTATATGCTTTTATTACATATTAATAATAAAAGCATAATATGCAAATTGACCAAATGACCAAACAGCAGAACAACTGTCAGCCGGCGGGGTGATCAATCGAGGCGGGGGGCTCTGCAATCGCACCCCATGCCTGTTGCCACAGAGGGAGGCGACCATTGGTGGGGGAGCTGGGGGCAGTACCACACAGATGGCAAGCAGTGGCAATGCCGGGGCAGGGCCAGCTGCCAGCAGCCGAGGAAAGGAAAGTCCCAATAGGCCCTGATTTCCGACCAGGCCTAGAGACCCTACCCAAGGTGTCCCGGATTGCGAGAGGGCGCAGGCTGGGCTGAGGGACACCCCCCCAACCCCCCACCCCCGTGCATGAACTTCATGCACCGGGCCTTTAAAATCTATATATTTCATAGAGGAAGGGAGAGGGGGAGAGAGAGATAGAAACATCAATGATGAGAGAGAATCATTGATTGGCTGCCTCCTGCATGCCGCACACTGGGGATTGAGCCCACAACCTGGGCATGTGCCCTGACTGCGAATCAAACCTCCTGGTTCATAGGTTGATGTTCAACCACTGAACTCTGCCAGCTGGACCTGACTCACATCTTGGTAAGCCAGTAATACAACTTAGATCCCCACTTTGGTGCCAGTGGAAAATTCAAACCATGTAAACCCCGTCCCAAATATACAAAAATCTCAACCTGGCCATAACCTTCACCACAATAAAAGACAAGCTAATAATCTCTCCATGTTTTCTCAAGACATTTTCAGACCTGGCAGCCTGCCATTATCTCCCCAGAATCCTCATTCTGTGAGAAATACATTTTTTTATATCCCTGTGATGCATGTATGGCATTTGATACCTGAACTAAGTTTTGGGTTCTGTTCTTTCAGAGGTTGATCACAAAATCTCTCTTGCTTCTGTCTTCCTGTAATATCACATAACACTTCTTTCTAATCTAGCAATCTTGCATTTATCTATCCTTCGCCTCTAATGCTTGAGGTATGACCTTATAAAACTGACATGACTGTATTATATATTCCTGGAATACATGATACTCAGAGACAAGAATACCTAAAAGGTAATATAAATATGAAGCATATTTAACAATATATATTTCTTCAAGGAATATCATAAAAGGGATTATCTGTTGCTTAGGTACATAGTTTTTTGTTCAACCTGTAAATCAAACCTATATAATCTTGTTGCTGAATGGAAAATGTTTGCCATTGTATTATAATCTAACAATGATTAGTATTTTCCTTATTCCTACTTTTTACCATATTATTAAACTGTATAAAAACATAAAATGGAGCTTATTAAAGCATATATATAATAGTTATGGCTAAAGATTAAACTGCAAAATGGCTCCAGATTAAGCCCTTAAATATAAAATAATATAAAATTACACAGCAGTCATGTTGCACTCATTATCAAGTTGAAATGTGTTCCACAGTAGACCTCTTATTTTCTTCTTTAAGAAGTACAGACTATATAAGTCAGGTAGTCAAGCAAAATCTCCACAGCAGGATATACAAATTTGAAACCTTTCAAAAGGCAATGTTTTTATTCACTGTAATTAGGCAATTAATTCTGCTGGCATTTATAGGCTGCATGTGGTGAGAGAAAAAAGAGATAAAGAAAAGCAGTAAAATAAAAAAATCAATTTTACTTTAAAGGTCACTGAATTATATGACCTACCTCAGAAGTATTTAACTTGAAATAAAGAAGTCAAGAAACAAATGAGCTGAGTAACTCAAGTTGTGAAGTTTGCTACTTTAATTAGAACACAATGATTTATTTTAAAGAACTCACTGGTATGTTTCAATAAATGAACTCTTTGTAAGTGCCTTTTACTTCTTATCATTTACTTTCTATTTTATGATTCAAAATGTAGAGTTAAAGAAATAGAATTTTTTCCTCTTCTATAACAAGAAAATATGTTATTAATAAGTACAAATAGGCATATATAGGCTTAATAAAATACTCTTGGAGCAGAATAAATTTATCTGCTAAAAATCATCAACATTTACTAAACATTTATGTAATAACTTTATGTACAATTCCAGATGATATTAATTGATTTCTCTCTTGATTAAAGATTACTATCTTAATGAAAGAAATAATGGAATATTTAAAAATAATATTTTATACATAAAATAATGCAAAAGAAAATATATAGAGGTTTTGAATATCATCCTAATATATAAAAAGCTAGGGGGTGTCACAAGCTAAACAACTGGACAGACAGCCAAACAGAAGGCTGCTGGCGGGAGGGAGCTCCATCCCTGCCCCGAACAGGGTGTGGCGGTGGCAGAAGGGAGCTCTGGGCCCCAGCTGGGGCGTGGCCAAACTCTGGGTCTTGTGTGATTGGGGGCATTGCCAGCCTTCAAACCGGACCCTGACACAAAGGAGGGGGGAGCCCAATTCCTCACAGAATCAGCCATTGGACAGCTTGCTGTCAGCGTCCTGCCAGCCAGGAATCCCATTCCTCTGAACCCCAGACCCTGATCTGACACTGGCCTCCCATTTAAATTAATTTGAAGACAGTTTCCCGTGATGCCAGCATTTGCGATGACTATTAATAAATCACAAGGACAAACTCTAGACAGAGTAGGAATATTCCTACCTGAACCCGTTTTCACACAGTCAGTTATATGTTGCTTTCTCTCGAGTTCGAAGAGCATGTGAGGTTAAAGTTGTAAATACTTCATCACAAGGGAAATTAGTGAAGCACTCTGAAAGTGTTTTCACTCTTCATGTGGTATACAGGGAGATATTAGAATAAGCTTAATGAATTTATCAGTCATTGTTTGTATCAGTGTTGTTTTTGCATCATGTTTTTTGTTTTTATATCATGTCTTTGTTATATCATGTTGTGATTGTTTATTTATTAATACATTTATATATTATTTTCATATACATTTTACTAATTTTCTTTCATCTCTGACACTTCTATTATAGAGAAAGGGCAAATAGCAATATTAAAATATTTCCTCTAATTAATTCCCTTTAATGTGCATGAATTTTGTGCACTGGGCCACTAGTATACCTATAATAACCATATGCAAAAAGTGTTTTGTAGATAAGAAAATATATATGCTTTGAAAGTCTTAACATAGAACCCATACATTTGTTACATATTAGGCGATATTGAAATTCTGAATAAGTGATCAAAAATAAAAAAACATATATACTACATATAATAAAACTAGGAAAGAAAAGCAAAGTGTTAGGGAAAACATACAAACCTCCCTTAAGTAATACTACTTAGTTTAAGTGATAATTACAAATTAGTGTACATTATAAAATTTAGACTATAGCAATGATTACTGTGGCATAGGTTGACATTGATCTCCCCCTATGGATTCTAAAAGTATCTATAATGAAAGTTTTGGATGAACCTCTGGTTAGCAGCTGAAAACTCTATTTGTAATCCTCCCTTCCAGGTACATATGGACTTATAGCTAGATTCTGACCTGTCATAAGAAGGTAGAAGTGATGTGTACGACTGCTTGTTTCTTTCATTCAAGGAAAGAAACAAGTCCCTCACCTTTCTTGTTCTCCTCCAGCTGACTGCAGTGTGGATGCGATGGTGAGAAAATAAACAATGGCCAGATCCCTCTGCTGAATATGGCAGAGCAACAAGAGATAAAGAGCCTAGGACTGTGACTTGGTAATCTGTATGTCCAGCAATGGAGATACTTACTTCATATCAAAGAGAAAATAATGAGAAATAAAGATAGAAAAGCTGTTCATTTTAAAAGCATTGAGATATTTATAAATTATAATCCATTATAATTTTAATAAGTAAAATTCTAAATTATTTATTATTATTGATAAATTTAATAATAATTAATACAGTCACAATAAAATATATGTATTCATTTTATTAGTTCATTAATACTTGTTCTGTTTTTTAATAAATTAATATACATGAATTACTAGTATTTTTAAATTCAAGTATTTTTGTGGATCTAGGAACATTTAAAGCTTGTATTTTACTCATTTTGGCTTAATACTCATTTTTTCAACAAGAAAAGATATAACATCATATATTTAAGGAAAATTATAGTCTTAGTGATATACAATGTTACAATTACAATATTCATTAAATTAAACCTGTCAAAGAAATAGGCTATTTGATCTGGAACAGTGAAATAAAAGCAGTCAGAGGCATAGAAATTCAGATCAGGTCTTAATGTTATGAGAGAGGGAGAATGTAGCTCAGTGAACACTTATTTAGATTCAAAGAAAAGTAATCAGAGAAATGTTTTAATGACCTTCCCCACCCCCACCCTTTGAAATTATCTATTGCCTGAAAAAGAAAAAAAATCAAAGAGCTTTCTTCATCTCCTCCTCCTTCAACTCTTCCCATACCTCATTGTCATGATACAGATCTCTAATAAGCACAGATAGCAATATACTAAGTTTATAAACTAAATAGCTTTATTGATTTCCTTAAGAGGTCATCATAGTGACTTTGGAGAAAATGTTGGTGTCAATAATGAGCCTTTAAAACAGTGTGTATGTGTGTGTGTGTGTGTGTGTGTGTGTGTGTGTAGAAGACCATTTCAAAGGTGATAAATTGTTATTTTTACTGAGTTTGTATGTGAAATGGCAAAGTAATGTTTATGTTTGTCTAAAATCAAACTGAGTAATGCTAATTTTTGGTAAAGACAAAAATATAAAATAATGATTAGTGCTTTTACTAGACTTGGAGCTGTATTAGATACCATACCTAGTCACTGAATTTGTGATTAAATATTTCAGCAAGGTAGGTGCCATAAGCCTTTCTAGTTTTTGTTTATAGTCTTCTGGAATTTATCCACTCTTTCCACTTGTAGACATGTATATGCTTAAATGGAATCAGCATACTGCCTGTTGACTACAAATGGATCAAACTGCAGAAAATAATTCAATAGTTTAGCTGAACATTCTGATGCTAAGTAAAATGTAATTGGTAAATGTCTTTGTGTTAACAAATTATTTTCTACATAATACCCCACAAATAATCTATGTGTATAAATGTTCAAGTTTCATTTTTTAGATTATTCTTCTCATATTTTTGTATTCAGGTTATGCTAGCTACAGAAGATAATTCAAGTAGCATTTTCTTTTTTATATATATTTGAATAGTTTGTATATTAGAGCTATTTATCAATTGACTGATAGAACTTTCCTCTAAACCAATCTATTTATATCCTCAATGTTTCCTTAAATTTTTATTACTGTTGGTAATTGGTATCTTGTAGGGAAAAATTTGCCAAGGAGACAAGAAGTTGAGTAAATTTGTAAGAAATGGTTAAAATTAGAAATGGGAAATATTAACTAAATAAATAAGAAAGGTCACTCAGTTTAAATAAAGGGTTTCAGAAACTAAATATCTTTATATTGATTATAGGTATGGTGATAAAATCATAATGAGAAAACCAAAAATGTGTATCATAGTCAATAGGATGTCTTAATGTAATATTACAAAAGCTGAACCTTTAAAATTGCTGATAAGTCTTTGAGGTGTGCACAGACTTCAAAGTTTGAAATGGAGTTGAAATTGAAGTCTGTATAAATGATGAGGTAAAGAACCTATCAAGAGCAGTGTTTCTAAAAGTCCTTGAAAAAGGATAGAGAAGCTTTTCCATTAATTTTAAATGTGTTGCAGAGAAATGCTTTTGCAAAAAGAAAAAAAGCACACAAATAAGTAATTATATGCATAGAAGACATTATAAGGTCTCTAAGGACTTGCTTCTAATATCTGGGGTTATCTCATTGTGGAACAATTTCAGTTTGTTTGTTTGTTTGTTTTGTTTTGTTTTCTGGGAATCACACTGTCTTTTCTTTGAGTCAATGAGGGGCTGTTTTTGGATTTTGTGTGCAGTATTGACATGGTCAGACCACCATTTTTAAATGATCTTTCTGGTTATAGTGCATAAAGGAAAGCAAGTGAAAAGACAAGAAACTCTAAGATAATTTTGCAGTTAAACCAGGGTGAGTGGATATCACTCAAAGATGGTGGCAAAGCATGTGGATGAAACAATTGGATGTTTGGATATATATGGAAGGAAGCACAAACAGAATACAGCCTGCCTCAGGCATACTAATAAAGACCTGAAATTCCTAATTTTAGAGCTATGTCCATCCTCTATGAAGGTGACAATAACGGGGTCCCAGGGTTTAAAAAAGAGGCCCTCTCATTCTTCATACTTCCTATAGTTCACTGACCTTACTCGTATTTTTCTTTGGGAAGATTTTAAGTAACTTTATTTACCCAAAACTTCAATAAATAAACATTTTGATTATTATTGATGGCACCTTTGCTTGGCATTTATCTTTTGCAATATCTACAATAAAGTTTTACTGTTCATACAAGTACTATAAACTATAGCTTTGGGAGTGTGAAGAATATACTTAAGTATCTAAACATTTTATGAAATATTTAGATTCTCATTTTATTATTTGTATTAGTGAACTAATACAAGCACTCTTCTATTATGACCTACTATAATTATACTTATGATTAACTAGAGGCCCAGTGCACAAACTTGTGCACGGGTGGTGTTTGGCTGGCTCGCCCCAATCAGGGGACAGGCCTGCTGAGGGGAGGGGCCGCAGGAGGTTAGCCAGCCAGCCCCACCCCTGATCGAGCCAGTTGGCCTACCGTAGTTTGCATCATAGGGACCAGTTATCCTGGTTGTGCCAGTCACTTGACTTTCTCATATATATATAGATTGGAAAATCTGACATGTTCTGTTGTTTATCTTAAGTAAGATAATGGGAAATGAAATTGAGTTTTGCATACAAATTTAATAGAAACATTTGAGCATAAGATTTTTCTAATCTATACTAATAATAGAGGAATATGCAAATTGTCCAGGACGCCATCACAATAACAGTAACGACCAAACAGCAGGCTGTGTGGGGCGATCAGGAGGGAAGTGGGCAGTAAGAGGCAACCAAGTTGCTGGGGTCCAACCCCAGCAGGTCCAGGGGTCCCCAAAGGTGAGGACGGAGTTGGCGAAGAAGGAATGACATGGAGACAGCATTCAGTTCATCAGCAGCCTAGCCAGGATCTCTAGCCAAGTTCTGGTCAGGATCTCCAGCGAAGTTCTGGTTAAGATCTCCAGCCAGGTGCTGTGTCCATGTTCTCTTGCTAGGTTCTCCAGCCAGGTTCTGTCCAGGTTCTTCAGCCAGGTTCAGTCACCAGGTTCTAGTCAGGTTCTCTTGCCATGTTCTGTTGCTAGGTTCTGTCTCTAGGTTCTGTCTAGGAACTCCAGCCAAGTCCTGTCTCTTGGTTCTCTCTCTAGGTTCTCTGTCTTGTTGTCTTGTTACATCTGTATTTATACCAGTTGATTTTAATCCTGTCAATTTCTATTGCAAAGGTTAGGGCATTTCTTATCTCCATTCCAGGGAGTAAAGATTATGGAGTTTAAGGGTGATTGTTTGTAGTTAAAGTGATTAACTACCCGCCTGGCACTTAGTTAAGAGGTTTTATCCCCTCCTTAACTTCAGGGAAAAATCCCTACCTGGGAAAACAACTTTTCTCGAAGAGGTGACCTTGGTTAAAACACATAGCGCTAAAGGGAGCAAACATATTAAGAACAGTATGCCATATACGCCAGGTCCCTTGAAACATATGCTGTGCAGATGTTTCTTCTCTGCAGCGACTGTGTCAAGCAGCAAGGATGGACCGGCTCCCGGCAGTCTGCAGGGGAGGGGGGCAGTTGGGGATGACAAGACCAGCCAGGGGGCAAGTTAGGGGGGATCAGGCAGGCAGGCAGAGGCAGTTAGGGGTGATCAGGTTGGCAGGGGGAGCAGTTAGGAGCCAGTGGTCCCAAATTGTGAGAGGGATGTCCGACTGCTGGTTTAGGCCTGATCCTTGGGGCAGTCAGACATCCCCAAAGGGGTCCCGGATTGGAGAGGGTCCAGGCTGTGCTGAGGGGACTCCCCCTCTGTGCAGAATTTTGTGCACTGAGCCTCTAGTTAAAAAAAATATTATGCTTTATGTTTCAAGCAACAACTTTATAAATTTGAAGAGAGGACTTAAATAAACTAGGCAGATTATATTAATAGTTTAACATACTCCATCTTCAAGAGAAGGATTAATATAAAAATTAAATAATTTAATGTGCAAAACATAAACTAGTATAAATAAATTGCTATCTGTTCTATTTAAATTCATATAAAAATAAGGATTATAGTGAATCTCATTTTGTGATCTTACACTACTGAGAATAAATTTTTCATGATATCTTATACATTGAACTGTTTAAAGTGAAGGGGGTCATGAAAAGTAAAAAGGTAAGATTATGAGGTAGAACCAGTTCTGCCTCCAAAGATAATATACCCTATTATTTTTCCAATATAAGAAATGGAACATATTTATTTCATGTTTTCCATACATTTTAAAGCATTTATTCATTATCTATTAGTCCTGGGAGTGCAAAATGAACAATAAAGCAGACCTGTGATGAATTTCATAAGAAACACACACACACACACACACACACACACACACGCACATGCGCGCGTGCACACACACTTACAGCTTAAAAAAAAGTTTCCTTAAGTCCTGCATGAAAAGGTGAAGCTAGGTTTAACCAGGGCATCAGTACCTTTTTGCTCAAGGGCAAGATGATTTGATCCAGCATAAAATTTCCATTATAGAATAAGGGCTTATGCATTCTCTAACATTACACAAGAGGAGGAATGCTAAAAGCATATTACTGGCTGATTCTAAATGTCATAGTTACCATGTGCATTATAATTAAATTTTTATCAATCATCAAGAAAATAAACTGAGCAGAATACAGAAATGCAAATAACCAGAGGAAATACAATATCATGAAAAAAATTGCTCCTCTTTAAATTCCAAGGGACCATGCAGGCTAAGGTGATAAAATTAAACTAAGTATAGTACATGGTAAGTGGAGAAGTGTCATATATGTTTTCTCATGCAGTGGTACATGGAAAGCTGAAAACCCCCATATCCACAAGACCTGGTGTATCTGGCCTCCTGCATGCACCCTGAACAGGACCAGGATCAAACCTGCAACCCTTCTGTGTGTGGACTGATGCTCCAACCACTGAGCAATACTGGCCAGGGCTCGCTCTCTCTCTCTCTCTCTCTCTCTCTCTCTCTTTTCCTCTCTTTAATTATCACCTGAGAATATGTTTTCATTGATTATTTTTAGAGAGAGGGACAGGGAGAGAGAGACATTGATGTGAGAGAGAAACATTGATTGGTTGTCTCCTATACAAGCTCTGACACTGGGGATTGAACCTGCAACCTGGGTATATGCCCTGACTGGAAATAAAATCCATATTCTTTTGGTGCATGGGAGGATACTCCAACCAACTGAGCCACCCAGCTTACACAAAAGTTGAACTTTTTAAAAAATATATTTTTTATTGATTTCAGAGAGGAAGGGAGAGGGAGAGAAACATCAGAGATGAGAAAGAATCATTAATTGTTGCCTCCTGTATGCCCCACACCAGGGATGGAGCCCACAATCTGGGCATATGCTCTGACCAGGAATTGAACCCTGACCTCCTGGTTCATGAGTTGATGCTCAACCACTGAGCCACACTGGCCAGGCCAAAAGTTGAACTTATTAAACATCATACTTCTCTTGGCATTTTCTAATGCAAATAATAAGCCAAGAAAACATATAGATTTCCACAAAACTTATAGATTTTCTTATATTTTATTTTTATTTATTTTATATTTTCCCACAGAATCATTTCAAAAAAAAATATATTTCATTTTGTTCAAATTTATTTATTACCCCAATTAGTCAAATTACTTAATTCTCCATAGAGATATGATATCACAGTCCATTACTCTATAACATTCCTGCAAGAAAAAGATGGCATGAATCAATTGGGCTATTTGTAGATAGTTTAATAAATAAAAGTGTAAGGGTTATTAAACCAAAAGCATTATGACAGTTTTCTGGGGCGAGGTGCTACAAAATTCCACAATTTTCCATAAAATTAAGAGGACAAATGCAAGAAGCCATTTTTTAATTTGGAAGGTGAGAGTGTAGTGGATATGGGCTGATTGAAAGGGACCGTGGCATAGAGATGAACAGTAGAACAAAACAAAGATAAAATGGAGCCATAGTGAAGGTAATTGAACAATTTGTCATTCCATCAGCTCAATTACATTTTAAATTTATCTAAACCCTAACCCATCTTAGCCTATAATATAAATCTTTATTCGCTCTCAATAACAAAAATTAGCACTGATAAAAAATATTAAGAAATATATTACTCTCCCTTCTCAGTTACCTTGTATTCTTATTCCCAGCACTGCCAAGGTTATGTCTGTATTCTGCTTTCAGGACAATGTGGGTGTACAGATGCATACACACACATGCACAGATTTTTGATTACTTCTTCAATTTCAGATTTCATTAATTAACTACACACTCCAACTACCTATTTCCATCTTTGTAAAATTACAATGTGCCTGTGTCTGTAGAACGATGGGTAATAAATGACAACTTTGGAATTTGAGTAAATGGTATTTGTTTCAGTATGCGTCATTGCATTTTCCCTTTTATACAATCTAAAATTCCCCTACTTTTCCAAATTCATACAACTTTATGCTTAAGATTTTTCATTGTCAGAAATTTAAAACAAATGCTCGGTTTTACTCAGTAATTTAGACAACACATAGACAGCAGTAAAAAGACCATAAAGCATTTGCAAAACACTGCATCTTATATCATATGGAATGTCATCACACAGAAATGGAATAACCTTCAGGATATAACACACACTTTGCATCTAGTTGCTCTCGTCCCAAAAGAGACCAATTCAATTGTCTACCTTCCATTGTTTCTCCTTTATTGTTTTACTAAAGGCACAACAATTCAGTCTGTGGGCTGCCCCACTCCCGCCTCCACTGCTCCCACCCGCTGATGGCGCTGGCCCTGCTCGCACCTGCTGACAGTGCAGAGCGATTGGGGCCAGTGCCAGCAGCGGATGCGAGTGGGACTGGTGCCATCAGTGGGTGCGGAGTGGCAGCTACTGTCCTGATCGCCCCTCAGGAGCAGGGGGAGGTGGAGAAGCCCTCAGTGGCGATTGGGGCTGACAGCTCCAAGTGATCAGGACTGGCGCTGGGTGCCAGTAGTGGGTGTGAGTGGCGGCTCTGGCGCCAGCAGCGGCTGTGAGTGGGGCCGGTGCTGGCAGCAGGCACAAGCACCAGGTAGGACTGTGGTGTGCGGGAGCAAAGAATTTTCAGTAACCACCAGAGGATTGCCTCGATGACAGTGACCAGCGACCAGCACCCTGCCTTGGTCTGGCACCCCTGCTCACCTGCTCCACCATCCCACTGCAGCCGATGCCCGCCATGTTCTGTGCTCTGCTGCCTGCTGCTGACACTCACCTTGTTCTATGTGTGCCCCCCCTGGTGGTCAGTGCACATCATAGCAACCGGTTGTTCAGTTCTGTTGTTCGGTTCTGCCATTCAGTCTATTTGCATATTAGGGTTTTATATATATAGATTTCTTAGACCCTCCCCCCAACAAACTAAAACAATTATCTGTTCATTGCATAGTTCATGAATTTTGCTTTATCTCTGCATTTCTATGAAATTCTATTCTATTTTCTATCAGTTGATGACCCCAAAGGGGACTGGATTACAGAAAGCTTTGGAATCATAATGTCTCTTAGGAGCTTGCTAGCCATTCACTATGACTTAGAATCAGTTATCTATCTCCATTAGTAATAGTGACATGTTTTTACAATTAGAGTAGACATTTAAGACAAAGAAAAGAGAGGTTGATGGACCCCCCCACCACAACCAATTTAGAGGAGATTTTGGTGGGCCTTGAGGATACAGAAGGGGCTCAGCCATCACTGGATGTGTGGGGAGTACATAGAAAATACTCCAAGGGCTACAGTGTATCAGCTCCACAGAACAGTGTCTTGGCAAGAGTTTTTTCAGCTTTCCAATTGATTTTCCACCAAATTTCCCTGAGTAGCCTTTTTACCAATTTGGGGCAAAAACTACCAACATATCAAGGCCAGCATTTACCCAGCTGAAGCAGCTAGTTGACATCATAGGCACTGAAACCCTGCTAGTTGAAAATGATGAAATTCCAACTGGCTATTTTTGTTAATTTCATTAAAGAATTTAAATGTGTCCCTGGCTTATGTGGCTCAGTTGGTTGAGCATTGTCTAGTGCACCGAGAGGGTGCCAGTTAGATTCATGGTCAGGGCACATGCCCTGGTTGCAGGCTCCATCCCCAGTGGTGGGCGTGCCGAAGTCGGGCATTCAATGTATCTCTCTCACTGATGTTGCTCTCTCTCTCTTCCTTCCTCTGTCTCTCTAAAATCTCTAAGAACATATTTTTTAAAACAAAAATTATTTAAGTGTGTGTGTGTGTATGTGTTTGTGTGTGTTGGGAGAAAGAGGTTAATTTGTTCTACTTAAATATTAAAACTTCCAAATTCTATAGCATTTTAATAGGACACCCTTTAAAAGCAAAACAGATATTTATAACTTTAAGATGCCCCTGGATTGAATTTATAAATGGCCCATAGTGAATGAGATTTACCATACTTCACCCATGTCCAATCAGCCAAAAACATGTATTTTAGGAGAACAGATCCAATGCAAGCCTGAAAGCATTTCTTCTTAAATAAGACTTGCTTATTTCTGCAAATTCTGCTTATATTCTTATCATCTCATGTTATATGAAAAATGACCTTCAATTTTAAGAACCTAAGGAAGAATAATTTTAAATATCTAAAAGTTTTTCAATAGAAAATAACTTAAGTCGATATATTTACAAGCTTTATGAAAAAGAATGTAAAGTTAGTGAATAAAATGTGAATATGAAAAAATACTAAATAATCTTAGAATTTAACAATGTAAGAATATAAACCATCTTGAACACTTACATATTTAAAACAAAGGATGACAAATAGTACATGTGGTGCAAAATACCATTAATACTATGAAAACTGTCTTGCTGAATAAAATAATAATTGCTTGTATCAGAATTACTTTATATCAGAATGCTGATAACGCCTTGAAATTTACACCTGTACTCCCCTTCTTTCTAGACTCTTGGAACTGGGGTTTTGTAGAAATATTTACTCTTTGTTTTTTTTCACAAGCCAAATAAAAAATATTCTCACTGTTTTCTTTTAAAATGTGAAGTTTCACCTAATAAGACTAAGGCATAGAAGAGTGTGTTTTGTATGGGTGCTACAATCTTAAATACTCTAGATAAAAATAGACAGACATTTTAATCAGCACACTGTTGAAGATATAAATCTATCAACTAAATACAATTGAAATCTGGGAATATAAATCCAAACATGTAAAAAGCCTATGAAAATTATTTTATTTTTAACAATGGCAAAATCAATTTGATTGTTATTTTTTTATAATTCTAAAAGGAGTCATCTATAAAGTTTATGTATTAACTGTGCCTCCATTAAATCTTTTTTGATTACCTTTTTTGGCCAGTTTTATTTTTTACCCATTTAGATTAGGGTTTTCTTGTTTTGTTTTGTTTGTTTTTGAGAAAGCTAAAAATGCATATGATTAAACAAATTTGAACAGTACAAAATATTACTTAAAGTGTTACAGAATTTACCAGGCAACTGAAAAATACGCAGGAGTACCAGAGGCACAGGAAAAACCCATTTATTTTCAGGTATTTCTCATGTATTAGTACAAGACTCAGGGGAGGCAGTTTCTCTCCAAATCTTGAGCAAGCCAATATGGAGGAAGCTTTCCCTTTATACCCTTTGGTTTCTTTGTCCCCCAAATATGGGATGGGACTTCCGGACCTTTTGTGGGCTTTACTAAAAGCCCCATGTGTTGGGGTGGGGTCGTGAGACCACATCTAAAGGCCTGGCCTGGCATCAATGCTGATAACTCCATCTGGGGGTTGTGTGTTGTTCATGGTTTATGGCCTCTCTGAAATGGGAGTAGTACTTAGATAACCAGGTCTTGCAGGACCAGATCACTAAAGGGGCAGTGGCTAGACTGTAGGCTAACAAGAATGTGCATTAGGTTACTGGCACAGATTTAGATTGCTAGCCCCCCCAAATGTCTCATTTTCCCCATCAAAAGAAACAACCCTCTGTTTGGAATATTCACATAATTCACACTCTCCTTTGCTTTTAATTTCTGTTCAGTGTTGGACCCCTCTTCTAAAGTAGCACACACCACCATCATTCTGTCCTTAAATGCATTATTCCTGTTTATAGTGCTCTATCATCTGAAGTACTAATATTTGTATCTCTGTATTAGTGTCTGTCTCAGCAAACTGGAAGGTAAGCTCCATGAGGTCAAGATGTCAAAACTGTGAAGGGTTCTAGAATTTACTCTAAGTGGAGGCTGGTAAGTTTGCCTGCCTCAGGTTTGTAGGTGCTGGCAGGAGACACAGACTCCTGGGCCAGAGGCAACAGCATTTTTACTCCTAGAGCAGTAGGCAGGGTAAGTTTCTTGTTAAAGAATATATTCACAGACCCAGTTTTTAAGTTTTTATGTCTCCCAGGCTTTCAATTTTCAATGGGTTCCTGGCTTCTCCATCCCAGAATGTGAGGAGAATTTATTATCTTAGCCCTTCTACAGATCGCTCACTTAAAAAAATTTCCCAGTTAAAATTCCTTTTCCATACCCCTAGTCAAAAAGTCTGCAAACTTGCCAATCTTACATCATGAAGTTGCTATTTTTCATGAATCACTTTCAAGTTGTTGATTGCCTTTGAGAGTTTCAAATTTGTTTAAATTATTTTTTTAAAATTTACTTCATTTTTATTTATGCATATATATTTTCACTTTATAAAGATTTCTCTGAAGTGAAATTAATATGCCCCAACAGAAACTGAGTCTTAAATTCGTTTATGTAATATGTCTTGTTCAAACAAACTGTATCCCAAATCATATGTTATTTTTAGTTTCCTGAAATATGTTTTAGAGCTTGTTAATAATCATGTCACCAGATAAATTTGCAAATATACTTAACATATTTACCAAGAAATGTTTTGTAAAACATTTATATTCAGGGATTAACATGATAAATATGGTCATATCAAACAATATTTAGCAAATTAGCCTTAGTAGATCTTTACTTTATGTTGGTCTCCTTTTCTTAAGAAGTTAATAGGCGACAGTTTCTGTAACTTTTTTTTCTGATTACATCATCTATTTTATTTTAGATAACATGCCCCTTGCATGATACTGATTAGGAGACCTAGTAAGAAAATTATACTAAAATACCAAATAAAATTGATTATTTTCATTGATATCCACATTTTCAAACATATTCAAATCAACTCATTTTCTTTTGAATCTCTTGGAATTATTATCTTACTAGAACATAAAAAGCTAACTGCCATTTGTACTGTCAACTAGTAATCTTATTTAATTATTCAGTAAAAAATGATGTGTCCTATTTTATAATGCATAGATCTTTTTTAAATAAGGATGATTAATGGCCTGTTGTGATGTCAGTACTAAAGCCAGGATAAAATTAACTAAAAGAGAAAAAGGATTTCAATGACAAAGACAGTTATTTGTGGTCAGTGTTTTTGAAAACTGGAATTAATTTTCCCAGTGCTACACCTCAAAAGCTGATAAGGCTTTCTCAAGGCATATGTTGCATCTTAATTCAAAGTTTGAATCATTGTTAAAAATAGTTTTAATACATGGTATGTTATTATAAATATAATTTTAGTGAATGAAATTTCATACATAAATTTTAGTTTGAAGAAAATATTATACCTCTGAGCACTAATAATATATTCTACAGATGTCTAATTATTTTATCCATTTTAGCTAGTACACTATGTCCACCTTTCAAGAAAATAATCACAAGGTATACTAACACTTTTAATACAGCAGATATTAAAATGTCACTTTTGTTCAAATATTTATTCTAAACCACCCCACTCCAGATTCTGTGTTTCCTGAGAGCAAACACTGTTTTATTTCTATCTATGCTCTTGGCTGCATATGCAAATACCTATTATAACAAATGGCATATAATTAAGATAATTGCCTATTTGTGGAGGATGAAAGGAAGGCAAGAAGAACACTAGGAGTACAAAGGAACAAAGAAAGACAAATAAGACAAGAATGTAGGCTAATATGTTTTAAAGAATCCGTAATTTACCTTGAGATATGACAAAGCCTTTTTACTGTATTTCTTAATCAATAATAAGCATCAAATGATAAATACAATCATATAAGGCAGCACCTCCAGGAATTACTGGATGTCAAGGTGAATAATTTTTGGCACTGATGGAAGCACAATCAAGTTTATGACACCAGGAGTAAACGTCAGAGGAACTCCCCAAACAGAGGGCTCAGGTTCAGACTAGAATGGAACAAAAGAGCCTGAGGGGACGCTGGCTCTGTGTGTGTGTGTGTGTGTGTGTGTGTGTGTGTGTGTGTGTGTTTATAGTGTGGGGCTGGGATGAAGTTTTGAGAGGCCTAGCATTTGATTTTCCCTGGTTTGAATTTGCCTGCTGGCACCTTGGGCTGGAGTTGGGCTTTCTTACTGGCCGCCCCCATCTCTGGGGGCATAAAACCAGAAAAAGGCAGGCAGGGGTGGGCTTGAAAACTGTCAGCAACCAAAGACCAAAAAATGGAGTTGGACTCTGTATTGCAACTATTATATCATAATCTGAAATGTAACTGTGTTTGAAAAGAGCCTTTAAATATACTTTTTTTGTTTTTTATTTTTAACATATTTTTATTGATTACAGAGAGGAAAGGGGGTGGGGGAGAGAGAAACATCTATGATGAGATAGAATCTTGGATCGGCTGCCTTCTGCATGCCCCCTACTGGGGATCGAGCCCACAACCCAGACATGTGCCCTTGACAGGAATCCAACTGTGACCTCCTGGTTCCTAGGTCGACGCTCAACCACTGAACCACACCAGCCGGGCTAAATTTGCTTTTAAAATATCTAACACTTTGTCATTCTGGGTTAGATGAATACATTATAGGAAACTATTACATAAGTATTAATGACGTAGATACATGTAATCCTTGCATTAGTCCTCTAAAGCTAGCAGACAAGGACTTCCCGAGATGGCCTGAGTGGGTGGACATTGGGTCTCTCCCCTCTTCCGCTTGGAAGGCTAAGGCTGACTGAAGTTGGTCGTTTCTCTTCCCTCAGATCAGTTAGGGTCTGATAAACCCCAGCAGGACAAGCTCTGGGTAAGTAGCAGCCGCTCAGGGCAGGCCCTGTGAAGAACAGAGAGCTCCAGTTATTTCAGAGTGGTTTCCTTCCCCACCCCCAGCAAGAAACAAGATTTTTCTTACATATTTACTGTGGGAACCTGGTCAAGTTCCTGGTGGTCAAGCTCACAAAATTGGAATTATCTATAAATGTTGACCTAGGCATTTCTGAGTGACTGATTTAACACTTCTATCTGTTTATACTATTCGTTGTTCAGCTGCTTTAGATTACATGTACCCACAAAAGTATTCCAAACTTTCAAAAGAAAGCTTAGAAAAACTCTTAAAAATAGATAATAGTGAGAAATATATGCGTTAGACTAGGAAAATTGGTTAGAAATTTTCTTATTCAGTTTTCTCCTATTTTAAAATGTACTAGACACAAAGGTTAACAATTATTTGTTCACAAATAAGTACAAAGGTTCATGGGGAAAATGATTTCACTTATTCAGCAACCCATTGCTAGTTCTGCCATAAGTATCTGTGGTCACTAGAAAAACTGCATAACATAACCTCATTCTTCTTTTGTAACATCAAGGAATATTGATAGTTCCTTATGCATCAAAAATGACCTAAATATTAGAAAATGCATCTATATTCAATAATATCCTTTTACATCCTGTATTTTAAAATATCATATTGACAAAAATATCAGGTAGCTAGGAAGGAGAAATTCATTCTTTAATGAAGACAAATAAAAATGATCTTATTGCCTATCATTAAATTATAGATCACATTAACATGATTAACTGTAGTACAATTTTACATTACATTTTATTTCATAAGGATAAAACATATCTAAACTAACTATGTATGTAAATTGCTCCTCTGAACATATCTAAATATAGATATTTAATTATTTTAGTTTCTAGCATGACATTTTTTTTAAAAAAACTTCTATCAAAAGAAGTTTAATAGAAATCGGTCCACAAAATATGACTATATAGAATTGGGATTCCCTTTCTTTTCCATTAATCTAATTTAGTTTTATTGGGCCAAGTCCTGTTATAAATTTTTCTGTGCACTGTGGGAATGTCAATTAATGTGATAAAGGAACTTCTTTGGAGATTTATCATAAGATGCAGTGCCTGTGTTTTACATTTTGTTGCACTGTGCAGTGTCATAGATGAAAATGCTTCTGGAATCGCTTTTTCTCAGATGATTTTGAAAATCTTGAAAGGTCATGAATCTCTGTGACTGTTGGATAACATGCATGGTGGCACTTTCAAAGAACAATTAAACTAAGACATAGGATTATCTCTAATGTTAATGCACATTCTGTTTTATTTTTCCTCCCTGTAGATGTTTAAAAGTGTATGGCTCATTTGACATAAATGTTTATTTTTAAAAGCATATCCTATGGGATAAAAGGAGTGTGGATAAGTCAATATGTTTAATCTAAATAACAAAACATGAGCTTCCGGTTTGATTCCCAAAGATTTCCGGTTTGATTCCCAGTCAGGGCACATGCCCCAGTTGCTGGCTTGATATTTGGTAGAGGGTGTGCAGGAGGAGCTGATTAATGTTTTGCTCTCACATCAATGTTTCTCTCTCTCCCTCTCCCTTTCTCACTCTAAAAAAATCAATAAAAATCTTATAAAACAGTTACTATTAAATGTAATTGAATGGTCAGATTGTGGACACACTAGTTAAATATAAAGGACTAGGACAATTTCTTTTCGTTTTTGTTAATAACTTTTTCATGACAAAATTTTTATCAGATAAAACTAACAATACTGACAATACATGGTGTACCAAAAATGTATACACACTTTAACAGCTAATAGCTCAATTTTGAAAATAAAAATATATTTTAATAAGCATTGCCTTTATAAATATTCAAAGTGTGTGTATACATTTTTGGGAGACACCCTATGTTTAACTTCAAGTTCAAATAGATTTTGATTCTGTATATATGAAATGGACAAACGACAGAGGCTTTAGCATACAAACTTCCACCTCCATATACTGAGTAGAACCTCAGAAAAAATTACTTTAGATTGTTGCCATATGAATGTCAACCAAAAAAAAAAAAATTCCCCCTCCCCAAAATGATGTTCTTAGAAGAACTGATTTCCTCTCTAAGATGGTAGAAGAGCATGTCTAGGACATTCCTATCTTCTGGAACAACCCCAGCGTATCAGTTGCCATTGAACTGAATGCTTTACAGAGGTAAAGGGGTATCACTGATCACTTCAGAGAGAGTCAGGAATAATTTTATTCACACCTGCTAATTGACTAACTCCCATAGCTGATAACTATTTACAGTTCATGCATAAATTAGGATTCAATTATCCCTTGGGAAGCTCCAAATAACATAGTGTAGCCTAACCTAGGAAAACCGTCATCTGAAAGGTAGTCTTTTCTTAAGTGCTTTCAGATATCTTAAGTCCATTTTATAGGGCGATCATTTAATGCCTGGCTTCCAAAACAAACAAACAAACAAACAAACAACAACAACAACAACAACAAAACAATGTCCCTGGAAAAATAAATGTTTATAATTCCTAGGATCTCTCAAGTGGAACCCATATCAGATGGGGGACAAAAGTTTTACTGACTCCAAAGTGGTACCTTGGCAATGTTGCTTTTGGAGGAACTACTTAGAAAAGTTACTTTAATTTGTCCTTTGTACCAAGGCACCAACTGGGTGGCATGCTACCCCTAGCAATGATGAGTGACAACTTTCAGAGTGGGAACATGGTGGAAAACTGTAAATACTAGTGCTCTGCGTGGGTGGTGCAGTATCTTGGGCCATAAAGACGGTTTCGGGTAGATTTCACAGAAAAGTGCAGCAGAACAAGGATCACATTGCTTTCAGAGCTTCCTGTTGGGGAATGCAATACCCAATAGTCAGTTAAAATTCCTACGCTTTCAATAGCTTTGAAGAGGCATACCAAAGTATTTCCTTGGAGAGGAAGAGTATTAATGTCTAGCTCTCAATTTTCCCATACCTGCTGGAATTTAAGATATTCTCTCCCCAGGCGATGACTTGTGTGTCTCCAGAGATGTTCTATTTTATCTACAAATGCAATAGGAATAAATATTTTCTCCCCTTTTAGTTGTAGAGATTTAGCGTTTCTGTGATAACCTTGGAAATTCCCATGCAACACTCTGTGTCCATTTACAATCTCATTTTTCAAAATTTACTATTTCTCTATTCCCCTTGTTGGCTTATGACTTGGCTGAAATGCTACTAAGACCAGAAACTTGGAGAGAATTCAAGTACCAGCATTATATTTAAGTTTGGTATTCATTCCTGACAGTATTATGAGCAGTAGACCTCTCTGAGTGATAGTTGCTAAAGACAAGATACAGCAAATAGAAAAAAAGTGAATAGTGGTAAATGTAACTAAGCCATGTTCTCTGTGGCCAGACATTATGCATGTTGCAGTGAAATGTTCGATCAAACAGCAATACACGCACACACACACATTTCTACTCTGGTGTAGATAACAATACAAACCTTCCTTTTTTGTTTTGAAGGTTGCTAGTAAAATGTAACTTCATGAATTAAAGACTCAGAATTTGGAATATTATGACTTTCAGAATATCATTAAAGGCCATGTTTGACACATGAAGAAACTGAGGCTGAGGGACATTACTAGTATATGATTTTTCTGGAATTGAACAATTAGTGGTAAGGCTACCTTAACCCCCTTCCCAAAGTGCATTTCTACATTTCCAAACAATAAAATCACATCCTATATTCCCAGCAGTATTGTAAGTACTTGACAGGTAATAACTGATTTTTTTCCTCCATCAGCGTTATAATTATTTATTGTCCCCACTTACCTAGTGAAAAAAACTGTGGGCCATAAACTTTGAATGATTTCCCCAGGGTCACTCCATAGTGGTAATCTGAATCTTGAAAGCAGGTACTCCAATCATTGAGTTATGTCGCCTCATATTTGCTAATAATGTTTAACTGAAATTTTATCTAGACAATGTTAAAACCTTATTTACTAGAAAAAATGACTGGTCATGTATACATTTGGTTTTGAAGAATTTAAATATTTTCTTTCAAGCATTACAAAATCAGGAGAACAGACGAATAAATGTTTTTTCCTATACCAGTGGTTTTCAGCTGGGGGTTGTTGTGTCCTCCATCTCAGCAATGGATGTTTGGAAATGTCTGCAGATATTTTGATGTGACAACAGGGTGCATAGTAGGGAAAGATTTTGTTGGTTCTATTGTGATAGAGGCCAGGGATGCTGCTTAACATTCTACATGTATATCACAGCCCCCGCAACAAGAATCATCTGGCTGAAAATGTCAGTAGTACAGAAGTTGAGAACCTCCAACCTGGACCTGGTTTGGAAGTGCTGGTTCCAGTCACACTAAGACTCATCTAACTCTATGATGAGCATGCTGGTCAGAAGCATATTTGCTAAGATAGTCTCTATGTGTGTTTTGTAGGGGTGGAATTAAGAGGGATAGAAGGGAGTGATACCACACACACACACACACACTCATACAGAGTCTCATTACTAATTTCCCCCCAATTTTTAAATCAAACTTAATGTTTATCCTTATGTTTAATGTCCTGTAATCAATATAACCCATTTCTGAAGTCATTATTCTTCTGTCAATTCCTGTATCATAAGACTCAATTACGTATATGAAAGGCTATTCTTCCACTTATGTCCACGTTTAGTGAATTCACTTTCTTATCTGTAACTAGATTATTTGAGAGGCTCATTTTTATTATTGTGCATATATTTTTACATTATAGACCTTCCCCCCACATTCATACACCTTCGAAGTGCAAGCTTGTAGCCAGAAACCATGTTTCCTAAGAACACTCAAAGATCAGAGAGGAAAAGTTGCTTTAAGCCAATGATTTTACATGAATCTTTTTAAACTTAAAGTCTTTGAAAACCATTTTATGAGCATCCTAGAGGGGGAGATGAAGCAGGGAAGAGCCATTTTTTTATTGCTTAAAGTATTACAAAGGGTATTACATATGTGTCCTTTTTTTTCTCCGCCCTTGACAATCCCCTGGCCTCCCCTTCCCCCCAGTGTCTTATGTCCATTGGTTATGCTTATATGCATGCATACAAGTCCTTCGGTTGATCTCTTACCCCTCTCCCTCCTGCCCCCCAACCCTCCCTGGCCTTCCCACTCCAGTTTGACAATCAGTTTGAGGCAGCTCTGCCTCTGTATCTATTATTGTTCATAAGTTTATAATGGTCTTTATTATCCATGAATGAGTGAGATCATGTGGTATTTTTCCTTCATTGACTGGCTTATTTTACTTAGCATAATGCTCTCCAGTTCCATCCATGCCGTTGCAAGTGGTAAGAGTTCCTTCTTTTTTACAGCAGCATAGTATTCCATCGTGTAGATGTACCACAGTTTTCTAATCCATTCATCTACTGGTGGGCACTTAGGCTGTTTGACCCTGTGATCCCACTTCTAGGAATATATCCCAAGAAACCAGAAACACCAATCGGAAAGGATATGTGCACCCATATGTTCATAGCAGCACAATTCACCATAGCTAAGATCTGGAATTAGCCTAAGGGAAGTGCTTTTGAGAAAAATGGCATTAAAAAGAAAGAGTTCTCTGGTCTGGGGAGCAGACAGAAGTTTTTCCAGCTGTGTGCTTAGGGTGCCTGGTCATTGGAGAAAACAAATGCTATTTGTTCATTTGCAACAATTTGGAAAATATTGACATTATGGAGGGTTTTATAAGAATTTGCTTCTATCTATTTATTCACACTGAAAACACATAAGTACAAAAATGTGGTCTTCATAAGACTTCAATTTAACTGTGTATGTAAATTGCTTCTCAACTTGAAGTATACAGGAGAGCACCAGTGGGTAGCAGACAGAAGGTGGGGTCCAGAGGGAATGATGATAAAATAGAGCTGGAAAGCTGCCAAATGCAAACTTGATATCTAGGAGTGCACATGCACTCTGACCAGGAATTGAACCGTGAACCTCATGGTTCATTGCTTGATGCTCAACCACTGAGCAACACTGGCCAGGCCATCCTGCTGCCTTGAGTTATAGTTGGGGTGGGTTATCAGGCTCCTGCTGGATGAGCTATTAAGAACATTGAGTCTGCATGATGGTAATAAGACTAAAGGAGTAAAATGACACAGATTTCTCAGATAAGTTTCACATATTCAGGAAATCTAAGCAAAACTTAGATTTTGCTTAGATCTAAAATGAAAACCAGGGTTAGGTAAGAAAGATAAACTTTAGGGTATTTAACTAAGTTATAGCATTTAGACCTTCAAAGGGGAAATGCGAAGGTTTCTGATAACAGAAAATTTGTTTATGATAAAAAGTGTAATTATTTCTATACATGATACGAATTTTATTAAAAAATCTGTAAACCCAACTAAATATTTTGATGAATGAGATTAAGTAATTTTCCTTATCTTATTTCCTTGTTATATTTCATTTAGTAATTGACTACTTAATTATTTTTAGTCCTCTTGCATAAGAAATCTAGATCATTCATAATACTCTTTGTAATACTTTAAGCAATAAAACAAAATTTAAAAAAATAAAATGTAAATAAATAAAAAATAAAAATTAAAAAAAGAAAGAAATCTAGATCATTCAAAATTATGTTTCAGAGTAAAATGGTGGGTTTTATTTAATTTCATATTATAATGGACAAGTGTTACATGCTGCATAGTAGATTCTCATAGTTGGGATCTCCTGAAATAAGCCATCACTTGCATTTTGATGGTTCGCGTGATTACTCTGTTAAGACCCCATCTCTTGCTATAAAAATAAACTCAAGAACTTTTGTTAAATATTTGCATATATTTCTCAAAATAAGTACCAATAAAAAATGAAGAACTCTTATAAAAGCTTACTTAGTCATATTTAATTTGATGATACAAAGGTGAACTCACTTGTTCTGTTTATGCATTTTGTATGCTCATGAAAGTAATGCACTTAATTTATAGCAATATTATGAATAAAATAAATACCACTATTCCAACTCAATGAAAGGAACTCATGAATATTAATGTTCAAAAAGAGAGGTGGACCTTCTGCTATTGTGGACCTGAAGGATATAAATCTAGGATTGAAATCAACTGAAATACTCCATTAGCACTCACCTACTCACTACCCATACTGTATTTTACAATTCTAACACTGCATTTCAAATAGGCAATCTAAACTTGTTCCCACTGGATAAGAATAAGCCCTGAAGAACTACTTTTTAAAACCATGTATTTCTCCTCAAAAACTGGACTTCAAAGATATTCTGAATACACTCTAAAGTTTTAACTTCAGTACCCACAAAACCACACATGGCTCCCACTGGCACCAATCAGAATTTGATGTGCCTGGATTGAGGGCAGAGGGTGACCATTTATATGAGTGACAGTATGTTTGATGGATAAAAAAATGGTCTGAAATTCACTGTGCTGACTTTATACTCTGCAAGGACACTCAGTTTAAAAAACTCACCAGATGTTTAAGTACAGTGGGCAATACTAGTTTATCTGAATTATGTATTCTTAGGTAATTTATA
This sequence comes from Myotis yumanensis, assembly GCF_028538775.1. NCBI lineage: Eukaryota > Metazoa > Chordata > Mammalia > Chiroptera > Vespertilionidae > Myotis > Myotis yumanensis. Next base: position 204,510,281 of record NW_027223753.1, on the reverse strand, counting down.
GCTCTCTTTCTCTCATCTCTAGCTCTCCATTTCTCTCAGATTCTGGTATTTTAGAGCAGAGGTTTGAAAAGGGACTTTCCACTGTATCCCCAATTCTGTTTTTTTCATTCTGCAAAAGTCTTTTGCTTCCTGGTATTTGATTGTGTCTTAAAGTTATTTTCTCATTAACATTTTTAATAATTATAAATACCTTCCAAGTGGCAACCACTTTAAGTTTAAATTTACTCTTTAAATATATAAGCTTATACTTAGGATTTTAAGCTTCTTTGATTGCTTTAAACCAAAACACCTGATTTTTTTTTTATTAAGAAAGATTAAGGTAATATAAAAGAATGCAATGTTTGTTTGTGTTTCAAATTAGTGTGACTGATAGTAGGAGGCAGAATTCTAAAGATTTCTATTCCCGGGTTATTCAATCAAACACTAATTGAAGTACTGCTGTCAAGGGATTTTGCAGATGTAATTAAAATTATAAATCAGCTTCCCTTTAAATAGGGAGATTATCCTCAATTATTTAGGTGTGTTCAATATAACCACACATGCCTTAAAAAGCAAATAATTTTTCTCCTGCTACCAAGAGAGATGTGTCATAAGATGAAAGCAGAAGAAATGGGGCAGAAGGGAAGGCATCAAAAGATATAAGGAGATTGTAACACCAGGATTTGACTTGGTTGAGTGCAACCCACATAAGGCATACAGTTTGCAATGAAATGCACCATGAATGAGAGAAATGCTAAAATTTCTCATGTTAGGTCACTGAGATATTTCCATTCTGTTGTGTATGTGCATGGGATAGACACAGAGAAAATTATATGAGCAACACATGTACTTATTCTAGCTGCAGAGCATATGGAAGGCTCTTTACACATCTTGAGTGAATGAATACATCCTGTGTAAAAGGTATTCAAAGAAAATTTGACTTGTAGTATTTTGACTTCCTTTTAGATGACACAAGTTGACATGGGAGGCCTGATCAGATACAGGTATCATGGATTCTTTCAAGGTGAAGTATGAATATTTATCTCTGATATGCACACCCAAGCTCAATAATGGCTGAGGCCTCAGCAATATAAAGTCCCAGCATGGCTCAGAGGTTGAGATTCAACCTATGAACCAGGAGGTCTCAGTTCAATTCCCAGTCAGGCCACATGCCCAGGTTTCGGGCTCAATCCCCAGTGTGGGGCATGTAAGGAGGCAGCCAATCAATGATTCTCTCTCATCATTGATGTTTCTATCTATCTCTCCCTCTCTCTTCCTCTTTGAAATCAATAAAAATGTATTTAAAAAATAAATAATAAAAATAAAGTCTGAGCATGATGCCCTCACGCCATAACAAGATGGTTGAGCAAACAGCAGAGGCGGGGTTTCCACAGCCCCACACATGCCATGGGAGTAGGGCCCTGGCAGCCACTCCGCACGGCTTCCACCAGGGCTCCTGAGGCCTCACATCCACTGTGGAGGCAGGACCCCTGGCTCCAGCCTAACTCTTTGGAGCAATCCATTGAGGAGCCCCAGATGGGTGGGCGAGGCCTATCTCTTTGGGATGACACATTGCGGGGCTCTTGCACTGTGAGAGGGCACAGGCCAGGCTGGGGGGCCTCCCCACCGAGTGCATGAATTTTGTGCACCAGGCCTCTTGTATTTAAATAAATGTCAACTCTATAAAACAACAACAATGCCATGGGGAATTTAAAATATAGACTTAATTACTGCACAGAGAAGTAATAGGATATCATTGTGGAGAAGGAAATGAAAGGTCTGCACACTGCCTGGAAAGAGACCAAAAGGTTTCAACTTCTATAAGACTCTAAAAAGTCTGAGATACTTTAATATGATGTAATTTCTAATGAAACTAGTATGATAAAACAATAGCAAACTATTATTAATAAGATCCAGACAAATCTATGCTAATAAAAGGGTAATATGCTAATTAACCTGACATCTTCCAGACAAAGCCACAGTGGTGGGGGCCGAGGCACAGGCAGTTAGGGATGATCAGGCCAGCAGGGGAGGGCATTTAGGAGTAATCAGGCCTGCAGGGGAGGGCAGTTAGGGGGCGATCAGGTTGGCAGGCAGAGGTGTTTAGGGGCAATCAGGCAGGTAGGCAGGTAAGCGGTTAGGAGCCAGCAGTCCTGGATTGCTAGAGGGATCCTAAATTGGAGAGGGCGGCAGGCCGGGCTGAGGGACCCCTCCCCCATCATGCATGAATTTCGTGCACTGGGCCTCTAGTAAAGGTAATAAGCACAGAAAAACAAGAAACAATAAAAAATAAACAAAAGGGAGAAAAATATGTCGCAAGAGAAGCAAATGGAAAACATTTATGAAAATAATAGATTTAAACCTACAGATATCAATCATTGCATGAATTAGAAATGACTATATGCCCCAATTAAAAGAGACTATTTGAATGGCATAAAAACACTAAACTAATTATAAGAGAAACATCAAAACACAGGGTAAAGAACATTTGCAAGTAAAATAATTAAAAGGTACATTCCATGCAAACATTAACCTATAGCTATATCATTATTGGAGATTAAATGAAATGTTTCATATTGATAGCAAGATCAATTTCCAAGAAGATAAACAAGTATCTAAGAACTTAATAGTGTAATTTCAAAATGCATATCTCAATAGTTTATAGTATAGCATGGATAATAGAAAAATCTATAATAATTAAGTTTTCTCATAAACTACTAAAACATCTAGAAAAAATAAAATTTCCAAAATGTCAGTTTATGTCTTATGTTTTTAAATTGAGACATAAATAATAAAAGAATAATTATTCTTCATAAATTGGGAAATTAATAAATAAAATACTAAATTAACCCATAATTTATAAACCCACAATGGAATTAGAGAATATGTTTAATTAAATGATACCCCCCCAAAAAATACTAATGACAACTTGTAGAATGAACTAAAGCAGTATAAAGATAAAAAGCATATAGTCTTAAATACCAATAAGAGTTAAAAAAATAAATGTGAAAATTAATTCAAATACCCTACCCCCAAATGTTAGAATAAGAAACAAAAGAAGCCCATCAATATAGAAAGAAGAAATAATGAAGATGAGATCATGGAGGGAAAAAAATAGAAGGAAAAATAATACAAAAGTGCGATCAAACAGAAGTTAGTTCTTTGAAAAAAATTAAAAAATTGATAATAATTGGGTGTAGTAAAATGTAAACACTTTTTTGTTGTTGTTGTTGTTTGTTTTGGTTTGGTTTTTGTTAGTCTTCACCAGAGGATATTTTTCCATTGATTCTTAGGTGAAGCAGGAGGTCCCACGGGGGTGAGGCCGAACGGAGTCCTAAGGAAGCATGCCCGACTCCGGGGACGTCTTCAGTGACGCAGATCCAACTTTATTGTGTGAGTGCAGCAGTATATATAACATTCCAGACCAATCAGAAGTTTACAACATCCATAGGGCAACCAATAGTAGGAAAGATCAGGGTACTATGTAGGGGCTCTAGGAGGTCAGCTCAGGTGGGCGATGCCACTTCCTGGTGGGCCGAGGAAGCTTGTGCAGGCGGAGTGTGCTCACGCCATTGCATCTGCCGCAGCACTGAGATAAATCTCCTGAGCTCTTGCCACACTTAGGGAGAGTGGAAGAGAGAGGGAAAGACAGAAACATCCATGTGAAAGAAACACATCCATTGGTTGCCTCCTGCAAGAGCCCAGACCAGGGTGGGGCAGGGGAGGAGCCTGCAACCAAAGTACAAGCCCTTGACCTGAATCCAACCCGGCACCCTTCGCTTTGCAGGCCTATACACTTAGACACATTTTTACCTTCCATTTTCTTCCTGCCTAAAGAGCACACCTCTCCCTAGCTGGTTTGGCTCAGTGGATAGAGCGTTGGCCTGTGGATTGAAAGGTCCCAGGTTTGATTCCGGTTAAGGGCACATGTCTGGGTTGTGGGCTTGACCCCCGCCCCTTGGGGGCGTACAGGAGGTAGCTGATCAATGGTCTTTTCTCATCATTGATGTTTCTCTCTTTCCCTCTCCCTTCCTCTCTGAAATCAATAAAAATATATTTTTTTAAAAAGAGCACACCTCGTTTTTTTAGTTTTTCCTTCCATTCAATTATATTAATGACAAAGATTCATTCATTCTCACTTCCTCTATCTTTCTCTTTCACACTCTCTCCCTCTCTCCTGGATTTTCCAAGTGTAAACAGGACTGTTTTAATCTGTTGTTTTGTGCCTGAAGCTTTTAATAATGTAATGGTGACATGTCCTGGATCAGCTATTAATGGCTCCTAGCCAGATAAGGGCATGAGAAGGTTGTGGGATTGGTGGGGTGTGAGGGGGAGGGGGGAAGGGAGTATATGGCTATACTAATTAATTAATGTGAATTCTAGGAACAAAGTCCAATGGACAATGCTTAGGCCTGATCCTGGTACATGTAAGGGGAAGGTTAATCTTCCCCCTTGGTTGTAATTTACACTTTCTGAACATAGATTTGTATTTTATAATTTCTTCTCCTCATGTCCAAAAAAGGATTGGTTAGATTTTTTTTATGAAGTGATTTCCAGGCCTAGAGCTCCATGAAATAAGCTAAACCAATTTAAAAATGTGTACAGCATGTGCATGTTTGAATGTCCTCAAATTACTAGTTACATTACTGTGGTCAATTATACTTGGCAATGGTGCTTAATTGAAGATGAAAGCACATTAGATTTTTAATTTGAAAGCCATAGGTAAAACCACTCTCAAAATCCTATTTGAATCGCAAAGCTGGTGATGGTTTTCTCTATGCGCTGGGATTTTATGGCACATTAAGCTGCTCGTTCATGTAATTAGAATAATAACAGGATGAGATGTTGTACCAGGTGATACATGATGGCACTTCTCATTTATCTCTACTAATATGTAGATTATGAACATGAAATTGCCTTTGCGAACAACTCAGGGTAAAATGTTTCTTAAAAATATATGAGTGAGGAAATATTCCTCTCCTCTTGAACATTCTTGATAAGATGATGGTTACACAAGCCACCAAATCACCAAGGAGAGGAATTGTTCATTTCTGTAGATCCTTCTTTCCTGATTTTATCCAATACTCCATACTTGTATAAATTACCACATCCTGTTTCTGGAACCAGACAACCAAGGGGTCTGGGCTGCCTGTCACCACTTGATCCAATTAAGCAGAAACAGGGTTGAATCATTGGAGTGTTTATTCCAATAATGCCGGAAGTATGGGAGAGCAGCAGGTCATCCACAAAATATGCTCTGACCTCCCCCCCCCCCCGCCCCCCAACCAGTTGGCTTGTTATATACACATGAGGGAGAAGATAGCTATCTGTAGCTGGGACCTGCAATTGTAACGTGGAAAGAGGATGGTAGAGTCTGTCCTTCAGGAGCTCAAAGTCCAATAACAAGGTGGCTAATCTTTGCTGTTACAAACAGCTCAGTTCATTCCTGGGACCGGAGAATGGTCACGTTCCTGAGAAAAGCTGCCGAAGGGGGTCAGGGTCTGGGCACAGCAACCAAACCAAAGTGTATCCTGTTCTTGGTCTGTTTTCAAAATGTATTTCTTTTCTGAGTAATGGACGCATCAATGCATCTTATATTTTTATAGGCTTGCTTCAGCCTCCAGTTTTCCAAGGTTTGTAAGAAAACTTCTATAGTTATTTTTTTTAAAATATATTTTATTGATTTTTTTACAGAGAAGAAGGGAGAGGGATAGAGAGTTAGAAACATCGATGAGAGAAACATCCATCAGCTGCCTCCTGCACACCCCCCCCCACCCCCCACTGGGGATGTGCCCGCAACCCAGGTACATGCCCTCGACCAGAATTGAACCTGGTACCCTCCAGTCCGCAGGCCAACGCTCTATCCACTGAGCCAAACCGGCTAGAGCACTTCTGTAGTTATTAAGGTGAATAATTATTAGACGACTGTGGCTCTGTTCTCATTGCATACCCTTCCCCACTATCATTTCCTAAATAGTTCTCATACCTGACACTTTCTTTTCAAGGCTGCTGGTCTACCAAGATTAGTTTCTGCTCTTAGTCATCTCCCTGGTATTCATCTTCCACAATACCGATGAGATGATCTTCACCATATCATATTCTGATGTAAAGCATGTCTAATAACCTCCGGACTTTAGGTTAACTTCAAATGCTTAGCATCACCTCCAAACCTCGATTCCTTCTTTTTTCTCAGTCATATTTCTCACAAACATTTTTTTCAGCCATCTTATTTTTTTATGTTACTGAGGCCTCAGCCATTATGATTCAGATTCTGCATATAATATACAATACTTGAAAAGATAAAAATACCCTGCACTAAAATATTTACCTAATTAGATTCTAAGATCCAGGATCTAAGATCTAAATTCATATTCATACTTTCAATTCAACATTGAGAGTCCCTGATGGCTTCTTCTTCTTGGCCCTCTCATGTCAAGTTTGCCTTAACGGACATCATTTTCCTATCAGTGTTTTTTTGCTTTGGCTATGGTACAGGGAATGGATAGTTGGCCCAATAAAGATGCAAGGAAAGCATGCAATTATTATCTTTGCAAGTGATTAATCTGTCTGGATAGAAGCTATAAACATATTTCACAGGGACAAAGCAGTAGATGATGAGTTTATCAGCTCAGTAGGCATATGAAGCATACATATTTATAATAACAAATATTTTGACACAAATTCTAAAAATTGGTGGGTTTGGGTTTTTTTTGGTAGTATTTTTAATTATCATGTTTTGGCCTGGTTATTCCATGTCCAAATGTTTTAAAATCAGCCATCAGTATATTTTAAACTAATTATACTTTCCATTAGATCTCTAACAATTGTATGTTAGCAATGTAATCACCACATCCTCTTCACAATTAGATATCTATACTAGGAAATGCCATTTATAACAATGTGTACACTCTCATGTGATACCCGGATCATGTCATGCCTGGAACAAGGTGTATTTGTCACAGTGTGAATGACCACACAGATCATGTAATTTTGAATGGCCACTTGCACTGTGGTAAATAGAACATTGTTCCATGCACGAAAAGCTAACACCTAACAGAAAGCTTATTTTAATAAAGTAGTTTAAAATAAATTCCAGAGCTTCATGTTCAGTGGCCACTTCTCCATGTGGAGACCCTTGTGGGCTAGGCCTTCTCAAATAGGATAGATTCAAGACCTCTGAATTTTGCAAACTGTCATTGTGTTTTAGAAAACTTCTATAGTTAGTCTGGTGAATTATTTCTTGCTAAAATCAGTTTAGTGTTTTTGTATGTGTTTCAATGATCACGAAAATGAATTTTATAAAACATTCTGTACAGTTAAGTTGTATGCTCATGGTGTGTCCCTGGAGTGCATTCTTCCTCAAGTGTTATCTGCCACTCTGGTTCTGGGAATGTTTTGTCTGTTACTGTCTGTTATGGAGAGAGCAGCTTCATGCAAACTGAAAGACTCCTCTGTAGGATATTGTAGCTTGTCTTGTTTCTTTCATTATTATTTCAGCCACTAGACGCCCTTCTTTACAAATGGTGTTTGTCTTCCTATTGCATTTCAAGGGAGGAAACTTTAAATGCTGTGGATTTGTGTAGATTTCTAATACCAAAGACAGAAGTAAATGTTTTCCCTTATACTTTTTTTTGCCTGAATGCAGCCTTGTGTAATGTGTTGAGTTAGAGTGGTATTTCACTTTGTAATTTTTTTTGTCAATACAATAAATAGCTACTACTTACATTAAATTAAAAAAATAAAATGTGCTCTGTTTATAAGCAATAATTTGATTACAGAGATATATCAGTAGAAAATGCTCTCAAATTGGAAAATAATACAGCTCAGAGTCTCAGATTAAATTCACATTTTTTAAAAAATGGAAAAACTACTGTTTTTCATTTTCATGGTTCATTTTGCCAAACAGATTTCATTATGAAAATCAATGAAACCTGTTGTTTTAATAACTATTTCAATAAACATAATAAAATTAAGCCCTTGTTGTACATGCAGATACAATTAAACCGCCTGACTAAAAATTATAGTCTGTTAATAATAGAGAACTAGTCTCCTCCTTCCTTGGTAATTTTTTGAAAGGTAATGTCATATATCTCCCCCCAAATTTTTTATTAGGGGTTGTAAACCACAAGTTGATATTTTTAAGACTATTTTCTCAGCATAAAAGTGGTCATTTTTTTTAAAAAAATTATGTTTTGTTTGTTCTGGTTCCACTTTGAAATAATAGAAGACCTAACCTCAAAACTCAAAGCAACCGGGAAACTAGTAGACAGATCTTCTCCAGACTTTATTTTTCAAAGCTTTTGAAATCCGCAATCCTCAACAAGAATGTGAGCTCTTCAAAAAGTGCTCCTCAGGCCCTGGCTGGTGTGGATCAGTTGGTTGGAGCCTCATCCCCTATACCAAAAGGCCATGGGGCCAATTTCCAGTCTGGAGGCAACCGATGGATGTTTCTCTCTCTCTTCTACTTCCTTTCCCTCTTTCTAGAATCAATGAAAACATATCCTCAGGTGAGGATACAAATAAGTAAATAAACATAAGTTGCTACTCAGATTATTTCTGTGCTCAACCCCTGAAACTGGGAAAGACACACCTGGGAGCTAGTGAGAGGCTTTTCATTTATGGGTACCTAGCCTTGCTTTCTGCACCCTCAACTTCTGTAGGCATATTTCCCTGGGGCTATTGCTCTCAGAGGTGACTTTTTTCTTTGAGGATTGACTTTCCACCTTTTAAAGAGATGTTTATTCTTACCACAACTATTTTCACTTCCCCAGGGGCCTTAACTTTTCCAAGATTTGCAGGATTTTCTGATACCTCCTGTTGGCCATGTGAGGTCTGTAGTTAGTTTTTCACAGTATTGATATATAAAGTATATATCTCTGAAGGTGAGGTGTTTCCTTTGGTACCTAGAAACATGGCATTACAGACATAAATATCCCACTTGATTATTTCCAATGTTGTCCCTTTGAGTTTATTCTAAAACACTGGACATATTGCTTTAATTTAGGAAAATGCATCATTATATCTGATGATCATTTAGCTTTTAAAGAGATATTTTAAATGTTAAACACTTCCCTTATGCATACTGACATTATTTCATACTAGAGGCCTGGTGCATGAATTCATGCACTAGTGGGATCCGGCCAGCCCGCCCCAATGGAGGCCAATCGGGGCCTCCGGGGGGGCCATGGGAGGTTGGCCTGCCCCGCCCCTGATCAGGGTGGGGGGGCAATTGGAGGTGGGGCTGGCCAGGGGGAGGGGCCACGGGAGACTAAGGGGGGCTGATTGGGGCACTGATCCAGCCGGGTGGCCGCTGCAGTGCATGTCATAGGAATTGGTCATTCTGGTCATTCCGGTTGCTCTACCGTTCGGTTGCTGGGCTTTTATATATATAGATCATGTTAGGAGAGTTCGGTGCTTTTTAAAATTTTAATTAAAGTATAATTCAGTAAAGTATAGTCTTTCTGTTCTTAGTTAATGAGAGAGTGTAATGCTTCACTCCTTATTTTTGTTTGTTTGTTTAAATAGTCATACTTACCCAAATGACAATATATAATGATAGGACCTTTAAGTACTAAAAGTTTTAGGTAACACAATAGCTCATTTTTATTGGGAAATCTTGATATTAAGCATAAAATATAATAAGGAGTCTTCTTTCAATTTCACCCTTCTAAATTCTGATTTACATTTAACATGGATTTGCTATTATATCTGCATCAGTAAGTTTCATGGGTGTTTCTTCAATATGAGTGTTGTGAGAAAGTCCTATAGCCTACTTAGACCACAAATTAATGACACCTCTTTCATGGAAACTTTGATCAGTAGTCATTGTTTTTCTACTGAATGAATAATTCCCGGGTATACTTTTGCTTTTTCCAGAACAAGTACAGTGGATTGCCCTCATACTTGATCCTTGAATGGACATGTGTAAGTTGACAACTCTAGACCCTGATTATAAATTATTTAGGTGGTATTCCAACTAGCTGCCAGACCTCCGATTTTCTTCCATTTAGGCTCTTCACACAGGTCTAGTGCTTGCCCATCCTTTTAAGGTATTTGAGTTTGCAAATAACTGTCAGTTTGAAAATGATTGAATTGTGTCCTTCAAAAGAGGAACTTTTATGATATGTGAATTACATATCAAAAACATCTAAAATGTATTACAAAATCATAGTAAACATAGAAAAGCACACATCCTTAAAAGCGTCTATTAGTTCTTTTGTGGTCTGTCCTCTACTTACTTCTCCATTTTCACTTGTTCCATGCTCCCTTCATTCTCAGTTCTCCTGATACACTTGTTTTCTCTAGTCCCCCCAATGTTCTGTATAGTCTCTAGGCATGTGGCCTCTGTTACATGTATTCCTTCTTTTTGGATAGCACTTTTCCACACATTGCTCTGCACTCTTTTTTTTTTTTTAATCCTCACCTTAGGATATTTTTTCCATTGGTTATTAGAGTAGAAGAGAGAGGTAAAGGCAGAGAGAAATATCGGTGTGAGAAAAACACATTGATTGGTTGCCTCCTGCATGCGCCTTGACCAGGGCCTGGGCCTGGGAAAAGCCTGCCACCAAGGTATGTGCCCTTGGCGGGAATTGAAACCTGGACCCTTCAGTCCACAGGCTGACGCTCTAGCCATTGAGCAAAACCGGCTAGGGCTGAACTCTACATCCTCAAAAAGACTTTCATGTTGAATCTGCCATGGTTAACTAATTAGTAATTCAAAACATATGTAGCTTAAATTCATTAAACTCTGACTATATACCAGAGAATGTAGTGAGCATTCCACATAGACTTTGCAATGTCTGAAATTATTTATAATCACAGGTGCTAGCATTTGTTCGGAACTTACCATATGCTAAGCTCTAAGCAAAGTGCTCTGTTCACATTCTTTTCAAGTAGAAACTGAAATTTTCAGTGGTGACTTGCCTACGTTTATACAATATGAAGTTAAAGTGGTAGAATTCTTAAACAATATGCTCTGGTGTCTTCATTCTCTTATTGTTATTTACACCTCTCCTTCATTAGTAGTTGTCATTCATAACTGTGATTCTTTTATTATGACCTAAGTATATCTGTGATTATAAGATTCATTAGAGGGAGGACAGATTCTGGTTTGACTTATAATTGAATCTCAAGCAGCTAGTAACGTCCCAGCCTATAGAAGTAAATGGATAATTTGTGAAAGAAAAGTAGGAGAGAGTGGAAGAAGTAAAGAAAGAATGGAAGGAGCAAAAGATAGAGGGTCAAAGGGAAAAAGGGAGGAAGGGAGCAAGGAAAGAAGAAGCCCTTGAAAGTGTGTTTTCGATTCAGGATGGTGGAAGATATGAAACTTTTTTTCCCTCTCTTGTTCATTGCTTTCTCCCCTCTGTTGCCACATAGGACACAGTATAATTACTATGTGCTAAAAAAAGGTCATTGTTTCTAATATACATACAACCAGCAGCATAGAAACCAATCTGTGTTAGGAAAGAATGTGAGTATTGTCATGTTTTTGTGGGGTCATTATTTTCTGGGAAAAAAGTACTAGCCAATGAGGTTAAAAAATATGAGTAAGTGGTAAACAAACCTTGGAAATTAAAGATAGTGGAATACCCTCCAGAGATATATAAATTAATCCTTCCCAAAGCCATTCATTTACATAAAAAGTAATAAACCCCTGACTCATTTATTTACATTCCAAAGAGTTGTAGCAACTTAGGGACCTTTCCCTTCACTTTACAGATGGTATTTGCTTATGGTAGAGAGCAAAGATTTGTCTCCTTCTCTCGAGATGAAAAAAAGAAAGCTTCCCTTTTTAAAGTTTTGAGAATCAACATTTTGGAGTCCCTTTCCTGTACTACAGACACTGTCGCTATGAGCAGGGTGATCTCTGTCCTCATCATATTGCCCCAAAGGAGACATGGGGCCTAGAAAACCTGTGCTAAGATATTCTGTAAGTAAATAATCTTTTGGCCTCTGATCCACAAGCCTAGTTTTCACTGCCAGAATAAAGTAAATAAATATAGACATAAAAACTTATTAATTTGGTGATGAAGGTGAGAAACATGGTTGTCTGGAATACAAAGGTAAGCTGTAATTGGTCACAAGCATATTAACGAAACCTAGTTGGCCAATGTGAATAATTTGCTGGTGAGGATATAAGTTCTTCCCTGTTCCCCTGATGGCTCCCAAATGCCCAGTCCCTTGTGGATGCTGGGAGCAGAGATGGGAAATATGTCAAGAAATATAAGGTGAAGGGGTAGGACAGTCATCCTTTGACCTGGGTGCTAGGCATTCCAGGTGCTAAGACATGTACAAAGGCTGAAAACAAACTCTTGGACAAGAAAACAAAGAAGAGAGAGAAAAGATAAAAAAGTCTCTCCTACTGCCACTGTGATTTCTCAGGTAACCTTCGCCACCTGAATTCTACCTTTGCATCCTCTATCATCCAGCCAGAAGATGACAGGATCTCTTGGCAGCTATACTTAACCCTGAGACAATAAACTTAACTGCTAGGGCATGGGACAAAACTAAACATGTAATGAAGAGAGATGAAAGGTAAAATGCCTTATTATATTGTTTCATTGCTTCTACACCTTACTATGTACTATTTGCTGAAGCTGTATCAATCTGAATCGATGTGTTATTCGCTTGTAATTTCCATCTCATAAGTACCAGAGGGGCATTCCAATTTTTCCACAGGAGAAAACTTCAATTAAAAAAATTACATTAGTGGAACAAACTCTTCCGTCATCTACAACCAGCGAATGAGTTAGGATTTAATACAAGCGCTTCTAATTTCGGAGGTCTGGCAGTCAAGAAAAAATTGCTACCTTGGTGGCCCCTTATGATGAAAAAGGGAAGCAGTGTGAAAAGGGTAGCAGCTGAAGATACCACCTTTTTGCACTTGGCTTTGACAAAACTATGAGATATAGTCTTTTTCAAAAAATAGCCGTGGTACATGTATACAGTGGAATAGTACTCAGCCATCAGTGTGACAACAGGGATGAATCTTGAGAATATCATGCTAAGCAAAATAAGTAAAAAGAAAAAAGTTAAGTCAAGAACCATATAATTTCATTCACATTTGGGATATAAAACTAAAAGTAACAAATGAACAAACAAACAAAAACTCATAGATACAGACCACAATATGGTGTTACCAAGGGGAAATATTGGGGAGCTGTAAAGGGTAAAGGAGGTCAAATAGATGGTGAAAGAAGAAAATTTGACTTTGGGTGATGGGCACACAATACAATATACAGATAATGTATCATAGAGTTGTATGCTTGAAACCTACATCATGCTATCAACCAATGCCATCCTAAAAACTTAATTTAAAAAGCACCACAACAAAAACCTTTTTAAAAAAATAGCAATTGGCTTAATAATGTGTAACATACATAATATGTGAGCTTTGGTGAACATGGAGATGGATAAGTTATAGCTCTTCTTTCAAACAACTTTTAGTCAAATGTGAAACAGCATTGAAAATAAATACCCATGGCAAAATTTACTTTAACATATGCATGACAATCTTATTCAAGTTAATAACAAAAAAACAGCAAGGAAAATGTATTTAATTATGTCTAAAGGAGGTGGGAGCAAAACAATACAGAGTTAGGCTCAATCTGTATATTGAGAGATTCATTCAAAGTATTGGTTGTTGTTTTGTGAGTTGTGGAGAATGTGTGAATTATTACTGTTCTTCCCTTCTCATTACACTGCTAGCATTTTCCAGGGGGCAAATATGTCTGACTGCATTCTTTTATTACTTTGAGAGTTGTGGTTAACTACTGATGTAAGAAGTTCATCAATTTGCAAGGAGTGGTAGAAAAAATGTCTAATCCTAATCTCCTAACCTAACCCCTGAATATGTTAGGTTCCATGGCAAAAGGTAAGTTAGGTTTGCAGATGGAATGAACGTTACCAATTAGATGGCTTTATATAGAGAGATCGCCTTTGATTTCCTGGTGGGCCCAATGTGGTCACAAAGTCCTTATAAGTGGAAGCAGGTGGCAGAAGAAAAGAGTCAGATGGTGATGTGATTACAGAAGAATGATCTGAGAAATGCAACATTGGTAGCTTTGAAATGAAATAAGGGAGCCATAGAAGAATGGGAGAGGCCTCTAGACACTGGAAAACACAAAGAAGTATGCTCTCTCTGGAGCCTCCAGGACTGCCGTCCTCCACAAACCTTGATTTGGGCCTAGAGAGACAGTATAGAACTGTATGACAGTACATATGTATTTTTAAGTCACTAAATTTCGGGTAATTTGTTATAGCAACCATAGAAAACTCACTCACCAGCAGAGAGTTCCATAAGGTTTGTACAACAGAATAATTTTAATCCTGATAGCAGGTAAATATAGAACAATCCAGAAAGCTCTCGATAATGTTGTTTTTGAGTATTAAAAGACTATAGGTCCTATAATATAGGAGAAAACAGTTCTTTGTGAAAAGTGTATTTAATAAAATAATATATTCTGCTCTGATTGACACATTGGTTTTATTCAAAGCCTATTGTGCTGGCTAACCAATGGCAATGAAAATGAATTTTACATGAAAAGATACAAACAGGGCCTGCAATTCCCAGTGCCTTCCATTATTACTGGATCTAACTGAATCCTAATCAGCAACTCCGGACTAGAAGTAATAGATTTTGAGACCAATGCCCAGGAAGACATCCGCAGCTGTTTTCTTTCGAAATTGTGCTGTAGGTGTTGACCTTTGGAACCGTGTTAACCTAAAAATTAAAGACCAAAGTGATAGACAACAAATATTTGCTTGAGATCAAAGAGAATTGCGATTCTGGGAAGTACTGATTCAGGAAGAAACCCAAATAGTGTTCCCATTAGGAGGGGAAGGCAACGGATATTTATGACAAAGGGAAGGAAGATAAGCACATAAATAGAAGGAAGGCATTCATATAAGCCCAGGAAGGGATTTCTGTAGGTGCTCTTAAGTTATTTTTATATTATTAATTCTAAATATTGTCTTTAATACTCAGAGCCTGCTTTCCTGTTAGCTTTGCAAACAGTTGTTTGGAATAAAATGTTGCTTTGGCCCAGTCCAAAGGTTATTTTGCCCAGCTCAGACATTCCAAAAGTTGAGGAATTAGACCTGAAAGTCACTTTCACTGGGAAGGTGTCTCCAACTTCATTTTAAAGTGGCTTCTTTTACATTGTTTTTCACAGCTGGCTCAAAGTAAAGAGGTCCAGGTGGTACTTGAGATTTAAAGTTGAGTCCCCTCATTAACATTAATTTTTGTCTGTTATAAAAAACAAAACAAAACACGATTTTTTTGCTATCAAAAAAATCTGGAAATGACTCTTGAAAACAATCTTTTTTTTTTCCTTTTGGTATAAGGAAAATGCCTTGCTTTGTAACTGAATCTCACTGGCTTCTAAACTTTACCCTCCCTCCCCCAATTCTTTTTATAATGAGTTTCTGGACAATTTAATAATTTAATAAGGAACACAACTACTATTATTATAGCAAGTAAGACTAAGCTATTAAATGTAATACATATGGCTATTTGCTGCAATATTGCCTTTATGACTATTATGGGTAAGGAGACCAGTGGAGCTACTCCAATTTTAAATGCACCTGGGAAAAATTAGTCATACTCTTTTGAAATCCAGGTTGCAGCTGTTGCTTTGTTGTGGCATTCAAAGCTGATGACCTGGAATCTCATTGCTGTTAAACTTCAGTTCAGAGGTAAATCTATCTCTCCTGCCACTTCCCTGCATAGCCACAAACTATAACAGTAAATACCAAAGCCCTGGCGTTATGTGCAGGAGTGCAAGGAAATGAAGGATCTCCAATCTTTGCCTTTAGCAGGTGACCACACACAGTGACTTTTAAAAAGATCCATGGGTAGCCCAGCCAACAGTGTGGCTCGGTGGTTGAACATTGACCTATGAACCAGGAGGTCACTGTTTGACTCCTGGTCAGTGCTCCTGTCAGGGTTGTGGGCTCAATCTCCAGTGTGGGGCATGCAGGAGGCAGCTAATCAGTGATTCTCTCTCATCATTGATGTTTCTATCTCTCTCTCCCTTTCCCTTCCTCTCTGAAACCAATAAAAATATTAAAAATAAAATAAAAGATCCATGGATAGCCTTTGAGTGTCAATGAATATTGACATTTTAGTATTTTCCAAGCTGATCATTAAAAAGGTGACATGTGGTGCTTGAGTCACCTAAACCTGGAACTGCTCCTCCCACTGACATTGTTTCAAACCAGGCAAGTTTATGAGCAAGGAGGGAGCAGCAGGAAGAGAGGATGCTAATGAATTTGCTAGGAGTGAGAGACAAGGGAAGTTATAGCTCAGAAAGGACAAATTCAGCTATTGCGTGCATCTTCCTTAATTGTGAGTTATACTAGTACTTCTAGTTGGTCAGGATGAATGTGTTGTGGGTGAAAGAAGAAACTGAAGTGACAAATGAAAGAGGAACTAAGAAAATAAATTTATGTATAGCTTTTAACTCTCCCTCCTCTAAGCAAAATCATACTGTGATTTAATCATTTAAAGTTCCCTCCTAACACAGAAAGTCATATTTCTGCCTCCCAAATTCATATGCCCCAGAGTACTTCAAAAGCTCTGCAATATAATAAAGTTTCAATTTGTTGCTAAAATAAAATATGCTCTTTGTTTAATTAAAGCCTTTGTGATTCAACTACAATTTTCGTGGTTTATAGTATTGATATGTCATCAGGGAAATTCCATTCATCACAATTTCTGTGTGTTTGTGTAATTACATGATGAAAAAAAATAATTCATGATCAAATTATCCACTGAGAAACCAATAGTAAAGAAAAATTAGCGTTTTGAAAAATACAAGATGGGGAATATTGAATTCTTAATGTTTTTTTAATGTTTATTAAATTATTATGACCTTTTGCCCTTGGTTACATAAGCTATGTGAACCACAGGAATAAGTCAAATTTTCTTCTGACAAGAATGATAAAAAGCTTCAATTCTGAAATTGAAAATGCCAAACTAATTTCATTGTCTCAAACAAGTCCAGGACCAACGTTCCATTAGAATGCCACATAGCAAGCATTTACTTTCCAACAAAGGGCACATAAAGTTTGATTTAACCCTTCCAGTTCTCTGAAACAATGAATCTAGGAAGATCCAACTGAAAGGAGTTAAAGTAGAATTAGGTAGACAGGGTAAAGGGTGGAAGAAGGAGGGATCCTGGAGCTAGCTGAAACCACCAAATGTTTTTCAGAAAAACAGGGTGTTTTGAAACAAGGATGTTTTTCTTGCAAGTGCAGAATAAAATGTTGCAAAGAGACCAGGAACCAATCACAGACAGACAAAGAGCTGGCCGTTAACAGATATAAGGTGAAGAGCAGAATGCTTGGGGTAACCCACTTGGATCCCTCCCAGAGCAGTGAGCCTGTGTGCCTGCAATAAATTCCTGCCTCGTTTGAACTCCTCTGGTCTGCGGCTTCATTCTTTGATTCTCTGAGACGGGACCCTGGGAAGAATTACTGCTCACAGATTCCGGTATCACCACCTTCAGTTTCCATGATGGCAATTCAATATCTGAGAGCGTTCCTTTATGTCTAGACCTCCTCTATAATTATTTATTATTTCAATCACTAGAATGGAATAGATAATGCAACAGGTTGGATCTCTATCCAAAAAACCTCAAAGGGAACAATCTCAGCTGTGAGATTTAGGAGGGATCAGTGAGTTATTTTCCCACAAAACAACAACAATACATTTATGTTCTGTAACTGCATATTTCCAAATATATGCAAGTTGCTTTTGTGCTGCAGAAGGTAAGAAATATGTTGAAAGCACAGATTGAAATAGTTGTTTTAATAATTAAATTTTCAGTTCTCTTAAAGTAGTAAAAAATGCAGAGTTACCTATTATTCCCTGTGGGGGACACAAAAAAGAGATAAAAGCATCATTGTCTTCCATCACATTTGCAAGCTCATCTTCTGCTTTAAAATCAATTTCAGCTCTCCCATTAGTGATAAACACACGCTGCAGCTCTGTCGTTTTAATGTGTTGTTTAAAATGTCTGTTGTATCACTTCGTAAACATCAGGTCTTGTCATTTATTGAATTAAATAGGTATAAGAAAAAAAGAGATAAGCAATTGTTAGAAAATGTTGGCGTTCAATATATGAGACAGAGTACATGGAAGGGTGGTAATGATCTGGGTTTAGAATAGAGATGGTTATGTCTAAAAAGTAGGTGCAAATTTCTTAGTGCCCTTTGGTCCTGAGAATTGAGATGAGCATGGCTATTACAGCACATCAATTTGGGCCTGAAGAGCACACCTCAATACAGAAATCCCAGCTTTTGTTACCACTGTATCTGCTGATACACTTCATTCAGAGCTTCAATTTCTGCCCCTTTCTGGTTATTATGAATGAGCTACCCCAATTTATTAAACCTCTCTGATTTTCAAAATTTAAATAGCATCCCCTGTTTTCTT
The DNA here is from genome assembly GCF_028538775.1 of Myotis yumanensis. Classification (NCBI taxonomy): domain Eukaryota; kingdom Metazoa; phylum Chordata; class Mammalia; order Chiroptera; family Vespertilionidae; genus Myotis; species Myotis yumanensis. The sequence continues at coordinate 204,491,863 of NW_027223753.1, read as the reverse complement.
TCTTAAGAACTAAAATTCTAATTCACTCTCTTATCTCTTTCTCCTAGGTTATTTCAACCAGCATAAAAATCAGTTCTAGTTTGTCAAGTAGAAAAACAAATAAATTAAAAAATAATAATAAATCTATACCCACTGAAGGTAACATTAATAAATTTCCTCATTTTTACAGCACATTATTTATTTATAAATATTTTTCTTAATTTTAAATTATAGTTGACATACATTATTATATATGTATACATATATACATTGCAGTGTCATAAAGGGAACTGGTAGGGATTTTCATTGAAAAAGTATTTTAAATGTTTAAGGAGAGGTTCTTCAGATTAATGTTGAAATCTTAATAGACTTTAAACAAAAACATGCTTAATTTTTTTAGAAGAAAATTTAGGGTAAGAAATTTGAATACATTGATTTTTTTCTATTTCCATCTGTAAAATTATTGCAAGTGAAATGCTTAATAAGCTTCTTTCATAATGACCATTCAGTGAAGCAGCTACTAAATTATGTTGAATTTCTACTCTCTTAACCAAGAGATTTGTTTATGTGCAATTAAAAGGTTTTAATCATTAAAAATTCCAAGGGTTTTTTTCAGTCTTGGACTTATACATACTTGTGAGGCAAAATGCATGCCAACATTTTATTTTCTTAATTGAGTAGATCTTTAGGGATGTATGTTTGCCACATATTAAATATACGTACAGGAAACTCAAAATTCTGGCATTTCACTCTTACCACAAATAACTTTTTAATAGGCAAACACTGCCTTGAAGGGATCCTGTATTTTGTGAGATAACTAACCATACTAATTGGTTAGAAACAAATCTATTTTCTTTGGATATTTCTGTACACTGTGGAATATTCTTTATGCTCTGCAGGTTTGATGGCATTTCAAAATACCAACCTTAACAAATGCAGTTAGCTAGGGATATTTGCCACGTTCACAAAATAAAAATAAGAGTTAAAAGAAGACTTCCCTCTGCAGCCTGCATGTATTATCAGCGCAGGGCAGGACAAAGGAGAGCGGATGGCACCAGCATGTGCCTCTCTGACTTCAGATTTGGAGGGACGCTCTTCAAAGGATCTGAGCACTGGGACCAGGTCTCCTACGACCCAGACTCACTTCCCAGTCTGGGGTGGACAGCATTTGTGAGATTGAGGTGGTAGCCCAGCAAAAAAATAAAAATAAAATAAAATTGAAGAAACATTAAAGAAACCCTGAAAGGCATAATCAGAAATCTCCTACTTCATTTTAAAATTGCTTGTCTTTTAAGAAATAAATACTGTGTTGTTTTGATTTCTGATTTCAGCACCATATATAGCCAGGGTAGCTTAAATAATGCAGATAATGTAAGGAAAATATGACATTCATGCATAAATTGATAATACAGTAACACTACATTTTGCTCATCTATTTCCTTCAGTTAAATTTAGTGATTCTGAGTATGGGTAAAACTCTTTTATTTTGGTTCAAGTTAATGTATGGTGCAAACTTATGTTTTCTACAGATTGAGTAGAAAAATGGCATTATGGCAAAACAGGAAATAGATTGATATTAATCTAGGAATATTAACATAAAAATGAGCTTTTGTATAAAATGTACATGTAACAGGGTTTTGGTTAACAATCTACACTAATAAAAGAGAAACATGGTAATTAGCATATGACCGCTACCCTTTTCATTGGCTAATCAGTGAGTATATGCAAATTAACTGTCAGCCAAGATGGCGGCCGGCAGCCAGGCAGCTGGAAGCGAACATGAGGCTTGCTTGCTGCGGACTCCAACGTTCCCCTCCTGACTTGCCGGCCTCTCAGTTGCAACTCTAAGCAACTATGTACTATGTTGCAAATAAGAAGCTAAACAAAACCCCAGAAAATGGCTGTCAGTCAGCCCTGGACTGCAACATTGTATCGATGTTTTCAGCAGCGAGGCCTCAGAGCTAAAGCTGGCCCAGAATAAAAAAAAAAAAAAAAGAAAACAAGGAGTGGTTGGGAGCTTTTAGTCATCTGCCAGCCGGAAAACAGCCATCAGCCCCTCACCCAGACTGGCCAGGCACCCCAGTGGGGACCCCCACCCTGATCCAGGACACCCTTCAGGGCAAACCAGCCGGCCCCCACTCGTGCACCAGGCCTCTATCCTATATAGTGAAAGGGTAATATGCCTCCCAGCACCGGGATCAGCGGAGCAGCGAGGCTCCCAGCACCGGGATCAGCATGACAGGGGGCAGTGCCTAAACCCCCTGATCGCCCTGCAGCTCTGTGTGTGACAGGGGGCGGGGCCACAACCTCCCTATCTGCCCTGCTCTGTTCGTGACAGGGGAAGGCGCCCCACCCCCTTGATCAGCCCTGCTCTGTGCCTGATACGGGGGAGATCCCCAATACCCTGATTGCCCTGCGGCTCTGTGTTTGACAGGGTGCGGCGCACCAACCCCCTGATCGGCCCTGCTCTGTGTGTGACAGGGTGCGGCGCCCCAACCCTCCCCTCCCCCATGGGCCCTGCTCTGTGTGTGACAGGGTAGAGCCATAACCTCCCCATTGGCCCTGCCCTGAGTGTGACAGTGGCGGCGCCCCAACCCCCTGATCAGCCCTGCTTTGTGGGTGACAGGGTACAGAGCCCCAACCCCCCTGATGGGCCCTGCTCTGTGTGTGACGGGGTAGAGCCATAACCTCCCCATCGGCCCTGCCCTGAGTGTGACAGGGGGCGGTGCCCCAACCCCCCAATCGGCCCTGCCCTGAGTGTGACAGGGGGCGGTGCCCCAACCCCCCAATCAGCCCTACCCTGAGCGTGACAGAGGGTGGCATTGCAACCTCCTGATCCTCCCTGCTCTGTGCATGACAGGGGGCGGTGCCCCAACTCCCCAAAAGGCCCTGCTCTGAGCCTGACCAGGGCTGCACCTAGGGATTGGGGCTGCCCTCTGCCACCCGGGAGCAGGCCTAAGCCAGCAGGTCGTTATCTCCTGAGGGGTCCCAGACTGCGAGAGGGCACAGGCCGGGCTGGGGGATCCCCCTCCCCCTGCCCCCCGAATGCACAAATTTTTGTGCACCGGGCCTCTAGTTAATAATATAAATGCCTTATCAAAAAATGTTTATGTGCCCAGCTGGTGCGGCTCAGCAGTTGAGCATCAACCCAGGAACCAAGAGGTCACTGGTTCAATTCCCAGTCAGGGCACATGCCCAGGTTGTGGGCTCAATCTCCAGTAGCAGGTGTGCAGGAGACGGCCAATTAATGATGTTTCATTCTCATCGATGTTTCTATCTCTCTATTCCTCTCCCTTTCTCTCTCTTTAAAAATCAATAAAGGAAAAATTTTTTAAATGTTTGTGAAATAATGGGATATATAAAGATAAGCATAGATCTATTGTTCTTGAAATATAGAGGGCAGAGCAAAACACCCAATGTTGAGCCACACTATTCTGGACAAAACTCCCTGGACACAGTGAGGCAAGGGAACTATATGGAGACAGTGAGAACTATTGAGATGATATTTTTAAAGTTTTAAAATACTTGTTATAAATATCTATCACTTTATAACAATTGCCACAAAATTAACAGCTTAAAACAACATATATTTATTCTCTCTCTAAATTGTGGGTTCTGGGTTCTTAATTTCAGGTATGGACCTCCTGGGTCCTCTGCTCAGGGTCTCACTAGCCTATAAGTAAGATGAGCCTGGGAACTGTGGACTCATCTGAAATTTGAGAGTTTCTTCCCCACTCATGTGGTTGTAGGCCAAATTTATTTTCTTGTAGCCGCAGAACTCATGGCAGCGTGCTTCTCCTCGCCAGTAAAACAGCGAGTGAGAGGTAGAGTAGAATTCAGAAAGACAGGGAGAGAGTCTCTGCTGCTTCCCGTCTCTCACTTTCAGATCCTATTTCAAAGGGCTCACCTGATTAGGCCAGGCCCCCAAAGATAATCTTCCTTTTGATTATGGGTGCTAATTACATGTGCAGCCCTGCCAGTGTGGCTCAGTGGGGTCACAGTTCTATTCCAGGTCAGGGCACGTGCCTGGGTTGCAGGCTTGATCCCCAATGTGGGGTGTGCAGGAGGCAGCCAATCAATGATTCACTTCCATCATTGATGTTTCTATCTCTCCCTTCCTCTCTGAAATCAATAAAACAAATATTAAAAAATATTAGCCCTAGCCGGTTTGGCTCAGTCCTATTCCGGTCAAGGGCAGGTACCTTGGTTAGAGGCTCCTTCCTGGACCGGGCCCTGGTGGGAGCTCGTGTAGGAGGCAACCAATCAATGTGTTTCTCTCACATCCATGTGTCTCTCTGTCTTCTCCTCTCTCTTCCACTCTCCCTAAAAGTCAATGGAAAAATATCCTCGGGTAAGTATTAACCAAAAAAAAAAAAAATTACATATGCAAAATCCTTGCAACATAATCACAGGAATGATAGCCCACCATACTCAGAGGTCCTGCTCACACTCCAAGAAAAGGTATTATACACAGTGTGTATGTGGGGGTCGGGGGGGGATTTGAGAGAGCTACGTTAGAATTCTGCCTCCCACAGCCCGCTTTCTGTTTATCAACAAAATTTTATATTTTTATGTATGATTATTGATAAGAAGCCAGTAATCTGTATCCTCTAGGTTTTGCTTCTAAAAGTGAATTTATATAACCTTTGGGGTGCATGATATCCAGTAAGCGGTACTAGTGTCTTATTTAAGGGACTGATTTTCTTCTAAGATTATTCTTCAGATATTAGTTTTCATAGAATTATAGAGAGACTGTCAAGATGCATTAGCCTAGAGTAAATTTATCAAGCTTTACCATTTTGAATTTCTGTGAAGGAATTCACCTTCTTAAATATTTTACAGTTAATGCTATTTGTTGTGTACAATACAATTGTGCTTACCAGATGCAGAAAATCCTAAGGCATGTGCTAAAGGATTACATGTATAAATCTAATTATAGCATAATTTTTAAAACTACACTAAAATCAAATAGCTTCACTTGTATAAGTCTGAATAAAAAATACTTTGTGGAGCATAGTATAAATAAGAAAGCATTTTATGCCTGAGTTTGGGAATACAAATTCAAAGTCTTGAGGCCATGATAAATGAAAATCATAGCATCAAGAATAATTTTGAGCATATTAACACATCTATAGAAAAAAACATTTAAAAAGAAATAGGTCATATTTTAATTAACTTAAAATTGCAAAGCTGTTAATTTTGTGTGCTCATGTATTTTAGTACTCTCCAGCTCTGATTAAGCAATTCCCTGATGTTTGAAAAGATTCCTTTCTAAGCCAATCCTTAGCAGAAAGTCAAATCCACTTGGTACATCAGATACATTCACTCATTAGTTCAATAAATATTCAGAGATGGCAAGAGTCATTAGCTGTTCTTTGTACAATAGTTGGAACAAAGATTAACTGGAGGTTAATGAAATATCAATGTCAATTATTTAAAATAGATTCCTATGGTGATAATGTTGACGATTTCTCCTCTTAGAGCTTTCTTTCCCCTAATCTTTGATAAAAACAGATAGACATCTTTTTTATTAAAAATGTTTAATGTTGACACTATTTCAGATGCCCAACATGCCCTCTTTGCCTAATTCCACCCACCCATGCCTGCCCCTCCCTTGGCCTTCACCACACTATTGTCCATGCCTATAAACTTTTGAATCAACAAATCTTTCTGTAGAACTATAATTCCATATTATTATATAACTATCCTATATAATAAAACCCTAATATGCAAATTGACCAAATGCAGAAGGACCAGAGGAACGACTGGTTATTATGACGTGCACTGATCACCAGGGAGCAGATGCTCAATGCAGGAGCTTCCCCTGGTGGTCAGTGCACTCCCACAGGGGGAGCGCCACTCAGCCAGAAGCCAGGCTCAAGGCTGGTGAGCACAGCGGCAGTGGCAGGAACCTCTCCCACCTCTGCTGCAGGCAGGCAGTAAGGAGCGAGGGGTCCTGAACTGCAAGAGCTCCAGACTGTGAGAGGAATGTCTGACTGCCGGCTATCCCCCTGAAGGGTCCTGGACTGTGAGAGGGCACAGTTCAGGCTGAGGTATCTACACCCCCCCCCAAGTGCAATAATTTCGTGCACCAGGCCTCTAGTATATGAATAAAAATACTTGCTTATTGACCCACCAATGATGACTCATTTCCTCTAGCATCACACTGTGTTCCTCTCTGTGTTTTAGAATAGCCATTCTTAAAATTTGATATTGGACCAGCAGCATCGGCATCCCCTGGGATTTGTTAGAAATGTAAATGGTTGGACCCTGCCCCAGATTCACTGAAAAATTAACTTTGAGGGTGCTGCAATCAATGTATGTTTTAACAAGCCATCCAGCCAGGAGATTCCAATGCATGTTAAATTTGGAGTCCCTTTGCTCTAAAACACTAAATTATCATTCCTAGCACAGATTATTACTAGCACATGAGGAATGAGCTAGGCTTATAGCAATTAACAATGAGTGTTGGCTAGAATGTTAACATTGATTAATAGTAAAAGCTGGACTCCTAGAACATCATTCATTGTTTGAAAAAGAACAACACCCTAAGCCATGCCAGTAGGTAATGTAAGTATGGGCAACGGAGCTTAGTGTCATTTTCCTCATGATTGCAATGATGAAATAACAATATGTAACTTACTAAGTTAGTGTGAGGCCTGATGGAGTGAGTAGGTATACAAAGAAGATAGAGAAGATCATAAAGTCAACCAGAGAGAAAATACAGGCTACCTGTAAAGAAGCAAAAATTAAACAAATATACATAAAGATACTGATCAGAGATATAGTAAAAATGAATAAGAATTATAAACAAACATTGTAAAATACTCATTCCTTTGGAGAGATAAAAATGAGAATGTGATTTGGAAAGACTCCCAGGCCTTTATTTACATGGTTGATTTGTTTCTTATATAGTGTGAGTTTTTGATATTATACAGTTTTTTAGCTTTTATTATGTATAAAATATTTTTAAAAACACATTAGAAATACTCTAATCTTAATACAATTATTACAAACTGATCTGGAAAAGGGTGAATTTGTATGAAGATTTATAGGAGTTGGTGTTTGATTCTCAAAATGGTATCTAGTCTCATTTCCTGACCCTATTTAAATTTATAAAACTTTTGCTTTATTTTTAAAATCTCAAAGATAGATAAACACATAACTTTTATATCCAGTTTTTGTAAAGATCTGAGTCTCAAAAATTATATATCTCACTAGAGACCCAATGCAGGAAATTCTTGCAATAGTAGGCCTTCCTTCCCCTAGCTGCCAGCACCGGCTTTCCTCTGGCACCAGGGACCCGGGCTTCCCTGGCAGCCCTGGCTTCGTCTGGAAGGTCGTCCAGAAGGATATCCAGAAGGACATCCAGTCTAATTAGCATATTACGCTTTTATTATTATAGATGATTGTTAGCAAAAGAACTCAGATTTAACCCGGATCTTCCTACTCTGGTCCGCCATTCTTACAGTTCTAATTTACATGTAATGGTAATAATACTTAAAGTGATGCAACTTTAATAAAAATATCATTTAAAAAATATTATATATTTCAGTCAGTAACCAGGCAGTGGCAGTGTCGGCTGCCTGAAGTAAAAAGACTTCTTTTTTCTTTAATAATACAGCCTATTTATAGAACTGTGAGTCTGTTCTGATAAGGGATATTTCATCAAAACAATAATGCTCTATTTCAGCGTACTTTGCCTGTGAAGATTTTAAGGGCACTTTATCTTTCTTGTAGACATGGTTCTTATAAAAAAAGAAATTATTCTTAACATAAATAAAATGTCAGGGTGTTTGGTATTTCTTTTGTCCTCTTTAACTGTGTCAGGTGTCTCAATAGCAGAATGCAAAAGATGGGAAATAGGATTGAGTTTGCCTGGCCTTTTTATTTCAGTACAGACATTGTATGCACCTGCACAAACGGTAACCACTTCAGGCAGTGACAGAGCAGCTTCCTGGTGAGGAAAGTTTATAGAGAACAGTCATCCTACTTCAGGAAGACGCGGGGCAAATGAGCTCCTTGAAAACCATAAGCAAATGCCTTCACCATAGATACACGTTCCCTGGACAGAGGTACCCAACTATTAATCCAAAGGCATCTGACAAGAACATCTATGTCTTAGGAAAAGTATCTCCGTGAAGAAAACTTGTTAATAGTGACTCAGCATTTATAAAATACAACCTCGTTGTCAATTACAGGGTGACTCAACAGCGTTGTTATAACCTGAGAACTTGCTGGGAATTGATGATCAAATCAGAATCTTCATTTCAGCATCTACACATTCAAGCCTCAGAGCATTGCTACCAGATGATTTGTGCATGGATTTTATTATTAGTAAGTAGTTTTGAATCACCCTGACACATATTAAATAAGCTAATCTTCTCAAGGAAGAAGTTTATTATTTTACCTCACTCATATACTTTTTTATTAAATAATTTTTCTGATAATGGGTTACGGCAGCTACTTCTAACTTTATATTCCCTTCGCTCCATGCAATCCCTCTCCCTTAAGTTAAACAACAATTCACCACTTTAATTACATAAAATGTTTTGAAAGATTAAATAAGGAAAGAAGGGACAGTATGTCCATGAGGGTATGCAGCGAGGTGAGTCAATAACAGGTTTAATGTAAATGAGATCAAGAAACAGGTTTTGTGTTAGCAACTTGCTTAAATATGCTCTAAAATTTTTCTATGTAAAGAATGATTTACAGACTAGCAACATCAACATCACCTCAGAATCTCAGGACTTACCCCAGAACTTCTAAATCAGAAGGAAATCTCTGAGACAAGTGTGGTGTATAAACTGGAGGAGAGATTGATTTGGAAGCAGGAAGATCAGCTTGGCTTCCATTGCAATAACCAGGTAAGAGATGAGAGTTTCTGAGACTAAAGTAATAACATTGAAAATGGTTAGAAGCAGGGTTGATGTACAAAATCTTAATGCCTGGCATAGCATGGAAAATGGAAATTCACAATAGGTACTATAAAGATCCGAGTTGTTAGGCAGCATGGCATATTGGAAAACAGAGGAGTCTAGTGTGAGGATATATTTTGAATTTATATCTCATACACTTTGCTTATAGATTGGATAGAGGATGTGTTTTCATGTTAAATGATACTTGAAGGGCAATTTTAGCAAAAATGTCCTATGGAGGGCAAGGGAACTCAAATAGAAATATCCAGGTAACTCCACTAGGAAAGATATCTTATTCACTAAAGGTAGAAATCTAAAATAGATCATAAAGGATGGAATTGACAAATATCAGCACTCATACTATGCTAAAAGAGACTTGCTGAAATTCCTAATCTTTTTTGATACACACACCTCCTTCTTAAAACAGATTTATAAATTTATGAAATAAAAATACATTTCATATGAAATCTATAATTATACTAACAGTTAATATACGTTAATATAAATCTATTTCTTCACATATATTAAATAAGTAATAGTGTCAGTTCTAACACCAATTATAATATCAAAGTACTAATTAGGTCATTTTTGAGATATCTGTAACAACTGTAAGCTTAGATGAAAATATGTGATTTCTATTGGTGACAAGTAATAGTTAATGCTAATATTTTTGTAATTATTATCTACTTTCATTTAGGAAATGTGTACGTTTGATTAGTGGACACTTGTTCCTATCCAAAATGTCCATGGAAACATTTGATCCACACCAAAAAGTTATTGATATATATATTTTTTAAATATATATTTTATTGATTTTTTACAGAGAAGAAGGGAGAGGGATAGAGAGTTAGAAACATCGATGGGAGAGATTGATCAGCTGCCTCCTACACGCCCCCCACTGGGGATGTGCCCGCAACCAAGGTACATGCCCTTGACCGGAATCGAACCTGGGACCCTTCAGTCCGCAGGCCGACACTCTGTCCACTGAGCCAAATCGGTTTGGCATAAAGTTATTGATATTTGCTTCTGTCCAAAATATTCATGGAAATATTGGGTCCAGGCCAAATTATCCTTGAATAGGCTGCCTAGGCAAGTAGGGTTATTATTTGCAATACATCCACAATGCTATTATTGGACCAATAAAACATGATGGCAATTTCATGTATTAATTCTGTAAACCACAAGTATAAAGAAGCATAATGAACATTTTCTAAGTGTGGATGGTTTGTGCTATTGTTGTTTGTTTTAAGTGTAGATGTTTCTGATAGGATCAAATTTCAGAGACATTTGGCATAGACCATATGTCTCCGTGGAAGTTTTGGGCACGACCAACTTTTAAGGACCAATGTCTCAGTGGGTATTTGGGACATGACCAAATGTCCTACAAGGAAAATGTCAGTTAGAAAATAGTGAACAAAAAAGGATTATTTTTCCTGCAGCCAAGTTATGATTCCTCTGAATTCCATGCATGTTCAAGTTCTGGTGCTGGCTGTACTGTCCATGTTTATGCTGCCTGACTGTCCTTTCTCACAGTGTTATAGTTGATATTGAAGTACAATGGACTTTAATATTGAAGATTGTGAAAAGAAAGCCACACACCAATGACCTAAGATTGCTGGAACATAAAGGCAGAAAGAAGGGAACATAGTGGAGAAACCAACTTCTCAAAAAATCACAAGCTGAGGGTTATTTGTTAAAGTCTAAAAGTGGCAAGAATTATTTTACTTGTAATGAGTCTCTGACCATTACTAAAAAATTCACCTAAAAAAATGCTTTTATTTGCAAAAGACAAAAGAGCTTTGCAATATTCCCTTTGTCATTGATTTTGCTTCCAGAGATATGAATATTTAAGAGCATTGATAGTATGCACAGTAGGCATATATTTGTACTTGTCTAAAATATAAACTTATTGGCTATTTGATAAAATTATGTATATGTAAGGAAGAATATTCATAGTACAGTAATAACTCAACAATATATGTCATTCAATGGGAATTTATTCAGTCAGTGTGCCAAGAATAATATTGAATGAAATAGATGTTTTCATAGGTTATGAACCAGAGAAAGGGAATGAATTAAACACAAAACCCTACGAACTACTTCTGCTGAATATAGCGGCAAGAATTCTTTGGTTGGTCAGTTGCCTTAATGTTTATGGTTCATTGATTTAATTATAGTCTTTCAAAATGGTTTTATCATAAAGGAAAATGTTTGAAGGGCAAAAGACATATATGAAACTGTCTGCTTATATGCTTATAAAACCATGAAGAATAGCATTTAAAAAAAAATCCTTACCCTAGAATTTTTGAGAGAGAGAAAGAAAGAGAGAGAGGAACATTGATCATTGCCTCCTGTAGTTATTCCGACTGGGGATCGAACCCAAAACCTAGGTGTGTACCATGAACAGGAATCAAAACCAATACCTTTTCATGTATGGGATGATAACACTCCAACTGACTAAGGCACACTTGCCAGGGAAAAAGAAGTATTTTAAAGAGCTTTATAAAATTACTAGAGGCTCAATGCACGAAATTTGTGCAAGAGGAGGCCATCCTTCCCCTGGCTGCCATAACCGGCTTTCCTCGGGCACCCTGGACCAGGGCTTCCCTTGCAGCCTTGGCTTTGTCCTGAAGGTTGTCCAGAACGATGTCTGGTCTATTTAGCATATTATGCTTTTATTATTATAGACTAGAGGCCCGGTGCACAAAAATTTGTGCACTCGGAGGGGGGGTCCCCTAGCCCGGCCTGTGCCCTCTCACAGTCTGGGACCCCTCGGGAGATAACGACCTGCTGGCTTAGGCCTGCTCCTGGGTGGCAGAGGGCAGGCCAATCCCTAGATGCAGCCCCTGGTCGGGCTCAGAGCAGGGCTGATTGGGGAGTTGGGGCGCCGCCCCCTGCCATCCACAGAGCAGGGCAGATCAGGAGGTTGCAATGCCACCCCTAGTCATGCTCAGGGTAGGGCCAACTGGGGGGTTGGGGCACCGCCCCCTGTCACACTCAAGGCAGGGTCGATGGGGAGGTTGCAGCGCCACCCCGTCATGCACAGAGCAGGGCCAATCAGGGAGTTGGGGCTCCGTAACCTGTCACGCACAGAGCAGGGTCGATCAGGGGGTGGGGAGCTCCCCCCTGTCACTCACAGAGTAGGGCCGATATGGGAGTTGGGGAACCGCCCCTTGTCACACACAGAGCAGGGCAGATCAGGTGGTTGGGGTGCCGCCACTGTCACACTCAGGGCAGGGCCGATGGGGAGGTTATGGCTCTACCCCATCACACACAGAGCAGGGCCCGTGGGGGAGGGGGGGGTTGGGGCTCCGCCCTCTATCACCCACAGAGCAGGGCCAATCAGGGGTTTGGGGTGCTCCCCCTGTCACTCACAGAGTAGGGCCAATAGGGGAGTTGGGGCACCGCCCCCTGTCACACACAGAGCAGGGCTGATCAGGGGGTTGGGACGCCGCACCCTGTCACACACAGAGCCGCAGGGCGATCAGGGGGTTGGGGAGCTCCCCCCATCACTCACAGAGTAGGGCCGGTAGGGGAGTTGGGGCACCGCACCCTGTCACACACAGAGCCGCAGGGCGATCAAGGGGTTTGGGCGCTGCCCCCTGTCACGCTGATCCTGGTGCTGGGAGGCATATTACCCTTTTACTATATAGGATAGAGGCCTGGTGCACAGATGGGGGCCGGCTGGTTTGCCCTGAAGGGTGTCCTGGATCAGGGTGGGGGTCCCCACTGGGGTGCCTGGCCAGCCTGGGTGAGGGGCTGATGGCTGTTTGCAGCTGGTCACACCCCCTTCAGGGTGGGGGTCCCCACTGGGGTGCCTGGCCAGTCTGGGTGAGGGGCTGAGGGATGTTTTCAGGCTGGCGGGTGACTGAAGCTCCCAACCACTCCTTTTTTTCTTTTCTTTTTTTTAATTCTGCGCCAGCTTTAGCTCTGAGGCTTGGCTCCAGCTCTGAGGCCTTGGCTGCTGAAAGCAAGTATCTGGTTTGTTTGGGTTCTATAATTGTAACACTGTTGTGGTCCTGCTCACTCCAGCTCTGAGATCCCGGCTGGCTGAAAACAGGGATCTGAGTTTGTTCTATAATTGAAACAATGTTGCGGTCCTGCTGGCTGAAGCCCGGCTGGCTGAAAGCAGGTTTCTGGGGTTTTGTTTAGCTTCTATATTTGTAACAATGTTTCAAACTGCAAGCTCAGAGGCCGGCAGCCACAGGCGGGGAAAGTTGGCTTCCTCCATCACTGAAGCAAGCAAGCCTCATGTTCACTTCAAGCTGCCTGGCTGCCGGCCACCATCTTGGCTGGCAGTTAACTTGCATATCTCCCTGATTAGACAATGGGAAGGGTAGCAGAGGTACGGCTAATTACCATGTTTCTCTTTTATTAGATAGGATGAGAGAAAGTCCAGCCAGCATGGCTCAGTGGTTGAGCTTTGACCTATGAACCAGGAAGTCATAGTTTGATTCCCGGTGAGGGCATATGCCCAGGTTGCGGGTAGGTCCCCATTGTGGAGCATGCACAAGGCAGCCAGTCATGATTCTCACTCATCATTGATGTTTCTATCTCTCTCTCATTCTTCTTTCCTTCTGAAATCAATAAAAATATATTTAAAAATATATAAGAGAAAATGAATATTAAGAAGACATGCAAAGAGGAAATTTTAATTGTTCTTTACTCACTGAAACAATTAAAAGGTTCTTTAATTTTTAAAGTTTACTTTTTATTTTGTAGGTTTTCACAAATTAAAATGTTAACATTCATAATTTAAGTTTTCTTTTGTTGAAAAGTGAATTTAAAAAAATTTCTAAAGGCAGAACCAGCTGTAATTATAAACGTAAATACATAATTTAGTTTTATACATTTTTACTTAAAATTTCTGTCTTTGATGCCAAATTCTCAAAAGCCAACATAGCCTCACAACACAAGGAAGAGACTGCTAAGTATATTTAACTAGAGGCCTGGTGCACAAAAATTTGTGCACTGTGAAGGGGGACTGTCAGCCCGGCCTGCCCCTTCTCACAGTCTGGGAGCCCTCAGGGAATGTCCTACTAGGGAGTCCCTCTGCGGGAGACGAAGGGGCTGATCAGGGGAAGGTGCCACCCCCGTAACCCCACTGCTGCTGCCACTGCTGGCCGCCATAGCTGCGAGGCCTGAGCCCTAGGCCTTGCAGCCAGAAGACATCACCCTAATTAGCATATTACCCTTTTATTAGTATAGATGATATTAAGCCAAATAGCTTTCAGATTTCCACATAATCAGAGTAGGTGAAAGTTGATATACAATTTGTGCTGGGTTTTGCAAATTTCCCCAAATAATTTGTCCAATAAAACCTCCTCTCTACTGTATATACATTCTGTATCTTGTTTCAATTGATAAAGCTTATTTTTATTTAGTTTTTATAGATTATTATGAACACCTGGGAGATGTAGAGCACTGAACAGTAGTTCAATTGTTAACTTGAGAGAAATATTATTCTTGTTTAACTTTTGTCTTCCGATGATAGACTCATGTTTTACTTAAACTGAGAAGTATATATTTTTCATAATTGAAGAAGTAAATCAATCATTTAAATATTCTACTTTCATATAAATATGTTATTTCCATTTTACTAATATATTTATTGTGTGAAGTCCACATTTCTTTTCTATCATCATAAGCTTTAAATTTATTTTCTCTGATCAATTGCTAATATAATTTCAGGGTCAGTCTGTCTATCTGTCTATCTATTTGTCTGTCTATCACCTATCTATTAATTGAGATTTATTTTAGTCTATAATGGTTAATCTGCAATTATATTTGTAATTATATTTTCTCATCTCTTTCCACTATGTCCATATGTTTTGTATTCCAGAAAGCCTGATAGAGATCCTTTTCACCCAATTTCTCTCATGAGCATGAACAACTTTTTCAACCTCCTTGAATTATAGATTCATATATAAAATGAGAATAACTATATTTCACAAGATTGTTAAACTCATTTAAAAATATATATCTATAATAATAAAAGCATAATATGATAATTAGGACGTCCTTCTGGATGATCTTCCAGACGAAGCCGAGGCTACAGCTGTGGGAAAGAGGAAGCCGCCATGGCTAGGAGGGAGGGATCAAGGCAGCCACCGCGGCCTACTCATGCACGAATTTCATGCATTGATTGCAGAGAGGAAGAGAGAAGGAGTGGGTGAGAGAGAGATAGAAACATGAATAATGAGAGAGAATCATTGATTGCCCGCCTCCTGCATGCCCCAATTGGGCATTGAGCCCACAACCTGGGCATGTGCCCTGACTGAGAATCAAACCATGACCTCCTGGTTCATAAGTCAATGCTCAACCACAGAGCCACACTGGCTTGGGCTATTAAACTCATTTAATGAGATAGAGACTGTCAATATTTATAATCAATAAATGCCAGTTTAATATTTTCATTATCAGTACTCTACAAAATAACTAAATTTATTTTATTGGGGCCCTGGGTATTTATCTTAGATCTCTGTGTGTTACAAATCATTTTCATATACATTTTCTATGAGAATAAAGTAAATCAAATTGAATTCCTAATGGTGCTTAGTCTGTCCCATTGGAGGGAAATAAATGCTTTATAATTTTTAAAAATAAAGTTTGATATATAGCTGCCAGAAGCAGTTATGCATAACATAAGTTGAGGCTTCAAATTTCACAGCCAACTGTTCTCACCTAATCTCAAGTGATACTTCTCCTCTACCAAGATTCCGCCACATTTACCTTATGTTCTCTAGAGTGTTCCAATCTAACTCTTGCCTTAGAGTGTCTGCCCTTCATGTTCCCATCTGGAATGCTCTTCTACCATCTTTCTTTGGATAAATTCGTGCTGTCCAATATGGTAGTAAGTAGCCATATGTGCCTATCAGAATTTAAATTCAAGTGTCTCAACATCAATTGAGTAAACCTATTAATTAATTAATTAATTAACCTGTTCCTCCACTAGAAGAAAGACATCATAAGCACTGTGACCTTTTCTGTCTTGTTGGCTGATACATATCCACTAGTATGCTAGAAAATATTGAAAAACTGACTCGTTGGTAGAGGGAAAAAAGCCCAGATTGCCCATTACCCTGGTGTAATATTTCCGCCATGGCCATTGGCAAGCTAATAATGTTAAAGCACGAAACATGGAGCTGGAAAGAGATGCACACATTTGGCTGCAG
Source organism: Myotis yumanensis (assembly GCF_028538775.1). NCBI lineage: Eukaryota > Metazoa > Chordata > Mammalia > Chiroptera > Vespertilionidae > Myotis > Myotis yumanensis. The sequence continues at coordinate 204,475,791 of NW_027223753.1, read as the reverse complement.
CAAGCTAGTGTGAACTGGCTCTAGCATGCTACTTTGTGTCTATTGACAAGAAAGGAACTTAATAAGACATTTAATATAGGCTCAATGCATTTTTAATCATTGGCAGGATAAGTAAATGATGTAAGTATTAAAAGTCTTAATTCACTCTTTAATTTTACTTGAAATCTGTATACATAAAACACTAATATGCAAATAGACCAAAAGGTGGAACAACCAAACAACCAAATAACTGGTCGCTATGACATGTGTTGACCACCAGGGGGCACGCACAAAACATGGTGGGCATTGGCAGTGGCAGGATGGTGGAGCAGGTGAGCCGGGGTGCCAGACCAAGGTGGGCCACCAGTTGCTGTCAGCAGGGCAAGCCTCTGGTGGTTACTGAAAATTCTTTGCTCCCATGCACCGTGGTCCCACCAGGCACTCACACCTGTTGCTGGCACTGGAGCCACTGCTTGCACCCGCTGCTGGCCCCCAGTGACAGCTCCAATTGCTCGTCACTGTCAGCGGGTGCAAATGGTGGCTGCCCACCCCGATCACCCCTCAGGGCTTCTCCACCTCCTCCTGCTACTGAGGGACTATCGGGGTCAGCTGCCACCTCTCGTACCCGCTGCCAGCAATGGCTTCGCTCACACCCACTGCCAGCACTCGGTACTGCCCCCAATCGCTTGGTGCTGTCAGTGGGTGTGAGCGGTGGCTGCTGGCCCCAATCACCCCTTAAGGTTTCTCCACCTCCCTCTGCTCCTGAGGGGCGATCAGGGCAGCAGCTGCCACTCACACTCACTGACGGCACCAGCCCCGCTTGCAACTGCTGCTGGCACTGGCCCCAATCCGTCCGTGCTGTCAGTGAGTGCGAGCAGGGTCGGCAGTCAGCTCGTGGGAGCGGTGGCAGCGGGAGCAGGGCTGCCAGCAGTGAGGAGACCAGGGGCCATGGCAGGAGGGGCCGGGCGGGGGCACGGAGGATGGGCTGAGACCCACCCCTGTGCCCACCACAGCCTCGTGGCCCACAGTTCCTTTCAAGGTGCACGAATTCATGCACCAGGCCCCTAGTTTTTACATAAGATAACACATACCAATTTTACATGTCAATAAATTTTACATCATGTTTAAGTATCAGTCTCTTTTCAATTAGTGTATAAGAATTTCTCCATATGATGTTTATTAGCCACTCTATGTTGAAAGCAATTTATTTTCAAAGATAAGATTTGTCTAATTACAAATATTTTTAATAAGTGAAAAAACTATCACTTTGAATTACTCATTAGAGTTTGAAAACTTAGGGAAACTATCACATATTAAAATTTGTTGGGCATTTTATCAAATGCCCTCATTTTTATAAAGAACAGCATGTTTCCATCCATGATACTTTTGTAGGGCTTCTTGAATTAGAGCAAGCCTATTTTCTAGTAGTTGCTACTGTTGATGATCTACCCTGGAGATCCCAGGCCCACCTCTGAGTCCCCTCCACCTGTGCACATTATTTAGTAACTGTTACATTTTCTACCTGCAGTGCTTTTCTACAAACAAAACAAACTCTCAACTTAATCTTCAGATTTAACTACCAATTAGTTTAACTTTCTATTAATATTCCTTTTAATTAATTTAACTTCCTTTTAAAACCCAAATTTGGAATTTCACACACACACACACACACACACACACACACACACTCACACACACATTCACATATACATACTTAATATATTTAGTTGTTTAATTTTTTTTTCCTCTTGGAGAAAGGGACTGGTGTCTAGATAATCAGTTTTATTGACTCAGCACTCAACACAGTATGTGTCCCAGGATTTTTGCTTCATAAACTCATCGAAAAAATAAATTAACAAAAATCATTGAGAGCAAATACATACCAATTGAAACAGAATATCATCTGTTTGTTATTTTAAGTCAGAATGTTTCCTTAAATATACAAAGCACTTTGCTAACCTAGAAGAATGAGGTTCTTGCTCACACTCCATGACGTCCTGCAAAGAACAAGCAATTAAGGCTGTAATCCAGCCTTTTCCAGCGGGATGCAACACAGGCAGGTCTCGCAAGGGAGTTGTGTGAAGAGAGATGTCAACATTTACTGAAAATAATTTTTACCAACAATAGTTGAATTAGTTTGTAAGGAAGATTACTGTGGTTTTCAGCCACATTCATGGATGAAGAAGGCCCCTACCTGGTGATAAACTCTATCCGCTGGAACTCCTGCAGTCCAGGAGGAAATCTTAGAATTTAAAGCAGTTTTCTCACGAGAGACACAGCTTTTTTTTTTTTCTTTTTTTTTTTTTGCATAAGGCTTCCCACAGCTAAGCTAGACTGCTCCAAGAATCCTTCCAGGATCTCCTGCTTTTTCTTTCAGAACTTTCTTTTTCAGAATTATCTCTTTATTATGGCCTTGTGTTCTCTCTCCTCCATCTCTCCCGCTCTCTCGCATTCCCTTATGTTGGGATTCTATTGGACTTTTGGAGGGTTTTGGATCCAGCACAGGGCATTATTCTTGAGATCCTCCTCCTTTAAAAAACTCTCTGATCTTGCATATTTTAGTACCTGTTTACTATCTATCACTTCTTACAATCAAGCTGAAAATGGAATGAAAACACAGACATGGTTTGAGCTATTAGGCATCGTATTATTTTAAATCATTACACACAAACATTTTTTTTTACTCATATTATTGGGATTGCTACTTATTTTATTTTATTTTTTCATCCTCATCGGAGGATATTTTTTCCATTGATATTTAGAGAGAGTGGAAGAGAGAGGGAAAGACAGAGAGAAACATCGATTTGAGAGAAACACATAAATTGGTTGCCTCTTGCAAGAGTCCCGACCAAGACCAGGGAGGAGCCTGCAACCAAGGTATGTGCCCTTGACAGCAATGGAACCCCAGACCCTTTGGTCTGCAGGCTGATGCCCTATCCACTGAGCAAAACTGGTTAGGGCACTACTTAGTTATTTTAATTGATAAAAGCAAACTTTTAAGGCAAACAAGTCTATCCAGTTCTATGATTTGCTGAAATATAATAGAGATAGGATGCTTTAGTTTGCTACCCAATTCTCTTCACTCTTGAGAAACTGAGTGGAAAGTTGGCTTGTGACACAGTCCAGTCTGAAATCAACTTATGGATTGATTAACAAAGAGAACAAACTCACCCAATATTTTTAAGTCCCAAGAATGCATGTATGTACTCACTTTCTAAATATGTAGCATCCTGACAGTGTGGGCTGGCTTTCCCATTATTCAGAACTTATATTTGTTTATTATAGGATGCCCACAGGTATCAGTACATTTCCTCTTCTATATTAAACAGCCACTTTGGTGAGAGATGAAGTAGAGTAACACCACAGTGCTTACAGTATTTAGATTTGTGAAGTATCACAACGTTGTTTTTCTCTGAGAGTGGAGAGGCATGCCCTCATTTCTAATTCCTGCTATTGCATAAACTTATCTGCACACCATTTGCTACCTTCTTTGGATGTCAAGTAAAAATAAATCAGATAGATGATTGACTTCTTCATTCCTGGCTGCTCTGTGATAGTCCAAAGGATTATTATTGAAGTTCTTCAAAATGTCTGCGTGCTTGTAAGAATGTGACACTCTAGTCAGAGTTGGAGAGTTGTTTCTTGGTTCCTGGTAGCCTCTACAAGCTTCTTTTCAATTTCCTTTTATGTAGAATCTAATGAACAAAGTAAGCTAACAAACAAAATAGAAACAGACTCACAGATTCAGAGAACATATTGACAGTTGTCAGAGGTGAGAGGATGGGGGAGGCTGTTTGAAAAGGTGAAGGGATTAAGCAATGAAAATAAATTCATAGAAACTGACCAACATTAGGGTGATTATCAGAGGTCAAGAGGGTTGGGGGGGAGGTAGAAGCAAGTTAAGGGGGGATAAATAGTGAGGGAAGGAGACTGGACTTTGGGTGGTAGAAACACGATACAATATACAGATGATGTATTGCAGAATTGTACACCTGAAACCTGTATAATTTTATTAACCAATGTCATCCCAATACATTTAACAAAAGTTAAAAAAAGTTTATCACATGGGGTTGATATTTCAAAATGTATATGAAATTTGTGACTCTTTTGTAGTTTTACTCAAAGGGAAGTTTTGTTCTCTTTCTTTAATAATTTTATTAATTTAAGTAAAGTAAGAAGAAAGAGTTGAGGACATGTGAACTAAGTCTCCACCTTCCCCAGCGATACCTCAGCATATTCCATATTTATTACAGGTTGATGCCAGTTCAATGCCACTTCTTTGGCCTTAGAGTATAAACTGTCTAGCAATGTCATGTTTTTAGGTACAACTGAGAGATATTTAACTAATTTTTTTCCACTTAAATGGAAGATTTCCTTGGGATTAGTTCTTTTTGACAACAGAGAAATATAAAAATTATTTGGAAAGTAAAGCAAGGTTTTCCCCCAGGATGGATGAAGTGAGACTGCTATTGCTGAGCCATCTTGCTGCAATCTGAAAGGCCTTCAAGACTGAGAAGGGCCAGAGTTTGCCACCCCCCACCCCCCCCAAAAAAGGCGTTTTACAATATCAATTATTTAAGCTGGTTATTTATTTTTTTTTAACTGAAGACTCAGGTAAATCCCTTACCTGCCTAAAATAATTCAGATAGAAAAATCTGCATAAAGAAAGGGAGCTATTCACTTTAGAATATTCAAATGAGCATGTAGGGATAATGTATGCCAGTCAGGGAGGATCCAAGCAAGCCTTTTTGTTAGACTTATCTCTCTGTCCAATTGTTTCTTGGTGGCCTAGCAAAAATTTGTTTACCACATATTTACTCTTTCTGATGTACCTGTAAATTGCCTATTTTCCCTTTGAAATCCTAGACCCTGCCTCCCTCTCCTCCATCCACAATGGCCTATGAAAGCCAACTACACAATCTGTCCTGGAGTCTCATAGTCTTATGGAACCCCCATATATACATACGTAATGAATTAACTAACAGCCACTCTGGATATAAACAAATCTCTTTGTGTGTGCAAAGGGGTTCAGAACTGGCCTCTCCAAGATGTACCACTTCCACATGTGAATTATTTTGAGCTGAAGGCAATCGAGAGAAACCCTGTGTGCTCACAAGAAACTTCAACCTCTTCCTTAAAATGTTTAAATGAAGGGCTTTGCCCATGATAACAGTTATCAACAGAAGTAACTTTTATGATATATACTAGAGGCCCGGTGCACAAAAATTTGTGCACTCGGCGATGGGAGGCGGGGGGGGCGTCCCTCAGCCTGGCCTGTGCCCTCTTGCAGTCTGGGACCCCTCGGGGGATGACCACTTGCTGGCTTAGGCCTGCTCCCTGGGGAATTGGGCCTAAGATGGCAATCAGACATTCCTCTGGCAGCCTGGCAGCCCTCGGGGGATGTCTACCTGCCAGCGGGGAGCAGACCTAAGCTGCAGTAGGACATCCTTAGCGCTGCTGAGGAGGAAGGAGAGGCTCCCACCACCACCGCTGTACTGGCAGCCGTCAGCCTGGCTTGTGGCTAAGCAGAGCTCCCCCTGTGGGAGTGCACTGACCACCATGGGGCAGCTCCTGCATTGAGCATCTGCCCCCTGGTGGTCAGTGTGTGTCATAGTGACCAGTCATTCTTTGCTGTTCTGCTGTTAGGGTCAATTTGCATATTACCCTTTTATTATATAGGATAGGGCAGGGCAAATGTTTAATTAGTGAACATTTGCTCTTACTATTGTGCAAATAACCTTCCTTCCTTCCACAGCCCCAAGGTGTCTTATCTCATCCTTAGCGCAGAATGTCACACATCCCTCACTTTCCTTTTCTGTCTCTGAACCTCTCATGTATGTGGGATTTCCATATGTATGTGTATAATTAAATTTGCTTATTTTCTCTTGCTAACCATTTTCATGTCTATTTGATTATGAGACCAGGCAAATGAACATAAGGAGGATAGCGGAAAGTCTCCTCCTCCCGACAAACTCAATATACTCAATATGTAGCAGTTCAAATCCTTTCTGGTTGATTCAGAATGTTAATCAAAATAATTTCAGCTACGTATTCAAATAAAAAGTTGATTAAATATATTTGATTAAATCGGTAAATTTAAATATGTAAGATGTCAGTGTTAAATCTAATGTTAATACTCTGTGGATTAAAGATATGTTAGGAAAATTAAAGTGTCACAAGAAGGAATTATTTGCAATACTTCATCAAACATAATACAGTTTCAGAGTACTATGCTTTATAATGGAAGTTAACTATCCTACTGTAACTCTTGCATTTCAATGAATTCCAAGGTAATCTGAATCAGTGAAACAAATGCAAATTTTGTGTCTTGGCAGAAATGATCATGGATTTCAGCATTCTACTTTCCATTCAGTGATTTGATTAAATTTCTTATATACTTTAAGGATCACAACCTTATCTGGATAGCTACTTGAATATTTTTTATGAAGATAAAATTAGAAAGAAAAAATTTGAATACTTAAAATGTTTTCCTTGACTATTTGGTTTATTCACTCAAAGAGACAGATTTATACTGTATAAGAAAACAAAAACAATTCTAGTTTCTGCAACCTATTCTCATAGATACTTCAAATAAAATAACTCCTGTGGACTGAGTTACCCAGATCAATCTAGGAAGATTTCCTTTTGGATATATGTGTTTATGCCTGGCCTCTAAAGATGTGTTCCTTCAAAAATAATTTATCATATTTGTTGACTCAAGAACTAATTGGTGTTATAAATAACATATGCACTTGCAGTATTTTCCACTTGGATAAGTACATTTATTTTTTATGTGCCTTCAGATCATGTTCTGTTTGTACACTCCTGGGAAAACAGGACTGCCAGCTGCTTATGTCTAGAAAAGAACAAAATTTTGATAAATGAGAAGAAATAGAGTTCATAGTAAATAGTTTTTATGAACCATATTTTAGGAAGTAATTTATTTTTGTGTTTTCTTTATATATATGATATCAGTAAGAGTCTATATTCTTTGCAATGGGATGCTGAATATAATTTTTTAGAAAAAAGATTTTCAATGACTATTGCCTATGGGGGGGCGGGGGTAGGTATTTCCACAATTAAAAGGACATAGAAAAAGGAAAACATTTTCAGCATTATAGTGTTCTAAATGTGCTGAAACTGGTCTTACTTTCATTGTGTTATTGCCCACTGTTATGATGTCATAAGTGGAATACCAGTGTACAGAAAATAGACACCCTTAGGCCTTGGGACAGCTAAACAAGTTCCAAGGCCATCACGTTTGCTTTTTATATTTATACTAGAGGCCCAGCACATGAAATTTGTTCACGGGTACGGTCCCTAGGCCTGGCCTGCGATCAGGGCCATCTTCCCCAGCTGTCGGCAGCTGGCCCAGCCCCCTGCTGCCTCCCACCCCTGGTTCCCGGTTCGCCATCAGGAGATCAGATCCTGATGGCTTGGGGTAGGGACTGAGAGGTCAGCCGTTCCTGCCTGCTCTCTGGCCCTGTCCCCACTGCAGGTCACCCTCTGTGTGTGGGGCAACCAGTGGGGTGGGATCTTGGCCTGGCACCACCCGTGGCCCTTCCATCCACCCTTTGTTCCCCTTTTTCCATCGGGTGATGGGAGCCTGCTGGCCGGGGGGAAAGGACTGAGAGGTTGGCCGATCCCACCCACTTGCTGGCCCAGTCCCCCACCCCCAGTTACCCATTTGCCATTGGGAAATCTGAGCCTGACGGCCGACGGGGAGGAGGGACTGGGAGGTGGTTAGTACACCTCATAGTGACTGGCTGAGTGGTCATTCTGGTCATTCTTCCATTAAGGTCAATTTGCATATTACCCTTTTATTATATAGGATAGTCTATTCTCATTATTTCTGGTAGTGATGTTCTATAGAGTCTCCCTGTAGTGAAAAGGGATTCAGATGTTTGTTTTTTCTTTTTGTAATGCTAGTGCCTGACTTAAGCATTGATTGCCTAGGCATCCACTGCAAAGGCTCCTGTCTGAAATAAAACACATTCTCAGCTACAAGGACAAAAGAACCAGGCTGCTTAGTTCCACCTGCCCAGAGTGACTGGGGCTGAGTGGAAGACAGGCGTCCTGCCCTGCCCAACCCCGGCCAATCCGCCCCTGTGGGAGCTGCCGTCCCACCTTGAAGGGTCACGGATCTGGGTCCCGGGACCATGGTCAGCCTTAAGCGCTGCCCCCCGCCTGGCAGGGTCACAGATCTGGGACCCTTCGAAGGATGTCCTACTGCCGGTTTACAGGGATCAGGCCTAAACCGGAAGTCGGACATCCCTCTTGCAATCAGGGACTGCTGGCTCCTAACCACTCACCTTCCTGCCTGCAAGCGTGATTACCCCTAACCACTCTACCTACCGGCCTGCTTGTCCCCAACTGCCTCCCGCTGCCAGCCTGCTTGCCCCCAAATGCCCAGCCCTGCCAGCCTAATCACCCCCAACTGCCCTCCCTGCTGGCCTGCTTGCCCCCACCTTCCCTCCCCACTGGCCTGCTCACCCCTAACTGCCCCCCTGCTGGCCTTCTCACTTCAAACTGACCCCCACTGTCCTTATCACCTCCAACTGACCCCCACTGATGGCCTGCTGGTCCCCAACTGGCCCTTCTGCTGGTGAGCTTACTCTCAATGGCCCCGCCCCCCACCAGCCTGATCACCCACAACTGCCCTCCCCTCTTGGCTTCTAACCGCCTCTTCCTTGGCCCTGCCACCATGGCTTTGTCCAGAAGGTCTCCTGGAAGGTCTCCCAGTCTAATTAGCATATTACCCTTTTATTAGTATAGATAGAGGCCTGGTGCACGGATGGGGGACAGCTGGTTTGCCCTGAAGGGTGTCATGGATCAGGGTGGGGGTTCCCTTGGAGTGTGGCCAGCCTGGGTGAGGAGCTGAGGGCCATGTTCAGGATGGCCACACCCTCTTCAGGATTGGGGGTCCCGCTGGGATGCCTGGCCAGCCTTGGTGAGGGGCTGATGGCTGTTTTCAGGCTGGCCAAGCCCCTCAGCGGGAACCCTCACCCCATGAAGGTGTGACCAGCCTGAGTGAGGGGCTGATGGCTTTTTTCAGACTGGCCACACCCCCTTCAGGGTGAGGGTCCCTGCTGGGGTGCCTGGCCAGCCTGGGTGAGAGGCTGAGACTTGTTTACAGGCTGGCCACACACCCTTCAGGATAAGGTTCCCTGATGGGGTGCCTGGCTAGCCTTGGTGAGTGGCTGGTGGCTGTTTGTGGGCTGGCCAGGGCCCCAGGCAACCCAGGCTCCCAGACCCTTCTTGAGTGGAGGCCACAGCGGCTGGAAGCAGGTATCTGGGATTTATTTTTCTTCTATAATTGAAACTTTGTAGCCTTGAGCGGAGCCCACAGCTGGCCAAAACAGGTGGGAAGCTTGGCTTCCTCCATCGCTAGGGGCAACTCAAGCCTCCTGTTTGCTCCAGCTTTGGCTGCGGCTATCTTGGTTGGGTTTATTTGCATACTCACTCCTGATTGGCTTGTGGGCATGGCTTGTGGGTGTGGCTTATGGGTGTAGCAGAGGTATGGTCAATTTGCATATTTCTCTTTTATTAGATAAGATGGCTAAGAAATGTAAACTATGACTATGTACTTTCATATAAAATTTCAAGTAAACTTATATGTTAGAGGAGGCATAGACTTTTAAAATAGACTTATTTTGACTATAGGTTTTCACTTTCATCACTGAAAATTTGGTGCCATTCTCTTCTAGCCTGGAAAGTTTCTGTTGAAAAATCATCTGATAGTTTTGTGGGAGCATCCTTGTACATAACTCACTGCTTTTCTCTTTCTACTTTTAAGATTATCTCTTTGTCTTTAACATTTGGCATTTTAATTATGCTGATATATCTTAGTGTGAGCCTATTTGAGTTTATCTCGTTTGGGATGCTCTGCTCTTGCTGGATTTGTATCTCTATATCCTTTGCTTGGTAAGAGAAATTTTCAGTCATTATTTCTTCTAAACATTATTTTTTAAAATAAATGCAATGAAGGAACAATCTATTTTCATATGTAGTATATGGGAAACATAACCCTCAAGCTACAATTTCTACCCATACCATCTGCTTTTATTTATTAAGAGTCTATTTGATCTGAATCATGTGGGTAATTGCTTCAATCTTTCATGTTACATGTCATTTTTCAAGCACAATTCTAAAGAAAGAGCAACAAAATGAAAATAAATTGGCCTTATTTCGAAAAAATATCAGATCCTAGTTTTTTCTTCAACCACAATTAATTTAGCAACATGTTTACTTTCATTAATCAATGCTTGTTTTAAGAATAAATACATATCCATTTCTCATATTCAAACTGATATGTTACAATTGTTGATATTTCATTTTTTAAATTAGAATATTTTGTATGTCTTTTTAAAGTTTAATTAAAGAGTAAAATGGAAGGTTATTGCCTTTAATTATGAAAATACATACATATGTTGTTATTAAAAGAAAACAATAAAAATCACCAAAGAAATAAAGTTTAGGTTGAGGTTTCTCAAAACAAGAATGAAACCTCAGGAAAAAAGGATGGAAGAACTACAATGACAAGGAAGGTCTTGGGTCGATCAAGTTTCAGATTTATTTTTTAAATATATATTTTTTATTGATTTCAGAGAGAGGAAGGGAGAGAGAGAAACAGAAACATCAATGATGAGAGAGAATCATTGATTGGCTGCCTCCTGCACTCCCTACTGGGGATCGAGCCCACAACCAGGCATATACCCTGACTGGGAATCAAACCCTGACCTCCTGATTCATAGGTCAATGCTCAGCCATTGAGCCACACCAGCCTGACTCTTTTGGCCTTTTAGTTGTGAGGAGGGCCTCTATATTTTTGGAAGTGCAGCTGTAAAATAGTAAAAGTAAATTGAGCTAAAGGAATCTCCACTATTCATGCCAAATCATTTGCCAGCATATTAAATCATCATTTGAATAATTTATACATGGTAATTGTCATGATGTGATGTGGGGCTTGTAATTATCAGCAGCTTTTTAAAAATTAGGTTTCCAGGCTTAATTTTAGATAATAAATCCAAGGTTAAAGCTCAGGGAGACTATTCTATGATTAAACCTTAAGCCAATGTTTTTAGTAGAGTCAAGTACAGCTGGCCTTAGTCAGCATCTTTCAACCACAGGTCCTAATTCTAAACGTCCTGACTCGTTACAGACACTGTGAATACTCAGTGTATATAAGCTCACCTTTCATTCCCAATTCCAACCCAGGACCAAATATTCTAAGAAGGCTGAAAATGTTCCCCAAACCAGTCACATAGGACAACCTGTTTCTAGTTAACAGGGCTCAGGGTGTCCTAATGTACGTGGGGATGACAGCCACCAGAATTGGCACTTAGTCTTTACAGGTAAAGCGAATGTAATTACACTGGGCACTGAGTGCCCCCAACCTGCAGGGATCTCTGACCATGGCTAATGCATAATCAGGTTCTTAGGGGGTAAAGAAGATGAGAAATTGACTAGAATGTTTGACTTGTAAACTGGGGAAAAATCAAAAAGATCCCAGAGCTAGTAAGGATGGTATTAAACACAGTAATGTAAAATCATGATTCAAGTTTTCAGATCTAGTAATCATGGTTTTAATATATTTTAGTGCTGTGTATTTAATTTAGCTTTTAATAATAGCTGCCTTTGAAACTGACATTCCAAATTCCTGAAAAATTAATAATCAACACACCTGTAGTTCTATGACACCATTGATTCCAGGAGATGCCAGTCTTTGAGAACAGATGGGGATGGAGAGTCCTGTAAGTTGTAGAATTTAGCTGTCATTCTCCATGGCTAGGGGGCTGCTAGAGGGCTTTGAATCCAGAGAAGTGATCTATTATTTTTAAAAATTATTTTGCTTTCTCTCTTTAAAGAAATATATTTTTATTGATTTTAGAGAGAAAGGGAAAGGGAGAGAAATATCAATGATGAGAGAGAACTACTGGTTGGCTGCCTCCTGCATACCTCCTACTGGGGATTGAGCCCACAACCAGGGCATGTAGCCTTGACCGGAATGGAACCTGGGACCCTTCAGTCCCCAGTCTGACACTGAGCCAAACCAGCCAGGACCTGCTTTCTTTCTTGATAATAGCTTGGATTATGGCAAATGAAGAATCAATAACACAAGTCAGGAGGATATTTCAGTATTCCAGGGAAGATGCTATGTGTCTTGGAGTTAAAAAAAGGGTTAGTAGAAGATATAGGAACAAATGGCCAGATCCAAGATACCTTTTGAAGGTAAAGATAATAAAATGATTGAACGTGGAGTGTAAGAATAAGAAAAGAGCCGGGTATTTTTACCATGGAATTCTAGAAGGGTGAGGTTGTTCATTAACTGAGATGAGGAGGCAGTGGGTAGAATATGATAATGTCCTGTTAACTGTTGAACACAATAAGTTTTAAATGGCCATTTTGCAAGTGGAAATGTTGAGCAGCCGTCAAATATAAGTCTGGAGGTTAAGTATTTAAATAACTAACCATAATGGAAGACTTTACTCCCAAATGGCTTTAATAATAAAGGCTTAATAGTAATTTAATTACCTGGCAGATAAGACAATCAGTGCCTTTCATTAACTAGGAAAATTTTAAATGATTTCCCATGTGCATACATAATAAGTGTAATCATGGTGTTTGGGGGATTATATAGGGTTATAATTAATGATGTTGATAAGTGGTATAGAAAATGTTGGTCTTTCAGCATTTAAGTCTGGTTAAGGTCTGTCACTCAAGCAAATTCTGTGTTTCTAATGTGCATCAATCTATCTCCCTATTGTCCTCAAAAAGTAATAAAAAAGAATTACAATCTGAAATAACAGTAAAAACATTTTGTAATGATTGCATATAAATAGTGTCCTAGCTCAATTTTGAAAATGAAATATATTTTAATAAACATTGCCTTTATAATTATTCAAAGTGTGTGCATACATTTTTGGGACATATATATTATATATATCATATATAATATATGTATGTTTTATATATATGTATATATATGTATATATATACATATATATGTAAATTTTTTAAAAAAAATTCTGTGTTCACATTTATCAATGTTATTTCAGGATCCTAACAATAAAATCTACCTGTTTCCAAAACTAGAAGTAGGCAAAAACCACATTATGTTCTTGTAATAATTGTATAGCCAATATATAATTTAGTACTTAGAATAATTGCATCAGGTGAATATCACTTTAATTAGTGGTCCCAGCTACAGCTTTGGAGGATTGAACACAGATATTTTGGTGAATGCCTTCCTTCCTCTCTGGTCTTATTTGCATAAGTCACTACAATTTGGCTGCCACCACTGAGTGGTAACCAGAGGTAAGGATCCTGAGCTCTGTTTACAAGGCCTTGGTTCTGATTCACAGTTACCAGTACCCATAGTTCTTGGTATACAGCTAGACCTCATTTCTACACTGTGCTCAGCCCAAGGGAAATATGTAGTTCTCCTTATTCTACTTCAGGGAATCTACTTAATCACATCCTATATAATAAAAAGCTAATATGCTAATTAGACCAGACAGCAGAACGACCGTCCAGATGACCTTCCAGACAAAACAGGGGCTGTGACGGCCATGCCCCTTGCACAAATTTTGTGCATCGGGCTCTAGTGTTAAAATTAAAATAAGTGGAATACCTTTAAAAAAATAAAATTCTGTTTTTAAGCAATGTTACCCCAGTAAATTTAGTTTTTAAAATTCTATGGAACATATTTTAATAAAATGCTCTGGGAAAACAAAGGAAGGAGAGACCATAGTCAGCAGGATAAATCAGGAAAGCCTTTAATGGGGAAAGTAGTGTCGAGTTTAAATTTGAGGAATGAGCATAATATCAACAGGTAGAAATAATAGCAAGAGTTCACTAGGCAGAAGAGTATAATGTGAGCAAAATTCAGATGTTGGACCGAGCTAAAATTTGTAAACAAATATCCAAGCATGCTTAAAATGCAGTCAGTATAGGGAGTGATACACATCAAGGCTGGAAAATATTTTGCAGTGATATTGTGAGGCTTAAAAGCTAGTGAGGTATTTCACTTTAATAGAAATTGTCCTTCATTCCATGTTTTTAAAATTAAATAATTAATAAGATTGCAATTACATTTGGAAAGTAATTAGTTGGGTAACGAACATTTCAGAAGCTCAGTCAGGACATTGGCAGTAGGGATTGAAGAATGGGTTACAGTGGGAAATGTAGTTGGAAACCACAGGAGTTGGAAAATAATTGAACATGTGAGATAAAAAAGAAAGTTGAACCAGCATGGCCTGTGGAGTTTTAAGCCACAGCGACAGAACGGTCCTGAAATTAAGCAGAATAGGGGCATTGAGAACAGATGCGGATGTGGGGAGACATCCAGTGTCGCACATGTTTGCATATTAAATAGATGGCAGCTGGGCATCAGGTCTCCACATCCTCTGAATAATGAATGAAGAGAGGGTTACAATTATGTGCCCTGAGTGTTTTCAGAAGATAGATATTAATTGAAGCCTAAGAAAGTGGGTATGATTCTGGTGATCTTAAAAGGAAAATTCAACATACATCCTAATCTTTTCTGTTCTAACTAGGCCATCTGCCATAAAAAAAAAAAAAAAAAATACCCTCAATTTTGAACTTCATCTGCTCATTTATGGTATTATCCTATCTAATAATAGAGAAACGTGGTAATTAGCTGTACCTCCGCTACCCTTCTTATTGGCTAATCAGGGTGATATGCAAATTAACTGCCAACCAAGATGGCGGCCGGCAGCCAGGCAGCTTGAAGCGAACAGGAGGCTTGCTTGCTTCAGTAATGGAGGAAGCCAACGTTCCCTGCTTGCCTTGCCGGCCTCTGAGCTTGCAGTTTAAGAAACATTGTTTCAATTATAGAACCCAAACAAACCCAGTACCTGCTTTCAGCAGCCAAGGTCTCAGAGCTGGAGCTGAGCCTCAGAGCTAAAGCTGGCCCAGAATTAAAAAAAAGGAAAAAAGGACAGGTTGGGAGCTTCAGTCACCCGCCAGCCTGAAAACGGCCCTCAGCCCCTCACCCAGACTGGCCAGGCACCCCAGTGGGGACCCCCACCCTGAAGCAACAAGATGGGGGCTAATTTGCATACTGAAGTCGGGCAGCAGCGGGCAAGGCTGTCCACAGTCCTGGGACTCGGATCTGTGACCTGGCAGGCGGGGGGCAGCACTTGAGGCTGTCTGTGGTCTGGGATCCGGATCCATGACCTAGATGGCGGGGCATCACAGGAGGCTGTCAATGGTCCCGGGACCCGGATCTGTGACCCTGCCAGGCGGGGGGCAGCACTTGAGGCTGACCACGGTCCCTGGACCCAGATCCGTGACCCTTCACGGTGGGACGGCAGCTCCCACAGGGGTGGATCGGCCGGGGTTGGGCAGGGCAGGGCAGGACGCCTGTCTTCCACTCAGCCCCAGTCACTCTGGGCAGGTGAGCAGCGCAGAGAGCTGCTGGACAGGGGAGGCAGGCTGGGCGGAGGGTGGCCTGTACTCCCCACATGGCAGTGGTGACAGCTGTGAGGGTGCCAAGCAGAGCCTGCAGGCTGAGCTGACGTAGAGCCTGCAGGCCATCAGTGCCCAGGAGTGGCTGCGCAAGATCCGCCTCCTGGCCCAAAAGGTGCAGGATCACAGGGACAGCCACCGTGGCGGGCCAGACTGACGTCCTCCTGGCTGCACCACGGGGGTTTGCGGATCTGCAAAGCCAGAGGCCTCCGGTGTGCACATCCCCCACTGGCGTGTGAACATCCCCCAGCACACTGTCACCCTCCCACACCTGCAACAGTTGCAAACCAAGGAGTGCACAAGTTCCCCCCGCCTCTCCACCACACTTCCATCAACCCAGCATGCCTAAGACCCCCACAGGATGTGCACACATCCCCTCTGATGCGCTCACGTCCTTTGGAGAGTGTCTGGGTGCTCTGGGTGCTGAGGGTGGGCGCCTGTGAGATGACAGTGAGAGGGTGGAGTGGTGATGCCCTGTTCCCACGGAGGCCAGTGCAGCTACAAGATCACCTCTGGGGGGTTAATGCAGGTCCTGAGGCAGGAGCAGGTGCAGACAGACACACCTGGTGGGCATGGACAGCCCTCGCTGAGGTGCCTTCGGTCAGCGTTCAAGATCAAGAACCCAGAGGCAGAGAGGAATTCCGTCCTCTCAGTGAAACAGTGGGATAGTCGGGGCGACTGTACAGGAGAAATGTGCACTTTGGGTGCCAGCACCCATGAGTGATGGCTGCCCTGACTGAGCCTTGCTTGCTTGGGGCTTAACGCACTCCTGCCGGGCAATGGGTGACAGGACATACTTTTCTGAATTAATGAGAGAAAATGTTGATTCTCCTGCTGCCCACGAAGAAAGAAAGTGAAGTGGGGAGACGTGGGGAGTGAGTAAGGTTCCCTGTCTGGGGATTCCAAATCTGCTATTGGTTTTTTTCACAGATGACTAGAGATATACAGGGGGTCCCCCCAAAATGTATACACACTTTGAATACCTACTAATTCCAATGGTTTTAAGCATAAGAAAGAAACAACAATGGAGCTGTTATCTGTTAAAAGTGTGAGCACAAACAGGTAGTTGGACATTCCCTGAGGGGTCTCAGATTAGAGAGGGTGAAGGCCAGACTGAGGGGCCCCTTTCCCTCCTACCCCAGTGCATGAATTTCGTGCACCGGGCTACTAGTTTCCTTATAAGAATTAAGTTGGCCTGGCTGGTATGGCTAGGTGGATGAGTATCAACTTATGAACCAGGAGGTTACAGGTTGGATTCTCAGTCAGGGTACATGCTTGGATTGTGGGCTCAATCTCCAGTATGGAACATGCAGGAGGCAGTCAATCAGTGATTCTCTTTCATCATTGATGATTCTATCTCTCACTCCCTCTCCATTCCACTCTGAAATCAATTAAAACATTAAAAAATAATTAAACTGGTTATGAAAATACAATTCTTTCACACTAGGAAGTGTAGGAAGACTGCTAAGTGCCACCCCATATCCTCTTCTTTCTCACTACAAATTCTGCTTTTAGTTAGAGCGTTAATAAGTCCAGCTTAAAAATATGTTAATAATGAAAATTGTTTTCTCATCTTCTCTTGCCATGTAAAACATTTTGGACAATATGATGAAAGAAGGCCCAGAGAAACTTCCAGGGGCTCAGTTACCCAGCATGCTCCACTCTTAGCTGGAGACCTGGCAGCCACCTGGACATCATGAAAATGAGACTTATACCAAAATCAAGGAGAGGAAAGATATTAAGGAATGTGCATTCACTGATGGCATTGTGACCTGCTGCTCTAATCTTGAACTCTCTACTCTGCATGTCTTGTACTTGAGAAAACACTGTGGTTATAATTTAAGGCACTATTTTAGAGTTTCTTGTTCCTAGGCAAAATACAATTCTGAACTCATTAAATGAATCCAGTGTTTTCCTGTGCCAACCTGCTATAAAATGGTTATGTAGATTTTCTTATCATCACCACCAGCAATGTTCAGTTTGAAGGGAAAACAATGTAAACATTCCATGATATGTCACACAATTGAAGTGATCTAACAATTTGCATTAAACTAGACATAGATTTGTATGTGTGTGTGTGTTCTTTCCGAATGACAAGGCTGTTTGTCACCTTTAAATGACTTCAGTTTCCTGTTGCAATCACCTTTGTTAATGAGTAGGAACAAATATGTCTTTTGAATCTAAGTAAACATTCTATCACTCACAGGTACCAGCCAAGAAGGCATAGCTTCTTGACATCCTTTGATTTCATATTTCTAGTGTGCTTGCTTGGCGCAGTGTTAAATGCATACAAATACCTGAGGGGCGGGTAAAAAGAAGTTTTACCAGCTAGTGGTTTGCTTCCTTTGAGGTAGGCAGCATATAGAATATGCTGGAAAATGGGAGGCATAAAAAAACACACAAAACGTATCAAGACCAGAAAACAAACCTGATTACCTTATCTTGAGTAACACGTATTTTGTCTGTGTATTATACACTGTATTCTTACAGTAAAATAAGCTAGACAAAAAGTTATCAACAAAATTATAAGAAAGAGAAAATACATTTCCAGTACTGTACACATTTATTTAAAAAACTAGAGGCTTGATGCACGAAATTTGTGTGGGGGGTGGGGGGGACGGGGGTCCCTCAGACTGGCCTGCACACTCTCGCAATCTGGGACCCCCTCAGGGGCAGTCAGACATCCCTCTCGCAATCCGGGAGCACTGGCTCCTAACTGTTTGCTTACCTGCCTGCCTGATTGCCCCTAACCACTCTGCCTGCCTGCCTGATCACCCCTAACCACTCGCCTGCCTGCCTGATTGCCCCTAACCGTCTCTGCCATGGCCCCCACCACTGTGGCTTCATCCAGAAGGCCGTCCGGAAGTTCGTTTGGCTGTCCGGTCTAATTAGCATATTACCCTTTTATTATAGATTGGTGTATAAGAAGACCCATGAAGTTCGAACGCATATTGTCCAAGGGCTAATGTAATTAACACTCTAAGTGTCCAATAATTGGAAATTGTTGGAACACTCATTGATTGAGTTTTATAAGGGAGATAATAGTTGCTCCCGTCTCTATGTTGATTATATGAACCTGGAGAGTTGAATTGGTTTAAGGGTGATGAGGTATTGGAGCCATACAATTTAGAAAACAGTGTAAGGGATAGGAGAGAAGATATTGAACAGACTGTGATATTTGGAAAAGTGAATTAGAAATATTTGTATCATTCGGGTGAAAAAATAAAATAAATACAATAACATCAGGTAGATGAAATCCAGTAAGTCATAACTCTGAGTAGAAAAAATGAGTCTTTAAAAGAGTTAAAGTTGAGGCTACATTGGGGATACTTAGAGAATACAAGAAATATTAAAATATTAACACATGTGACCTTAAGCATCTAGTCTAAATATGATGTTAACAGAATGATAGATTGCTTGCTAATAGCTACATTTATTGTGCTAACCTCTGCAACATTGAAATAGGAAAGTATAACTTATTTTTATCTATTATTTGCATCATTAGTACCACTATAAAATGTTTTACTCAGCTGTGAAGTAATTTACCAAGACTACAGTTACTATAATTTAAAACTGGAGAGATTTCTGGAAAATATATTACAGGGAATAGTTCTGCTTGGCAACACAATGCCCCAGTTGACCCAATAGGTCTTACCTGCCAGCAATTTCTTCAGAAATGTGCAAGTTAATACATAGGACAATTATAGTGTATATGTAAATTATTCTACATGTCTATTGTAGGCATCATGCTGCCAAATGAAATACATTTTCTCCCATTTATCTATAAATGACCATAATTAACATCATATATTTTGTAGCTACTATATCTCATATATCTTCTAATTCACAGCATTTAGTAGCAAGATAATTATATTACTTTTCTATAAAAAGCACAAAGCACAGGGAATTTTCTTACAAAAGGTTTTCCTTCAATGGGTGGACAAATCAATGTAATAGCAAGCATATTTTTTAACATGAACAGAAAATTCTGGTCAGTTAATATGGCAGATATAATGGCATGATTTGATTCTCCTGGCCTCCTGTCCCACTCAAACACAAAGTCATCAAAAGCAAAATATAAAAGAGAAAATGTAAAAGGAACAAGCTTGGTTCAAGATAAACACAACAGTAAGTAAAATATACAGGTATGATAGATTCTGAGTCAGAAAAGATGCATAAGAGGCTCTACTCTATGGGGTAATAGGGATTTCAAGTTTTCTCTGAAAGATGGGAACATGGTTTGAGTTCTTGAAATCAGAAACTGAGATAGAGCACTCTCTCTCTCTCTCTCTCTCTCTATATATATATATATATTTCTCTCTTTCATCTTTCAGAGAGATTAGAGAGTGGGCCTTAATGCATACAAATTAAAGTGATAATAATTGGTAAAATTGAGGTCTTTGGAAGGAACGAAGATTCTGACAACACAATATAACTGTATTGCAAATGCAATTTTCTATGAATCAAAATGACCACTTAAAGAGGAGAAATATGAAATGCAATGAATTAGCTTGTATAACTTTTCATATCTCATTAGTTATGAAATCAGGTCTATAGCAAATCTTTCTCAGTTTTATATCCTTTCCGATATATATTAAAAATATTCTCTAAAGAATTTAAAAAAGAGAAAATAAACTATAATGGTCTAGCTAAATAGCTGTATTTAAAAGAAGGAAAAGGTGATTGCTGACCCAAGCTCTCAAAATCCACTATGTATATTCTCTCCAGTGCCATGGAGTCTAAAAACTGTTCTAAAAATAATATATTTTCATATGCTGAAAATTGCAAGGAAGTCAGTCTGAGCCCTTTTTCCCCCCCCCTTAGGCAGATTTGTCCTCATTTTTCTAATTTAATATATGCAATATTCCATATTTCTTTTTTTTCTTTATTGATTAAGGTATTACATATGTGTCCATATCCCCCCATTGCCCCCCATGCCCCCAATCCTGCCCTCACCCTCACCCTCTGTTTTCTGCGTCAATTGGTTATGCTTATATGTATGCACACAAGTCCTTTGTTTGATCTCTCCCTTTTACCCCCACCCTCCCCTACCTTCCCTCTGAGGTTTGAGCATCTGATTGATGATTCTCTGTCTCTTGATCTGTTTTTGTTTTTATTTAAAAAGTGGTCTCTTGTGAAATAGCTCCCATTTCTTTACATTCCTTATAAGGCTTCATGGTTCACAATAAAAGTCACACACACAAAAAAACAAAACACTGGTTCATGTAGCATCATCTAGTCTCTGCCCTCTACTCCTGCAGGTTTCCATTTAAGTAATTACCTTTGTCTCTAAATCCCAAAGAACATACAAATATTTGCATAAAAAATATACTAAAAATGGTTTAATATAAGTTGGGCTGTTCATCATGAAATTTAATAAGGGTATGTCCTAGTGAAAAAGCATGGGTGTAAGTACTCTATACTGGGCTACAGATCATATGATCTGGTTTGAAATTGCCTGACATCACATACTAGTAACAGTAAGCATGTTAATTTACTTCTATGAGACTCATTTTTTTCCATCTTTAAAATAGGAATAGTGATATCAAACATAGAGCAGAGGTCAGCAAACTAGGCCAAATCAGCCCTGCTGCCCCTTTTGGTAAATAGTTTCATTACAGCAGTTAAGTTTATTGAATTGTCTTTAACTGCTTTGGAGCTATAAGAGTAGAGTTAAATGGTTGTGACAGAGACCATATAGCCCACAAAGCCTAAAATAGTTGCCATTTGATTCATTACAGAATAAACTTTGTCAAATCTAGGGTTACTAGATTTGAAATAATAACACTTATAATGAGCTATTTAGACATAGTGGTTATAAATGTCTGAACACAGTGCCTGGAGATGATTGTTGGTAGTAAATACTGATGTGCCATACAAAATTTGTGTTAGTCCCAAATCTCAATGCAAAGATCTTAAACAATGCAAAATTGATGAAGATCTGTTAATTTTTTTCATTCCATACAGAAATGTAATTCTTAAAGTATAAATTTGCACACATTTAAAAATTATTTTATAATATTTACTAGAGGCCCAGTGCAGGGATTCATGCACCGGTGGGGTCCCTCGGACTGGAACATGACTACCACCATGACCTGCCCAGTTAGGAATTTATGATCAGATCACCCTCTGAGGATACCTTCCATGCAACTCCTCTTCCATACACAAGTCTAAAAATGTATTCATTTGGCTTCTCTAAAAGAGCAACAACATGAAATTATTTTGGCCAGTGATCCTCAGTCTCTGGAGGTTTCCATGGTGGATGAATAAGGCATGTGGAGTTTGGAGTTCGGAGGTTACCCTTCAACACTTCAATCAGAAACATTCCAGGTTAGTCTTTTTGTTTGACTTTCTCACAAAATTTGCAAAAGAAAATTTCCATCCTACATCTAAATTTGCAAATCTAAGTCAGAAAACAGAAAATGGCATGAGAAAGCAAGATGAAAATTTTAGACAAGGTTTTTTTGTGTCTCGCACAGAGTATTTGATATTGCCCATTTAGACATACAGAGGCTGTGAGGCTGTGTTTCCAGCTTATTTTGGAAAAAGAAACAAGAGAAGAAAAAGACCAAGCCACACTTGGCAAGCTGGCATTCCTATAATGCAGTAGCCAGCTGGAACAAAGTAACACTGTCACCATAGAAAGAATCTGGGTGCTTGGGTGACCCTGCACCCATCAACATTACCATCACTTAAAATTCTTCCCGAACCGCCAGCCTCACTTATTTGCATCAAAGATTAAGCCGCCACATACAATTGGATTGGGTCATTGCCAAGTTACTATTTTTGCAATGAATTGTGAGCCAATGAGTAAAGTATGTAACACCTGAAATATGGGAATAAAAACAAGATTAATGATTGGGTATCTTTCTTTTCCTTTTGCAATGGATAAAAGACTAGGCGTAAAACTGAACTTTTTAAGATAAATACACTTTTTTTATAAATCAATATATAATTTCAACCTCCATTCCTCTATGGCTATGGAAGATTAATCTCAGTCAAGTTGGGCTTCTTTTCCTTAACTCCAAGTTGTTCAATAGTTTGGGGGATGATTAGGGTGTCAGGGGGTCATATATCTTTTAAGTAATCTGGCTGCATGGGGATCCTCTGAGACTTCTGGCGCCGATCTGTGCAGGTTGTCACTGATCTGATCCTGTTTTAGCCTTTCAGGAGAAACACTCAATAGTTTCCATGCCACGCTTTAAGGCATGAACAACATCAGGTGGATTCTTTGTCACTCTGGGACATGGGTAAGGTATGAGGCCATCAATGGCCTTTGGCTGCTTTCTTCTTAGTCAAACCCATTTCCAGAAGCAGTGAGCACAGAATGGCCTAAGTCAGTGGTCGGCAAACTCATTAGTCAACAGAGCCAAATATCAACAGTACAACGATTGAAATTTCTTTTGAGAGCTAAATTTTTTAAACTTAAACTATATAGGTAGGTACATTGTTATTCACTTAATTAGGGTACTCCTAAGCCACACTCAAGGGGCCAAAGAGCCGCATGTGGCTCTCGAGTCCCAGTTTGCTGACCACGGGCCTAAGTGATTACATGGCACAGAGAGAGAACTACTAAGAGAAGAAAATAAAATCCAGCCTCATGTACAAACAGAACCTACAATCCATAAAATTGTGTTGATTAAATCACATGTCATTCTTTTTTAAAAATATATATATTTTTATTGATTTCAGAGAGGAAGGAAGAGGTAGAGAGATAGAAATATCAATGATAAGAGAGAATCATTGATTGGCTGCCTCCTGCATGCCCCCTTCTGGGGATTGAGCCCACAACCAGGGCATGTGCATGCCCTGACTGGGAATCCAACAGTGACCTACTGGTTCATGGGATGACACTCAACCACTGAGCCATGCCAGCTGGGCATATCATTCTTAATTTCCTTTAGGTAACATCCATTGTGCCAGGAGCCCAAATATAGTTACCAAAGCTCCACAATATAAAGGGATAAGTAAAGCAACCAGCTGAAAACCTAATTAAATTCAGTGGACCATGAAATACACAAATGTCTAATATATGTTATGGGCGAGGCAAACAAATAAAAACTTTGTGTGTACTGGCAGAGGAAAAGAGGAGGGGGCATAGCTCACATTGATAATGAATGGATCTCATGCATGCATGAAGAGAACATTGGGAGATTGCAAGAATGGAAGAGTAATATTAAACGATAGGGAATGAGAAAAGAATTAAAAAACACAGTTCATATTGGTAAATATAGCATAGTCACTTGACAAAACCCAAGAAACTATCTGAAGCCTTAACTTCTAGAACTCATTTTGGTTTTGACAGTTGTATGTGTGTACACGCTTGTGCAGGCACACACAGTTTATTTTATTAATATATAAATGTAATTCATTTTAAATAATTGACTACTTAGGTGCATTAATTATATGTGATAATCCCATGTCAAATTTATCTCTGTAGTGAAGTTACTTTCTCACACTGAGGTATGGACCAATTTCTTCAGAGTAGAGGGAAAGTCTGTTGCTATCTGTGGCATCCCTATTTTCCCATATATTTTGTTTAAATATGAAAGCTATTTTTAATACTCCATTCTTCATTGACAAAAATTTCCATTAGATCTTTACGCTCTGTCTATACTTTGTTCTAAGAAATCCATCTCTTCCTTTGAACGCCTGCTCTCACCACCATAGCTAGATTAATACAACCTCTTCTTCAAGGTTTTCCAAATCTTTACTTTCATGTAGTTTCCAAATGGAGCCTATAAGCAAATATCCCGCAGGAACAAAGTCAGGGGCCACGGATTACCTTGGACAAGAGAGTTCTCGCAGCATGAAACGAGTCTACCAAATGGGGTAGCCAAAGAATTTACCTAACAGCCAGCAACGAAATTTGTCACAATGCCTAGCTGGAGGATTTGATCATTTGTCTGGATCAATGAAAGCAGTATGTCAGTATGTTTTCATACGTTCACTTTCCAAGTGGGAGTTTTAGTTTTGGGTTTCCAGCTCCTTTTCTCCTATTATATATATGAGGTCTCTGGGTATGATAACTTGCACTTTGGTTTACTGGTTGTCAGGTTGCGAGGGGGTTATACAGACCTGATGAAAGGACTGACTTTGACTTTGAAGCTGGAAACATGACTGAATGGGTTGCTTTGGGCCTATAGAAAATTTGTCTCAGTCAAAATTAATCTCGAGGAGAGGATGTTTGCATTCTACATGTGGAAGGAAAGCTTAATGCCCTCACACTAATACAAATATCCCAACAAGAAAACCCAACACAACCTTGTCTTAAAGGTCTTATAACTGAGTTTCTCCTTATCACAGGCATTTTTTTTCTTCTGCATAATAAAGAAAATAATAATGCCTCTTTATAACTGTGTAGGAAGGAAACTGTAAAATTTGCATGGAATATAACAGTGTATTTTAGCTATTACCTTTGTGGTGACTATTGCCATCTGATTATTCCTCTTAGCTATCAGGCTTGGAGCCTCTTTATGCATTTCAGGATGATTGTCTGGTTCAGGTCACTTCTTGGGACCAGAAACTCTTCTCAATCTATCGATCACTCTCTGAATTCTGGTTTCAAACACACTGGGACCCGTGGGACCGTGCTCCTACCTGAACCTGACTACACTTGCACTCTAATTTATAGACTCTTCTATTGCTGCTGTTCCCTTGAAAATTCTTGTACTTGTGTCTC
Organism: Myotis yumanensis; assembly: GCF_028538775.1. Lineage (NCBI taxonomy): Eukaryota > Metazoa > Chordata > Mammalia > Chiroptera > Vespertilionidae > Myotis > Myotis yumanensis. Next base: position 204,450,638 of record NW_027223753.1, on the reverse strand, counting down.
CCAGGTGTCCAGCCACTTATACTAATTGATTACCTTTCTCAAGTATTTAATGGAGGCCCTAAGGCTATGCAGCAATCATTCTGTGACTCTCTCCTAATCATTATTCCACCTATTTCAGACTTTCTCCTACCAATTCACTATCCAGCTCCCTCTTCACCCTTACCTTCATTTTACAGAAACACACTTTAATTTTCTGCTGTGGAATCTACAAACCTACTTTTACTCATTCTGCTTTTTTCCACGTTCTCTCCTCTTATAATGATAAGAGGTGTATTTTATTCTCTCTAAAGTCAATCCTTCCATGTAATCTTTGCCTTCTATGGTGTCTTAGTCTATTCAGGCTGCTATAAAAGAATATCATAGACAGGATGGCTTATAAACAACAGAATTTTTTTTTTCCTCACAGTTCTAGAGGATGCAAGTCTAAGATCTAGAGGTCAGGTTCTGGTGAGAACCCTATTCTAGGTTGCAGGCATGGCTGAAAGAGAGCTAGCCAGCTCACTGGCCTTTTCTTATAAGGGCACTAAACCCACTCATGAGGGGCCCATCTTCACAACCCAATTAGCTCTCAAAGGCCTCACCTCCAAATACCATCCTAACCACTGTCTCCACACTTGTCTGCACTAGAAGCCATTTCTGTGGGCTCTATCTAAATGTGTATCTCCCTTGTCAGTGAATATATCACAGTTTTATGCAGGTGCACTTCTATCTATTTACCTCCAAAATATGGTCTTTGTAACATCACCCTGTATTCCATATTGTTTATGCTCGACTCTTCAGTCCATCGCACAATGTATTAATGAATCTGAAGTAAAGGGATAAATAGTGCAAATAGTCCTCTTTCTACTCAAACCTGTTTTTCTCCCTTTCCTCACCAGCATGCCACAGTGGAGTCTTCATTCTTATGATTAATCTTTATAGGGTATAAACATAATGCAAGATAAATCTCAACAGACATTTGCAGCACATAATAGGCAGAGTTGAATATTTGAGAATGCAGATTAAACTCAATTTGTTTATAAATGGAGAGTGAATGGGAAGTTTTAAGTAGTCATTGCTAAAAAGCACTCAAACCATGAACTTAGGTTCCCTGTTCAGTCTAGTCAACTAAAGAAAACTGAAATGCATTAATAATATTCTCAATAGAAATGTGAGGTTGGTGCTAATCTCTGAGTTATTTAATAGTAGACACTGCAATCTAGAGGATGGAATATTCATTAACTTGGCAGGTAACATTAAACAAGAGAAGAATGTAAAAACTAAAAATGTTAAACATAAAAATCAGCATTTGAAGTACCCGCACTGAATGAGAAACACAAGGAAAAAACGCAGTCAAGATAAGATGAGGGTAATACATCTGAAGAGAAAAATAATTTTTCAGCGCACAAATACAAGAAATGCAAGTATGGCAGAAAAATAGCTAAGTGTCATAACAGATAATAAACTAACCATGATCAGTGATGCAGCCCTGGAGAAAGCAAATGCCGTGCTGAATTCTTAAACAGGAGCCATGCACAGAGGAACCATGAGGTAGTTCTAAGATCCACCAGTGACTTGACTTGTTTTCATAATAAACATTAATGCTCTTGTGGGAAATGTAAGGGGAGTTCATAAGGCAGTGGAGTTAGTTTCATGTTTAAAGCTGGTTATAAAGAAAAGGCAAGAAAGGATTATTCGTGGGGACAACACAGATGAGACAAATGTGATATATAATACATCACAGTTCTCCATAAAGGATGAAGCCCAGGTAATGCCACCAAACCTAATCACTCAGAAGAATAAAGAGCAATATATAAATGTGGACAAGATGTGGGGAGGATTTCTAGGAGCTGATAAAATACTAGCAGGGGATACTGCAAAGATAAAGATTAAAATTGATTTTTCTTTGAATGGCTTAAATAAAATCCTATCTAACTGAGGATAGACTAAATTGCTTCCAATTTACTCCTAATCTTCATAGAAATGTGGATGCGATTATTTTAATATTGATTCTGACAGACAAAAAAAGAAAAACAACAACCAAAAAACCAAAAACATGTAATCTCCAGGATAAATCTTTATAAAGAGAACAAACTCTTTGTAAAGATAACAGTGTGGACAAAGTCGATAGTGGATAACATTGTGTCACATGTGGTGTACGGCAATGAGGACCAGCCTCAGAGACCTCCCACATAATGATAACAAAATTAGCCGTGACAAATGCATGCTTTTGCCAGGTGCTAGGTTGAGCACATGGAATGCACTGTCGTTGCTAATTTTATTAGTGACTCTATGTGTAGATAACATTATGCTCTCCAGCTTACACTATGGATATTGAGGTTAATTAGTTGAAACACAGGCAGACAGTCATATAACTACAGCATGTTACTCAAACTTATGATCATCTGACGCTACAACTCGTGTTCTTAACCATAAGCAATGTTAAGATTTAAGTAGGAATTTATTTTATTTTTTTCTATGCCCCTCACTGTTTCTCCAGAGCAATGCACATAGTAGTTGTGTGAGGAATACTAATTAAAAGAGTAGGCCCGACCAGTGAGGCTCCATGGTTGAGCGTCGACCTATGAACCAGGAGGTCACAGTTCAATTCCCGGTCAGGGCACATGCCCAGGTTGCGGGCTTGATCCCCAGTGTGGGGAGTGCAGGAGGCAGCCGATTAATGATTCTCATCATTGATGTGTCTATCTCTCTATCTCTCTCTCCCTCTCCCTTTCTCTCTCTGAAATCAATAAAAAAAAATTTAAAAAAAACTACATTGCATTTTCTAAGTATTAGGAGATAAGTTGGAAAATGCAAAATTTATAAATATATACACAGAGGAATGCAATTTTTAATTTGGTGGTGAGACTGATATTCTTCATTTAGACATTTTATCATATCAAATAGCTTAATGCTATATTTCCTGTGTCCTAACAACTTATAAAACATACTTTTTTATGATCTTATAATGTCTGGAATGGTAATGGTAAGGGAGGGAGAACCAGCATTTATTATTCTGTGAATTTAATAGAATTTCATCCAAAGATACAAAAAAAGAAAAATCTCTTAAAACTGGGCAGCAATGTAAAATTTAGACTATGTTACGTCTATTTCAAAATGATCAAAACATAAACCTGTTAAATCTAAACATATATGATTTTTAAAAAAAATTTAGAATGCAATGATGTAACATTATTTGTAGAATGCCTTGGATTTGTTTGTTTCTCTTTTTTTATTTTCTTTTTTTTGTAATTTAAAAGGACTGCACTAAATTGTAGAGGTTCAGCCTGTACAAACTTGGACAAGTAGCATGAGAGATCGGAGACAGACTTTAGCCATGAAAATTATAAGTGAATAATTATGAGAATTATGCTATTCAAGTATTCAAGGTTCTCCAGAGAAATGAAACAGCTAGAATATATATTCATTAATCGATTATATATATATATATGAGAGAGAGAGAGAGAGAGAGAGAGAGAGAGAGAGAGAGAGAGAGAGAACTTTAAGGAACTGGTTCACACAATGATTGTGAGAGGCTTGGTGAGTCCAAAATTTGATGAGAGAAGAAGGGAGGCTGGAGACCCAGGCAAGAATTGCAGCTCATGTCCAAAGTCAGTCCCCTGGCCACACAGGAAGAACCAAAGGCCTCTGCTGACTGAATTCCCTCTGGCTTGGGAGTGGTCAGCCTTTTGTTCTACTTAGGTCTTCAATTGATTGGAGGTCTAAACTTTGCATGATAAAGGGCAATCTGACTTAGCATTGTAAAAGTAAATCTCACTTAAAAACAGCCTTAAAGAAATCTCTTGAGTAGTGACTGACCAAATAAATATCTGGGACTGTGGCCCAGCCAAAATTAACCATCAGAGAAGTTCCATTTGTTTTTTTTGTTTTATTATTATCATTATTATTTTTAGCCCTCACCCGACAATATTTTTCCATTGATTTTTGGAGAGAGTGGAAGAAAGAGGAAAAGACCAAAAGAAATATCCATGTGAGAGAAACACATCCATTGGTTGCCTCCTGTAGGAGCTCTGACCAGGGCCCAGGCCAGGGAGGAGGCTGCAACCGAGGTACATGCACTTGACCGAAATCAAACCAGGGACCCTTTGGTCCACAGGCCGATGCTCTATCCACTGAGCCAAACTGGCTAAGGCCCTTTTTGTTTTCTTAAAGAAATCTAATGTTTCTAAGATATTACCTCCTTAATTACTTATTTCAGAAAATATAAAGGGCAGATTGTTTGTTTATCACTTCACATAGCATAAATTTTTGGGGTGGTCTTAGTTGTTTTATATTGTGTCTTTAATATCACATGATAGTAAGCTGATTTCTCTAATAATTTGATAATATTTCTCATATCTGTACATTCATTAAAGTGCTAAAAACCTAAGACAGATCCCAGCTTCTGCAAGTTCTCTATATTTACTCATGGTTCTTTAGTTCTTCTTTTCTGCACACTCTTAACAACAATTCAACATTTATGGAGTCATTTGAGGGACAGTAAGTCTCAAAGAAGCAGTCTGATTCTTATTTCTCTTTAATTTCCTGCTATTCTTGCAGCTCAAATAAAAATCTGAAAAGTGCAAAATATTTTAAATTTATAAATATGAGTTTTCATATAATTTATAAGGTAAATTATAAAATTACTATAGTGATATAGGACTTTTTGAAAATCTATTTTGTTATCACACGATATGACTTTAGTGAATATTTTTATGTTTTTCAGTTCTAAATAATGAGAAAAAAGCAACGTGAATGAAAAATAATGAGGTTATAGGAAGACATTAAAATAAAAACAATACAGAGAGGCTCCATTTTTCTCCATAATGGAAATTTATAGTTTGTTTTAATATTTTAAATCATAACTATAGTCTCTGTTGCCTCCTCCATAATTTACAGTTAGAGGATAAATGTTTTCTGTTGTGATTCTGTGATATTTCATCAGTAGTTTCCAAATAATTTTCCTAATATTATTTTGAGAAAAGTTTATATTGTTTATAAGGGCCTTTACTAATAAATGATAGTGGGTTATGATTTTTAAAAATATGTAAAGTGTCTTCAACATATTATTCTGAATAATTCTTTCATTTAAGAAATATTCAGTGATAGAAAAAAAATCTGATGATTTCATCTGTAACTATAATTTACCTAAACCTTATTTCCTTTTTTATGATTTAAAAGGAAACTTTTCATCCACATGTCAGACTGAGCTAATGTGTGTAGTTACCCTTTCAGCTTTAGGCATAAAAAATTAACACAATATATTTCACAATCTAGAGCAAAGCTTTTAGTACCAAAAATAAATAAATAAATAAATAAATAAATAAATAAGTAAATACATGTAATATGTAGGTGTCAGAATTTAAAACCCTGCAAGCCAATGCCATGAGAGGTCACTAAAGACATTAAATGTTGGGACATTCAAACTGGATATTAATCTTGAGCCTGGATCCTGGGATTCCAATGTTCACCGTGGGGTGAAGATGATACCATGCCCACCTCAGTGGAGAATTCATTTTCTTGACAAATCTATAACTTAGTCCCATCTGTGAAATGGCTATTAGTTTAGAAGTGGACAAAATGCAGCATCTTTTATGCACCTGATTACATTTAATAAATAATTTCAACCTTAATCTGTTAAATTGATTCATTTAAAAACACCTTAACATATACATTATTGTAATCTGTATAATAGTGCTCTGTATTCACCTAAATAATTCATGTATCTGATATAAATTACTATTTTTTTCAGGTTCTGAAATACCAAGTTTTAGGTTTAGGCTGAAAAACCTAGAGATTTAAGGGTTCTATGCAATCGAATGTGAGTTGATGAAGAATTAATACTATTTATTTTGACACAAAGTAAAAGTGAAAAGTCTTTGGGTTGAAGAAAGGTAGGTTTGTTAGATTTCCAACAGTTTTGTTAGAAGTGGATAGACTCAATAGTTCTTCCTACCAATATCCTTGATTGAATCAATTTAAAAGATCCATTCCATTTTAGAAACATGGACCCAGGCACATGTTATCAACTTCGTGAGTTTCATTGAATTGACTACTACCATTTTGTAGAAACTTTGAAGGATAAAAAATAAATGAAGTCGGAAATGAGACCTCAGTGCATAGCTGTAGAAGATTTAATTGGGGACCTCAGTTACATTTCTAGTCAATAAAGGCAAAGGCATAATGTGAACAATCCTGTAAGATATGATACACAGAAAGATATTTGATTGAAGGACAGTAGGTGGAATGTTATTTGTTGTTTATTTTTTTTAGTAGTGCTACTACTTTGACTTTGGGAACAGATAGATACTCAGCATTATTTTCTATGAATAAAGATAAAAGCCATTGACAGTATAAGATTGTCTTTTACAATTTTAAAAACCTTCTTTATCAAAAAATAGTCTTGGCCATATTTCAGAATTTATATTTGTATTCTACACTGTGTATTTACATTAAAACTTCTTAATTGCCTTCCTGATCCAATATTTACTTTAGTAAGTTAACTGGATTTTTAAGTACCAATTTCATTAAATTAAAGATTAGTGCTAAAAATTCAATTCTAATACATAGTTGCCCCTGACATCTATATATATCTAAAAACCAAGCAACAGGAACGATGGAACAACTGGAATGACTTGTTGCTATGACAGGCACTGAGGTGGCCAAGTGGCCTGATTGTGGTCCCGATCGGCCCCCCCAATCTCCCGCGTCCCCTCCTCCCATTGGCCCAGCCCCAGTCAGCCCCCACTGGGACAGGTGGCCGGACCCCACCTGTGCACGAATTTGTGCACAGTGCCTCTAGTTTTTCAAATGGGATTAGAAATATCTATGTATCTATATATCTATATCTATATCTATATCTATATACACACATTAGATTTTTTTCTGACATTGATCAATGGTTATGTGATACATTTAAACAGAATATGGGTGTTAGACATTCACTCCTACCACATGTTGAAAATAAACTTACAAAATAAATATACATTCCTTTTAAGAAAAGCTGCAATACCAAGAAAATTGATGACACATAGGATAATATTGTTTGGAGATAATGTCTTTGACAAGTCTGAGAAAAAGATATGAATTTATATCCTTCAGAGGTTGACAAAATCCTTCTAATATTTTTATTTCAGTTTGCCTTTATCTATGTATTTTTTCACTTTTGGATCAATGATCATGTTAATATCACATAAGAGGGAAAATTAAAACGTACATAGTGATGATCTAAAATATCAATATAATAATTGTGAAAAATATTTTGTGAAAGTTCATTGAGAAAAAATAATATAAAGTGACTTGGAAAGAAACATTGGACATTATTTATAGACAATTATTTATAAATTTGAACTATAAATTCTATGTGTTTTTATGATTACAATAAAAAAGTAGAAATACATTTAAGCCAATGTTAATTCTATAATTTACTCTGCACTAATTTACATTGAACTGTTCATAAACTACTAGCATTAAAATAAAATTCATTACCAGTCATTAGGTCTTTTAGCTAGGCTTGATAGCACTCATAGCCAAATCCTATCTGATTGTTTTATGCAGTAATTTCTTGGACAGGATCTTTAAATTACTAACCATACAAAAATTGACCTTTTTGATTAATCTCCCAAATAAGCACTGATTCTCTAATCAGTTAAATAATACATTAATTATGTTATGAATTTTAATCAGCTATGAATTAACTGAATCAAAGTTATTGCTAATTGTGTAAATTAGGTAATTGTATAATCTCTGTGTTTCATTTTCCTCATTTCTAAAATAAGAAACATGATTGGACTTGCCTTTGTAGATGTTTATAGATATTCAATAAATTAATCGAGTTAACAGTGAAACTTAAGTCCAGACCTACAGAAATCACTTAATAGACAACACCTATAGTTATGAGGCAACTACTTCCTTAATAGATGGATGTATATAGGACTGTTTTATGTTTGGTATGCTGTATCTAATGATAATAATCTATCATTAAGACAGGGAACCTAACTGTTTTTTCCCCGGAGGTACAGGTATATTATATATATACTTTTTTTTAGCTATAAAATATGTTGGATTTTTTTTTCAGTTTCACATTAGTTTATCTTTAGCCATAATTTTATAACTGCACTTTAACTATATCTAATAATGACTTATAAGGTTTTGATCAGAATTAAAATTTTATTTTCTAAAATCAGTTTGTAGAACATATTTATATCTATTCTTTATATAAATGGTAACCTACACAAAAAATTTCTCTCAGCTAATACTTTAGGACAAACAGGGAGAAGCAAGTAGATGCCATGATGCTGATATCATTTTATTCTCTGTCTCTACTCAATTATTTTTCTGTGTCAGAAAGCTTTTATAACTAAATATATAAAAAAGAATTTAATAAAATTTAAATCCCTTTATTACAACTAAAACAGGACTTAGTAATACCCTCACTAAAGGCACAGTTTTGAAGAAGTACAATTTTAAAATAAACATATGGTATTCATCTCGATTTTGAACTTACAAACAGAAGCCTATGTTAGATTGGCATGTTGACGTAGCACCTTTTTAGTGTTTCCTTAGCACTATTTAGGGTCATGAGGTTGCTTGGTAAAACTGAGAAAAGTTGAAGGAGAGAGGTGGACAACTTGTCCAAAATGTTAAATAAGAAGTTGAATTGGGAAATAACACCAGATAAGCTAAGTATCCAGTGAACAAAACAGCTGTCCGAAATGACATTTCCCCCTAATATGTCACTTTCATTTTATTCATCTGTCATTCACTCACTCATTTAGCAAACATTTACTGGCTCTTGCTGAGTGAGAGGCATACTTTAGTAACAAGAAACACAACGGTGAACAAAACACTTGCAACATATTCCTCTAGAATTAAAAAGTAGTGGTGAGCAAAGAAAATGAACAAGGGTGAGGGGTCCTATCATAACCAGTAGGTTCCAAGCGAGCATGGAACAGGGAGACCTGATGGAATTTGTGGCACCTGGAAAAGGCTCCCAACTTTTCTGAACTTCAGTTTGCTAATCTGAATATGAGAGACATAACTCTTTTTTTGAAATAAGATTTTTATTGATTTCTTTTAGAGACAGAAGAAGGGGGAGGGATAGAGAGATAGAAGCATCCATGGGAGAGGAACATCACCAATTGGCTGCCTCCTGCATGCCCTTACTGGGGATGGAGTCAGCAACCTAGGTATGTGCCCTTGACCAAAATCAAACCTGAGACCCTTCAGTCCACAGGCTGATGCTCTATCCACTGAGCCAAACCGGCTAGGGTGAGACGTAGCTCTTTGAGATATTTTTTATAAAATATTTAGGAATTGGATGTTCCTAATATTGTTGCAAATTCTAATCTATTTTTTTCATTGTCCTAATTTATTCAAAAGGTTCTTGCTCCATACCAAGATTTTTGATTAACTTTTATAAAAGTATATTATTAACATAGTAAGTATTACTAGCTCTGCTGGCCTTTATCTTCCATACATTTTTAAAGAAAAATGATTTACTAGTAACTGGGGCGATTTAGCCCCCCACGCTATGGTATATTTGGCAATATCTGGAGATATTTGTTATTGCTACAGCTTGGAGGGGGTAAAGGGCAGTGATGCATAGCATATCTTCCTAAAACAAAAAATTATTTGGTCTCAAATGTCAAAAGTGCCAAGGTTGAAAGAAACCTGCTTTGGAAAAATAATACTCCCCCCCTTCCACACTTCCTTCACTTCCCACGCTTTCATACTCTTATATATAACACATAGTGTAAAGATATATATTTTTCATATATCAATTACTTAATTTACTAGTCTATTTCATTGTTCAAATTACATAATTATATGACATTGACAAATTCATGTATTGATGCATAAGTTCAACAAAAACTAATTCAAGGTTTATTATCTGTTAAGTATTTTGTTCAATAAGAAGATGAATAAATTCAGTAAAAAATTAAGAAAATATAAACAGTTTCTTGCTTGACTATATTTCAAAGCCTAGAGAGATGGCATTAAGTAAATTTCAGGGCATGCACTCAGACATAAGTAACCAGGAAATAAGTCCTTTCAAAAATTACACCCAGTTTTATTGATTATTGCAAAAGTACTTAAAATCATTTATTCATCTCTTACTACCATTGTATAATATGTAACCTACCGTACTGCAAGTAACTTACCAAGGTCAATTAAGCTTTAGAAACTCTGCCACAAGCGAAATTGCTAATCCCTGTGGTACTTTTCTCTTAATTGATTTTAAACTACCAATTTTCTTTAGTTCCCCTTAGCTCAGAAAACTTACTTAATGTGCCAAGACTGATATAATAACATAGCTATCATCAAATTAAACAGAATTTAATTTTTAGTAAAATATAGGGAACTATGTTCAAAACTAATCATGGAAATATGTGTCTATATTGACAGTATCAGGACAAAGTAGATATAAAAAATCTGCAACTAAAATAACTTCATGCATTTTTCCATACACAAGGTGACATTTGTTACTTTGAGTCGCCTTTCCTCCAAGTGCATGTTTAATTTCATTGATTATTGTTACCTCAATTTCCACTGTAGTTCCATAGATACCTGCAATTACTATCTCATACTATCTCAAGTGTTCTTTCTTGATTGTGTGGGCAAATGAAATCATGTGTCAAACCTAGAGATTAGTAAATAAAGTGTACTTACAGATCTATTATCTATAGAATATATTTTTCATAAAATATCATCAGTTCTTATCTAATTCTCAATGAAATCCAGGTCCAAATTATTACTGTCAGTTCCGCCAGGAATCAATGTGAGCATAGAAAATATATCATCTTAATTTTATATTCCTGATATATGTAGCACATAGCCCTACTCGAGCAAGAATACAGGTACACAGGGAAAGGTGATGAATGAAATAAATTTTAAAAACTAAAATCAAGTAAAAACTTTAAAATATTTTAATACATTTTGCACCTGCCTATTTTCCCCCCCAAATGTGTAAAATGTGAAATTCATTCAGTCTACAGAATGAAAATATGAAGATATGGGATTAGAGAACAGATACCAAATGGTCAAGAAGTCTTTACAAATTATTTTTAAGTTTAACATTAAGGCCACTGCTATCATAAATACATTGTAGAAAATTGAAGGAAAATCTAATCTCAAGACAAAAATGTGAAGAGAAATAGTCTACTCTGGGTTGGAATGATGTGGCCTCTTCAAGTTTTTATTGGGCCATGGACATTTCCAATTGGACCTCTGGAGAGACAGACTGGAAAAATGAAGTTGTAGGAATAGTTGTCAGAGTTAGAAAGTGACTCAGACATTCAAGTGCCAAGTCATTGGCATTCTGGGAAAATGTCCTCAGATAAAAAGAGAAAATGGGTTCCTGCAGAGAAGAAAATTTAGGTAAGTGGAATTCTGGCCAGCATTTTAGTGACTTAGGCAGAGGGCAGAACATTAGATATGGAAAAGAAAGGAAACAAATGTGACTCTATTTTTTTGAAAGCAGGATAGTGAACCAGGCAGTTAAGGTAAGATGGGAGAGAATTTAGAGGTGGGCCTAAAGTTTAGAGAAAAATTTCTATTCAGGCGCTGCCACAGTGAAACAGTGTTCAGACTAAAGTAATATTTTCTGAGACCTATGAAAATGTGAGAAAGTGTCTGATTTTTTTTTTTTTTTGTAGTTTAATAACAAGCGAATGTCCAATAGTTAGCGAGATTTTCTTTTTTGGGATATTCTTAAAACCCAAATGATACCAAGGTAAACTTATGCACATGCTACACTGCTTCTAATGGCTAAAATTGCCCAAATAGAATTTATTTCTTTGCACATACACACAGCCTTGGTAATACCCTAGTAGTCTAGAGAGACCTAATATAACTAATTTTTTAGAAAATAAAATATTATAAACTAAATAAATCACTTACGTTGTGACATTGCTGAGAAAAAAAATTGGAGGGTGAAGATGGAAAGAAGAAAGTGAGGATGGGTGAAAGGTAAGAACAGAAAAGGCACATTGGGAAGGAATTAAGTCCTAGTGTTTGGAGAGTAGACTATGTTATTGGGTAGATAAGAGGCAATATTAAAGCACTGCTAATGTTTAGTTGTGGGGAGAAGAGAAAAATAGCAATAGAAAGATTTTAGAATAATCATGGCCTACTTCAAGTTCTAATTAAGTCTCAGCTATGTTTCAGATGATTATGTATTTGTCATGTATTTTAAGGCACAATTTAGTGACCAATTCTATATGAACTTAAGACTTACTAGTTTTATCATGCTAATTACCACTATTCAGTACTCCTTTATTCTATTTCATTACCCAATGCAGGTATTTAATAATCCCAGGCAATTTTATTAAAAAAAAATGTTAATAGCCACTTTGTGTATCTGAAAATTTTTATTTTATGATCAGCTCTAAAATGAAATGTCCTTTTAGCTATATGTAGTAATGGAATTAATCAATGTTGTAAGTCTGATTATATGAAGTTAATTAAGTTGGCATCCATGTGGGTGATACCCTCCTAAGGAATATTTGAAAATGTATGAAGACATTTCATTTTTCTTGTCACAATGACAGAAAGGCACTACCTGAAGAGAATGGGTGGGGATGAGGGATGCTAAACAATCAGCAATAGATGATAAGTTTTTGGATAGCCAAAATCTCTTTTATTAAGTTATGCTTGATTTGAAACAGATAACCTTTTAGGCAGTATAAACAATTAGAAAATGATAGACGTCATTCACCCACAATCTCATTTTCCCTAAGCACATTCCATGGAGGTCAGGCCAGTGTGACATAGCTCCTGACTTGGAGACAACATTAGAAATGAGCTGTGTGAGGCTTCTGGAAAGTCCCACTTTCTTCATTAAAAAGGAGACAAACAGCTGTCTCTTCTGCCATCTCATATCTCTTCTACCATCTTGATGTCTTGAATGAGGATGTGAGGCATCCACCTTAGAAAAATGAGGAAAAAAACTGCAGTGAATGGCAGAAGATGAAGACAGGACACTATACGATGACTGTTAGCATTGCTAACCTCCTTCCCAGCTCTGCATTTCCCAACTCCAAACTTCTAGTGTAAGAAGAGAAAATGAGCCCCAGCTGGTTTGTTCAGTGGTTAGAGCGTTGGCCCTTGGACTGAGGGGTCACAGGTTTGATTTCCATCAAGGGCATGTACCTCGGTTGCAGGCTCGATCCCAGTTGGGGCACCGTGTGGGAGGTAACCAATCGATGTGTCTCTCTCACATTGATATTTCTCAATGAGAAAAAAATAGCCTCCTGGAGGATTAACAACAACAAAAGAATAAATAAAGAGAGAGAGAAAATTAAAAATCTACACATATAAATCACTATATTTTTGCTTTCCATACTTCAGTATAGCAGGTCTTCACATAATGTCCTTATGTTTCACATCTCTTCCTTAAAATATAGATGAGAAGAATCTATTTCCTCCTGGGGCCACTGTCTGTGTGGAGTCGCCCTTTCTCCCCATGTCTGTGTGGGTTTCCTCCCACATGTCAAAATGAGGCAAAATGATGTATGGATGTTGTCCTGAGCTGAGTGAGTGAGGGTGGTGTGACTGCACCTGGGATGGAAGGGTGTTCAGCCAGGGTGGGGTCCCACCTTCTTCCCAGAGCTGCTGGGTGAGGCTCTGGCTCCCTCTATTCCTGAACTGAAATAAGGGGGTAGGAAATAATTATCTTACTCACTTTTTAAAAGATATATATATATTATTGGTTTTTTACAGAGAGGAAGGGGGAGGGATGGAGAGTTAGAAACATCGACGAGAGAGAAACATCGATCAGCTGCCTCCTGCACACTCCCCAATGGGGACACGCCCGCAACCGAGATACATGCCCTCAACTGGAATCGAATCTGGGACCCCTGAGTCTGCAGGCCGACGCTCCATCCACTGAGCCAAACCGGTTAGGGCCTTACTCACTTTTATTAATCTCTCTTACATATATAGGTCACATGTATTTTAATGTTTAATATTAAAAGTGCATAGAGTCTTTGTTTAGAAGTTTGGTGACGTTTTTGTGACCAGAAATATGCCTTAGTATCTTAACTTTTGTTTATATCAATTAGCCTAAAGTCAAATTGGTTTTGCTTAAAGTCACAGTTTCTAAGGACCTATTGACAACATTAAGTGAAGACTTACTGTATTCTCTTCTTGTGTGTGTATTCAGTTTAGATTAATTCATGGTTAAAATTTGTTAAAAATTACTGGCAATATTCTGGCAACACTAAGGCATTTTCCCCAAACAACCTTGAACTGTTATCCTTCAGATTCGTTGTTTAAGAAAGATTCATATGAATTATGATATGAGCAGTCATATTTCTGCTAGTTACCGAAACCCACTTCTAGAATATTGGAACTAGAAAAAAACTGCCAAAAAAGGCGCAAGATTTCTAAAATACATGACTATATTAATAAACCTCACTGATAATTTTTCAGACAAATGAAAAGATATGTTAGGAAACATAAACTCTGTGCTTTACTAGTTATTTGTGCCAACAATGACAACAATGTTACCATGCCAACTCTTTAGAAATAGCAAGTTAAGAAATACCTTTCTGGTATAGGCAAATTTGGTCAAACCACTTCTACAACTGCAATATGTTAACATCCTTCACCCCTCACCACGCAAAAGGCCCACTGCCCTTTTCTGGTCCTTCACAGTTGCTCTCTGGATGTTTAAACTCCCTTGCTATGGCAGCTTTTTCTAGCTAGCGCTGCTAAAACTCCAAGAATATCATTCTTTCTTCCTCAAATCCAGTGAGCTCCTTATATTGTCAGTGTGACTGTTCTCTCTTCAGTGTTAAGAATAAAGCCTTCTTCTTTTACTAAAATAATTCATTCTGAGGTATGAGTTACTAATAGTGCTAACCGAATAACTACAGCTGACATATACTATTGTATCCAATATATTGTTGAACTGTATTGCAATTGATTTATTTTTTTTTGTTTATTATATATCTTCCTCACAGAAATTTTAGCTTCATTGGAGCAGGCATCTCAATTACCATGGCTCCTCTGTAGTGTCTAATTCAGACTCAGAGGTATTCAGTCATGTTTCTTAAAGAGAAGTAAACTTTAGAAATTCAGAATAATAAGCATTCCGTTGTGGGGGATTATGGTTGAGTGGGAATGAAGGCAAGGTCTGTTAGGCTGAGTTTTGAAAGATGGATAGGATTTGTATAAATCAAGTTCCCTAGGTGGTAACACATTCCCTAGTTTATACGCATCACTACATCCCAGTCTACACACAGATGTTACACATACAGTTAGATGTCCTATATCAAAAACGGGGCATAAGATTCTATGGCTACTTATTTCATCTGAGGGCTGAGGGAGGAAATGGGAAATGAAGTAAAGATTGGGGAAAGAGACTGAATTTGGAATAGGCAGGTAGCTCTGGTACAGTAAGGTATTGTCCGAGGGCAGGCAAAGATGGAAAGTTTATGCTGGGAAACCCAAAGAAATATGTTTAATAAATGTGTCTTTCACATTTGTGGTCAATGTCAAGGGCCTATTTAAAGGAAATAGGAATGAATATCAATAGATTGTATAATAGCAACTATATATCTGTAAATGGAAATGTCACATCTTTTTGAAGTGTATTTTGACATTCTGAATTAAGTCCAATTTGCTGAATAATATCTCAAAGAAAAGGATGTTACAAGTTCAAGGCTACAATAGTTATTATTATCCTGTAGTCATTATTTTAATAGGTTTCACTTACTAGTTTCATTTTCTCATTCTTACTAGCTGTCTAATTTTTCAGGTAAAAGCAATAGTCATGTCAAATTGAAGTAATAGAATATTGGGCAAGTTACATAGACAATTTTCCATTATCACACAGAATACAAACAATATCAACACTACAATCCAGTAATCAGAATATAAATATGTAGGACATCTTCTTTTTTTAAATAGTTTCTCTGGAGAAATTTTTCTTTAGTGTCTTAACACACCTTTTTTTTTTTCCTTACTTCAGAGCAAAATTACTTCTTGTACTCTGAGATGTCACTGTCATCACAAACCACTTCAAGATAGATAAAAGTCACTTATCCAAAGTGTTGAATATATCTACCCACATTTTAAAATCCTTTTAAGCAAATTTCAAGAGAGCAGCAAGGATAAAGTATGACAATAGCTTTAAAATTGTGCATTTGCACAATACTGTGTGATTATTTACAAATGGTTATGTCTGTAATGTTTTATTGGACTTATTCCCTAGGCCTAGCCCTTTCCATTGACATCTGCAACCCTGGTTTTATGTTTGAATTTGGTTTTAGGTTGCTCAAAATAAAACTTTGCTAACATATATAACTTACACCCAAGTAATTTTATTAAGACAAATAATATCTAGACAAGGTAAGTATGAAAATATATTTTTACCATAACACTTTTCAGAAAATGCTCTATAAAAGAGAAAGTGAATAGATTGTTCTCACAAAGAAAATCTCTATAGACACAAAGCAGAAAGTTAAATATTTTCTTTTATATTTCTGGTTCCAAAAGATGAAGGATAGAATAAAACACTTTTCTTTATTTATTTTTCATTTCCTCTACCTGGATTTTTTCTTTATAATTCAACGGAGGTATGACTTTTAATATAGTAAAGCACTGACATCTAACTAGATATATGTCAGTCATATCAGACAAGTGTAGCAAAGATGTATCTGCAGTCAAACTAGATTATTTATATCATACTCTCAAATTAAATACAGTTATTTTTAATTATTAGCATTTAGGTTAACTGACCTGGATTTAACATGGAATAAGTATGATTTGTCAAGAGAAAAGGTATAG
The DNA here is from genome assembly GCF_028538775.1 of Myotis yumanensis. Taxonomy (NCBI): domain Eukaryota; kingdom Metazoa; phylum Chordata; class Mammalia; order Chiroptera; family Vespertilionidae; genus Myotis; species Myotis yumanensis. The sequence continues at coordinate 204,433,865 of NW_027223753.1, read as the reverse complement.
TCACAGTAACTCTTACAAGGAATTGAAGGTCAATAGAAAAATCCTTTTCACACTCACATTCATGTCAATTCCATGCAACATTTTAGAGCTGTGCGCTATGAAAGAAATAGAATGTGAGTCTTACCTATGTGTCCCGTATGTCACTTAAATTTCTCTCATAGAAAATTAAAAGGAAATAGAGGAAATTAATTGTAATAATGAATATACCCAAATATTTATTTCTACATATAATCAATATAAAAACTTGAGATAATTTATAGTTGTCTTTTCATACTGTCTTTGAAATCTGTCAGTATTTTTACACTTATAACACCTCTCAATTCCCACTAACCACATTCAGATTCCTGTTAGCTACATGTTGCTGGTGCATACCATATATCATTTTGGACAATGAAGGTCTAGTGTACTTCAATATACAAATACAGCTTTCAAAATTTTTCATCTTCACAAATGACTCTTACACTCATTTCAATTCTCTTGTGTTTTTTTTTATGACTTTTCTATTTTTTCTAAGAAAAACAATACAAAAATGTTTTAGTCTTAATGCCCCTGATCTTTGTTGAAACAGATATAGGAAATGACCTGGTTTTTATTAAACAATCAACTTTAAAGAATTAATTTATATTAGAGTATTAGAAATAGAAGCTATAATCAGCCTATATATATATATATATCCTATTATTCATTAATATATAATCAAAACACAGAACAAGTTTAACTATTTACAGAGGCTTGTTTTGCATAAACAACAAATAAAATATAATATATTCAATATATCAACATACTAATATGATTTTATATTTATTTTTATTCTTTCCTTTGTTGTACTTGTTTTTCAATATTCACATTTGTGACATTTATTTAGGCTATATTGTTATAATTATTTAATTTCTACAAATCAAAATCTGCTGAATAGACTGTAAAGTTGTTTTCTCCAGAGCGCAGAATTAAAAAAAGCCAAATTATTCAACATTATATAAGTGTTAATGTTAATAACACAAGGTCTGTCCTTGTGAGTGTGTCAGTTGGTTGGAACATCATCCTTTATACACCAAAAGGTTGAGGGTTAGATTCCCATCAGGGCACATACTTGGCTGCAGGTTTAATCCCTGGTCCAGGTATATGTGGAAGGCAACTGATCCTGATCAATGTTTCTCTCTCACATCCATGTTTCTCTCTGTGTCCCTTCCTTCCTCTCTAAAAATCAATAAAAAACTTATCTTGATGATGATTAATAAAGTATTTCTTTCTAAATAACAAAAATAATAACTATACAAGGCCTAAAGTCTAGATGCCATTCTGATAACGTGACTGAATTCTGTGCACATGTTTAAAATCAGCAGGAAGGATGGGTTTCAATTGACAAAATTCCTTCTTAGATTTCTCAGTTTGATTCTGTACTCTGTAAGAAACTTAAACTTTATTTTTAAGAGTATAATGCCATGTCAAAGCCCCAGCTTATACCACACAGTGTGAAAGCTAAGGGAGAGAGATTGATTGGCAGAGAAAGCTGACTGATTAGAACCTGCAGGATTTATGGGAAAACTAAGGCTTCTGTTCAGGGATTTCTGGCAGGATAACAACCTTGGAGCTTTTTTCAGAAGGCCAGACCAAATTGCTGACCTGGAATAAATGAATATGTAACATCATTCTAACTTAATCGCAGGTATCAGCGTAGGATTTGAAAGTTACGTAGATCATCTATGCAGTGAACATGCTACAGCGGAAGGGTTGAGAGTTTATCACACAAGCCTGTAGCATTTATGCTCACTTGCTTGCATGGAGATTGCATGCATTGCTGTGAAATGGCTGAGATAAACACCGTTCACTGCCACGATTCATTTTTCCTTATTTAAACTATTTACATATGTGAAGAAAAGGTTGGTTAGTGGCATTTATAACTACTTGCTTTCCTTCATGAAATTTAGGGTGAAAAATAACACATTTTAAAGCAATGCATTTGTAATATTACAGACATTAGGGTAAATGAAATTATTCACAAGACAGAGGTGGGAGAGTTCACAATTTAAGTATATTTTCTTAATATATTTAGTTAATAAAAACTATATACCTTCAGTCACAGACAAAAGTATTAGAAGTATATCTACAGAATAATATGGAAAATTATGATTGCATAGTATATGTTATATTTTATATAAATTTAAGGTAAAAAAAGAAACACATTTTACCTGAATTATTTGAATATTTCAGGCAATAGTATTTCTTTTCTCTCTCTCTCTCTCTCTCTCTCTCTATATATATATATATATGTATATATATAGCTACATAGATCTATATATATATCACTCTATATATCTATATATATTTATAATAAAGATATATAGAGTGAAATATATATATAATTGATTTCAGAGAGGAAGGGAGAGGGAGAGAGAGATAGAAACATCAATGATGAGAGAGAATCATTGATTGACTACCCTTTGCATGCCCTCCACCAGGAACTGAACCCTCAATGATGGCATGTGCCCTGACCCAGAATTGAACAGAACTGTGACCTCCTGGTTCATAGGTCCATGATCAACCTCTTTTATTTCTATTTAGATCCAATCTAAAGTTCCAAAGACGGGCTCTGAGAAGCTAGATGGGTGGCTCCCTTTCTGCCAAGAGGAAAGCCACTTTCTTTGTGACATTCTGATTCATTCAGGAGAATGAAATTTGTGCTAGGTATCTTTGTATTTTTTGTCCTTAGATTTAAGACCTTCCAATTGAAAGATCCACATCAGGTCAGTTTGTGGAGGAAAAGAGCAAAACTCATATAGTATTTACTAGGAAGTTGCTATAACCTTGGCTAAAATAGTATTAACATAGTAGGGAAGAGGTGTATACATTTAGAAAACAACACAATTTTGTTATAAAAAAGGAATAGTACAATAGAATTAAGATATATAGCTCTTAAGATAATTTTAAGAATACAGTTGCTGTAATAACTAAATTGATCATTAAGTCATTCTTATGTAGAGAGCAAACAGTATAACATTTCTGCATTATGAAGAGATTTAAAAATGATCACTGACATTCAAAAATATTAGGGAAGAGGCATGAAAAACGAACTTTGTCACTGAATTTTTACTAAGGTCTATAAGAATAGAAGTCAGTCTGATTTTTAGTTCTGAATATAAGGATTTTAATGTCATTGCTGTTATTAGGACTCTTTTATTTTATTTTTTTGTTAATCCTCACTTGAGGATATTTTTCCATTGTTTTTTTTTTTTAAGGAGAGTGAAAGAGAGAGAGGGAAAAATAGAGAGAAACATCAGTGTGAGAGAGACACATTGATTGGTTGCCTCCTGCATGAGCCCTGACCAGGTCCCCTGGCTCGGAGGAGCCTGCAATTATGTGCTCTTGACCAGAATGGAACCCGGGACTCTTCTGTCCACAGGCCGATGCTCTGTCCACTGAGCCAAACCGGCTAGGGTAGGACTCTTATTAACAGTTTGTGAAAATATAAGTTATAACTTCAGCAGGATAAAAATAGCTCTTTAAATAGGAACACAATTAAAGAGAAGGAATACAAAGATTCAGGAAAGGAAAAACCATAATCTGTAATTTGGCCTTTCTGAACAAGATGATGTAGCCATATTTAGTACATATACACATTAAAACATTTACAACTACTTGCATATTACTAACAACAGTCTTTCTGATTGGTTAAGGTGGGAACTGAAAGTAAAGTGCCCTTGGAAAATGAAAAGCTGAAACTCGAAAGCAGGCGAAATCCCATCAATAGCACCACACATGGATGGTTTCCTCTGATGCAGCAGTGATGGGCCCTGTAAAGGGTCTGGTATCCCTCCTCACTTAATGTTTTTGCATGACCCAAGTATAACTGGGTTTCAGACAGAACCCTTTACTTTCTGGCTTTGCGTTCAAAAAGTTCAGTTTGACATTCAGTTCTAAGCGTTCAAAATAATTTTTAAACTGGCAAATAACACTACAAAGTCATTTGGATATTATTTGCTAAATATGGAAAGAATGGTGTTACAGAAAACAATTTGATATCAGACATTGTAGCTTTTCTTTAAGGGAATCTGACTTAATTGGAAACTGTGAGGAAAGTTTTTTCATTCATATAATGTATTGCAGATTCCTTCCTTTTTGCAGATGAGAAAAATTAGAGGAAACAATATTTACTAGTATAACCCTGGAAGTGAAGAATAACATATTTGTGAAAAAATTAGGCTAAGCAAATATCTAAACTGTAATTTAATTTATCCGTGCTCTCCCCTTGATCTTAAACATGCTCTACATTCATTTTAAGTGGATGTAAGGATTCCATTGATGTAGAACTGCTGTATTATCCACTTAAAATGTTTTACATATATTTTGAAGTGAATAAATCAGGTCCAGCTAATATCTACCTTATCAGAGACATAAAATACAAATAAAAGCAATAAAGGAAAAACTTGAACTCTTCATTTTTGTCATAAAATGAAGTATATCACGTAGCTATTTGGAATTATTAAGCTAAAATAGAAAAAGTAATCATTCAAAATTACACTTGCTTTTAATTTCATCAGATAAATCTGAAAATACAGTAAAGTTACTGAAGTTTCTTACCCAAATCAAAGCTTAGTCTTTGCTCTTTATAAAACAAACAATAATTATGAAGTTTTGGGTTGTTTTCTGAGAGGATTCTTTGCTTTGTGGAGGAGTATATAGCAAGCTAGAATAATAATAAAAGTGATTTTTTCTAAATCTCCTCATAATGCAGAAGTGTTATAATTTGCTTATTGTATACATATATAAGGATGACTAAATAGTTAACTCAGGTTTTAATGAAACTAATGTCTTAAAATTATCTTACCAGGTTTATATATAAACCTTCAGTTCCATTATACTTTTCATTTGTCAGGTGAATACACAATACAATGTACAGATGCTATGTTGTGGGGTTGTGCACCTGAAACCTGTATAATTTTATTAACCGGGGTCATCCCATAAATTCAATAAAAAGAAAAATGAAATGCATATTCTAACCATTTAGTATGAATGAACATCTTCATTTGTTTTTGTGGTCTTCTCAAAATCCTGAGTTGAGAAGACTATTTTGGAGAATGTTCATCACTTTGGTCTCTGGTAGTTGTTCCAACCACTATTACTTTAAATGCTCTTTCCCTTCATGAGCACAAAACACTGTCAATGTAAATAAATATTTGGAAAATAAGTGTTCCAAATGATTCAGGATTTTTTCTGAAAAACTTCATATCATTATTCCTTAAAACGTCTTTGAAGTGTACTCAGAATTGAAAATCCATATTTAAAACACAAAAGAGAGATTATTCTTGTTCAAAACCAAATTATTTACCTAATAAACAATGCATGCTGTGTCTCATTTCAAATATAACATCCTTTACTATATATAAACTATTTTTCACTTAAGAACACTTCGATTGATGCACTTTTTAAGAAAGGCCTAAAGTGTAATTACCAAATACAGTTATTTTATATCCCTAACTGTAGGTTTGAAGCCTACAGTCATGAAAACCGTTGTTGATTAAAATAATTACTACTTTATTTCTCACTCAGAGAATTGTTAACTTTGCAGAATTTCAAAGGGATACACTTATAAATACTTCTTTGATTAAAAGCCCTTTTCTATTATAGCTTTGGAAGTCAAATGATTCCATTATGTCTCAGAAACTCTAAGCATCATTTAAGCCACTTAAACTCCTAATGACTTCTTCTATCCATCACAGTAATGGTTGTTATTGATCATGCCCTTGTTTTGAATTTGAACATGTCCTTTCATTTATGCCCTTTGTTATATGAATATGTCATATGCCTAATCCTGATCATTTGAGCAGGAACGAAATCATACATACATACCATTTCCTGCCCTCACAGAAACTAGTTCAGTTCCAAATGCAATTATTATTCACAAAAAAATTGATGAATAGCCATTTTAGCAATATGCTTAATGGAATGCCATTTTTAAGGAACCTGACATGTAGCAGAAACCTGGCAAAATGTCATGTTATCCTTTCTCACTTTCTTGCTCTATAGTTTTTCTATGAATATGTAAAACACATTTGTTAATCTAAATAAAACTTACTTCTAAGGAAAAAAACCCATTGTTCATGTCACATACGGGGTACTTTATTTAATCTTTATACTAATTTTGAATTTTATTTTTTCCATTTTATAGGGTAGGATATTGAGGATTGGTAAAATTAAAAAAAAAACATACACACACACACACACACACACACACACACAAAACCCACTAGGGGCGAGATCTTGCATTAGTGCATACTTTTCTCTGACAATACCTTTTAATCAAACAAAACACCACCGCCATGCTTGCCTATAAAACTCAAGTGCAAAAGACCTAGCTTAAACAATGAATTTTCAAAGTCAAATGAAGTGAAGATACATTTTATTTTTCAATGACATGAAAAATAAGAAAAATATTCAATGATGTTAATTGTATGCTAAAGAACATTATATAATAAAATCTGAATGCTATATCTGCTTTTCAAATTTAATTATAACTTATGAAGGGCAACACACCTCTATTTTACTTAATATCATGATTCTGGGTGCATAGTACAAATTATAAAATAAATGAAAATTCATAATCTTTGTAGATTACAAATATATATTTTAATATATACTTTTATTGATTTCAGAAAGGAAGGGAGAGGGAGAGATAGAAACATCATGATGACAGAGAATCATTGATCAGCTGCCTCCTGCATGCCCCCTACTAGGGATCGAGCCCACAACCTGGGCAAGTGCTCTTGAAAGGAATTAAACTGGGGATCTTTCAGTCCACAGGTGACACTCTATCCACTGAGCCAAACCAGCTAGTACAAGATTACAAATATTTTAAGGTGAATAGCATTGAAATATTCTCCTATTTATTTATTTATTTTTAACATTTTTTTTATTTTAGAGAGAGAAGAAGGGAGAGGTATAGAGAGATATAGAAACATCAATGATGAGAGAGAATCAGGAAGATCCTCTTATTTAAATCCCAAGTGTATATGATCATTAGAGCCAAAATAAGTCATCAGAGATTCAAGACAAATTTAAATCAGACTATCTGGATTGATAAGATTTAAATTTTTATGTTTTTCATTTTAAGAAGAGGGGCACTTATCAGACACTTTCATGTGTATTCCTAGCCAAACTAATTTTTCACTTAAAATTAAAAAAATAAAATATCAGTTTGTTTCATGTACTATTCCATTCAAGATCTCCACCCACACTCCTTATAAACAGGTCCTGCCCTGTCATACATCTACTCTGCTATACAACACCTGAACTATGCAGATTACCTGGAGATACGGTTAATGATTATGCCAGATTCTGGTCCAATGCACAGAGGGCCCATGTACAATTCTAGTTTCAGAAGAGATGACATGGTGTCATTGGATATTATAGAATGCATGTGAATGTTTCCTTAGAAATCTTTCCCACACCTAACTAGAAATTATCTTTATACTAGAGGCTTGGCGCACGAAAATTCGTGCACTCAGAGGGGTTCCTCAGCCCAGCATGTGCCCTCTCACAGTCCGGGATGTCCACCTGCTGGCTTAGGCCTGCTCCCTGGTAGAGGGGGCCTATGCTGGCAGTCAAACATCCCTCTGGCAGCCCAGGAGCCCTCAGGGGATGTCTGACCACACGGGGAGTGGGCCTAAGCCCCAGTTGGACATCCTTAGCACTGCCAAGGAGGCGGAAGAGGCTCAGCTTGTGGCTGAGCAAAGCTCCCCCTGTGGGAGTGCACTGACCACCAGAGGGCAGCTCCTGCATTGAGCGTCTGCCCCCTGGTGGTCAGTGCATGTCATAGAGACCGGTCATTCCTGTTCGTTCTGCTGTTAGGGTTAGTTTGCATATTACCCTTTTATTATATAGGAAGTTTTAAACAAAGGCCTTTTATTTTCAATAACATCTTGAGAAAGAGAAAAGTCCTAAGTATTTTCACTTTTGAGATATTTATTTTTAAATGTTTTTTGTTTCTCTGCTTAATAGCAACTTATGTTGATTTTCACTTACATTCACATGTTTACATTGAATTCATATAAACTGTTTCCATGATATTCATTCTCAAAATGTTGCAGTGAACAAAAGGTAACTGCACAAGATTTTTTAAAATGACAGCTTTTTATAGGAAGAACACATTTCACATCTTAAATTACTTCTCTGAACATTGATACAATTTTTCAACAAAAATCATTGTGGAAATTCATTGCTTTAATAACTAAAACCATAGGGCCATAAAAGCATTTTAAAATCATCTAGGTTTATTACTGATTTTTTAAAATAAATATCTAAGATTTTCATCTCAGAATGACCACTAGAATCCATCTTCAAGTGAAAATCTTCAAAGTCTTGTTTCAGGCTCTAACAACTAAATCAGTATAAATTTTAATTTTGATGACTAACAAGGACCATAGATTTTTATATAAGAAATATAAAATGGACACATTCTATACCTCTTGAATTGGGACTGTGTCCTTAATTCTCAGCAGAAAAAAAAAGAAAGGAAACAAAATAATTTAAAGGCCAATAAGCTTACATAAAAAAAATTACTGGATTAAGTATTATTTATTCTTATGTTAGAATTTTAAGGAAGCCATCATGTAATCGAATTTGTTAGAAATTATGAGTTAAATATTATAATCATTTTCTTATGAGACTCATTTGAGTTTAGTAAAACTTAATAAAATGCCATGGAGAATAAATTACTGTTCCTAATTGCTCTTTCCAGGACTATTTATAACAATTTTCTCCTGGATCTGGAGAAGGAAAATGTATATTAAGCCTATGAAAATGCAGAATGGTGCTAACCACCTGCTTAATGACAAAAACAAGTTTCCATAATCTGTTAGTTAGCAAGTCCCAAATCCTGTTTCTATAATTAATTTTCTATGAATTAAGAGCTTTAAGTATTGGATATCTCCCACAACAACAACAACAACAAAACAACAACAGAGAGCATATTTCTTGTCCATAAGCTCTGAAATTAAACATGCCATGTTAGCCAATTGAATAGGCCATTACATGTAGTAAATCAAGACCCATTTGTATTAAACAAATGTTGAATCTGTTGAATAATTTTTTACCATAGAATTGTATGACTTCTGTATTATTTTAGGTTTTCAGTTTTTGAGATAGGTACATATTCCATGACAAAGTTTGCACTTTCAGAACACAATGTATGTTCTACAGAATACATTGGTATATGGCCAATGAGGTTCATGTTTATTAATTTATAGGTAAATTGAGAAATCTTGAAGAAAAATGTTATATGTCCTTCTCACAAATGAAAGAAAAGAGAAAGAAGGAAAGAAAGAAAGATGAGGAGGTGATGAATATGAGAGGAAATAGGACATCTGTAATATTTTCAACAATAAAGATAAATTAAAAAAAGAGAGAGAGAGAAAGTTCCAGTACATTTTAGAATATAAAATATGTAATCTCCATGACAGAAGTTGTTGTTTGTTTATTTTTCTTACTGTATCCTTATTACCTAGAATAGTGTTTGACATAGTAAATATATAATAAGTAACTATAGGGTGAAATACCTAATACTATTACACAGTTTAGTTTTATTCAAAGCAAAACTGATACTTCTTAGAATTTAGTTGTGCATGGGTATAAATTTTATATTTGAAAAAGAGTGGAAGGCACTGTATTTATAAAGCAGGTTCTATAAATCTCACAGTTGCTCCAAAAGGGATTCTAGGTATAAAAGTCATAACTTATCCTCAACATAACCTATAAAATTTCAACAAGTGATGTTTAATTTTTGTCATAGAGCTGTGTGAAAGCTATACACTTAAAAAAAAAAAAAGAAAACTGAAACCTAAAAATTAATTTAACTTATCACCACTTATTTCTACCTTTAAAAATCTATACTAATAAAAGGGTAATATTCTAATTAGAGCAGACGTCTTCCGAACATCCATCTGGATGTCCATCCGGACAAAGCCACAGCAGCTGCCAGGCAGCCATGGGCTCAGGCAGCCGTAAGCCTAGTGGCTGCGAGGCCTGGGCCTCAGGCCTCATAGCCGCCACAGCCAGCAGTGGCAGCAGCAGCAAGGTGATGGGGGCAGCACCTTCCCCTGTTCAGCCTGGTTACTCCCTACAGAGGGAGGCCAGACAGAGGCTTAGGCCTGCTCCCCATGGGCTCCTGGACTGTGAGAGGGGCAGGCTGAGCTGAGGGAACCCCCTAGCCCTGTGCACGAATTTTCATGCACCAGGCCTCTAGTAAAATAGAAAAGAGAATAAAACCAAGTAAGAAAAAGGACAAATATATTTGAAACACCTCAAATATAAAACACTTTTGTGTAAAAAAGATTGATATATTGAGTAAGTGTTTCTGCCAATTGAGCCTAAAACAAAAGAATGAATTTTAAATTTCAGCAGGTGAATTTTTCCATTATTTATTTATTTGTTTGTTTTTGTTTGTTTGTTTGTTTGTTTAAATAGGGGAAGGGAGAAGGAGAGAGAGAGAAATATAGAAATATCGCTGTGTTAGGGAAACAGTGATTTGCTGCCCCTGCATGCCCTCTACTAGGGATCAAGCCAGCAACCTGGGCATGAGGCCTGACCAGGAATCGAATGGGTAACTTTTTGGTGCACAGGATAGTGTCCAACAAACTGATCCCCACTGACCAAGGCTCAGCAAGTGGATTTTGTGTTTAATGCTTAAAGAAAAGTTAGTAACATACTTTCCCTTATTGTTGACTGTTTGGGGGTCTTTTGTGGCATCCTTTTCAGCTCCCCCCCCCCTCCCCGCGCCAGCCTGGAAATGATGCTTCTGGATTCTAAAATCCATGTCTTTTACGAGTTCAGAACAAAGTTTCACATTTCCTTAAACTCCTTCATTCTTAACTAGCTTCTTTCGGATGTATACTAGAGCTAAGCATAAATGCTATGATTACATCTGTTAACTTACATTTCATTTATTTTTCAATGTTTCTATTTATCTCTTCTGACTTTAAGATAATTTTTCCCAGTCTATCATCTAGTTTATGTCTTTCATCTATCTATATTATACTACTTAATGTCATTTTCTTTTTAAATTTCAATGATTAAAATTTAAATTATCCATTGATTAAAATGACTGGACAAATTCAAATACAAAAATTAATTTGATGGATGATTCTGTTGCTTAGAATCTGGACTTTTACCTGCACATTGTGTGCTGGGTCCTATGGGCATAATTGCAATATTTCAAAGCTCAGTGGAAGCCTTAACAATTGTTTTGGTAATGAATGTCATGGAAAACTAACTTTTAAATTATGGTGAATTGTAAACAATTCATAAGTCAACTTCATATAAATATAAAAGGAGACACATTTTGACATGTCTTGAGTATAATGTCACAAATATAACACGGCTTTTTGGGTTGGCGTAACATTACATTTTCCATCACTCCATCATCTTATTTTATAAATGTACATTTCATTGTGATTTCAATGAATAGAAAATGATAACCTTACCAAGTAGGTACTTTTCTTTTTAGTCCTTACAATAAAAGTAAAAATTTAATATTTCCTACACATACATTTTTATAGGATATAACATTTTTCTTTCATGAAGGCCATTTTTTTAAAAATATATTTCTTTATTGATTTCAGAGAGGAAGGGAGAAGGAGAGAGAGATAGAAACATCAATGATGAGAATCATTGATTGGCTGCCTCCTGCACACCCCCTACTGGGGAACGAGCCCGCAACCCAGGCATGTGCCCTTGGCCGGAATAAAACCTGGAACCTTCAGTCCGCAGGCTGACGCTCTATCCACTGAGCCAAGCCGGCTAGGGTATGAAGGACATTTTTTATTTGAACTAAAAATATTTGGTTAGTTAAAATTCATCCTTAGTTGTTAATTTTTATGGATACACAAATTATTATGTTATTTGCTTTACAAAATGCTTAATATGCTTATCATAAAATTATTCTTTGATTTTGAAAAAAATAGGATGTAAAGCACCAATTTGAAAAATCAACATATGTTCCATTTATATTAGAATAACTTTATTTTTGAAAGGTATATATTTAAATACAGATGACAATTTGAATATTTTTGAGCTTAGTTTGTAAAAACTGTAGCATCATACACAGATTCCATTATTATTTATATTTCTAACATGTTATTCTAATTCTAATCTCAGAAAGACTTTAGTTCAATTGAAGTTTGTACCAAACAAATCTATTTTATAATAGAATTCACTTATCAGTCTTATGGAAAAAGCATCATTGTCTCAATTTTGTTTTGTTTTGCTTTTCATTTAATTTTTTGATGTTGTTAGCATTTAAAGCACAGGTTTGTGGTAACAACATATAATAACCATATATGTTAGCAAATAATTTTTAAATGGAAGTGTAGGTATAAGTAGATAAAATATTTGATACATATTCTTTCTTATACATAAAAATGCTATATGTCATCAATAAGCACAACCAGTACAAAAATAAATTTACTTTCATGCAATTTATATAAATTAATATATTCTAGAAAACTTTTGAAATCACCTATTCCATAGGATAACAAATAAGGCTTTTGTATACACAGTCTAAACTTGGGAATAGGCATTTGCAAAGCCACAAAATCTTAAATCGGTTAAGTAAATCTATAAGCTGACAGAAATGTAGGTATGTCTGGAAGCATGATCTTTTTAATGGTGAAAATAAATGGGCAGGTTTCTGCTTAAACTGGATGCAGTGACTTTGAAGATGAAAAGGAGGGATCTAATCTCTCAAATTTCTTAGCATTGATTACATTATATTAATGAGGTTGATTTTAAATTATGAATGCTAGTCATTTCTTCACTTTGATAATGTTAACAATTTTGCGTTAAATGTAAAGGTAAAAACATTTGCTCTTGCAAATTTTTATAACATTGTGAGCAATCTAATTTCATTTTTTAGACTCTATTAACTCATCAAAGATTCAAAAGACCTTTTCATTAAATAATCCCTATCTTATCTCCATTGATAAAACTCCTAGATAAGTTTAAAAGGTATCAGTGCTGATTAACTGCAGAATTGGGTAAGTTTGTTTTTTTAAGTTTATTCATGGTGCTTTGACAGGTAAAAAGAGTAATTATGCAAAATATGCTTTCCATAAATGTATTCCCATAGCATACTGGGGCCAAAAGTCTCTCACAACTTTGTTCTTGTACTTTCCTCTGCCAAAGTCAAAGACCATTTTTCTGAGCTTTGCCACCTCCCTCTAGGGGGCACACATAGATAGTCCTTCCTGGAACAGTGTGCATGTGAGAATGTTATAAGGCTAATTGTCACTCCCAAATATACTTGGAGTATTCAAAAGAACTCCCCATAGGTGTGCTGAAAGAATATTGAGGCTCCTGTGAGCTCACCATGTCTTCCCTAAATTAATGTTGATTTTAGTGTGCTAAGTATTCTTTATTTTTATTGTGGCCTCTTTTCTCAAAATCTTGGACAGAGAATACTACAATAAGTTGAGCACAGAAGATATTGTAAGTCCATTATATCTAGGTATTGTTCTCAACATATTATAATTTAACTAACTAGTGACATATACAAACACACAGTTCATTATGTATAACTTTGATTTTTTTTTTCAAAATCACAATCTTTTCCCCATAACAATAGTGCCTCATACTGTGATTTCTTTCATATTCTATTTGTTTAAGGATCATTTTTTTTTTTTTTTTGCCAATCCACTGGCTTCTAACTAAAAATTGGTGTAAGATTCTACTGTTTTATTATTTTTATGTGGTTCTTCTGATGCTACAAGGAGCACTGTTCCTAATTCTGCTTACTTAGTAGTTTTATTATTTGTTTATATTTTATAAAATATTTTTTATTGATTTCAGAGAGGAAGGGAGAGGTAGAACAAGATATAAATGTCAATGATGAGAGAGAATCATTGATCAGCTGCCTCCTGCATGCCCACACTGGGGATGAAGCCTGCAACCTAGGCATGTGCCCTGACTGGCAACTGAACCATGACCTCCTGGTTCACAGGTTGATGTTTGATGCTCAACCATTGAGCCACACTGGCCCGGGCAGTAGTTTTATTTTTTAAGTTCTTTAAAGTTTCAGCCATTGGCCAGATATGATACAGCTACATTTCAGACTAAGCCTCCTGTAAAATATCATATGTTACATGGCTGCTTGGTCAACATTCTTTATGAAGGGGCCTTAGGGAGGTACCCATTTAGATAGAGAGTGAGACAACTCCTCAGGTGAATCTAACATTGAACCCCAAGGTCTGGCAGCCACCTGCTCATGCATGAAATGAGTACTGTTGTAGCATATTTGTTAATATATCATTTCCAACTCCTCTGTGTGTTTCCCTCTCATATTGGAAGTCTTTTTTGACATAATTCATGATGTGAGTGGTAGTTCATGTCTCAAAATAATTTTATGTCCTTCCATAGCAGAAACAGTTTCATTTGAAGCCCAGTAACAGACCAAAAATTGCCTATCAACGGGAATTTATATGGCAACAGCTTCAGGCAAATTTCTGTCCCAAGTTCCCAGCAGTTAATGTCGGCTGGCAGACGTGAGCTTTGACAAAAGGCTCTCGGCAGCCTCAGTGCCAGTGGCCGATACTTCTCATATCACTTGAGCTTTGGGGTGGAACCATCCCAGGATTAGGCCGGGTAAACTATGGGACAGAATTCTTTTTTTAAACTTTGAGTGTTTTCTGTTTACATATCATTAAAATTCATCTTTTTCCCTGGCATTTTTGTGAAGCGGGACCAGTAAAAATCTCAGACGTGGTATGGGATTTCTCCACAAACCACCAACTCAATCAATCTTCATTCTTCTTAGTTTCCTTTAGGAGCTCCCTGAGAACATAACTTAGTTTTGGTTATCTGAGGTATATCTCTAGTGTCTCCAGTTTACACAATTTTTTAAAGAATCTTGCCATTTATGCTTTACTCTCTAGGTTAGCCTCTGTTGGACATAAGATTAACCAGCATTTAGTTTAGCCCACTTGATCCTCAGATTGAGTTGTCAACAATGTATCATCAATCTGAGCATTAACAGTATTTTAATTTAATCAACTGTAAGTCTCTTCATAGCAGATTTTGTCAGTAATCAGCAGGACCTATATATCTGTATGAGAACACAGTATTTGTTCAGTTTCATTCCACGTGAATACAAATTAGTTTCTCTTTCTTTTGAAATAGGAATTGGAAAAAAACAAAACAAAAAAATTGATCACAGAATACTGATTTTCTTTAGCATGTTGCACAGTTTGAATTGTTAAAATCATATTGGGTTCTGCACACTATGGAGGCAACACTATGTTTAATCCTTTGTAGCCTACTGTTACACTCCAAGATCCATCAGCTTTTCTCACAGATAACACTGAAATATTAAACAAGAATTTTGGATTACTAATACAGGTGAAACTTAAATAAACTAAAATTTCCTGATAAAACCCAAATATTTTATATTATTTTAAATTAGCCATTTGAGTGAATTTTGGTAATTCCAAAGAATTCCATCTGGCAGACCACATTTAAACAAGTGAGCAGATTGGCATGACTTTCTTCTTCTTAATTTTTAGGTATTGAAAAATTATCCCATTCAGATATAACATCTATTCTGGTAGGGGTAATGCATTAGTACACAATACTTGCATTCATAATTTTTTACTTTGAGACATATTTTTACATATAAGCCTTTCAGAATTGCATCACCATATCCCCTATCATAAGCAAATCACCCTTTAACTTTCTATTAGCAATTTCATTAGCAAATGTGAGTACAAAGGTACATTGTGCACAGGTATCCGACAATTTTCTCATTACTTACAGGCCATTTAATTTATATCAATGTTCTCAGCCCTTCCTACTCCTGTGTCATGCCAACCTGACCAACCCATCACTCAGAATTATAATTTTCTCCTTTACTTCACAACATTAATCAGGACTGGTTCTGAAGAGACCATAGTTTCCATATTTATGTCATTATCACATTTTAAAAATTCATTTAGGCTAGGGAAAATTGAGTGAATCTGTTCTGGTCCTTTCATAATCTAAGAAGTTGATGGACCAGTTAGCCCACCTAATATTTATTATAATCCCTTAAAATGTTCATACTTACTTCCTCAATCTCCTATTTTATTTCACCGTAAATGAGCTATACAATCCCTTTCACTGGTTTAATTGTCCTGAAGTTATTCAGAGTTTTAGTCTTATTCTCTCCTTTCAAAATAATTTCAAATATTTTCCCACAATTCAAGTGCCTTTCATTTGCCCCTTCAGGATGTCTACATAATTGGTGGTGCTGGTAATGTCCTTGTGAGGCAAGTGGAGAGTGGTGTTCTCAAACTCAGCATGTTGGGTCTCCTTTGCTTCAGTCAATGTTATGACTGAAGTAAAGTCTGTTGAAATGCACCATGGAGTTGTAAGTAAAGCTCTTCCAGGGGAAAATGTGGGCTTCAATTTCAACAACATGTCTAACAAAGATGCTCCTTATGGCCATGTGGCTGGTGGCAGCAAAAAAGACCTAGCAGTAGAGGCTGCTGGCTTCATGCCTCAGATGATTATTCTGAACATTCTACGTAAAACTGATGCTGGCTATCCTGAGCTGGATGGTCAAACAGCCTACCCTGCACACAAGTTTGCTGACTTAAAGAAGATTGATACTGGTAAGACACTGGGAGATGGCACCAAATTCTTGAAATCTGGTAATGTTGCCATTACTGAAATGGTTCCTGGTAAGCCCAGGTGTGTAAGCCCTTGAGAGCTTCTCTGACTATCTTTCTTTGGGTTGTTTTGCTGTCCATGACATGAAATGGGAAGTGCTGTGTGTGTCATAAAAACAGAGGACAAGATAGCTGATGGAGATGGCAAGGCCACCCAATCTGCCCGGAGAGCTCAGACATATACTATCACTAATGCCTGCTACTTCAGCTTTCTTCCGTTTTAGAAGCAAGGTCTCAAAACTGTTTGCCTCAGTGAGACATATAAGTTTAATAGTAGAAGACTGGTTAATGACAAAACCTTCAGAAGGAAAGAAGACTCCTTTATGGATCATATTTTATTTAAAATATTTTATTGAGTTTTTAGAGAGAGAAGAAGGAGAGGGAGAGAAACATTGATGTAAGAATGAAACATCTACCTCCTACACATCCCTTACCAGGGATAGAGTTCCCACAACCTGAGTATGTTCAAATAAGAATTTAAATTTGTTTAGAATAAATGCATCCCTAAACTCAGTCATTGAATACTAATTTTAACTACATACCATTTCTTAAGTCACAGGAGATTTTGTGCAGAAGTCACCAACCTCCCATTTATTTTCCAAGGACACAAATTCCCTTGAGTACTTATTATTGTTGAACAGGTATTGTGGGAGGAATTGCTAATTTACATTGCCTGAATTCTGTGAACTCTGGATATTTTCTCACAGCGGAGGTCTGAAAAACTGAAGCATTATTTCTCATGGCAATGTTTCTTTTTTCCAGGCAAGCATTTTGATGAATAGCATGGGCAGCTCAACCTCTACAGTTATTCTCTCAGGTTCAATTCTGGTTATACCAGTGAGTAGAGATAAAGACATAAAGGGCATTTTGGCAATTTTTCTTATGATGTGTGAATAGTGTGAGGAAAAAAATGAACCCAATGTTTTGTTTATAGCTGTGTTGCATATAGGAGCATTTACAGAGACCAGCCAAAGAATTTTTGATCTCCAAGACTAGCTCTTGCCCAAGAGACATATCATAGAAGTTTCACCATCCCTTCACTGTTTGAAACATTGACAATTTCCAGGAAGCTTGATTATTTTTAGGAGTGACAAGTTGCAAAATGTGACTATAACAACTTAGATAATGGTTAAAATAGCATTGGGAGAGCAGTTTAGTCCCCTTTTAAGAATCTGAAGGCATTTTTCAAGTTGTTATGCTATGAAGACATTGATCTACCTCTCACCTGACCAAAAAGGTTTGCATGGGAGGGATGAGTCACTGATGAAGGCTTTCATACATGATAATGGGTTTATCCTATATAATAAAAGGGTAATATGCAAATTGACCCTAACAGCAGAATGATTGGGATTGACTGGTCACTATGACACACACTGACCACCAGGGAGAAGATGCTCAATGCAGGAGCTGCCCCATGGTGGTCAGCACGCTCCCACAGGGAGAGCTCTGCTCAGCCACAAGCCAGGCTGACGGCTGCCAGTACAGCGGTGGTGGTGGAAGCCTCTCCAGCCTCCTCAGCAGCACTAAGGATGTCTGACTTCAGCTTAGGCCTGCTCCCCGCTGGCAAGTGGACATCCCCCAAGGGCTCCAAGGCTGCCAGAGGGATGTCTGACTGCAAGCTTAGGCCCAATTTCCCGGGGAGCAGGCCTAAGCTAGCAGGTGATCATCCCCCGAGGGGTCCCAGACTGCAAGAAGGCACAGGCCGGGCTGAGGGACCCCCCCGAGTGCACAAATTTTTGTGCACTGCGCCTCTAGTAAGTATATATTCTTCTTTTCCATAGCCTGAGCAAAATTTGACCACCTAAGCACTTTGAATTATTTATGGTCAGCATATCAAACTTCAGGCACAGAGATTACGTCTCATGAGGAGACCGAGTTTCAGGGTGCAGTGATTCTAACTCATACAATTGATCTTACACAGTTTTCTTTTTGTTGTTGTTGTTGTTGTTAATCCTCATCCAAAGCTATTTTCCCATTTATTTTTAGAGAGTGGAAGGGAGGGTGAGAGACAGAGAAACATCAATGTGAGAGAGACACATTGATTAGTTGCCTCCTGCATGTGCCCTGACCCGGGCTGGAGATCAAGCCTGCAACTGGGGTATGTGCCCTTGACTGGAATTTAACTTGTGACCATTCAGTTTGCAGCAGGCCAATGCTCTATCCACTGAGACAAACCAGTTAGGGCAATTTTGCATAGTTTTCAAGTGGGACCTTTGAAAATAGGAACTAAATGACTAGCAGAGGTTAAAATGCTCTGACATCTCCCTTATGAGAGATAAGCAAGCTATGGACAGAAAAATACGGAAGTTAAGTCTCTAAAATTAGCATTGAGGACAGACCTCAGAGGGTCCTGAATTCAATGACAGCAAGTTTTTATACTTATTTGCCTGTGGGAAACCAGTAAGTATTCTTATGAAGGAGAGTGACATTAAGTACTGTATAAAAAAATGTTTAAGCAAGCAGAGGCATAAAAGATGCCATGATTGGTAGAATACTGGGGACAGAAATGTCAATTAAGAGTCTATTTCAGTTGTCAAGGCTTTGCCAACAGCCTGGCTTTTAGAACTCTGTGTCTAGATATAAAATAAGTGTTGAAAATGAAGGAAATAATATTTAAAAAATAAACAAACAAAACATAATCACTGGAAAAATTATAGTCTATTTAGAACTGGAAGATGATACTATATATTGCAACCCTAGGTAGACCAGCTGGTGTCAAGAAAGATAAAATGATCACAAAATCTATTTGCGTGGTTAAATCTCCTTTGGGATACCAGGGCATGGAAAAAGTTTTGTTACAGGAATTAATAGCATAAAGATTCCAACATTTACCAGAAAAATGACCATAACCAGACTCCTGTTGGAGGCATAAAAACCAGGTAGTGAACAGTGGTGCCCTCTTAGACACAGCCTCAGGCTTCTGCATTCCTTCAGATCACAGCACTTGTTCATAGTACATATCACCAACTAAATCTTGATAAGCAGGTGATAGAGAAGAAATATATATATATATATATATATATATAGTGAGAGAAGTGGGGGGTGGGGGGAGAGATTCTTGAATATTTGAAGATGTTGCACTGCTGGCTGTGAAGATGGAGGAAGAGTCTATAAGCCAAGGAATGAATGTAGGCAGTTTCTAGAAGCTGGAGAAGGCATGTAAATGAATGATCCACTAGATCCTCTGGAATAAACACATATTGAACATAGAACTTCTGATCTCTAAAAGTTTAAGATAATACATGTGTGTTGTTTTAAGACACAGAGTTATTGGTACTTTGTTACAACATCAAGAGATAGAAACAAATGCAACAAGGAAGAAACATCTATGAGCCACTCTTTTTCCAGTCTCTCGGATTGTTTTGTTGAAGTTCACTGACAGAGTCTCTTTCTCTTGTACCTGAAAGAGTGGAGATCCAGGAATCTGACCAAAATTGGGGACAGTGTAAAAGGAAGAGAAGGTTTGTTTACTGAGGGGTACTGGGGAGATTGAATGGACAGATATTGGAAATAAGCAAAACATAACAAGTAGTGAGGAAGAGAGCAAAGGGCATATCTATGCTATTGGTTTTAACTCTTCTGTGTGACAAAGCTAGCACTCTTCTTCAGGGAAAAAAATCCATAAATGCACAACCCCACTTCCAGTTGCTGAGTTCTCAGATGCACTGGCTAGGGGTCAAATTTATAGAAGAAATATAAACATCCTGAAAGATGGCTTGGATGATCTTCAAGATTCCATCCAATTGCACACGTCTATAATTATAAAATCAAAGGATTGGAATACTAAATGGAGCCAATGATGGAAACATGGAAGGCAAGGAGATAATATATTTTTGTGGGGCAATAGGCAGAGAGAAAGGGTACCTGGGTAAAAGATTTTCTTCCAAATATGATTAAATAAGGTGCTGTTAGAACACTCAAGAGGAGATAGTGACCAGATCATTAAAAACACGAAAGTGGCATTTGGGCAAGTGTTTAGGGCTGTAGATGATGTCTTTGGGTATTAACAACAGCTCAGGAGCAGCTGAGATCCCTATGGGAAAGGTACAGAAGGAGAAGTGTAGATAGAAGAATCAGAATTGTGGAGAATACACATTCCATAATTACAGCTCTAAGGGAAGGAGCCCGAGAAGGAGCTAGAGAATAAACAGGGAAGTAGGGGGTATCACAGGCACCAATTGAAAAGGAGAATTTATGAACAGTTTCACAAATAGCTCATGTGAAGTAATTTTTACCTTTAGCCTATTAATGTTATAGAGTCTATGAGGTTGAACTCTGGAAAGTGAACTAATCTAATTCGTATGAAGGTAACATTGACATTGCTAGAGGGTAGACTGAATTCCAAGAGAAATTAAAGTCAAGGAGGCCAGAGAGTCAGGGAATAATGGAAAAAAATACTTAACAACTAAATTGCCTAGCAGAAAAGCTAAGTTTAAGTTCAACTTTCTACTTTGTTTTCTTCTAGTGATGAATGATGCATTTTTGAAAAATAAGGTTGGGTTTTGTTTTCCTTTGTTTTGGGTAACAATGCATCTGTTATCTGTTTGTATAATTCAGGAAAATGGGTTGTAATAAAAATTAATGTCACATAGAGATGATGAAAGATGGCTTGTGTGGAAAGAATAGGGAGACATGAAAAACTTAAGGAAACAAGATTTATAGGATTTCTGTTTCACAGGTTGTCTCTTTGTTCCTCATAAGAAAACAAGAAAGAACATTATTCTCCATCTTTGAGAACATGACAGTAAGAAAAATAACTTCTAACAAGAGTTTTCCTCGAGGCTCCATAACTTATGATCATTTCAGTTACTTTTAAGTGTTTGCCAACTTAACATACAACTTTATAGAATATCTTTTACAGCAGAAATGTAGGTACTTAAAATGATTTATTTGGAGCTCTGTTTAGAGGGAAGAATGCATGAAAATTTATGAAAGTATAATATTAGGATGTCCAAAAAGATAAACTGATAGATTTGGGAGCATTTAGATGACCTTTGTCAGGTTAAGAAGGAAAGAAAAACAAACAATAAAGGCATTATGAGATATGGACCATTAGAAATTAATACCAAAATGAAGCCACTGATTTATCAAAATATTTGAAAAATGAACCCCCCTGGGCACCAGAGGAGTCTGGTATGCTGATTGACACTCTATAAAGGTTTTAAAACTATCCTTATGTATACAGAGTAATTTACATGGGGAAACTGAGGCTCAGTTCTATGAAGAAATTATGCCAGATAATAAATCTAGTAAGTGGTGGAACTGGGGAATTGGGAGTGAACCAGTATCTCTGACAGGACAATGGTAGGAGGGTAGTATTCGTACCAGTAGTATCAAGAGCAGTGGCGGTGGTGGCAGAATCTAGTAAATATTCTAAGTATTCCAGGTACTCTTCTCAGTGCCTTACATGTTTGAACTCATTTGTTTATGACAACCATATCGCATAGGTTTCATTCTCATTTTATTTTTCATTCTTATTAAAACTGAGATAGGGTGTGTAAAATAACTAGCCTAAGGCCGAGCCAATGTGGCTTAGTGGTTGAGCATCGACCCATGAACCAGGAGGTCACAGTGCAATTTTCAGTCAAGTCACATGCCTGGTTGCAGGTGCAATCCCCAGTGGGGGGCGTGCAGGAGGCAGCCAATCAATGATTCTCTCTCATCATTGACATTTCTATCTCTCCCTCTCCCTTCCTATCTCTGAAATCAATAAAAAAAAAATATTTAAAAAGAAAGAAACTAGCCCAAGGATACATACCCAAGCTACATCATGTTGAAACCCCTACATTGACTAATGAAAGCAAAGTTAATCAGTCATCTTAGGCTAGGGTAGTCTGTCATCATTGATGTTTCTATTTCTCCCTCCCTCTACCTTCCTCTCTGAAATCAATACAAAATATTTTTTTAAAAAAAATTCTGCAAGTTAAAGCAATTACCTTTTTGGATACACGAAAAGAATGCCACCAAGTGCAAAAAAGGAGACAATCAAGCAAAAACAAGCAGCAGGCTGATTTCCGGAGGAGAGGGCAGAGAAATGCCTCTGAAGTTCACAGTCCCAGGAGGCAGAGCTGCCTCAGGCAAAAAGGAGTCCAGACATGGGCTTTTGATCGATTCTTATTAAAACTAGTCAAAGGCAAACTCAGAGGAAACTGAGGTTCCCATGACTGTAGGGGAAACTTGCAACAAAGGAAACTACACGTCTCATATGTAGGTTGAGCAACGGTGAGAAGTGAGACTTAGCCAGGGGATCTGACCCCGGGCTGACATTTACGCACCTGCGCTCTGAGCTCCCCAGGCAGGATGGCCTGGCATTGCTCCTGCACCAGCATTTTCACAGTCTGCTCCTTTGTACGAGTATCAGGTCTCAGCCACTGCCTAGCAAGCTCCAGGAGATGTCTGAGGCCACCCCTAGGCCCAGCTGCAGGCAGGATGAGTTCCTGATTACATTCTTCACCCAATAAGTGGAAGTATTTCATTGACTTCAATTTAAAAAAAAATCAATGTAAATATCCTTATAATGTCAGTTTGACAACCAGTCTGTTGCTTTGGGAAGTTCAGTCATTTCTTTAAACTTAGCTGAGCGATGTGTATGTGTGTAGCTTCTGCAACAAATGCTATGTGAAAAATGGAGTAAATGTCATAAAAACTGAGAATAAATCCGTGAACAGTTAATTGCTATAAACAACACTGTAACGAATTCTAGCACTACGAGGAACATTGCGTCTTTGTTGGAAGATGCTTACATAAGCTCTCAAAGGGCTGCAAACAGTCTTCAAAGTCTGGAGATGTGGCTGGCTCCAAGTTTCCTGGCTGAAGAAGGCAGCTGCATCATTTGATGGAGGGGAACATCAGAAAATTCTCGGGCTGAGCTGATTGCTCTCTGGAAGGGATAAGAAAGGAAAGAGGAATCCTTGGAATTACTTCAATAGAGATTTTTCTGCAAAGACAGGAAAGTTGACCGAGGTTTTATTAGATTGCGTCATTGGGATATTTGCCACAAAATACTTTTTCATCTCTTGTAATAATTTTCAGTAACATCTGAAACACATACACACAGACCCACACACACACATACACACACACAAACACACTCAAAATGTTGAAAGTGATTGAAGTTGTTCTCTTTAACAGCGATTGGGATTTCAGCTTACCTTTGGGCACAGAGTAAAGAACACCAGGAGAATAAGGAGGAAGTTATAAGCAGTGCTTGCCTAACACGTTTCCTTAGGTCAAAGCAACTTGTGTTAACATTGCATTGCTCTTTTCTTACTGTCTTTTAAAGGATAATTAAAAACATTGCATAATCATGAATCTCATACAAATATGAAATAAATATGTCAGTGATTTTATTTAGTTCACAAATTAATAAGGTGTTATTGCTAGCTCAAACAAAATTAAAAATTTTCACATCTGTGTGCAGCGAGGGAATGCTAAAATTATTATACTAATATAAGCACAAAGTACTCTATTCACAGAGCAATAGTCAATTGCATTCTCCTGGACACAACTACTTAGCACTTCTGTGGATGAAACTCATTTTTATTATGTCTTCTACCATTTTTAGGGTTGTATGACACAAGACACACAGATAACCTGAGTGTGTGTCACAGACAGAACGCTAATTAATCTCGTTTTTAAAATGTTCTTGTGCATTTTGAAGTTCTCCTTACACTTTAAATCTGTGACAGAAATAAAATAAAAAAACACATGAAACAAAAAAAACGTGTTAAGTCAGACTTCCAAGGTGACAAATTATACGTTATATTAGTGAAAGCTCTCACCTTTGGGTCTAAACATGATACTATGAAAACAAGTAGATAACATTTTTCTTGTATATTCCTTCTCTATCTACATCAGTAAAAAACTAATTTTATTATCTTTTAAACATTTTTAAATATATTTTTATTAATTTCTGAGAAGAAGGGAGAGTGAGAGTAAGAGATGAGAGAGAATCATTGATTGGCTGCCTCCTGCACACCCCAAAATGGGGATCAAGCCCACAACCCATGCATGTGCCCTGGCCAGGAATCAAATTATGACCTCCTGGTTCATAGGTTGACACTCAACCACTGAGCCATGCTGGTCAGACTACTGTCTTTAAATTCTACATTTTTGCACCGCCTTCCCCTTTCTGTGAAAACAATATAAAATTAATTGACAGCCAATAGCAAGTTAATAAATAAATCATAATAAAAACTAATAAAGAAGATTGGGAGGAGTGGCCATTTAGAAGTGATGAATATTTTAAGGGAATATGAAATAATAATAAATGGGAAATTATTTGGGCACTTAGAGTGTTATAGACTTAAAAGGGGAAATTTAATTTTAGGTTGTGAATGCCCTGATGCAATACCATATCATAAAATACGAAGAAATCATTCACTTTAGAGAATTGGTGCATGAAAATCAGACAGTTGAATGAAAGTGAATGCACTATAAAGGAAAGTGGAGATTATAGGGCTAGAGGGATAGGTACAGAGGTAGGTATATAAATAAAAAATTTAAAGAAAAGAATCCCAGTGGAGTTTATATTGCAGATAAATGAAGAAGAGAGACAAAAGATGAAAAAAGTGCCTGAGCTGATCTATTTCTTAGCTAACAATGGTATTTCATACAGACTCCATGTACTTTCTGCTTTTTACCAAATAATCACCACTAATGTCAAGATAATAGTTTTAAAATGTATCTCTATATGGCCATAGTCATTGTGTGCCTAATTTTAAAATGAACTTGGAAAAAAATAATTTTCTTCAACATAGCTACATATAATCTAGCAATTTTAAGATTTCATTTATAGATTGTGGAATATGGGGCTGAATTATTTTCATTTCTATAAATAAAAACCATTTATATTAATTTAAGTAATTTAAACAATCATTTGAAGTACGGTTATTTTTAGATGTTTGAATTTTGTGAAATGAACACCTGTTAAATACATCGCAGGGGTGTCCTATGGTAAGCCCTCATTCACCAAAGACTGTGGGGAAAAGTGAAATAGAGAAGTTTATTACCAGAGATCTGGAGGTGGTACACGGCACCCCTCAAGGCACAGCACACCTCAGGGAGCCACACAGGGAAGTCAAAGCAAAGTGAAGGCAAATAATTTGAAACTTAAAGAAAAAATTGCAAGAATAAAAACAACAATGACAACAGATTATTATTATTTGGCATCAATTATTTATCATTAGTTATTACTTTCTCTTTTTCATGAAAAGTATAAGTATTGGCATAATAGTAAATATAGGTATAAGTATAGACTGTAGATACAGGTTAGATATTGATGAAGTATTTGAAAGTAAATTGTATTTTGTTAATTATATGTTTATTTGTTTATTTCTCAGTGAGTATGTTAGGTTTAAGTAATTGATACTACAGGAGCTAAAAGGTTCAAAATACTCAAATTTAAAAAGAAAAATTCCCATTACAAAATGTTAAATTAGGCCTCTGGATAACACAAACCCACAAGATGGAGGGGTACCACATATATGTATGTTTCTCAATTACTTTCCTTATTTGTATCTTCCCTATTCCTCATCTGATGTAACTTCATCTTTAGTTTTTTGTTAGTTTCAAATAAATAATATTCAAAATACTTAAAGGGAGATGATAACATAAATAGGTAACAATACTAACTAAAAACAAAAAGCAAAGAATCATATCCAGAGAATCTTAATAGAAAATATAATTAAATATTAATGTAATATCATTAAATGTATCTTGTAGTTAGATTGAGGAAAAATATGTTTACTGAATAAGACTACATATTAGGAAACTATAAGACTATATGCTTTAGTGTGTAATAAGCAAAGTTTCTTGAGTTACAACTATAAGGCATAGCTACCAAAGAGACATAATATTAACATATTGTTTGTGTATACATGCAATCTACACTGTATCATATATATTATATACATACATGTAGACATATATAAATACTTTGTCTATGAAATGTATACCTTATGATTATGTCACTTAGAAATCTTGCTGATTTGTATGAAATCCCTAAGGGACCCTTGCATTTTGCTTTCAAAAAAAATGAAAACTGTAATGGGTAGTTTTATTTGCAGAAATTCTAGGAGTGTGAGCTGCAGTTTAAAGACACAAGAGCTATTGTTTTTTCCAGACTTTGTTTTAATCTAGCTTCCACCTATTACTTGATGAGTCACTTTCCAGTTCTGAGTTTCAGCGGCAGAATGGGAATAATTATGCCATTTTCATAGAAAATGAAAATCATAAGTAAACTGCCTTATGTATAATAGCAGGAACAAATTCCTCCTGCCACTCACAGTTTTTTTTTTTAAATATCATTGCCAGTTGTGTTTCCCTGCAGGACACAAGGCTTTGTTTACCGCTTTGAAATATCTCTCCCCTTCTGTTATAAAACATATGTTCTTTGTAAAGGCTCATTTTTGGCCTCGTGTGTTTAATTATGTATTTATTATGTTAGGCATATGATGATTTATGTCCATAGTGTTATCCAGTATATCAGAAAAAAAGAGAATAAAAAATGCGTCTCCCCAGTAAGCAAGATGTCCTCTTTATCCTTGTGTGTCATTTACTAAAGAGCTGACAAAGTCATAGCACAGGCTGCTTCTCACTATATTACTCTGAAGACAGTGAAAAGACTCAAACTGAGACTGCTTTGTAACTGGGGTCCCAGGGAGAAATTTGATGAGGTTATGTACAGATTACTTGTTTGTGCATCAGGAAGAAATGAGTTACCTTTATGACAGAGGCTCAATGGCACATGTGCTCTGCACAAAGGCTGGGGCAAAGATGCTAAATTGATAACCAAATATTTGAACACTGTACTGGATTCAGATTTATGTTACATTTGATTTCAGGAAAGAAATACATTAAGACACATATCAAAGAAATGTGAAAGTGAGATAAGAATAGAAAATAATACAATTTTAATAAAGACATGAATACTATTGGCACATAAGAATTGTGAAGAAAAGTCCTTAAAGGAGATGATGTATATCATGTTCAAAAGGAAATATCTTTAATGAGGGTAAAAAAGGATAAAGTAGAAAAAGAATCAGAGAATATATTTGAGAGCTGTTTGCATGAGTTAAATGACAATGACAGTGACATAGTGATTTAATTATAAGTACATTTTATAAGGAACATCTTTGATTTTATGGGTAAGAAACCATAGAGGATTTTAGGATAATTTAATTGATTAATTACTCAACTGGTTTCAGTAACCCAACAGACTTGAAAATTTTAGGACTTTTTAATCTCAATTGATGAATTCAATTTCTCTATACTCAATCATATAAGTATAGCCATTTATGGGGGATGATAAAGAAATAGATATTTTTCAGAAATATCAGCTTGCTATTCAAATTGATTTCAGTACTTTTGAAGAATAGTACTTTTCATCTTCAAAGCATTTGAATATCAGTAATGGGTTGAAAAAAATCACCTTTGATTTTCTATTCCTTATTTCAACTTAATACAGTTGTATTTGGATAGCCTGCCTGTATTACTCAATGTTGGGTTAGGGTACACCACTTGATAGCACCATCTTCATGGAGAATGTAAAATAAAGGAGACTAGGTCTAACAGAAGGCGTTAATGAAGAGGCGGAAAAGAGAATTCAGAGCTGGGGACCTTTGAGAGGGTCATCAGTTAGAGACCAAGGTCCAAAAGAATTCAGTATATCTAGTTAAAATGTTACATATTGATAGTCAACTAATCTGGAAAATGGTTCAGACATGGGGCTTTAGATACAAATATCAGGGAAGGTGGTAAGTTTCTGGTGGAGTCTTAGGTAATCTTAGGTTCTGCTAGGTATTTCACATAAGCAGTGGCAAACCAAAATGAAGATTCCTAAAAAAAGATGAGAGCCAAAGACTTGAGATCGGCAACCAAGTCCAAACCATAGGCAACAGTCTGGCATACAGGATAAAACTGGCCTTCTATGAAAATAGGATTTGAGATTATTAAGTTAGTTATTTGGATTTCAGACATTCAAGAGATCCAGACAGCTGTTAAATTGGGAAAACTGGGAAGTTTTAAAGTGAAACACTGCAATAGCAGCCCAGAGATAACTGGTTCATCACTGTTTCAGTACAAAGAAAAGTTATTTTCTCTCACACTTAGTTTATGCATTATCCAATATCTCAAATTTTAAGGGACTCCATTTTTTTGGCATTAGGAGAGGTGTTGGGTAGCCCAGAGATAACGCAGACCATTGTCTGAACAGATGGATGAGGCCAGATGGAAGAAGCACTGATATAGTATTTGTGACCCTATTGATGCTGTGGTCCATGAGGTTCCTGCCCATCCTATCTAATAAAGAGGGAATATGCTAATTGACCCTCACACTGTAGCAAATATGGCAGTACCCACAGCCAATAAGGAGAGAATACACTAATTGACTTCCCCGCCCTCAAAGATGGCAGCGCCCACAGCCAACAGGGAGGGTATATGCTAATTGACTGCCCCACCCTCAAAGATGGTGCTCCCACAGCCAATAGGGAGGAGATATGCTAATTGACTGCCCCACCCTCAAAGATGGCCGTGCCCACAGCCAATAAGGAGGGAATATGCTAATTGACTGCTCAGCTCTCAAAGATGGTGGCACTCACAGCCACAAGATGGTAGCGCCCAATCCCCTCAGTCCTGCCAGGGCGGCAGGCATGTGGCAAGGCCGGGCCTGTCCCCAGATGGGCCTGGCCACTCCGTGCGCCTGCCTCCAGAGATCCCCAGCCCCCTCAGCCCCGAGCCACCCAGGGCTGGCCTGAGGCACAGGTAAGCCTCAGATGTCAGCTACCCAACTGCCCAGGGCTTGCCCGAGGTGCAGGCAAGCCTCGGATGGCAGCTGTCCGGAATGCCCAAGGCTCCGGTAACCAGGGCCAGCTAAGACTTGCACTGCTGGCAGTGGCAGCAGCAGATGTATGATAGGGTGTCGCCTTCACCTGATCATCGGGTTGCCTCCCACCCCTGAGGGCTCCTGGACTGTAAGAGGGGGCAGGCCAGGCTGAGGTACCCTCCTCCAGAGCATGAATTTTCAGGCACCGGGCCTGTAGTAGTTTATAATGCTTTTAAGAAAGCACATCCCAAACAATAATTAACATCTTTACTTGCTTTTCTGAAAACTCTTAAAATACAAGTACTTAGTTCATGGCAAATCTTATTAAAATATTTCTTCTTTTTCATTAGCCAAATGCTCGTAGGTTTCAGCAGAAATACATTGTACTATGGATTACTAATTGTGCCTGAGAATATCCAGAAGGTACAAGTAAATTACATATACAGGGCCAAGGCTACAATGGTATCTCCATATGTGCATTTGTGTATCTCCATCTGCTCATATCAATGGCTTCCTGGAAGATACCTAGATTAAATGATGAAAGAAGAAACCAAAACAAACAAACAAACAAACAGAAAAACAAGGGTCTGGTTCACAGCAGTAACTGCATCTATGCTGATCATAAATTTAGTGCCCCCACACTACAGCCCTGCTCAGGAGTGGTCCTAAAAGACAGGGTGAGGAGAAATCCGCCCAGAAGGCAGAGAAGAACACTGCAAACTAATGCACCTACCCAATACAAGCATGTATTGAGTTTTGTTATTTTTTATTATAAGCACTGAACATTAATTTTATAACATCATTAAGAGCTAAGTACAAAAACTGTGTTAAAGATTAAATATTTGGTATTATGGTATTTTAATTATATGGATTTCAAGGCCAGAGTGCCTACAGGTGTGTTTGGTGGCAACTGCAAACTCAAGAATTGATATGCAAAAGAAAAGCAAAGGGCCATTGCATTAGCACTGAATTTCCAACCTATTAATTTCCCTCAACCAAACTTTGACTAGGTAGTTTGTGACTGAAGGCCCAAGGGGTGTTTCCTTTTCTTTACTTATTCATCTACTATTAGGAGACATGATGTCATCTTGAGATTTCATGTTAGTTTCTGCAATGCAATGGACAACCTGTGTGACTGTGGGCAACTTTTATAATCTTTTGGAACCTCAATTTTTCTACATCTCTAAAGTGATCATTAACTTAATATTATGTCAGAGTATAGGCATGAGTATCAAATCACAAATGGGAAATCATAAATAGAAAAGTACTATCTACCTTTAAGTCACAGTATTTGTTTTTCTTCTGGGGAAAACTTGGGAGTCTCCATACCATGAAAGGCCTTTAACAGAGTGGAAGAGTCATCTTCGCTGTGCCCATCCTTTTGTCTGCTTTATTTATCTTTGTCCAGTTTGGAGGGCATAATGCCATCCAACTATGCACGGTTCTACTCCTCAAGAACAGCTGTACAGAAAATACACTTAATATACGATGCAACATGTGCTGCGAAACAAATGGAAAGTGACAAGGAAAATGCCTGCTCTGCCTCACTCCCAGGGAAATCACAATGAGACAGTGATGCTTGTAAATGAGGCCAAATTAAGGGTTAACATGGAAGACAGCCCCGATCATTGTGAACTTCAGTGGGACTACTTGCAGTCCATACTCCGGAGATTCAAGAAAGTACTGAAGGAGATGGAAAGAATATTCAAAATTCAAGACCTGTGAAGGAATTAATTTCCTTCTCTAGCTAAACAGTGTTAGATTTAAAGCCTATTAAGCTCTACTGATGCTTAAATTGTATATTTAGTGATATATAACAACAGTATGTAGACTATCAAAGCAAAGCAAGGTAAAATATGAAATAATCACACTGGTGATTCTACTGTATAGAAATGCAAATGGAAAAGGAAAAAAAAAAACATGGTAATCAAAAGTAATAAGGAAAACTTGCCCATCGTATTTGACACTAACTTGGAAGCTTACATACTAAATTAAATTAGTCAACCTTCATTTACTTCTACAAAAGATATCTCTCTCCCAAATATTTTTTCATTCACCCATCAAATCCATTAAAATTTGAAGGAGGGCCCAGCTGGCATGGCTTGGTGATTGAGTGTCATCCTATGACCTAGGAGGCTACCGTTCAATTCCAGGTCAGGCACATGCCTGGTTTGCGGGCTCGATCCCGAGTATGGGGCATGCAGGAGGCAGCCAATAAAAGATTCTCCCTCATCATTGATGTTTCTATCTTTCTCTCCTTCTCCCTTTCTCTCTGAAATCAATAAAAACATTTAAAAACAATTGGGAGAGGATTCCTTCATAGGCATGTATATCGCTAGAAACTCATGCATATGCTACCAATTTAATTCTTACATTAAGTATTTTCAACATTTACAATATTTCTATTTTACCTTTAAGGAATCTGACTTGTGGAGCAGTTAAATAGCATGAAAACAGAGGTACATTCATTAAGGAACAGAACAGGGATTTGAACCTTTTTTTTTCCACTTGAAAATCAAATTCTTTATCCCTGACTGCTGAGCACATAATTTGTTTGTTACAGTGAATTGAATTGAAAATTTTAAAGAATGTTTAGCAATTTCATAACAGCGTCTGAAAATTGGAGGCATCACAATGTGGAGATTTTAGATATCTCTATTTTATAGGCTGAGTGAGGGGAGGTTGTAACAGTGAATTCTGTTTTCCCATTTTTGCTCTCAAGAAGTATTTTATTAGGTCACATATTTGTTATGTTTCTTCTTGCCAGATTGAAGATAGTCTCTGTAACTTCTTTTAACTCAGGTTTACCTCCTAAACTATGCTTTTTTCATTACAAATCTTTATTAAAATTACCTTGCAGTTTTGTTAAAATGAAGTTTCCTGGGCTCACTCCAGACTGAACCTGCATCTCTAGGATTGGGTCAGGGAAGCTGCATTTTTTTATATAATTTTTTTTTTTAAATTTCAGAGATAAAGGGAGATGGAGGGAGAGATAGAAACATCAATGATGAGGAAGAATCATGGATTGGCTGCGCCCCACACTAGGGACCTAGCCTGCAACCCTGGCATGTGCCCTTGACCAGAATTGAACCTGGGACCCTTCAGTCCTCAGGCTGACGTTAGCCACTGAGCCAACCAGCTAGGAAGCTGCATTTTTAAGGAGCAGACCTATTTATTGTGACACACATTCAAGTTTGAGACCTTAAATATTTATAAACTGTCATAATTTGAAAAAATTAAAAAAAAAGGGATTCAACTCTCGATAGACTAAAAACTGGCCTGGAAAACATCAGGAAAAACAAAAACAAAAACCCAACTTTTAATGACCCAGATAAATGTAGAGGATTTTGCAAAGAGATAAAATAAAAAGAGTTAGATCCGTAGATTGTCAGAAAATCCAAGAAAGAGAGAAAACAGTTCTTAGAAAGAAGGGAATAGTTGTACTACATACTACTGAAATATGCATATACTTTATCAACATGGAGAACTTTGGTTATCTTAGAAGGAAGTATTTTGGTTGAGTGGTGGGAATAGAATCAGATAGATTAAGTTGAGGCAGTTAGGGTTACGTGAAGACAGAAGAAGTCAAACTATTCAAGAAGTTTGATCATGAAGGGGAAGAGAGAGACGGAGTAGTAGAAGAAATATGTGGTCTAGGAAAACTTTATTTTGTAGGATGAGCAATATGTGAACATGTTGAAAAAAATCAGTGAGAAGGATCCAAGTGATTGTGACAAGTTGAAGAGTTAGAAAAAGGAGTTGATTGATAGTATAAGGTTTCTTGGAACGTAAAGACAGATAGGATCCAACACAGGTGAAGAGATTGATTGTTCACAGTGAGAGGGATACCTGCTAATTTTGTTTTGGAAGCAACAGGGAAAGCAGATCATCTGGGGATGGAATTGGCCAGATGAGTGCAAAAAATTATGAAGAGGAAAAAGAGGTTAATTCATTGCTATTTAAACTGTGGTTCACAAACTGGCTTTGGTTCTCAATGAGTTGGTTACCAGTATATGACAAGGAAAAATACAGGAAATGGAAGTATATGTTTGTAAAATACTATTGCAAATTCATAATATTTTATCTGATGAAACTTATAATAACAAATTAGTGCCATATATCTTATATGTCTTTGGAGATTTTTAAATTTAAGTTTTAATAGTTCATTTTTATTTTGTTTTATGAAAGTATTGGTCCATAAAGAATTATAAACAGCCCTGGCTGGGCGTTGTTCAGTGGTTAGAGCGTTGGCTTGGTCACCAAAGGGTTGTGAGTTCGATTCCCAGTCAAGGGCATATACGAAAGTTGCGGGTTTGATTCTGGTCCCAGTCAGGGCATGGGTGGAAGGCAACTAACCAATGTGTCTCTCTCACATTGATGTTTTTCTCTCTCTTTCTCCCCTTCCTTTCCACTCTCACTAAAAATCAATGGAAAAAGTGTTCTCGGGTGAGAATTAAGAAAACAAAAGAATTATAAACAATGGCATCATTATCATTTACAACAACTACATTCTTTTATCAGGTCATTTGAGAAGTGCTAGCTCAACTGTGCATTTTCAGGAATGCTATTGAAGATTATGGACCAAAGGCTCTCAGGTAGGTTATTGTAGAATGATGGGGTGAGTGATGACAGGATAGTGATTCTTATGAGATTCAGGGGTCTTAGCAGAGAGCAGGAGGCTTTTGATAGTGATTTTGGAGGGGGCACAGTTATGAGCATGGCTACAGCTGGCCCAGGTGGAGTAGGTGAGAAAGTCATTAGAGATAATGAGATGAAGAGACTGGAGGCCACCGTTTGAGATAAACCTTCTGTGGAAATGTTCAAATCACCAAAGGTGAGCACATTACTCTGTTCTTCAAGTGAAAGCTATTAGAACAGGCAATGATGGTCTCCCAGGATGAGGTCTAGACACCTTGCAGCTGCTGTGAGGAGCTCTTGGGCCCCAGGATGTGTGTCAGTGCCTTGGTTTTTTCTATGTGTGTGAGTGCATGAGTGTGTGAATATGTGTGTATGTATGCATTTGTTTCATTTTTTTGTTCTTTCCACCTTCTGCATGAAGTGCCTAGCTTTTTCTTGAGAGAAGTTGGTCAGGATAGCGAGGAGCCCAAGGGGCCTTAGGACTAGATGTACACTGTATGTGTTAATGCACCATGGGTTCAGAGAATAAGGGCCATTTTTTTTCCCTTGGACCCAAGTTGTACTGGGAAGGCCATTCATTCAGTGGGAGAGCCAGCCATGTCTAGTTGTGAGACTGTTTACCCTGCCATAAGGTGTTTTAGCACCTTATTTATGTTCTTCCAGTGGGAAATTTTGAGGGCTTGCACCGCTGTGTCAAGAATTAAAGCTCTATAATAATTCTTTTAGTATCCTTGAAGAAAATATATTTTTTGAAATAGTTTTGAGCTTTGTTAACAAAAGTAATTATTTTCTTGAAGCTAAAAAAGGGCATGCATAGCAGTAAATGTAAGTTCTATAGATTTAAACAGACCTCAGGATATTTTATGAAGAGTTTAGAAATGGCATACAGGTTTAACTCTTTTAGCAAGATGTTTCTAGCTATCTTTCTCTTCCAAATA
Source organism: Myotis yumanensis (assembly GCF_028538775.1). Classification (NCBI taxonomy): domain Eukaryota; kingdom Metazoa; phylum Chordata; class Mammalia; order Chiroptera; family Vespertilionidae; genus Myotis; species Myotis yumanensis. The sequence continues at coordinate 204,398,778 of NW_027223753.1, read as the reverse complement.
AAGAGTAAAATATCTTGTGTGGGATTTTATACAAATATTAGAGGCCCAGTGCATGAAAATCGTGCAGTGGGGGGTGGGTCCCTCAGCCCCCTCTTGCAATCCAGGACACTGCAGGGGATGTCCGACTGCCAGTTTAGGCCCAATCCGGCAGGGGTCAGACATCCTTCTCACAATCTGGGACCACTGGCTCCTAACCACTGGCCTGCCTGCCTGCCTGATCATGCCTAACCACTCTGCCTGCCTGCCTGATCACCCCTAATCACTCTGCCTGCCTGATCACCCCTAACCACTCTGCCCGCCTGCCTGATCACCCCTAACCACTCTGCCTGCCTGCCTGATCACCCCTAACCACTCTGCCCGCCTGCCTGATCACTCCTAACCACTCACCTGACTGCCTTATTGCCCTTAACCCCTCTGCCTGCCTGTCTGATCTCCCCTAACCACCTCTGCCTCAGCCCCCACCACCACGAATTCATCTGGAAGGACATCCATAATGATATCCGGAAGGTTGTTCTGCTATCTGGTCTAATTAGCATATTATGCTTTTATTATTATTGATGATAAGGAAAACTTGTATTATTTAAAAATGTGTGATTGCAGATCTATGAAAATACAGTCAAATGAATGAATGCATATATGCAGGTATTTATATATAATGTAATCTTGAGTCCTGATTTTTGGGGGACAAGGAAAAGATCAAAAGTTTCCATGCAATTCAGACACTTTTATATGCTACACCTTCCTTCCATTTCTTTTCTCTCCCCAGGCAAGCATACACTTTAAAATAAAATTGCCTACTTACTATTTTCCATTTCTCTGTAGAATCCTTCAGAAAATGTTTAAAGTTTCTCTTACAAGGTTAGCTATTTTTTTTACAAATATGATAAGTCCAGAGTTTAAGTAGTCGTGTGCTTTATGATACATATAAAAAGACTTATCTTGAATGTAGGCATTTTGTGGTTTCATACAATACTTAAGACTTAACAAAAGTTTTCCCTTTTTATCACAACATGTGATCCAAATTTGTACTAGGAGGAAATATCCGAAGGTTTTTTTGAGGGAGTTAAAATTATTGGTAACAATGTGAGGTGACATACTCAGGTATGTGCAAAATTACTCATTATGGTATAGAAAGAAAACGATGGCACTTTTCATTATACTTTTAAATTAAACAAGGAGTTAAGCTTGTGAATATAAAATATAATAACTTACCTGGTCTTATACACAATAATGAGGTTTTGGTTGGGACACTCAACGAGGCTGAGGACTGCTCCAGATGTCCTTGCTCACAGAGTTCCGGAGTTGCTTTTCACTTTTCTTTTGCATTGAAAGTAATGCTACAAACTACAATTTCTTTCAGTCTATTTAAGTAAAAAGATTTAGCTTCAACTGAAGTGTTGTTCCACAAATGAACAAGTCTTAAAAAGTATTTTCCCATAGAAATCATTCAAAGATAATACTAAAATGCAAGAAGTGAATAGTAAAAATGCCAGAGCAAACTTTTCTCCTGTTACTAGTAGATCTCTTGAAACATCATTATAACAGAAAAGCAATGATGACCTAATGAAACATGACAATAAATTAGTTAAAAATTGATATTACCATCTCATTGAAATGCACATTTATACCCACTGTCATGGTAATAAACCATCTAGGTGTATAATAAATACTGTAACTTTATAAAGTATCTTATAAATTTTTCACATCCACTCACAATTATAGAAAACAAACTAATTTAGAACTAGACTTAAAGTGTTAAATTAATATTTTAAGAAGGAATCAAAATCAATACCATAATTTCACTATTATTAATATTATCTTGATATGTTATAAAGAACTTATGAATTAAAACAGTGCAAATAATATACACTATCAATAATACTCTACTGTTATATAATAGAAAAAAACTGTCAACAATGTTAATGAGACAAAGTTTTTTTCCCTGTTAAAAAAAAATTTTTAAATATTAAATTTGTTTAAAATTTTTATTACTTATTAAATATAAAGAACATATTGCACTATATAATGTATTATATACACATAGTTTGCTATGTGTACATATATACATATACTAGTATATGCATATGAGCATATTCACACACACATACTTCAAACTTAAAATATTTTACTGACAGAGATATACTAGCATAGATGCTTAAAAATGTAATATTAAAATTAAAAACCTAATATGTTCCTTTCCTTTAAATGAAATATACATTTTTAAAAAGCAATATTTCATTATTCTTTCGTAACTTTAAAAACAGGAGAAATATAGCTATTGATAACGAAGCAGATATTTGTAGAAGTATTTATGTTAAAAATTTAAACCCTTTCATCAATAAATAACTTATGTCATTTAACTTTTAAATAATTTTTTTAAAAGCAATCATGAAAAAGATCAGTATTCCATGCAATGCTTCGATAAGTTTATGTGCCCCCTTGACATTACATAGTGTTTTCACACACTTTATTTTGTTTTAATATTGACAAATGGAGCAATTTTCAAACTACAGCAGGTCCTGGATTAACTTCTTTTGGCTCAAGATCATTTGTTATAATGCTGATGAGAAGAAAAAAAAAATCATATCTGGGCCAGGACCTCTGTGTCTGTGTTTGCAGAGGTGCATGTTCAGCTCATGTCTGCCTGGGTTTTCTCTGGAGACTCCGGTTTCCTCCCACATCCTGAAGTCGTGCACCTTAGGGTAAATGGCAGGTCTAAACTCCCAGTCTGAGTGAGTGTGGGCGTGGGTGTGAGTGCGCCCAGCGATGGGAGAGCGTCCTGTCCAGCCCTGAGCTGCCAGGGGAGGTTCCAGCCACCTTCGATCTTGAACTGGAATATGCTGTTTAGAAAAATCATGATGAGTAAAATATTTGTTTTTATTCACCTTTTTAAATGTATGTACAGCTCACATGTATCTCAGCGTTTAATATTAGAAGTGTTGTGGGTCTTTGTTTAGAACTTTGCTGATTTTTTGAGGCCAGAAATAAACCAGTACACTTAACTCATGTTTATATCAATTAGCCTATGATAAAACCAGTTTTGATATAAGATGTTTCACTTACTGTCATAGTTTCCAACAAAGAAGAGAAATCGGAGGTTCAGAGAGGTCGCTCACTCAGACATACACCTGTGAGAGTCTAGAAGCCCTGGATTTGTCCTCCACCTTCTCTGTGTAGCTCTTTCTCTCTCCAGGTTCACTCTGATGTCTTTTCATAGTATTCTCCAGGCTTAGAAGATAGGTATGACAGTTACTGCTGCTTCTCTTGTCTATTAAAAGGTGTATTTGATGACAATCAAATGACCAACAGTAATTGTTTTCCTGATTCTTTTAGCTTTTCTTCTTTTTTTTCTGTGTGTGAACTAACATTTTTTAGAAACTTAATTTGTCATGATATCTTCAATATTAGTATATTACTTGTTGGTGCATGTGGCAGAGTCACATGACAAGATCCTGTCTCCCATGCAGTCAGGGTAGTTATCTGATTGCTCTCTTCCTAATGGAATAAGAGTAGAATGTGTGCGCTGCCTTTATGCTTGAACCTCTAACAGTGGGTGTGCCTCCTCCATCCTCACTTCTCAAGTACTAGAAGGAAGGGGCCTGGAGCTCCAGGCGCCTTCTGGAGGAGAGCTGTCCACCAGCCAGGAACTATTACAGGAGAAAGAGATACAAAGCCTTTATGGATGTTTTTGTTATAGCAGCTTATCCTACATGGACATCAGCCTTCAATACAATATTTTAAATTTAAATTAAAAAAAATTATTCTTTAACTTTTCACAATCTATTTTGTAAGCATACGGGCATTTTTCTGTAAATCTGACATTCCATTTGGCCAAATCATCTTTGGAATCCTGTTTCTCAGTACATTTTATAAAAAAAACCTCTTGCAGGTTTTCTGTTTACCTTTTGGGCTTTTCTGCTGGGTTTGCTGAATGCACTGAATTGCACAGCAAGGTGAAGGTTAGCTCACATTTTACATCTGAAAGGTTATATTATTATGAACAAAGCAAATACTGTGGGAAAGCACTAAAGTGCACAAAATCTGTCCATTTCCCACGCCCCTGCATTATAAAAGCTCTTGGTAATACCTCAAAAATGACAGAATGCAGATGGTGTTCATGAAAATTTTCTTCCCATGGACAACACATAATACATTTGATGCCTTCATCTGAAGAAATTCCATGCAGCACAGGAGTCGTTTAAGAAAATAGTTGTGTGTAGTTGGCTACATAAACAATTTTTGTAAACTTTGCTTTAGAGTTGCTGGTTATTATGGAGCCTGTGAGTGACTGTAACAGTTGGAAATGGTAGAAAAGTGGTTTATTCCAGGACACCTACGGTAGTGACAACTTCCTTGGCTCTCAGGGATATAATCCATGGCTTATTTCCAAGGTTTAGAGACTCTTACCCTTTAAATTATACAGTGATTAGATTGGAAATTTCTGCTTTTACAGAGACTAAAATTGACTCAGTAAATTCTTCAGAATCCCATGTTGAACCACTGTTTGTTATGAATTACAAATAATGCTCATGTGGATGCTAGAAGTCTAACACTCTGCACAATCAGATTTCTACTCTTCTCTAGTCTTCACTTAATTAACACAATTTTCATGATAAATTACTGTGCCATTTAATACAACTCTCAGGACAAAAACAATTAGGAAAAGGGTATTCTGAATAATGGAAGGCAAAATAGTTTGTATATATTTAAGTAACCATAATAATCAACTGTAGCTAAGAATGTGAAAACTTTCCCTAAGGTTACTGCAAAATTGTTCAAACTTATCTTCTCCCAGTCATGTTTATTCTTGTCCCCCTCCATCATTCAATCAAAAACTTTAGCATTTTATTAAAATTTCTTATATTTACACTAATTACTGTGATGAAATGATTTAAAGTGATTCAATGAAGAAGTAAAGAAGAGTGATCTAGACTTTTAATGTATACAGAAGTAAGTAAGACAGTTGCATTATTTAAAAATACACATATAATAAGAACAAACAGCTCACTTGTGGTATTAGTCTGATACCTTGAAATAAGCACCTTGAATTATTATACAGAAAGTTATATATATATAAATGCTTGTGTGTGTGTATTTTCGTGAATAGAATCAAAGTTTAATTTCAACTTTAAATAAAACAGAGAGATCAAAAATTTACTTATACTACATTTATGCTTAACTAGTTTAAACTCTAATGTGAGTGATAGATGGTACAGAAATCTAAGAATCTGCTTCAGGAGAACTCATATATTCTGTACTCTTTCCAATTGTGAATGTTAAAGATCTTTTAGATTTTGTTGCATTTGGTTAGTATAAAAATCCAATAAAATTGGTCACCTTGAGGCCTAGGGGACCTCTGTGGTTTGTTCAGCAGTCCATAGAAAGGACTACCTGGATGTCTCCCTCTGGCCCAGTTGCCTACTCTGTGTGGCATAAGCACATCTTTTCCCCTCCTCCCCAGCATTGTTCTATTCCCCTTGTCCTCTTCTTGGCAGTTAAAGTTACATGACTTAAGGTAGGCAATTTCTATCAGGAATATTTTCTAGTGGAGCAGTTTGGGGCTTTTGCAAGACTAACTCTTTTGCCTTTAAGGTTGTCGGTAGGTCTCCAGATCCAACGAAAATGTTATAGAATGGCTGGGTCTTGTAATGGGAGTCTCCTTATATCTGTGTAGGCAGGCTTAGGGAATATCTCTAGTAAATCTGGTTGTGTGAAAGGAGGTTCCTTGGAAGCAAGTCTAACTTTATCTTCTCAGCATCTTCTCACTACTGAGAACTATGGTTCTTGATAAAATAATAACCAACATATGGCACTGTACTTAACATTCAAACAATAGTGACATAGAGATGAAATGTTTTAAATAGTGAAATAAATTATAGATAACTTTATTTTTCATACTTAATACAAACTAATTTTAATAGGCTTTTACTTAAGATTAAGACCTTTGAGAGAAACTTAGTTCTATTTATCTTTCAGTTAATTCAATTATTTTAATTTAGTCTTAATATAAGGATATGCATTATTTCCAAGGACTTGCCTTCCATGAAGAGGTTGCTTTTTTGTTCATATTTCTAAAGGTCATTGGAAGTCAGAAAGTCTGGTGGTATTCCTAGATTCACAATGAGGTAATTGTCATGGATCAGGAAAACTTGAAGTTTTCATAAATATTAACGCATTACCTAGAATCCTCAGTGTTGTCCTTCTCAATGACTTATGTTAATTTGGGTCAAAGGCTTATTCACATACATTTTTTATTTCCTCTAGAGTACCTTGCAGAGTACTAAGCACATGGAGGATTTTAATAAGTATTTGTTAAATAAAAATGAGAGATTTAATAGCATTCGATGCTGGCAGTTTATTTAAGATTCTTTATTGGTTAGCTATTTCTGTGTAACCAACAGCTGTTACTTAGAGATTTAAAGCTACAGTAATTTTATATTTTCTCATGCAACTGAATCTTTGGAAGGTTTTGCAGATCAAGGTCATACTTACTTGACCTTGACATATTCAAGGGGTCAGTCAGTTGGAGATTGGTTAGTCTAGGGTGGCCTTATCTGGACTGGGTCAGCTCTGATCACTGTAGTCTCTCATCCTACATCTGGCCAGTCCACATAATTCTCAAGGTAAGTGGACAGAGTTCCAAGAGAGTGGCAGCATAAAGAGCCTCTAGAGGCCTAGGATCAGAACGCCATGCCATGACTGCCCTGTGCACAAGGCCAGCTCTGGATCAAGGTGTAAAAAAGCAAGTTCACTTTTAGTTGGGAAAAGCTGCAATGTCAAATACAAAACACCATGCATATTAGAAAGGGTGGTGAGTAGGGCCATTTTTTTTGCAACTGATATCTGAAACATTGAAGCAAAAATGAAAGCAGAATATGCTTGTCTCAAATTCCTACCTGATACGTTTGTAGTAGCCAAATTTGCTCCTGTCAGAAACTCAAAATGACAGGGATGAAAAAATCCACAATTGGTGACAGCAGAATGAGCTTTTCAAGTGACTTATAATCTGTCAAAAAAGAGCAGTTATTCACACAAATGACCTAGCAGTGAATTTGTGAAAGCCCTATTGGTTTATGAACTGAGCTTTGTTATGAATAGTACAATGTCTCTACAGGGAAGGCCTTTGGGGTCCTTTGCTTTATATATTTATTTATTTTTAGCTTTTTGCATTATTTTCTATTTAAATTTATTTCAGTTTCTACAAAAGTCCCTTTATATTACAAAAAATTATTGCTTAAGTAACTATGAGGATCTTTTTCTCTGAAGTAAGGTACAAAACAAAAGTTTTTGATAAGCAAACTTTGGAGCATTATTCACATTTTTTAATTGATAAATTTAATTTTTATCACTGTTTGGGTTCATAGCAATATTGAGCTGAAAGTATATATTTCCCATATGACCCCTGACCCCACACATGTATTTCCGTTCCCATTATCAATATCCCTCACCAGAGTGGTACACGTGTTACAACTGATGAACCTACATTGACACATTATCATCCAGAATCCATAGTTAACATCAGGGTTTGCTCTTGGTGTACATTAATCTCATGTAAAAATTTAGTTTTTTTCTCCAGAGTCAAATTTTATTATTATAAAAAATATTCATACAACAAATATTAATCTGAATGGAAATACGATGAGAATAAAGAAGTCAGTGATCAAAAGTGAGAATCTGATGTTCTATTTTATGGACTTCCTAGGTTCAAGAGTGAAACCAGGCCTCAGGGGAGAGTGTCAAGGGTCAGTGTCATCCAATACCCTGTTATAGTTGGGGACTAACCTACCTACAAGAGTAGGGGCCTCATTCATTCTTCTCAGGATTCTATCTTCTACTCTGTTTCTGAAATGGAGTATCCAAATCTCTTACAGGAAACGCATTCTCTGACCTACAGTGCCCATAATTGTTTGTTAAAATCCATTTAATGGCACATTTCTTTTGTCTTTTCCTCTCCTTTCTCCTCCTCCTTCTTTTTCATCCTCCTTCTTTCCCTCCTCCTTTCTTCTTCTGATTTATAACTACTTAATTTATAATAATGTTATGAACAACACTGCTTCCTAAGCTTATTTAACTTTATCATGGGCCTGGTGAGAGATGAGAACCAACCTTAAGCAGATTAAACTATACTTAATCCATATCAAGTCAAATCTATGTTTAAATTAAATCAGTGAGTATTAAACATACCCTAGAGCTAAAAAGGAGCCTATGCTGAATAAGTGTCATTGTTTTGATACTTGAGATGCTTTTTAACATTCTGTTTAGAAAATGGGTCATTTGAAAATGTCAATTACTAAAAAGTTAATCAGAATTATTAATAGTGTTGAGATAAAATGAAGTAAATTATTAAACATTAAAGTATACATATAGTTTAGAGAGAATAAAAATTCAAATTTAGCTCATTCTGGAAGAGAGCTGATATAAACCTATCTGCTGTAAGCAAGGCATGTACTAGTATGCTATCACCTTGGCTCAGGAAAAGTATTCTTTTCAAATTCCTTTTTTATGAGTGAAGGCCCTCTCCAGGAACACTAAAATTGACTTAGATCTCCCAGGTGAGACAAATTTTACAAGTCATACCTAATAACAACATTGCAGAATTCTCAATCTCTTGTATTTGTAATTTTTTTCTTAATAGTTATAGAAAGCAAAAGTATAAGTAAATACATGTTAGTAAATACTAACAAATATTAGTTTAAATAAAAAGTTTCCACTTTAAGGTATTATTATTATTTTTCATTCCTACCCCAAAATATTTCAAAACCCTGTCACTGTAGAGTAAGACTTGATTTTTATTTTGCTTCTTATCATAGTACTAGAGGCCTAGTGCAAGAAATTAGTGCATGGGGGCGGGGGGGAAGAGGGGTCCCTCAGCCTGGCCTGCATCCTCTTGCAATCCAGTGCCAGGGTCCAGCCCCAGCAGGCCAGGGGTTCCCAAAGGTGTGGACGGAGTCGGCGAAGAATGATTTACACGGAGACAGCATTCAGATGATCAGCATAGCTCTCTTTAGTCTCTGTGGATCTTCCCTGTGCCTGGCTGAGGCCATAGAGAGAGATCCAGAGGCAAGCTGAGCCTTTATTTTATAGTCAGAGGTAAACAAGGTAGTGGTTACCATAGTTGCACTATTCTTGTGAGTTTCACTTGTTTTGACCATAGTTACACTGTTCTTGTGAGTTTCACTTGTTTTGGCCACTTCCTGTACCTCCCTCAGCCCATTAGCTTCCCAGATAAGATCTAAGGAGCGTTAAAAGGTCAAGCCTAATTATGCTAAGAGGACTGTGCCCTCTAAGCTGGGACTTGTTTGTGACTTTGCCAACAGGTCAGTCTGAGGCTTAACCCTATAGCTGCTCCCCAAAATCCAGGACCCTCAAGGGATGTCAGGCCTAAACCAGCAGTTGGACATCCCTCTCACAATCTGGGATGCTGCATGCACCAGTAACCATACTTTTCATACAAGTGAAAGACATCTTGCTGTTGTATGGGAAGCTACATTTTTTTTGCCCTGATTATAAAAAGTAGTACATAACATGATCCTCCTGAGGCAGTAGTACCATTTTCCCCATCTTATGAAAAAACTGAAGTAAAGAGAAGTTAAGTAATTGGCTTTGTCACACAGTTATAAGTGTCAGAATTAGGGCTGACCACAAAATGTGCCAGCCAGAGTCCTTGCATGTCATCGCTGCATCATCTTGTTTTTTCAGTGTTAGAGTAGCCTTGTCAGGTTTTAATTTTTAAATCTTAGAGACTGTTTCCAATATATAGTTTAGGGTCCCTAGGCCTGGCCAGTGATCAGAGTTATCTGTGGGGCGACTGGCACCAATCCAGGGAGCCCCGGTGGCACCCACCTTGGCTGGCAGTCTGGCACCACCCACTCACTGGCCCTGCCCCCGCCACCGCCAGCAGTCGCCTCCCTTTAGGGAGCATCTTCTCCCTGGTGGTCAGTGTGCGTCATAGCTACCGGTCTTTCTGCCAGTCATTCTGACTTTTGGTCAATTTGCGTATTAGGGTTTTATTATATAGGATTAGTTTATAATTAAAGTATGTTAAACCTATTTATAGCAGAAATCATTTCTCTGTGTTATAAATTTGTATATTCTCATTACTTAATATAATCCTAACCTTTAGTAGGCATCACACAAATATATTTATTGAATGAACCAATGAATTAATTAATAAGAAAAAAAGTGTTAAGAATTTATGCACAGTGAATAAGACTGAATGAATGTTAAGTCTGAGAATGAATGTAAGACTGCTCATTTGCCCAAAGAGGGGAGACTTATAGACAAGGAAATTCCCAATATTCACAATCTATTAAACATTTGAAGGAAGTACTTTATTGTTGTTTTTGTTATCATTTATTTATTTTTCATGACTTTAAGCAGCATTCAGTATAGTGTAATGTAAACAATGTGATTTATTAGAATATCTGGGCCTTTGAGCCTCTAAAGGAACAAGATCACTTACGCCTTGTCATTTTCTCCAACACTATGAAATCCAGCATCACCCACAACTCTCAACGACAAAGACCATACTTGTTAATAAGTCAGCATGTAACATGCTTCCTTGGTATTACTATGGCTCCACTGAACTCATTGATTAAGGAATGATTCGGGGGTTTTGTTTGTTTTGTTTTGTTTTTTGTTGTTAATCCTCACTAGGGGATATTTTTCTATTGATTTTTTTTTCCTTAGGAAGAGTGGAAGAGAGAGGGAAGACAGAGAGAAACATCATTGTGGGAGAAACACATAGACTGGCCACCTCCTGTACTAGCTCTAACCAGGTCTTGGCCTGGGGAGGAGCCTGCAACCAAGGCATATGCCCTTGACTAGAATAGAACCCGGGACCCTTTGGTCTGCAGGCTGACACTCTATTCACTGAGTCAAACAGGCTAGGGCAGAAATGATTTATTTTTAAAAGAGTAATAGTACTTCCTTAAAATAAGTAGGCAAAATGACAGGTCTTGGACATTTGGATTTGGTGAAAATATTGCATGGTTTAATTTGTTTTCATACTTGTCAACTTTCTCCTGTGTAGTACGTCAATGTAACATCTTATTAAAGTCACAACTAAATGCTCTAATTTGGTAAATAGCAAATATCCTATCTCTTTACACAATTAATTTGAAAAAAAATTTCCAAGCCTCTCTATTTTTCACACTGTGTATTCCTCATCATTGACAAAGTGTTAAATACACACACACACACACACACACACACACACATTAAAGAGTCGGTTTTTATCTTAATTATTCAGATAATCCAATTACTGGTGTCCATATTGATCAGAATCACCAGATTATTGTTCAAACCTCTGGTTCTGTTTCTCTGTGTGAACACATGTATTATCTCATATTCAGAGTTCTGAGCTTTGGAGGCTTGCTTAAGCATTTTATCTGTTTTGTACACAACCTAATCTTAGATTGAAGGTCTTACTATTTATATCTTTTGCTAAAGAAACTTAGCAGGTCTCAGCTCTCTCAAGAGAAACTATATATTTCTCAAAAGAACAGCATAACCTTAGAGAGAATATTTTATCTTAGAAAATTCAATATTTCCTTTCTTTAGGAGAATAAAATATGATTAACAATGCTTTGCAGAAAACAACACTTTAGGTGCAATAAATTTAACCATTTTAGTAGTCCATTTTGCAAATGCCTTCTATTATTCTTTCCGTTTATACAACTTTTATGGGGAATGCTTGTGAGAAAAAAACTAATTCTACATTTTTTCCCCTCATTATCATTTTGAAATTTTTGTGTGAGTGTGTGGAAGTAAAACTTTTCTTAAGACTATCTGTAACTTGTCTTTTAATATCAGTGGTACTCCTATGTTATTCTGCCTTTGAGTCAGGAGGTTGAAGAAAAGAAGAGTCAACAAATTTATTTGCAAGTATTCAAATTATTCTATTTCAAGACCAACCTCCAATGCTTATCATTGGCCAAGAGAGCAAGAGAGAGGTGCAATGTTGTTAGGTCCACTTCTCATGGTGCAATTAAGAGTGTGCTGTGCTGTCCATTTATGAATAATCATATGAAGCATTTTGCCCATAATGTGCATTTTATAATTAAAACCAAGTCTTTTCCCCATCACCAATGAAACAACCATATATCCCAGGGCCTCTGTACGTTATGTTACATCTACCAGGAAAGGCCTTTCCAGACCCTGAGTTGGCCGATGCGTACAATATAGTGACAGTACAATTGTCACCTTCTCATTGAGGCCTTTTCTAACCACCCAGATGGAAAATGTCTCCCTCACTTAGTCCTAACAAATTATCCTTTTCATTTTCTTCATAACAGACACCACACCATAAAATTACCTTGTTCGTTTATTTGCTGCGTTATTCATTGCAAGAATTTAGAAACAATATTTGGAACAATAGAATTTAGGTCACTTACCCACCTTTTTCTTTTAATAGATAGGGAACCTGTGACACAGGTATTTCCAAACAAGTAAATAGTGTGATATAAAAGCATGAGCTTGGTTATCCCTAACTTCCCTAAGTATCATCACTAAGTTATACTGATTCCTAAAATTACAACTTGAAAGACAGTAGGGTTTTGCTTATGACCCATTAGAGTTATTAAAAGTTGACTCACTGGAGAAGAAGCATTTAAGGATGTAGAAAATTCTGAATTAGTGTTATTTGTAGAGTGGAGAAGATAACTCCAAATACTAATTCCATGTCATAAGTCTCTATAGCAATTATTTAAGTACTAGAGGCCCAGCGCATGGCATTCGTACACTGTAGGGGGGGGTGGTGTGCGGGGGGAGTCCCTCAGCCTGGCCTGTGCCCTCTCACAGTCCCAGACCCCTCAGGGGATATCTGCCTTCCAGGGGGAGCGGGCCTAAGCCGGCAGGCGGATTTTCCCTAAAGGGTTCTTAGTGCTCCTGCAGAGGTGGGAGAGGCTCCTGCCACCACGTGAGTGTGGCTTCTGGCTGAGCAGCACTCCCTCTGTGGGAGGCACTGACCACCACGGGGGCAGCTCCTACATCAGTGATGGCGAACCTTTTGAGCTCGGCGTGTCAGCATTTTGAAAAACCCTAATTTAACTCTGGTGCCATGTCACATATAGAAATTTTTTGATATTTGCAACCATAGTAAAACAAAGACTTATATTTTTGATATTTATTTTATATATTTAAATGCCATTTAACAAAGAAAAATCAACCAAAAAAATGAGTTCGAGTGTCACTTCTGGCACGCGTGTCATAGGTTCGCCATCACTGTCCTACATTGAGCATCTGCCCCCCAGTGGTCAGTGCATATCATAGTAACTAGTCTTTCTGTCATTCAGTTGATTTGCATATTAGCCTTTTATTATATAGGATGTGCCTGTAGAGTCTTAATATTTTCCAATCTACTGCATCATACATAGAAAGCAATTTCTACTCTGCTTGGCTGTTCATGATGCTTTAGCAAAAACAGAAAGGGCTTATTTGATGAAATGCTTCTCGTTTTTCTAAGTATGTATCTACTTTCAGTCCTTGTTGAACAGAAACTGCACACTATGTCCCTCTTCATTTTATATTTCAATTAAGTCTCATTCCTCCTCTTTCTTCCTCTGCCTCTGAATCCTACCCAATTGGAATAAGGAAAGTGTTGTCACCCTTGGTCAAACATAGACTCTTCTATTCACTTAGTCATTCTCACTATTCCTCCATAGCTTTTGTTGCACGTAATGAGAACAAGAGCTGATAAAGATGTTTTTTTATGAGAGGTGAAATGGGTGGCAGTAGAAAATGGTAAATGAAGAATGGGAAAGCAAAATAGCACAATATTTTTAAACATTTACACAAAGAGTGTTTCCACAGTTTCCTTTCTTCTATAATTCCATTGGAGCAAGCCGTCTGCTGGGCAACATTCTCCCGTGCTGCCCACAATTCTCTCTCATTCCCTGCTCCTTATTTTGTAAAATAAAACTGTATGGAGAGGGGAAGATAAGACCCAGTTTAATTTGTTATTGATTTGTCAAAACTTCTCACATTTCATTCATTTCATAAGTTTCGTCTTTATTGGGGCTGGAAAGGAGGGCATTGTTTTCTCTGTAATTATTTCACTCTACTTGTTTTTGCTTCCCAAGCTTTCAAGCTTACTCTGTTTACCAGCCCTGTATTCCTTTATTAGTCAAGCTAGGCACCAAGTGACCAGATACCAAGAACTCCAAAATTTTAACTTGACTCATTTTGATAAAGCTCCGAAAGGCTTTCTTAGAGAATGCAGCTCTATCACCCAAAACCTGCTCATTTTTCACTTTTCCTGATTTTCTGAGGCCCCGGGAACAGAGAGTTCTTCCCATACCTGGAAATGCAATTTCCAAGCCCTACATGGTTGGTAGAGTTGTGAAGGTGGCCCCCGCAAGATTCTCTTTCTTTGGTAACTCAATCAAGCACTAACCTAGGTACAGCTTTGAAGGGATTTTACACCTATAATTAAAGTTGCAAGTCAGTTAACCTTTGAACACTTCAATAGCAGAGAGTTTTCTCCTGGGGATAGCAGAAGGGGAAGTCAGAGAGACTCAAAGTAAGACAAAGATTTAATATTTCATTACTGACCTACAGATGGAGGGAGCCATGTGGTAAGAGAAGTGCAGGCAGCCTCTAGGGTGCTCCTGGATTACTGCCAGCAAAGACACAAGGACTTCAGCCTTATAATCGTGAAGAAAGCATGGTGGAAGGTCAATTACAATTACATCTTATATATAAAAGAATTTTAGGAAAATAAACACTTTAAAGTTAAAATCTATGTATAAGGTATACCCCTCCCATTTATTTTTTATTGGAAGCTAGGACCTCCAGAGCAATATTTAATAGAATTGATGACAGAAGAAATCTTTTATTTTTTATTTTTTTAAAAATATGTTGGTATTGATTTTTAGAGAGAGAGGAAGAGAGTGGGATAGAGAGATAGAAATATCAAAGAGAGAGAAACATTATTGTTTGGTTGTCTCCTGCATGACCCCTATTGGGGATTGATCCTGCAACCTAGGCATGTGCCCTGACCAGGAATCAAACCAGTGACCTCTTGGTTCATGGGTTGATGCTCAACCACTGAACCACTCTGGCTCGGTTGATGTTTAAAATTCTTTTTTCAAGATATTTAACTCCAGTTTCCAACCACGTCATATTGACCATTGACACCTGTGTCCCCACAGTTATAATAATAACAGTAGTAGTATAGATAGAATTATTTATTGCATATCAGACATGGTACTAACCACCACCCCCCCCCACATTCTTTTTTTTAATATTTTTATTGACTTCAGAGGGGAAGGGAGAGGGAGAGATAGAAACATCAATGATGAGAGAGAATCATTGATTGGCTGCTTCCTGCATGCCTACTGGGGATGGAGCCCACACCTGGGCATATGCCCTTGACCGGAATTAAACCCGGCACCCTTCAGTCTGCAGGCCAATGCTCTATCCATTGAGCCAACCAGCTAGGGCTCTACATTCTTATTTACCTGTAATTTTATTTAAAATTTCTATGAAATGGGTGCCATTACTATCCCAATTTTTCATAAGCAGAATATGAGTAATATAACAATCATGTTTTTGTCCTAAATGTCTAAGTAGTTTGTCTGAATCAGAAACTTAGATCTTAATAAAAGTATTAGATTTTCTGTGTTACTAACAATAGACTTATAACCAATTCCCTGGACATGGGCACAAGGCTAGTGGAATAAGGGAGGACTGAGAAAGTCTTTTCATGATTCAGCATCCAAACACATACCTGGAAGAAGTAATCTTGAAAAAAGAGAAATAAAAATTCTCACATAATGACTACAACCTTCTGGAGGAGTGGTAGAAGGAAGAGCTTGGAATATGCCAGGAGCAGTGGAAATCTCCAAGCAGACATGCCAGCTCAAGGAATTTTGGGTATTCATTTGGAAACAGTGATCTGATTGGTTCCTTATTTATTTATCTAAGAATAAAATGGAAGTTGATTCTTGCTTGAATGCTCACATTTCCAACCTTCTGAGAAAAAATGATGAGTAAGGTATGTTTCACATAGTAATAACTTGTCAGAAAAGTCTCTGTTATTGAGAATATCAATCTAGTGATAAGGTCTTAAAATACCTTCAAGTCTCATCCCAACTATTAACATCCTATCTAATAATAAACAAACATGGTAATTGACCATACCTTCGCTATGCCTCCCATTGGCTAATCAGTATGATATGCAAATTAACCGCTAACAAAGATGGCTCCAAGCAGTGGAGTGAAGCCTGACTGCCCGGGACCAGTGCAGCAGCGAGGCCTGATGTTTCTGGGGCCGGCGGAGCAGCGAGGACTCACAGCCCCGGGGTCAGCAGAGCAGTGAGGCCTCATGGCCCTGGGGCCGGCAGAGCAGTGAAGCCTGATGTTTCTGGGGCCGGCTCTGGCCAAAACTCAGCCAGAGCAAAGGCCTGGGCCCCGGGTGCCAGAGGCAAACCGGTGCCAGCATCCAGGGGAAAGGAAAGTCTATTGCACAAATCTCTTCGTGCAACAGGCCTCTAGTCTATATATAGAAAAGGCTAAGTGTCTGTCTAACCGGTAGCTATTGTGCACATTGACCACCAGGGGGCAGATGCTCAATGCAGGAGCTGCCATGACACGCACTGGACACTTAAAAATAAACAGCACCATGGACCTGGCGCCAACAAAGCAACACTCGGCTTCCTCCAATTGGGCCACAGGCCCCGACGCCACCCCAGAGCAACACCCCACCAAATTGCAGCCAATGCTGCCAAGACCCCATGGAGCAAAATGCAACCCACAGCCCAGCCCAGCCTGGAAACGGGGACTGTGGGAACCAGGTAATGATGTCACCTAGCAACGCCTGGCTTCCTCTCCCTAGCTACTATCCCCCTGGGAGTTTCTTCAGCCCAGGAACCTAACTTGCTTTATAGCCAGGTGCAAACATTTTACATTTTAACCAAATGTTTGTGAAGCATTTTCCCATGCCTCATCTCATTTGATCCTCACAGAAGTCCTGGAGTAGGTAGATAGGAAACTCAGTAGAATCCATTAACAAGACACGAATAACAATATTAAAATATTTCTTCTAATTAATTTCTTTTTAATGTGCATGAATGAATCCATGCACAGGGACACTAGTTATATTATAGTCATGAAAAAGATAAACTGTTCAATGACCAGGATATGTGATATAATAGTCATGAAGAAAATCAATTATTCAATGAAGTAGACATTTTTTGCCATATTTATAACAGTTGTTTTTCAACTACACAGCACATTTATTATAATTTATGGCATAATATAGTTAGTAATTGGGGGAGTGCTATGTTTTTTTTCAGTTCCTTAATTTCTCTGTTGGTAATCAATAGCTCTGCTGCATTGTTACAACAACCTTATTAAAGCACTATTTTATTCCCAGCCTAATATAATAAAACCAAGCGAATGTTCAACCTTTAGAAATGTTTGATATAGTATCTCTCTAGGTGAGCTGAGAGCAAAATCAATGTACACTCCTCATTTTATGAGCTCTATGGTGAAAAGTCCCAAGTTATAATTCAGTGTTCTTCATAAGATTTTCTGACCACATTCTATCTTTTCTCTTCTAGTTCTTTTGTAGCAATATCACAACTTTTGGCAGTTCTGCAAGTCAGTTTATCTCCTGTCAACCAGGATGGAATAAATATTCTGTTGACAAAGTGACATCAAGACCTTACTTTTAAGTAATACAGACATGGCTCACTATTTGAGACACTTTAAATTTCATTTAGCAAGATTCTTAATAAATTATACCTTTCCCTGGGTTAATAAAATTTATATTCAGATGCTTCAAAGTTTAAAAAAATCTGCCTTGCTTGAGATTTATAATATAATAGGTTTTGTGGGGGTTTTTTGTTGTTTTTTTAGGATTTCGTTAAGCTGTATGAGCACCTGATTGAAAATGCCTCGTTGCTATTGTTGAACAAGTTATGATTGCAACCCTGGGCCTTTCTCTACAGAATGTTATAACAGTGTGGCCCCAAGTGCAGCCAGCAACACATCAACTTTATAAATCCCTTCAAATTTCAAATCCCCTTCAAAAATCAGTTCAATTCGGAGGTGTGTGCCTTCAACTCCTGTTGTACTTTTTAACCTCTTTTTTTTTTTTTTTTTGGCTGGATATATAAACTTAGTTTCTCTCACAGAAAATACTAAAGCCTGGAACACATTTTAAAGTAGATAATACCTAGAAGGAAAAATTAAGAAATTTGGAGAGAAGGCTCCAAGGTTCAAAATCATTCTGCTCTATCAGCCTGGGAAAGGAAATAAAAATAATTTGTAAATATTAAGTAAAACTGCAACTAAAAACAAACAAACAGATAACAACAACAACCAAATGAAACTCTTCCAAGTCAAATACTTTTCAAATTCAAGTGCTGTTGACTGTGGTGTACTCAGCTGAGTGGACCTCACTTGCTGAAGAACGTGATCAATCTCCCAAGACTAACTCTGGTTCGCCTTGAAATGATCACAAGTTGAGCTTATCTACACTCGCACCAGTTTCTAAATAACAATTAATTTATGCTAACGAAGCCTCTGTTTAAAATAACAATGGACTTATGACAAATGCCTATAATTTATTGATGTTAGCCCTCTGAGATTTATCTGCATTTTCATGGGATAATAAAAAAAATCATGGGATAATAAATAATATACCCAACGTCATGGTTGAGAGAGAATCAGGGCTGAAAGTTGGGCTAAATCTGTCTGACTCATGTAGGAGTCTTCATCCAAAGCCACTACCTGTAATAAATAAGCTGAACAGTTGATGTTTTTATTGTGATGAACAATATGCTTCAAATGCTTTTGACATATTAAGTAAGAAAGATATAGTTTATCAATATATTTAAAGAAAACTAACAAAACTAAACCTTGAAGAAGTAATTTTGGCAGCAAGAAAGATTAATTGTCTATTCCACAGTACCTTTATAGTTTAGAACCCACTATTTTGATACATTTTGCAAATTCAACTTTATAAAAAAACTGGAGGCCCGGTGCATGAAATTTGTGCACAGGGGTTGGTCCCTCAGTCCTGCCTGCACTCTCTCCAATCCAGGACCCCTTAGGGGATGTTTGACTGCCAATTTAGGCCCGATCCCTCTCACAGTCTGGGACCACTGGCTCCTAACCCCTCAACTGCCTGCCTGCCTGATCACCCCTAACCACTCTGCATGCCTGCCTGATGCCCCTAACTGCTCCCCTGCCTGCCTGATCACCCCTAATCACCTCTACCTGCCTGCCTAATTGCCCCTAACTTCTCTGTCTTCCTGCCTGATTGCCCCTAACCACTTCTGCCTGCTGGCCTGATTGCCCCTAACTCCCCTCCCCTGCTAGCCTGATTGCCCCTAACCACCTCTGCCTTGGCCCCTGCCACTGGAAGGATATTCAGTCTAATTACCATATTATCCTTTTATTAGTATAGATTTTCAGTAATGGTAAAATATTTTAGATTATGTGAAAATGTTTAACCTTAGGTAAAATGTCTACCTAATTCTGATTAGAAAAATCAAAAGAGGAATTTGCAATTGCATTGTTTAACTTGATAATTTAAACTACTCGTAGCCTTAGAGAGGCATTTTCTTGGGGTGTATTTTCCATAGGACCTACGCAGACAACCTTTACTCTACTTTTGTTTATTGATCTCAACTTGTATGAGGTGTCTAGTTATCATCTGCAAGTTGATTCTCTTTGTCTTATTATTTAGACACTTATTTCACAGAAACCTTGATACAAAAGAGCTTGAATGTTTTGAATGGGATATGTGAAGTGCCAGGACAACTAGGATCAGGACTGGTTGTAGTAAGTAACACTCTTCATGTTGGTAGTAAGCCTCATTCTTTGTATAACCATCCTGAAAGCAGTTTGACATTCCTAGCATGCCGGCTGTACACTTTTCTGTCCTTCAGATCTCAAATACCTGTAGATATTTAGCTTTGGGTGTGCATTATTCTTTCTTTGGTTAAACATAAAAGTTTAGATCTGAAACATAAATTGGAACTGTTTTCATAATTGTAATTCTATTTACACAGTGGATATAAAGTGAAGAATGCTATAGAATTAACTAGGCATTTTTAATGACAAAAGTATTCTCAACAGTAAATTGCACACCTTAAAATGCACATTGGTATTTTGATTTAAGGCTAGTGCCAATTTTAGTTGTCATTTTATAAACCATATCCTTGTTTTCATCTCCCCAATCCATTTTTTGACTACCTGAATGAACACACAAACAATATGTGAAGAAAACACTATATGATAACATGTAAATATTCCACATGGAGAATCTCCTCCTCAGATACTTAAAAGGACAGAAGCCAGAACCTAGCCCCTGATGAAAAATTCTGATCCTTTGCAGGGAAAGGCGGTTCCTTTTTAAGGATCCACAGTTCATTCTGGCTGTCACATTTACTGAGACTCAATATATTTAAAAATATTTTGGTGTTGGAGGACAATAAATTTAAAGGCCAAGCATTTGAGGACTCACACTGGAGTCTGAGTTTGGCCACTACTGAACTGTGAGACCAGAAGTTCAGGAGGGGTCAGAAATTGTGTCGCTTCCTCATTCCTTTCTCTTCAGACTGGCCCAGTGTCTACATATGGCATGCACTTATTGTGTGCTTGTTAAATAAATTCATAAGTATAGAAGCACATTGCATTCTCTTTCTCCAAGAGAAGAAACTTTAAAAAATGACGGAGGCTGTTTGCTGTCACTTTTTTTCCTGGGAAGGTCACATATTTGGTCAATGTAATCAGGGCCACTGTTTGAAAGTCAGACTGCCCATTCAATTCTGTATGAGGAGAGGGGTCAAATGGGAGCTTGTGCAGGTCTCGAATGAGCATTAAAAGGAAGGTGGTGGGAAGATTTGTAAGAAGATGATTACTTCTCCTTGGTACCTTAGAAGGAGAGTTCAAAAAGAAATTGACTTTGATTTTCTTGAGGAAATAGTGTAGGCCTGCTTTCCCCTCTGGTGTAGTAAAATGAGGTTGCAGAGGTCAAAGACAATGATTCATGGATGTGGTCTTAGAACTAGGTGTGTTGAATTAAAAAAAAAAGTGCTGCATTTCATGTGTTTTCCTGATAAACTACAGAAAAAGATATGTTACTGATTCAACCCAGTGCTTTCTGATTGAGTGATGTCGCGTAGAATTGTTCAAGGCAGGCTATATTCCAGCAGGCTCAAGTGTCATCTAAAAATGACCTGGATTTTTTTGGTTTGATTATTTATTTTTGTTTTTGAGGTCATTTACTTGGGATGAGATCATTTATCTGAAAATATGTTTCTTAGGTATTTTTCCAGATATAGCAAGCTTTGCAGTCAGAGTTTATGATCAAGTGTTAATGTTAAATATGTTTCGCTAATTTTTTATATTTTTTGTGATAGGACTTAAAGGATAATTAAATTATTGCATTTTTTAGTAAGAACAAGTAATAACTTTAGTTATAAATGTTTTGCAAGTAATTTAGACACATTTCACTAACTACAAATTCACATCTTTGTGAGATAAATCCATTGTTTAAATAAAAAGTAAAATTCTCAATAAGGTGACAATAAATAGGTATCATAGGGTACTTAAATACAGCACCTAACTTATTACTT
Source organism: Myotis yumanensis (assembly GCF_028538775.1). Lineage (NCBI taxonomy): Eukaryota > Metazoa > Chordata > Mammalia > Chiroptera > Vespertilionidae > Myotis > Myotis yumanensis. Next base: position 204,377,185 of record NW_027223753.1, on the reverse strand, counting down.
AGAATGGTTGGCATTGGATTGAGAGAGAATATTTACACATACTCAATTCAATCTACAGGAATGGCATAGATAGGTGATTTCTCAATATCTTGAGTCAAAATCCTTATGGGTGACTCAAGCCATGTGTCAGAGAATATGTGGCTTCTTCTTGGAGGCAGCACTGCTGGTGTGCTCCCTACATGTGTCCAGCTAAGAGCTGCTCTAAGTGAGGATCATGACAAGTTGTTAGAAAAGCAGCATTTCAGGCCTTTCCTTAGATCTACTGCATTTTAACAGTGACTCCAGGTAAATCATTGGATGCACGTTTGGTAGCACTGTTCTAGGATTTTAGAAAGTAACATAAAGCATCCACTTCATAGAAAGAGTCCAATTCATAGGAAAGACCATATTTTCCCTACGGAGAATTAGGCACTAGGAATCCATATGGGCCTATGAGTTTCCCTACTAACAAATTTAAAAGTGTTGCTAGTATATCAAATAATGTAATCAAATACACTATAATCTTATATGTATTATATTTTTATATTAGAATTAGATCAAAGAACTTTAGAAGGTATACACCAATCTATTTTACAGATAAGGTTTCAGAGGCCTGAGAAGTCCATACCCCGGCATATACAGCTAATAAGTGGCAAGAGTTCTGCTTCCCAAATCAAGTGTAGGGCTTGCCCAAAAGAAGTACTTACTCTTCTCTACAAATTCACTAAATACTTAACCCACCCCTTGATTTTGACTTCAAAAATCTACACCTGTTATCCATATGCAGTAATATCTGTGCATAGGTATGTGTAAATTATACATAATGTACCATTAGTTAATAATACTGACATAGAAGAAAGGGATTAAGGGTTATTTCTGTTTTTAGGACAAGCAAATGTACACAAAAAATATTTGCAATTATTATAAAACACAGGATTAGCTGTGAGCAATATTTTTGTTTGATATGTGATATATGATGAGAGATGTGATTGTGTGTGTGTGTGTGTGTGTGTGTGTGGTAGAGATCTTAAATTTTCATCTTCCATTACATGAAGTCAATGGAACATGGCTGATTTGAAAAAAAAAAAAAATAAGAGAGAGAGAGAGAGAGAAAGAAATAGAATTGGGTGCATAAGCATATTATCTAAAATATAGAGGTAAATTTCCAAAAATGCATAGAAGATTTGAACTTTAGTGTCACTGGGAACACATGTTGGGAAGGATGCCTTAATGGATGGCTGCTTTCCATGAAAAGACTTATAGGTTTCTAGTCTACCAAACACCTACAATAATTTTTTATTTTTTTAACTTACAAAAGTAGAGGAAATAGTATATTAATGGTTCACTTTATGGTTCACAAACAATTCAACAAAACATCATACAGATCAGTTTATTCTGAACCTAGTGCATTTAACTGGCAGTTTCATTTGGGTTCCAGAAATCTCTCTATAAGTATAACTTCCACTCATCTTTACACAGTTCAGATGAGTAAAACAATATTTTTGGAGGTATTCCATAATTTATTGAAAAATATTTTTTCTAAAGAGAAAACCCGAATATTGTTAATATAAAACATTTTTGAGTATCAGTAGGGGGCACTAAGTTTCCACTGAAATGAAAATAATAGCCCTGTAGCAGTCATAAATAACTTCTTCTCTTACTTTAATTTTAAAGGGAAAACATCATAAACTCCATGCTGTTTTAATTTTAGTATAGCTGGTGGGAATGCTTTTCCTTTTAACCCTTTGAACAGGGAGGTACGTATAACTGTTCTCTTTAGCTGGGAATTTATTTTTTCTCCTCCTTCCATATCGGTCTGGTTTGCCTCTGATTCAACATTCAAGTGCAATGCTAGTTTGCTCACTTTATCAAAATGAAGTAATTTGGATTGTTTACAGATAAGTGACCACCTAATAAATGACCTTCTGCTAGAAGCTCCTTTGGAATGAAGCAAAAGTGTGTTTCCTACCCGCCTGAGCCAGGAAGGCAGCTTCAGGAACAACACACAATCTTGTATAATCAACCCTCCGTATCCACCCCCAAAGTAATGGAAGCATGAGACTAGACAGCTAAAGCCACGCTCAAAATAATTTTAAGTGTTAGAAGAAACTAAAGCCATGAACATCAGTTTTGACTGACTACTGGACATTAATCTCACAGTTAAAGAAAAAACTCTTGTGTTAACACAATATTAGCAAATCAGAAAAAATATCAACATACATGAACTATGAAGAGATGAAATAATACTGGTGGATTTTCTCTTTCATTCTGTTTCCTCTAAGTATTAAGAAAATGTAACAGTTCCAAGTATATATCTAAAGTGTATTGCTAAAGGGTGTTCAGCATAAAAGGCTGGACCTGGCCATATATTTTTGTCCTGTTCACTTATTTATGTTCATAACTACAAAAAAAGAACAATACAATTAAACAGGTAAATCAACCATAAAGATCATTGCTCTAAATTGTGGATTTCTAATAAATGACATGAGAGATGTCATTCCTAATGGGTTTATGCTGATTTTGCTTATTTACAAATATATATATATATATATATATATATATATATATATATATATATATATTTTAAAAAAACAGGCTAAGATCACAGAATTGCAGAGCTATGAAAACTCTCCCACAATCCTTTTATTTCACAAATGAGAAATCTTTAGGTACAGAAAGATCACTCAGAAACCTTCAAAATCTGGAGTGAATTATTTGCCATGGTAGCACAATTGGCAGAAAGTTCCAGGTCTCCTGACTCCAATCAGGGCTACTCCTCCACACCATGCTGCCTTTCTGTGGGAAGTATAATTGATCGGCTCTTAATGAAATAGATTTCTTTAACAACAATTGAGAGAACAACCTGTACCTCAAAGAAAACAAATGAGTGCTGATCCAATCTGCATTTGGATAAGTAACATTGGACTTCGAGGTGGAGGACACTATACATTGATGCAGGAAAATGGAATTCTTGGACCATTAGGAATTGCCCAAAGTAATGAGCTTGCCACTTATTGGATTCTTTTATCGGTTTTCTCTGTGGGAACAATTGAAATACTGTTTCAAAGAAGCCATATCAAAAAATGAAGCAAGATATCCAGCAAGAACAAATACTTTTAAATATAAATGATATTGCTTAGTGTCCGTTAGGACACTTGAGAATGGCACAGAAATGAAAATCTCAACTCTACACCTAAGGTGTATTACTTCCCCATCAGTAATGCCATTTGAACTTGTGTATCTTGTTTGCATTTGGCTGACTGTGCTGGTTCAGCCTGTTTTTGTCTTCTCTTCAATATAATTAAATTAATTTTATATGCTGAGTCTGTGATGACTCAGGGTGCCTGTGTTAGCTGCCAATAAAATGTTTTGTTCAATACATTTCATGCTGATTCTCTTTCTATTAACAAAAATGGAATTTTCAGGCTTCATTACAAGATTAAACTCTTGATAGAATTAAAGGTGTTGATCCTTTCTTACAGATTCCAAAGCAATTTTCCTCTTGGAAACAACCACCCTGCAATTAAAATCCCAAACCACGACTTCTCCAAGGATGAATGTTTTCTGCCCATTGAGGAAGACCTTGCTACTGCATCACCAAACTTGGCAAAGGAGTTAAACAATATAAAATTGAATTATTTGAAGTGAATGAAAGAAACGTGCATAATGGTGTGTATGACCACTTAAAAATACTTATGAGATGTGTTGTACTGCATTGCCTGCAACACAAGTATTTAAGATTTTATTATATAACACAGGATACTGTCCAACCTTATAAAATAGTGATTTTTTTTTCTTTTACCTTTGCCATTGAAGAGGCACAGTAAATTTTTAAGATGGCAAACATATTAAAATAATATTAATTTTCTTATTTACATTTGAATTCATCTTTATGGGATGAAACTAACAGCCACGCCCTAACCGGTTTGGCTCAGTGAATAGAGTGTAGGCCTTCAGACTGAAGGGTCCCAGGTTCGATTCCGGTCAAGGGCATGTACCTTGGTTGCAGGCACATCCCCAGTGGGGAGTGTGCAGGAGGCAGCTGATCGATGTTTCTCTCTCATCGATGTTTCTGGCTCTCTATCCCTCTCCCTTCCTCTCTGTAAAAAATCAATAAAATATATATTTTAAAAAAAACTAATAGCCACTGATGCTAATATAAACAAGCAAAAACTGTTTAGTCTTTTTTTTCTTCTGTTATTTTATTCTTTTGAGACAGAATTAATATTTAAGTTTCTTGTCTATATGAATTGAAAAATAGTTGGATCTTTTTTCAAGAGAACTTTTATTTGTTGTTTGTTTTTTCTTAAAGTTTATGTTTAAAACCATCTTTGGAGAAGATATTCTATCTTAAATAGTGTGAGAAAGAAGAGTTTGCTAATCTAAGTGGTTTACTTCTCATTGTTATTTTAACTGAGTCATTTTTCTCAAAGAACTTAAAAGTTGGACCTAAGAGTTTTCATTAGATCAAAGGGCTCTCTGCAGATAACTGAGGAGGTTTCATTCTAACCTCCCTTCATTTGGGCTAATTTCTATCAAACTATAAAGTATTCTATTAGCAAAGGAAAATAATCCAATTTGAGTCATCTGGTGTATGTATTCACTGTAGAGAGAATGCTTTGCTAAAACCCACAATTTGAAGTAAAACTATCTCCATATGCAGGTGAGATGATTTTGTATATCAAAATATCCCATAAAATTCACACACTAGTAGCGATAATAAATAAGTTCAGCAAGGTTACAGGATACAAAAGCAATACAAAAAATAACACAATTTACATTTAAGTTAAGAGAAATCTAAGTTTGGCATAGGCAGGAAATTAAGCCAAGGCCATAGAACAGTGAATCTCGGAACTACGTTTTGAATTCAAATGTGTCTGATTTCACAGTTCATTTTATTTTTAACTTTTGCTTAACTATCTCACAGTTCTCTTGTGTTCAGATTCAATGATCCAACTACTATTTTTAAATAAATGCAGAATAATATATTAAATAAGAAGAATTCCTCAAATACGTATATGCCATTGTTGTATATTGTTCATGGTCTGGCTAAAGAAATAAATTGAAACTCACTTTGAAACTAAACATATGAAAAAAATCTGTCTTTTGACCATTTGACACTGAAAATTTCCAGCAAATTCTCTCTAACATTTCAAAGTCCTGGAACTCTGGGGGTGCTAGCGTAGTTCATCTGTCAAATTGGACTGTGCTTCTAGTACTTTCCCTCTAGTTCAGAGTCTTCCTGCTTTTCCTTGTCTTTGATTTCTGGCCCTGCTTTCTCCTTGCTGAGAGTCAGCAAAAGGACCTTATTGGATTGGAGGTGCAGAAACTGAACCTGTTTGGAAGAAAGTTGGATTGTAAACATTCTTGGAATCATGGGGAGTTCAATAGCAATGCCCTGAAGATGATATTGAGGAAGAGAAATGAGGAAGTGACTCTGGTCTCTGGGAAGCATAATGAGAGAGAAGGAAGGTGGGGTAGGGAATCCAGAATTCCAAGCTCAGGTACCAGTGACCTAGAAGCATAGCTCAGCTGCTCTCTGTATGGATAGCTCTGGTTCTGAAGGTGAGAAATATCAAAATACATCTCATTAAGACATTATCCATGCATATTATTATCAAGCAAAATGGTGATCTCTCTTCCGTTAAAAAGAATCGTATTTCACTCATTGCACATCATTGGAATCTTTATATCTTCCAGGCATTAGTTGTGTAAAATTGCCTAATAAAGAAAATAATTTTCTTTTAGCTTATTAGCTTTATGTGTTTACTCTCCCTTTAGCTGAAATGAGCAATGGAATTTGAATTAAAAAAAACATGTACTTCTGTTCCGAGCAGGAAGTTAATTTTCAAGTTCATCAGATGTGTATTTATATGGTGATTGTATCTGTCACATAAACATGTTGTCAATCACTGCCTTCCTTCTGTTCTGATATGCTATGAGTTCCATCTGAAATGTGATGAATGTTTTGTTTGTGCTAAGTAAAAATTAATTATGGCAATGACAAGTGTTTTGGAAAACCACACATACTTTATTATAATATTGCATTAACAAAAGCAATTATTGAAGTTCTCAATTAAAAAATAAACATCTAGATCAAATTATAAAATAGTTTTGCTTGTTCTCTTTAAAGTCACTTACATTTTGAAAGAAAATTTGCCTACAACTACTATCATGATACAAACTAGCCCAACCTTAAATTATAAAATCAATCAAAATGTGTGAAGTGACAAGAGAGTCTAATGAATAAATCAATTTATTTTGCCTTTTCTCTGTACTGGGTTCAGATATATTTTGAATGAATGAGACTTTTTTAATTTTAAAATATAATGCCTGCCCGGCAGGCATGGCTCAGTGGTTGAGCATCAACCTATGAAACAGGAGGTCATGGTTGACTCCCAGTCAGGGCACATGCCCAGGTTGCAGGCTTGATCCCTAGTGTGAGGCGTACAGGAGGTAGTCCAGCAGACAATGACTCTCTCTCATCATTAATGTTTCTATCTCTCTCTCCCTCTCTGTTCTTATATGAAATAAATAAATATATATATTTTAAAAAAAATTAATGACCCATCACTTGGCAGTCACCACAGTAATAGTTGCTTTGAGCAAAAATCATCAATAAATAATGAAATCAGTGAACAAAAGCTTAAGATAAACTAGGATACTTACATTGTTCCAAAGTATCTCTGCTTATGTTATTAATTGCAAGATTAAAAATACTCACTTGAAGGTGGAGAAACCCGGCAGGCACTACCTTAACCAAGCGATCAAAATTAACATCACCAGTAATGGGACAGATTGACACTATTTGTCTCTTGACGTGATTCACTAAGAAGAACACACATTATTTCTTTATTATTATTGCCCAAAGCATACAACCTGAATCTATGGAAAACTTCAGATCCACACTGAGGGGCATTCTACAAAGTAACTATCCTTTACTTTTCACAAGTTTCAAGAAAAAACAAGACTGTGAACTTGTTCCATATTTAAACTATATGACAATTAAATGCCTGATAATGGATTCTCATAGAAGGATTATACTTATATTCTTGCTTTATTTTTCTGAGAGCTGACTATATTGAGCCATCAGCAATTTGTCAATTATAGTTCATGTTTTCCTACACAGGTACTGGTGCCCAAGGAGGTTTCTGCTTGTGGTATTTAGCTTTAGCAAGCCATGACCCTCTGTATTTGCCTGTCTATTTCTCCAATTGTGGGGTCAACAGTTGTCCTTGTGTACTCACCTCTCCTACCGATCCAAGAAAAGTTGTTGTTTTTTCAGTCTGTTTAGGTTTTTATTTGTTGTTAGGACATAACGGTGATATACAAGCTCCTTACATGGGGAACTGGAAACCCCAAATCCTGGATCTTTTGTTAATACTTTCAAGAAGTTATGTAAACTGAATACTTAGAGCTTTAGAATTCAAAACTATATAAAATAATGGCGTAGATAAACTATCCTGTAAAAGGATGGATCTAAAATCTTCTGGCTCATAAAAATGAAATACAATCAGCAATGTTGTTTCTAACAACTTTTAGAACTGCCCTTCAAATCTGAGGAACTAGAATCTTTAAAACAAGTGACACAAAACACTATACCTCATCTAGAAATTTTGCAAAGTAATTAACTTATTTGTAGAAATCTCTATCCATTAGGTAGATCTTTTTTGAGGCCTTCTTGATAGAGGAATAATTTTCCCAGCTTTAAATTGATATTTTCCCAGTTCTTGCATAATTTTCAAAGCAAGAACTAAAAAAAATAAGACTTTTCTTAAGGATATGTTGCAAGAGACATATACATACTCTTTAAGACCTAACAGAAATAAGTTTGCCTCTAAAATAAGTAATTTTAGTTTGAACCATATAAAATCGCCAAATCTGACCATTTTGACCTGTGAAAATGTGTATTTCAGGTTAAAACCTAAGAAATAGGTGGGGGAACTAATATAAAGAGGAGGAATATGTTTCTATTATACTTCTAATAAATTAGTTTCCAGATAAATCTCAGAATCTTCTTTAGAAATGTTTAAATTACTCAATTATGAGAAATAACAAATTCATCAACAAGAAAAAATGACCAGTGAAGTGTGCAAAGGTCTTTATATATGGCAATTTGACCCTGTAAGAGAGTAGAGAGAGAAGTAACAGCCACCTGAGGATGTTAGTGAGATGAAGGCATTCAAAATAAACTTAGGCCGAAGTAAGTAATCTAGCCATAAGTCATTGGGGCAGATTATATGAAAGCAATGAAAATCAGCATAAAGACCTCTAAAGCCAGTATTTAATTCTATCTCATTGTCTCATCACACCATAGCATTACCAAAATTTTAATGGTATTTCTTAATTTTAATGTATTTTTAGAAGAGAGAAATATACATATATTGTTGATTTGGTTAAATGAAGTATCTGAAAAATGCCTCAAAAGGTAGACATGATGATATTTTTATTATTCATAAGCAACATCTTTACATATATCAAGATTTCCTAATGGAAAGAATAGAGTGAAATTCTAGAATAATAAGGTATTCTTAAACTTGAAATGAACTTTAATATATATATATGAGAATTTAATAAAAATCAACTATAATGTGGAAATTCAGGTGGCAAAAGAAGGAGTAAAATCCACTATTTAGGTCCCAAGATTCCCTAATATAGAAACAGTTGCCCTTCTCATGCAAAGCAAATGTGCTTAATTGACCATGTCTGTTGCTATTATAGTTAAGAAAGGTGCCCTAAAGCCTTTTGGCTTTTTCATCAAATAAGCTGTGTACCTGCAGGAAGAGAGAACAAAAATCATGGCTGCAGACCCCTGATAATACCACTTTGTCTAGAAATAATGTTTATTTCTTTTTCAGTAGAAGAAAATATTGAGATCATCACCACCCCTTCCTCTGTTCTCCTCCCCCTATTAGAGACCCGAAGGAGGCAAGAAAAGTATGTGGCCAATCATTTCTGCTCTACGTAGAATAAGAAGAGGAGCAAATCCAGCACTGCCCTTTGCTGGAAGCTGCAGATAAAACCTGCTTGCTCTCATCCTCCCAATAAGCAAAGCCAGCTCTGTAGCTTAAGGACACTATTTGCATTAGGATGAGATCCAAGCATTGGCTGACACTGCATTTGATGTGTAATTATGTATTTGAAATGTTTAGTCCCACTTTAAAAAATATTTATTGTTGAAAGTATTACATATGTGCCCCTTTTCCCCCATTGACCCCTTCAAGACCCCCCGATGCCACCTCCCTCCATTTCATGAGTTCTTGAAATGTCTGATTTATTCTAAATTTCATAAGAACCACCAAAATTAAAGTATGTTCTGGTTCTGGAAATAAAGCAACCCCTAAGAACTTATTCTTAACTCATGGCACATGAATTAATTTCAAGATCTCTGTCAATGATTTTAAAGGATGTACAAAATCTGTACACAAGTAATATGTTTGTTATTCTAGAGAAGAAGCCAACAAAAGTTTCAAGCTAAAATGCAGGGTAAGCCTCAATCAATGACGACAACAAATTTATAAAATGAATAAATAAAAAATGTAATTAAATGTATTGTCCTCTTGATGAAGAAAACTTTTGATAATGTTCTTGAAAGTGGAATGAAACAATGCATCACTTGTCAGTAGATCTCTAGCAACTCTAGAAGAACACAGACTATAATTTAAGGACTCAAAATCTATCTATAATAATAAAAGTGTAATATGCTAATTAGACTGGGTGTCCTTCTGGACGTCCTTCCGGACGACCTTCTGGACAAAGCCAGGGCTGTGAGGGAAGCTCCAGGTCCACGGTCCCAGAGGGAAGCTGGTGCTGGCAGTTGGGGGAAGGAAAGCCTACTCTTGCATGATTTTTGTGCATCGGGCCTTTAGTTTATAAATAATAGCGTAAAGCTCTTTGTGTGATGATTTAAGCATGTACACCATCCACCTATCTTTTTTTCTTCTGTGTCCATATTCATCAAGCATTATTCTCTTTTAAATTTGACTTTGTGTGTATATCATTTTATAAGTAGAAAATATATTACTCAGTGGATATAAACAGCAAGCAAGTATATATTCAAAATTTCTCATAATTAAACAGCTAATATTTATGGTGAATTATCAGACTTCACTAAAACTCTATAAAATCCTGTTTATGTGTTTACTAGAGGCCCAGTGCACAAAAATTTGTGCACTTGGGGAGGAGGGGGGTTCCTCAGCCCGGCCTGTGCCCTCTCGCAGTCTGGGACCCCTCAGGGGATGACCACCTGCTGGCTTAGGCCCGCTCCCCGGGGGATTGGGCCTAAGATGGCAATCAGACATCTCTCTGGCAGCCTGGCAGCTCTCGGGGGATGTCCACTTGCCAGCGGGGATCAGGTCTAAACTGCAGTCAGACATCTTTAGTGCTGCTGAGGAGGCAGGAGAGGCTCCCACCACCACCGCTGTACTGGAAGCCATCAGCCTAGCTTGTGGCTGAGCAGAGCTCCTCCCATGTGAGAGTGCCCTGACCACCAGAGGGCAGCTCCTGCATTGAGTGTCTGCCCCCTGGTGGTCAGTGTGTGTCATAGTGACCAGTCATTTCCAGTCCTTCTACTGTTAGGGTCAGTTTGCATATTACCCTTTTACTATATAGGATAGAGGCCTGGTGCATGGGTGGGGGACGGCTGGTTTGCCCTGAAGGGTGTCCTGGATCAGGGTGGGGGTCCTGCTTGGGTGCCTGGCCAGCCTGGATGAGGGGATGATGGCTGTTTGCAGTTGGTCACACCCCCTTCAGGGTTGGGGTCCCCACTGGGGTGCCTGGCCAGTCTGGGTGAGGGGCTGAGGGCCGTTTTCAGGCTGGTAGGTGACTGAAGCTCCCAACCTCTCCTTTTTTTCTTTTTTTTTTTAAATTCTGGGATTTATTTACCTTCTATGGCTGTCACTGGAGCTGAGAGCCGGCTTTAGCTATGAGGCTCGGCTTCAGCTCTGAGACCTCAGTTGCTGAAAGCAGGTATCTGGGCTTTGTTTAGCTTCTATAATTGAAACACTGTTGCAGTTCCAGCTCTGATGGCTGAAAGCAGGTTTCTGGGGTTTGTTTAGCTTCTATAATTGCAACATTGTTTCTTAAAGTGCAAGCTCAGAGCCCAGCAGTGGCAGGCGGGGAACCTTGGCTTCCTCCTTCACTGGAGCAAGCAAGCCTCCTGTTCGCTTCAGCTGCCTGGCTGCCAGCTGCCATCTGGGTTGGCAGTTAATTTGCATATCTCGCTGATTAGCCAATGGGAAGGGTATCGAAGTTATGGTTAATTACCAAGTTTCTCAATTATTAGATAGGATATATGTAAATATAATACAAACTTCAGCTAAATGTCTGAGTTTTCAAAATCATTTGCATAAAAAAAGTTGCCTCTGGTAGTGGAATTTAGTAACCAACTTTATCATGTGCAACTAGCAAGGCAGGAGTAAAGCTCAAGTTGGCATATAAGGGACACAAGTTAGAACACAGTGACTATTACAGTACTACAATAGAAAGATCGGTATGTGCATATCTGGTAGGTGTCATTTAAAGAGCATAAAGGGTTTGGGAAAAGAAATAAATTTCCATTTTTAATGTGTTGGTGATAGAACATGTATTTCTCTGATTTTAAAATAAGGCTTTAACTCTCACCTATTTCCTAGGATTTCCTTATAATCTTACTGTTTTCCAAGTTTTGATTACTTCAGCTTGATTAATATAAAAATTAAATGAACTGTAAAAAAACAACAAAAAACCCAAAACATTATAAAAACAAATATTCAATGTCAATTTTTTATGATACATTTGATAAAACCTTTTGTTGATAAATGCTCCATTTTTATTTTCTACATTTGCTTACATTTGAAGAGGTGGTACAATCCTGACATAAAGAATATCAAATTAGATAAAAATTATGTGATGAATAATGAAATCATTTACAACTTTGGCATCAGTTGAAACAAAATCAATTTACTATTCTCCCTATGTTTACAACATTGTTTGGTTATTCTTACATGATGACACTTGATAGTAATAACATATGTAGAGAAGTATTAAGTATCCCAATTTATGCCAATTTCATACCCATTATGTTTAAAATAAATTGTAAATGTATCAAAATTATACAATTATTTAATATCAAATGGGGCTGCCTATTTCAATAGTTTAAAAGTTATACTTAAGTTTACATGTTTAAGTAATGCAGTATTATACTTAAGTAATACACGTTTATTTGAGGGCACATGAGAATTGGCTATTTGAACAGCATTTCTTAAAATCTGTATTAATTCCTTAGAGAAAAGGAAAATTGTTCCTGTGTTGTTTGGGTGAAGGAAGAGACTGTGTAAAGCTTCTGAAGGCAAATAAGCCATCACTTTACAAAGGGTGTCTAAGGGAGAGCTGTCTCTCTTGGGAATGTATAAAAAAAAGTCACACTATGGAGTAGGAGCTATTATGAGGAGGGTTGGAAAAATGAATATTGACCTGGAAATTTCCTGATCTCCTCTTTCATGCGGAAATTGAGTTTCTTCTTCTGTTTTGGAGTTAGAGGTAATAAGGCTAGTTTCTGAAATAATAGGTGAATGAAGTGTGGATGGAAAGTGAGATCTTAGCCTGGACATGTTTATTAGGTCATTTCCACTGCACGAGTCTAGGTCATTAACTCCATTGCTCAACAAATACATGTTGCAATCGTCCTATGTGGAAGGTTTGCATGCATTGGGTTATCAATTTCAGTGGGAAAGTTCAAGAAAATTCCATTTTCTAATGCCTGGTGTATTTTCTCATGCAGTTTTGTTGATTATTTTGATAAAAATAGTGGTGATAATTTCAAACACTAAAGATAGCATTTTCTTTCAAACACAATGTAAAATGAAGCAGAAATAAGAATTTCAATATCAATTGTAAGTACTTTTTTAAGAAGATAAATAATTATGAATAAGCAGTAAAATCATGTATAGCATAGAAATCCTTTATATCGTCATTCATGGGTTCTGAAAAGCCCAACCTAACTACCTGGCATATCCACTACACATACATGGTTTAGTGATTTTCTAAGAATTTGAGTATAATTTACCTTCAGATTTTGGGGGTTATCCTCCCTGCATCTGCTTCTTTTCCAAGATTTTTCTCCTATGTAATTGGTATGCCAGCCTCAAACACAGCTTCTGAGTTCTTACCTTGGATAAGCCAGTTATTTTAGCATGGGTTAACATTCACACTCTATAATTAAAAAGGGATCTCTTGCCATGTCCTATCACTATGAGCAAATTCTAAAAGACAATGCTTTTTATTAAAGATTCAGTTAAGAGCTCATGGCTGTGCATTAAATGATCACTTAGTCAATTTCATTGTGCTTTCAAAAATTAAACTTGCAAATTTCCAAAATATCTTCTAATATTAAACATTCCTCATTAGGATCTTCATGTGGCCTGACTTTAAATGGATACATACTTGATCTTATTTTTGCACTTAGGTTTCTGTCTTCTATGCCCAGATTCACTGAGAAGGAGTTTAGGAATTCAAACTTGAGATTGACATAATCTTGGAAAGAAAAATGGAAATAAATCACCAGAGTGTTTTCCATATTACACAACACATTAAAGGTACGTATTAAAGGCTAGCTTGGGAAGTAACAGACTTGGTATAACATATTAATAAGAGATATGGAAGGCATCATTCTCAATATAAACTTGTGTCAGCAAAAACTTTTAAATAATATTTTTAACATTTGCAAAATCAGAGATACAAATCTGCAGAAGCTATCTATAATAATAAAAGCGTAATATGCTAATTAGAATAAACAGCAGAACAACCTTCTAGATGTCCTTCCGAACAATCTTCTGGGCAAAGCCGGGTCTGTGAGGGCAAGGCAGCCACTGTGGCTGCGAAGGCCGAGCTCCTTGCACAAATTTCGTGCATTGGGCCTCTAGTACAGACATAAGACAGAATCCAAATCTATAACTTAATCAAGTTTTGGAAAGCCAGAACTCCAAAATATTTCCAGTGGCATTTCACATAAATACATCCCCTTACAGAGCAAGCAGGCGGCACGGACATCTGATCTTCACGTCACATCACACACTAGAGTGGAGAATTCGAAGGCCATTGAGCACCGCATTTTCCCGTGTTCTGCAATTACAGGAACACCTGTGCTACCTCGCTGCACACCGAGTCCAGGAAACGCAGTGTTCCAGAGCTGTCAGAGTGGTTCATTTCTGTCTTGGATGCTGCGGTCTAATTATGTTGGCTCTGGCTCTTGCGTTGGGCTGTGTTTTCATTACAAGCATAAAACAGAAGGTCTAATAATTTTTTTAAAACTAAAGAAACAGTTGTAAACATCCAGCTTTATCCCTGTAGCATTCTTTAAATAACACTTCTGGTACATTTGAGAGAAAATGTGAGTGTCACTGAAATATAAAAATAATCCTTAAATCATCAGCTGTGTTAACAGAGCTACTGCTCTGTACTTAGCTAGTGCATCTCAGCTCTAACATTCTAGTTAGTTATGTAGTTTGAGCTCTGTATTTACAAAGAGCCTGGTGGCTTAGAAATTGGACTCCTTTTACTACCAGATGCTTATATTGATGCATCAGTGACGGAAATGTTGAAGTCCCAAATCAGAATACTTGACCTGATAGATTGATGGAAGTGCTTACTTGACCCATTTAAAAGAGTGTAGAAATAATTATATTAAGTAATTAATATTTTTAAAAATATATTTCAAATTTAAGCAATTAGTTCAACCAAAAAGGGGGGAAAGGCATTCTTTTAGGATGGGCATTTCCCTAAAAATAGAATATGTGCTTTCCATGTTTGACATGCATCAAGAAGAGGATTAAAACAAGTAAGTATTGTTTACATTTGAGTTGGTACATGTGCCAAGAACTTTGTTTTGAAACAGAAAACATTCATTCTAGAAAGGTAACTTGTGTAAGAAATTGAGCTCTTATGATTAGAATTATGTCACACAAGTTCTGCCTTTCTTACATAGTCTTATGCTGAATATAGAATTTTACTTATGTTTGATCACCTTAAATTAATGAACTGTATCTTAGTTGTGTCTACGCTCAGTGGGCTTCTGAGTACCTGCCACGTAGTAAGTTCTCAAATACAAGCTAGTTTTTCGTTACTTGAAATAAACTTGTATTTGATTTTTGAACATTCTCAATGAACATATTTACCTCTGAAAGTATTAGTACCTGATTTTAGCCATATTAAAATTAGTACCTCATATTAGCCATATTTTAGCCATATTCAACATTTGTTTTTGAGATTTGTTTTTAGTGAAGATATAGAATATGAACTTAATCATCCATGAATTCCAGGAGAGCATGTGGGCAGTTAACATAGAGAAAATACAGAAACTATAATAATAAAAGCATAATATGCTAATTAAACCAGACAGTCCTTCCAGGCGTCCTTCCAGGCAACCTTCTGGATGAAGCCAGGGCTGTAAGGGCAGAGCCCCTTGCACGAATTTCATGCATTGGGCCTCTAGTAACTAATAAACTCGACACATGAATTAAAATTATACAAACTTCTCATATGTGAATATAGCTAACAAAGTCCCAAACTAAAATTTAACATGTCAAGTTTATTAACATTCTAAAAGATCAATATAAAACAGAAAAGAGTAGTTTACCCAAATAATTCAAAGGTGTTCGAAAGTATGGCATCTGCTTCCTGAATTTTCCTATATCCCTTTTCTAGTTTTATCTGGACCTTCTTTTTCTTCTTCCATTTTTCTCATTCTGCTCAATTTATATTCCCTTTTAGAAGTTTATCCTGTGGGTGGGGCTTCATCCTAGAAGGCAGTTTGGCTGGTTAGTTTTGAAAGTTCAAAGGGCTCAGACTTCCCAGCCATTTCAGATCTCAATACAGAACATTTTTCTCACCTACCATTGCTGAGTTCTGAGCCCCACCTCCCCATTTCAGAGGCTCTTCTCAAATTGTCCTGCTGATCTTTCGAGAGTATCTGTTGGTCATATTGAATGTCCCAAGTATCTAAGACATGTCTTATTGATTTCTGCTACTTCCTGTGTAGTTGCTAAGGATGTTTAGAACATTATCTGCATCTATTCCTACTGAAGAGTTTGAGGGGGAAAACTGTTACCTACTCTTACTATACACCCTGTTCAGTTTTAGTTTTGTTACTCTAATTGTACTGTCAGGTTTGATTCAGGGAAAGGAGTTTGGGAAATATTTAATTCTATTTCACTATGCATTTTCCCACATCCCTTTTAACTCTTCTTGGCTATAGTATTCTTGCCTTCCAATCATGAGATTATTTATTCATTTACACCAAGAAGCCAGTGACCACAAGAGGAGTACCCTAAAATAGGTTTGATTATTCATTAGCTTTAGGGTAATATGATTTTCTTTATTTAATGCAAAATAATCCACATGGACCGATTTGTAAATCAAAGTGACTAGATGAATGTTAAATGAATTATACCATTTATACTACATGGACATACGTAATAGAATATTTTCCTGATAACCTATGTTAGCCTATTTGGGTGTCTTGATTACAAAATTAGATGACATCATTAGAGGATAAGTAAAAAGTGTGTTCATTCATATAAACAGCAAATATATGTGTTGAGTCTTTACTCTGAGTTAGATACTTTCTAAGTGACTATATTGGTGGGCTTGCTTATTATATCAGTATCTATAACCCTCATTATCAGCTGAAAACATAACATATTATTGTTTTTTGTTGTTGTTAATTCTCTCTCAAGGATATTTTTCCATTGTTTTTAGAGAGAGTGGAAGGGAGAAGGAAAGACAGAGAGAAACATCGATATGAGAGAGGCACATTAATCGGTTGCCTCCTGCACACACCCCGACCAGGGCCAGGGAACCTGCAACCAAGGTACATACCCTTGACTGGAATGGAACCTGAGACCCTTCAGTCCGCAGGCCAACACTCTATGCACTGAAACAAACTAGCTAGGGCAGTGGTCAGCAAACCGTGGCTCACGAGCCACATGCGGCTCTTTGGCCCCTTGAGTGTGGCTCTTCCACAAAATACCACGTGCAGGCACGCACGTACAGTGCGATTGAAACTTCGTGGTCCATGCGCAGAAGTAGGTTTTCAGCCTGGGCGAGTCTATTTTGAAGAAGTGGCGTTAGAAGAAGTGGGGGTACGTTCGCTAAGGTCGACCCCTCAGATTGAGGATGTTTTTAGCAAAGGCGAGCTTAGGAGTGCCCTAATTAAGTTAATAACAATGTACCTACCTATATAGTTTAAGTTTAAAAAAGTTGGCTCTCAAAAGAAATGTCAATCGTTGTACTGTTGATATTTGGCTCTGTTGACTAATGAGTTTGCCGACCACTGGGCCAGGGTCAGTTTTATTCCTGGTTCTATGATAGGGAATTTTGCATGTCTTGCAAATTTAATACTTACAGCAGCTCTCTAGCGATACAGTATTACTCATTAGCCCACTTACGGAAACAGAGGCTCAAGAAGCCAATACAACTTGCTGGCTTGGAAAATACAGATAACATTTAAAACCAGGCTTTCTTGCAACACGCACATATGTATGCCTAAACTGAGTCTCCTGCTGCAGTATAAATTTATTTTTCTCCTCTGCCTTTATTTTATGGCAGTAATTATCAGTAATACTTTGGCCAAGGAACACTCCTTATTTCTGTGATAATGTAATATAATGAGCAACACAGATATTTCAGTGGCTATTAACAATACATTTTCACTTTGTTCATGTGCTGATAGGTTGGCTGGGGTCCCTTTCTTCTGTGCTGCATGTTGAGTTCTTTAACAAAAATACCCCTTGTTTGGAAGTCAAGCAGCAAGACGTGGCTACCCAGGCATGTGCTGCTCACATGGAACAAGGGAGGAAGCCATCCATGAAAGAACTGTTAAAGCCTCTTGTTAGAAACAGCATGCATATATGTACACTCACATTCTTTGACCAAAACGATTCATATGGCTAAGGCCCAGTCAATGGGGCAAGGAGAGAAAAATTGAAAATGAAAATGTAAAATAAACCAAAGGTAATGAGACTCCACTCAAATCACAGCTGTTATTCAGTTGTCATGTGACCGTAGGCAAGGCATTTAACACCTCTGAAACTCAGTTTCCTCACTTGTTAGTAAAAAAAAAGATTAAAAAAAATACATATATATATGGCTAAGTGACCGACCATATGTCAGACTGACCATCTGACCAACGGACTGGCCAGTACATATGATGCTCACTGGTAATTTAAAAATAAATGTTGACTTGCTCATGTGCGACACATACAAAGCACTTGCTGACACCAATCGCACGCATGTGTTTCGATCTGTCATTGTCGATTGTGAATTTGGTTGACACTTCCATTATAGAGAAAGGGGGAATAGCGATATTAATATATTTCCTTTCCTTTCAATGTGCACAAATCTGTGCACCGGGCCACTAGTATAATGATAAAAAGATATAGTGAGTTTGTTATGATAATTTAATACTAGGACAAATGTAAATGAATTGGTGTGGTTTCCAGTGTATGTTAAATATTCAATAAATATATGTGCTAGACTCACAAGCTAATACAGGGTGTCCCCTCCAAATGTAAATATATATATACATATATATATATATAGATGTATATATACTGTATATTAATATGTAATGTAAAATAGTCCATGTAGACTGATTTGTAAGTAAAAGTGACTAGATAAATGTTGAATGAATTATAGCCTAACAAAAATATATAATTATAATATAAATAATATATACATATATTAACATATTATATAAATTATTTATATTATTTATATTATGCATTAGTATGTAATTAATAACATATTATTATATTTATATTATATAATTATAAAAATACTGGTATAATATAAAATTGTATATTAGATACCAAATATATATATTCTACCCCATATTGCTGTTGTCTCTCCCATCCTACTGTGAACCTAGTTTTTACATCTTAGAGAAAAACTTGAACCAGTCCTATGAAATATTTTTGGCTTTCTACTGGAAAAACAAAGCAAAACAATAAAAATCTGTTGTCATTTTAATAAAAAGGACCTCCTATCAGAGATTAACATATCTAGTGTACAGGAGGGGAGGAGGGAGTTGTAGGACATGTCTAAGAAACAGTGGAAGGCCAGACCAGACGGGGGTAATACACCACAGTAAGCAAGTTGAACGCCAGTCTAGATGAGATGGCCGTCCTTAAGAGAGTTTCAGCAAAGGAGTTTGTTTGCCTTTGTGTTTTATGGCATCACTCTAACTGCAGTGTTGGGAATATAGAGTAGTGAGTCAATTTATGAGGCTATGGCAGTAATACAAGTAAGGCATTCAGGTACCACTTAGCTGTAGAAATGATATAGAGCAATTAGACTTTTCATTTATTTTTTAAGCTAGACTGAAAAAGAAAAATTGCTGACAAATTGGATATGTAGTGTAAGAGGAGGCAGAGTGCAAAGATGACTCCAAGTTTGGGTCTGAGCAAATGAAAGGATGACATTTACGGAAATGGGGGAGAGCAAGGATAGCATGGGACAAGAAGACATTATGCTGGATCTGTATGATGTAATATATGCTTATCAGACAAGATTCTTTGCCTCTTGTAGCTTCTGATGCCTCCTGGCATTGTTTGGTTTATAATAGAATAACTTCAATCTCTGCTTTTAGCTTCACATGATTATCCTCTCCCTGTGTGCCTGTCTCCAAATTTCTCCTTTCATATAGGGTCACTAATCATTGGATTTAGGACCCCCCTTAATCCAGTCTGACCTCATCTGAAATGATTATATCTGCACAGACACTATTTCCAAATAAGGTCACATTCACAGTGCCCCAGGTTAGGATCTCAACCTATCTTTTTGGGGGACACAATTTAATTCACACTTCCTTTGATCAGGAATTAGGCAAGATCACCTCTGCTATTTGATATTGTACTGAAAGTCCTAGCAACTGCAATGGGACAAGTCAATGAGGTAAATTTTTATTAAAGAAATAAAACTATTCTTAGTTGCCATTGTAATACTGGCCTAAAAAAATTATGTTTACATATATATCTAACAAATGTTGAAAATTATAAAATGCTTATAAAAGGAATAAAAGAGGACCTAAGTGAATAAGAAGATATACTCTAAAACTATGTAGGGGTTAAACTAAAGTGAATAGCTCTTGGCAAAACAAACAAACAAATAAACAAAAAATCATAAACAACAACAAAACAAAAAACTCTGCTACTACCTGTATAAGAAAGTATTTGAGCCAGTATTTTTCTGGCAGTTAAGGTTATATCTTTATCTGACATATACTCTTCATTGGAAAATTCCATAGTTTCATATAAATGGCAATATTTGTTAGTGTTCACTGATCAATTAGACAATTGAACACTTAGTTAATAGTTTTCAAGGCTATGTAATCCACTCATGGTATTTGTGAGCTATTTTCTATAAACTCTAAACCAGGTTCAATTCCAAAGTTCATTTTGAAAACAATATATCAATTAGAGGTTTGACTAAAGATTATTTGAAAAATATAAGGAAATCTATTTTTAATTGAGTACATGAGATGTATCATCATGGCTATTCTCTTTTGACACCCTCCACTTACTGCGGATAAATTGAGATCTAATTATAAAGGTCATAAAAAAGATGAAAGCTAAAACTCTGAATGTTCTATTAGGAACCAATCTTTCAGCTTTTTATCCTCTCTCATTTCTAAGTTGCTTTTGCTGTTTATTGTTTTGTTTTTATAATTTTGAAGCAATGCCCTTGATATGCTGATTGCTCAATGGATGTTTTTCATTGTGTACAAAAACCTGAGAATTACTCTATTGTTAAATGCCTCTTTGGTAGTTTTGCTTTTAGAGTTGCAGATGTTAAGACTATGAATATAATAACACCTCATTACATTTTCCGAATGTGTTCTCAATGCAAAACTAAGAAGTTAGTATATAAATTTGCATTTAGAAAATAAGATTATTTGTAAGGACAAATATAATGACTTTGCATCCTACCTAAGCACTCATCACACTGTTGTCATAACTTGCTTTGCAATTTAAGGTGCAACAGCAAAACTAATACACATTTCTTCTTCCTTCTGCATGACTTAAGGGGTAGAAGATTTGTTCTGTCCATAAATCTTAGCAACTTCAGAATATGAATTTTTTCTTTCCTTATTGAGTCAAGAACTTTCACCTTTTCACTTAGAAGAAGCAGTTTACTGCCTCATTTTGGTGTATTCATATTGATGGTATCATTACTTTTGTGCTTTGGGGCCATTATTAAGTCAGGTAAGGATTACTTGAGCACCAGCATTGCAATTCTGTGAAAGTTGGTAAGATATCCAAGACAGCTACTAAGCGACTCACAGTTTGGTAGTGGATAAAGTGTGGATACACTGGACAAAGGGATCATGTATTTCCTGGGCAAGATGGAGTGTGATGGTATGAGATGTCATCATGATACTCATAACAGTGTGAATTTTAAAACATCATTTTTTTCCCTGGACTTTTCCATTTAAAGTTTTTGGATTTCATTCAATGGCAGGCAACCAAAACAATGAAAAGTGAAACAGTGCATAAGGGAAAACTACTACATACCAATTATTTTAGTTCCCAAAACAGAATTTAAATATGAAATAATAAAATATTTTCTTTCTTCAAGAGTATTACTTCCTCTTCAACTCCATTAATTTTAGGGAAATCTCTAAAATCTTTGTTGATGTTTCTTCTGGATGTTACCTATAGCATTTCAATAAGATAAGCAATTAGATTGCAAAGTAAAACTTAGCAGCATTAAAAGTCTTTAATTTTGAGTAAAAGTATGACTTAAAATAATGAGTTGTTTTATCTAGATATGCCATTGCTTATAGAAGATGCCAATCAGATACAAAGCATCTAGCAAAAATAAAATTTTGGAGTATTTATAAAGTCTTTGTTCTTCCACTACTTCCAAAGCTGCTATTATATACTTGAGGCCCGGTGCACGAATTTGTGCATGGGTGGGGTCCCTCGGCCTGGCCAGTGATGAGGGTTGATCGGGGCCCTGGGAGGTTGGCCAACCAGCTTGATCCAGACCATTGGGGCTGGCCAGTAGAGGGGAGGAGCCACAGGCAGTGGCCAGCTGGCCCCACCCCTGATCGGGGTAGGGGGGACCAATGGGGGGCAAGGTCAGCTGGGGGAGGGAATGCGGGCGGTTGGCTGTCTGGCACTGCTTTCTGGTTGAACTCTTGTAGAAGTCCTGGTCGAACTCCCAGTTGAGGGCACAATTTGCATATTAGCCGTTTATTATATAGGATGATCCATTTTTCAGAAATGTAGGATATACCATTCCTAATTTATGTAGTGAGTGAATTTGTGAGGATGACCTCAGACATGTGCTCTGTATCCACTTATAAGGTGATGCTTTTACTTACTCTGTTGAGCCAGGTAGCAAGGAAAACTAAATCAAAATAGTTTTCTAGTGTTCTAATTTAAATATTTTAAAAAATATTTGATATAAATTATTATACATACTAGAACAGGGGTGGGAAAACTTTTTGTGAGTGAGTGCCAAAACCAGCAAAATCTCTGACACAAAATTCTTCTGCGTGCCAACCCTAATTTTTTGAGAACATGTTATGCCTACTTGATATCTCTTAAGGTGTACATATGTGAAGAACCTTGAAGAAATAATAAAATTCATTCGAGTGACAAAAAACACAGTATATGATGATGAAAAATACATTTATTTTTTAATGTATACATGTACACTGATAGTCCGACAGAAAACTTTATGATTCCATTTAATATTATCACTGGGACTTTTGCTGCTGCATCACTGA
Source organism: Myotis yumanensis (assembly GCF_028538775.1). NCBI lineage: Eukaryota > Metazoa > Chordata > Mammalia > Chiroptera > Vespertilionidae > Myotis > Myotis yumanensis. Next base: position 204,354,435 of record NW_027223753.1, on the reverse strand, counting down.
TGACAGAGATCTTACATCAGGTTTATATTTCATGACCTTCAGAGATATGCACGAGCTACTACTTTCATCCGTCAGGCTACTCCTATTACGAGACTTAACAAAAATCATCACTGAGAACAAAGATTCACAAGCGTATGTGGATGAAACCAAAACACTGGTCGGATCTAGGAAGACAGGGAGAGTTAACGCAGAGGCATAGAAATTGCTCTTCCCCTCTCTTGTCAATCCATGTCTATGGTCTTTAAGATAACTTGTTATGTAAAATTATTTATTTATCTAAGATGCACCTACACTGAATTTATCTGAAAAATAAAAAAGTCAATATTAAGAAAAAAACTGTAAATGGAAGATTATAAGAGAGAGTTTCACGTGCCAGCAAAAGTTACTGGTGTGCCATGTTTGGCACGGGTGCCAGGGGTTGCCCACCCCTGTCCTAGAACAATCCAAGCACCTACATTCAGTATAAAATGGTAAAATAACACCAAAACACAGTAACTTTTGGATTACCTTCCTTTGAGTATTTGCACTACTGCAGAAGATTCTGAATTATTGACCATGGTGAAAATACTATCTGATGGATTAAGACCTAAAATGCCTTACTATTAATTTTATTGATTAAATTAGCAAAAACATCTCATTGGTTTATAAATTTAAAGCCACTCAGTAATTCTTAGGATTATGAGTGAACTAAAATATAGAGATTTCTAAAGCATATCCAGGAAACCATTTTTCCTGGAGGTGTTAGCAAGCGTAGATGTTTATATTCATGAATAAACCATTGATGGGAGGAATTTGTTTTTAGTGCCTTTTCTGGAAAATAATTGAATTCCCTTATGAAATAATGATGAAATAATTCCATAATAACTATATTCAAATTCATTATTTAACATGAACATACTTTTCCTATGAGCAATATGCAATACCTGTTTTAAAGATAGTGCAATCTAAATGCTTATGGAACAAAATAATTTGCAATATAGTCTATATTCTTGAGATTTAAATGTTTTGGTTGAATTCATTTTACCCAGAGGGTCAGGTCTATTATATTGTAATTTGTGAGCAACCTAAATGTAACCACAGACATTCTCATTTTGGTGACATTAAAATCAGTTCCTTATATAAAAGATATATCAGAGATTAAAAGAGAGCTACATCCTGGAAATTTAAAATTATTCTACTACTTTTATCTTCCCGTTCATTATGATACAGTCACAGCATGAGAGTCTCAACTATAGACTGATTGAATAGATATTGCACCTTTGACAAGCAAAGTTTTTCTTGAGCAAAAATTTGAAAGAAGTTCTTTACTTGGAAGCTTTTTCATATTTCTAATTAATTCCATTGAGATAAACATATATAGAGCTTGCTTTTGAAAATGAATTCTCAATGTAACTTTTCTTTTTTCATTTCGTTTTATTTTTAATATTTTGATTGTTAAAATTGAAGACAAAACTTTCTGTATATTTGCTCCCAGTTTCACATAGAACATTTGCACAACTAAATGTAGATTTTGCATTTCTATATAATTTCTAACAATTAATTTTGTGGTAGGCAAAGTAAGAGCAACAATAGAGACAACATTTATTACCTAAGGTTTTTACCATGTGTCAGGGAGTGGGTTCCTTGCTTTGCATCTTTCTCTCTTAATCCCCACAAATTCCCATGAGAAGACTTCTATTGCTCCCATTTTACAGAAGAGGAAATTGAAGTTCATATTTCAATTTAAATGATTGAAAACCAATAAGTAATGGGGCAAAAATGAACCCATGTTTAAAATTGCCAAAGCTCATGTCCTTAAGGTCTACTATCTTCCCAACAGGAATCTTTATGGAAGCCATATCTAATAAGCATGATGAAATGAAATACGTTTATAGAACCTAATAGATAAAAGTAGAAAAGAGAAGGAAAAACAGCAGGCAAGTTGGTATATATAACTGGGTACACTGCTGGGAAGAAAACCAACGCTCATTGGCACCCTCTGATGCATTGATGATGGGGCGTCGCCTCTAGTAATGCTGACTGGCTGATTCAGTTATTTCATCATACATTAACTTAACATAACTTTCTACAGAGTCTTGATAGAACCAATATACAGTTACTTCTTGGAAAATCATAGAGGTAAAAATGAGTCATTTTAAATATGAAAGAAAATAAAATACCTAACAATGGTGTATTCAAATTGTTGTTTAGGAAAATAAAAATACAGTGCATGTCTTTGATGTTCTGTCTTAACCCCATATCTTAAATCATTACTAGGTTCATTTTATTTTTCTGTTGTATTTTAGAAATACTTCTAAGCTGAAGAATGTAAATTGTTTTCATACATAATCATAGAGTCAAAAATTATAGGTTATATTTTTATGCATGAATAATGAAATTGAAGTGTCATTAAAGAAATATGAAAAATAACACTAAAAATGCCATGGCCTGGAGAAGAAATGTTAAGATGGCTTGGTACTGACAATAATAATATAGTGAGAGAATGAGTGACATATGCAGTTGTGTTGGAGAGCTAACAAACTGAATTACTATCCAGCCTACAAACATGATATCTAACCCCTAGATACCTCACAACAGTTCTGTATTCTGTCAAGTATTAAAAAAGAGGTACTACACACTGTTGGTAATGTGGGTGAATGGGTCACATACACATGCACACACACTATTTTATGTATTATAATATGGATTGAATTTAGATAGATTGAGAAAAATCAAGGGAGGGAGCTTAAGTATATCATCAAGCCTTTAAGATTTGAACAAGGGCAACATTATGATTTCTGACTCCTTCATGTTTGGAATCAAACTCATAAGAATGTTGGCAAAAGGCTGATAAAATTAATTGTTCAAGTACAATCATATTTTCTCCATGTAAGTATTGGTATCTATGCTCATCTGCTATGTACTGAATATTTGTGCCGTCCTAAATTCTACATTGAAACCCTCATCTCCAATGTGATGGCATTTGGAGGTGAAATTTTTGGGAGGTCATTAGGTTTAGATGATCTCATGAGGGTGGCATTCCATGATGGGATTAGTGTCCACATAAGAAGAGATCAGAAACCACTCTATCTCTATCACATGAAGACACAGCAAGAAGGCAGCCATGACAAGCCAAGAAGAGGTCTTCACCAGACATCAAATCTATTGGTACCTTCATCTTGGACTTCTCTGTCTCCATAACTATGAGAAATAAATGTCTTTTGTTTAGACCACCCAGTCTATGGTATTTTGTTATAGTAGCCCAAACCAACTAAACCAGTTTCCTTTATTCTCCAATGATATTATTGTTAGTTCTCTATGTAAATCACTCTATAACTAGACTTTGAAGTATCTTGAAGTCATAAACCACTAGTGTAGGGCTGAATGAAATCCACTGGCCTATTGAAATCACACATGGTGTATTGGGTGAAATAAAAATCTCTCACATATATCTAGTATTTTAAATTTTCAAAAATGCTTTTTTACATGTTACCACATTTAGCACATTCACACTGACCCTGTGAAAATGTTTATTATATTTTATTTTCAGGTAAAAACAACTGATATTGAGCAAGACAAGAAATTTGCAAAGTCATAAAGCTAGGACATTTGCATTTTGCACACAGTACTATTCATACATACCTTTTGTACCTTGAGCCTGGCATTGATGTCTTAACCAATTGAGTTATTCTTCAGCAAAATTATCTGCTTAAGTCTGTATCCTCAAATGACTATCCAGGTTATTTTCTCTGCATTCAGATTTTATCATAACTGAGTGAAGATAATTTTAAAATGTCCAATGCTGCATATTTCTATTTGCTTGGTTTAATTTTTTGAAAGTTGTTAAAATGAAATTATACTGCCCTGTTCTTTTTTAATGGATATTTTTATTGATTTCAGAGAGGAAGGGAGAGAGAGAGAGGGAGAGAGAGAAACATCAATGAGGAGAGAGAAGCATTGAACAGCTCTCTCCTGCAAACTCCCCACTGGGGATAGAGCCCTCAACCTGATTTATTGGTCTATGCTCAACCACTGAGCACACCAGCCAGGCTTCTACCTCTATTTTGATTAAGATGCTAATAAGACAAATATCAGTTGCCAGAGTGAAGGAGAGTTAGACCTTTCCTTTATGCAAAAATTACAAAAAACAATTTATAGAAACTTGGATCACCAATCCTGAATCCTTCAGTCAAATCAAGTGTAGTAAGTTGAAAATTAAAATGTCCTGCTCTTCTACCACCAAAAAAAAAAAAAAATCAATATCCTAATCCTTGCAAAGTAAATCTGCGAAGGTTACCTAATAAGACAAATTCCTTGCAGATAAGATTAATTTGCAAATCTTGAGAGGGAGAAGTTATCTTAGATTATCCAGGTTGGCCCTTTATGCAGTCATATGTATCCTTCTGGGAAAGAGGTGGAGAGAGATTTAACATACACAAGGAGCAGAAGGTCATGTGAAGACAAAGCAAATTGATTTGAAGATGCTGAACTTGGAAAAGGAATTCCTGCAGCCACCAACAACTTAGACTCAGAGAATGCGTTTACCTCTAGAGACTCCAGATAGAGCATGGCACAGTTGACACCTTGCTTTCAGCCTAATGGCACTGACTTCAGATTTCTGGACTCCAGAACCTTTGAGAATAAATTTCTGTGTTTTTTTAAACCATCCAGTTATTGATAATTTGTTCCAGCAGCCACAGAGAATATATATTATATATATAATCACAGAGAGTAACAGTAAGGTATGGGGTAATTTTATTCCTTTATTATTTTTTAACAAAGCATATAGATTATTTTAAAAACTTCTGTACATGAATTTTTATCTGAAGTTCAGAATTACATTTTGAGTTTCTATTTTATTTTCCTGAAAAGCAAAACAGAATTTTTAATTCAGAGGTTTCTTTTGTGTTTCCAACTGGGTATGATATTTTAAACTACTGTTTGTTGGTTTTGTTTTATTTTATGGAATCCAGGCATGCTTTTGTACTTCAAATTCAGTTTCTCTAAAAAATAATATGACTGCTTACTACTAAAAGTTACCTCTAAGGTCTTAAAAAAATTCCTACATAACACAGAGTATCTCTTTAAGCTCAAACTGTCAGAAACACACCTTCACATTTCATGAATATGCAGCCCTATTTTTCATATGCTCTGGTGTATGACTTCAATATTTTTGAAATGTTCACTAGTTTCTCCCACAGGTAAATTTTTATATGCTTTGTTACTGCTTTTCAAAATCTGACTATACTAAACATAAAATTCTAATTTATTTTAAAAATATTTATTTTTCCCTTTATTAAATTTACTTTGATCCTAGTAATTCTTCACTTCAACATACTTTGGCTATTTATTTCATATAGTCCTTCTGCTAGATTCGTAAGGCAAATCCTTAAACTTTTTCTGTGGTACAAAAGCAATTACTAATCTTTTCTGAGATATGACTTCAATGGTATTTCATAGTATTGATTGGAAGAATCTTTTGTCATTTCAGCTTTTTCTATAATCCATGTGCCTGTTAAATGGGTATTTCTGCTTTTTTATAACTTTTTCTTATAATTTCAAACATATGGTTACATATAGTCTCTGTAAAAATACAAGACATTCTTTCATACCCTTAATACGCAGATTTAACAATTGTTTACCTTTCACCTCATTCCTTTACAGTAATTATTCCTCCATGATACCACTTCTAAGTAATTCTCCACTGAAATCATAAAGAGAGAGAGAGAATAGCATTTAAAAGCTAAAGAGGCAAGTGTAGGACTCTTAGTAACGGTTCAATTCTTAAATATGATTCTGAAATGTAGAGAAAGGCTTGAAATCCCAGTGGGAAAATGTAAACAATGTTGGTTGGAAAGGAGCAGGAGTATTCCATGCAAACAACTTACGTGGGTAACTATCCTTCTAAATTGTCATAGAAGGTATTTCTCCATCATCGTTTTCTTTATTATCAGTTGTTCATCAGGTTATCTGAACAGAAATACTGTGTGATATGAAGTGACTTCTGAGTGTTCAATTAAAATATGAAATTATAGAACATTAGGTGAACTTTCTATATGATGGAAATTATTACTTTTTTAATCCTCACTCGAGAACATGCTTAGAGAGAGGAGAGAGAGAGAGAGAGAGAGAAACACTGATCAGTTGCCTTCTTTATGTGCCCTGACCAGGCACTGAACACACACAATCTTTTGGTACATAGGACAATACTCAACCAATTGAGCGGTGGAAATTATTTTTTAATTTAATAAATGTATATCAATCATTCACTATAGGAGACATAAAATTAAGTCCTCAGAATCTTCTTTGATGACAACTGTTAATGATAATAGCACTACCACTAATAATAATTTGATTGTAGCCTTAAGGAGGAATACTTTTAGAACTCTATGTTTTATAAATTCAATTTAAATTTGCTCCTTAATTGTTTTGCTCAAAACACATGCATTTTATAATTCAAATATTTAATATTCAATTCTGTCTGCTACCAATATCAGTTCACAGTAAGGGTTTTCAGTGTTGATTGTTCATGACAGAGACAGCTGCAAAATCCTTGTACAATGAATGTTGAACACCTGTTACCATCATTTTGAAAAGTTTCCCAAGGTATTTGTCAGTTTTGATAAATGGTCATGAGGAGGCCAATTCAAATGGGTGACAGACCACTGTGATGCAATTTTATCCATTGCTCTTTGATCGTGGAACAATTCGAAGTAGCCAATGAAAGTCATTCGCATGTCTTGACAGCAAAAAATTAATTATTTGATTGTAAATGTTTACAAATGCTGTGCAAGGCTAACTTTGTTAGAATAATTCAAGTAATTACAATTGCATACCACCGATAAATTAGTAGGTTTTCTGCAAACCCTGGTCTATCTGACTGTATTGAAAATTCTAAATGACCACATAAAAGTGAAGTAAAGATGATCATAAGTAACACGCTATTAACTTCAGGAAAATAAAATGTTATATTGACTCTTTCATTATGGAAAGCCAATTAGCCATGTCAGCACTGTTGACTTAAAGAGTGTGTGCTTGTGAGTTTTGTGGAGGTGTGAATGTGGGACAGGAAGGCATAAAAGCCTTAGTGAATTGAGAGTGTGGTTTTGATATGTTAAACAAAGTAAAAGCAAAGGAAAAAATGACAACCAAAAAATTCATTATGTGTAAATTTAGCAAAATTGCCTTACAAGTTATATCTGTAATCACAGATCAGGTGAGATAATATATTCAGAATTATGAGAATAGTATCTGCCTCAGAACAGCTACTTAATCAGGGTTAGTTATTAATGTAACTTTCTCAGTATGGAAAAGTGGATTGACACATGAATAAATTTAATCAGAATCTTCTAATATATAACACAATCTTTAGAATCTCAAAATTCTTCATACTTGCTTTTTTCTAAAGTAGTGGGATTACAGAGAGATCTCATTGAACAAAAGATGCGTTTTCACATTATCTCACTGACTGGGTTAGAGAAACAATAGAAAAAGGTAATCTTACAAAGTGGGATTTTAAGTAGTTTTCCCATGGGCCCCTTAATTCCTAAAATTTCCTAAACCTGCCTATTTTACCCCTAAAAACTCCTTTCAGTAGTAGATGAACCAAGGTTACTTGTAAGGTTTCTTTCATAGGGCGTAAATGTACTGCAGGTGCTGGACTAGATATTTCTTCTAGGCTTGAAACTGTTATGACACCTCAAGCTCATAACTGACTTGAAGAGGAGAATGTGAAACTGCAAGGATTTTAAGTTCACAGTGTGCCTGGGGCAAAGATGGAATGTAGCTGGTTCCATTACTCAGGGTAGACAAAGTTAAAATTTGAAGTTGCATTTATATTATAGTGCACTAACTTTTCTAGAAAGAAAAGTTCTAACTGGGGAAGCAAACTTCATCCATTTTAGACTATAAAAGAAAAATACATTGTCTTCCATTTTAAAAACAAAATTTAAATGTATATTTCACAGTTAATAACCCCTTCTGAGTATGGTTAGTGATATCTGGATTGCAGACACATTGTTTCAGTAAAACAGAGGTGATCCATTTTAACAACTAAAAGGAAATAATTTTAAAGAAATTAAATAATTGAATCCAACTAAATAATAGGAAAATCATGTGAAAATATTACAATTATATCTTGTTTTTAAAATTCTCACCCAAGGACACGTTCACTGATTTTTAGAGAGAGAGGAAAGGAGAGAGAGAGAGAGAGAGAGATAGATAGATAGAGAGAGAGAGAGAGACCAGGGCCAGGGACAGAATTTGCAACCTAGGTATGTGCCATGGCCAGAACTCTCCAACCAACTGAGCAATGACACTGTCCATGGCTACAATGATCTTAATGAAGTTTTAGAACCTTAGAGTTCTAACACAGTGGTATTCAGAAGGTGAGGGCCTTTAAAATGTCAAAAGAACTGTTTTAGGAGATGGACATGTCAAGAAATTTCTGTGCATTCTCAATTTCCTCATTTATCAACATAAAAGCAAAAACACAATGAATCTCAGAAGTGATTAATTTGTTCTTTTTTTTGTAGTGATGAGTTCCCTGTTTGTTTCCAGAACCTGGAGCTCTGGCGTCTTGTGTACTCTATGTCATCAGCAATCTTTGTTAATACAATGCAGCTCAACTCTGCAATGACCAGCCAATAGTATAACAATTTGGTTTTCAGTTCCACTCTTAATCCTTATCTTATTGGTTAAGGTCAGCAGGCTATTTATCAGTAAATCCCAGGGCACTGTGACCACTAAACCTCCCACAGGCTTCTTAATGATGATGATACAACTTTCTCTTCTCAAGAAGCACACAGCTGGCACAAAGGTAAGTGACCTGAATCCCATCAGCAATACTCCTTTACCCTGTAATCTGCATGCAGTATGATTTGAGTTGCTTCCTAAACTGTGTCTATTTAAGAACATTCTCCCCTGGAGACTTAATTTTCCTCCAAGAGGGAAGTTGTTCTTTTTTTTCTCAATTACATATCAAGATAAGATGCGATTTATTTTCCCAGGGTAGTAGTATTGCATCTCTTTTAGAGAATTTAGACTTCTACAATTGATCACTGTATACCTAGAGCTATAAAAAATAATGGCCTTGTATAGGAAAATACATATATTACAGAGTAAATATCTCCAATGTTACATTTACTTGCATCTTTATTTTCATTGCAATATTGAAATTGCATTTTTTTCACCTATGGCAAACATTTATTGAGCCTTATCAAACACTGACAGGCAGGTAAAATACAAAAGTTTCCATTGGACACCCCTACCCTAAGGAAACAAAATTTATTGATCTCATTAATGGTGTTTCCTTCAACATTGACTTTCTGTAGAACATAACCATAGGTTAAGTGAATGATGATAATGATATATTAAATCATTTTGTGGCTTGACATATATTCCTTTGTGAATTTAGGAAAGTGCCATCCATTGGAATACTTTAAGTCACATATTTATTTATTCATGTATTCATCCATTTATATATTCAACAAATACAGGGTGTCCAAAAAATTTATACAGACTGAATAATTATGAAGGCAGTGTTCATTAAAACACATTTCATTTTCAAAATGTAATAACATCAGCTGTTACAGTGTGTATACATTTTGGGGGACACCCTATACTTTTTGAGCACTTACTAAGTACCAAACCCTGTTGAGCACTCTGACTATATCATTGAACATTTAACAAAACAAACAAAATGTTTTCCCCTTGAAGGGTCAAGTTGATAGGGAGTAAGTTGATAGGAAAACAATTTGAGCAGAGGTAGTTTGTATTGCATATTATGATTTGGTGAGTTTTTGTGCCTTGTAATTATAATGTAACTAGAGGCCCACTGCGCAAAAATTCATGCAGGAGGCAACCTGGTGAGCTGATTAGAGGACAGTGCCTGTGAGCGGCTGGCCCCACCCCACCACCGCCCCTCTGCCACTGCTGGTCACTGCTGCCTGCCCCCCCCCCCCCCCCCGCATTGCCGTTCCCTCCCTCTGCCCACTGGCACATGCCTTGGTTGGCCTGGCACTACCTGCCTACTGGCCCTTCCTGCCCCCCCCATGCCCCCCGTCGACCAGTTGTTCTGCCCTTTGGTCAATTTGCATATTATACTTTTATTACATAGGATATTATTGCAAATTATAATTTTATTTCTTAGGAAGTCATTGCTGGCATTTTGAGAGCAATTTTGGTGATAATTGTGGAAGAAAAAGCCTGTTTGGGGGCTATATAAGAGTGAATGCAAATAGAAAAACAAGAGGCAATTGGGATAGAACAACTGTTTGTAGGCATGTGGCTGCAAAGGAGAAAGAATTCAAGGAACTCCTGGAGAGATGATGGGATAAAGACAACTTTTTTTAAAAATGGTAATATAAAAGAATAGTATATTTTATAGTGATGGGAATGCTCTGATAGAAAGGAAAAATGATGATGAAAAAGATAATTTGGAAAATTTGGGGGCAATTTCCTTGAGAAGTAGAAAGAATGGGATCTGATGTATGATAGAATCTGCGGGTAATGGTCCTACTATGTAGGTAAGTGCAGAGTGGGAGACCTTGTAATTTCTCTTTATTTTCTTGGTGAAGCATGTAGTTTCCTTTTTTTTTGAAAATTTAAATAAATACATTGTACATGCTCCCTTTGCTCCCAAAATATATTTTTAATTTAATGATCATTGGGATAGCATTGTTTTTTTCTTGCTCCTATAAAATATAGAATAGTATAATAGTTAAGGACATTGACTCTGGATATATGCTACTTGAATTTAAAAAGTGTTTTCCTCTTGCCCTAACATGTTGGGCTCAGTGGATAGAGCGTTGGCCCTGCGGTCTGAAGGGTCCTGTGTTTTATTCTGGTCAAGGGTATGTTATGCCCAGATTTCAGGATCCCCAAAAAACCACCAGGGAGCCAGCCGAGTCTGATGCAAAAAGCAAAAGAGTCTTTATTCGAGCTAGCTCGAGCTCCCCGTCTACCACACTCGCTGACGCAGTGGCAGGAGGCAGAGACAGAAAGCTCTGTGTGGAGAGGGGTTTTATAGGGGGGTGGGAGTAAGGGGAGGAGAGAAGACTTGGGCCCTGCCGATTGGCCAGGCGCGAGTCAGTTTCTTGTTACACAGGATGTGGTTGTGTCTATGGCGCACACTTCCCTTGATTATCATTGGTTAGTTTAAAGAAATCCTAGGTGTGGCTAGCAGAGGCTTGGGCTTCTGGGAAGAAGCTCCTCACTGAGCACATGGCTAATGGCTGCTGCCCAAAAATGGAGGATCCCTTTCAGGTACATATCTAGGTTTTAGGCTCGATCCCTAGTAGGGTGTGTGCAGGAGGCAGCCAATCAATGATTCTTTCATCATTGATGTTTCTAACTCTCTCTCCCTCTTCCTTCCTCTCTGAAATCAATAAAATGTATTTTTTTAAAAATGGTTCTCTTGTTAATGTTTGATTTTGAGCAAGTTATTTAAACTCTCTAAGCTTCCATTATTTCATCTGCAAAAGGTCAAAATAAAAATAAAAAATAAATTAAAAATGCCCCATAAGGTTGTTGTAGGGAATTACTAGGTCCTGACTATACAAAACTCTTTACATAGCATCTAACAATAAAATAGCAGTCCATTGCTATTGATCCAAATGCAAGGATATTTACATGAACGTATCTATACAGTCGGCTAAATAGAAAAAAATTAAACTGTGCTCCCTTCAGCTCTTTATCTCCTTTACCCTGTCTCTTGTGTAAGTGGCAACATGATCATTGCCGGATTTAAGGCCCACAGATTCAGCGCCTGACATTCCACCTTCATTCTTTACTCTACATTGTTTGCCATAGTCACACAGGATAAAAAGTCAAATATTTTTCTTCATTCACAAGCCTTAAAATGGTGCTTTTCTGCTTAAGTTAATAAACTCCACTTCTAAATTTTATATATACATATCTAAAAGAATAGTGTGTTTTATAATATAGCATATTTTATAGTATATTTGAAATATATATATTTCCAAACCTCATTCTGAAGAGGTAAATTTATTTTCAATCAAACAACTGTCTTCAAAATTAAGCAGAGAACTCTCAGCCATTGAATTGTAGTCCCAATAATTAGGTTCAATTGCCTTCTTAAAGGTCAGGTTTGGCTTAATGTGCTTTAGGGGAAAGGCCTCTTGCCTGCTAGTGCTTTTCATCACAAAAGGCTTTTCTTTACCAAACTTTTCTGCCTCCAGGTAGCCTGAAAAATGAAATAAGAGGAGGGAAGAGATGTGTGGCATCACTCTCAATTTCCTGACTTCAAAATGTATATTTTTCTCTCTCTTCATAAGGGAAGATTAAAAACGTCCCTACTATTTAGCATTATAAGGGCCTACTACCTACGTTTCTTTCAATTATGAAAGGTTTTGCTGCTGTATGTTATCTTTGTAAAATCTTCCTTTTCAGGAAACTACTTTTTGTACTTGGAATATTTGATTTAAAATTGCTTTCCAGCTTGAAATGATCTCTTAGCCAACTTCTAATTCCCCTAGTGACACCCCTGTCAACTTCAGATAAAAACTGCCTTGCCGCCGAAACCGGTTTGGCTCAGTGGATAGAGCGTCGGCCTGCGGACTGAAGGGTCCCGGGTTCGATTCCGGTCACGGGCATGTACCTGGGTTGCGGGCACATCCCCAGTGGGAGATGTGCAGGAGGCAGCTGATCGATGTTTCTAACTCTCTATCTCTCTCCCTTCCTCTCTGTAAAAAATCAATAAAATATATTAAAAAAAAAAACACAAAAAAAAACTGCCTTGCCTTTTCTTCCTTTCTTTCTTCCTTCCTTCCTTTCTTTCTTTCTTTCTTTCTTTCTTTCTTTCTTTCTTTCTTTCTTTCTTTCTTTCTTTTTTTAGAATCTTCCAGGCACAAAGTACACATGTGAAATGATTTGAATAGCAAATTAATATCTAATTAAGCAGATATCATTGTAGCAGGAATAAATAAAGGTGTGCTTACATTAAGTAGGTGTCCAATGTAAGAGCTGATTACTATATTGCATGGTTAAATAGACTTTGCACATAAAACTTAGTAAAATATTCTAAGCTTTCTATTTGAATTCCACGTTAGGTGGGGAGGTAGCAAGCTCTTCACAAATCAGTTCATAAAGGCCTAATCATAGAAAGATAGTTTCATGAGCACTTGCAACAATCAGTAAAATAGAGCTGGCACGTACTGAAGTTGAGGTCAAATGCAGTGTTGTAACAAAATCATGGAGGTTGGAATGTAATGTGCCATGACAGGACTTTGCATAGTGTTGAAGGAGCAAAGTTGAGAGAGAAAGAAGAGAGAGAGAGAGAGACTACATACATACATATACATACAAGTATACATAAGTTTATACTATATATAAGACATAAGATATAAGATGTGCATATTCACATGTACACACACACAAAGTTGTACATAAACATACAAAACCAGAAGCAAGCACTATCAAAATAATATTATATTATTTTGTAGATCAGAATTAATGTAATATATTGTAAATCATTCTCAAATTTCTGGCAAATCAGTTAAAATGCATCTTTGAGAAGGAGCTGAAAATGAAAAGGATCATGTTTTTATTTGGAGAGAAATGTAAAACCAAATAATGTGAACAGAAAGAGACAGGAAAAGGAAAATGTACAATATAATAAATGATACCATCACAATGGTTATTATTGCCAACTCTCTGAATAGTAGTAGAAAAGTGCTAGATTGCTGGTGATGAATGTCCAGTACCACTACATATGTGAAAATGAAAATCAAGATTGAGAATGAAGGAGGAAGTCTAGGCAATTTCAATACACTTAAAATGGAGTGCATATACAATCAACACACTTTGCAATTTTAGAGCTTTTATTGAAAGGAGGAGCCTGTTAAAGCAGGCTTCAGAGGTCAAGCTATGCCCCTCTTTCCCCAACTGAGAGCAGTGCTCTCTGGTTTGATGAGAAAATATTAATCTTACCTTCAAGACGCGCACCTCCAGTCAGTACATCGCCCTCTGTCATATTGTTTTGCTGGGACCCTGAGTACAAAACATGGCAAGAGTGATGGATTTAGAGCAGATGGAGGCATTGCCAAACTCCCAAAGCTTTGCTTGCCTCTGTGTTAACAGATGAAGACAGAAGAACAGATGCCAGAAACAATCAAACAGTTCTTAGGGCAGGAAAAATGAACACTGAAGGAAAACTGTGTCTTGCCAGAACAGATGATCAAGAAATCTGATGATAAAATGCTGTGTCCAGATGGCATTTACCTCTGATTTCTCAAGGAAAAGGAATAATGATGGATAGAAAAAATTACCATGCCAAGAGAAAATTTAATTCCCTATGAAATCATGGGAGGCAGACAGTGCAGAAACAATAACAACAACAACAAGTATATATGTATATATATATATATATATATATATATATATATATATATATATAGAGAGAGAGAGAGAGAGAGAGAGAGAATTATGAAAATCTTAGAGTTTATAGACATATAGACACTTTTGCATAAATTATGACAATGTTATTATAGATTTTAACAATAATCCCTCCTTCTTTTCTTATCCTCAGGGATTATATTCCAAAACCCCCAGTAGATCAGTAGATGCCTGAAGCTGTGGATAATCCTGAACCATATATATAAAGTTTAATTTATAAATTAGGCACAGTAAGAGATTAACAATAATAGCTAATATTAAAATATAACAATTAACAATCTACTGTAATAAAACTTATGTGAATGTGATCTCCCTTTCTCTTTCTCCAGTAGTTTTTGTATTTTTCAGTTCACCCCTATTCCTAAATCTGTGTAACTGATACAGTTGTAATGAGCTAGTTATTAATATAGGAAAGGAGCAAAAGAATGGTGAGGCATTATAAGCATGGTCATGTGGGCAGCTTCACCAGGAAGCTGCAATTTCGCACTCCCCAGGCCACTGTGGGAAGGGACTGGACAAAGGGAAGAAAAGGCACATGCGGAGCTGGGGTGACATAGGGAAGGTGTCTGTCAACCAAACCCGGGAACAGAGATCATTGGATAGAGAAGGTGGGGCCACTGCACATTCTTGAAAATTTGGGAATACATACTCCCCCAAAACAAAGGGATTCTCTCTCTTGGCTCTCTGCTTCCTTTGTCTTCGCTCCTGCCTGTGTTCCCTCCATAGTCATGTGACCCTGCAGTCTCCACAGACAGGGTTTAGTCCTGTGAAACCTAGAAAGTTGCTGAGCATTGGTGGTGGTCTGTGTACCCTGACACAGGGATTTCCATGTTTGGAGCTTCAACACCCAGTTCATGATTTGGTTTGTCCCTTTTTCTATTCAGATAATTATGATTGCTAGAGTTGCAGCCTCCTTCAGCCTGGGAATCTAAATGAGGTTGATGCAAAGCAGAATGACACTCTTGCAAGGTGTGATGAGACTTCTGCTGTTTTAAGTCATGGAAAGTTTGGGGTTATTAACTCAGTATGAGTATCATGGCTGATTAAAATATTAATCAATACAGTCAGGATGTTCATGGTACACCTGCTAATTTATTCAAGTTAATTGGTTTTAGAATGTAGTTAGTAATCTAATTGTGTAGAATAGTGTTTAAAAAGGCTTTGGGCAGTTGCAAAGCAAGTTGAAGTAGCATGTTTTATTTAAAAAGACTGCACCCGCTAACAGAAGCTGGAGAATGTAGTTTTCAATTCCAGTATCCTCTGAAGAGATATTCATTAGAAAGCCCAACAATTTCAGAGGATCAGTGCATTATATATGCCATAACTTGGTGCTCACTGTGCATTTTAGTTTAAGGTTATTAGTATGGGAAACCTAGTGGATTCCCAGAGGTGAATAAAGTCTGAGTCTAGATAAACTGGGTCAGGTGTTCATGTCTAGGGATGAGTCCAGAGATTTGATCCTAAGCCAGGACATCAAACAATGTGGCCTGTGACGGAGAGAGGAGAGGTCTTTCAGAAAGTAGTTTTTATTACATTCCAAAGTAAGTTAAAAAACCTCATCTGATGGGAATCAAAATGACAGGAAAAAAATATAAACAGAAGACCTCCCGTTAGCATCCTGGAACCCTGGCACAATGAGAGAGGGTTAGAAAAACAACATGTTAGGGGCCTAGGGCAGGAATTCTCAACAGTGCCACTGACATTTTAGGCTAGAGTCTAGTCTAGCCACTAGACCATTTATTGTTGTAGTGGAATGTTCTCTACATTGTCAGAGGTTTAGCACCAGATGCCAGTAGCATCCCTGTGTTGTAACAACCAACACTCTGCCAGACATTGCTAAATGTCTAACAGTTGGCAGAATCTGCATCTTCCCGGTCCCCAAATTGAAAACTATTGGACTAGAGCAGTGGTTGGCAAACCATGGCTGGGTAAACCGCGGCTCGCGAGCCACATGCAGCTCTTTGGCCCCTTGAGTGTGGCTCTTCCACAAAATACCAGCATCTGTGCATGGGCCACGAAGTTTCAATCGCACTGTACGTGAATACCCGCATGTGGAATTTTGTGGAAGAGCCACACTCAAGGGGCCAAAGAGGGGCATGTGGCTCGCTAGCCGCGGTTTGCTGACCATGGGGAGGATAAGGTAGAAAACTCAAATTTGAAGAGAACATAAAGATAAAGAAGATCTTCCTAGAACTTAGGAAACCTGGGCACAAGGGCAATGAACTAGTATAAGGGAAGTGGGTGATGGGAAAACCCAGTCCTTGGAGTAAAAACCTGAAGATCCAGAAACTAGATGCGGTCTAACTGATAAAGAGACAAATCCAGAAAACACTGATCTACCAAACTTCCCTGAGCCAGGGATTAAGTCAGAACACCAAAGGGTATAAATACCCCTGTCAGGTTGAGTACACTGGCTGGACTATGAAAGAAACATGAGGGAGGTAGTTAGGCATACCATTACTGAAATAAGATGCCGGCACTTTGGCCGGCTTAGTCCCCCTATTCTTTTTCAGGGAAAAAAGACAGAAAGTGTTTTCTTTCCCTAATAGACAGCGGTTCTCAACCTTCCTAATGCCGCGACCCTTTAATACAGTTCCTCATGTTGTGGTGACCCCCAACCATAAAATTATTTTCGTTGCGACTTCATAACTGTAATTTTGCTACTGTTGTGAATCATAATGTAAAGATCTGATATGCAGGATGTATTTTCATTGTTACAAATTGAACATAATTGAAGCATAGTGAGTAATCACAAAAACAATATGTAATTATATATGTTTTCCGATGGTCTTAGGCGACCCCTGTGAAAGGGTCGCTCGACCCCCAAAGGGGTTGCGACCCACAGGTTGAGAAACACTGCTCTAAACAGAGACTAACTAAGTGGCCTGCTGCAACTCTTCTTTATAATGTGTGTGCGATGGGAGAGTCAGGACTGAGGACTTCCAAGAAGAAATTCCTCTCAGCTGATCTGTGGCCATGCTTCCCCAGGTTTCTAGGTTTTGGGTCTCAGTGACATTGCCTCTTGCTGGTCGGGATCTGGAATGGTAGCTGCATCAAATTCTACTTCTTTTTATATCTGCCTTCTCTCTGCTGCAGTCCTGTACAGTAACAAAATGAAATGCAAGTCCCAGATCTGTGTGATGTCACTAAGAGCCCAGTTCCCAGCTCTCTGTTGAGCTCCTTCTCTTCTGCACTGAGTCAGGACTCAGAGACAAGATTTTCCCTGGACTCCAGTTAAATTTACACACAATCAATGGCAGAGCCCATCACTCTGTCCTGAGAGCATGAAATCCAGGTAACTCAGCAATTGGAATTCTTCCTCCATAGCCCCCATCACCAACCACCCATTTGGAGAATAGCTGATGCTCCATGAGTGCTTATTAGATGAGTAACCAAAATGTGTTGAGAGATCATTTTATTCACATTGCATTAACTCCTCACAATTACGGATGTTTTGTATTATTGTACCCATTTTTCAGATGAGGCTTGATGAGATTAAGTCATCTCCCCAAAGTTACAGAAGAAGTGCATAATGGTAGATCTGGGATTCAAACTTATGCCTTTTTGATTCCAGAGCTTGTATTTTTCTTCTCCTCCCATTGTTTCCAACACTGAGAACCACTGCAGTGATTCTCACACTGAAGGGTGCATCCCAATCCCCTAGATACTTATAAAACCAATCGTAATCTACCCCCTCCTTGAAGTTTCTTATTTAATGAGACTGGAATGAAGCCTGGGCTTTAGCTGTTCTCTATTCAAGCCTCCTTACCTTAAGAGGTTATTCCGTGCTTGAAAGTTAATCAGATGTACATAAACGTGAAAGAGCCATAGAGAAATTTCTCTCAACCTTAGCTAGACACAGGTTAATATTTTTGGTTATTGACCTGCAGTGCTTTCAATATGAGCCTTATGAAATGACTCGAAGCATCCTGTGAGTTTCATCTCTAGGACCTTTCCTTATTATACAAAACTTCGTGGCCTGAATTGTATGTCAATAGGGAACATCTTGTGCCTACAGATGAAGAGATTTGGTTTTCATAAAGAGGTTAAATATTGTATGAAGAGCAGCTGGTATAATAATTCAAACTTGACACTGGCAAATTCCAACTCTTGTTGTTTTTTAAAGGGAAGACTGTAGTCAACCTACAAAAGTGCTACAGGATTTGAACCTTGTCCTACCACTGGCCTCACATGCTCACACGCTGCCCCTTGCTCACTGAGGTCTGGTCCCCCTGACTTCCTTGCTGTGCCTGGAGCATACGTGTCTCTTTCTCATAGTTTTTCTGCTGGCAGTTTCCACTACTTGGGATATTTCCAAACCTCAATTCCTTACCTAAATGTCACTTTTCACTAAGGCCTCCCATGCTTTAAATTTCAGTCCCTCCTGTGATCATCTTGATCTGCCTTTTCTTACCTTTTGTTGTTGTTATGTTATCTCTAACATGCCATAGAATATCTTTTTGTTTATCATGGAATAAAATTTCCTTAACTTCAGTCATTTGTTTAGTATATTGTTCTTTGCAGAATTCAGATTTTTTTATATGAAGATCTTCTTTTCTATTGAGCTGGGAAGAATCCGACTCCTGCTTTTTAGAGTTACTGGTCTTACTAGTCTGTGGAGCATGAAAAAGAATGGGAGAGCACGTGGAGGGTTAAAGGTTGCGGTATAGTGACACCACAGAGACTACTCCACTGCTCCTTTCCCTCCTTTGCCCATGGAGTTTGTCAAAGAGCAGAAAACTTTCAAAAGGAAAAAAAAAATTATTTTTAGCCAAAAATAATTGAGAAATCCTTGTAGGCATTAGAATTAGAATTAGGCACCTGAGGAAGTTCTATTTTGCACTGCAGTAATTGACAGACTACGCTTAAAGAATTACCTTTTGTTCATGCTTTTGTCTTCTCCATGACACATTGCCTTCTGGAATGACTTGAAGCATACTGTGACTTTCATCTCTAGGACCTTTCCTTATTATACAAAACCTCATGTTTGAATTGTGTGTCAATGGGGAACATCTTGTGCCTACAGATGAGAGATTTGGTTTTCATAAAGAGGTCAAATATGGCATGAAGAGCAGCTGGTATAATAATTCAAACTGAACACAGGAAAATCCTTTCCTATTTTTCTAGAAATAATATGAATGTTTGGTTTTCTTCTTGAAGACAGCAAATAAAATTGTAGAGGTAGTGAATGAGCTTACCAAACAGTTGAGCTAGGGGCTTTTCAAATGGATGGGTTATATTAAGCAAAAATATTATTTTAGAATTTTTTGAAAGGAAACCCTTAGAGTATGAATTAATTTTGAAGGTTATAAACTTGGCATTATATCAACCTTTTACTATTTAGGTGATTTCAGCAGAGTGATGCAAATTAGTTAAATTTTCCCTTTAGAAAAAAAATGTGTGTATTGCTTCAAAAGACTTATTTTATTGCATGATGTTCATTTAGAAGAATTTATAGCGTTCATATTTATAGACACATTGCCATGGGGAAAATGTCTCAAATTACAATCTCAGGTAATACAAATGTTAGCTTAGATTTATTTTTTAATAAACTATCTTTAATTTAACCAAAGACAGCTGTTAGGGTAAAACCTGTTCATTCAATATTATCAAACTGGTTTTGTTCATACGTGACTGGGGTATATTCTTTTTCCAAGAATTAATTTTAAGGTTAAACTCCACCCATATGAAATGCACTTACTTTTGTGTTGTTGTTGTTTTTAAAATATATTTTTATTGATTTCAGAGAGAAAGGGAGAGGGAGAGAGAGATAGAAATATCAATGATAAGAGAGAATCATTGATTGGTTGCCTCCTGCATGCCCCTCACTGGGATTGAGCCCGCAACCCTGGCATATGTCCTTGATCAGAATCAAACCCAGGACCCTACAGTCCACAGGCTGATGCTCTACCCATTGAGCAAAACTGGCTAGGGCTGCTTTTGTGTTTTTAACAATGGGAAACTTTAAATATATAGAAGTTTTGTTTATTTTTTTACTACAAAGTGGCAATAACTTGTGAGATAGTGGTGTCATGGCAACAAAATGCTAAGCTTATGCTCTGTTCAAAAGCAGGCGAACTGAGTACCTACTTATCACTGACTGATTTAACTGCTGGATTGAGTGCTTCACCCAGTAATTATTGTGAACTCTCTATGTACTTACCACTACAATTGGATTTTGGGGATTTTAATATGAACAAAGCAAAAACCCTAAACTCAAGAAGCATCCATTTGAATAGTGAAGTATGATTAAGGCAGTCAACTTGTACATATTTTCCCAGTTAATTATGGTCCTGTAAACAGTGAATATTGATATCATATTCACTTTTTGATTATGTAGAACAAGCCTGACAAACTACCCTCGGCAAGCCTCCTGTTTAGTGCAGCCTATGATCTAAGAATGTATTTTACACTTCTAAATGATTATATTTTAAATGGTTTTGGAAGGGCCTACATAATGTCCTAGAATTTTTATTCTGTCTCACCAAGCCTGAAATATTTACTATCTTGGCCTTTAAGAAAAAGTTTGCCAGGAAGAGATTAACCAAAAAAACTTATATGTATACATGCAAAACCCATGGACACAGACAACAGTGGGGTGAAGGCCTGGGGAGCGGATGGGAGTGGGGAGGAGGGAGTCAATGGGGAAAAAAGGGGGGCATCTATAATACTTTAAACAATAAAGGTAAATTTTAAAAAAGTTTGCCAACGCTGATATAGGATGCAAATATATCTATATTGTCTCTGAAAGAGAAATGTAGTATGTCCTCTGGTCCCTCCCAGAGGATGTATTGGTGGGTATGGGAGGGTGCAGATTTGGTGTTATGCAGACTGCTTGTGATAAATTCACTCTATTTCTATTTTAATCTTTTTTTTCATTATGTCAAGAAAATTCTAGCATCTAAAACTTACTGACCATAGTGCCACTGACCCAAGCTTCATGCAAACTATCAAATAAACTGGGAGGACACTTCAACCTGCATGAGCTAATACAGATATTACATTTAGAACATCTGGTATGTACCCATATCAATACATTCATATCAATCCAGTGAGTGATCAATTCCATCCTTCTTAATCTAGCACTTTGGGAATCCATTCTCATATATTCCCAAGCTTATGGCAATATAAGTGAGCAAAACCTTGCAATTCTTATGGAATATAAACTATTTTCTCTCGCGTCAAACTGGCATGTGACCCAGTGAGAGATCGAGAGGTAATGAGGGCGGTCCAGATATGTCTTGGGAACAATAAGCATGCCAACTGGTTCAGGTGAGTTTATTTCAGCTTCATAAAGCCAGAGGAAGCTACTGTCTTCAGATGTGATGAGGGTGAATGCTTACTGACTAAGTAGGTTTAAGGTAACTTCAGGGTTCAAATTCTCATTTTGGGGGGTATGCCCAAATGTCTACATTTCCAGTCTCACAACCAGTGATGGTCAGTTTTATCTGGCAATTTGCCTAAGCTAGAGTCCTTATTTACTCAATCAAACACTAATCTAGGTATTGCATAAAGTCATTTTGTACATGAATTAAATTCAAAATAAATTGACATTAAATAAGGGAGATTGTCCTAGTTGACCAGGGTGGGCCTGACCCAATCAGATGAAGGGTTTTAAGGGCAGAACAGAAGCTTTTGTGAAGAGGAAGAAATTCTACTGTGGACTGCGGATCCCTGAGGATGGGACACTGCCGGACTAGCATAGGTGCCTTAGGAATGCTATATGGACCCCCATGGGACTGTAAGCCAATCCTTTCACAAGGAGGATCAGGCCACCTGGTGTCTTACTTCTCTGAGGGAGAAATGAGACTGGACCTGGAGTATAGAAAATACCAGCAAAACTGTTGCTTTGAGGGCCAACTGCTCCTGACTGAGTGAGGAACTGTTGCTGGGTAATGCTGTCAGGAACCAGAGGCAACAGGAAACGCCGTGCCTCTTTCTTGTGTTACCTGTGGGCAGAATTCAGCAGGGACCAGAGATGTGTTTTGCAGAATTCTAGCCCCAGGATCACAGGAATGAGCAAGGTTCAGTTTGAAGCTGAGAGTCAATAGCTATTAACAAACACACTGGTCACTGTTTTCACCGTAGGGGATTACAAAGGAGAATTTATGTTGAGCTCCTAGGAAAAAAATGCCCACAGAAGACATTAAGATTCATCTCCAGGTTTGGCCATCCTAAATACTATTTTTTATTAGTGGCTATCACTGCCATAGTTTCCTAGTAGCTGCAGTTCAATTTATTAAATATGCATTTGTCATTTATTATAGATACAAACCCAGTTAAGTGTAGTACCATAACCTTGTGAGAATAGGCACAATTTGAGGACTTTTATTCAGATACTAGAGGCCCAGTGCACAAAATTCGTGCAAGAGTAGGCTTTCCTTCCCTCTGGCACCAGGGACCTGGGCTTCCCTCGAAGCCCTGGCTTCATCCGGAAGGTCGTCTGGAAGGACATCTGGTCTAATTAGCATATTACGCTTTTATTATTATAGATATTTTTTGCTAGCAAACAGAAACTCCCAAACCTTGAGACTATGTCACATGGGATCTGCAACTATAGTTTTCCTATGGATGAAAAGATAAACTTATGTTTCCCTCATAAAAGCTGCCACATAGCAAATCCTGCTGAAAAATGGAGAAAAAGAGCCAAGTTTCATGCTTTCTAGATGAGAATAAGTTAGAAATCACACTAAGTCCCTGACTATGTCTTTAATACCGGTTAAAAATAGTCAATATGTATGAGGTTTTGGCTGCAATTACTTTGAATCAACAAAAGACCATGGAGGTAGCTGTGTGGGAATATCATGAATACTCAATGCAAGGTGAACTTCAGAAAGAAACTCAGTACTTGATTTAAGAGATAAGAATGAAATGTAATTTCAAAAATAGAAACCAAAGGGCATGTTTCCTAAGACTTATGTTTCAGGAGAATCAGGATGTTCCACAGCTTATTCGCCAGAATTGGGAAATGTAAAGTCACATTCTGAGACGTGTTTGCAGTCTTATCAGATTTGCAGTACCCAGGTCTCTTTCGTCCCTGTGGTGACAGTTGGTTACAATAAAATAAAAATATTGCATTTGAAAAGAGCAGTACGGAGCCTCTGCACCCCAGAGTTCTGTGGAGAAGGCTCCTGTCAGGGAGACACAGCCAGACACATACGTGTGCGCTAGTGAACGTTGTGGTCATGACTGCCCGGCCTCCCGACAAGCGGGCAGCTGGGCAAGAGCGCAAGCTGATTGCCTTTATCTCGCAGCAACTTTTCTCCAGGGAACTAGTATTTACCTTCAGACTGCGCTGAATTTCAAATAGCCTCCTTTCTCAAAATATTTCTTTGAAAATGTTCCATTTGCCCATCAGACAGGACACCCACCTAATTCAACATTTTCATGTTCAAGTCACATAGTCAATGACATGTTTTAAGATATCTAGCATATTTCTTTATATGAGAGCATGAAAATAAATATTTCCGTTTCAATGATCCCTTTTAATCAGGAGAAATGTCTGTGTGTCCCTAACTGACTTTAGCATTGTCATGTGTGTAGAAGCATTATGTTTAAATGTAGTAAGAAATTGGTTAAGGACCCAGATATGCTGCAAATCAATACAATGTTTGTATTTTTTGTTTTCAATAATTAATAATGATAATTAATTTAACTTGTTGTAAAAAGTCATCCTCCTTCTTCTAGTTGTTTTGTCCCTTATGCATTTGCTATATTATACACAATTGCCAAAATTACAGGTAATTATATATTTTAACCAGGAAAATAGTGAAACCGTTAAAATACACACCAAAAAGCCACTTTTTGTAGTAAATATTATTTTCCTTTCATTACATGTCTAATTGCAAATAAGTAGGAAAGGATAAAACCAAATAAAAATACAGTACACTTGTACCATTTAAAGTGATTTATTTCAGAATAAGTGAAATTTATATCAAAAGGAAGTTGGGTTTTAATAGAAAGCTTAGGAGCTCCTGGAAGAATGATATAAAAATAGAGGTGGTGTCTTCAAATTATCCTGTTAAATAGAAACCATCATTTCTTTCCCTGCTCATGCATTTTTAGCACCATGTGACACTGGCCTATATTTTACACCAAATTAAAGTGACCTCCATTTAAATTGTGGCTTCTCTGCACCAACTGTGTGTGACTTTGGCAACTTACACAAAGTCTCTGAGCTTGGCTTTCCTCATCTGTAAGATATTGGGATAATGACAAAAATAATACAGTTTGTTTGAGAATTTAGTGATCTAGCATGTGAATTGTATATTATAATAGTTTCAATAGCTGTAGGTTCTCTGACCCAGACACTGTAGCTGGATATATATGTGATCTCAGCTTATGTTTTATCAGAGAGAGAGAGGGGCGGGGAGAGAGAGAGAGAGAGAGAGAGAGAGAGAGAGAGAGAAGAGGGGATTGAAGGAGGAAGGGAGGGAGTAATGACAATGGACCACAGGGACATGGGAGCCCTTTATCTTTGTACTCTGAATCCTCATATATGCCTATACACATATCAAAAACTCATGTTATTTGGGTTTATTTTTAATTACTTATCTCCCACACATTTTGGTTTATTTCTACCTATTTTAGAAAATCATAAAAAAAAAACCCACAAGTTTATTTCTTAAGTGAATAAGTAAATAATGCTCAGTTTCTTGTATTTTTCTCAACCAGCTCTTTTTCTTCACTCACTACTCCCAAGCTCTAAACAGCAAAAAATAAAACAGGGAAGTGAGTGCAGGAACTTGCAGGCGCGTGGAGTCATGAGTGCTCCCACGGTGATCCAGTGTCATCTTATACTTCACTGTTTTGTGTCCCCAGGCAAGTCAGGATTTTGCTATTGGAGAAAGGTTAAATTATTGTTGGCATTCTGCAGGAATAGAACACCGGAGATTAAATAGCATTGTTTTAGAGGTACACGCAAGCAGGAGTTGCCTTCTACCTGTTCTTCAATTCAGTTGTGAAATAGGGGGGAAGGAGGTCAATGAAGAAACGACATAGCAGTGGTTGGTGTTCTGTTTGAAAAGCATCTTGTGAATGACTATGAATGTTTGAGTTAAACATTGGGTTAAACTGGAGTCATAGCTCTCAGCGTCCAAGAAGCCAGGGAGCTAAGGGGCTTGCTGTACATAATTGCTGACATGCCTAAGCATTCTGCTCTGCCAATTTCCAAACCACAGGAGTTACTTGTATTCTAATGGAAAAAGGCAGGTGTATCTTTGTACGTGCCTGAGTGCACTCTCAGGCTGAGTTTTAGAAGCCCAAATAAGCATCTATGAAAACTTGTTTTCATTCCTTCTCTTTTCACTTACCATATTTAAAAACAGGACAATGACATCAATGTATAATATCATTGGGACTTTAGAGAAGAACACCTTAAAATTAACTGTAATTCCATAGCATGTAATAAGTTAATCATGTGCTGTACAAATAATAAAATATGATTAAAGGGTATGTATTTAAATTAAACTACAATCTTCTTTTTATTTTTTTAAATATATTTTTATTGATTTCAGAGAGGAAAGGAGTGGGAAAGAGAGATGGAAACATCAATGATGAGAGAGAATCATTATTTGGCTGCCTCCTGCATGTTCCCTACTGGGGATCAAGCTTGCAACCTGGATGTGTGCCCTTGACCAGAATCAAACCTGGGACCCTACAGTCCACAGGCCGATGATCTATCCACTGAGCAAAATGGGCTAGGGCAAACAACAATCTTCTTTTTAAACTTATTCTGAAATCTATTTCAAAAATGAAATAAAGCATATTTCATCCTTTGGCTCATTCAGAGGAAAATATTAGAATAAATTTGTTTAATATGCTGGTGGTTAGTATTAATTATGTCCAGTCCTCAAAAGACTATATAAAAATTACAAGAAGGTGAAGTAGTCATCTTTTATTTTGATGTTCCAGTCACCATACTTAGAGTAACAACTCAAATTTTGATTGAGAATGTGATCCCAACTCCTCCATTGTCAGTCTGTGCAACTTGATGGGACTCCATCCCTCCCTCCAGAAAATTGCCAAAGAGGAGATCCAGGTAAAAGCCACTGTGGTTCAGGGCTGAGCACATGACCTAAACATGGATCACATGACATATGTAGAAGCCACCATAAAACAGGGTTTCTGCTTATTTTTTTGCATGGAAATTTCTGGGCATCCATCTTGTAACCACAAAAGAAAGATCTACTATATAACAATGAGAATAGAGATGAGCTGAGGGAGGCAGGAGATAGCAAAGAAATGGATGCTGATTGCATCACCTTAGCTTTTATATTCAGAGATACCTAAAAGCAAATCTGAGACCCCAATTCCATAAATCAATACAATTCATTTTGCTTCAGTCAGTTTCAATTATGTTTTCTGTCATTTGCAGCTAAATGAGACCAACTTCAGGTACAGTGAGATAAGAGATGCTCTTCATACTGTACTATTTAAAAATATTCCTATGTTTATATTAACATATTTATAATAGTTCAAATAATCACAGATTTTGATGTACAAAAGATAATCCTAAAGGAATTACTACTGGTATTATAGCTTAATAAATCTCACACTTATGATTTGTCATATTTATCTTAGGAAATAGTATTCTCTTCTCCCAATAAATGAGAGTTTATGTATTTTCAGTAGGACCTAGAAATCATGGGGGAGTAGCTAAGAATAAATATTTATAAACAAAGTGACTCTTTTATAATACATCTTTGATTTATTCTCTTGTCCCTAAGTAGGTCATTGAATAGTCCTGATCTTTAGGCTTTCAAAAAGAATAAATAAAAATCATTAATTCTTAGGGAATTTATTCTTAAAGAATGAAAAGTAAAAATGAAATTATTTTTACTTGATTTATTGATAATTCAAACTTTAATCAGGCCATTACTTTAGGAAATCTATGAGTATTCAATTTATCTTTGCTTCTTTTTTAAAAAAGTGCTTTAATCAAAGAAAGAATGTGTTTGTTAACATTGGTATATTTAGCCTTTCCCAGTAGTCAGACCATTCTAAGCTAGAGGCAAGAAGCCTTGTGCAACTAAAGTTTCATTTTCTCAGCAATGCTTAGACTCATTCACCTCCTTGATTGGATGGAAGCTGGCACCACAGGGCTCCAGGTTTGTGCTCTGATTCATCATTGCTTGGAAGTGATTTAGAACTCGCTGTTGCTATATTAGTTCTGTCTCTACCCACACATTTTTTCTACCCTATTAATAGATCTGATTTTTACCTATTCTTAAGTGTAGAAAGCCCATGTACCGTAGTTCCTAATTCCCATTGTGGCCATTTATGTATTTTATCAGACCCTGTCAAAATACTGGGTACATTCCTTATTTCTAGTGTCTATTTCGGGAAATGAAACCCACCTCCTGACCTCTCGAGTTTGTTTCTAGATGCCAACAGATCTGAAAAATCTTACTGCTGAGTTTTAGTAAATTGTTGCTGAAATCTTGTAACTGGTTGGACTGCTTACAACTGAATGATGGTTTGGAACACCTGCTGAAACTCTTGGATAGCATGCTTTCTCCTTCCAGATTGACTCTCACAATCCATAGAGGTTTCCACCAATGGCTGCTTGATTCTAGAGAATGTGATCCTTCTAAGTCTATCTTTTTCTCCTATTTTTACCGTGGTCACCAACTAGTTTTTTGTTTAAATGTCAGAAGAAACAACAAAAGAGAATTTCACATTAAGAAATACTTTCCATTTTGAAGTACAGTCTATAATTTTTTATGCTATATACTTTACATTTTATAGCAGTCTATAAGTTTTTGTATTAACTTTGGGAATTAAATGCTGAGTATGCCAAGAAGGTAAGGCATTGGACATTCATTACGTGGGCCATTTCATAGGTTGTGTTTGCAGTGACCAGTCTTGAGGGATTAAATACTTAATATCTCCTACTCCAATAAAGTATATGCTTATCTGCTCACTGCTATAAAGTGGCAGACTCCCCAAGCTAAATGTTCCTCCAATGTTTCCACTGTGTGGGGCAGTGTCTAGGCTAATCTACAATCTCCCTGTGGAAACTGAGGCTCGAGGCACTGATATGATAGCAATTCTTTGCTCACCACTGACCATGATTATGCTAACACTCCAGCTATTGTCGTTTCTATGACTAATAAAGCCTTTTGTCTCTGACCCAGGTGCCCCAAGACCTCTGTTGGATTCCATGAAATTGTAATAAGCTCACTTGTTATTTTTCAAGTGGGATAAACCCTTAGACATTTAGAGTTGTTAACTAGAATCAGGGGACACTTTAGATTAAGGAAAACAACAACAACACAATCCTATAAATTCTGTTTGTTTATCTTACACTTTTAAAATACAAAACTCTCAATATACAGTAGCTAAGACTTCCATAAAAACTGTCATCTTTACACTCTAGTTTATTGCTCATAAAAACCCTGCTAATTTTATTTATCTACACTAATAAAAGACAAACATGCGAATTGACCATACCTTTGTTACACCTTAAGCCACGCCCACCAGCCAATCAGAGTAACTATATGCAAATTAACCCAACCCAGATGGCAGCTGGCAGCCACGGAGCTAGAGTGAGCAGGAGGATTGGTTGCCCAGTGATGGAGGAAGCCAAGCTTCCCGCCTGCTGCGGCTGGCTCTGAGCTCCACTGAAGGTAACAAAGTTTTAATTATAGAAGATAAATAAACCCCAGATACCTGCTTTCCGCTGGCCCTGGCCACGGAGTTGAAGTGAGCAGGAGGTTTGGGTTGGCCCTGGTGATGGAGGAAGCCAAGCTACCTGCCCGCCCTGGCCGGCTCTGAGCTCCACTCAAGGCTACAAAGTTTCAATTATAGAAGGTAAATAAATCCCAGAATAAAAAAAAAAAAGAAAAAGAAGAGGCTGGGAGCTCATGTTGCCGGGGGGCTTGGCCAGCCTGAAAACGGCCCTCAGCCCCTCACCCAGACTGGCCAGGCACCCCAGTGTGGACCCCCCACCCTAAAAAGGGTGTGGCCAGCCTGAAAACAGCCATCAGTCCCTCACCCAGGCTGGCCAAAACTCCATGGGGTGAGGGTCCCCACTGGGGTGGGCTTGACCAACCTGCAAACAGTCATTAGCCCCTCACCCAGGCTGGCCAGGCACCCCAGTGGGGACCCCCACCCAGAAGGGGGTGTTACCAGCTGCAAACAGCCATCAACCCCTTACTCAGGCTGGCCAGGCACCCCAGTGGACCCCCGCCCTGATCCAGGACATCCTTCAGGGTAACCAGTTGGCCCCCACCCATGCACCAGGCCTCAATCCTATATAATAAAAAGGTAATATGCAAATTGACCCTACCAGCAGAACGACTGGGAATGACTAGTCACTATGACACACACTGACCACCAGGGGGTAGATGCTCAATGCAGGAGCTGTCCCCTGGTGGTTAGTGCGCTCCCACAGGGGGATCTCTGCTCAGCCCCTAGCCAGGCTGATGGCTGCCAGCACAGTGGTGGTGGCAAGAGCCTCTCCCACCTCCTCAGCAGTGCTAAGGATGTCCGACTGCAGCTTAGGCCTGCTCCCCACTGGTAAGTGTACATCTCCCAAGGGCTGCCGGGCTGCCAGAGGGATGTCTGACTGCCAGCTTGGGTCCGATTCCCCAGGGAGCGGACCTAAGCCAGCAGGTGGACATCCTCCGAGGGGTCCCAGATGCAAGAGGGCATAGGCCGACCTGAATTTTTGTACACCGGGCCTCTAGTTCTCATATAATTACATAGAAACCCATATTATGGAATTCATAAGAATTGTGGCAATACTATATAATAAAAGGCTAATATGCAAGTTGTCCCCTCGGGAGTTCTACCGACCAGGAGTTTGACCACTCACTATGATGTGAGCTGACTACCACGGGGCAGTGTGGAATGAAGAAAGTCCCCAACCAGCAGCCAGCACCCAGGGGAAGGAAGGCCCTGATCGGCTCTGATTGCTGGCCAGCCCTAAGAACCCTACCCATACATGAATTTCATGCACCAATCCTCTACTCATCTATCCTATACTAATAAAAGAGAAACATGGTAATTGGCGTACGACCGCTACCCTTCCCATTGGCTAATCAGCGTATCCTTATGCAAATTAACTGTCAGCCAAGATGGCGGCAGGCAGCCAGGCAGCTGGAAGCGAACAGGAGGCTTGCTTGCTCCCGTGACTGCGGACTCCAACGTTCCCCGCCTGCCGCTGCCAGCCTCTGAGCTGGCAGTTTGAAACATTCTAACAAATATAGCCGGCTGGGATCTCAGAGCTGAAGTTATACATTGTTTCGATTATAGAACTGAAACAAACCAGATACGCAGCTTCAGAGCTAGAGCCAGAACTAAAGCTGGCCCAGAATAAAATAAAAAAAAGGAGCGGTTGGGAGCTTCAATCAATAACCGCCAGCCTGAAAGCAGCCCTCAGCCCCTCACCCAGACTGGCCAGGCACCCCAGTGGGGACCCCCACTCTGAAGGGTGTGTGACCAGCTGCAAACAGCCATCATCCCCTCACCCAGACTGGCCAGGCACCCCAGTGGGGACCACCACCCTGATCCAGGATACCCTTTGGGGCAAACCAGCCGGCTCCCAGGCCTCTATCCTATATAATAAAAGGGTAATATGCCTCCCAGCACCAGGATCAGCGGAGCAGCGAGGCCTCCTGGCACCGGATCAGCGTGACAGGGGGCAGCGCCCAACCCCCCGATCGCCCTGCAGCTCTGTGTGTGATGGGGGCGGGGCCACAACCTCCCTGATCGGACCTGCTCTGTGTGTGACAGGGGAAGGCGCCCCAACCCCCTGATCAGCCCTGCTCTGTGTGTGACAGGGTAGCACCATAACCTCCCCATCGGCCCTGCCCTGAGTGTGACAGTGGCTGCGCCCCAACACCCTGATTGGCCCTGCTCTGTGGGTGATAGAGGGCGGCGCCCCACCCCCATCCCCACGGGCCCTGCTCTGTGTATGACAGGGTAGAGCCATAACCTCCCCATTGGCCCCGCCCTGAGTGTGACAGTGGCGGCACCCCAACCCCCCTGATGGGCCCTGCTCTGTGCGTGACAGGGGGTGGCGCAGCAACCTCCCCATTGACGCTGCCTTGAGTGTGATAGGGGGCGGTGCCCCAACCCCCCCAATCAGCCCTACCCTGAGCGTGACTGAGGGTGGCATCGCAACCTCCCAATCCGCCCTACTCTGTGCATGCTAGGGGGCGGCGCCCCAACTCCCCAATCGGCCCTGCTCTGAGCCCGACCAGGGGCTGCACCTAGGGATTGGGCCTGCCCTCTGCCACCTGGGAGCAGGCCTAAGCCAGCAGGTCGTTATCTCCCAAGGGGTCCCAGACTGCGAGAGGGCACAGGCCGGGCTGAGGGCCCCCCCCCTTCCCAATCCCCAAGTGCACAAATTTTTGTGCACTGGGCCTCTAGTATATATATAAAGAGCCAGGGGCCATTGCAACTGAATGGATGACCAAACAGGCTGAGTGGGGCAACAAGGCCGGCCAGGGTGTTAGTGAGGGATGACCAAACGACTGAGCAGCAGGCTGCGTGGGGCGACCAGGTCAGCAGGGGGGTTAGTGAGGAAGAACCAAACCACTGAAGAGCAGTCTGCATGGGGCAACCAGACCGGCAGCGGGGCTAGTGAGGGACGACCAAACGACTGAAGACCAGGCTGCGTGGGGCAACCAGGCCAGCAGAGGGTTAGTGGGGGATGACAAAACGACTGAGCAGCAGGCTGCATGGGGTGACCAGGCCGGCAGGGGTGGCAGTGAGGGGCAACCAAGCCAGCAGTTAAGGGCAACCAGGCCGGCAGAGGGGGTAGTGAGGGGCGATCAGGCCTGCAGGTTGGCAGTAAGGGGTTACCAGGCTGGTGAGGGGGCAGTTATGGGAGACCAGACCAGCAGAAGGGAGCTGTTGGGGGCAACCAGGCCGGCAGGGGGGCAGTAAGGGGTGACCATGCTGGTGGGGGGTCTGTTAGGGGTGACTGGGCCAGCGGGGGAGGGCAGTTAGGGGCAATCAGGCTAGCAGGGGAGGGCAGTTATGGGTGACCAGGCTGGCAGGTGAGGCATTTAGAGGTGATCAGGCTGTCAGAGGAGCCTGTAGGGGCTATCAGGTAGGCAGGCAGGTGAGCAGTTATGAGCCAGCGGTCCCAGATTGTGAGAGGGATGTCCGACTGCAGGTTTAGGCCCAATCCTGAGGGGTCAGACAGTTGGACATCCCCCAAGGGGTCCTTGATTGGAGAGGGTGCAGGCTGGGCTGAGGGGACTCCCCACCCCGTGCACGAATTTCATGCACCGGGCCTCTAGTTTAATAATAAATTATGACAATTAGTTTTTAAACTATGCTTTAACTCTGAATAACCACATTTAGTGTGATTTATACACAGAAATTTTATTCTTCGAACATATTTTGGCTGAATATCTATATACTTATGCTTATCCTCTATCCTGCTCATCTTATCAATTAGAATGTTATACGGGTAGGTGTTCAAAATTCAAAGTGGTCTATCCTATATAATAAAGAGGTAATATGAAAATTAACCATCACTCCCTTGCATATGATGGCCGCCCCCATGTGGTCACAAGATAGCCGCCCCCATGTGGTCACAAGATGGCGGCAGGGGAGGCTAGTTGGGGGCGACCAGGCCTGCAGGGGAGGGCAGTTGGGGGCAACCAAGCCTCCAGGGGAGGGCAGTTGGGGGCAATCGGGCTGGCAAGGGAGCAGTTAGGCATCGATTAGGCTGGCAGGGGAGTGGTTAAGGGGGTGATAAGGCTGGCAGGCAGAAGCAGTTAGGGGCAATCAGGCAGGCAGGCAGGTTAGTGGTTGAGAGTCAGCAGTCCCGGATTGTGAGAGGGATATCCCCTGTGGGATCAGTCTTAAACTGGCAGTTGGACATCCTCCAGGGGTCCCAGATTGGAGAAGGTGCAGGCTGGGCTGAGCGACAACACCCCCAGTGAATGAATTTTGTGCACCATGCCTCTAGTAAAATATAACTTTGATTCATTTGGTATAGCTCTAAGGGAGAACAGGAATGGCCCTAGCTCAGGGGTGGGCAAACTTTTTGACTTGAGGGCCACAATGGGTTCTTAAACTGGACCGGAGGACCAGAACAAAAGCATGGATGGAGTGTTTGTGTGAACTAATATAAATTCAAAGTAAACATCATTACATAAAAGGGTACGGTCTTTTTTTTTTTTTTTTAGTTTTATTCATTTCAAACGAGCCGGATTCGGCCCGCAGGCCGTAGTTTGCCCACGGCTGCCCTAGCCAGTTTGGCTCAGTAGATAGAGTGTCGGCCTGCAGATGGAAGGGTCCCTGGTTCGATTCTGGTCAAGGGCACATGCCTTGGTTGCAGGCTCGATCCCCAGTGTGGGGCAGGCAGGAGGCAGCCAATCAATGATTCCCTCTCATCATTGATGTTTCCATCTCTCTCTCCCCCTCCATTCCTCTCTGAAATCAATAAAAATATATTTTTTTAAAAAAAGAAGAACAGGACTGGTGGGATGGTGATAATTTTTTTTAATGGGGATTTATTGACTGATGATACAAGGTAATCTGACTAAGAGAGATGAAGGCAAAGTCATGTAGATAATAATCCAATGAGAGTTCAACTGTGCAATAGCACAAAAGTTCTTCTGTTCTGAAATTAGAGTAACTGAACAATTGGCAGAAGTTGCGTCTATATGTATGTGTATAGCTGCATTTATCTACATTTACATAGATCTATCCAAATGCATTTCTAAAAACTCAAGACAACATTTAGGAAAGCCTCCTTTCCTAACTTCCTCCCTATCTTCCTTTCTTTTTTATTCATTCCTTCTTTTTGGTCTTTCTTTACCTTACTCCCTTCTTTTTTTTTCATTTATTTTTATTATGTTTATGAAATAATGTACTTTCTGTTTTACTTTTGCCTATGAATAAACTCAATTTTTACTATTATGTTTACAAGACGTTTAAATTTCCTTGGAAAAAGTTTGCATTTAAAGTTTAAGAAATTATTAAAGGTATACAGAAATTTTTAATGTTAACTGCTTTAAGGCAATTTAGAATAAAAAATTTTTTCAAATTGATAGCAGACATATGAGCTGCCTCTGCATCAAAACAACCAAAGGACTTGTATACATGCATATAAGCATAACCAATGGACACAGACACCAGGGGTTGAGGGCATGACCGGGCGGGGGGGGGGGGGGGGGAAGCAATAGGGGGATAAGGACACATATATAATACTTTAATCAATAAAAAAAGAGTTTAAGATTCAAAAAAAGAAAATATATTAAAATAAGATTTAGATAGAAAATATATTCTTTTGCAAAAACAAGTGGTACCCGAATAATTACACTATTTTTTAATTGAGATATAATTGACATATAAAATTGTGTAACTTTACTATGTACAATATGTTTGTTTGAAACTTTTATATATTGCAATATTTTTATTAGGATAGTGTTATCTAACACATCCATCATGTTATAACTATCATTTCTTTGTTTTGTCATGAGAGCATTTAATACATATTTTGAAGTATGTAATACAGTATTGTTGACAATAATCATAATTCCATGCAGTAGATTTTCAGAACTTTCTCAGCTTCTAACTGTAATTTTGTACCCTTTTATCTACATCTCCCCAATTAAACTTTAGTAAATGGAAACTGATTCATTCTGTTTGACAAAGGCAGGATTTTCAAAAATAGTGGGAACTATTGCAAGATATGACAATTATGTCCATTAATTATGACAAGAAAACTCTACTAAATGACCTTACAGTCATTTAATGAGAAAAATAATTGAATGTATTTACATTTTAAAATTTTAAATCAAAATTAGCAATTCTTTGCTCACTACTGAGCACAATAACCTTTTTCAGAAGGAACACCCTGAACGACATGACAAGAAATGGATGCTCTATATAAAGCAGTGGCTTTGGATTTACCTTACCTATAGGTTGGTAAAGCAATTGGAAAACTTCAGCATTTAGTTCTTGTATTAATGCATGAGTGAGGCAAAAGTTCACTAGAGCTGTTGACTTATCTGCATGTGAAGTGTTGAGTGCTATCCAGGAGAGAGTGCTAAATGTTCCACAGCGATGCAAATTTGCATAATGAAGAAGAGAGTGCATTTAATTTACCATTAACTTGTTAAACCTCTGTAATATTTTCTCTCTGTAATTTATTTTTATATGCATTACAAGGTAATTGAAATCAAAATTGCGATAGGTTAATGTAGTAAAAGGAAAAAAAGAGAAACTATGAACTGCATTTGCCCTTAGAATATTATCATAAAGAGCCAAGGTATTATAGTCTATAACTGTCGAAGGCTATTCGTCGAAGCCTGATATTGGACTTCCATATGGCAGGCAAGACCATTCTAATCAATTTTTATTTATACCTTCTGTAGAAATTGTGCATTAGCAAGCAAAAAGTACAATACACTGTGGGCACTACTTTACATTTTGTGTGATGCCTATAATAACAAAATTCTGGAAAGATGGGATGAACCAGACAAATTGGAAACAAGCACGTGGGCAAACACTTACCGTCCTCAGCACTCCAACTAGGTCGATTTAAAAGTATTAAGAAAGCCTGTTTGTAATAAGTATGGAAATGCCTTAGAGAGATGATAATGGTAATTGTATACATAAGTGATACGTTTGAACATAATCTTCATTGTTAATGTATTTCTCATCAAAACTGCCCCTGCTAATGGGGATGGATCTAATACTTTCCACTCTGTGCATTACACTAAAAACCATCTCTAAAAATATGCCTCCCAGAAAATGGATTTAAACAGTAGATCCACAGAAATCAGAAATATATCCATTCCTCTCATTGAAAGAATAAAGCTTTCAAAGTTCAGCTGCAAAGGTCGGCCTGGATTCAACTTTATTCACTGCCAAGTGATCTCTTCCACACTTTAAATCCACACTTAAAGGATTAGATATTTTAGTACCTGCAGGTCTTATCTGGAAAACAAACATTTTGACAAGTGTCATCATATTAATGCATTATGTGCTGATAATTAAATGAATCAAAACTAGCAATCATTGTTTAACACTGTAGTGTGGGTTGTTTAAATATAAAAAGTCCCTTCTACCTATTCCAAAGTATGAATATTTTCTGTGTCTACACCCAGAATTTAATTTGCTAATTAAAATGACTTTTTAAAGCTTTCTAACTGTCTGTAATTTTAGGAGACATTTTTTCTTTCTCATTTTGCCTATTGCCCCTCTGCCCATCCTCTTACTTCCCACCTCTATTTCCCATTGACTTCCCATCAGGTGGATTCCAACCTTCCGAAGCAAATTAGGTATTCTTATATAGAAATGGGCTTCTAAATTATAGAAACCATGTTATATGAGGTGCTTTAAAATGAATACTGATGTAGAGGTTTTATTTGTTCACAAGCCCTCTGCTAGTACATCTTGTGCCTTTGGACATTTACCAAAAGTCCTCCCTCCCCTTTGCTTCCCTGAGTAGATGTAGGTCTGTGGTTGAAAAGGGGGACATGGCCCGGGTGCTCCTATAACATAAACAGTATATTAAACTGCATGTAACCACTCTGCAGTCAATCTCATGCAAAACTATTTTTAAAAACATGTAGAAACAATTCAATTCCTAAAAGAATATATGAGAATACATGCAAGACCAAGATGGGAATCAGTCTATATTTGTAAATGTCTGATACAGTAAAAATTACATTTATGGTTAAATTTTTAATATAGCAAACATGAAGTTATCATTTTAATATAGTAAAACTTAAGTCCAGCATAGTAAAATTAGAAAATATAGAAAAAAAGAAAGAAGAAAAGAACAATCCCATCTTAGAATTATCTGTTGTTAAAATGCCATTTTATGCTTTTCCCCCCACTTAATATTAAGTAATAAGCATGTCTCATGTCACACAAAATTTAATGCATTTTAATTATTGTTTTAATGATCACCTTAACTTGATGATTTTTATTATACATATGTTTAATTAGAAAAAAAATGAAATATTTTTCTATAATCGGAATAATGACTTGTAACCTTTGTACTGACATAACTTCTTTCCTAAACAAAGAGGTAACAACATGAGGGTGCAACCTCTGTAGGTCAGCAATGCTTTCGTACCACTATTTTCATTATGTCATAATGCAACCCGGGACAGGCGTTTTATCATAAAGATCAGTGTCATATCTCAAGGATTTAAAAACCTTTAAAGTCTTCCACAGTACAAATTGAATGATATATCGAGCATATAATTACTATTCAAAGTAAAAGCCACAAATTAAAAGCAATTAATGGGATACTAGTCAAGGACTATAGAACTGAGAATAACTAAACATAAAAGTGAGCCACAGTATTTACTTGAAACTGATGGATACTCAGAAGGAGGTCATAAAATTATTACTTGATTGAACATGTTCTACACAGC
This sequence comes from Myotis yumanensis, assembly GCF_028538775.1. Classification (NCBI taxonomy): domain Eukaryota; kingdom Metazoa; phylum Chordata; class Mammalia; order Chiroptera; family Vespertilionidae; genus Myotis; species Myotis yumanensis. Next base: position 204,316,675 of record NW_027223753.1, on the reverse strand, counting down.
AATCTGTAAAAGCAGAACATATTGCCAATACTACTTCCACTGTGATGCCTCTTCCTTTGAAAAAAAATCTACTTTCTGAATTATTTACACCACGAAGTTTGTATTCACAGCATATATAAAAACACTGAGTCACTTCATCAAAGAAAAAATCTAATACATTTCCTGATGACTAGCAGTCATTGTGTTGAAAGTATAATTTACAATCTTTTTTTTTAGATTTTTATAGAATTTTTTAACTGTCTAATTATACTAGAATTCAGTTTCAGCAGGTATTTCCAATAGACAGTCTCCTTAGCTGCTAACCAATTGGAATTATTACCTAACAGAAACTTTCTAATAGATGAACAGGTTTTCTCAACGTAGACTTACCAGTTGCCACAAAATTAGGGAAGTGCAGTGTCTAATGAAGCCCAATTTGCTCACAGTCCTCAGGAATTAATAAAAACGAATGTCAGTCAGGTTCTAGCAGGGCCACTGCTAATGACACAAATGCCCAAGAACTTCAAACTTGGATTTGACCATGAAAGGTCCAGCCTTTTAAAAAGAACCAAGAATCTGCTTCAGTATTATGTTCTTTCCCTCCAGTGACTGAGGCATATTTGTTACTCTTCTAAATGTCAAGAAATTTATATATGTTCTAAGCTGCAGCCTTTTCTTTTTGCTCTTTTTTAAATAATATTAGAGGCCCGGTGCATGACTGCCTAGAAGCCCTCGGGGGATGTCTCCTTGTGGGGAACGAGCCTAAGCCAGCAGTCAGACATCCGTAGTGCTGCTAAGGAGAGGCTCCCACCACCACGGCTGCGCCCGCCAGCCATGAGCCAACTTCTGGCTGAGTTGCGCTCCCCCAGTAGGAGTGCACTGATCACCAGAGGACCGCTCCTGCATTGAGTGTCTGCCCCTTGTGGTCAGTGCACGTCATAGCAACCCATCCTTCCTCCTTTAGGTCAATTTGCATATTAACCTTTTATTATATAGGATATTTTTATTGATTTCAAGAGGTAGGGAGAAGGAATGAGAGATAGAAACATCAATGGTGAAAGAGAATTATTGATTGGCTGCCTACTGCATGTCCCCTACTAAGGATTGCGCCCACAACCCCGGCATGTGACCTCCTGGTTCATAGGGCGATGCTCAACCATTGAGCTGCATTTGCCAGGCTCTTTTTGCTTTTAAGAGATTAAGCAAGTGTGTGAGTTCAACAACTGCTTTCTGAGAAGACTTTCCCTTCAGGCACTCCTCCTGAACTCCTCCGTGGGTAATTCCTGTCCATGTAGCTGGCAACTTCAGTCCTAATCACAGAGACATTCACTTCCACCAGAAAACCAACTGAAGCAACATTCAGTTTGAAAGTAATGGCCTCAGAATGATGCTATGTCTTTGTCATTTGATAACTGGACCCAACAACTGGGCATTTTTCATGATCCTACCTCTTGACTCCAACATTATTATTCCAGTATTTCACTGAAGGACAATTTATAAAAAAAGTCATATACTGGAATTTTTTTTTGTAAAATTCAGGAAAAAAAATCATAGAGATTTTTGGGCCAAGTTTTTTATTGACAATATTATTGATTATTTTGATCAATGTTCCTGGTGACGAACTTCACTCAGGGTACAAAACCATAAAAAGAAAGTACTGCTTTCACTGAGCTGCTCTCTCTCTTATTGACAGACTAGTGGCCCGGAATTCGTGCACATCAAAAGGGAATTAATTAGAGGTAATATTTTAATATTGCTATTTGCCCTTTCTGTATAATAGAAGTGTCAGAGATGAAAGAAAATTAGTAAAATGTATGTGAAAATCTCCCTCGGGTCAGAGTCTGGGGCCAGGGTCAAGTCCCTGCCCACCCGCGCATGCCTTGAAATCGCATGAGACCCAGACCCTACCGGCCCCACCCCTGTCAAGCCCCACAGGGCAGGGAGTGTAGCCTCAGGTTCCCCGACCTGGGGACGGGCAGGGGGTGCAGCCTTAGGTTCCCCATCAATCCCCGCTGTGTTGGGGACACAACCTCAGGTCCCCGTCAAGCCCCATCTGGTGGAGGCACAGCCTCAGGTCCCCTGTCAAGCCCTGCTGGGCGGGGGAGTGGCCTCAGGTCCCCTGGCTCTGGTGTGAGGTCACAAGGGTGTGACAACCATGTGCATATTAGCTCTTTATTATATAGGATAATGTATACCATCCAACTGACTTGTTTTTCTCCATAATGTGATGGCAGGGATAGTGAGATAAACTTTATAATTCATTGTACTACCTTTAGCTAAGTGTTCCCAGTATCACTGCCCACTTCTCTTCAACTGCCTTTTATTTTGTGTGTTTTTGTTTTTGTTTTCATTACCTCCACTGTGAGTATGGCTGTAATTCATCTGTGTTTCATTGCAGGGTAACTCAAAATTTATTTGCAGTGTATGTGTTTTCTCCCCCAAGCATCCCCTTCTGCTTTCTGTATTGTTGTATATTAAATTAAAAGTGCTGTGAAGAATAAACACTCATATACTAACTGTAGTCCTTGTGACCTAATAAAATATCAATGTCATTATATGGGAGAACTTCATTAGGCTAGAAACAGAATGTAGTAATGCATAGAAATTCTCATAACATTCAATTTCAGGAAAGTCACTCTTGTTTAATCATAGCAACACTGAACTGAATCAGCTAGAATTTCAAATAACAGTGGAACATTGGGAAATTTCTATTTCCTCTGTGGTGAAATGATGAAATCAAACTTCATGATCTGTCATTAGGTTATGAAAAGGTTTTGTGTTTCTATGAGAATCCTGTCTTTGACAATGCACAATATGAATGCATTCAATTTTCCTATAAGTTCAAAACAAAGGTAAATAGAAAGCTCATTCAAATTCTTACTTCCAACTTTAAAAATTTACATACATTAAAATGCAGCATTCACTGATTCATTGGACCTGACAGTTTTAGCAACTGCACCAGGTCTTCTTGATGTCTAGATGCTTCCTAAGATGCCTGTAAGAAATGCTTTTTGAAATCAAGAACTGGGATTCCAGAGTCAGCATCTAGAATGGGACCTGTCAGGAAGTAAGATCAAAGGATAAATAAGAAAGAAAAAAAATGGAGGCCAGATGTCAGTTTCTTTTTATTTTTATGGGATGATCCCAGAGGGCATGATGAATGCAGCAATCCTATTAAGTGTTATGGAAAACTGTGTAGTATGTTGTTTATAGGGAGAGTAAAGACGCAGTGATATGAAGGCGGGAAGATAGGAAGGAGGGACTTATATTTAGTATGGCTGGGACAAGTCAAAGAGAGAGGAGGCTGGAGGGTGGGTATGGTATGGTAGCCAGGCGACACAGCTAAGTAGGCTAAAGTGTGTGATCAGGGAATTGCGTTTTCTAAATGGTTTGGCCTCTATTAGGATATTGGTACAATGTGATGAGGTCTGAAATACTGTGTGTCAAATGTCCAGTAGTACAGTGCACAGGCTGTAGAATAGCTGTTGGGAATTTTACTAACGACAACATGTGTTTAGCCTCCTCTGTGCCAGGCACTCTAACAAGTTCATTGCTTGGGTTTCTTCAATAGTCAAAAGACCCTTAAAAAAGAGACTGTTATTACCTCCAGAGGCAGAGAGAGAGAAAAAGAGTTGACCAAGATATTCCAGGTAGTCAGTGGCAGAGTAAAGATGCAAACCCAGAGAGTCTGTCTCTAGAGCTCATATCCTTAACCATTTCTGATGCAATAAATGAGCTTGAAACTGATAGAGAACTCTAGCATTTGGGCGCAGCTTTTGAATAGAAGCTTCTGTTCCTCTGAGATGCACTATCTGTCTTTTAAAAACAAATCATATCTCAACACTGGTGTTTAGCAGTTCAGAGCAGGCCCCATGAATTTGTAAGTGAGGGGCGTTCCGTCCTGCCTCCAGGTTTGCATGTTCCACTCTTTTACCACTTGTTAATTTACCACTCAAAATTTTATGAGTTTACAGAATTCACTGGAGAAGATGGTGTAGCTAGGGAAAAGGTCCAATAACACAGCATGAAGCCTTCTATCATCAAACTGACTTTATCTTCACGTCCTCCCTCCTATCCCCATTCTCTTTTCATCTCTGGGAGAACAAACTTTTCTATTCCTTCTTATGCAGAACTGTTCTGTTCATATTCCCTAATATAGGAATCACACATTCTGCATCAAACATTGAACATTTAAAAAGAAATTTAGTAAAAAACAAAAAACATTTCCCCTGTTTCATTGCATTTGTCTTGCTGCTTTCTCTGTGGGTGATTTCTAGAGTTTATATATAGTGATCTTTTTCTCCATCTATTTGTACATGAAAGTGTTCAGAATCTATATTAGCATTCTATTTTTAGTGTTTATAAATTATTATAGAAAGGATTCTAAATCCAAGTGGCACATCTTCTGAAACTGACAGTCATTTTGCACACCCACATTGTGGATTTTAAGTAACTTTGGGGTGTTTCTGAATCTAGATTGCTACTTCATATTTGATCACTGACATATGGAGATGTGTCCAGTAAACAATTTTGAAGGAGATTATACATTGTGAATGGATGTTAGTGAGGGGAGGAAGACTTTAGGGACAAGAAGAAACCCATAGTGGCAATCCAGAAGTGAATAATTTACGTAGGGTTTGGAGTGACTTTAATTCTACCTTGAGAAATGTCCTTTGGGCATCTAGAAAAGAAATAGGTCGCTTGCTATAGAGATAGAAACATATATTCCAGGGAGGTAAAGGGGAGAATAAATAAAGATAAAGAAGGAAGCCTTAGATAAGGAGAGAGTACAAGTATTTTAGTTTTTCGTTTGCTACTAACTAGGTGAGGGACCCCTGGGAAAGTTTCTCAACTCCTCTGGACCTCTATTTTCTATTTTACTAAATAGAAGGTTAAGAATCATCTGACTCTTTAAGTTTATTCCAAATTTAAACTTTAAAATTTTAAGAGGAATTTCACAATATTATTGTCAAGTCAATCCCTGAATTAGGACACTATTTTGCATCTCCAGGAGATTTAGAGTTCCATTTCTATGAAAGATGCCTTTGAAAAATAAGAAACCTCATCAGAGTTCAGTCACCTCCATTTCTCAGATCTGATTTGGGGCAAGTTATTTAACCTTCTTGAATCTTGTTTTCTTACTTGATAAATGGCAACAATGTGCACTTCACCAGGTTTTTCTGAGCATCGACTATAAAACTACATGTAAAGGACATCATGCCTGGTTCTCAGCGAATAATCGCTATCACTATTCCTACTAGTAGTACCACTATGAATGCACAATGAGGTTTTAGCACATCTGCGCCTTCCCACTTACTGGTGGCCTGAACCCCAAGAATCAAACATGTGGAACTGTGTGGACTCTAACTGATTGGCCTTGGTATGTATCTATGAAACACTTGTAATAAACGGAATTGGCATGATGCCCTAGAAAGAGAATATGAAGATGCTTCGTCCTGGCGTTATTTCTACCATTTGGAAGCAATGTTTGCTTAGGCAAATCACAGGGACTTAAATTCTCTGAGAATAAATTCCTTAAGTTGCTCAATGAGGGTCAATACACAAGACACTATATTTTCCACAGTTTTGTGATAATTCAATCACTGTTGATGCGAGGGCCTTTGGAAAGGGTAAAGCACTGAACCAAGAATGTCTGATACTTATGTAATCATTCTTAGTAAGCTCTTGTTTGAAATGTTTTATATGTATTAAATCATCTGTGAGATCATTATTAGAATTCCCATTTTGCCATTAGAGATCCTGATGCATAGAAAGTGTAAATAAGTTATCCAAAACCAGGCTGTTCATAAATGACAGAGTGGGGAACCAGTGAGAGACATGTTCACTCCTGATGGAGCAGGTAAAAGAAAATTCTGTGTAATTCTATTAGGTGCCACTGTGGAAAGACAGAATGATTGGATGGAGCCCAGGAGGCCGTGGATGTGGTGTCTTCCCCAGGCTGGGAATGAATAGCCGAGTGCAGCCATGCTTGATTATAGCTCCTCTTCCCTCTGAGCATTGGATGTGGCTAGGAAGCTCATTTTGCCCCTAGCTTTCTCTCAAGAGGCCTCTAACCATTACTTCTGCAAACTTACCCCAAGGCTAAAACCCAGTTTTCTCCCTCAGGAGCTTGGGGTTGTAGGCAATGGCTTTATAGTCTCTTGGTTTTAGACAAAGAAGCTGGCTCGGTCCTGGATTTATATATGATGGCATTTCTTTTATTTTATTTATCTTTCATTCTGTAAAACTGGGAAAAAAACAAAACCCTAGAATATTAGTATGAGCCTCAGGTACAGCCCAGGCCCCCAATGCTTATTCTGCTCTGCCTAGGTCTGAGGAGGCCTTTACTGAACATTTAAATAGCTGCCTGCACTCACTGCCGAGTCAGGTGGCCTCTAGATCTCTGGGGAATAAAAATAATGCATCCAAAGAATTATTTCTCCAAGAAAATCTGATAGTGAAAATGCAGATGAAAATTTCACCTCAAGGATATGTCCACCTAGCTCCCCAGGTGGCTTAGAGATACTTGGGGAAAATATTGTTTTCTTAAACTTGTACATTTAGTATATCTATAAAATACATCTACACATTAAAAATGGTGACCCTAAACTTCTCCAAGAGCTCATGTCTTAGACTAAAATAGAATCAGCAGTGAAGAATTCAAAATTAACTCTGCGTACTCATTCCCACGCCTCTTGCTCTATTTCAGAAGTTCAAAGGCTACAAGTAGGTGATCTGAACACTTCAGGAGTTCTGAGGAAGGAGACTGTCTGATAAGTAAGTAATTATGACACCTTAAGGGTGTGTTAGCTCAGAGGAGCCAGCTTCATTATTAAAGAGCCAGAGAAATTAAAGTTGCCAACTGGGGAACTGGTTGTCTACGGAATAACCAAGAGGCAGTGCCTAGCAACAGGCCAAAGTGGAAAACCAGATAGGTGATTTTCATGTCAGGATACAAAATCTAAACTTTGGCCACCAAAGAGTTATTCAGAATAAATACAGAAAATGTGCTATCTCACTCTGATGCATGCAAAATCTAAAATCAATGGTTTCAAAGCCAAAATATGGATGCTGGGCATTTGGGTAATATCCAAGACCAAGGTTGCCACATTGTCTCTGTGGATTGATATACTTGGGTGTCTTTTGTAGCACTAATTTTGGGTGGCTCCTTCACATCCAAGTGTTCTCTACAGGTCCACTTCCTTACTGCTACACAAATTTGAGAACACAAATTAAGAAATGGTATTCTGGAATGTTGAGTACAAAATAGCATACCGTGTTTTAAAGTGATTTCTGTGGTCTGGGGTTAGCAAAAAGAGTTCTCTCTCCTGGAGAATACATGGAGGGAAGTTTCTACCAAAATAAGTTGCGGAAGGCTAAAGCTTAGAATAAGGTCTTTAATTATTCTAGGATCTGCTGGCTCATGCACTAGCAGAGCCGTGGTTTTTGAATGATCACCTAACAGTGAAGGAAACTGATATTCAATGCTATGCTAATATATTTTTGTTCAAAGATATGATGGGAACTATATGGAATATGAGATTTGGGGGATAAGTATCAAAACCCAATAGAAATGACATTAAGCTGACATTAATGCGTATTTGAAAGCATATGCTATTTGTTGACTTAAATTCAGCTTGGATAACAGCGATGCTTTCCATAAAGCAATAAAACAATAAAGGGTGATAGTAAGTTTTTGATGAGGGGCTCTGATTGGAATTCCATGAAATGTGGTGGTGGTAAACAGGGCTTAAAATAGTGACCTAAATACAGAAATGCACTTGACCCCCATATTTCTACAGAAAAGAATAACTGAAGTTCATTTACATTTTCATCTCTAATCTCATGATTGGATTTACAAGACAAAAATTTGCAAGGTAATATTGTACACCATGAGAATATTGTAAAATTAAGCTAGAAAACAATGCTATTTATATATTTTTCAAAAGGTGTGACTGAACTGTTTAACAAGGGAAGCTACTTTATTTTCCACTTATATATTAAAATTTAAATCTAATCCCACCTCCAATGTGTTGCCACTCCCCAAAAGGAGAATAATTGATTTTAGATTATGTAAAATGTCCCTAATTAAGTGATTCATCATGAAGTTAAGATATCGAGTGATATTCAGTCAGTTGTTTAAAAATCTTTGTAGGCCTTATTGACAAATTGATAACAAAGTAGTTCTTAACTGGAAAAAAAATAGCTTAATTATTGTTTAGTAAGCTTGAAAACAGTGGCAAAAATATTGCTGTTTCGGCAGCTGTGTAGCTTGTAACAAAGCTTGTAAGACTGTTAGAAACTCAGATGAGGAAGCGAACACTTTACTACTATATGTGGGTTCAGTGAATATGACAGAATTTATTTAATCTTGTCTTTCATTTGCTCTATAACTGACATTTGGTCATTTTGGCTAATATTTTCTATTTATAACAAGCTTCTGGAGAAATTTTTTAAAAATAAAATGCATTATACTGTTTTCTCCTCTCCATATTTCAATTTGTAAACTTTGAGGAGAAATAATTGCTTTCTAGAATATAGATTGATTGGTACAAACTCCATTCTGAATAACTTGGGGCAATCCAGTTCATAGGAACAAAATAACCTCACTTTTAATCTCACAAGGAGAAAACTCAGCACTCAAACCTCATGCACCTTTGGTGTTCAGATAATCAATGTGCAATTGATTTCAGATCCTTGTTTTGATAGGTTTTTCACTGTGTGTTTTAATTAAATGTCTGGGTGATTGATTGATGGGCCATTTCTCATTGGACTGAACTGATTACGAAGATGTCTCTAATAGAACCACCATGTTGTGTTTTTTGTGTGAATATATTTTAATTATAAGTTCTTTTCCATTTTGTGTAGTTTATTGAAGATGAAAAATCATTTTTTATAGGGATCTCAAGCCTATATTCATTCCATTAATATTAACTCTTATTATCCTTAGAAAACTGTATGTTTTATGAGGAATGGACCCTGGATTTCTTGCCAATGTGATGCCCCCAGTGTCTGGCCCATGTTAATAGTTTCATAAATATTTGTTGAATGAATAAAAATGAATAATGGTTGAAGCAGAAAGTATGTGCATAAATATATATATGCATATATTTATATATATACATACATTTGTATATATTTTACTACTGTGGATATTCAATGATATAGTGTACACTACAGCATTTACTATATAGTGTATAATATTCATATAATAACAGTGATAATTGGTCTTTTGACTTGATATGTGAGCATTAATTAAATTCACCATATTTTGTAAGATAATCATAGATATTTTTCTGTTTTAGATATTTTTCTTTCAAATAATGGGTCTTTTGTGTTATAATTTCTTGACATCACAGAAATATACACAGATATATATAGAATTTCAGATATAAAATTCTCAGCAAACAGTGAATTTTATTTTACAGAGCAACAAGTATTGGTACTTGCAAAATCAGGAGCTTTCTAGAGTGTTATATCTGTAATCATTCTCCTAAAAGGGATATTCTGTCTGGTGTATCTAATAAACCGGAAATTCTGGAGTTCATGGCAGTGAGTGAAGAATCAACTCTGTGAAGGGACTGCGAATTCCTCTTACCCAAAGCAAGTGTCTGACAAGGGTTTAGTCTCTGGTATTGACACTCTAGACTCAGAGTATGCTCCTTGGGCTAAGCTACATTTATAGACACAATGTCTTTTGGAATTGCTGTATTAAAAGAAAACCTAACTCTCCATTTGCTGACTTAGACCAACTCACATCTAAAATTACTCTGAACTTACACTTGATTGCCAATAGTTTGTCTGGTCCACAATCAATGTAGTTTTGATTTGATGTGAAAAGATCAATAACACCTTTGAAGTTTTCATTTCAGTACAAAGAAACTCATTTTCTGCCTCTTTTTACTTTTGCCAAGTTAAAAAAAAATATTAAGAAGGATGGTGCTAAGGTTAAAACATATAATGCATTTATTTGACAACTCTGATTAAAAGGATTTTAACTAATCATTTAAAGTATACCTTTAAGATGGTTTTAGAATTTTATTTTTCTTCCCTATACTTGTATTTCAGCAGCTGAAGAAGTGGTTTGTCATACATTTTAGTATGAAAGGGCCATTTTGTTAATATTTCTTAAAAATGTAATTACTAAAGGAAAAAACACAGAAACATAACTTCATTAAAATTGTGTAGACATTTTATGTTGATCTTCTGTGTTTTCCAAAGACTTCATTAAAACTGTATTTTATGGATCTTCAATTTATTTATACATCACTTTAAAAATGGCAACTAAATAAAAATGTACTTTATCAACAGGAATTTGGGGGAGTAAATTTGAAACTAAATTAACAGTGCAACTGAGTTTGAAATCTATGCTTTACTAAAAGTTGGTAAATCATACTTACAGGGAGTTTGGGAGTTGCCATGGTCCTTCAGATTTATCTCAAGCTGAAGCAAAACAACTGTGCCCTTGTAGCACCCCATCAGCCCGGCAGTGACTGGGGAATACTGAGGAGGGGATGTAATTTCGGTTAAGTCAGATTCCTATGGCTGACAGTAATTACAATAACACATGCAACTGAGAGTTTTCAGCAGATGATTTTCTAACAGCTAGAGTATGGATACATTTGCCTTGAAAAAGGTTATGCGGGCAGAGAACCAGAGTATCCTTTAGAGTCCACCCTTGTGCCACTTAAATCTAGATATCTTTTAATACATTTGCCTAATCTAGTCTTCGCCCAGTTTCACTTTTCTGTTTAGTGGAAATAACTAAAACTCATGGTGTTGCGTTTGGTCTTGAGACCATTTCCGATACTTGTCACTCAAGGTTAAGTTTTCCCTTGTAATGGGTTAACATCTCTGCTCACCTATTTGGCTTGCCTGGTGGGGTAACCCAAGCCCACATCAATGAGGATAACCCAAGCCACATTCTCCCTTTTGGGACCAGACAATATGGACCTGCAAAAAAGAACAAATTACTCATATGTGCCACTTAGAGCAACGTTACGTGGTTATTTTCCCTCCCCTCTGTTTTCCTATTAATAAATCTACCTATTAAGAACACAGCCATGTAGCTTGGTCCATGATTAGGGTGCATATTTTATCCTGGAAGATGCCCAATACTCACAAGTTAATGTTCTTTAGCTGATGTATCAGCTTCATTTACAAGAGATCATTCTAAAGTTCTAACAGACAGTTGGCTGTTGTGTGGTGTGGAGTGTGACAGGACCGAAGCATTCCATAGTTATTCACCTACTCAACTTCCCAACCCTTCCCATTGCTTTTAAATGGATCTCATAGTCTTAGATAGTGTTTATGTAGCATCCTGTGTGGATGATCAAATACTCTGTAATTTCTCAAATATTGGTACAAAAGCCTTACAGGTAGTAAAGACAAACCTATTTCTAGAATATGTGTTGATCCCAGTAAACATGATTCACACCCTTTTGGAGGATTGAAAGAGTTCAATGTAATAAACTTGCCAATAAGGGATATGCTATTCTTTAAACATTGTGTTGCATCCCACTTATCTCGCACACAGAATTCAGTTTCATAAACACTCTTCTGTTTCTTAAAGGTATATATTAGCTACATCTTGCTGTTTCCCCAGCTGATAATCCCTCTTTCTTCTTAGCAGGTTCAACATATGTCCAGTTGGTTATTGGTTAAGTGACCAGGGGGCAATTTTAAGGGTAGGTCCTGGAGGGCTGTAGAATTATCTTACAAGGTCTGAGGTCATTTAAAGCATCATAGAGGGGGTTGAGTATTATGAGCAGGAATTAAAATATGAATATTAAAATAAAGAAATCCAAGCAGATCCCCAAATAATGTGCATGCCATGTGCTTTGTGTGTGCATGAGCTTGTGCATATATCTTTCCGTGGGTGTGTATGTGTGTGTATAATGTGCTAATTCCAGGTGTTTTGTTTTGGTCTAAAGGAAGACTCTATGTACATTATGAAGAAGATAGAAATAAATGAACTTTGATAAAAAATATAACTTATGGAACACTACTAGCCAATGAAATGACTAAAACACAGATGCCAGCCCTAGCCGGTTTGGCTCAGTGGATAGAGTATTGGCCTACAGACAAAAGGGTCCCTGGTTCAATTCCAGTCAGGGCACATACCTTGGTTGCAAGCTCCTCCCTGGCCCGGGCCCTGGTCTGGGTTCTTGCAGGAAGTAACCAATCTATGTTTCTCTCACATCCATTTTTCTCTGTCTTTCCCTCTCTCTTCCACTCTCCCTAAAAAAATAAAAAAATATCCTCTGGTGAAGATTAACAAGAACAACACACACACACACACACACACACACACACACACACACACACAACACAACACATATAGATGACAATAGAGTTATAACTGTTATGTCTAAACTAGAGATAGATCTCTTACCTTTAGTTGATGATGTTTGCTGACCTGATAGCCTCTTCAGTGTGTGTCCAGGACAATAGTTTTATTCAGTGGCTTGAATTCAAGGAAAATAAAACAATGAACTACAAAACAAAGGACAGTGTTCGAGATGGACCCTGGAAGAAATTACAATCTAAAGCTTTGGATCTGTCCTTTATGTTTTTCAAGATTCTCTCTTTCCATTTACTATGACAGAAGAAGTTCAGCAAGAACAGGGCATCCACTTTGCTGATGTCTCTTAGAAATATTGGCAAGTAGAAGGAGGACTCTGGGGGCAAAGAGCTTGTCTGAAGGTTATTTTCTTCTCTCTAACTGTACCATCTCAAAAGCAAAAAGTGAATGCCTAGTTCTCATGCCTTCTGGGGCCACCCTTTTCTTTATAAACGGGATAATATACAGCATAGCTTGTGTTTTCACTCCATGTGATGGCTTTAAGGCTCTGGCTTTTATAGAGCCTTAGCCTGGGTAAGTGTGTATTTCCAGGAATGATTATATCTCGAACAATTTCACCTAAGTAGCTGTTTGTCATCTCTTGCTTGACACTCCTACTCTGAGCCTCTCTGTTGACTACTTTATACTGTTCCAAAAACCATCTCCCCAGGCAATGGCCTTGTTCACATATCATTACATGACAAGCAAAGTCCTACCTTGAATTCTCCTCCTCTACACGTATACACACTCTATTCACTGAAGGAAAACCAGAATGAGACTACAGGAAAAACAAAACAGAACAAAAAATAACTTTCTGAAAAATTGGGAATCTTAGAATGAAATTAAAATGCAAAAAAATAAATGAAAGCTCTCTCTCTCTCTCTCTCTCACACACACACACACACACACACACACACACACGTTACCAGGTTTCACTGTTCCTTCACCAGCTTTTCTGACAGCGGTGGCTCCACTGTTCCATCCATTCTGTCCAGTTGCCCACCATGTTTCAAGGGTCAGCTTTCACTTTTTTGGACTCCACCTCCACTGTTTTGTCCCCCTCTGGAGTGCAGGCTCCATCCCTGGACTCAGAAGGAGAAATAAGCCCTTCCTATACCCAGATGAAAGACTGGTGCCTTGATTTGTCCCTGAATGAATGATCTTTGAAACACCACTTCCTTCAGGGGAAACAGCTACTCTGACTCCTGAATGTTTTATGTGGCCAAGGGCCAGGTTCAGCCATCACAATACATCTGTGTTTTGGGGCAGCAGTTAAAGCTTTCCTGAGAATTATGCTGGCTGCTTAAATAAGTCTCCAAAGTGGCCCGTCCTTTAACCGAGAGAAGAGTGTTTAGAGACAAACTTCAACTTTAGCCCGGGAAAGCGGAAGGTGCATATGGTCAACCACTTATTTGTTTTGGGATTGTTTGTTTTGCAAAATGTAAAGTCAAGGATCTGTCTAACAAATATATGGGTGATAACTTTAAAATAATTATCGGTCCTGCTACATAAATGGATTGCATATTAATGGCGTATTACAAGTGCAGCTGATATTGTGATAGAAATAATAATGCATGAGTTGATAAAGAAAATAAATATTTTTTAGATTAAAATATTAAAACAAATACTATACGTCAATATTCTTTAGAGAGATCAAGTAAAGAATTAACTAGCAAGGATTGCTAGGAAGAATTCACATTCTAGGCTTAGCCCTAGGCTATGTACTCTGGGTAAAATACTATTTAAATTTAACAGAAGTCTCTAGTATCAAAAAGCTTCAGTCATTGTTTTTGGAGATATATTTATTGTAAACCTGAGCATGCACTTTTAAAAATTCTAAATTTATCAGGCTTTAAAAAAAAAGACAGATTAATTTATTTATAATTTACTTCCTGAATGACACATAACCAGTAGCAATTTCTTGGTAAACAAGTGCTATTTTATTTGCTTCCCGCAATGAAATATATATCTATGTCATGTGCTTGATAAAACAGCTTTAAAGACTTCTTGTGTCAAATTAATCTTATTTATTTAATTACACCGGTCTCATGTTGACAGCACACTCATTTTAGTGACTTTACTGTGTTTTAGTAGACCATAAAATCATGCTCAATTATTTATATTCATACCCTAATCATATGACCTGACAATTTCTGCCAAACGTGAGTCACTGTAACCCCCCCCCCCCCATCCTGCCCCCTCTGGACTTGCTACAGTTACACATTCTCCTTTAGCTGTTCTGCCTGGAGGAATAGCTGTTCTCTGTCTTCATAAAAGAATCTATCAAAGTGGCTGTGCATCATGGCCTGTCCGGCGAGAGTTATTCAAGAAAAATTGCTGATTGAAAATAATGTGCAGAACCGCTACTTATTATTGCTCCAGTAAATTTTTCCTCTTAGTACCAAAGGGCCACTTGCTAACAGTGTAAAAGTACATGTATCCACATAACTGTAGTTTGGAATAGAGCTTCCACCAAATGGTTCCTTTGAGGTCTCACACCATGTTTGGAAAATATTTTTCAAGGGAACATGGAAATCTGAAAATAAATATATTCATGATTGTGTAGAAATGATGAAAACTCATGGGCTATGTTATGGTGCCTCACCAGGGACTTTTAAACAATGTGTGTTGTTGTTTTTTTCCAAAATAATTTTTAGCTGAACTTCAAGAAATGTGAATTTAATTTTGACAACTCTAGAGATCAAGGGCTCTGGTTTTTTATGCTATTGTAAATAAGACTTTTTTGCTTTATTTCTTCTTTAGATAGTTTGTTGTTAGTGTATAGAAATACAACTGATTTTTGTGTATTGATTTTTGTATTCTGAAACTTTACAGAATTCATGTATTAGACCTAATAGTTTTTGTGTGGTTTTTTTTTTGTAGAGCCTTTAGATTTTTCTGTACATAATATCATCCCATCTGCAAATAGTGATAGTTTTACTTCTTTACTTTGAATTTGGAGGCCTTTTATTTATTTTATTTCCTAATATCCCTGGGTAAAATTTCCATTGCTACATTGAACAGGAATGTGAAGAGTGGGCACTCTTGTTCCCTATCATAGAAAAAAAAGCTGTCTGTTTTTCCCTCTTGAGTATGATGTTAGCTGGCTTGTCATTTGTTGGGCTTTATTATGTTGACATAGATTCCTTCTATACCCAATTTGTTGAGAGTTTTTATCCTGAAAGAATATTGAATTATGTCAAATCTTTTTCTATATCAATTGATATAGCCATATGATTTTTATCTTTTATTCTAGTAACATTATGCATTACACTTGCCGACTTGCATGTGTTGAACTATCCTTCCATACCAGGAATGAATCTTGCTTGATCATGGTGATAACTTTTACATCTATATTCATTGGGGTTTTTGATCTCTAGTTTCCTTATATTGACTTTATCTGGCTTTAGTGTCAGGGTAAAGCTTGCCTCATCTAATGAGTTTGCGAATGAACATTCTCTTTGATTTTTTGGAAGAATTTTAGAAAGGTTGGTATTAATTCTTTAAATATTTGGTAGAATGTACAAGTGAAATCATCTGGTCCTTGGCTTTTATTTTTTGATATTAAAAATTATTATTTATTCAATCTCACTTGCTATTGGTCTATTCAAATTTTCTATTTCTTCATGATTCCTTCTTGGCAGGCTATATGCTTCTAGAAATGTTTTCATGTCTTCCAGTTTATTCAGTCTTTTTTGGAATAGAATTGTTCATACTATTTGTTATGATCCTTTGTATTTTTGTGTTATCAATTGTAATATCTTTTTAAAAAAAATTTATAATTCTCTTTATCCAAGTCCTATCTCTGTTTTGTCAATTTTGTTTCCTCCTGTGAAGTTTCCCACAATGCCTTGGAAGCTGGATGTCCATCTTGAGCTAACTTTTTCCACAAGAGAAACCCTAAACCCAAGAGGCCCTCTTCCTGCAGCATTATGCTAGCCTCGGGGAGGAGCTATGCAGACAAGTAAAACTGCTCCTCTTACCCCCCTAATAAAGTCATTCTTGTTCTCTGTGGCCCAGGGGGATGCTTTAGCCTCATTCCCAGGGTCTGGCATTTTCACAATGGTTTCTTGTCTATGGATAGTTGCTGATTGGTTTTCTTGTGAGGGGGATTAAAATCAGGAATGACTTAGGTTGTCATCTTTTTTACATTCCCCAATTTATCTTTATTGTTGAAAGTATTACAGATGTCTCCTTTCCCCCCTCCCCCCATTGAGTCTCTCCTCCCTGCTCCTTCTGTCTCCCCAGGCCTCCACTGCACTATCGACTATGCCCATGGGTTATGCACATATGCATATATGTTTTTTGGTTAACCAAAGGTTGTCATCTTAATGATGTCATTTATGTTGCCTTTATCTAAGCTTTGATGTATATTTGTGAAAGAGAAAGATTTTTTTTTAAATCCTCACCCCAGTATATTTTTTCCATTGATTTTTAGAGAGAGTAGAAGGGAGAGGATGAGTCAGAGCTCCTACATACCCCCTGACCTGAGCTGGGAGCCTGCAACTGAGGTACTTACCCTTGACCAGAATTGAACCCAGGACCCTTCAGTCCATAGGCCGACACTCTATCCACTGAGCTGAACCAGCTAGAGCAATAAAGATATATATATTTTTTAATGAATGAAGGGAAAAATGTGTATCAGTTATAGTTGATTAAGACATTTTTATTTCACAAATCTGATAATGAATTCTTTAACATTTAGTAAAAGAAATGAATTATAAAAGGCCTGTATGCTATGCATACCATTTAGAGAAATGCTTCTTTTGTTGCTGGATAAATGTGAAAATAAGAAATTAAATGGGCAAAGCACTTTATTATGCAACATTTTATATCATAATTATTATTGACTTATGTGTTTCTGTGATAAAATCACTTTGAGGGCAGTTATTCTAAATCTGCAGGTGTGCAATCCGTGAGTGCTTCAATCTGTGTCCTCTCTTACCATTCTTTCTCTAAGTGCATGAAGAATTCCATCATTTCTTTACTGATGAAATGTGTAATGCTGTAAGAAAATGGTTAAAAATCAAAGCCAGAGGCTGTGGGAGCAAATTAACCAAGACAACCGAGGAAATCACTATTGACTTTTTAAGTAATAAGTGAAGAGTTTCTGAAATAGTATTCAATTAGGAAGTTATTTTTTTGTGTCTCTTTTTGATGTAGTCATAAACACCTCTTCTTTAACACCTTTCTACACATAACCCAGCCTTTATCACCATCCTTATCATCCCATCAGTGCAAAAAAAGAAAGAATTGCTGAGAATTGGATGTGGTTCCAGCTGGTATACATTGAGGAGAGTGAACATCCTCATATACTGTCCCAGGTATAATCTGTTCCCTACAGAAGATGTGATTGGTGGATTTTTACATTATTAAAGATACGAATGTAGAATGTTCTCCAGTCTGTTTTCACATATGAGACATCAGGAACATTAAAATTCTCCACTGAAAATATTAAGTGAAGGCAGAAATGAGAATCTGTATCCTCCTCCCCCTCATTTTTGAAACTATTTAAATCTTGAAAAAGAGTTATGCTTTGGATTTTGTATCAATCACAATTAATTGAATTATGAATTGATATGGGAACCCAGTATGCATTGGTAAATATACAATCCTGACTAAAAGTTTTGAAAAGATAACTTAAAAGAGTACTTGACAAGTGTAGGCCGAGAGAGAATCTATCTGACTAATAATACAATACTTTCCTGATTTTGAAAATCTGCTTACACTCACAGTTTTTGATTAAGGGTTTTAAAAGTTTTTTTCTTTTAAACTGCAAGTGTTAAAAATGATTTTAACGTAGCAATGCTGGGATTTCTACTTCTTGCTCTTAGGATAATCCAAATTTTTTGCTAATAGAGCTAAGTACAAGCCATACAGTTTCTATGCTGGTGTTGACACTTTGACTTAGGCTTTAATTTTCCAGTAGAAACGAATTCTCGTACTTCACATTTTTCTACTGTGTACCTCTTCATTCCTTCCACGATTGTTCCTTTTAATGACATTTCACATATATTCAGGAATGCTGCATCTGTGCTAATCTGAATTAAAAGAAAATGCATCATCGATTAGATTAACTAAGATTTGCTCAATGAATTCACCTTTTTTTGATATTCATCTCTCGACCACTCTAATTTTGCTTTATCTTTTGAACCAAGTGCTTCTTACATTTGTGGTAGGCATACTGTTGTTCCCACCAAGAAGGAGATTTATGTTGCAGCAAAATGAAGTGGAACAGTCCTTTAGAGCACACGGAAAACAGCCCCCCTGTGGCCGCCCAGGATGATGGGTTCCGTCTCTACCATTTACAGTAGATTGCCACCATTTGCACTCTTGAACTTCTGGTGTTTCAAATGCCACATTTTGTCAGCCTTTATGCTAACTTACTAATAACTAATGGGCATATTTTAAAAGAGAAATTTAAAAAGCTCAGAAATTCAGTGTGCACTATTTTGAGACTATAGCTGCATGTTTTACCTTATTTCTCAAAGGTATTCAGGAGATGTGTGTATATATATATATATATATATATATATATATATATATATATATATTTCCCGGGAAGGTATTAGACTCATTTCACACCTTACTTTATTCCTAACCTTTTACTTCTACCAAAGTGTAGAGAAAAAAAGATAATCAAAGCACAGTCAAGAAAAAGAAGTCTGACTTATCTGAATTTATTCTCACAATCCATAAACACGGAACACACAGTCTGTACTAATGTCAAATGTTCATCATGGCTTATTGTGGAAACCTCTTCAATGCACTCCACATCATTCTGCAAAGCTTACTGCCATCAGTTTTACATGCCTTCCCTTCTACCTGTCTTCTTTTTGACATCCCTTCATTTTTCCTTTCCTATAACAATATTTTATCCTTATTCTAGCTTTTTGCCCCAAGAATTAGGCTGTTAAAAATAAGTGTGCAGACCCAAAATAAAAACTTTAAAATTCTGTCTTGGGATAGTTTTAGACAATATTCTAAATATGTTCTAATGTTAACTTATTTAATACTCAAGAACACTCTGAAAGAGCACCATGGCATCCTCACTTTGCAGATGGAAAATCTAATAGGCAGAGAAATTAAGGGACCTGTCCAAGGTCACATAGCTGGTAAATGACAGAGTTAGGACTTGAACTCAAGTAAATAGAAGTTGAAGCCTAGGACCTAATCCCATTATAAAATGTTACCTCCCGCTGAAACCGGTTTGGCTCAGTGGATAGAGCGTCGGCCTGCGGACTGAAGGGTCCCAGGTTCGATTCCGGTCAAGGGCATGTACCTGGGTTGCGGGCACATCCCCAGTAGGAGATGTGCAGGAGGCAGCTGATCGATGTTTCTCTCTCATCGATGTTTCTAACTATCTATCTTTCTCCTTCCTCTCTGTAAAAAATCAATAAAATATATTTTAAAAAAATAAATAAATAAATAAAAAAATAAAATAAAATGTTACCTCCCTGTTGTGAAAGTCTACCAGGGATGTGGACTTAATATAGTAAATGCATCTGCTGAAAGAAAAGGTGATATTACCTCAAGATAAAACAATTTATGTTATTAATAAATTCTATTAGATATATATATATAAAAATTTACCCACAGAAACAACAGAATATTGAATAGTTAGGTAATGATGAAAGATTATTCACATGGTTTACATGGCTTCCCTTCCATGTAACCTTGATTATCAGAGCCAACATAATACAACATTTTATAATAACATAGCTGCTAACTAACAGATGAAGACTGCATAGTTTAATTTAAACGAAAGTTGCTTTTGAAATGCCGTAAGAATGGGAAGATTGGCATTTGACTGTTTTCTAATGTAAAATGCTGCCCAACCAGGTGTTAGCAAGTCCTTGGAATCAGTCCTATTAAGTAAAATTTCTGAAAGGACACATATCTTGGTTGAGAATAACAAACATTCTTTAGATTTCAAACCTGCAGGTGTTAAGATGAGTATTCTGTCTGGGGTAACTGACCTGCATTTCCACCGCAATGGCTGGAGACCCCATCTTTATAAAGGAGTCAGTAAGAAATTCGTAGCATGTCTTCACACAGCCAGCTTGCATTTCTCTTGCACCTTCACAAGTATTTTTTGAAACATGTGCTGCAGAACAAGAAAAATATGATTTGGGTTGGACATTTTAAAATTCCATTATCCTGGTCAGAATATTGGGTCACATTAATCACCAAAAACCCCAATGCTGCTGTGTAAAATATTATGTAAATGTATTGTTCTGGTTTCAAAGATCACTTTCATCATTCAAGTCAGGAAAGGTAATGCTCACAAATATGCAAACCACCACCCAGGAATGGCATCATATTGAACCAACATGGAATCAGGATATTACATGAGAATAAGAAGGATATAATATAATTTGAGGAACAGAATAATCATGCTATTGCCCTAATGGATGGAGTTCATTTATCTTCATTCCACTGTTACATCTAAATGTGATTTAGCGCTTCTCTGACTCAACGTCTCTTGGCATCTTAACATGAAAATCTTGATTCTTTCTATTTTACACTGAGTCTTTCAGAAATAATCTAATTGATGTAAGTTAGTCATTATTATCTCTGGTGGCTTGAGGATTTAGGGCTTTAAACCACTGGGAAACATACACATTGAGCGTCCTCTGGTCAGGTGCCCACCCATATGGCAGAAACCCGCTGGAGAAGGCAGGTATCAGAGCAGAGCATCTCAGAGATATTGCCTTCCTATACCACAAGCATAGGAACAGCTACTATAATCCTAGAAGGTATCATGTTTACCTTGTCTAACTCTGCGACTATAGTGAATAGAGCCTTGAGGTGGGTTTAACAGAATCAATTCATTGCACAGTGCATTTCAGCCTTGAGTTAGACATATTCATGTTACTTGCCTGCCTTAACTCTCTTGGCTTAGAAATTCAGCTCGAGGACAGATCACCATCTTCCTTTAGACACAGAGCGAAACTTTATAATTATATAGAAGTGGGACTTGTTTAGCTCAATGCACTGGACACTTGGGATGTTGACTTCTCATACTACAGCATTTTTTTTTTCAGATGGGAAGACCCCCATAGAGAAGCCTATCAATTTTTTATAAGAATTTCAACAAGAACTTCCCTTTCATGGTGTTCTAATATAGCACAAACCTCGGTAAACCCATGGACCTTGACCGTTCTTACCCCTGATAAATCGGCATTGTGTATTCCTGTTTGTATGACCTTGCTTCATTTAAATGCTAGCATCATTTTCTATATTACTTAAGCCTTGAATCACACTTTTATGATTTCAATTGAATTTTTCACAGTTATTTCATAAATAGCCTTTTACCGATTAGACTTATCTCATGGCTTTCATTATTATTATTTTGGTCCCTGAGACTCTGATCATTTGATGCTTGGGCAACATAACCTTGACCAGCTGTCAATTTGGGATGGTATGCTTTGTTGATGTTATTCATACATCAGTATTACCAGAAAATATTGGGATAAGCCAGAGTTAAAGAAACAATACTATATAGCTTATACATTTAATTTTTTTTATTCTGGTTATCTTTTCCCCAACCACTAAGGCATTCCCAATTGATTGTGAATTTATCTGCATTATCTTTTGCAATCAGGTAGGACATAAGAGATATTGCTGCATTGCAAACAACCTCCAAATCTCACTGGATAACAACACAAAGTTTATTCTTTGCAGGTGCAACACTTCTGTTAGGTTTAGGAAGGGGTCTTTGCTTGTGTTATTCAGGGACCATTGTTGATAGAGGGTTAACTTTGATACATGCTTGCAAATCTTACAGAAAGTGGAAGAAAGGCATGGCAAGCTCCAAATAGCTGTACACCATTTGACAGAAGCGCTATTCATCATTTTTGCTCATATTTCACCAGTCAAGCAGGATATATGGCCAGGAGTGTGGCCGGAGAGAAGCGAAGTGCAGTTATTCCCCCCGAGATGGGAAGTCAGCATATAGAAACAAAAATGCAACCTTCAGAGGCAACCACAGGTCTACCCTTCTTGTCTCAAATGTTCCATTTTCTCTCTTTTATATTTGAAAAGCACAGTCTCTCCTACTCATTTCCCTCCATCTCTCAAGAGAAACCCCATTCAGTTATAGCCCCAGACTCATAACTGTCTTATGACAGTCTCTGCAGCAGGTCCTTATTTCTGGAAAATCAACAAATAAAATTGTCAACTTATTTGTTCCCTGGTCATATACCCCTGACCACCTCCCACCCTCACACACACACACAGTATACGCTGGCAGAAGAGCGTCATCGTAACTGTAATAAACACTCCTGTTAAACATGAGGAACAGAGGATTTACACAGCACACACTAGCCCACGACAGTTCTAAAATCCTGCTGGGCAGACATGTGGAGGATCCCCTTTTCAACACATCACTAGAAATATTAATAGTGCCAAGTAAACATTACAACAGAGGTCAATGTTTGACTAGTGCAAAAATCAATAGCACGCAATAGGCTATAAGTCAAAGAAACCCAATTTTGTTAAATTTGTGTCTAAATTAATTGATAAATTATGGAAGTGAGCGGGCCTAGAGGATGTTTAATCCTGTTGAGCCTTCCGTCGCCCTTCCTTTCAGAGAACGTACTTTCGCTAGATTATTTTTTTGTAAATCTTGTTACTTGTTGTTTTGATCTTCAACCCTGGCTCTTGTTCCTTTTTGCCTAAATGGCAGCTTTGTTTTCTTCCTCGCTCTGTGGATCCCCAGGGGCTGCTTTCCCTCAGACAGGGTCTTCTCTCCTGAACCTGAACTTGAAGCTGTTTTCGTCTTTGCTCTTTTGTAGTGATTTCAGAGATGTGCTGTTCGCTCACATTCTTGTTTACCTGAAGTTTTTTACCATTCATCTCAGACTCTTACAGTGCAAGTCTCCACTGGCTGCCCCCCCTTTTTTTTTTTTTGCAACTAAAAACTGCATTCTTTATTGTCCTGCTCCAGTTTTGATGGATTCATCTTCTGAGTTTTGTTTGCTGAGTGTTTCCTGCCCCCCTAATGTCTGTTATGTTTCCTGACAAATGATCGTGCCTGATTTGCTGGAGATGGCATTCGGTGGGTGTGGAGAAATAAAACTAGAAAGGCTTGTCTCTGTTTTCATTAGGCATCCTTGAATTGGAAAAATTAGTCTTGATCTCCTAGGAAATCTGAGACATTGACTGTTTAAAGCAGCCCTGAGAAGATTAAAGGCACTATTATTGCAGCACACAACCTCGAAAAGTGCAGAGGCCAAGCGTCTTGTCATTGGTGGAGGGATCTTTATGCTACCCTCTCCCCTCTATACACATACCTTTACTTTAATCTAAGTGGATCATAAGCTATAAAAATCTAACTAACTCTCCCAAATGCATTGTGTTCTGCAGCCAGGAAACTCACAGATACTTCTAGAATTGTTTTTTGGCTACAGAATAAAACAGCTTTAAAAGACTATTCACATATGAGACCTTCGGCATCTGCCCTCTGGTCACGTTGGTCTGTTAGATAGGTCTAAATTACTACACAATTCCTTCGACACAATTGCTTCTGGGAATACGGAACCCACTGTGGTTATTTGAAATCTGGACTTGAATTATTTGTCGGTATCTTTCTTCTTATTCTATAAACTCAAGTAGAATTCACCAGGAGAAAATAGAGGTAAAGAGGTGAAAGCAAGGCACCAGTTGTCATTCATTTTCTTGCCTCCTTTAATAATTCAGTTAAGTACTTGGATCGGGAATATTATCTAAAAGCAGCAGCCAAGGTAGCATCTACTTATTATAGGTCCTTCCCCTCTGCTCTTTGCTTGGCTCTCGTCCTCTTTCATTCTCATGAACAATGAGAAGATTTCAAGGAAATTAAAAGCCATTTCTTCTTAAGGAGATGTTGAAGGTACATGCTAGAGGCTTGTGCATTATTTTCCCGATCAGAATCATATGGAGAGGCCAATATTTTAGGAGTCCCAGATTCATTCAGCCAAAGTCAGTAATTCCATTGAGACTTGACCACGTTTTGTATGTGAATATTCTCCCTTTAGCTTCTGTCTGGTATGTTTAAAGCCCAAGTTGCATGAAAATAGAGGGTTATGAAGCTACCTCTATTAAATAGAAAGTATAAAGTTTTTTAATTGCTCTTTAGGCACAGATTATTAATGCTGTAATGACACTAAAGAGTATTAAATGCAAATTTGCAAAGCTCTAAAGAGCTTTATTAAGATAAGCAACATTTTATTGAGTCAATTCAGTAGCTATTTTAATGAAAATCTGGCTAAATGAATCTCAGTAGAAGCCACCACAGATGTCCTGTCATGTATTTTGAGGAATAAGCAACTAAATTTGGCAGAGTGGTAATAAAGAGAAACCTGTAAGGCGAAGGAAACAGTTGGAAGAGGTGAAGAATAAGGCTATAATCTAGACCTTAGAACAATTTATTCTATTTCATTTACTGAAATTACAACTGGGTATTATCGAAACCAATTACCTGTCTTTTTGGTAGTAAATGACATCTCCTTTTCTAAATAAAATGAATGACATTTCTTATCTTTTCTAGTTGAAGAAAAGTGTGTATATGTGTGTTTGTGTAAATTTGAAAGTCAAAAGAGAAAAGAAGAAAAGAAGCAAAGCAGGAATTTAAAAAGAGGAAAAGCAGGAAGGAAATAAGGAAGGGAGTCAGGGAGGGAGTAGGGGAGGAAGGAAGCAAGGAAGGAAGGAAGGAAGGAAGGAAGAAAGGAAGGAGGGAAGGAAGAAGGAAACTTTTTATTTTGCTTTATATTTTGGAAGTCTTCTCCACTCTGATACTATAATACTTTCCCTATGTTTTCTTCTTGAATTTTAAAGATCTTTTTTTCCCATGAAATTTATATCATTTGTCAAACTGAAATTATGGTACAAAATTAAAATACAATAATTTTATATGATTTTCTGATTATTCAAATACATTGAATGTATAAGTCAGCTTTTCCTTGCCTATTTGAGATGAATAGGATGCCTTTGTTTTCAATAGCCTCTTCTCGTATGGTTCTCTATGGTTCCTTCTGTTGAAGCAGCAGTACATATCTACAATATCTCCCCTTGTAGCCACCAAAACCCATGCTCAAAAAAAAATACATGAGTGGATAAAAAAGATGTGGTCCATTTACACAGTGGAATCCTACTGCACCTAAAAAAGGAAAAAAACATTTTACCCCATGTGACAACATGGATAGACCTGGAGAACATTATGTTAAGTGAAATAAATCAGTCAGAGAAAGACAAGTACCATATGATTTCACTCATGTGGAATTTAATGAACAAACTGAACTAACTACCAAGCAAAATAGAGACAGACTTGTAGATAGAGAGCACACAGACATCTCTGATGGGGGTATATGTAGGGGAAATGTTGGGAGCTGTGGAGAGAAGAGCAAAAAAAAAAAAACAAAAAAAAAAAAACAAGAAAGAAAAAGGATAACTCATGGACATGGGCAAAGTTATGGTGATTGCTGGGTTGGGGAGGTGGAAGAAGTCATAGAGGAGATAAATGGTGATGGAAAAAATTAAATAAATAAATAAATGTCTTTTATTTTAAATACAATAATATGATTTCCCGTCTCTCAGATATTGAAGTTAGGAGATTTTTTTTTCTGCCATTTTTATTTAATATCTGCCTAAACACCTAATTAATGCAGTTCTATACATTAGCCACATGTTTGGTTCAGTTAAACCAATCATTTATGTTTCTGTAAATCATCAATATAGCTAAATATTTCACACATAAATATAGCCATTTTTGTATTATTAGTTGCAAGATCACCATACTTGTCTCTCATTCTTATAGAGGTTCTTTAGTTCGGCTAGATGACACAGCATTACATGAGGGTATAAGCTCAAAAAAGAGTAGGTTCTATATCTTTCTGAGGGTGCCTGTTTTCCATAGCTACCTCGAGTGCATTTCTGAAAGCCCAGCAGAGAAATATTGAGGCAGAGTTTCCTAGTTTCTCTCATTTTAAGAGGCATCGTGGAGAAGAAGAGCTAAAGTTTAGGGTCAGACTAGCTCCCAGGTCTTTCACTGGTGACTACGTAACCTCGGATTAGGTAACCTTGGATTACGGTAGTTTTAGAATCATATATATACTTACTAAATATTAATTATACATGTTTCTTTATTGACCCATTACACCCAGAATAATTTTCATTTGTCCTTACAACTAAGAAAATAGATTAATATTAAGAAGACATCATTGGTTTATTGTAAATTGCTGCTTAGTTTTTACATAAGTGTTATTATACTTGTGTTCACATTGCTGTTAAAGATACACATTCTAGGGAGTTTAGAAGGGAAGAGGTGAAGCTAATTATTCCTTTTTAATTTTGTGCTTTTAACCTAGACAGTTTCATTTGTAAGGAATACTTTATTGAGGTGATGGATGTATTTGTCAAAGAATTTACATTCACAGGTTTCATATTAGATCGTGAACCCAGAGATGTGTTTGAGTCTAAATCCAAGAGACTATTTTTTTCTATTGTTATTTGTCATGGTAGTGATATAAGCACTGAAGATGGAAACATAGCTTGTGTTGCTCTTAAAGTAAATTCAGAAAAATCAGATTATAGCTGATGTAATTTGGATGTTTGGAGTGGGGATTTTCTGATAGCAAAATCAAATATATGTCACTCCTAAAATGGAAAGCTTCTCTGAGGGGGATGACCTGCATCAGAACATTACTTTTTCAATGTGGTGATGCAGACACCAACTTTAATTTTTTTCTGGAAGGTTTTTGATTGCAGATGACTCTGATTTTGTACTTGCCCTTAGCTGGGAGTGGGAGGTGGGGAAGGAGTCACCCTTCCTTCCTGTACCCACTACATTTAGTCTGGATTAATGCCTTCAACACGCTGATGCAATGCTTAAGTTTCTACTCGTTAATAAATAATATGTGATGGACACCATAGTAAGAACCTTGACACTTTATTTATCAGTACTCCACACGGTGAAGTCAGTGTTAACCTCCTAATTTTATAGAAAAGAATACCTGAGATTTTATAGAAAAGACTACCTGAGATTTATATAATATAATTTATCCCAAGTCACACAGTTTACAGAGGTGAGAGCTGGCTAGATGAATCTAAGTCTGTAGTTCATTTTCTGAATCACTTTGTCAGAAGGACAAATTACAGTAGCCCCTGTGTATCATTTACATTTTGTTATCTCTAGAACTTCTTTGTGGTTTGTTCTTAGTGTCTCTAGAGCATTAAGCTGGTGTCTAAATATTTGCTGAAATCAAGTTCCAACAGATAGAAATTCCTAAGCCCTCCTTGAGAGTGAGAATTTACATTTTTGAGGTTGATTTCTCAAAGAAAAGGGACCACTGAAAGAGCATCTGTTTTTTCAAAATGCTGCACTAGTTAATGCCTTTCTTTGGAGCACTGGCCTCTCATTTCTTCACTCACCTTGAACAGGGGGTAAAGACGTAGTCATGAGACTGCAGAGATAATAACTCTGTTTCTGTTAATTTTTTTTAATCCTCACCCAAGGATATTTTCCCATTTATTTTCAGAGAGAGTGGGAGAGGGAAAGACAGAGAGAAACATGGATGTGAGAGAAACACATCCATTGGTTGCCTCCTGCATGTGCCCCAATCAGGACCCGGTTTGGGGAGGAACCTGCAACCAAGGTACATGCCATTGACCTGAATTGAACCCGGGACCCCTCAGTCTGCAAAGGGACACTCCAACCAGCCAGGGCTCTGTTAAATGTTAAGTAAAACTGTACGCCTTTTGCAAATATAAAATTATTTGGTCACTTTTGTGCAGAAGTCATCAAGCTGCTACAGTTTGCCTACTGCATATTTGGTTCAGATATTCATTTCCCTTCCCTTTGAAATATGTCATGAAAACCACCTGCCATGACAGTCACAACTGGATAAGAGAATCAACCCATAAAATGGAATAATCATGAGCCTCGATATATGATAGGTAGTTTCAAAGAAGTTTCTACTTCTTGAATTTGATGTGAACAGCTTTATATTTTGTCAATTTTTAAGAGTTATCTGAGGAAATGCCTTTAGCCCTATCCTATATTCGTCTTCATTACCAATGGCCATTCCTCTAGAACTATATAATCTTTTTCACAAAGTTATCATGAAAAACCCTTATGCACTGCTTCCTTTGGAACCATATGTTCTCAGTACACTTATCTTTATCATTTTAAAGGCAGAAAAAGATTACAATAAAATTTTAAATATATCCATAGCCCATTTTAGATAATCTCCCTCATCACCCTTTTTAGGATTTGTTTCAGTAACTGGCTCTCCCTCCAAATCACCACACAGCTATTTCCAACCTTCTGAATTCTCCTTAAATTTCAAACATTTTCTTCTCCAACTTTATTTATACCGAGTTCGATTCCAGTCAAGGGCACATGCCCGGGTTTCAGGCTCGATCCCCAGTAGGTTGCATACAGGAGGCAGGCAATCAATGATTCTCATAATTGATGTTTTTATCTCTCTCTTCTTCTCCCTTCCTCTTTGAAATCAATAAAAAGATATTT
Source organism: Myotis yumanensis (assembly GCF_028538775.1). NCBI lineage: Eukaryota > Metazoa > Chordata > Mammalia > Chiroptera > Vespertilionidae > Myotis > Myotis yumanensis. Next base: position 204,287,843 of record NW_027223753.1, on the reverse strand, counting down.
TTAAAAAATGTTGATTTGACATAGGGTGGTGGGTACATAATATGATATGCAGATGATGTGTCATAGACTTGTACATTTGAAACCTGCATTATTTTATTAAACAATATCACCCCAATAAATTTAATTAAAATTAAATTAATAAAATGCAGCAAGAAAAAATGTAATAAATAAATGAAGAAACTAATTCCCTGGCATGGCAGGTTTTTGTCTAAGTCCCTCCTCTCACTGACAGAGCTAGAATTTTCAAGTTAAAAGAGACAATTCTCACTGTTCCTACTTCCTCATTTCCCAGTCAGAAGTCAGATTCTGCCCGATTCCAGTAAAACGTGGCTTTACAATTTAAAATAAGTTTAGTTCATATATAAATTCTAAAAGAAATAAGAAAATATGTAAATTGAATCACAAGTTAAAAAGCTTTGGAAATTCATCAGTATAAACCTACTGACCACAAAGTCAATAGGCAATAAATAACTGTTTCTTGAAAGCTTGTAGAAAACTGAAAAGAGAAAATCGTATAAAATGTTTATATATAAATTTCAGGAAAGTGAAGAATGGTTGGTAAACAAGCTAGGAATCACGTGACTGTGTGGAGCAAAACAGATCCAATTCTAAAAGGACAGAAATGAAAATAAGGCAAAATATGGACAGGAAATAAAATGCAAGTCACTGCTAGTTTTACAAAATCACAAACCGATTACATTATTCATTATCCTCTCACTGCTCAAATTTTAAAAATCATTAAATGTTCTTGCAAGAAGACATGTGTTTTGGAATACTGATGAGCTTGAATATTATTTTAGGAGTTGGCAATGGGATGGAGAAAAAGCTCAAATGATCTGTACATGAGGAAGGAACAGAGCAGGAGAGATTTTGGAATCCATGGATGACATGGGAGTTGCAACAATAGGTAATAGAGGTAGAATGCTGCCTTATTGGTCACGCTGTGGAGGCAATTTTATTTCCAATTACCAAAAGTAATATTTATTCTTTTTGGAATTCTTAGTCATTACATTTTCAGCAATTTTCCAGTGGGGCCTCAGAGACTTTCCTGTGCCTATAAAGTTCTTCTAAATTTCAGCCTAAGTCACAAGGAAGGGATTGATTTATTTTGCCAATAAAACTGACAGAGTGCCTTAGCATGCCAGACCTGATGTTGTATCCAAGGATATATACTGGGGAAAAAGTATAGAGGTACTGCTCCTTTTTCATAGAACTTTCAGACTAGTAGCAGAGGTATATATTACTCAAAGAGTTATAGAAACATTAAAATTATACCCATGGTAAGTTCTACACAGGAAAAGTATATGCTACATTGAGATCTGCTAACAGAACAGGAGAATCTGAGTTCTTCTGGGAATGGGTGTCAGAAGGTGAGATATTTGAGTTGAATTCAGAAAGACCAGTATGAGTCAGGGTCCAATGAGGAAACAAAAACTACATAGCCATTTGCACAGAAGTTAATATAAAGAACTGTCAACAGTCACAGGGGTGTAGAGTGATGAGCGATTGGCTAGGAAGAAGTAAAAATAACTCTAAATACATAGAAATATATGATACTAGAGGCCCAGTGCATGAAATTTGTGCACAGGTAGGGTCTCTAGGCCTGGCTGATGATCAGGGCCAATCTGTGGGGTGACTGTTGGAGTGATCAGGGAGCCCCCATTGGCACCTGCCTTGGCTGGCCTGGGGCCTGTGGGCTGAGGGAAGCTCCTGCATTGAGTGTCTTCCCCCTGGTGATCAGTGTGTGTCATAGTGACTGGTTGTTCCACTGTTTGGTCAATTTTCATATTAGGCTTTTATTATATAGGATAATGTACAGCCACTACCCTTAGGATAGAACCCAAGTAAAAACCTTACCACTCTATCAATATTGAGAGCCAAACCTTGCTAGAAAGTGTACAACTCTAGCTGGATGGCAGAGAAGTAGTTGAGGGGCCAGTCTGAAAGAACTTGCCAGAACTCTACCCAGTAGAGTGGCAAGAGGAGCTGTTTATGAAAGGTGCCTCACTGGAGGCACTCCTATACTGCCCCTGAGCTGCTGACCTCTGTGCATTGTTGCCAGGAGCCAGTCCATCCTTGCTGCTTGACACAATCGCTGCAGAGAAGAAACGTCTCCACAGCATATGTTTCAAGGGACCTGGCGTATATAGCATACTGTTCTTAATATGTTTGCTCCCCTTAGCGGTATGTGTTTTAACCAAGGTCACCTCTCCGAGAAAGGTTGTTTCCCCAGGTAGGGATTTTTCCCTGAAGTTAGGGAGGAGATAAAACCCCTTAACTAAGTGCCAGGCAGGTAGTTAATCACTTTAACTACAAACAATCACGCTTAAGCTACATAATCTTTACTCCCTGGAATGGAGATAAGAAACACCCTAACCTTTGGAATAGAAGTTGATAGGATTAAAACCAACTGTTATAAATACAGATGTAACAAGAGACAGAACCTAGAGAGAGAACCTAGGGAGAGAACATGGCAGAAGATCCTGGACAGAACCTGGCTACAGATCTTGGCTGGAGAACCTAGACAGAACATGGCTGGAGAACCTGGAGAACCTGGCTGGAGAACCTGGCGAGAGAACATAGCACCAGAACTTCGCTGGAGATCCTGACCAGAACTTTGCTGGAGATCCACCAGAACTTCGCTGGAGATCCTGACCAGAATTTCGCTGGAGATCCTGGCTAGGCTGCTGATCAACTGAAGGCTGTCTCCGTGTCATTCCTTCTTCGCCAACTCTGTCCACACCTTTGGGAACCCCTGGACCTGCTGGGGTTGGACCCCAGCACATTGTAGGAGCTGCGTGGGGAGAAATTGCATTTCCTGGAGGTACCTGGTACTCAGGAAGCCATCCCCACTGAAGGAGCTGGGCACTGGGAATGTGTTGGATACCTCAGGAACCTGCTAAGAGGAGTCCCTTGCACCAGCAATGAAAGCTCTTTCTTTCTGAAAATCTCTTCACCAGCATTATGCCAGCTGGCTTAGGAAAAATATTCCCAGAGCAGGCACAGAAGAAAACATTTGAACCTGAGAGACAGCAAATTGATAACTGGCCAGAGAAGTGATTGTGCAGAGGCTCTGGGCAGGTAAACACGATGGAGGGAATCAATCCATGTCAGCAACATGCCATTTTTCTCTTTAATTCAAAGATGAATATAATTCAATCTCGCATACCTTGTAGAGGGAATTAACACACTGAAGTGCAAATGTGCACGAGTCACACTTATTTTGAAGAATATTTATAATTATAGTCATAGGTTTGGCATCTTTCCCTACAATCTTGATGGAGTTGCCACTAAAAGCCTTGGAAGTACTCTTAGCATGACACAGGGCCAGCGATGTTATTGCAGTCAAAGACTGAAGAATACTTTCATAGACTTCAACTTGTACCTGGAACTGGGGTCCAACCAATACATTTAAGTGACCACCATTGGCAGAGCAATTGATTAGGGCAAGAAGTATCTTTACCTTCATTTTATGTTTCAGAAAGTAAATTTGAGTATCCTGTTCAACATAAAAGAGATAATTTAGCCCCAAATATCGGCTTATAATAGCTTTAGTAAAGATGTAGTCCTTATAATGACATTAAAAAGGGGCATTTTGTACCTTTGATTTCATGATCTTCAGAAAATGTCATTTGTCAGTGTCATTTGACTGTGAAGACTATGATTAGTACTCAAAAACACCATCAGCATTCAATAGATCTAACATTTATTTTTTTTTTCCTGAGGTATATCTTCACATACATGCACTGATAGTGATGGCAAAATTCTGTTAAAAGTAAGGATGAGCCTTCATGCAAATCATTAATTTTCTAAAGCTGTGTTCAGTGCAGCTCTTCTTAATCATAGACTTTTTTCCTAAACCTTGTTAATTTCTGAATTTCCAATGACCTGACAGAATGATGCCAATAGAACAAAATAAAAACCATTTTCCATGAATTTCTGGCTTATAGAGTTTTGGACAGCATTCAGAATATACTTTCAATAGATTTTATGTCATGGATGAGAGACATATAAAGATGCTAATCCTTGTATGTGGGATTTTTTAGGGAGATCAAAAAGGGAGGGTAGAATTTTCTGTGCCTCAGTAACTAATTTTTAATTTTATTTTAGGTTTTTATTGATTTTAGAGAGAGAGGAAGGGAAAGGGATAGAGAGATAGAAACATCTATCTATTGGCTGCCTCCAGCACACCCCCTACTGGGGATCCAGCCTGTAACCCAGGTATGTGCCCTGACTGGGAATTGATCTTGTGACCTCTTAGTTCGTGGGTTGATGCTCAACCACTGAGCTACATCGGTCAGGCTCAGTAACTAAATTTAATGCCAACTACTTTTCCTACCACAGCAGTGTAGTATGCTGCCCATTTAATCGACTTAAAGTTGATCTTTTCCTTTCCTGTTTTGATGAAAGGTAAACTCATAATTAAGAGGAAATAGAGAACTATCTATAATAATAAGAGCATAATATGCTAATTAGACTGGACATCCTTCTGGATGACCTTCCAGATGAAGCAGAGGCAGCTGTGACAGCGGGCGGGGCCTGTGGCAGCCACCGCAGCGGTGTGGGCTGAGCCCTTTGCACAAATTTCATGCATCAGGCCTCTAGTTTTTAAGAATGGCAGTAAACTGCTCCCCGAAAATCCAGTTTAATCTAGATTATGTATTAATTTTTTAAAACTTTAAATAGCAGATCATTCTAAGTAACCGCTTTCTGTTCAAATTTATGATAAATTACCCCGTGCATGTTTTTATTTGAGTGATTGTCTTATCAACTGACTCAAATGTTTTTATAAGGACACTCCATTAAGAGCATCTATATCCAGAAATTATGAGCAGCTTTTCTATATCAGTATCAGTATATCTTGTGTAGGGTAGTGTGTAAATAACATCATTCATTCATTTGTTAAATATATATTCACCGGGTGATAATTTTGCCTGATTCTGATTTACAACAGAAATCCCAACACACAACAGCACGAAGCCTCTAGTTTAACGAACAGTTTTTATTGCTTAGTCTTTAATAGATTGTGGAGAAGATAAATGCAAGATAACTGATATTGGAAAAGAATCCTTAGAAAGGATATAATTATGATTAGATTCTTGGCTAAGTTAAGTGGTCAAAACCTGAGAACTAAGAGTAATGTATTATAGAATGTTATAATGTAGAATATTATGCATTTATGGAATGTGGGAAAGGTAATAAATGACAGAGTCAGGACATAAAAGTAACTTGACAAGCTAGAGAAATAAGCCTAAATTTATATGATGACATTGAGCTCAGTGTAATGCAAGGTCCTCAGATCAAAAACAAGAAAATACATGGCATTTAACAGAATAACTACACATAGACAGAGGAAGAGAAGCGATATTGGTTAAATGATTCTTGACAGTTGTTGACTGTAAATTCAATGCCAGACAACCATGAATTATGTTAATAATGTGATTTGTCATAAGTCATGCTGCCAAGAAGTCATCTTGATCTTGGTTACAATGATAGACATGTAGAATTAAGACTGTGATAGGAACATAGAACAAGGTAAGTGATGCATTCTGCCTGTTGTTGGGTTAGGCCTGAGTTTGTGTTCAGTACCCACCACCATACTTTGATATTGACAAAGTGGAGGATGTTCAGAACCAGAGACAGAACTGAGACAGGAACTGACACGACAGGTGAAGCCTCCTTAAAGGAATAGTGGATATTGAATCTGTAGAAGAGAAGGCTCAAGGGGAATTTGAGAGCTCCTCTTAAACAGACCAAGAGCTTTCGTGTGTAAGAGTCTTTTGATTTGGTCCTTGTGGCCCCACAGTTTCCAACTGACTCTGTTTGAGGTTTTAGACATCAGATCTTGGGGTCCTAGGCTGTCACCATAACAGAAAGGCCTGCATAGGGGCCTGGTCCAGTCCTGGGAATGTCATCTTTGCTGTCGTTCTCTTTGCCACCACGCAGTGTGGTTGAGTGGGCTCCTCCTGCGTTGCTACAGTGTGGCCCAGAGACCTAAGAGAGGGGCTCCCACTACCAACAGCTTTCAATTGATCCTGGATGTGCCTGCTGGGATCCTGGTCCCTTCTCAAAGGTGTGGTATAGTTTGCATCTTCTTTTCACAGCAACCCTCCTGCAGGGAGGCAGGTCCTTGGTCCCCACCACTCCCAGCAAACTCACCTTTCATCCAGCATGCATGTCTCAGGAATTTCCCGTCCTAACACTTGGCATCAGTCTTCCATTAGCCTTAAGGAGCCTGTCTACCTATGGACTTAGGTAGCCTAATTTGCCTCAGTGGACTTAAAAATTCATTACTCATTTATTAACTCTCTGGAGGTGGAGACAGGGTCAGGGGCTAATGCATTCATATTGAATATCATTCTTTATTTCCTTGTGTGCTGACAAAAATTCTCTTTTTGATCTAACCAGTCAAGCACCACTGAGACCTGTTCTGGACAAGGCCTCAACCGTGGCCTATAAAGTTTGGAACAAACACCAACACAGTCCTCACAGTTCACAGCTGCATCCCAGTGGTGATTCGGGCTCCGCTTAAAGTGTTTGCCTGAGAAAACTCAAGGCTGCCCAAATCACTTCCTATTTGTTCCTGAGACTCCCTGAAGAGAGGGCCCCTGTCTCCCAGACTCTGGGATGTAGGAGCTTCACTTGGATAAGAACCAGCAAACCCAGTGCGTTGCACATAAATCAACTCCTGCTTTCCAACTTCCTGTGCATTTGTCACTTCGCTGACTCTGCTCAAGTCTCAGACATTCCCACTTCCTACCCCCTCATTTTCCTTATAAAACAACCAATCGCTTCGGTACAGATTGAGGTTGCTTTCAGTTCACACTATTGCAATAGTCCAGGAGTGAGTGAAAGTAGGTTAATTATAATAATAAATAATACAATAACTAATGAACAAATGATAATGAAAGAATAAACTCTGTTTTGGGTACTCACAACTATAAACCTACTTTTGCCCACCCTGATGGTTGTTTTTTTTTTTTTTGTTTGGATTTTGGTGATTAAAATCTGCCCTTACCACTTTAGTGTCTGGCTTTGTTTATCTTTGACAGTTTATGAACAGTGAACATGATACCTGGGGATTGAAGCCACAACCTAGCTAAGTGTCCCAACTGGGACTCGACCCCATGACCTCCCTGTGCACACTAGCCAGGGGCCTTATAGGGCCATTTAGGGGATAGGTAAATGCACCACCTAGAGCAGTGATGGGGAACCTTTTGAGCTTGGCGTGTCAACATTTTGAAAAACCCTAAGTTAACTCTGGTGCCATGTCACATATAGAAATTTTTTGATATTTGCAACCATAGTAAAACAAAGACTTATATTTTTGATATTTATTTTATATATTTAAATGCCATTTAACAAAGAAAAATCAACCAAAAAAATGAGTGTCATAGGTTCGCCATCACTGACCTAGAGGCTGGTTTGGTGTTGAGATTAAATACAGATAGATACCATGTTATCCTTTGGGTTTATGTGTTTCTAATATTCCATATTACAGTCTTCAGTACAGCTGGGTAAAAATATTTCATTTTCATATTATGTTTACAAGATTTAAAAGGAAGAATTCTATTCTATATCCAGAGTGGTATAAAAAGAGCAGTGCTATTTCTCGAACTGATTGCAATGATTTTTTTTTTGTAAATACTTGTTAAAAATATAGAGACATTCCCTCTGGTTGGAAGCTCTTTGAATATTTTAATTGGTTAATACATTTAATGCACATAAGATAACAAGAGCAAAAAGGGGATTCGTTACAAATAAAATTTGGAATCATTAATGCCAAAAATAGATAGGAAGACCATCATAGCAAAAGATATAACCACAGCAGCAACAGAAATTTTACTTCAATATATATATTTTTTCAATCTAAAATAGTGGTTATTTTATGTTTAAGTTATAGGATATAAAATTCCTCTGCAGTTTAATATATTTTACCATACAATACATAAAAGATAATTTTAGGTTCTCAAGAAGAGTGGCGGCAATGGGTGACATGCACAGAAATAACTTCAGTGCAGCCCAGGTAAGAATGGGCTACCTCATTTAGTCATCTTAGCCAGTAGTTGTTTTGCTTGACTTTGGAACCCTGTGGACTAATCATTTGCTGCAAAAACTGTAAAAAGAATATGTGTAAACTGAGGCAGCTAGCCTATTTTTATCCTTGTTCTTTTTCTGATAAATGTACTCTCAGGCTTGTGTCACTAAAGATAGACCTTGTGGTATTTTGCTACCTCAAACTTATGACAATAAAGACATTTAGAAAATCAAGTCTAATGTCTGTGTCATGATATGAATTTGAACCTTATATGTAAAGTCTGTTCTTAAGAGATCAAATAAAGAGAGGTACTTATTGTAGCCCTACAATTAGAATTGAAAGTTAAAAAGATTTTAAAAATGCCTTTGGGGGGAGGGTAAGTGAACCAAAGCTAAATGATGACCACTTATGGGAAAAACAAACAAATACGCTTTTTTGAGTGTGTGTGTTGGCTGTTGTCCTTTTTTTTTTTTTTTTTTTTTTGACAATCTAAGGGAAAAGATGTCAGTGCCTCTGACTAGTCAGGTATTGCATGTTGTAAGACTTCGTGCAGCACACCGGTTGAGAATCACTGCCCCGAAGTGATCTTTTGACCAGTTTTTAATAGCCATCCTCTCTGTCAGGTGAGCCGTAACTATGCTACGACTCACAGGCTGTTTCTCACCACAGTGCAGTCTCGTGCAGGCCATTTTCCCACCATGGCTTCTGCTCATTTTGCCTGCTAAGAGCCAGGGATATGTGTAGGCTGTCAGATTTCAGCATTGTACCCTTGATGAAATGAGTGAAGACATAACCTATGAAACCACCTGGAGTTTCATTTGGCGATTTGGTGAGATTACTTAGACCAGAGTTTCCTTTTAGTACTAAAATCAGAGTTGCAATAATTAAAAATATATAAACCATGATTATCAAATTCATCTACTTTTTCTCAGACTACAACTGAGACTACGACCATACATGGAAAAACTAACAAAATAGGGGTTATGCAGCGCATGAATGAATACATTTGGGGAATAACATGCAGAGACCTCTCCTCCAATAAAATATTTAGCAATAGGGCTTGTAATGAAGTTCTAGACAAATGGGCTGAATGTCTAAGGGCAATTCATATTATTGTTGCAGCATCTACACTGCCAGAAAGTCAATTTTAGGAAATTCTCCTGAAACAAATGCTCATTCTATTATTGCTGTAAATCTTTATAATTATAGTCGCACGGCATCCTTATTATCATTTGGTCATGTTAAATAGTCATTGCGGTTTTGTAAAAACTTGAAATGGCTAAAACAATTGCAGTAACTTGAAAGGCAATTGATACTCGCAGGACTACATTTTACCCAGTAGAAAAAGGCTTTGAATCGTTAATTCTGTACAAAGCACAAATCTGGCTAGGGATACAAAAAAGAGGCCTGAATTATTTAAGCTAATTTTTTAATAGGAAAACAGTACCACGCACCAAAGCTGACTTCACCGCAGGACTTCCATCTGTCCGAATGGTAAACAGTCACCACCTGGCTTCTGTGTAAGATCATTGCTCCCACCATCCATGTCACAATTTCCATTTCAAAACCCATTTTCAGCCGCCTCTTTCTCTAGCCGCAAAATAATAAATCCCCTGTTATCACGGTCAGAATAAATCCCCCATCTATGTGATAATGATTGGAGAAAATAAGCCAAGAAACAATCATCCTAGACTGGTTAGCTCGCTACTGCATTGTTTCTATGGGATGCAAGAGACCAGGGCCTTCTAAAATAGAGAATAGCAACATGGACTTTGTGTTCACATCTCAGGCACGTTTGCGTCAATTCTGCTGCTGCTACGGCAACTCATCTTCTACAGTTGCTACTGTAATATTGCTTTAAACCATTGCCTCGTCTTAGTTTTTGCTACTAGATTTGCTTATTACTAATATGTGCTGAGAAAAATCACTTATTCCCTCCCATGGGGTCTTTCTTCCCTGTTCGATAGAACCAGCGCATACCCAGGTAGGTGTGTGAATAAGGGCTCTCTTCACTGTGTCCCTTCCCTAGAAACTGCATTCAAAGATAAACTCATTTCTGGTCTCCACAGAGTTTGTGGATGAGAGGGGCCATTCACATTGACACCCAAGAGCTGCTGCAGGTAAAGGCACCTCCATGGGTCTCACCTGCACTCTAGCCAGACAGATGGCCAAGCTGACTCACCTGAGCTCCCTATCTTGCTTCCCCTATCACTACAGCCACCCTTTCCTGCTGGCCACCACATAGCTCTGCCACCCCCAAAGCTACCTACCTTTCTTCTCTGGGAACAATTGCTGAGTCTCCAGAGTATGCTGACCGCCTGCTGCTGCCTGAGGAGGAAAGCGTATCTGGTGGTGCCAAGCCATCTCTCTGAGTCACAGTGTCATAGGAGCTCTTTTCGATGGTTCACATGCCTCCCTCAGTATCCTGCACCTCAGGTGGAGATTGAGGACACATTTCTGTTATTGATTTTAATTCTTCTCACAGGATTCAGACATATAAGATTCTCTTAAGGCGCCTGTCCCCACCTCTCTCTGTCTCTGCCTATATATTTGTGAACATCAAGGGAAGTACATTTCTTCTCCATAAACCAGAAAAACATATATGCTGATATTAATTAATATTGACGAATATTCATTTCGAATAAAAACTTTCAGAATACACAAGGGAAAGAATGTATATATTTAATAAACATGAACAGGGCAAAGACACGTGTGGTTATCTGTCATGTAATACATTTTAACAAGTAGGGTTTTCTTTTAAATAGGAGAAAATATTATTTTAAGATAAATTTTCAATGAGTAAATCTAAGATTTACTGTTCATTTTAGCTCTTTTAAAAATGGGTTAGTTCACCATGGGCTAAAACTGGTAGGATTTATATTTTGCATTGCATCTTCATTCCTCAAGCAATGAAGGAAATTCCAGTTGTCAGATCACAAAAAGCAGGTTTCATACATAACATACTGATTATCCTTTTTGTTTTAACTCCAGGAAGTGCATTTAAAGAAAATGTAGTTTGATTTTCTTGAAATGGTCCTAAAGACTCAAAACAATTAAAATCATCAACTCTATCAGACCTGTGGTAATATCAGGTTTCCCTCTTCCTGTGAGCTGGTTGGCTCTACTGAGAAAGCTTCAACAATTCCGTAGCATGACAAGCTTTGGGGAAACAAAATCTATAATGACAAATGGAGTAATAAATAAGCAAAGGCAAGTGATTATAATAGATTCATAAAAGTAAAAATTGAAAGGAAGGAAATAAAAAATATTGATTAAGCATGACTTCTAAAACAAAATATTACTCTAGTGGTTTTCTTGAATATTTTATAATGCAATTATCCATATGTATTGGAAGTTAATGTTCTACCAGTTCACTTGGACATGCATAATTAATATGATTTTATAGAAAAGTTAAAAAATTACTAGATTTTAAGAAAAAAGATAACCATTTATATAGTTGTTTCTCAGTTTATTTATATTTTATGTGTTACTAGACTTCATTATCAGAAAATAACATGCCCCTTTTCATAGCAGCTGCAATCCATTAGCCTAATGGATTGAAATGACAGATTGTCTTAGAAATTGTCTACTGTGTGGCAAAATCATATGTGAACCCTACAGTGAAAAGTATTGACATTATTAAATATGAGAAACACAGTGTGTTCAGGAAGATGTTCATAAAAAAGATGAGATATTTGAGTAACCCACCAGAAAGTAATATGACTTTTAGACCAAAATAGAACCTACTGTCTGTCAGTCATTGTTCAACAGTGTTTGATGTAAAATAATGCTAATTGATTTATCTTCTTATCCTATCAAACACTATGCATATGCTTTATGCATATATTTTATTATTACTCATTACAGTACCTTGTACAATTGCTTTTATTCACCCATTCAGAAACAACAGCTACAATATCACCCACAAAACATTCGATGCCTGCTCTGTACTCAGTATTAGAAAAGTACATTGCTCATGACCAGACTCTACACAAACCAAAGAAATAATCTTAGGTTTACAGGGTTGTAACTAACTAGGAAATATTCTTTCCTCTTGTTCATATTCTCATACTCTCTTAGCCACCTATACCTCACTTTTATCACATGACATTAAGAAAATCTCTGGACTGGGGGGGAGTTCTCTGATCAAGATCGGGTCCACAGGCAACAGCTCCTGAAGCCTGGGCTTTGGCATTCCTGAGTATAGTCTTGAAACAAAGGGGAAAGTGAGGAGGGACATCTTCAGTTTCAGGTGTTCCCAGTATTGACACAGGGAACATCTTTTCAGTGAAGTAAGCCATCTGTTCACAAGAGAAAGAAATGAAACAAGAACGCTTACAGGAGGGCTTGTGTGGGGTCACATTTCCTAGAGGAAAGAAACAGTCATCACCACTACTACAGAGGAGTTGAGGCACCTGGACTCACTTCTTCAACTCTATACAGATATAGTTCCAAAAGCTGGTTTGTAGTTGAATTCACAATATTGTCTATTAGACACATGTTGAACCCTCTAAATTGTCAATTTTATACAATTTAGTTACTCTCCAATGAATAGCTTCCCAACCTATAAGCAAATCTAAGTCACTGTTCTGGACTGAATGATTGTGCCCTTACAAAACTTATATGCTGAAGCCCTAACTCCCCATGTGATGAGAATATTGGGAGGTGGGACCTATGGGTGATTAAATTTGGATGAGATTATGAGGGTAGAACCCCATGATGGGATTAGTATCCTTTTATATAAGATTAGATTGGGGCTCTCAGTTCTCATTGCCCTGGGAGGATACAGCGAGAAGATGGTCATCTATAAGTCAGGAAGAGGACCCCCAGAACTGTGAGAAATAAATGTCTGCTGTGTAAAGAATTTTGTTATAGCAAGTAGCCTGAGCTAACTGAGATAATTATTTATTTTTAGGAACTAAGACAAATATTGAAAAGCGTTTAGCTATCAGATATAATTATAACATGATCAAACTTTGGAGAGGGGGAATGATCATATTCTTAAATATAAATCCTGAAAAGGGGAAAGAAAATAAGAGAGGATTTTTAATAAATTAGACATAAATGTTACCAGAAAATTATAGTTAACATTTAAAATGGTAATAATGAAAGGATAATAGCTTTTAAATATGGACCTTTCTTATCTAAATATCTTAGAAAAGGAAAAAATGAATAATAATATAGTACTGTCTGATGTTCTTTTTAGGAGAAAGCCAGTCATTTAGAAATTAATTACTTCTACTAGGTCACAAGGACACTTCTTTTTCTTTATTCTCTCTCTTTTTTTCTCTTTCTTTCTGTATCTCTCTCACACATAAACAACCCATTTATTTACTTTTATTTAGTCAAACAACATTACCTATTCTCTGATCATGTGATTATAACTTAGTTTGGAAGACAAAATATCTATCAATTAATTCATTCAACAGAACTTTATCCAATGTCATTATTGTATCTATTATATATTCACATACTAGTTAAATATGAAAAATAATCATGGCAGTAAATTACAGCATAAGTTCCCAAGGAGAATAGAAGAATTATAGATGAACTTGAGATCAGCGTTACTGGGATTTAAATGTAAGTAGAACTGAGATATATTAGATTTATGTAGGGATAGAAAAAAGGAAAGCCAATTCAACCAGGTGCTAGTGTGCATTTCAGGCAGCAGGAATCTCTCTATATAAAAGCCTAAGTGACTGTTACAACCAGTTGTTCCGATGACCAGTCGACCAGTGCTATGATGCGCACTGACCACCAGGGGGCAGATGCTCAGCACAGGAGCTGCCTCCTGGTGGTCAGTGCGCTCCCACAACCAACCTCCCATGGCCAGCCAACCTCCCACAGTCCCTCCCCCTGGACGGCCTGCCCCAATTGGCCTTGATCAGCTCTGATCACTGGGCAGGCAGAGGGATCCCACCCCTGCATGAATTTGTGCACTGGGCCTCTACTAGTAAATACTAGTAATTAGTCCCAAAACAGGAATGGGTGCTTGGGAGTTCTTAGCAAGTGACAGGAACAGTTATAAAATTATTTATCATCCATACTTCACTTAGAAAATTATCTAATCAATATTAGTCTTCCTTTCTTAATAATAAAGAATCATAGAATACTTTTATTGTGGTCATTCTTCCTCTAATATACTGTATACAGTTATTTTCAAGAATTGTTTACTTGTTTTATTTCCAAATATTAACCACTGATGTTATTATTAAGATATTGTCATTATGATGATGATGATGATAATGACAATATCATAATGGTATTTTTATTCTTATATCAACTCACGATTTTATAGTTCCCTACAAACTTAAGTGTTTTTTTGTTTGTTTGTTTTATTTTTTGCTTCATTTGTATTCATTACACTTCTTACTTCTCGAAGCTTCCTTCCAAAATACTTTTCATTATTCATTAATTTCCTACAGCAAAGTTGTATTGGATAGATATCTTAGCTTTTTAAAATATTTAATATTAAAGTAGCAATTCCAAGGGTATTCACTCTCCAATTTTTCCCTCTCACTTTGAAACATTGCCCAATTTTCACCTCCTCTTCCTGTTATAACATCTTGTCTGAGTCTCAGAACTCTGAAGGAAAAGCTGGATGAGGGGCTAAAGCATTGAAAATGCTCTATCTGAGTATCTCTGCTTAAGAAAAAAAGTTTTTCTAACAATATCCACATAGCCTTCCTCCAAAATGATCCCAATAGTGGAGTACTTTAAATCCTAAAGTAATGGTTCCTGCTCTGGTATCCTGTTGTTAGTACCTATGAAATAAAACTGCTTACCATTGTTCATTGATAGAGCAAATTCCAAGAGTATTGATTTCTAATTATTTCCCTTGAGCATCAGGAGAATTACATCTTATCTAACTGATACACATGAAGTGGGTATAATAAAATCATCACATAAATATTTCACAGCATAGTTACAATTATGGTATTTGACTCTAATGTATATATAATACATTTTTAAGAAATTTCATATAAAGTATACCTTGAATTTACTTACTCAGCAAAAATGAAAACATGCAAGGTTTTTAAAAAGAAGAAAGTTTTCTTTTCTCTAACACTTATGATGCATCAGTTCTTAAATTTATTTAGAAATAGAATACTGCCCAGAACTTTATTGTTCACCATTAATTCCATGTTCTTTGTGCAAAAAAGAATCATTTCAAACTTTAATTTGAAAAATTTCTAATATATTTATATTATTTATTCTGCATTTTATATTATCAAAGTATCTTATAAACTGCTACTGAATCAAATAAACCTAATTGATTAAATGTTCACTCACATTTGAGTCTGATTAAGCAATAAGCGTTTTGCATACACATAATTTTATGCTGCCTGGATTCACTTAAAACATCAGAGTGAATTTTATAAATGAATATTGACATTTCAATATTGTAGCATTTTGCTAACACATTATGTGATAACAACAAAAATAAGCAAATAAGTTTTTAAAAAGAAGGCAATTTAATTTCACAAATGAAATAGCTCAGTGTTTATTCATTGAGCATAATTGGAGAGATTACGCTTTGGAGGGAAGTGGGGAGGCTATGGAGAAAATCCTCATTTTTTATAACTCTCTACAAGCATTCTTCCTCATTCCTCTACTGAGATAGTACCTATAGTGGTTCATTCCTGAAATCAGATTCCCCATGTGGACATAGTAAAACACAGTTGCTTCAACACCAAATATATGTATGGGAGAAAAAATAACTTTTCTTCCTTCCTTTCTAAGTTTTTCAGCTGGACTAAGGATCAAATTAACATGAGACAGATTAATATGAGAAAAATAACCACATTTAAGACATGTACTTATGGAGACATACTGGGCATTTCGGGCTTATATGCCATCTTGAGCTAAGAAGACTGAATTGTGGTTTGGAACTTCAAATGGCAGGAAGATAATTTACATGGAGAAAAAAAAGTAAATGTTTGGTACATAAATGCTTGCTGGGCCATCTCTAACCATGGGACGCAGAGAGGACATTGATCGAAGGGGCCTTGCTAGTTTCCTCCCTGTCACACGCTAGTTCACATTAAACTATAGCTGCCTATGATGACAGCTCCCTTTCAGGAGCAGGTCCTCCAACTAAATTCCTTTTAGGCAGTAAGAGGGAATGTCTGAGGTTTTTAACCTGTCTTTTGTTTCTTGAAAATAACCAGCTTAAAATAATCAATATCCAGGCTGGCTCACCAGTGTGGTTCAGTGGTTGAGTGTTGGCTTATGAATCAAGAGGTCACCAGTTCGATTAATGGTCAGAGCACATGCCCAGGTTGTGGGCTAGATTCCCAGTTGGGGGAGAAGGCAGGGAGAGGCTTGCAGGAAGCAACTGATTGGTGATGTTTCCCTCTCATATATGTTTCTATCTATCCCTCTCCCTTCCTCTCTCTAAAAAATCAATGTCCCAAAGAGTCATGTTTGAGGTGGCAAACTCTGGTCCCCCTCAGAGGCAATCGCTAGGCAAAAAAGAAATAGCTGTCTTGCCCTTAAAGAGATAATTTTCGTATACAAGTATTTTCTCTTAATAGGCTAGTTTGCCTCAAGAAAACTATAGAGTAGCCTGAATTATGATTACTTTTGTCTTGTTCCTCTTCTCCTTTCTCAGGTGTGCCTTGGACATCCTTTGCTTTTTTATTGACTTCTGTCTGTAACTATGGAATTCCTGTTCATCTGACATGATGTTCACTGCAAGAAGTGATGCAAGGACCTCTGAACTTCCTTTTACAACTCTTTTCATTAACTAGACAACATTTGAATAGCGCTGAAATTACAAATACATATACTGAATACTGATGACTAAAGGGGATTTTAGATATAATTTGACAGAAATATTGACGCAGTTCCACATCTTCACACACACCAAACCTAAACACTCTTCAGAAGGGTCCCTATCCTTTCTACCTGGATTCATAATTTGTCCTTTAACTCCTAATTTCTGAAAGTCTCATTCTTCAATCATTCCAAGGCATATTTCTGAGCTTTTGAAAATGCATTCATTATCACAAGAATTGTTCTCACTTTATAATTCCTTCCTCCCTTCCTGCTACCTAGACAATTCAAAGCTAAAAAAGCTCACATTAGTAAATTTAGAGATATTACTCAGTGAACAATAAATCCAGGTAGGGCTGGTCAGCATTTCAATTCTTCCTGTGGTAATTTTTGGACCCACCCAATGCATGCGCCCCCCCAACCCCATACAAACACACACACACACACACACACACACAACACACACACATCTGCAAATTTTAAAGAAAAAAATGTATTACTGTGAGTCACCGTGATAGTAGTTTAATTTTAAATTAAGAAAAATGTTTCTTTTAATATCACATCAAATGCTCAGATCCTTTTGAGCTTCAGATAATATTATGTTTGCCTCTTTTCTCCTATTTCCACAAAATATCAAAATTCACTCATCGTGAATGAAAAATGTAAGCTTCTTAAGATGTCTCCCCAGACCACAGAATTTCTGACAAGCCATACTTAGTTTCGCAAAAGCTTTGAAATTAGTATTTGTGGGTTTTTTTTTTTTTTACTGTTGGACAGTCAAATTCTTGGGAAGACCAGCTCTCCTTACTGATCTCTAAAAGTGTAAAAGAGGCACAATATCTGTTTATTTACCTTTTTTTAGAGTAAATTCCTTGGATAGGAAAATTAAGTTACAGAAGGACTGTTGGTGATACTTTTCACATACCTATATTGCCGTGGAAAACAGACAAGAGAGACCTCTTACACTGAATATAGTATGTTATTGTTGGGATATGTCAGAAAGAAGCAACCTGCTAAGGAATCATAATTATCTCTTACCAAGTTGACCTTATATGCTAGGCATGCTACTGGATAGCTCCAGTGGTTTGAACAAAGTTGTTCACAGTATAACCTTGGATTTAGCACGAGCTTAACCTCTCTAGTAACCATCTGTATACTCTCACATTTGTATTTCTGGCTACCAGGGGACTTGGTTCAGAATTAATAAAAGCTATCATTGCATCATCAAAAGCAATTAAATAGCACATTCAAATACCAGTGAGAGAGAGGAACTGTTCAATCAAAAGGGTTATAACTAATGCCTAATTAGAAAGAAAATATTTGGTGTCATGCTCTATAATGCTGGTTTCCTTTCCTGGAGAGCTAATTACATCATTCAACCAAATCTGAACTTGATATTTGAATGGTTTCTTTATATAAAGCTGAAAAACATTTTCTTTAAAAAAACAACGAACAATGCGTACCTTTAAAATAATATTTTTGGCATTGGTGTAGCTGAGCCTATGGTTGCTTAATTAAATTTCCTCCTGGCCATCAAAAATTCAGTCATGGTCAATGTAACATTAAGTACAGTGAAAAAGTAGAAATTAGGAAGACAACTAATACTAGTATTTGCTAACCTAGAAGAACTTGACTATTCATTTGAAAAAGTAATCTGAATAAGTATTAATTGTTGATTTTGACAATGTGTACAGAATAGTTAGCAAGTTATTTATTTATTTTGACAAAATTAATTCAATAAAGAATAAAACTTTTGCATGCCTGAAGGACTTCCTTTTGCTGTCTACCTCGGTCAAGTTTATATGGTCAGTGTCCTACTCCTTATTATCTTTCCAGTTACTGGACAGCTCAATAAGGAAGACGATGATGATTACTTGATCAGTGATTAGCAAATGTCATTTTTCAAAGTCTTTCCACACACTGCTGTGTGGAAATGTTCTTTTGCAAAGAACATTTTGCAAAAAGTTTGACCTTGAAATATTTGTTAGATATATGTCTATTTCAGTATATATGTTGTATTTTATTATTAAAGAAAATCAAATTTATTGAAATTGTTATTATTTTCAAAAATACAAGTACGGTAATATATGTTATACATACAGTCATCAGTGATAATGGAGCTTAGTTTAGAAACAAATTCATGGTCCATTACAGTTTATAGCCTCTCTATGTAGTTTGTCAAGACAATAAAAAAAAACTGTTTCATATAATCAATAAAGAGTAATAAGCATTTACATGGTTGGACAAACTGGGAGATGGTACATTATAATTTTGTTGATAGTTAAACTGAGAAAT
The DNA here is from genome assembly GCF_028538775.1 of Myotis yumanensis. Classification (NCBI taxonomy): domain Eukaryota; kingdom Metazoa; phylum Chordata; class Mammalia; order Chiroptera; family Vespertilionidae; genus Myotis; species Myotis yumanensis. The sequence goes on along the minus strand of NW_027223753.1, from coordinate 204,268,732 downwards.
TATAAAATATTGGTGAAATTAATTTCTCATAAAGGCTGTTTAGGTAATGAAATTTGCCAGTGTATCTGGCATTCTCTTACAAAATTAGAAATTTATCTCATTGGGTAGATAAAAGCATAGAAACTAAATGAATAATAGTGGAAAATAAAATTTAAGTATAAAGAGGAAAAAAACTCATATAATCATTAAACTTTGGATTTGATACATTTTAATACAATTATAAGATGAAAACCACATCTAGCTAACAAAATGTACTTGGAAATTGGGATATAAACTTGTAAAATCAACCTCATGAGTCTGTTTCTCACCTTTAACTTCTTATTGTGGAGCATAATTAAGGAAATCTATGTGAAATCAGTACCAAAATATCGAAATATTTTAAAAACATTATCAAAAATTATAAATACATCATTAAGAGTGATAAATTCTGAATTAGAAATAAGAATATTTTCTCTATTTTGTTTTTTATTATCTTGTCAATATGTAACAAAGGTCACTCTTAAGTAATATATAGAGATATTCCTACTCCATTTGTTAGCTGAACATTGCTCCTTTGTGTATTTGCCATAACTTAAAAACCAGTTTCATATTTATCAAAATTGTTATTTAATCTTTTGCTGTGTAATAGTCATTGCTTAAATGAATAGCCTTGTACATTAATCCTTTTGTATTTAGGTGATAGTATCCTAGACATGAGATTGCCAGATCAAATGGGAAAAACATATGTAATATTGCTAGATACCAAATTGTATAATAGGAATTGAACCATTTTTCCTTAGATTCCATAGTCCCATTTTGTAAATCAATATGCTTGTCTAAATGTCACACCTTAAGAACTTTATGCATTTTTCTTGCTCTATGCCTTTTGTCTTCTTTTTTAAAACCAAATAGAACAACAACATGTATACTATTTATTTTTTTAAACAAGAATATGAGAAAATTAATTCAGGCGGACACAAATATTTAACATAAACACATACAGTCTCTGCTTATTTTAAATTAAATCGGAGTTACAAATGCAAATGGTGGTCTTCAAGGCCCAGTGTTTTGCTATCAGAGCCATATGGCTGTTTCGTTTCTACAACAAATATGGCAGCTTTAAATGCAAGCAGCACAAAACATTGTTCTCCTTTATCCAAACTCAAATACTTCTGAGAATATATATGCAACTTTAGGGTGTGATCAGCACTTTGGAAATATTTTGCTATGCTACAAGTCTATACAAGACATAGATAATTCAAGTAATTTTAAAGCTTTCGTTCCGAATGATGACTAGAAGCTTCATACAATCACTTTGTTACTCATGTTACATCATTTAGAACAGTGTTTTCCTCCCTAATGTGTGATTGCTTCATGGGAAATTGCTATTTTATTTTGAGTTGATAACACGAATTCCGACTGCCAAGACATTCATTTCTCTTAGAGCCAGAGATCCTTATTGTTTTCTGCCAACTAAAATATACAAAACAAATGGTGGTCTTGTATATACATTGTCTATAGGGCAAATAGAGCTTTACCCAGAGTGGCTATAAAGTCTTAACATAGTGCTTTCAATAGATCGGAGTTGTTCTCCTTGGGGTCTAATATAATTCAAACTGTGCTGAGAACATGAAGGCGTATTTTCTGTTTGGGGCTCTTTGTTCCCTGTCTCCATTATGAGGGCCTTTAACTTTCTCAGGCTGTATTTTATAGGCTGTCTTCCACGGAGAGTCCACAGTAGATATTCTACTTTATTACCAAAAAAGCTAATGCTAGAAATGAAAATTCCTCTTTTCCAATGTAACATTATTTCCATTTTAAAAGGATGACAAAGATACAGTCTATCAGTTACTTCTTATTGATTTAAGTATTCATCATTGTTTGTCTACTAAACGCTAGCTGTTTTTAAATACTACTTCTGTTTCACAAAAGATTGTAGGATGGATAGTATTACACATTTTTCAGTAAAAAAATGAGACCTTAAAAAGTAAAATAACTTATTGTCACACTGCTACGTGTTGTGTGGACTACAAAGCTCTTCGACTACTACTTTTCCCACTGAAGTTATCACTCTTGAACCATTTTACATTTATTTCCATGGGAGATAGAAGGTTTTTTATGTGTATGTGGTTTTATTGTGACCATGCTATTTATAATTACACTCTAAGATTATATTTATATAAAATAAGTAAGTTTATTAATAGGAAATACATTTCTATACTTTCAGGCAAAAATATTAAGTTGTTCCTTTAAGGTACCCCTAGTAGTGTTAAAATTCATAAACAATGGAATGAGATTGCTTGGGTTCAAATCCTAGTATGTCAGATATGGTTGTGTAGCCTTGGGCAAGTCATTTAACATCTTTGTGCTTCAATTTCTACATCTGTTAAATTTGTAAGTAATATTATGTAACTCATTGGGCTGTGATAGAGACTAATATTCACATACCCCTGTATACATTAGAACAGTAACTAGCACAAAATTGTCTGCTTAATAAATGTTAGCTATTATAATAATTATTTCTAAAAGAAACAAACAAAATACTTTGTTAAATATTTTCACTATGGAGATTTTCCAGTCAATTGGCTGACAATTTGTTGCTTCTGCTCATATCTACAGAGAAAAGATAATTTTCTTTTCTATGGCTGATTCAAGATTTTATTCTATCTACTGGTCAGCCCTTTACAAAACTGTGAAGTAGGCAAAGATCAAACTTAGTTAATTCACTCTCCAATATTTTAACATTTTTTACCCACTTCAGTGTATTTTTACTTTCATCTTTCAGGGATCAATTTTTTTCAATCTTCTCTGTTTTTCCTATGTGTTCATATATTTATTCACAATAAAACTATTGAACTTAACATGGTATTTTTATAGTATCTTTAAGTTGAAACACTGTACTGCATAAAAGGCAATGATAACTACAAAAATATGAATATCAAACTGGAATTGTAGGAATTCTGGAGCAAAGTGTTTAGAGAGTTTGGCCTAGTATAGGCCAAACTTCTGCCTGTGTTGGTACTTAGAACTCTGTTCATTCTTGCTCTATACAAGTAATAATATACTTAACATTGGAGTTCACTTAGATACCTACTCCTTCAGTGTCTGTCCTCAACCTTCTCTCAGCACAGTTCTCTACCGCACCTGTATACTTGTTCCCTTAGCATTTATCACAGTGGTAAGCAGCAGCCTTTCTTAGTAAGTTTCTTCTTTCTCAGGGTTCATACCTACAATACAAAATTTGGGGACAAAATTGATGACATAATTTATATATTTTTGACATTACAAAATTCATACATCTATTTTTTAAAATAAACCCTCACACTCCATATACAGTTTTAAAAATAAAGTTTTTACATTTTTGCTATAGAAATAAAATAATCAACATATTATTTGAAGTAATTTAACATCCAGACTATAAGCATGATAAAAATAATTTTTAAACTCTTGAAAAAAATAAATTGTACTAAAGCACTATACCATCTATGCTAATAAAAGGGTAATATGCTAATTAGACACCTTCCGGATGACCTTCTGGACGTCCTTCTGGACAAAGCCATGGCTGCGAGGGCCGAGGCAAGCCTTAGGAGGGCCCATCGCAGAGCCCTGCCCGGGTGGGCAGGGCCTCCCTCTGCGCAGCATTAATCATAGAGCCCTGGCAGGGTGGGCAGGGTGGGCAGGGAGGGAAGGGATGGCAGGGCCTCCCTGTGGGCGGTGATGAATGGCAAATCCTGGGCCTGGCTGGGAAGGGCCTGGTTGTGATTGATCCCAGAGCCCCGGAAGGGTGGGCAGGGCCCCCCTATGGGCAGGGATCAATGGCAGAGCCTAGGTCGGGTGGGAAGGGCCTCCCTCCGCTCTGCAATTGATCACAGGCCAGGCCTAGGAAACCGTACCCACTCACAAATTTTGTGTGCTGGGCCTCTAGTTATAATATAATTATAAAAATAATTTCACAAAAGTTTTTCTTATTGTCAGGATTTTCCAAAGAACTAAACCATCTCAACAACTAACTTGAATACATTGTGCTAAACATTTATACTGCTGAGAAAAATATTTTTAATAAGCCTTTCTAATATTATATTTTTAAAAAAGACATTTATTTTTTTCTGGTACATATAATTAAATAAGCAATACTGAAAATAATCTGACTCCAGTGATAATGAAATGGAAATTGTATCCAGCTCATGTCATGATTGCAATCTAGTATTAGAGTGTTTGTAAACCCAATAATTTTTCTGTTTCTACAACCAAAAATGTATCGTAATTCTGAATAGAACTATAGGTAATTCTTCATCTTCATTGTCATAAAATCCCAAGTCTAATTTTTTTTATGTTCCCTCATTATTCATGTTCACAAATGAATATTTAATTACCGTTTTGGCATTTTTTGGCAGTCATCTGTTAGATTATTAATTATAAACCTTTTTCTAATTCTTACGGAAGGTGTTTTAATAATGTTTTCTGCCTTTTCCACATTCTAATATCTTTCATAGTCATGTCTCTGCTTTCCTCCTTGGTCTTATTTTATTTGCAAACAAACCCAGCAGTGAAGATTGTAATTCCAAGTTGGCTGATATTTCTGAATAAGATACACTGTTTGTAATCAGCTATAAATTTTAAGAAAAACAATAGAGAAACTCAACTTTACTTAAAATACCAGCTGCAAGCTTGAGTTTACAATCTTCAGCCTTATTTGATGTTTTGTCCTTCACAATCACTAGGTGGTCCTTTAAGCTTTTGGTAATTGATCTTAAAAGTTTTTTTTTTTTTTCAGGTGGAAATAGCTTTGAATATCACAAGATACATGATTTCTTTGATGAGTTATGTTTTGAGAGATTTCTCCATAAGGGCATATATCTCTTTGAGTCCTATACATATGGCAACAAATTGAGCAGCTCACTTCTAAGCATTTGATAACTTGATTTTGTTAAGAGGGATGTTTATCAGAAATTTTAGAGCTGTGTCATTTCGCTCTTTTTCTTCCTTAAGTTGAAAGGATTTGGGGACAAATTTGCCTTGTCTAGTGTTCCTTTGCCATTTGTATTCCATAATTATTCATTCTTATGTATTCTATATGTTATATTTCCTGTGTAACAAAGGAGGGCTAAGCAGAGTATCTCTTTGTCTTTTAATCCCTCTCTTGGAGTAAGAACATTTCATTTATTTTCTAATTTGATTTATTACATACATATAGGCTTACTTATTTAATTGAGGTTGGGCATGGGAGAGAACCTAAACAATACTTTTGGTGACAATGTGTCGGGAGTATCAGATTATCTAGGGCTTTGTCATAGCTCTCACCTCCCACTCATAATAGGAATGGGTAGATCTTGTTAGCAATTGTCTATGAAGATCTTCATTTCAAGAGAGATACTGAGAGAGGAAATAAAAATTTATTCTACTTGTTCAGAAATATTTCTGGGTTAGAAACTGACAAATATGTCAAATACAGAGTTTGTTGCCCTCAAAAAATTCACAATATTGCCCGGCTGGGGTTGTCCAGTGGTTGAGCATCAACCCATGAACCAGGAGGTCATGGTTCAATTCCTGGTCAGGGCACATGCCTGGGTTGTGGGCTCTATCTCTAGTAGGGGGCATGCAGGAGGCAGCCAACCAATGATTCTCTCTCATCATTGATGGTTCTATCTTTCTCTCCCTCTCCCTTCCTCTCTGAAATCAATAAAAATATATATATTTTTTAAAGTTCCCTATCTCATCAGTGAGAAAGACAGTAAGTTATTTATTACAAAGCATTACGATAAGAACTGTGGGTAAATAGCGAATGAGGTGAAGAGGTGATCTGGAACAGGTGGTTTTAAACTGAGGGACCCATGGACAAAAGTTTGGGGCCTTTAAAGGGGAAAATTAATCATTATTTTCACTACCCTCTTAAAAATACCATTTCCTTCAACTTATTAATGCCAACAATAGATACAGTAGTATTTATTGTCTTAACTCTGTCACCAACATAAATTATAGGTACATTATTATTACATTATACTTTCTACAGAAATTTTGAATTATTAGTGCTTATCCCTATTTTAAACATTTTAGGACTTATTACACCTGTCTGTTGATCTTTTAATTTCACTCAACAAAGTATGTTAAAATATTTTTGGAACTCTAGTTGAATGATTTCTTTTATTATTAGTTGTATTTTGTTTCATACATTGAAAATAATTCTCAGAAAGGTTTCATAGGCTACACAAACTGCTGAAAAGTTTCATGATACAAAAAGAAAAATCAATAATTTTGGTCTAGAGATAGCTTTTAGTTAGAGAATAGAACTGAGGGAAAAAGTTAAAGAATACCTAAATTTAAGAAAGATACCATATGAGAGAATATGTTAGAAATCAAAAGAGAAATAGGAGAAAGGAGAGTCTACAAACAAGAAAAAAATAGTTTCAAGAAAGAGGAACTGATCAAAAAAGCAAAGTGCAGAGAGAGTCAAGCTGTGTGAGAACAGAGGAGTGGTTATTAGATTTGGTAATTTACAGAGAAGTAAGAAACCAAAGCTCAGACACTTTCTGTGAGTTGCCCAGTGTGAGGCCACATTATTTAACACTTCCCTAGTCCATGATGCATCTAAGGAAATAAAACTGGAAAATCTGTTGGGGCCTCATTGAATTAGGTGATTCCACGCTTAAGTGGAGTCTCTTTTCTTATTAAAGCAATGCACATATCAAGTTACTTCCTTTTGGAATCATTCACTTTTACACAAACAAAGCATCACTTACAATGCTAGCATTGTCTTTGATGGGTGGCAGTTTATTATTACAATTGATGTTCACACCATCCTATAAAATATCTCCAATCAAAAGATGCCATACACTTGTGACAACATAGATGAACCTTGAGGGCATTTTACTAAGTGAAGTAAGTCAGATAGAAAGACAAAATACCATACGATCTCACTTATATGTGGAATCTTTTAAAAAATAAAAAAATGAACTCATGGATACTTGAATCAGATTGGTGGTTGTCAAAGGTGAAGGGTGGGACACATGGGTTATGGTGGTCAAATGGTATAAACTCTGGTTATTAAATATATGTTGTGGGATGTAATGTACAGCATGGTGACTGTATTTAAAATACTGTATTGTATATCTGAAAGTTGCTAAGAGAGTAGATCTTAAAGTTGTCATCACAAGAAAAATTGGTAACTATGTGTGGTGATGACTATTAAGGAGACATATCATAGTTATCATTTTGAAATATCAAATTGCTGTTGTACACCTGAAACTAATGTAAAGTTATACATCAATCATATCTCTATTTTTTAATTAAAAAGATGCCACAGAATCTGACATCCTTCCATTATGGGTCCTCTTCAGATTAATAGTACTTCCATAAGGAATCTCTTTTTAAAATACAAATGCCTCTGCACATAAAATTCATTTTTATTACACCTTAATTTGAATTATTTCACTGTATTTTTTACTTCCTTTCATAGAAGTGAATACAAATTATACCCAGGACTTTAGATATAAGGGGAATCTGAAAGTAGATGACCTAAGGCAAGAAAAAGTAGACAAAAATTGTACACACCTTATTAATGCATTTAAAATCAAGCTAAAATAGATCAGCATTATTAATAATATATATTAGGTATGTATTTATTTTAACACTTGTGTTTAATTCTGTAAACATTTACTGTTAAGTAACATACTTAGACATGTTCTAATGTTTGTCTTATATAAAAATGAAGTTTAAGATTAAGATGATAAATTCACTGGAGTCTTTCAGTAACTTACCCTAATCATAATAACTAAAATAACATTGCAGTGAGTAATACAAATGGCCAGTCTCCTCAAATATCAAAGGATACCGTTATCTCCATGGTAACATTTGCCTCAATAGGACTACATATAGTACTTGTATGTATGTATCTATGTAGGTATGTATTCAAAAATGATGAAAGACTAAATTATGATGGACTATATTTATTTTTGACTTTGGAAAGCTTAAGAGGTCCTCAGGCCAGCACCTCATTCTATAAAAAGATTAAGCATAAAACTACTGATGGCCTACCATGTGAAAGAAATAGCTAAACCTGCTGATGTGACACTTTGCACTGCTGACTGAACAATAGACTCAGGAGAGATCTCCAGGAGGGTTTCATTTCAAAGCATCTCTGGATTAAAAACAACAATGAAATCCCCCGTTCTGCAGCATTTTCCAAATTATTTCTCATTTGGAGAAGTTCAACTATTAATGGTGAAAAAATTGTATTCACAGGTTTGATGAAAATGGAAGGAAAGTATAATACTGAAGTTCATGGAAATAAATACAGTAGTGCCACCTTACCCACAGGGGATACATCCCAAGACCCTGGCAAGTGCCTGAAACCACAGATAGTACTGAACCTTATATAGTTATATTTTCCCTAGACATGCATACATACATACTCATGATTAATTTATAACAGACACAATAAAAAATTAATAACAATAACTAATAATAAAATAGGATACTTATAATGGTACAGTGTAATAAAAGTTATGTGAATGTGTTGTCTCTCTTTCTCCCAGTAATTTTTATATTTTTCTGGTCACACCTATTCCAAAACTTGTGTAGCCATCCTTACTTTTAATAAATGACTCTTTTCACAGGATTCCTTGATCAAGTCTTCCTATGGACTTAGTGCTTTCTGATGTAATACCTGCCGTCAATCAAACCACATTTTTCTGATACCTCTTTCATCCGAACTAAGAACTTACCATATAGTGAACCTAACTTTTGCAGATGGATGTGGGAGAGCAAATAATCAAAATATACTTCTAAAATTTAATAAACACATGCACCATTGTAATGGATTTTTATTAGATTTATAAGATAGTCTTTATAATAAATGACCCATTTTTTTCTGAAATAGAAAAAAGAACATAAGAATCCTTGAAGTTTTGAACAAATCAATACTTTCAGGCTTCCCCTGAATTGATCTCTTTAGAGCTCAGAGCTATTATGTGTCTGAAATACAAATACTTCTTTTGCATGCATATGATTTGCTGATGTGCTTTCTCTACTTTCGTCTATTGTCCCTGACTGCAAAGAGAACAGTACTGAAAAATATCAATATTTGAATTAGCTTAAGGAATTAACAAAATCTTTACTGCTGGGAGCAAAAGAAATGAGTGAGTGCTTGCTGGGTGAGCAAACCTGCTCCATAAGGTGTTCAGAACAAACTTCAACATGGTAACTTAGGTTTGAATGTGTATACCTTTGTATAAGTGAGGAATGAGTAAAACCTAGAGATAGAATAAGAAGCTAACTTTTCAACTTCGTCTAAAATCATTAATGACCACAGTATATCTTTTTTTATGGTGAACTCAAAAATAACACTGACACAAGCATTAATAGAAAAACAAAGGTTGGAGCTGGAAGAAACTATGTGTGCTGCTCCTTGACTAGAAGTGGATTGTTGAATTGCATCATACCACTGACCTAGACATTCTTTAAGGTGTGATATTGTTGCTCAAAATTGAAATCGGAGACAGATGTGTGACTTTATCTGCTTGACCTATAGAACCTCAAATAATAGAAGTGACATGGACTAAAATGATTCACATCTTTTCCAATCCAATTCATTACCAGATAATTGTGTTAATAAATGTAGTGCCTCCCTCATATTAATAGCTTTCTAAATTCAGACTACCATCATTGTTATTATTTGCTATCATTACTGTTAAGTGACTATTTCATCTTGTCTGTGTATGCAAATGACTCATCAATGTCAAGGGATTTAATAAGCCATGGGATATTTCTATTGACATCCCTTATTTATAGATGACTGCATTTGTCTTAAACTAGTAATTTTCACAAAATTAAATTTAGTACTACCTTATGCTTTGTCTGATAATTGAAAAAAAAGAAAGCAGCAATAGAAAGAAATGTGGAAAAGTAACGTGAGTGGAACACTTTAGGGAACATAAACTTTAAAAAGAAGTCCTTTTAAAGATAATTAGAAACGTAAAGTTCCTGTCAAAATGTATTTTGCATGATTTAAGGCAAAACACTTAAAAGAGGATATAATATCCAATAAATTATCTTATCAACTGCTGAATCTAAATCCTGTTATTTCAGGCAAGATAATTATGTGGTAAACAGCATTAGCTATTCATTAGCTGTAACTGTTCTTGCTGATTCTTTCTCAGATGGGAAGATTTAATTTAGTGACAAGAAAAATACTGCAAATCAACTCTGTCATATGAACTAAATAAAGAAAAAGATAAATAAGTACAAAGAGTACATACACTATGAAAACGACCCGCATTAAAGAAATGCAATATCTAAAAATTTGTGGCCACTGATATGATTTTCTTCATTAGATTTATAGATTAGTAAGTAGAGTCATTAGCATCCAATGCAGTACACTGAGTCCAAAAAGTGGATATGTCAGGATCCATAGAGGATCAGCAAACACATTAAATAAATAGCATCATACTTCCTTATCTATTGTTAACACTATAAACATCTTTACTTGAACCAAGCTCTTCTTCCTTCTATACTCCCTTAGAACATGTGTTAATATTGAAATCAAGGTTTATTTTCTTACAGATATGTGAATTTTATCAGCTTCACTCTTAATCATAACACAGATTAACTAAACATTTTCATTTTAAAAGAGAAAATTCTCAATTGGGTTGGGGCCCTATGATGCAATCAGAATTCTGCAGGAGGAGAGCAGAATTACCATACCCTTGAATTTTCTTTAAATTATCTCCCTTTACCACAATCATCTTATTGTCTCAAGCATGGAAGCTAAGGATAAATGATGGTGGATTCCCCTGATGTAGAGATAGGAACTTGAGTCACTAATTGGAAAAGGGCAACTCAAGAGAACCACTTAACCCAGATATAAGAAAAAAATATGTTTAGAATATTCATTGACGTTGGGTATTCTGTATTATTATACTGAGGATAAACCAAGGTCATTGTGTAGGGATGAGGAGATGAATTGGGGCTGGGGTGGAGGGAACAGAAATGGAGTTTGAAAATGATGGAGAAAAGAAAATTACATCTCTCCACTTAATCAGAATCAGACTGATTCTTTACCTTCTAAAGATGTTGCTCAAGAGTACAATTTATCATGTGAAAATATGTGAAAAAAAACTTAAAAGATGAAAGATGAAGAATAAATGAGAAATAAATTTTAGTAGGTCTTTTACCCAAGTTTTTCCTGGTTCCAGATTTCTGGATGAATGCATATAAAGGTGGGTCAACACCAGATACATAGAACTACAATGGGCCAAACAGATATCAAGAAGCTATTTCTACATTTTTGAGTCTAGTATGAACTAATTAATATTTTTAGCAAATCATGTGGTCACTTGATAATGAGGAGGAAAATAAGGTTTTCTCTATAATGTGGTCTTGCAAGTCACATGGCAAAGATCAGTAACGTGTAAATCCTCTTACTGGGAAAGGGGAAACATGATTGGGAGTGATGACATTGTTTTCAAATTTTTAACTTCAAACTTTGTTATGATTATTAATATTATCCTATGAGACTAAATTTATTTCAAAGAAATAATGTGAAAGCAATAAAAAGATTCTGCCATGTGATCACTAATCTTTCTAGAACTGGAATAAGAGAGAAAGTATTTTGTTTTGTTCTTTTTAAAAAATATATTTTATTGATTTTTTATAGAGAGGAAGAGGGAAGGATAGAGAGTTAGCAACATCGATGAGAGAGAAACATTGATCAGCTGCCTCCTGTTCACCCCCTACTGGGGATGTGCCAACAACTAAGGTACATGCCCTTGACCTGAATCAAACCTGGGACCCTTCAGTCTGCAGGCCAACACTCTATCCACTGGGCCAAACTGGTTAGGGTTGTTTTGTTCTATTTATCATCTTTCAGAACAAAGATCCTAGATTTCTTTAGTGGGTTTATCATAAAACACTTTGATGAGTAAAAAGACTAATATATCGAGATAAAGAGAGCACTCTGGTAAAATAGAAAGACATAAATGGCTAGATGAGTTTGCAGCACTTGATCTTGTGGGTGTCTCTTATGCACACTCAAGAAACTGATAGAGAAGACCTCCTGTGGTTTCATAGAACATTTCATCTAATTTAAATTCATACTGCCACCTGCTACCACTGCTCTTGTTGCTATGCACTGTAATGACTAGACATAGAATTTACCAGAGCTTGATAGCACTCTGGGGGGAAACATGAATGTTTTCTTTGTAATTGCTTTTGTTTTGTTTTGTTTTTTTCTCATGCAAAGAAAAAATAAAATCCATCAAATCTCAAAGTTAATAAATACTTCCTATGAACTGAGAATGTAAGAGGGGGAAGAAAGGACTTTGTAAAAATATAAACTGTAATTCCTTTTCAATCTTTTCATTGCTAGGCTTGGAAATAGAGAAAAGAAATTTGTGGGTATACTTTGGGTGGATTGCTAACACTGTCTACTGGACATGCTAATATTATTGATCCTAATGGAGTATGTGAGTATGTAATACACATAATTCTATGTTTTAATGTCAGAATATACATATATATATAATAGTGTAGCAATTAAAATTATATCTTAATTTAGATTTTATTAAATTATGAAAGTTGGATGTTCACATAATAAGAAAGACTTGGAATAAAATATTTCTGATTAATAAGTTACTTTAGCTTACTACTTTATAAGTTATGATATGCATTTTTCACTATGATGAATTGATTGATTGATTGATTGATTTTAGAGAGACAGAAACTTTGATTTGTTGTTCCACTTATTATGGATTCATTGGTTAATTCTTGTATGTGCCCTGCCCAGATATAGAACCTACAGCCTTGGCATATCTTGATGACATTCTAGACAACTGGGCTACCCTGACAGGGCCAGTTTTTATTATTTAGAAATGATATAAAATATTCCTCCATATGTTTTCAAGTGAACCAAGTTTAAGGCTGACAATTTCTTAATTAACAGGGTTTGATTGCTTTGTCCCTCTAATGCTTGGCTTAGCTTCAATATTAATGCTGTTGCTTATAAGCAATTCTTATTAACTTTGAGTTTTCCAGATACCTTGACAGGAGGATAATAAAAAATAGAAATTTCTGAAGGTTGATTACTTACAAATAATTTTTGTTATGCAAATGTGAACTCCACCAAACAATTAAATTTTTCAACAACCCATACTGAGCATGTAAATTAAAACTTACCTTTGGTGTACATTGCTAAATTGTTCATCAAATTTAAGGTTATTCAATTAATAGAAATATAAGTTTCTACATATATTTTATTTTTTACATTTGAAGGAGAATAGGAATCTAATTTTAGTGTTTTGAGGTATCTCTTTAGAGCTTTGATACAAAAATAAAATATGTTGTTACCCTGAACTTAAATTTTGCTTTTTTCATGATGCTTAAAGCGAAGCTCAGGAGTAAATTTGACATTTTTGTTAACTCATTTACTCCATAAACTTTCTCTTTGTTATCTAGAGAAGCTGGTACAATTTGCCTCATTCTAATTTTCATTATATCTTCTAATATAAGAATGCTAGAAAAAATAACTAATAGGATATATATTAGCCACATTTTAAGTTCATATGTACTAGGGATATGTAACAAATACACCTGTCTGTCCCTCTAGCCATCTAAGATGATCAAAGTTCATGATGTCCTTATTTCATTCTTTCTCCTCTTTCTCATCCATATCTATCCTCATTTCCTACCTTCTCACCTAATTTGAAAGAGCACAGATAACTTATCACAAAGCTAGACTATTAAAATGGCAAAGAAAATCAAATAAAGTTAAAGTAATAAAAACACTAAACATCTAGGAACCTATGATCAAAACATTGTAGTGTAATATTAAATTTAAGTCTCAGCTCCCTCACAGACACACAACTACACCTGAGCCTGCTTTCACTTCCACCAAGAAAAAACAGATGAGTGGATTTAAAAACGGTGGTACATCTATACAATGCAATACTATGCTGCTGTAAAAAAAAAAAAAAAAAAAAGAAACTCTTACCATTTGCAACAGCATGGATGGACCTGGAGAACATCATGCTATGTGAAATAAGCCAGTCAGAGAAAGATAAATATCACATGATCTCACTCATTTGTGGAATATAATGAACAACATAAACTGATTAAGTAAAATAGATCCAGAGACATAGATGCATCAAACAGATCATCCAACCTCAGAGGGAAGGCGGGGGGCGGGGTGGGCGTGGTGAGAAATCAACCAAAAACTTGTATGCATGCATATAAGCGTAATCCATAGGCAGAGACAGTAGAGGGGTGAGTGCATGTGCTGGGGGATGGGAACACCCCGGGAGAGGCCAATGAGGGAAAAAGGAGCCATATGTAATACTTTAAACAAGAAATACTTTTTTTAAAAAAGAAAAGAAAAGATGATGATGGTGGAATCCTCACTGTTACATTGGCTTTCTTTCAGTTCCCCAGTGAGCCACACTTCCCTCTGCACCTTAGTAAAAGATGACCAATGCCACCTGTATTGGATTATTCAACAATTCAATTTCTTCTGCTTTTTTCACAGCTTCATTATGTTCTAAAGTTAATATATGGCCTTTAATTTTTAAAAATTACCAGAGGTTGTAAATTTTGAAAAGTCAAGTACTTATACAAAGTACTCATACTTAGCTAGCTTTGTGAATTTAAACAATTTTATTGGGGCTGTATTTCTAAAGATATACCTTTTTATGCTGTGATTTTAAAAAAAATTAACTAGGAACGTGCAGGTATAATTATCTCTCTGTAATTTTGCCACATGATTCTTTAATAGTTGCCTTTATAAATATATCTATGTCATTAACTTTTGTCACCATAGATCCCTATGTTCATGTGAGACTGTCCCTTTTGCCTATACCTCATTGCTTTAATCACTCAGACATATGTTGAGTCTTGGTATCTGGTGAAGTAATCCCATTAACTTTAATATGTGTGTGTGTATCCAGAATATACAGGGGTTGGCAAAACTAGGTTTACAGTCGTTTGTGTGGAAAATAAGACAATAATAAATAGTAATACAAGAATAAACTCTGTGTTTCATGTACTCACAGCTATAAACCCACTGTTGCCCCACCCTGTATATGAAAACACGTAAAGAATTAATAAACGTAAATAACAGAATACAGACAACCAGTTTTTAAATGGATAAAAGGCCAGAATGGGCACTTCACACACAAAAAAGACATCAAAATGATTAATAAACACAAAGTGCTAAATTCCATTTTTAATCAAGGAAATGCCATTTAAAATGGTACCCCACTGGAAGTAAAATTAAAAAAGGAAACAACAATGTAAATTTTGGGGAATGATGTCATTTGAACTCTTGCACATTACTGGCAGGAAAGTAAATTGGTGCGAACCTCTTGGAAAAATGATTGCCTGTAACTTATACAATTGCACATACACACAATCTGTAAATTAGTAATTCCACTCCTCATACATATGCAGTGGAAATGGATACATAGGAACATCAGGAAACATGTATTAGAATGTCCACAGCAGCATTAACATAGGAAAAACACACACACAGTAATTGACAGTTGAATGGGCAAATAAATTAATATAAGGAAGTATGATAGAGCCGAGTTGTTCTGTCTATACAGCAGCCATTAGCCACATGGTACTGCTGAGCACTTGGAGCCCTGGACTAATTAGAGCTGAGATGTGCTGTAAGTGCAAAATACACAGTAGATTTTGAAGATTTAGTAAAAAAAAAATATGTAAAATACCTCATTCAGAATATTTATATTGGTTACATGTTAAAATAACATTTAATATATTGGATATCAAATACAAGACTTAAGATAAATTTGTATGATTGATCTATGGTTCTTTCAGTTTGTGGCTGCCAGAAAACTTAAAATTACCTATGTGGCTCAGGTTATTCACTGATGGACAAAACTGTAATAAAAACATTGAAAAAAAGAAAACAAAAAAAACTATTGCCACCTTAATATAGGTGAATCTGACAGCATAAATGTATGTGAGCAATACATGCCTATCCTTTCACCTATATAAAGTTTAAAACATACAGTACTAATCTATGGAGCTTACTTTTGTTTGGGGTAACAAGTGTGAAATTGAGGGCTCAATTAACAACAATTATTTTGACATGGTTAATAATTATGTGGGCACTTTTATTTTATATACTTTCACTAAGCTAAGATTCATGCACTTTACTTTATATATGGTGTACTTTAAGAAGAAAGGTTTCTAAAATATTAATGGTGATATTAGTATTGATATTAATACCATTCATTTCTTCCTGCCCAAGCAGGTTCTGTTTGCCTGAGATGCTTTTGGGTCTCTGAAGTGAAATTCATAACCGACATTTACTAGCAGCACTTTTTAAGTGCTTTGCATGTATCATCACTTTTAAATCTCACAAAACCCACATTGCAGACAAAAAGAATGTGGCTTAGGATGGTTAAGGGCCTCTCCTCAGGCTATCATAACTGGTTAATGTTGGAAGTAGGTCTTTGGCAGAGATCTAACTTACTCTAAAGCGTGGAGTTTTCTGCCTCCCACACTCTCAGACTGTCTCAGCTAAATGTTCCTGATTTTCATTCTCTCAAAGCCGAGATAGCTCTGATATCACACTAGTGCAGTATTAATGCTGTATTATTTTACACTCTCCTGTATAACAATCATGTTAAAGGCCTTGACCCAGAAAAACGTGTACAATGTTTCAGATGAGGTCAGTGAAAGAGATTTTTTTTTTTTGCATATAGTTTTACTATGTGAGATGATCTTCTTAGTTTAGATGAAAAAAACAAAACAAAACAACAACCTGCTAGACCTGCTGACAGAATTTTACTTTCTCTATGAAAATTTTCCTTATGAAAGCACATTTCCCTGATGTTTAAAGTATATTTTTGTCATAGTTTCTGTTATAACTTAGCATATCTAATTTGTCTGATGTCATGCCCTCAATTTACAGGTTTTTTCAGCAGGAACTTGGTTCTATTTGGATAGTTGCTGAAATGCATTAAGTTTAGCTCTGACATTATCATCTGATTTTTAAAATTGCCCTAAAGTGTTCAATGTGGAAAAGTGTGCAAAACTTTGCAATTTTTAAGGACCAAATGATGTGTGTTATCTACTGACACTTGTCCCCTTATATCTGAAATTTATTTTATTTAAATCCCCTTGTTATTAATTTTAGGCTGTGTTATTTATTTATAAATTTAAATATTTTATTTTACTCTAACATATATCTATAAATAAATATACATGGAATATGTGACATATATAATGTGTTATGTACTTAACAGTACATAACATAGAAGGTGAGCTTCCAATACATGACATTTCCTGAGCAATACCAGTATTTTTGCTATTCATGGTGGGTTCCTTGGACCACACCAGATAGTTCATGCTAACAAAGTGACTTGGGGTGGGTCCAGCCACACTTAATACTTTTAGGGTAGAGAGTTGGCCATGTCAGAAAGACCAACCATTGTGGTGGAGACATTCTGATCATGAATTCAATCCCCAGACTGAGTTTAACCCCTTGATCAACTCATCAATTAATCATGCCTAGCTATGAACCCTGAGTATAAACTCTGGACACCAAGGCTCAAGTGAGCTTCCCTGGTTGGCAATATTTTGTGCATATTCTCACACATCATACTCAGGAGCAGGCAATGCTGCTCATGTCTACAAAGGAAAAGGACAATGGGATTGGAAGCTCCACATTTGGGCCCCTCCCAGACTGGCCCTAGGCATCTCTTCTGTCAGCTGCATCTGACTGGTATCCTGTCCCCTTTAATAAATGTAACTGTGAGTCTATTAGAGTCTGTGAGTTCTGTGAATTTTTCCAGTGAATTATTGAACTTGAATAGTTAGGGAAACTTCTGAACTTTCCATTATTTTCCACCTGGGGGAAATTTGGTAGTCTGAAGGACTGTACATTTAGCCTTGTAAGTTGGCTAATTCCAGGTAACAGCTAATATAACAAATTCAATTTGTTGTACTAAATTATTCATAGAGATTGTTTACTGAGTAAAATGGCAATTCCTAAGGTACCAATGGAAGTGAATGCCAGTATGCAAATTTTCTATAATAACTGCATCATGTGTACCAAATAAAATGCATTTTATAAGGCTGTGGGGTCCTCTTTAATAAATTAGATCAGTTAAGCTAATAAAACATTGGCACAATAAAATAATCCATTTAATAGGTTTCTGGTGTGTTTTTCTAAATTTGTAATCACAAGGCTTAGAATTTCCTAAAGTGTAATGATTAGAAGCATCATCAGGGATATTTAAATTTTAAATTTCTTATTAAATACAGATTCTCCAAATGTGACTCTTTGTGGGAGTGGATTTTTTGTTGTTGTTGTTGTTGTTTGTTTGTTTTGAAATAAAAGTTTGACCAGATTTTGACAATTCAAACCTCCTTTACAAATTGAGACTAGTTCATTTCTATATCACACTCATAAACTTATCAGATCAGATATCTGAGTAAGAAATTTATTTTATTGTATTTTTAATATATCTGTATTGATTTAAGAGAGAAAGGGAGATGAAGAGAGATAGAAACATCAATTATGAGAGAGAATCATCTATTGGCTGCCTTCTGTATGCTCCCTACTAGGGGTTGAAACAGCAACCTGGCATGTGCCCTGACCAGGGATGGAACCTTGACCTCCTGGTTTATAGGTCGACATTCAACCACTGAGTCACATTGGCCTGGCAAAAATGTATTATTTAATAAATAGAAAGATGATTTTACAATCTTAAACCCATTAATTTCATTTGTTACAATTCAGGTATGAAACTGCAAACTGAAAATTTTCTACATTGATATTAGAATTTGCTTACAGTGTGAGATTAACTGTGATGTACATGCATTTTGGCAATTAAAAGCTTATGTGTGACTTTTCCCAAGAGTTCCAAAAAAGCAATTTTGTACTTCCTGCTTTTGTGTTCTTTTTCCAAAACGACTATGTTTTGAAAGAGAATACTTTCATCAAATAGCAACTTTAGAGTTTCCTCAAAAGTGCAACATGCAAATGAGCATTCACATGCTATCATTGAAAAATATTTAAGGGCAGTATTTAATTTGCAATTATATTCCAAATGAATTCATGATCAATTACCTTTATTATTTGATATTATTAATCGGGAAAAAGAAACTTTACAAATGCTGTTTTAGGAGACCTGCTAACGAAGGATTATATGAAGCACCGCCAAAGCTTTGGTCTATTTGATTTACTTCATAATGCAAGTTGGTTTGGAGATATTTGCTCGAGTTCTATAAAATTCCTTTTGAACTGCTGCTCTTTCTCTAATGTTTTGTTGTGGAAGACTTCAGCAGGTGTTAAATCTTGATTATCCTTGGTTTCTATGTTTATTTTCTCTGATCTTGGGAAGTTTATTAGAATGATCTTCTCCTCTTTAATGTTATCATTTTCCTATGAATGGGATCAAAAGTTGTTGAATCTTAGGATGCACATGGTAGATAAAAGACATGTTAGTTATGCTCCAATGACAACAAAGGGAATAAAAGAAAGCTATAAACTCAGATCAATGAGGCTAGGATAAGAAAAACAAAAACAAAAAACGTCAGTCCTGTGTTTTTTATGATGGCTCTGTAGGTTAATATTTATCCAATGAAAGCATCTAAGATGCTCTGTGGTATTTTCTCTGACCTCAAGGCTGCCTGAGGAGGAGGGGTTACCCTCACCAAGGAAGCACTAGGAATAAAAAGCCAAGAGAAATGAGAGTTTTGCTGAAGTTGTTATGTTCTAAAGCATCTAAACTTAGTTGATGGTTTTTTTAACTGAATAACCTGTAATTCATGCATAACGCAAGGAAACACTTGCACTAGAGACTAAAAACAGGTCACATGAACCTGAAGGAGATGCATGGATACACAATTAAAATATACAAGAAATTGAAGACATCGGAGACTCAATGATTTCCCTGAGCTGAGCTGGTCTACACCACAGAGGCTCATCTCCCATAACCAGGCATACTAAAGTTGAGAATAATTTGGGGACTCCAGAAGCTGAACCCGGGAGTGATGAGATCTCCAGTATGTTATGTTGCTTTTACTGGACCTTCCTAAAAACTGAATGAATGTAACTATCCATTTAAACATAAAAATGCAGCTGCTGAGTGGAACACAATTGGTAACTGATAACCAATTCAGCAGAGAAAGATGCAACATGTAGGCTGTCAGAAAAATAAAAAGAAGGAAACCATGATTTTATTTGCTACAAGAGGATGGACGGCTCAGGACTGTTGTAATAAGACAAATGGAAGACAGATATGGTGGTGTTGAACTGTGGAGTTAAAGACAGAAAAATTACATGCAAAATTTTGAGTCGGAGGTGTTCTCTTTTATCCCACATAGCAAGGCCACTGCTCCTTCCTTTATGCTCTCTCCTCCATGTTCAGACTAGAGGCTGCTATTCTGAAGAAACGGAATCAGCGAGTACCTGCACATAAGGACCTCAGGCACCATAAAGCCAAAGATGTGACTGAGGACTTAAAATAAGTAATTCAATTGAAAACCTGTTACTGAGCAGGAAAATATCCTAGAGACCCACCCACTTGCTCCAGCACTCATCCAGCCAGAGTATATATCCCTTACTCCCAGTTCCATCACATCTAGAAAAAATTAGGAGATTTTTTGGTAGAGAAACACTTGTTCTAAAGATAATACATGCATTATACTAGCATTACATCTACGAATGTAGCACATTTGACTTTTTGAAGTTGATTGACAATTTTTGTCCTTATATAATTTAGAGTGAGTTCATTCTGTAGCATAAATTGACTGTCTAGGTCCCTAGATATTTACTGAGAATGAAAACGTGGAAAGGAAATGAATGGAGCATACAAATATGTTGAGAAAATTGGAGAAAACTGAGACAATGCAGTTAATCTTTTTTAGTGCAGGAAAATACTTCAAAGCAAGATGAAAATGATAATTAGTTGATATTCTCTACAAAAAATGGAAAGCTGTTTCATGCATAAAACCAAAACAGAATCTAAAAAAAACAAACATGCTAGAAAGATAAATAAAAAACATCAATAATGCTTTGACATTTGAAATAAGGTAACAAAAAATGAAGTTACTGCCAAATACCAAAAATAAGAACAAAAAATTAAAAGGCAAATAAAAGAAATAAATGCTAAATGCTTGCATGATTAATTCAGGAGACTCATGAGTAGAAATTAGAGTTCTGGAATTAGACTATTCAGAAGTTCTAGAAAATAAAAAAAGGTAGAGAAAATTGTCAAGGGCAATTGAAGGACATGGACTCTAAATTGCAATGGCTGGACAGATGACCAGGGCAATCAATTTAATCCTCCATCACCCCTTATCACACATTCCTAAACATTCATACGCCACAGTGTATGTCTGTTAAACTATGAAATATCAGCGATAAAGATGGAATTCAAATTCTTTTAGAGAAGATAACATTTTAAAAAGCAACATTAACAACTAAAAGTTCATACAAAATAATCAGGAAAAAAATGACTGTGCCTTCTTAAGAGTAACATCAAGTTCTTAAATACAATATAGCAATATATTTTTAATCCTGATAGAAAATGATTTTCAGCCTAGAAATCGGCATAAAAATACACTTTTAATCAGAAATCAGGGAGAGTAAAGATATTTTGAGATATGTGAGGAGGAAAAATTAACCTCTCCTGCACTCAGGAAACTACTAGAGAATATGTCTCATCAAGATGAAGGGGGGGAAAAAGAAATAAGAAAGGGGAAGGCAGAATCTAGAAGGAGATGGGGAATCCAAGATGGATGAAGAGGGAGAGAAAGCTTTACATTGGTCCTGGGGTGTAAATGTTCCAGATTGGAGCAAGAGGGCACCAATAAGACTTTGCATGATTAGGGTTTGGACTTGATAAATTATCTGATGGAATTGAACATGTAAAAAAGAACATTGTGAGGCGTTTAAGAACTATACACATGATAATTATAAAAACTTAAGCAACTGCAGAAGAAAATAGCAATTATTAACTTAGGGGGAAAAAAGCAAAGAATAAAATCATTCATAAGTGCATCAGTGCCTTCTAATGAGTGTTTTACACAGAAGAAGCCTAGAACTACATTTTCTAGAATCTCCTTGTCCATGTAAAGAGAAATTGAGGGTCTTGATGTCAGGACCCAAATGAAATCTACCAGCTCCAGTGAGAAGTGGAGAATCATCAGTCCTAGTACTGAAGTAGATGGATGTCTACTTACCAGAGGTGCATGATATTTGCAGTGGCTTCTGTGAGAGTCCTTGACTGAGAGAGTCCCATCCATGTTGCTGGAAGAGATATTTGGGGTCCACTTTCCCCGGGCTAATAATTATATAAACCTTTGAATCCCTGTATTAAAACATTCCTATGGAATATGTAGACAGAATTCCATTTTTCCTGACCAAAAACAAGATATTTATGAAAGGACATAAGTATGACATGAAACTACCAACAGTGTTATTCAACAGTATTCTGTCTGGGGGAGAAAGATTGAAATAGAAGGTTAGTGTCTGTTGTTGAATAGCTATTGCAGGGTTATTTGACTTGTTAAGCTATGTGTATATATCCTTATTTACCAGCATTGACTTTGAAAGAATAAGAAGGCTGGGTTTGGGATTCAGGTGGTTACCATTATAGAGAAAGTAATATCAGGAAGCCAAGGCCATTGTTTCAAGATTATATAGTGCTCTTCTACAGAGATGAGCATGCATGAGGTAGAGCTTTTCCTGAAAGGCCCATATGTCTTTGGAGAGCAGTAGATGAAAGTTTACACTCAAGCTTGCCTTAGGGGTCAAGTCCAAACATGTGTCTCAAAAATAGTATTGTTTGTGTAACTTCCGTTATTTTTTATAGCACAATGTTCTTATTATATGACTAGTGGCCCAGTGCATGAATTAGTGCACATTGAAAGGAAATTAATTGGAAGAAATATTTTAATATCACTATTCACCCTTTCTATACAACAGAAGTGTGAACCAAATTCACAATCGACAATGACAGATCGAAACACACAAGTTAGATTGGTGCCAGTGAGAGCTTTATATGTATTGCACATGCGCGAGTCAACTTAGCCTTTTATATATATAGAATAAACTTGCTTAATTAGACCTGCTTTCTGATTTAGCTAAACTTCTTCCAGCCCAGTGAAACACCTCAACTTCTCTTTCAGGTATTGTCAGCAACACAGCAGTAAATATCAACACAAAGCAGATTATTATTGTAGATCACTCAAGGAGAACAAAGGGTAAAATATTTAACTGCAGCAGTGTTTGACTATATTCTACACATTGAGAAAACCTGAAGTAATTTTCAAGGTCTACCATTTCTTACTTCTTTTCAGTTGGGTCAAGTTTCCAAGCTTTTTAAATCTCCATTTTCTGGCTAATGAAAAGAAAATAGAATTCTACCAAGTCTCCTATTTACCTACTCCAGGACTTCTGTGAGAATCAAATGAGATGAGGCATAGAAAAATGCTTCACAGACATTTAGTTAAAGTGTGAAATGTTTCCACTTGGCTATAAAGCAAGTCATGTTCCAGGGCGGTAGGAACTACAAGGAAGCTAGTCACTAGAGAAAGGAAGCTGGGCATTGCTATGGGATGTCATTACCTGGACAGACACTTAGCATATTAGCTCTCTCTCTCTCTCTCTCTCTCTCTCTCTCTAACTCTCTCTCTAGAGAGGCCTGGTGCACAAAATTTGTGCACAGGTGGGGGGGGCCCCTCAGCCTAGCCTGCACCCTCTCCAATCTGGGACCCCTCGGGGGATGTCCAAGTGCTGGTGGAGGATTGGGCCTAAACTGGCAGTTGGACATCCCTCTCACAATCTGGGACCACTGGCTCCTAATGCTTACCTACCTGCCTGCCTGATCACCCCTACTGGCCCCCCTGTCAGCCTGTTCACCCCTCACTGCCCGGCTCTGCTGGCCTGGTCACCCCTCACTGCTCACTGTCCCCCCCCGCCCCCATTGGCCTGGTCACCCCATGCAGCCTGATGCTCAGTCATTTGGTCATCCCTCACTAACCCCTGGCTGGCCTGGTTGCCCCATGCAGCCTTCTATTCAATATTTTGGTCATCCCTCACTAACCCCCTGCCGGCCTTGTTTCCCCACTCAGCCTGTTCAGTCATCCATTTGATTGCGACGGCCCCTGGCGCTCTCTCTCTCGATAGATAGATAGATAGATAGATAGATAGATAGATAGATAGATTGGTTTAGAAGATATATATCTTTTTGTAAAAGCACACCAATTATATTTCCCCTCAAGATGGTGGTCATTAGCAGATTTTGTTTTCCACTGAAATTGGACATTGATGGGAAAATCCTTCTCCAGCTTCTAGGGGAAAAAAATAAACACTACAAAAAACAAACAAACAAAAAAACAACAACAAAAAAAAACCCTCAACATCTTACAACAGAAAACTCCACTGTACAAATAAGGGAAGACAAGCCCTTAGAACTTGTGGGTTATTTGCATGCAGCTTATATTGTAATTCTTAGAAATACATTTGATTTTTGTACTCTCTGATGGTGTAAATTTTATTACTGCTGACAGCAAAAGTAATTGCTTTTAACATTATAACATGGATTGTTGAAAAAGTTTAACAAGGTTTTCTTACCCCATTTCTGCCATCTCTGCATTTCTCTTTACATAAATTAAAAGAGAAAGGCAGAAACAACCATGGTAGTTGAAAAATGAGATTCTGGTATGGGCAATATTGCTCTTTTATATAAGGATAAATTTCATCATTTTCCTCTTCTTTTGCATTATGGAAAATTTAAGCAAGTTTTATAAAAAAGTACTAGAGGCCTAGTGTATGAAATTCGTGCATGGGGGGAGGGGTCCCTCAGCCCGGCCTGTACCCTCTTGAAATCTGGGACCCCTCGGGAGATGTCCCACAGCTGGTTTAGATCCAATCCTACAGGGGTCCCTGAGGATAGGGCCTAAATAGGCAGTTGGACATCCCTCTCACAATCTGGGACCACTGGCCCCTAACTGCTCTCCTGTTTGCCTGATCGCCCCTAACCACTCGCCTCCCTACCTGATTGCCCCTAACCACCTCTACCTGCCTGATCACTTCTAAGCACTCTGCCTGCTTGATCGCCCCTAACAGCCTCTACCTGCCTGATTGTCCCTAACCACTCTGTCTGCCTCCCTGATCTCTCCTAACTGCTTGCCTGCCTGCCTGATCACCTCTAACCGCTTGCTGGGGAGCAGCAGACTGGGGTGAGGGGCCATGGTCGTTCTGGTTTCTGGTCATTCTGCCGTTTTGGTCGCTGGGCTTTTATTATATAGGATAATCCTTCCCATTTTGTAAGGCCACTCTGGAATGTTAAAATTATGTAAAAGCCCACTACAAAAATACAGCAAACAAACAAACAAATTAAAAGAACAATAACAACAAACAAACAAAAAAGCAGCTGAAATACTAACAACTTTTGTCCCTGCCTGATTTCCAGCATGTGCATCCTTCCTTTCTCTGCACCTCTGGCACTTACCTTCCACTTGTAGCCTCAGCCATATTTTGGCCTCTAAATTCAATCTTGATTAGATTGAAATACACTTTTAGTCCTAAAGCATCCGTCTTATATAAAAACTGCTGTGTGAAATTTTAACCCTGCTATTCTGGCTTCTGTCTTAAATAATAAGGATACTAAGACTGCTCCTATTCCAGAGAGGCCGTAAACTATGCCCCAGACAGAGTTGTCAGTGCTGGCACCAGGCCAGGCCTTGAGATATGGTCTCATGGCCCCTTCCCAGCACGCAGGCCTTCTTTCTCAGAAGGTCCGGTAGTCTCATTCTAAATTTGGGAGACAAAGGACTGGAAAAAGTATAAATAAAGAGAGTTTCCTCCATGTTGGGGGCCCAGAATTTGAAAGACATTTTTCTCTGGGCCTGCACAGAATTTAATAATAAAATGTAACTCCTTTTCTCTAAGCGTGGCTTGGTTTTTCTCCGGTCTTCTGCAACAGTCCAGGACAATACCCTGAAGCATTAGCTATGAAGTTGTAGTATCTTTACTACTAACAGGGGTCTCCTCCACCAGCTCCTCTGGATAACTCCTGTACTTTCAGATTTAGGGCAAGTCAGGGTTTCCTGAAAGTCTCCTTGCTCATCCTTCTCAATGAGTGTGTGCTCTTCTATTACCTCCTATATTTAATGTGCAATGGAGTATACACACCTTTGCTATGGAATTGATATCATAATTGTTTACTTCCCTGCAGACAAATCTGTGAAAAAGTTAATGTCAAGGGCCATTGAATTCTTCTTTTTATTTTCAATACCTAGGAAAACATTAGCACATCATAGAAAGAAGAATATCTGGTAAAAATGAATACACAATTGATAAAATTATCTACTGGTTCAGTAAAGGGACATGGGGAGTGGTGAGTGCTTTCTGGGTTTAAAGGCACTACTGACCTCTCCTTTCACTAGACCAGAAGGTCCAAGAGAGCTTGATCAGAGATCTGCATGCTCCATTTCTTTTCTTTTAGTGCTTTTCAATTTGAAATATTTTAGGCATTTCTTTACACACTGTATTTAATTTTGCTCAATGGAGTTTGCTGAAAATAATGTTAAAAAATACCAGAAAAGTACAATTAAATCTTTAGTACATTAAAGCACAATCAAAAGTACATTAAAGAAACAACAATATAGCCCTAGCTGGTTTGGCTCAGTGGATAGAGCATAAGCCTGCAGACCAAAGGGTCCTGGGTTTGATTCCAGTCAAGGGCATGTACCTAAGTTTCAGGCTTCTCCCCAGACTGGCCCTGGTCAGGGCTCATGCAGGAGGCAACCAATCGATGTGTTTCTCCCACATTGATGTTTCTCTCTGTTTTTCCCTCTCTTCCACTCTCCATAAAGAAAAAAGAAAGAAAGAAAGAAAGAAAGAAAGAAAGAAAGAAAGAAAGAAAGGAAGGAAGGAAGGAAGGAAGGAAGGAAGGAAGGAAGGAAGGAAGGAAGAAAGAAAGAAAGAAAGAAAGAAAGAAAGAAAGAAAGAAAGAAAGAAAGAAAGAAAGAAAGAAAGAAAGAAAGAAAGAAAGAGAGAAATATATATATGCATATATATGCATTGCTTTGCCAAGTTTTATTGGAGAAATTTCACGTAGGATATAAGGTCATTGAGTGTGTTCTTTTGGTCTACTGAAGTTAGAAGGAAGTAAACTGAGCCTTTGGAATTTGCTGAATTTGTTGAATTTTGCATAACTCACAAAAGCTTTATTGATAGATTTTATTTGTTCCTTCATCTCACAGCTTTAAAGTCAAACCCTGGTAGCTAATTTGGAACTAAAGGCAAATAAGAAAAATAAGAATGCTTAATGCTGTAATGAATGAGTTTTCTAATGTCAAAGAAATTAGATGTTTTAGAATAAATCTGTACCTGAAGGAAAGGAAATTATTACTTTTATAACTAGAGTAATTCTTTTTTTTTTTTTAATATATTTTATTGATTTTTTACAGAGAGGAAGGGAGAGAGATAGAGAGTTAGAAACATCGATGAGAGAGAAACATCGATAAGCTGCCTCCTGCACATCTCCACTGGGGATGTGCCCGCAACCCAGGTACATGCCCTCGACCGGAATCGAACCTGGGACCTTTCAGTCCGCAGGCCGACGCTCTATCCACTGAGCCAAACCGGTTTCGGCGATAACTAGAGTAATTCTTAAAAATAAATATAATTCTAGTGTAGTGCCTAAACCCTTAAATGCTTCCCTACTGTTTTGCATGTTCTTAACCCACAAAGTTCTGCCTTATTTCCAAAATGCAGTTATCTTACATGGTAACTGGTATTTCACAGACCTTTGTCCTCTGACAAGCTCTATTTCTTCTACCAACCCCATCTAGCTGAGTTTCCCTGAATATATAACAATAAATATTATTAACTTATTCTCCCAAAGTCTATGAAATTATTTATCCTAAATCAATGGTTCTATGGTTTATACCTAGTAAACACCATAAAGAATTTATTGACAGAACAAATGTTCTAACTTGCATAAATAGAGATCTCAGACCCACCCAATATTCTAAATATGTCCTGAAAAATAGTCATGAAAGAACTTTTGACTCCTACCTTATGGATATGATATTTCTACTAGAAGCTCGGTGCATGAATTCGTGCACGGGTGGGGTCCCTAGGCCAGCCCGGCGATCAGGGCTGATTGGGGCCAGGACTATCAGGACTGGGCCTATCAGGGCCTGCTGGCCAGGGGAGGGATGTGGGGAGGGACTGTGGGAGGTTGGCCGCCAGCCCGAGGAGGGAGCTGGCCCTCAGCACCCCCTGGGAAAGGGGCCATGACTGCTGCCATCCACCCCCAGTTCCCCATCTCAGCTCAGGGCCCGAAGGCCCCATTGGGGTTGGTAGAGGAGGTGATGGTCGCCAGGCCAAGTGTGGAAGGAATGGCCACCAAATGCCAATGCTGCCGTCAGGGTCCCACCATGGTGTGGTTCCCCACTTCCCCCCCTCCTCCTTCTCTTGCCTCCATGTCACCACCACAGTGGGCAGGCAGCGGGCGGATTGGGGCCTGCCAGCTGCGAGGAGGGTCAGGTGGAGGAACCATGGGAGGTTAGCCAGCTGCAGGACATTGGCCGTGGAAGCACACTGACCACCAGGGGGCAGTTCCTGCATTGAGCGTCTGCCCCCTGGTGGTCAGTGCACGTCATAGCAACTGGTTGACTGGTCGTTCTGATCATTTGGTCATAAAGGTCACTTAGACTTTTATATATATAGATGGACAATGCCTAGAAGATTTTATTAAACTAATCTGACAGGTGTCACACTGTTGGCTTTCATTGAGAATATCATGGAATAAACTTTTAACTTCATATTTTGTTCTTTCTCTTTTCCCACATGGGGTGTTGCTAAGATATATCTTGTGATATTTCTACTTGTACAGTTGTACATTTTTAGATCACAGTTTAGGAACTATTTATGGCTATAGATTTATTTGGGTCTTAACTCTGTCTTTTACTGTATTCTCTATTCCCTCAGCCTTGTGCTTGTCATGAATTGAGTAGCATGCCCTTTATGTCTTCCTGTGATTATTGATGAATGCATTGAACTGGACAGGTCTAAGGAGAGAACCCCGTGCCCTTGCATGCAAGACCTCCAGCAAGCTGAGATCTTCCTCTGTGACAGAATAATAAATTAGACAGTTCAATCCAGTGTGTCTGATCTGCTTTAATCTAAACACTGTTCAGATAAATGAGGGAAAATTGCATAATCTGGAGATATGGCTCAGGACTCTGCCTATGCCTCAGCATGTTGATAGACAGGATCAATGCCTTTGAAATGACTGCACATGAGACACAGCAATCTACACACTGACAATTCTAAGGCCAGTTTGACTGATGCTATGTTGAACCATCCTCCATGCCTCCTCTCAGAAATTACTTTTATTGGGTTTTTATCTCAGCCACTACTTTCTTGAAAATTTAGTGATGTGCCCCACCTATGTACTCTCTAAGACACTCTCTTAATATAGGAGGCCTACTACTTTATTTTAATATCATTGTTGTATTGTCTGTATTTCCTGCTTCAAAGTGACATTTATTAGAAATAAGCCTTTATTTAGCTTGTCTACCAATTGTACTTTCAGTTGCTAGAGCTATGCCTGTATATATTCAGTAAAGATAAGGAAATATCATGCATTCTTTTATTCTACCTTTAGATCAATAAAAGAAAACATAGCTCCTTTATTATTTATGACTGATATGATTTCCTTTAGGAGCTAGTCTTTTACTGGTTGACAGCCAGATTTAAGTCTGTAATTGAGGAATTTCTCTAGCATTTTTAAAGCATAAGTTATCAGCCCATTTGGTACCCAATGCTCTATCAGGACTGGTTTGAATAGGGTCTTTCCAATGACTCATTGTCTCCATTCTGTGCACATCCCATTCTATCATCTCCTGCCTACAATGGCAGTGAGATGTGTAAAAAGTTGAGTACTCATTGGTACTTGAGAAAAGCAGTCTTCTGGACCATAAAGGTGACCTTTGGTTCCCAGAATTCTCAGTGGAAGAGCTGATCTAATATATTTCTTGCATTGGCTAATGTAGGGTGTGTCCTAACTGCTCTTGGGAACTGATATGCTTGCTCCCATGGCTGAAGTCCATGGTCTCAGGTATCTGCTTGTAGATAGAAAGGCCTTATTGATGATGTACTCTTCTCACGACACCAAAGCTTTGAGAATTTGCTGCGCTTCTTAGACATCTGTGTGCCATCCCTTGTTTATTTCGGCACCTCTAGATTTGATGAATGTCCCAGGGATCCCAGGGTATTTTCAGAGGCTACTCTATCTGTCTCTACCAGCTCCTGCTTATCATTCTATTTTTGCCTTATTGGCACATTAAAGTCTGACATTTTTTTTCCTCTTCAACTCCATGAGGCATGATTCAGATATTCCCTCCCCAATATCTTTGATCCCACATCCTACACACACCCATCTGGATATTTCAAATGACTCTCATTTGGAAGCTTAATCACAAATATGTATGTGAAAGGAAGGGAACATGAGAACTGCTATGCTTCACCTTATTTCTACCCTATCATCCTTTACTTCTTACTGTCCTGGGTATACAGTAGTATTATCACCTAGCTTCTTGAGCTTGCTATTAACATACTAGTGCCCCAGTGCATGGATTCATGCACATTGAAAGGAAATTAATTAGAAGCTGGATGTTGGGGCAGGACTGGGCCAGACAGGCAGGACATACCCTGGAGCCAACCTCCTGTGGTCCCTCCCTGGCCAGCCGCACAAGGGGCAACGCCATGGCTTAAAGGGCATTTGTACAGTAAACTGGGTCCCTCCGGCAAGTGGGATCCCTTGGCCTGGCCTGCGGGGATCATCATACCTACTGGCTGGTTGGACAGTCACATAACCTTTTATATATATACTAGAGGCTCAGTGCACAAAAATTTGTGCACTGGAGGGGGTCCCTCAGCCCGGCCTGTGCCCTCTCGCAGTCTGGGACCCCTCAGGGGATGACCACCTGCTGGCTTAGGCCCGCTCCCAGGGGAATTGGGCCTAAGATGGCAATCAGACATCCCTCTGGAAGCCCAGCAGCCCTCAGGGGATGTCCATTTGCCAGCGGGGAGCAGACCTAAGCTGCAGTCGGACATCCTTAGCGCTGCTGAGGAGGCAGGAGAGGCTCCCACCACCACCGCTGTACTGGCAGCCATCAGCCTGGCTTGTGGCTGAGCAGAGCTCCCCATGTGGGAGCGCCCTGACCACCAGAGGGCAGCTCCTGCATTGAGCATCTGCTCCCTGGTGGTCAGTGTGTGTCATAGTGACCAGTCATTCCCAGTCTTTCTGCTGTTAGGGTCAGTTTGCATATTACCCTTTTACTATATAGGATAGAAGCCTGGTGCACAGGTGGGGGCCGGCTGGTTTGCCCTGAAGGGTGTCCCGGATCAGGATGGGGGTTCCGCTTGGGTACCTGGCCAGCCTGGATGAAGGGCTGATGGCTGTTTGCAGCTGGTAGCACCCCCTTCAGGGTGGGGGTCTCCACTGGGGTGCCTGGCCAGTCTGGGTGAGGGGCTGAGGGCCGTTTTCAGGCTGGCGGGCGACTGAAGCTCCCAACCTCTCCTTTTTTCTTTTCTTTTTTTATTCTGGGATCTATTTACCTTCTATAGCTGTCACTGGAGCTGAAAGCTGGCTCCAGCTTGAGGTCTCAGCTGCTGAAAGCAGGTATCTGGGGTTTGTTTAGCTTCTATAATTGCAACATTGTTGCTTAGAGTGCAGCTCAGAGCCCAGCAGCAGCAGGCGGGGAACCTTGGCTTCCTCCATCGCCGGGGCAACCAAGCCTCCTGTGTGCTTCAGCTGCGTGGCTGCCGGCTGCCATCTTGGTTGGCAGTTAATTTGCATATTGCCCTGATTAGCCAATGGGAAGAGTGTCAGAAGTATGGTTAATTACCCTATTTGTCTATTATTAGATAGGATAAAGATTAACTTATGTAAATCTTCCTTTCCCCTGACCCATACTCATAAAACTTGATTTTCAATACTGCCATCTTGCTGAAAAGGTCAGGAATATCTTTTTTGAGACTCAAAACTGACCAATAACAGCTATTTTTAAAAAATATACTTTTATTGATTTCAGAGAGGAAGGGAGAGGGAGAGAGGGATAGAAACATCAATGATGAGAGAGAATCATTGATTAGCTGCCTTCTGCATGCCCCACACTTGGGATCGATCCCACAGCCTGGGCGTGTACCCTGACCAGAATTGAAAATTGACCTCCTGGTTCATAGGTAGACACACTCAACCAATGAGCCATACTGGCTAGGCTCATTACAGCTATTTTGAGTCAAACTATCTTTCTCCTCTCATCTGGAGAAAAATAAATCTCAAGTCTCAGCCTTAGAAGTAGGGCATTGCAAAGAAATCTAATTAAAGAAGAAAGTGAAACTGCATTGGATAGTAACTTCCATTAAAATGAAAGGATAAATAAATAATGAGTTTTGAAGCTCATGTTACCTCCTCTGGGAAGGCCTCTAGGCATTCTCAAATAGAAGTGGTTCTTCCTTTTGTGTGCTTCAGCATCCTCCTAATTCATACCTCTGTTGCGGAGCATATTTCTTTGATGTGTTGGCTTATATATCTATCTTCTCCACTAAATTGCAAAACCCTGGATAATAGGAAACTCATTTATTTCATCTTTGAATACCTAGAAGAAGTTCAGAGCCTCACAAATAGTTGTGATTGATACATATTTTATAATGAATGTATGAATTGGAATGATTAAAAGCATTTTTTTCCTGGTTTGATCACGATGTTAGAAAATTTCACTTCCAAAGACATTTGGACAGTTAAATAAACTGGCACATTAGACATCTGGATAGGCAGAGCTCAAACCAACATAATTAGATTGAAATGACAACATTAAGTGCAATTTCTTTCTCCTTGGGACATCAGTTAAGTATTTTTTTTAAATATTTTTGGTGGTGGTCAGGAAAGGGTTCTTTCTTTGCCTTCCATTCTTTGGTATATATTCTTTAGATGCGATTTGGAAAAAAAAAACCCACAAAAAACAAAGAACGTAATTCTATATAACCTAGGCATAATGGTGGAATATTGTCAAAACCCAACCCAGAGACCAAGTGCATTATCTCTACCAAACACATGTGCTCAGGCTGCCAATTTACACTTTAAGGGTAGCGCTCAATTAAAGCAGAAAAGCATACCTCTAAGTGAGCTGAAGCCAATCAGCCACTTTCAAGTCACTTAAAGATAATTTATTGGCATCCAAATCAGGGAATGCAGCCATGTTACCAAGACCCAATTGCCCAGAACAGTGGTGACTCTTCATGTCTCTTGACTCCAAATGACAGCTTGATGCTCTTGGAAGCTGTGATAAAAGAGCATTGAAATATACTGGCTGCATGCTCAGGCCTATGGCAGCTGATACTACCTGCAGGTCAGAAATGTGTATTTTTATGTTACACCTATTCTGTGATGTTCCAAGTAGAACATGGGGTGTCAAGTGATTTCCATACTCTCAAAATGGAGATACGAAAAAAAGAAGAATTAGAACCTCCATTTTATTGCATTCTTCCCAATGTTCTCTTCAGGGGATTAAGGAGTGACTGATATAGTTACAGTGAAACAACCAGTATAGATGAAGTGATTCTTGAGATAGAAAAATGAGTGATGTATCCAGCTGTGTAGAAGCACTGGGAAAAAACTAATGCTATTTTCTTTGTTCTGGGTTTAGAAATGTTTATTCTGATAGATCTCATATATAGTTGAATCATGCAAGAAAGAGAAAAGCAATGTGAAGTCTATAGTGAATGTCACATTTGGATAGTCAAATTGGAATTTTTATGAATATACTTCTTACATGGAAATAGAATAAAAAAGGAATAAATATACACCACAGATTCATCTCCTAGACTCTGTCTACCTATATTGAAAACACTCACCACTTTTTGATAAATGAAATATATTTTTAAATCCCCCACTTGTCTATTTTGCTACACAGTGAGCCAGTCTTCAACAGAAACTGCTTCTGGCAGAAGATGACAAATTCCTTGCATTGAGAATGTCACCACACAGGGCAACCCAAGACCAGCTTCATAAATTTGATAAAAATGAACAATGCACAAACTCTGTGTCCTCATGTCTTATAAACGTGTCTTGTGGACCTAGTTAATGCTTATAAATCTTTCCGGAATTAAACTGTAAACAAAATGATTTCAGTAAATTAAGGGAAACAATTTGTCTCCCTTCAAAATAATGAAAGATAAATTATTGTTGGAAATTTAGATTATACAATTAAAGAGGTTACTTCATGCATTATACATATATTTTTTTCAATATTTATTGCACTTATTAATTTTTTATTAAATAAACACTTGAAAAAATGAGTTTTCTTAAACTGTAAGGGATGTTCTTATGAAGCCAAATGGTAAGTCTTTAGTAACTAACTGACTGTGATATGACCTCAGTTGCATAGTTTAACTTCCATATGATAGGTTCCCTCAAATAGCCATCATAGTGTGTCTTAACAATTCAGTTGAATAATAGAATGTCCATTTGGCTGATAGATTGCCTTTATCATTTAGTATTACGAAAAATGAGCTTCCTTAAATAATTAGTGTAAGCTCCTTTTATAAGATAATGAGGGTTACATAATCTATCATGTTTCCATTTTTATTCAGGCATCCAGAATGCAATTAACTAAATTTAATGGCCAGGCATGATAACTAGTTAAACATATATTGAGATATTTTCTTTGTATTCTTTGCTTTGATTAATTTCCTACCCAATAACCTCATAGTCAACTGAGAGTCCCAGGACATATATTTTAAAAATGTAGTGATTAGCCAGTTAGATACTGATAGGACATTTTTTTTTACTATAAGGATAGAAAATCAGTATCCTTGAATACTGAGAAAATATAAAGTGATATTATTTAATTTAACACACACACAAAACCACACACATTTAAATTGTCCTTCTTTTTGCTGTTCTTTCCACAATTTCCTTCACTTCTTTACTTAAATTCCATTATGCACATCAGAACACCTGAGTGGAGAAAGATATACTCTACCAATCATGGGGCTCAGTTAGTAGGCATTCCCAAGAAGTCTATCATCTCCCCAAGGAGAAATGGTAAGACATGAAATAAAGATTCTTCTCTCAGTCTGGTGGGAGTAGGGGGCTGGCATAATCTTCTATCCTGTGTAAATTTAATAAAATATTTTTGTCTCATTCTAAGAGTTAAAAAGATAACAAAATTTACCATACACATATTGGTAGAGATGTGATGGAGAATATGCTTTTAAACATGGTTTCCCATGGAACAAGTTTCAGAAGGTTTAGGTAAAAGTGTGTGTGTGTGTGTGTGTGTGTGTGTGTGCACGCGCGCGCGCACACTTGCATATAATTTCTGGAGGTTGGGTTCAAATGGATAGCAGAGCTCCAAGGAGACCTAAACCTCTCTTTTCTTATAATGGTAAAATGTTAGTTATCTGACTCAAATTTTCAGTCCTAGTTACAGATAGGGGCAAGGGAGACCAAAAGGAACAACAATGAAGCAAGAATGACTCTCCAGGGACTGTTCTCTGGCCACTCATTAATCTTATAAGTTATTTTATGAAGGAGAGATCATTCAGCTGAATCATGTCACCATATAATACTCCTATCTCTAGACTCAGAAGACAGGCTTATATTAGAAGAGAACATGTGAAAGATCTATCATTCTTTTGGCTCCAATTCCTGGTTTTCAAGGGATTAAATGATTTACATTATGTAAACGTATATAATACAGCTAAGAAAATATTGCACTGAAAATAAATATAGTATGATGCCCTTGAAGAAATAGAAACCTATTCCCAATTTCATAATTTAAGTGAGTAAAGGCAGCTCAAAGAATCTATGTGCCTGGGTGAAAATTGGTGAAATTTTAAAATGAAATTATAGTTCAAACCGAAACCTATATATCATGTTTACCAATGTCACCCCAACAAATGTAATAAATATAAAAATGTATAGTTCCAAAAAAAGAAAATCTATTTTATGCCTTGTATATTACAATATACAATTTTTTTAATTTTGTTTATACTAAGTATTTTATTTGTATGCTGCTGCCAGTGTATATAAAATAATCATTCTTGTGAAATAGAAATTCATGAAAATTCAGAGAGGTAGATGTTAAGGACTGACAAAAGCAGAAGTTTGTAGAGTATGGCACATGTTATAGGGTAAGCTTTTTGTACAGGCTTCAGATTTAGCTCTCTTTGAATATTCGCCGGTTCAAGAAAAAGTGGTTTAGAACACCTTCAAAATTCATTTTACTACAAAAAGGAACAAACTTTCTGGGGTCTGAAGAGATTGGTACTTGAAGATACTCCAGTCATATTACAATGTTGTTGTTTTTTTAATAATTACCTCAGCAGCTACGTGCATGGAGTAAGTCATTTAACCTAGAAAGCATTTTTCAGTGACCAAATGTCAAAGAGGTAAACTGTTTGCATGGGTCAGGAGGTGATGATAAAGACAGAATTTAATTTATTATGTCTCTGATATTAAAGAAAAACATGTAGCAATTAAAATAAAGGAAACATTTTAAAGGGCATGCATATAAGATGTAAAAATATGTAGGCACTCATGTTACTATGATTTTCTGGAAGAAGCAATCTGGGAAATAATCATGCTTTATGTTTCCCTGTCAGGAGCAGAGCAGTAGAACATATGCTATTGATGTCCTTCATATATATTAGTCTTTCATGTCTTATGAGGTTCATGACTATCAGTCATGGAGAAGTGACTGGACAGCAACATTATTTGTGCATATCACACCCATGACACATGAAAAAGTTATATAGGAGTAGCTAAATTTAACCTCTACTTGGACCCACTTCCGCCCTTAAGCTCAGCATATGCCATGAGAAAGGCAGAGATGAGACTTTCTCTGTAATGTTCCACATACTCATAGAAGCCTCTCATTAGACTACTTTTACTACAGCATGAAGTATTTAAGCATGATGTCAGGGGAAATAGTATATTCTTAGTTGAGATTGCCAGAGAGACTAATGAACATATTCAATGATATATTTTATGCATAGGCTCTTTTGTGTTATTGATTTCTGCCTCATATGCATTTATTTTCATCAAGCTGCTGCTGTAATATCTAGATTGGAGTAAATGATTGAATGAAAAGATGAAAGAAATAAAATGGCATGATATAGGATATAATATTAAGTAACCATCAAATATCACGATTTTGAGAATTGTATGACATGAAAAATATGTGTTTAAATAATCATTACAAAATAAATAGAAATCTACCAGCAATAATAAGAACAGAAACAACAAAAATATCATCTAACCTTTATGTAGTGTCATTGAGTACCAGGCACAGCTATAAAGTATATAATGTAAACCAACTCATATAATCCTCTCAGTATTACTGAGATGTCGAGAAACTGAAACCCTTGTAAACTCTTGGTGGGAATGTAAAACAATGCAGCCACTATGAAAAAAATAAAGTATGGATGTTCCTAAAAAATTAAATATAGAAATTAAATATATGATCCAGCAATTACACTTCTGGGTATATATATATCCAAAAAACTAAAATCAGAATCACAAAGAAATATGTATATTCCCATGATCATTACAACATTATTAACAAATCCAATCTATGAAAACAACTTAATTGTCCATCAACAGATTGATAAAGTAAAATGTGGTATATTCATACAATAAAATATTATTTATTCTTATAAAAGGAGGGAATCCTACCATGTGCAGCATCATGATTAAGCCTGAAAGATATTATGCTAAATGAAAGAAGCTGCACACAGAAGGGCAAATACTGCGTGATCCCACTATCTGAGGTATGTATCTAAAACAGTCAGACTCAATAAATCAATGAACAGAATGGCGAATGTCAAAGGATGAAAGAAGAAGGGATTGGGAAATTATTGTTCAAAGGGTATAAAGTTAGTTACACAAGATGAATAATTTCTAGATATATCCTGTACAACATAGTGTCTTTAGTTAACAATATGATGTTGTGCACTTACAAATTTAAGTGGGTAGATCTCATGTTGTGTTCTTACACACACACACACACACGCACAGAATGGGGACACATGAAATCTTTTGGAGGTAATGAATATGTGTATTACCTTGATTGGGATGTATGCACAGTATGATGGTATCATTGATGTATCCATGTATCCAAACTATCAAAATGTATACATTAAATATATGTACTTTTTGGTATATTAAACACACATCTAAACAGCTGAAGAAAATATAAAAAGAACAAAACAAAACCACATAGTGTCAAATAAAATTTCAGGTCCCTAGTCAGAGCTCACTAAATATATCTTTATCACTGTAGCTTTCTTTCCTATTTCTCTTCTCCTTTGGACCACTTGACACCCAACACACCCTATCCTCTTCTTTATATTAACCCTAAACAATTAATTTATAACCATACTCTAATCACCTGAAGGCACAGTATCTGTGGTGGGTGTGGCTGTTACTATGTGTTTATGCGAGTATTTATGTGCAAGCCTTTGTGTTTGCATGTAATAAATGCTTCTGTAGTTTTATAGAGAAGAGGCTAAAAAACTCATCTTGTGCTTCAGTACTGTGAATAAATAATACAATCTCCAGAAAAAAATCCAGTGACAGGTCATTGAGATACTTATGCAAATTCTGATATATAGTTCCCTAGTCCTTTTTAAATGTTAAAATCCTGCCACATATTTTACTTGCATATTTTCTTGCTGGTGACATCTAAAGGCTCTCTACTCTCTTACTTTTGATTATGTGTGTCATAGATTTTAATACCCAGGATAATTTAATTCTGCAGCAGCTAAACAGAATGAAAATTGCCTTAATTTGAGAGATGCTCAATCACAATGAGATTAAGGGTGACAAAAATAGAAATTAGCAAATCAACAATGACTGTCTTGAGATCAATAAAAGAGAGTAGAGTACCAACTAGTTAGCTATCAGACTATTGCAGCTCGACAGAGAATGATAAAGAAACCCCTACAACATACAGTAGTCCTTGTTGAAGAAATAGACTAAACTGTCCAGCTGGGTGTAGGTGTGGCTCAGCAGTTGAGCACTGACCCAGGAACCAAGAGGTCACTGGTTTGATTCGGGTCAGGGCATATATCTCAGTTTTGGGCTCAATCCCCAGTAGGGAGCATGCAGGAGCCAGCCAATCAATGATTCTCATCATTGATGTTTCTATTTCTCTTTCCCTTTCCATTCCTTTCTGAATTCAACAAAAATATATTTTAAAAAATAAATAAATAGGCAATACATAGCCAGCCTGTGTGGCTCAGTGATTGATTGTCCATCTATGAAACAAGAGGTCACGATTCCATTCCCCGTCAGGGCACATGCCCATGTTGTGGGCTTAATTCCCAGTATGGGATGTGCAGGAGGCAGGTAATCAGTGGTTCTCTCTCTTCATTGATGCTTTGATCTCTCCTTTCTCTTCCTCTCTGAAATCATTAAAAATATATTTTAAAAAAGAAATAGGCAATACATATGTAATGTTTAAATTTACTTGTGTTTTACAGTTTGTTTTTGCTATTTCTTTTTTTTAAAATTCTGACACTATTTCAGATGTCCCCTTGTTGCCACCCTCCACCTAGTCATAAATCATGTCTATAGTTTGTCTTTGCTATTTCTTATTACTTCCAAATATTTTATTAATTGTTATCTAGTCCTGAGTTCATTTTGAATGAGTAACATTAAATGAAAAATCAGACACTCAGTTCCTTCCTCAAGGAAGAACTTGCTGCTCACATGCAGAAAGTGTGATCATTAGACACCAGCTGTCATAGCCTTTAAGGCAGTGGTTTCAACCTTGGCTGCACATTAGAATCACCTGGGAATCTTTTTAAAATCCTGATTTCTGGGCCTCATCTTCCAGAAATTCTGTTTCTTTGTTGCTAATGTGGCCTCACCCCATAACAAAGAAACAGAATTTCCCGAGGATGAGGCCCAGAAATCAGGATTTTAAAAAGATTCCCAGGTGATTCTAATGTGCAGCCAAGGTTGAGAACCACTGCTTTAAAATATGCTACAGCTTCAGTCATCTTCCTCAAGGTGACAGTCTTCCCAGGTCCTTCTGT
Source organism: Myotis yumanensis (assembly GCF_028538775.1). NCBI lineage: Eukaryota > Metazoa > Chordata > Mammalia > Chiroptera > Vespertilionidae > Myotis > Myotis yumanensis. The sequence continues at coordinate 204,228,657 of NW_027223753.1, read as the reverse complement.
GGCTGGGAAACGTGAAGAATAAAGGATGAGCATATCAGGCCAACGTGTGATGCTCTAATGGGTAATATTTATTCCAGAGCTACCTACAAACTGGCCAAGACTTAGCCATCCTGCACAGTTTAATTTCTTTTACTGGACAATTTTATTTCCTTTACCTTCCTTTTTTATGTGTTGCCCCCCCCCCCCAAAAAAAAAAAAACATTTCCTAGCGTCTGTTACTGAAGAATCCAACCTGTTACAAATATCTCATATTTAAAAGATACTTGATAACTGTTAGTTGAGTAGAAAAAACAAACTAACAAACAAAGAACCCACCATCATTGACAATAGTGTTTCTTGAGAATCTCTTCTGTTCTATGCATGGCATACATAAATGATTTTTGGACATAACATTAGTAGTAATAGGTTCTGAGAAGAGCAACAAGTAGTATATCATCTCCATTTCTCTGGAAGAAAACAATTGAGCTTGGGGAACTCTAAGGTCATTAGGACTTCTAAACCCTCGGATCCTGTTTGCAATAACTGACACCTTAACTAAGAATTCTACCTCTTAGTTACACACAGGGCCAAGAAGGAAATAAACCCTGAATAAGATAGTTTTGCTCATAGCAAGGGCTGTCTCAGGTGAAGTGGAGGATTGGCAAACATTTCAGAACTTGGGAAACATACAGTTGGACGTGGCAGATATCTAGCCAGGAGGCTTTCCAGTAAGAGATACTGGCCAGCCACAGAAGCAAGAAGCCAAAATGGTTAAGCCGAGATTAAACAAACAGAGTTACTGGTCTATTCAAAGCCCATTGACTAACCCTTGACTTTTAGGTGAATCCAAAGAAATAAACAAAAATTACTCATTTGGGGGCTTGGTAGAGTCATGGAATGAACTGAGGAATACATAATTTAGGGCAGGGTAGAAGGAGGAATCCAGGACATGGGACTAGGAAAATAAAATGCCCTACATATATACTTTCTAGTAGCCTCATGTTTCTGTGTCTTCACCTGCTTCTGTATCCATGTATGATATCAGGCAAATATGGCCCAACTTCCTACATCAAATGATTTTTAAAAGGCAAATGGAAAGTATACTAGTAAGTGAATAACTATGCCCCTTATTTTAAGATCATCTCTGCTTAATAATGATTAGGAAAATATTTTACCTCAATATATATAAAGATTCTTAAAATTGATAAATGCTAGAAATCTTGTATTATCTGAAAAGTAACCATCACACTCATTACCTAATGTATCTAATAAAATTTAAAATAAAATATATTTTAAGGTAAGCTAAATTCCAGAGAAGCTGGAGATTAATACAGAGAGGTATTTATCACCCATGAGAGTAGAACCACTAAAACATGGTTTTATCTGTTCACAAGTGGGTTATTGAAAAACACTTTCCTTAGCTATAGTCACAATGCTTAGGTGTCAGAAAATGTGCGTTGGGCATTTAAATGCTCCTTACTTTTTATTTTAATATATTTTATTGATTTTTTTACAGAGAGGAAGGGAGAGAGATAGAGTTAGACACATCAATGAGAGAGAAACATCGATCAGCTGCCTGCTGCATACCCACTACTGGGGATATGCCCGCAACCCAGGTACATGCCCTTGACCAGAATCGAACCCGGAACCCTTCAGTCCGTAGGCTGATGCTCTATCCACCGAGACAAACCGGCTAGGCCTAGGGCGATGCTCCTTACTTTTATGTAAGCTCTCAACTTAAAGTTTTAAGGGAAAAGTGATGAGATTTTAATTCGTAGATTAGATATGGAACTTTCAAATCCTGCAAAAAAATAATCTTTAAGCATCCAATTTCATGTTTCAGAGTTGTACCAGGGTGAAAAAATAAGAACAATCTTGGCTTGCTGAACATGCCAACTCTAAGACTCTCTGAACTCATAGCTTCCAGGTTTTGGTATGAACCCAGTTGGCTCTCTGGTTTTTCAGGTGCTCAGATCAATATTTTGGTTCAAATTCTCTTGAGTCTCAGCTGTGTTCTTGCAATTACTGGGAAGTCAGCTTCTGGCACGGGTAACAGACAGCTTAATCCTGCATATTGCCATTGTTTTCTCCCTCTCTTTTTTACTTCCAGGACCCAGGAGCCAACCCCTTATCTCTTCACAAAACCAGGTTCCTACATTCTACTTACTGAAAAAACATCTTAGCTTCACTATGGTTTACAGAGCAAAATATTTATTCTTATCCCTGAAGCATTAAGGGGTAAACACTGCAGTCTACCACTTCTTGCATCTACCAAGTAAAAGAGACTCACTCCCTTGAAAGAGTATTTGAACAGAACTGGCCATATAATTGACATTGGGATAGTTTTATTGAATAAGTAAAGGAATAATCTCAGATTTAAAATTAAAACATTTTTAAAAGGCTATTTCTTTATGTCTATTTACCACTTTAAATCATGCTAGAGTGAGCTTTGTGTACTGAAAAGCAACAAACAAAGAAAGCAACATTTTTCCACAATGCATCACAAGCTTTTGGCCTCCTCTGTCACAGTCGTCCTTACTGTGCTCTGCATCAAGATACTGGCTATTGGTCTCATCTTCATTATTTTATCCAAGTAAAACTTTATGCAATGCGTATGGAGTTACAGAGCATGAAGAACAATAACATAAAGAAAGCACCTAAACACGTAAATTTTAAAAAATCTGGCTAACATCCTCATTTTCTATTCGTATGAATTCCCTCAAAATCTCTATTGTAGTATTTTATCACATACAAAACCTTAGAAACACTGCATTTGCGATGATTTAACTATAATAGAGAAACAATTTTAAACCTGAGCTACTGACTATTACTGAGTAGCAATTTAGATAAATTGGAGATTGTCATCACTGAATAGAGGAATAAACATAGATATAGAAAAAAAAATCTCAAGAGATAATTTTAAGAACATATTCAAGAACAATTTTATAAAGGTATGATTAGAGAGTTTCACTAAAGGTATGATTAGAGTTCCACTTACATACTTCTAAGTAAAAAAAAATATTCAATAGGGCCATTTCACATTATTATTATTATTATTTTATTTTCACAGATTTATAAGCTTGTTTGAATTTTAGAAATTGTTAATATGATTTCCATGGTTATATTTCACTTATCACTTTATTTAGAGAGATATGTTTCAAATATATGCACTGTAATATTTATATCTAGAGGCTCAACGCACAAAATTTGTGCACAGTGGGGGGAGTGTTCCTCAGCCTGCCCTGCACCCTCTCCAATCCAGGATCTCTGAAGGATTGGGCCTAAACCAGCAGTCGGACATCCCTCTCACAATCTGGGACCACTGGCTCCTAACCGCTGGCCTGCCTGCCTGCTTGATTGACCCTAACCATTCCCCTGCTGGCCTGAGTGATGTCTAACTGCTCCCCTGCTGGCCTGATGGCTCCCAACTGCCCTCCCCTGACAGCTTGGTGGCATCTTGTGATGGCTATTTTGTGGTGGCCATCTTGTGACCACCATCTTGTGGCGACCATCTTGTGATGACGTGAGGACACGAAGCCACCTAGGCTTTCATTAGTATAGATTACCACTTTCCCACCATATAAAAAATACACAGTCTTGTAGAAAATCAGAACCATCTAAATTGTAAAGAAGGTGATTGTCATTTTGTGTGGGGCTCAGTTTTGGTGGTTCCATCCCAGACTTTGAATTATAATTTCCATATGAAGCTTCCTTATGGTATCTATCTATGTATCTGCCTCTCTCTTGCTCTCTCTCAAGCCCTCTCCATGCACAGACATATACATACACACATCTATAGGTATATATTATAATGCTATGTTGTCATTTTATATATAATCCTATCTAATAATAGACAAAAATTGAAATTGACCTTACCTTCGCTAAGCCTCCCATTGGCTAATCAGCGAGATATGCAAATTAACCGCCAACAAAGATGGCGGTTAATTTGCATACATAGGCGTGAAACAGGGGAGAGAAGACTAAAGGCGGCTCCGGCTGCCAGAGCTCCAAGAGGCTTGAAGGTGCTTCTGGACGGAGCGAAAGCCTGGGTCCCGGGTGCCGGAGAAAAACCAGTGCTGGCAGCAGGGGAAGGGAAGGCCTTTTGCACGAATCTTTTCATGCAACAGGTCTCTAGTATGTATATAAAATTATATATAAAATTATATTTCACAGCCTGGCCTGTGTTGTTCAGTGGGTGTGAATCAACCTATGAACTAGGAGGTCATGGTTCCATTCCCGGTCAGGGCACATACCAGGTTGCGGGCTGGATCTCTGGTAGAGGGTGTGCAGGAGGCAACCGATTGATGATTCTCTCTCATCATTGATGTTTCTATCTCTCTCTCCCTCTCCAAAGGACCTCACACAACATAATAGCTGGCTTCTCCCAGAGACAGGTATGTGTGGGGTGGGGGTCACAATTACTTTGGTAACCTCAGAAGTAACATATCATCACTTTTGATGTTTTGTATTTGTTAGCAATGAGTCACTAAGTCCAGCCAATACTCAAGGAGATAGACTTACTCAAGGGTGTGAATATATCAAAACAGGGTTTTCATGCTGAGATGGGTCAATTATTTTGTTCCTTTCTCCTCATTCTCTAGTAGATGTAGTCTCCACAGTTTAACTTGGAGATATATGCAATATGCCTTGATATTAAACTGTAAAGTTCTGACATTTCTTTTGTTTCTGGAAAAAAAATTATTGTAAGAGTGTCATTCCTGCATCATGCCAGTGTGTTGTTCTGAAATCTATTTTGGATTCCAGCCTGACATTGCATGTCACAACAACCATAATCAATCATATTCATTTACTACATTGTATATTTTTAACTCTGTCTTAAGCAGACTGTGAGAAAAATTAGTATTTAAATTGTCCGTGCCCAGCATAGGTGTCTCTATTCACACTACTTAGTTATGTCAATAGTATTAGGCAGTTTTTGAAAATTAAGTCAAGGGTAACTTTTCCCCCGAGTAGTTTAAAAATAGATTGCATAAATTTTTTTCCTATGTTTTAATTCTTTACAACATAGAGAAAAATGTATTATTCATGTTAATTATAAGACATGAATTGCTCTTTGAAGAATTGGGCATAGAATTAATTATCATCCTGAAGCTCTTTCCAATATTTTAAAATATATTAATTCTGGAAATTTCTGGTTCAAAAGAAATTCAATTGGGAAACACTATTGTTAATTTTTTGTCTTTAGAAATTAGTTTCATGTTTATATTCTTTATGTATTCTGTTTTCTATACAATTTCTTCATGATCAAAATGTCACTTTAGTAAAAAAAGAATATATATATATATTAAAGTACAGAAGTTGCTTTGACAAATTATATTTGTTAAAAGTGATAGTAATAGAAAATTTAACCTACATCTTATAGTGTTTTGTAATTTACATAGTGCTTTCTTTTGAATTATTTTTTAGGATTATAAGAAGCCTATTATGAGAAATAGGTCAGTTATATTCTGTTCTATTTACAGATGAATAAACTTGCTCAGAGGTGATAAGTGACTAAGGATTAAAAACTAGTAGAGGTTATAGGCTAGGCTTGGAACTGATTTGAACTTATGTCTTGACAATGCTTACTTTAGTCAGTTCTTAAATAGTTACATTTCCCAATTTTCTATTGTCTCTATTAAGGGCAATGTATACAGGTATTTGGGGGTTTCACTGCATTCACAAGATTAAGAGAATTAGGTCTCATTTTACTTAATCTTTAGTAGTTTCTCTCTCAATAATTTTCTCCCTAGTGTCCACCCAAAACCACAAAGTTCACAGAAATGACTGGATGGAGCAAGATATAGAGAGATGATCTACTCTAAATTTCTAGCCCTAGATGTCACGAAAGCCCCTCAAATCATAATTGTTTTTCTGGAATCTTCTACTGACTTTCCATTTAAAAATTGATACTAACATTCATCTCATTGCTCAAAACATAAAAAATTGGAGTCAAGAGATCTTTAATGAATCAGTGTGTATATGAAACTGATGATCATTTCTACTAAAATATAATGCAGGGAGGTAAATCTTTTATTGTAGGTGAAATTAGAGAAAGGCACCATATTAACAAAAATCCCAAAATTTGGAGAATGAGTCAGAAGTTGACTGAAAATAGAAACTGAAGATTTGGACATGTTACAGGCTTTATTTCAGGGCTGAGCAGCCATTCTAATTAGCAGTCATGCACTTCATATATAATGTGCTTCAATTTCTCAAGAGACATGTCTGCACAGCTTGTTAAAAGATTTTAAGTAGCCTCCCTTATCAGCTCTTCCACCACCTTTATTTTTGCTAAACTAGAGGTCTATTAGTTTAAATGCAAGAGAAACTTTGAAGTTTAAAATAAAAAACACAGTTTTTAATCTCCAAAGTTTTTTTTTATTATTCCTTTCTCCATTTTGCTCCTTACCTTGCATAGATTTTGGTAAAAAATGTAGTGAAAAGAGAAGTTTAGTGGGTTGATAATTTGCAATAAACGTATAATTTAAATACTTCGTTACTTAGTGCTTTATTCAGTAAAATGATAACTAATTATAAAAAATATTCTGGAGAGTTGTACCTAATTAAAATATGTTAATCATTAAAACAATTAAAATAAAAATACATGGTATCTTCACACACAAAGCTACTAACATTAATCATGCTTGCATTTATTCAAAAGTCTAGTTTTAGATTTTGAATATGCAAAATTAAAAAAGGAAACATTATTATAACAAACCATGACAATTGTAAACAGCTTTAGAAAACACTTTATAAATAAATCAAACAATATTAGAACAAAGATCTATAATTGTTCTTTCAAGGTCTAGCTAATAATTCTTTTGTTAAGTACAGAGAAATTCTGCTTTAGTAAAGTAATATGAATAGCTTCAATAATTTGCCCAGTCTCTTAGAACTTATGTAATTGGATTGTAAATCCTTCTAATGAGATTTGTCCTTCTTACATTTTGAAGCAACTTTTTCCTGATTTTGCCTCTCTTCCTGTTCATATATTTTAGTAACAAGATCTAAGTGATCTGGAAGTGACGTGGCCCTTAGAGAATGGTACTGTGTAGAACAAATCTAACTGATTTGTAAATCTCCAAGTCTCAGGCAATATTTTATTTCTAAGTCTGCCAATACCTTGGATTTCAGTGATGATAATTTGCATAAGATAAGGAATAAACAAAATTTATGCTGTGGCAAGAATAACACTCTAGAAAAAATTTTTTACTAGAAATAGTAAAGCTTATGTGCCAAGAATCTGCTGTCAGTTTCAGCTAAATTGAAAGAGTGAGAAATTCAGAAGCTATATTTTTAGATATAATTGAGAAAAACAGTAGACTATAGAAGGACGAGTTAGAGAATTTCTATCTGTGCAAGGAAAAAAACAGGACCATATGAAATATGCCAGTAAAACCAAGCAAAAGTCTTGATTGTTAAATGAGTTTCTAAAAGAAGTTTGGAATATATGGTAGTGGATGATAACAAGAAATCTAGAACAGGAGACGCCTGTATTCCATTCCTGGCTTATGCCATTTTCTAGTTGTGCGTCTTGAGACAAATTACTTAATCTCTCTGATTTATGTTTTCTTATGTTTATAATGTGATTAATTAAACATAAGTCATGGAGTTATTGATAATATTAAATGAAATTGACAATATTAAATTAAGTAATGTATGTAGTGAGTTAGGCATAATAACTATAATGTGCTGCTGCTGCTGATGGTCATGATGATGATAAATTCTAAGGTACAGTCATATGCAGTCAACTTATTTAGGTTTTTCTCTTAATGTACCATATATAACAAATATTTTTAAAAAAATATATTTTATTGATTTTTTACAGAGAGGAAGGGAGAGAGATAGTTAGAAACATTGATGAGAAAGAAACATCGATCAGCTGCCTCCTGCACATCTCCCACTGGGGATGTGCCCACAACCCAGGTACATGCCCTTGACCGGAATTGAACCTGGGACCTCTCAGTCCGCAGGCCGATGCTCTATCCACTGAGCCAAACCGGTTTCGGCCATATATAACAAATATTGATATAGCTTTCTTCTGCCATCAGACATATTTCTAGACAATATATAATTATATAACATTCTATAGAATATATGCTATTCCATAAATGTAACATCAGTTATAGAATATAAATTTGCTATCATGTTATCTATGCACAATCCCATAATAATTCTCTATTATAACCTTTTTATTGAATAATGTTAAAATTGTCTTTTATATATCTTTATATATACAGCAAGTTGGACTAAATATTAAATTATAGCTAAAGAATATTTTGGGCTCATTAGATAACACCTCATTTGTTCAAAATCAGCCCACATTCCTAAAAATCAGGTCAAAGTGAATTATTCTATGTAGCCAATTGGCCCAGGAAAACTATAATAAAATATAATTTTTGGAGAATGACCAGATTATAAGGTAGTCCAAAATCTGGATTTATACCCATAGCACTAATAATTGAGATTTATATGTTACCATGTTCATGAAAGCGACCATAATAACGATACATCAATTTGCTTTGATGAACACTGGCTCAATGACATTTGAAATGGACCCAAAGAATCATGCACCTCTCTTAGGTGACTGCTATTGGGGTTTAAATACTGTTAAACTTCTGAAAACCTCCAGCATCTGCCCTTTGTGCTCTCTTGAGAGTCAAGACAGAGTGAGACGTGCAGAGTTCACCTATTGAGAAGAAGGAGAGCTGGGCCCAAGATAGAGAGGTAATGAGTCTGGAGAGAGGCTATCAGTAGCATGCTGTTTGATAGAGGGCACAAGCAGCTCATGTATAATAGCCTAAAGGACCCTGTGGCAGCAAGACGGATGATTTGTCTCATTGAGCCATTGATTCATTCATCCATCCATTTTTCAGGATGCACCTCACTAAAAGCATTTAATGTATTTTCCCCTTTATTAATGTTTTAGGTTGCCTTTGACAGTTAATACTCTGGTGCCACTGCCCCAACATTAAACATTACTTCTTTTCTAAGGAAAAACAAAAACAAAAAAAAAACAGAATCTCAGAATATTGAAATCTAAATGTCAGTATTTTGACATCTGCTGAGCCAAACCGGTTAGGGCCATAGTATTTTGACATCTGGAAAAAAATTTTTTATTTAACAAATACAGCTTTTTTCAGTGGTCTGATGCTACTCAACATTTCTAGTAATTAATCTGCAAATGAAGTGGTAAGTAGATAAAGTATTTCTACTTTAAATTTTGTTAATCACTTATATTTAAAATGCATGAATCTCCTTGTACTGGGGCTTATCAGTATTACATTTCCAGCTATGATAATGAGTACATTAGAAAGGAAATGTGTGTAAAATTATTATAATCTAGTTGGTTTAAAAGGGAAAATTTGAAAAATACAACAAAAGGAGTAGTTAGTTCCCTGAATAGGTGAGTGAGCTGACTGTAAGGACCAATATCCACGTAAGATTTACTGTAATTTCTTGCTTAGTTCACTCCCACTTCTTTGATTAGAGTTAAAACTGCCTTGAGATATATAACACATTCATGACTATCGAAATGAACACTAGGCTGTTTAGGAACAAGCAGAGACAAAATAAAAGTCTGCCCAAAGAAAGTGGCTTTACCTACCAGCAGACTTTAGAAAACATCAAGTGGTCTTTTTATTAAGCAGTTGTGTCCTTCATTATTTTTATTGGTTTACATATTTCAAGAAAAATGAGCATTGAAAATTACATGCAGTTTTAACTATATTGTAAATAGAGATTTAAAATAAAAATATTTTGGAAAATATAGACGAAAAAGTAAGACAGGTAGACATTGGGGTTTGACATTGAGTATCTCTATATTTCCTCCTGATTGGCCTTTGTTCCTTCTTATAGCTTCCCACATAGGAATAGAATTAAGTAAGAAACATACCACCTGACCTGGGGAGGTAAGACTGTCTGAGCTGAGAAAACTAAGGTGGATTTTTTACTATCTCAGTTAATAAAACCTTTTCAGTGAAACACCAGATATCAACCGGTACTAAAATCAAAGGCACAATTTCAGTGTAAGGCAGACACACGTGTACCTTCCCTGAAACCTTCCCAAACTCCTTTCTATTATCTCTTCTCCCAAATTCCCAATTCTTTGAACATATTTCTGTCAGAATTTGTGTAGGATGTTTCTACTTGACTTTCCCTTCCTCTCTTCTTCACTTGGGATCACAGTTGTTTTGGGGTCTCATGGTTCTCTCAGCTTTCCCTGAGTGTCTCCCTATTTTCTTTCATACAGCTGTTTCCCTAATAAATCCCTTACACATTTAAGATCATACTGCTTTGCTGGCATGGCTAAGTGGTTGAGCGTCGACCTATGAACCAGGAGGTCACAGTTTGATTCCCAGTCAGGACACATGTCCAGGTTTTGGGCTTGATCCCCAGTGTAGAGGGTGCAGAAGGCAGTTGATCAATGATTCTTTCTCATCATTGATGTTTCTATTTCTCTCTCCCTTTTCCTTCCTCTGTGAAATCAATAAAAATCTATTAAAAATATTAACATCTGTTTCTAAGTAGACTTGGATTAACACAAATGCCTAGAATGGGTGCCCAGTAAATATTTGCTCCTGATTTTAGCATGTCTAAAAATATCAACATAGACCTCATCACATATTTAGGTTTGAGATCTTGAAGTCAGAGTTAAGTTTTTATGACTATGACCTTTGATTTCTAATATACTTGGCAAATTATTTTTTATTTCTCAATTTAAAGAAATGATACTTTATTTTTATTACTATAATAACTGAAAACTAATTTGTTATAAGTGGCTTTTGATTATATAAATGCCAGAAAATATTGTTTCTTTCCTTAAAAAACTCCACAAGTGCATGTGTTTTAATTTTATTTTATAAAAATGTTAACACTTCCCATGATGGCAAAAATTTTGTCTACACCTAAAGCCAACATTTTCAAACTCTTTTATTAATAAATATTTGCAAACTATGAATTTTTGCAATTTAGATAACATTTTAAAATAAAAAAATAAAGCAAGCATTAAACATTTATAAAATAAAAAGCTATACTACATTAAATACAATTCATAAGAGAATAGAGCAGTTCATAAGAAAAAGATTATAGTTATCTTTCTATATTGGTAATACATGACATTACCCCTGGGGCCATGATGTTAGCCTCATAGACATGTTTAATCAGACATGTTTAATCAGACATGCCAGTAAAACCATGTTTAATCAGAATGGTGTGATAAGATTCACAACGAAGACAAAAATCTCTCTCTCTCTCTCTCTCTCTCTCTCTCTCTCTCTCTATATATATATATATATATAACACTTCTTTATATATATATATATATATAAAGAAGTAATATGCAAATGGGGTCCGGACTCTATAATGGTCACTGCCAGCTCAGGAGGTGTGGCCCAGAGCCTGAGAGATCAACACAAAGGGGCACCTGCTCTGAGCCTTTGCGGCACGGCTGAGGGCAGGCCCCCAGTGAACACACACACACACACACACACACACACACACACACACACACGGCACCTGCTCCGAGCCTCTGTGTCCAGACTGCAGCTTAGACCCAATCCCCATGGGGAGCGGGCCTAAGCCATCAGTAGGACATCCTTTGAGGGCTCCCGGACTGTGAGGGGGGCAGGCTGGATGAGGGATCCCCACCCTCCCAGTGCACAAATTTCATGCACTGGGCCTCTAGTTTTCAAATAATCTGCTAATTTTCTTTGGAGGTGAGAAAAACACTTTTTCTCCTGTTCAACTTTCTTTCATGGGTTTTCACAAGCAAAAGTCAATTTCCTAAGCGAAACTTTTCCATAACTTGATGAACACACAACACGTCCTCCATGATAGGACTAGCTGAAGGTCAATTTGCCACCATAGAGTGCTTTATTAGCCCTGTGCTTTTTCATGGAAGGGGTAGAACCTGATTGAAACAAAAAGAAAAGAAGGAAAACATGTATGTCAATATTATCCAAAAGCCCGAGTTGTCTTTACTAGACACAACACTGTCATGTCTATGGGTTTTACACATGACTTTATCCCAGCTGTCAATGGCTACTTGATTTCTCTCTTTGAAGCAGTCCTTTCTCCCATTGTAGTTGACAGCAAGATAATCAGGGTTAGGGACTATAGAGTAATAGGCAATGGGGCAAGATAGTGGGTCTTAGTTTGGCTCTTTCCTCTGTTGCAAATGTAAAGATAAGATCCCTAAAGCTTCATTCGGTCCCACTTCACAGAGCAACATACTTGACTGCACATAAACTGTACAAAAATCCCTGTAACTGTAACTAAGGCCATTTCTTTTTTTTATGAGTGAGGAAAGACCCCATTAGGGATTTTTTTTTTTAATTCTTTAACCTGGAAAACATTTCTAATAGGAAAGCAAAGCCACCTTCAAAGGAGGCTGCCAGGTCTGACCAAGTACCTCTGCTGCTCAAACAGCCCCTTTTGACCCCATTCAGAAAGGACTCATGAAGACTTGTAGTTAATTAAAAGCTATTTAAACAAGATAATTTTCTTCTTCCAGGATCCTGGAAACGTCCTTTTCAGAGATATTATAGGAGTAAAATTGTCTCTTCAGGCTCTCTTGGGCATTTTATGCTGCGTTTTGCATTATTTCTCTGATGAAGGCCCCTTCCTAATAGTCCCAGGCAAGTCTCATGGCGGCCTTTATCGGGCTTCTGCCTGAGCAATAAAATCCTCCTTGTTTCTGAAGAGCCACTGTTTAATTTCAGGCGGTCCCTATGGAAAGTAAGTCACGTTTATCCAAACGTGGGAAGGTGGTAATGAACACTTTTATGAGCCATATAATCAAACCTCTTTCTCATCATTGCCTCTTATTTGCTTATCTCAAACTGAAGCCACCAAGCCCCGTTCCTTCCCCAAATCCATTAAATAATGGAGCTAGAGCCACAGAGTTGCTCACCTGTGACATAAAAATGTACTGTCAAGAGCAAATGAAGCTTTGCGTTTGTTTCAACAGGTCACTAAGTTTCTATGTACTTTCTATTTTTTTATTTGTCTCTGCCCTTCTCCAATTCAAGAATTATACAATATAGAATCACCATCGTCTTTTCACAAATATAACAAAATGAATAAGTGTGATTCAAGCATCAGGTATATGCCACTTATAAAATAAATGTCTAAATAAAAATCTCAGATCTCTTTCATTCACTTGTTTTTAATTAAATGTCCCAACAACACTTTACCAACAAAACCAAACTTGGGGCAATAACCTATGACTCTATCCTTAATGTCCAAGTTTTCTTTGTCCTGGAAGAGAGGGAGAAGGGTGGCTAAGCAGTCTGTGCTCTGAGGGGTCACAATGGAAGCAAGAGAATATCTTACTCACAGACCTGTTTGATAGGGTTAAAAGGAAGATGCCGATATTATCTTAGGGGAGAGAGCCATGGGTTATAGTGAAAATAAGAATTGAGGTTTCAGGTGTTTGTGGAGGTGGGGGAAGAGGGTGGGGGGGGGGGGGCTATGGGAGGTATCTATATATAATGAATGCTATCAACAATAAAAATATATATAACAAAAGAAAAATATTTCAGGTGCAAAAGTTAGAGTTATAAGTTAGGAAGACAGGAACAATAACAATGATTAGAGAGGCAGGCAGAATTCTAAGGTGGCATTTAAATTGTTCTCTCTTCTGGTACACACAGCCTGTATACTCCTTTGAACTCTGAGTGTGATGACTTTTATTTGCATGAGTAATCTATATTAACCTATATTGTATGCCACTATTGACCTTATGATAAGGATATTATTCAGGTGAGTTTTACTTAATAATAAAAAAAGTCTTTAAAAGCATACTTTCTCCTACTGGTTGCAGAAAGGAAGGAAGAGATTCAAAGCAGAAAGTTCTGACATGTCATTGATGGCTTGATGATGAAGGAAACCCCGTGACAAGCGATGTGAGTGGTCTTCAGGAGCAGAGAGCAGCACTCAATTGGCAGCAGGCACAGAAATGGAGAATGCAGTCCTATAACTGAAAGGAACTGCTTCCTGCCAGTAACAATGACCTTGGATGCACTTTTTTTTTTTTTAATGCAGCTTGAAAATGAGAATAACTTAGCTGACACTTTGATTATAATCTCATGATATTCTGGGCAGAAAACAAATCCACACAGTGCTAGACTTCTGACCAAGCCTTTGTGTTAAGGTGCGAAGTTGGTGGCAATTTTTTACGCAGCAATAGGAAACTAATATACAGAGACTGGAGAGAAAAAATGGAAAAAATGGATAGCTCTCAAAGCTGGGTATTTGTGTAATTGTAGCAGTATCTATGCATTGGTGGAACAAAGCTATTTACAGAATTGGGCGGGGGGGGGGGGGGGGGGGGCAGGGGACCTAATACAGAGTTATCCACGTTTCTTATTGCTCTTAGACGTTTCTTTGTGGCTACAGAGCCAGAATCTTAGACAGTATGTTTAATCTCTCTCTCTCTCTCTCTCTCTCTCTCTCTCTCTTTCTCTCTTTCTTCTGCTACCCTTCAATGGCCACTGTAACTTCCTGTGGCAGACAGAGAAATAGGCACTCTTTTCAAAGATGTCCACATACTAATCCCTGGAACTTTTGAATATGTTCTATTATACTATAAGGGAGTATTAAGGTTACAAATGCACTTAAGGTTACTGTTTACTTTGTCTTAAAATAAGGAGATTTTCCTGGATCATCTGGTCTAATCCAATGTAAAGGGAAGGGTTCTAAAAGGGGGAATAGGGCACCTAAGAGGCAAAATTGGAAAGATGAAATACGGCATCATGAAAAACACTTTACCAGTCATTGCTGGCTTTGAAGATGGGAGGTGGTTATGGGCCAAGGAAGGAGGACAGACTCTAGGAGCTAGAAAAGGCAAGGAAACAGATTCCCTATCCACCTTCACTGAGCCTTCATCAGAAACACAGTCCTGTGGACACATTGATTTAACTTAGTGAAACTCATTTTGCACATCTTACCTCCAGAACTATAAGATAATAAATTGTGTTGCTTTAAACACAGTAATTGTATGCAAATTGTTACTGTGGAAATAGAAAACTAATGCCTGATCTTTCATTTAGTTTCCCTTACCTAGGTTAATAGTATCACCACCCGTTCAGCCATCCTAGTTAGACATCTCAACACCATTTCCAGTTCTTCCCTCTTCCACATCCCTTCTAATGGCTATGGTCAAGTCCAAAGGATATTCTACCAGGTCACCTGCATCCATTACTTCCAGTCCATTGACTGTGACATTATTGTGGTGGGTGTTCATGATTTCGTGACTCGGCTATTGAAATTACTTCTGCCATCAAAGGTCACTCCCTCTGTCAAGCTGATATCAGTGTTATTTTCTGAAGCTGCAAGGTGTGATCAAGGCATGCCTCTAGGTCACAACAACAAAAATAGTCTCTCAATGACTTTCAAACCCTGCAAGTTTAAAACAATTGCTTATACTACCTAAAATATTATTCAAATTTTGGAGAAGCTTTTGGAAAATCTAGATGACTGTTTCTATAAATCTTACTCTTTGCAATTTGAAATACAGAGATCCTCTCTACTTATTAATGATTTTGAATTGTTTTAATCACTTTTAAATAGTCTTTATGAATGCAGTATCATTTCTGTTCTCAACTATATTTGTTATGATAGCTATCCTCTCCCTGTCATATTTTGCCATGTTCCTTGAAATGCAAAGAATGAACACTAAAAATTAGTCTCACCAAAAAATAGCCTATCCCCACTTTGAATGTTTGTCCACAGAGAAAAAAATTCCCTGTACAGCACTAATCAACAAGATGCTATTTTTTCTACCAACTACTATTAAATCAGTGAACTATCAGATTTTTTAAAAAATATATTTTATTGATTTTTTTTACAGAGAGGAAGGGAGAGAGATAGAGAGTTAGAAACATTGATGAGAGAGAAACATCTATCAGCTGCCTCCCGCACACTCCCCACTGGAGATGTGCCCGCAACCAAGGTACATGCCCTTGACCGGAATCGAACCTGGGACCTTTCAGTCCGCAGGCTGACTCTCTATCCACTGAGCCAAACCGGTTACGGCAGAACTATCAGATTTTTAAAGACTCAACACTAATCTTTTGTTTCACTTTTGTCTCTATATTTATGGTAATTAGACGTCACTAAATTATTCAACCTAAACTTGTAAAAGTTTTCCTTGAGATATTGAGAATTTTATATTTTTTCACCAGTATTACAGCCCTCACAGGACTGAAGGAGTCTTGCCCATACCTCCTCTTCTGGACATCAAATACATTCTCTCAATGGTCTAATGTCCCCCACCCTTGACCTCCATTAATATCTTGATTTAATGTATAGTTTTCTTTTATAAATGATTACTTTTGGCTCCTATAAATTAATATTATGTTTTATTTTATTAATCTAGCTTATATTTCTCACATATACTGATTGTATGTTGAACTGTTTGGAGTGTCATTTCTCCTTCCTTTAATGTACTTGAATCATTTGAAATGACAAATATTTGACTATTTTGGCTTATATAATTTTTTATTTCATAAGGTTGAATATAATATTTATTTTAATAACTTGCACATACGATTGCAGATGCCGACTTTCTAATCTCCCCAAATCTACTCATTTGTCTTCACAACCTTTTTGTATATTGTTGGCTCTTTGAATTAAAAAAAATATATAGAATTGTGATTTTTCTACACTGTGTTTTATTCTATTTTTTTACAAATCAACATTAAATACCCTGAGATAATAGAGAAAAGAGCATTGATATTAGCACACACTAGAAGCAGACCTTCACATGAAGTATTCAGAAAAAGGCAGAAAAATCTTATATTCAAACCCAGTGATCTTTCAGACCTCAGGTATCGAGCATTTTTAGAGTTGTGGTACACAGTTGCTTCATTAATTTCATGCAACTCCAACAATCTTTGTCCAGCACTGATCAACCTCACACAAAATCAGCAATTTAAATGAATTAAAACGTGTTTTGAGGACCTGAGGAATCTTTGAAAAACTGTGTCAGTAAAATAGAAATTAAACTTGAAGAGGATGGGTAACAAAACCTACTTTAAATCATTAGAGTAAGTCTGAAAAAATAGAATTATACAAAAAGTACACTTTAAATAATTTAGCTACAAACAAAGAGCTTTTTTTTTTTCCTCTGAGGTATGCGAAGTTTGCTGGTCATATATTGTCACTTTGAATTTCACCCACATTTATTTGTCTCACAATATGCAAAAATGATCATATTTAAAAAAAAACAACTCAAGGTTTTTGAACCATGTGATGAAGCTGACTTTAATTTATGTATTTTGTTTTTATCTCTTTGTGGTCTGATGGATAAGAGCACTTCAATTCACAAATTCTCATTAATTTGCTATTGATTACTTCAAAATCCTTAGGAGAAAAATTCCTGGCCTAGATTTTTAAACATGATTTCTCATGTGTTTCGTAAACTGCTGCTAATCATACCATTTAAATCTTATCTAGTTAGATTATTTTTTAAATTATTTGAAAGTGACTCAGATGTCCTCATGCAATTTTGGTCAGGTACATAGAATTTTCTTATAGATTTTTTTTTCTCACTTGAGAAGGTAACAATAGATGAAAGTAAGTTAGACTGAAAATATGGTTTTCCAAATAGCAAGGTTTTTATGAATTATATTTTATTAGCTAAATAATAAATCTAAAATATATATGTTAGTTATTTCTCTTGCTTTATGTTTGAAAGCTACGAATCATATGCAGATTTAAAAAATCCACCAACATTAAAATTTAAGGGCTTATTTAAAAATGGACCCCTATTTTTCCATCTTTCTTTTCTAGAAAAAAAATTGGAGAATTTTCCATTACAGGAATCCTGTATAATAAAACCCTAATATGCAAATTAACCGAATGGTGGAATGACCGGTCACTATGATGGGCACTGACCACCAGGGGGAAGATGCTCAATGCAGGAGCTGCCCACTGGTGGTCAGTGTGCTTCCACAGGGGGAGCGCCTCTTAGCCAGAAACCAGGCTCATGGCTGGCGAGCATAGCATTGGTGGCGGTAGCCTCTCCCACCACTGCTGCAGGCCGGTGGTAAAAAGTAAGGGGTCCCCAAGGGGAATTGGGCCTAAGCCAGCAGGCGGACATTCCCCAAGGGGTCCTAGACTGCGAGAGGGTGCAGGCCTGGTTGAGGGACTCCACCCTCCGCCCCCCCCCCCCCCCCAGTGCACGAATGTTGTGCACTGGGCCTCTAGTATATTTATAAACATATAGAAGAAAGAAGTGTTAATTAATGGTATACTTACTTTTATTCCTACAACAAACTAACACCACATTTTTATAAATAATTGCCATCTGTTTAAATGGATATTCAAAAGTTTTGATAATTAATCACACAGAATAGTTTTAAACATGTCTTTGCCCTAAGAGGCCTTTCAAATAGTTAGCTTCTTTGCATGTGTTCAAAGATGTAGTACAATATGTCAAGGTAGTAAAATGTCAAAATTATTTGCTTCTTTTTGCTGATCTATATTAACCTAGTTTTTTATTCTTTATTGTCAATTGTTAAATAAAACATCAACAGAATATGGCACTGTTTATTCATTGTGTTTTTTTTTATATGAGCAAATAATCTCTCCACTTTGAACAAAAGAGAAATTGTAAAAAGCTACCTGTGAGGAAAACAGGTTTATTTAAAAGTGAAGGTGAGATATATGGCATAAAGCATAATTTATTTGAAAGTTGGAATAGGAAATAATTTAAGATGAAACAGGGAAAACTAAATCATGACACATAGTTTCCACTGACATTACAGGAATTGATCATTTTATAACACAGTGTTAGTTATATGTGAAAAGTATCACCCCCATATGTGATGTACTAAAGGATCTGGATGGGTACCAACACTCACACTGGAGTTTGTGCCCCATCTTCACTTTTACAATAAGACCATGAGACACTGGACAAGTTACTCTCTGTGTGAATCTAAATGACCTCACTTATAAAGTGAAGGCAATGATACCAATTCTTTGGACTTAAGTCTACTCTCTGTGTGAATCTAAATGACCTCACTTATAAAGTGAAGGCAATGATACCAATTCTTTGGACTTAAGTCAAAATAAACTTAGTGTTCAATTGATAACTTTGGTTTTACCATCCAAGAATACAAATATTGTGTGGGGCAAAAAGAAAAACAAATATTTTATGAACATATTAGCAACATGTAGTACCACGTCTGACATTTAGTAGAATCATGACAAGTGTTGCTTTAGGGAAGAAATAACAAAACTTTAAGGGATTGCATGTTGGCTCTAAGTGGTTTTCCAAAGAGGGATTGTTAAAATGGTATTAAAGTTTTAGAAGCAATAGCAAATGAAAACAAGCTATCAAAACAGGTATAAAGAAAATTACTTTTTTCTCTTTGCATAATTTTAGCTCTTAACACTATTACGTACAAGTAGATGAGGATGTCTGAAAAGAAAACAAAGAAAAATTTATCCCTGTGAAATGACCCAAATTTATAGGCAAGACAATTGAATCCAATTTAAACTGATTAAACATGCACGTGTGAAATTACCACACATAGAAATGATGGGCTTAACATTTTTATCTTAGAGTTGAATCCCAGAGCAAACCTAAACCTTAAAACAAAATTTCAAATCCATGTTTGAAAAAGTTACATATTTAAATATTTATCCCCATAATTCTCATGTAATAGAAATTACTAGTATTCATTCAAAAATCCATTTTCTTTTCTTCTTAGGTATATACCAAACCTATATTTCCTAGTCTCCTTTGCAATTAGATTTGGTCTCATAACTGAGCTGTAGCCAACGGGATGTAAATCAAAGTCCCATGTGTGAGCATTATGTGAAGGGTTTTAAGAAATGGATGTGCCCACCAGGGGTGCCTAAGGAAGGGTGGTGGTTGAGCTCCTCCCTGAGGGAAAATATGTTATCACTGACATGTTTAGGTTTTTCCTCCTTTATCTACATATCTTAATCACTGCCAAAATATCTTGAGTTTTCCCTCCCTCCCTGACAGATGCCAACCTGTTATCTCTTTTCTCTAATTCACGCTGACAGAGCGCAGATCTGTGACTGCCTCTCAGGAGTGGGGAGCCACTGCAAAGTGTGGGAAGGAACCTTCTGGAGCCAAGCAAATATTCTGCATCTTATTCGGTTGGTGGTTACATGAGGCATGCAGGTCAAAATTAACCAAACTATAAGCTTAAGATCTGATCATTTTTGAATATTAAATTTTCTTTTTAATTTAAAAATAAGATTAACTTTTTAACAGAAATAAAAATTTATCTCAGCTCTTTGTGTGTCTGAAAGTAAGAGATTAAATTTCATAGCTGAAAGTAGGATAAATTGAACATTATATCTTTGGATAAAGGCAACTAAAGAGACCTGATGATTTTGAAGCTTTTACATTTTTTATTATGTGTTGAAAAGAGGTGAGGCAGCCTCGCTGGCTTTAGAGATAAAACAAGAACAAGAAGTAAAATCAATAGATGAGGAGATATGTTCATTTCAGCGAGACCTCTAAAACTCTTGATACTTTTCATAACAAGGGGGAAAACTTTCTGATTATGTAGGATTTTAGCAGAAACAAATGAAATAGTGGTCACAGACATTAGGAGACATTTTCTAAGATGGTGGGATTTGGCTAGAGGACCTACGATACAAACTTTAGGATTCGTAAATTTATCATTTAGCATACCAAAAACTCTACTTTAAACGACCCTGTCATAACTATTCTTGTATCTGAAGGCTTCACTTAACACCACCTTTCAACTATTATGTTTACAAATGTGTGTGCGCTATGAAGTATTTTATATTGAGTTTATTTAATTATATGAGTTATTTTCATCTTGCTTTGTGGCTTATTTTCTGATTCAAATTCTGTGCATCGTATACTTTACGAAGAAATTGAACTAAACTTGATTTTCTCACTTACTATCTAAAGCAACATCCAATTAAAATATGTATATTAATAACACTTTTTGGCCTCTGACAAATCACCCTTTAAAAGGTCCTCCATGACTAAAATAAAAATAAAGTGCTAGATATAGTGAATGAAAACATCAATTTAACCCCTTGTCAAGGAGGACCTGATTCTTAACTAATGAAATAATCTGTTAGAGGATTTTTGGAATTTCTGAACTATAAAATTTCAATAAAGAGTAATAAATACATAATACATAAATACATAGGACGATAACTGACCTAAATTTGTCAAATGTTTACTTTTGTAAATATGGCTCTATTAAAAACCCACAGAAAACAACTAAAATCTAATATCATCAAAATTTTATAGGAAACAAAAGGACCTTTACAAACCCCACCCCCCAAAACATTTAACAAAGTGAGGAATGGTATTCACGGTATTTACAGGTACATCATAAGCAACTGACCAGTCAAAATAGATATTGGCTGGCTAATGTGATTATTGGTTTATCCTAAAACCAGTTATATGAACTTGATGTTACAATTAAAACTAAAAAAATTCTGCATCAAACATATTTTATTCATAAAGTGTGTCGTCATGTTCTTATTTCACCTTTGGTTATAAAAGTTTTGTTACAAATTAGTAACTATTAGAGAAAAAGTTTGGGAATATTGACCAAAATATCCTTCAAAAGTGTAAACCCCAACTCAGCATCAATAAAAGAGCATAGGTGTATCCCATGTGTTATTGAATGACAAACATTAAATTGAAATACGTGAGATGCCTCTCTCAGCCCCGATGGGGAAGGGTGTGATCCTTAAGGACCAATTGTATACAGGCGACTTCAGTTGCAGAATACATCTGAAATGGATAAAATACCTGGTCTCATTCCTTAAAGAGTTTTTAATCTATCTATAGAAACAAGGTGGATGTATAGAAAATCACCAGAAAATCATTTTTAACGGATACATTTAAGTGTATGATAGACTAGAATTGCCCAGAAACATACCTAATAAGATAACCCATTGGAAAGATCTGATTACATGGCAGCGATTTAATCTGAAAAAGACTTTTAAATGCAATGCATTCCATTTATATTTTGGGATCTATAAGAATTTTAAACATGCTCATGAATAACCAACAAGGCATACAAATCTATATAAAAACATTAGATGCTTAAATTGTGAAAAAGGACTAATCTGGGTGAAAAAAGAGCTAAATGCATATTCCTGCCTCCTTCTCCACAGGAAGTCTAGGGCTTCCTACATAAAGTTGGACCAGTAATTTGAATCACTAACTACTCCCAAAATACTTTGTTAAATATACTGTAGGTTTATGAATTTTAAGTATCCCCTGAAGTCACACTCAAGAAGTTGAAGGCTAAATAGGTTGTGGTAGGTTGAATAATGGGCTCCAAAGATATCCCAGTCCTAATTCCTGGAACCTGGATCTGTTGCAAAATTGAATTTGCAGATATGATAGAGTTAAGAATTCTAAGAAGAGGAGTTTATCCTGAATTTTCTACATGGGTCCTAAATAGAGGGAGGCAGAGGAATAGTTGAGTAGAGAATTGGACGAAGGCAATATTAAGAAGGCAGCAGAGATTGGAGTGATGTGGCCACAGGCTGAGGAATGCCAGATGCTTCTAAAACCTGGCAAGGGATGGTTTCTCCCCTGGAGCCTCCAGAAAGAACCATCCCTGGGGACACCTTAATTTTGGTCTGGACTTCTGACCTCCAGAATCAAAGAGAATAGGTTTGCATGGTTTAAGCCACCAAATCTGTGGCAATTTGTTACACTGGTCACAAGAAAATAATAAATAAAAATGGTTTGCTTTTCTTGCATGTGCTCTGATTTCATATTTGAATTAGACTGCCGCAGTGTCTTTTCAATCGGCATCTTGCATCATATTCTGTCTTTAATAGGTCTGTGCTCTTGCTATATATACCTCATTTATGTTTTAATAGCATTGTCCTCATTGCCATATTACTTATATTACAAAGGCAGTCATGCCCTAGCCTATTTGGCTCAGTGAGTAGAGCATCAACCTGCAGACTGAAAAGTCCCAGGTTTGATTCCAATCAAGGGCATGTCCCTTGGTTTCCAGCTCTATCCCCTGCCCTGGTCAGAGCCCATGCAGTAGGCAACCAATTGATGTGTCTCTCTCACTTTGATCTGTCTATCCCTGTGTTTCTCCCCTTTCCTTCCACTCTCTGTAAAAGTCAATAGAAAAATAGCCTCAAGTGAGGATGAATAAAAAAGTAGTCATATTTAGAATTCTCTTCTGAAACAGCTTATTAGAAGCCAGTTAAACAAACTTATTTCTTGCACCCCTCCTGGAATCTAGATACTCATGAAATTCTTAAGAAAGGGCCTGTTTGGCAACATTTTCTTTTTCCTTTTAAATTGAGCAATCATAAAATGTCATATGATGGGGAAACTTACATTCTCTTGAGAGTTCAAATGTGAAAAATATAATATTTTATAATATGTAATGTTATGTTCACTGTAGCTTTTTATTAATAATAAAAATCATAAAGACATGAAATTGAACTATTTAAATAGTTTTAAGCCATAAATTATTAGGTAAACCCCACATGTCCCTTTCCCAGGGCACCAAATGCTTTGTGAGCTGTTTATGGAGAGGTGGCAATAATGGCATAAATGGGAAATGAGATATGGGAAAATTGGAATCTCAGGTGCATGGAAGATGTGTTGTGAATATAACAGAAGATTTTATAGGGAAGTCAATAGAATGAACTCCTTTATTGGCCGAATTATATCCTCCTGAAATTCATATGATGAAGTCTTAACCTCCAATACCTTGGAATTCAATGACTATATTCAATGATAGTCATTGAATACATATTTTTATTGATTTCAGAGAGGAAGGGAGAGGGAGAGAGAGATAGAAACATCAATGATGAGAGAGAACGCCCCCCCTACTGGGGATTGATCTCACAATCTGGGCATGTGCCCTGACTGGGAATTGAACTGTGACCTCCTGGTTCATAGGTTGACGTTCAACCACTGAGCCACATGGGGAAATGATAAGATTTTTAAATAAGTAATATAGTTAAAATGAGGTAATTGGTGTCCTCATAAGAAGAGGAAACCTGAACACTGACTTGCAGAGGGAAGACCATGGAAAGACACTGGGAGAAGACAGCCAGCCATAAGCCCGGGAGAGAGGTCTTAGGAGAAACCAGTCCTCTGACATCCATCTTGATCTCACCTCTAGCCTCCAAAATTGTGAGAAAATAGGTATGTACTGAGCCAGTACCACCCAGTTTGTGGTACTTTGTTATGACAGACTAATATGAAGAGCTAATAAATGTTATGGCAAACTAATGAAGACTCAGACTATACTAAGTATATGAAGATATGCTTACCCTTCTTTTGTTCTATGTGAGAACCAAATATTGGGGCATTTTAAAATTAAGTGTTCACTTTCTGTTATTAGTGAAGACAAATAAAAATTTATGAAAGCCCTCCTCGGTTTGGCTCAGTGGGGAGAGTGTCGGTCTGTGGACTGAAGGGTCCCAGATTTGATTCTGGCCAAGGGCACATGCTGGAGTTGTGGACTCGATACCTAGTAGGGGGCATGCAGGAGGCAGCCAATCAATGATTCTCTCTCATCATTGATGTTTCTATCTCTCTCTCCCTCTTCCTTCCTCTCTGAAATCAATAAAGAAATATATTTTAAAAAATCATGAAAGACAAATGCAGGTGTCATTTTTTTTTTTTTGCCATGATGGCAAATAAGAAGATTGAAAATAATTTTATTTTTTAACATTTAAAATATTTTTATTGATTTCAGAGATTTAGGAAGAGGAAGAGAGATAAACATCAAGATGAGAGAGAATCATTGATTAGCTGCCTCCTGCATGTCCCCCACTGGGGATAGAGCCCACAATCTGGGCATGTGCCCTGACTGGAAATGAACCATGACCTCCTGGTCAATGCTCAACCACTGAGCCATGCCTGCTGGGCCAGATTAGAAATAATTTTAGAGAGATTTTAAAAAAGTCATCAGATAATAATAGGAAAATGGGGGGAGGAATAGTTTAGAAGAAAAATATAATATTTTATACTGAAAGTATATTTCCTATGTATGCTTAATCCAAAAGTGATCCTTAATATGTTTATTTTGTAAAAATGGTATTTTAAAAAGAAACACACAAATTCTTTGCTACTTAGGATTTTAGGTTCTTAAAAAATAGAAATCCCCTTGTCACTGCCCAGATCATTGCAAATCTGATTTCTCTCCTCAGACATAGTGGAGGGATGGGAGTAACACTGTCCATGCAGATATAAGCCAGGAAGTAGTTCACAGACTGGTCTTAACAAATTTCTAAAGAATTGTACTTTTCATAGGCTCTATTGCAAGAAAAATATCACTGTGGGATTTCATAACATCAGGGGCTAGTAATAGAAAGAACATTACAGGAAAATAAAAAAGAAAATATTCCACACCATAAAGTGTACCCTTCCCACTGAAATTATTAGCATATTATATGTGAAATTGCAGTAAAAGAGGACAAGCACATAAAATTATGATTATTACTTTTAGTCATTAAAGATGAACAGATTGCTTTTCTCTGTTTACCTGCTAAGACAGGAGGTCAGCACTGTGCCTTCTGAAATGACCTGAGGGCTGCTTTCTCCTCTCTGCTTTAGAGGAGAACAAAGTGGTCTGAATAGAAAGGCTGATTTTTTCAACTATAAATTACTGAGGTGTCGTGGTCATACTTTTCTATTTAATGACTAGGTACAGTGGGAAATTTTATGACCTCTTCTGAAAAAGCATGCTTGTTTAAAGTTTTTCTTCTTCTGTCAACAAACAAAATAAATACATACCCTATAAATATAAAATAATGAAAATAAGTTTGGAATGAATATTTAAAAATAAAATTATTATTATGCGGTTAAAAGCAATAATCAGCATAGAAAATATTACAGAATATTATTTTAAAGGCTTGAAAGTTAAAATGGTTTTAAAGAACATTAGATAATGAATTGAAGCAGTAAAACATATCCTGCCTAATTTATTTTTACATTTGTATGGCCATATTCATTCAAGATGTTTCCTAATCTCAAAACATGTGTAAGAGTGGAGAAAAAATGATGATGCAATCATGGGTTTTTTTGAGGAGTTATCTTAATTGGACATGAATTAATAATCTTGGCTTGAAATTCTTAATGAACAGATTGGTTAGAAGCATATACACTGATTGGCCAGATTATTGTGACCACCCCATCAGTACTTTATTGACACTTCCAAAACTACTGAATATTGAAAACTTCCTAAGCAAATTCTCTCAAGGTTTTATTATTATTACTAGAGGCCCAGCAAAGAAAATTTGTGCACTGGTATGGTCCCTAGGCCTGGCCTGCGGTCAAGACCATCTTCCCTGCTGCCCGCAGCCAGCCCCGCCCCCCATTGCCACACAGCCCTGGTTCCCAGTTCACCATTGGGTGATCGATGCCTGGGGGGAGGGGCTGAGAGGTAGGCTGTTTCCGCTGGCTCTCCAGCCCTGCCCCTGCTGCAGGTGGCCATCGGATGGTGGGAGCCTGCTGGCCGGGGAAAGGGACCAAGAGGTGGTCAGTGTGCCTCATAGTGACTGGTCTAGTGGTTATTCTGGTCATTCTGCCCTTACGATCAATTTGCATATTACCCTTTTATTATATAGGATTATTTGCATAACTACTTCATTGTGCTGATGGAGTGGTCATAATACTCTGGCCGGTCATAATAATCTGGCCACTCAGTGTATTTCGCAGTAATATTATTTGAAAAGCACTCAATCTTTTTTCATGGAGAAACTGTCTCATGAAAGTCTACTATTATTGCCTTCATCTTTTCCCAAACACTCAGATACCATTTATTATCTTTTTATCTCTTCCACCCAATCCTCATCAATTTCAGCATCCACTTCTGACCATCATCATCTACACATATGCTAAGTTTAGATATACACCAGTGATGGCGAACCTTTTGAGCTTGGCGTGTCAGCATTTTGAAAAACCCTAACTTTGGTGCCGTGTCACATATAGAAATTTTTTGATATTTGCAACCATAATAAAACGAAGACTTATATTTTTGATATTTATTTTATATATTTAAATGCCATTTGACAAAGAAAAATCAACCCAAAAAAATGAGTTCACGTGTCACCTCTGACACGCGTGTCATAGGTTCGCCATCACTGATGTACACATTGTAATTATTGTAATCTTTCACAAACAAAGAGGAGATCAGGTCAGATTAGTATCGCCAGGGAAGCCATAGTGGAGAGTAGATTTGATAGAATAGACCAAAATTATATTTCCATAAAAATGAGGCAGAGTAAAACCACAAAAGTGAAAAGGAAATTTTGGAGACACTAGCCTTATAATTTCAATCAATGTTCGAAAACTTTGATTTAAGTAGTTAAAATGCAAAGACAAATTAAGTAATTATTGGGTTAGGTAATTTAAAATCTAGCTAATGTGGAATTATGCCTACACATATGTACACATACTTACACATTCTCATATATACACAGATGTATACACATGCATATATTTGAGAAACAAAGTGAAAAATGAAATAAATTGGGGGCAAAGAGGATGGAAAAATGAACTTTATCAGAGAGAAATAGTGTAGAAAGAATACTTAGAGAAGTAAATCTATGCTAACAAGTAGTAAATATTTAAGCCATAAGAATTAAGTTGAGGCATGTAGGCAGATTACAATGAAATATACCATTGTATATTGGTATTTTTTCTGATGAAAAAGGGGTTGTGGGATGTTCCCTTCACCTAGAAGTCTATTGGCTGTTGTACTTTATTGTATCCTGCATGTGCATGTATGTGTGTGCACCATGTGCATATACGTGGGTTTACAAGTGGCTTGAATGTTTAAAGTACTTTAAAATTTTTTAAAATATATTTTTATTGATTTCAGAGAGGAAGGGAGAGGGAGAGAGAGATAGAAACATTAATGATGAGATAGAATCAATTGACTGCCTCCTGCACACCCCCTACTGGGGACTGAGCCAGCAACCCAGGCATGTGTCCTTGACCAGAATCAAACCCAGGACCCTTTAGTCCACAGGCCAAAGCTCTATCCACTGAGCCAAACAGGCTAGAGCTAAAGTACTTTTTAATGGAAATTTGTCCCACTGAAAAAATGAAATTGTCACCCTCTAATAATTTACATTTAGCCTTAATTTTCTTTCTTTTAAGTGTTTCATTGTGAATTACTATGCATACAAAAGAGTGATATCTATCTAGTATATCTGGGTCTATATATATGTAAGTATACAGAGTGGCCAGATTATTATGACCACCTGAGGTTTGTAGGCAAATTAGCTATAATTTCATGCTGAAGTTGCTAGAGGGCCAGATCATTATAAATGTCTGACTAGCACAACATAGTAAGTATCGTTGCTGATCAAGTTCATCCTATCATGTTGATGGCGTATCCCAATGGAGATAGCTTCATCCAACAAGACAATGCACCATGCCACAGTGCTCATATTGTGCAGGAGGGTTTCAAGAACATGAGGGAGATTTTACCTTGCTTAGGTGGCCCCCACAATCACCAGGTCTCAATCCAATTGAGCATTTGTGGGACAAAGTTAAAAGAGCCATCAGGCAGCTGGTTCCACAACCATCAAATCTCACAGAACTGGACAGTGCTAATCATCAGGCATGGTGTCAGGTTCCTCGCATCATCATTTTAGAATACTAAAAGTACCTATCTCAGTGTGTTTTATATGTGTGGTTTGTATGAGTGTGTTTTAAGATTAACTGAGTTAAAATAAGCAAGTAGAATATTTTCTGGAATATGAGGGTGTTATACATGTGTATCTGTTAGATAAATCACATGGACACACAAATATATACTGTACAAGTTTGCGCATAATTATACCGATTCCTTTAAACAATAGTTTCAAATTCTTTTAGTGAAGCCTGTCAATTATATGTATTGGGTTAGAAACAAAAGAAGGATGTGTTCTCTATTCTTATTGTATCTAAGTTCCCATAGAACCATCCCTGTAGTCATTTCTAAAGCTCTAAGTTAATTTTATTTTCTAAGGTGTCCTACTGTTATTGCTGTTATAATACACTTGCAAAACATGAATTTTGCAATATTTTTATATTGCTCCATCAAAGTATTATGCCAAATTTAAAAACACATTTTAGAAACACAAGCTTCTAAGGAAAGCGAAGCCCCTATTACTTTATAGTACACTGTTGCCACCCAAGTATGTTACCCTGGCTCAGACCTCTCTTCTGAGCTCAGCCAACTTCCTCACAGCACATCCCCCAGCCACCCTATGCTAAATGTCACTAAGCTTGAACATACGATTTCTTCCCCAAACTTGACCGTGATCCAGTGTTCTCTATTTCAGTGAAACAGAGAATATTACCATCCATCTAGCTGTGCAAGATAGAGCTTGTCCTAGTCTCAGAAACATGAGAAGCAGGTTTTAAATACTCCCTTTCCCCTTTTTCTACTCCAGGATTTATCTTATCTCTAGGATCTTTCATTTTTATTTTTAACCAGATCTGAGGGTACTCACTTTCTCACGTAGGTGACTACGATATTTAGTGACTGCTAACTCACATCTCCCTTCTTTACATGATATCCATGGACACACATACAAAAACATTTTAAACACTGACGCCAATGAATCTTTTCAGATACATGCTTAGCCATAACTTTAAATTACTGTTAGCAATATCACCTATATCTTCACATTCATTTCCTATCATGCTACTTCCAACTCTAACAGTGTCAACCACAGCTCATGTGCACCAGATCAGGCGCTACAGCTACCAAAACTTTGTCTGAACCACTCTTTCCACCCTATTCACTGCATTCTTGGATCTCAATTCCATCAACCCTCCTTCAAACCTCTTCTAACACCTGCATGATTAGGTCAAATCCTTCATTATCACCTCTCCTATAATCATTAACTTCCTTTCATAGTATTTACCAGAATGATGATTTACTTTACTTATCTGTTTAATACCTGTTTCTACTACCCATTCTAAGCTCTGAGAGTGTAGAAGTTTGTTTTTGTTCTTATTGTTATGTTGACCTTTATTTCCCTAGCCTCAAGCATAAGGGCTATCACATACT
The DNA here is from genome assembly GCF_028538775.1 of Myotis yumanensis. Taxonomy (NCBI): domain Eukaryota; kingdom Metazoa; phylum Chordata; class Mammalia; order Chiroptera; family Vespertilionidae; genus Myotis; species Myotis yumanensis. The sequence goes on along the minus strand of NW_027223753.1, from coordinate 204,198,628 downwards.
AGGCACTTGATGAATATATAATCAGTTATTAATCAATACCAAAAATCTCAAGAGTCCTGTTTAAGTTTGAAAATATATGCAGAAAGAATCAGTAAGGGGCTGTATGTAGGCTGGTCTTTCTTAGTGCAATTTATAACAGAAGCTACCTACATTTCATTAAATCACTCATTCAGTTGTACAAGAGAATATTCGTGAATTTCATGAAGGAAACAGGCAGCAACAGGATACCTAGGCCTATTTGAGCTACTCCATTTATTATTTCTGCTGTATTGATCTGAAAGTGGGAAATAAAATTGCTGGAGCTGATAGAGTCTCAATAAATCTGCTACTTATAAAGATGAAAATAAGGTATAAAAGGATTTAAGATTTCTAGTTTTAGGCTTTAAAAATTGCGGTGAGATTAATCTATAAGGCACTTTGTTCTTTGCCATAAATTATACCAAACTAGTTATTTTATATTTTCTTTGGACGTATATCTAGATACCTGTGACACCTTCTAGCATGAAGGAAAAGCTATTTCTTCTATACAGTTTATAGGAGTAAACAGTACACAGTCACTTTATTAGCATGGCTTATTAGATAGTTAATAATATGTTCTTGATTTTTAACTGGTTTCCAGACCCAGGGATCCACACTGAGCTCATTAAAAATCTAATTTTAGGTGTGTCCTCCTGCAGAGCCTTTTTTAACTGCATAAAATCCCATACATTATACTACCCCTTTGATTTGTATTTTTGGGTCATTTATTTATACATGGGCTGAAAATGTACTCAAGTTGGACTGCTGTCAAAGTATTTGAATTTCATTCTAACATAAAAACATATAGATATTTTCTAAGGAAACTATGGAAAAATATACTACAATAATTATTAGAAGCTGTTGACTGAGATTACTTAACCTAGTTAATGTATTGTATATTTCTGTTTTTTAGTAATGGAAACAGTCAAAGGTAGTAACACTTTTGAAAGGTTATATATGGCAAATAAGTCTAGAAGAGTAAATAATATGCTTGTTTATACATATAAATGCATGGTTAGATTTATGTATCTTTATGATCATTTAAAGATTTAAATTATAGGAAGATATATTAAGTATAGCATTGGACAAATGGGATATACTGGTGCAGTTCTTAGAAAGGATTGCCCCTTGAAGATTTTAAGATGTTAGGCATTTAGGGAAGTGTGACAGCAATTGAATTATGTCAAAGAAAATATGCTCTTTATAAAACCAAACAAACAATCTAAAAACTCATAATGCTGAGCTATCTTTCCATGAAGAGAGATAAACTGCCTCTTCATATCTGTAGAGTTGTAGTCTAATTTTAGCTAACTGGCTTTACTAAAGCATACTTCTAATCATTCAGAGGTTTGCATGTGGGATGTCTCAGCCCAGTTCCAACATAATGGCCAGTATTTTAAAGTATAAAAAACATGCCATGTAGAGATGTCATTTTAGGATTAAACCCTAGCTCTGCGAGCTATTCCAAGTATAATTTTGTAGGATTTCACTCTATAGTACTTATTTAACTGTAAAAATTAAATCAGTTTATATTGAATAGAACTATGAAAACACAAAGTAAGATGACACCTATGAATAGTCTACGGAGATTGTAAGGATCACTGTAAATTATAACAAGTAGTTATTGCTTGATTTCTACTATCATTATTTTGCTTTATAATCATTCCTGGATAGTTAGATATGTATACAGGGTGGGACAAAACTAGGTTTACAGTTGTTTGTATGCAAAATAATACAACAATTAATGCATAATAATATAAGAATAAACCCTTGCATTGTAAATACACAATTGTAAACCTACTTTTGTCCCACCCAACATACAATCTAATGACTGTGAACAGCAATGTTTATTTTAATATAGTTTTTGCATGACTGATTATGACTTCCATTTATTAAAAGACTGGTGTCATCAGTTACTCCAAATTATTAATAACTATCCTTAAGAAGTATTGTGGAGTTTACATAAAGTTATAGAGCAAATGGTCCACAGTGAACAATCAAGGTCAACTTCTCCCTAGCTTGTCTCTCCCTTGTGTTTTCTACATGAAGAGTTAAATTATAGTTCTCAGAGGTAGAGAAACTAATTTGCTAAGGGACTTAGTGGTAAGTCTGAGCCCAAGATTCCCGGGATTTCACAGCTTTAATTGATTTTATAATTGCACATTTTGCAAAATAATTAAGTTGAAATTATAATTCTATACATAGAACTATTCTGGAGCAGAATATATGCAAAATTACTATTATGAATGCAAATATTAAATCCACTGTCATAATAACTCATAACTAGACTGAACATCCTACAAATGTATTGCTGTGAATAATCACAGCATCCTTAGGGAAGTGCATTGTCCATAATATTATAAAAATTAATGAATTTGACATATGCATGCTACTGAATACTGACACCAACTGAATTTTTATGAAAGATATATTTAGTACACTAAAAAGCATAAAAATGCCTATTTTTTTTTCCTGCAGAACTGTTAGCAAATACTCATTTACCAATTCACAACTGTATGTGATATTTTAATTTTAATGCTATAAATCTAATGGAAATATAATTAGTATTCATTTTTCAGATTTTAAATATTCTTTATAAGGTTAGACCACAGAATAACCATTTTTGAGTTGATTCATCATGAACTTGCGATATTGGTCTGAGGCAGTTAAAATTATCCTGACATTTCAATACGTAAAAGATATGATGAAGACTACTCATGTGGTGGTCTGAGAAATGATGAAGACTACCAATGTGGCCACCTCCGGTTCATTTTATAAACAAGGCATCCATCATAGATTTATATATTTTTTCTTACATTCATTATTTAAATAAGTCACCATGAATGACTGGCATGTATGAGAATTTTGCCCGTTTTCTCTGCTGTGTAATTGGTCCCAAGGCATCAACATTTCTGAGATATAATATATAAATTTTCACATACTGAATACTTGGGTATCTTAGTTGATGCGTTCTGACACTTGCCAAATTTTAGAGCGGCTTATCTGCTATTCTTATCTAATATCAAGAAAAATGGCCTTTGTTTTAGTTGTCCTATTTACATTTGAATTGATGTGGTTTTTCAACCCTTTCAGTCATTTAGTTTCTAATTAATCTTTTTCATTCTCTTCCTTGGCAATTCCATTTCGAAAGACTAGTATTTATTATGTGGATAAATAAACTAAGACACTAACATTTATGAAATAATTATAAAATCAATAGAAAATTACTTTCTTAATTATACATTAATCAACTGGAATTAGCCTTCTTTTGGACAGACTGTTTAGGAATGTGCCAAATCAATCCATATCCAACTTATGATTAGAAATCGAATGCCTTGGTAATACAGTTGGTAGAGTTAACAGGGACATACTGGTTTGAGCACTCTTTGGAGTTTTCTAAAAGCAATATCCTAAAATGCTTAGTTCTGCGTAAATACATTTCTTTATTAACAAATCTTCATGATAGTGCTCTCCTACACTTGGTTTCTATGTGATGTTAATATACAAACCAAGCATTAAAAGCAAACACACTTGTCAGGTAAATACAATCATTATGTTTATTTTTTGCACATTATTCAAATAATTTGTGGGGTTTATAAAAAAAATTAGAATATGAGTTTTGACAAAGCATACCATTTAACATTTTCTTTGCAGAAGCAACAAAACGTTGAACGTGTATTGATTTTCTTCACATATATTTAGTGTCTGATCTTGATGCGATTGCCAAATTAAGTTGTACTTTGAACTTTGAGTAAAAAGTAATGGAAATACATTTTAAAAAGTTGTTAGGGAAAATGCAAAGTCTTTAAGGCCAATGAGGCAGAAACTGTCTCCTTATTCAAAAGAGGACCAGGGGCTGAGGACAGACTACTCACATGACCTCGGGCAGATAAAACATAGAAACAGTAATGCTTTTTGAAAGAATATGCTATCACAAAGACTGGAGAGAATTAGAAATTAATATATTCGTGATACAGTATTGGACATTATTTTCATGATGGAGAATGTGGCCAACTTGCCTGGGGGCTAGATCTATATTCATTACATTGTCACTCTCACTATGCTTTGAGGGTGGGGGCAAGAGGAGGGAGGACAGTGGGCTGCGCTCATTGAGAGAAACTGCTGTGTTAATGTGTTTGCCTTCAGTACTTTGAACAACAAAATCTACAGATTCAGTGCATTATCATTATGCTTATGTCCATGCATTAAGCATGTTTGATTTCTCCTCCTCCCTCCCCCATCTTGCCACTGATATTAATGCTTCCTTGCTTCTGCTCCCATCTCCTAACTGATCAAAATGTGCATAGTCAAGCCTGACCTTGCATTGTGAGTGGGCAATTGCATGTAGTTAATAGAATTCAAAGGTGATAGGAGCAATTTTAGTTGTCCAAAATAGTTTCTCAGATTCAAAAAAGTTTTAAATTGTATTGAATAAAGTTGGCATTTCTCCCTGTGTTATTTTTTAAAATATATTTTTATTGATTTCAGGGAGGAAGGGAGAGGGAGAGAGAGAGAAAGATCAATGATGAGAGAGAATCATTGATCATCTGCCACCTGCACGCCACCTACTGGGGATTGAGCCCGCAACCCAGGCATATGCCCTTGACTAGAAGCAAACCTGGGACCCTTCAGTCCACAGCTCAATGCCCTATCCACTGAACCAAACTGGCTAGGGCTCCATTTGTTATTTTAAAGTACACGTGTACAACAGATTTATACACAAAATGGACCCTGACACAGAATGGTGCTAAGAAGGAATGCTCTGGTCAAGGGCTTCTGAAGAAATAAGTAGAAGGAGTAGAAACATGAGTTTTCTCACTTTGAGTGAGGTTTAATTTCACACAAATAAAAACCACTCATTTTCCTGTGTGAGTCTCAGAATGTTCCTTTTCTCTTGACATCACAAGAAGCCAGCTTCCACCAGCAGCAGGTGGACACGGACAGTGGACGGCACCCCATCACTAACACAATTAGCACTCACTTTTGTAGTTTTAAGATTTTCATTATTCAAAACAATCAACCTTAGTATGCATTAAAAAACACACACAAAACTTCTAATGGTAGAAGTTGGACCTTTCTAAATAAATTTGCTACTTCTTGCTCCCTCTGGGATCACTGAGCCAAACTTGTATTTTTCTGTCCATATTTTCATCTCTTATCCTGAGAACATAATGCAAGAAGCATACTCTAGTCCCAAGATAAGTCAGCAGCTCTGTTTTCTGTTGGCGGTGAGATTTTCCCATTCACTTTCAGGAATAAACAGAGTTAGATGCAATCTTTGTAGCTTTAATAGCTCCTGGCATTCACAGTCCCTGAAGCTCAAAACTCACTTTAAAGTCTCCTCGTTCAAACGCTTGAGGCTCTGGATTGAGTCATTCCATGCTCTTGAGTCTCCTGGGTTTTATGTCTCATTTATCTGCTTTCTTTTTTTCCTAAAATGGATACCCTTGAACTTTCTCTATGTCAATCTTTTGAGCAAAATAAAGCACCTGAAAATTTTTCCATCTAGTTTTAGTAGATGTGAATGATTTCTATATTCCTCATAATGGGAACACCAGTTCTGAAAGATTTCTATCTGTATGTAATATATATTATCTTTGTAAAAAATTAAGTTAAATGTTTATTAAATAAAGGTTTCGATAAGTGTGTATCAAACTTAAAAATAAAAGTGTTTGATACACTTTTATTTGAGTAGTCATAAGTGGATTTTCTCATATACTGTCTTAAAAGATATAGAATTTGTTGAAGATAATTCTGTTAGAGGAACACTTTACAGTGGGAGTAGATTAAAATTTTTCTTAAATAGTTCTAGGGCTGCAATATCCAATATAGCATCCACTGGTTACTTATAGCTATTGATTATTTGAAATATTGCTAATCCTAATTGAGGTGTGCTGTAGGTATAAAATTCACACCAATTTGCAAATCTTCGGGAAATATGTAAAATATTTCATGATAATATTTAGAATAATTACATATCAAAACAATATTTAGATATAGTGGATGAAATAAAATTATTATTATGCTTAATTCTTTATTTCACCTTTAACTTTTTTATTTTAATATGACTATAGAAAATGTAAATTTTGTTGATGTGACTTGCATTTATTATTTGCATTATAATTCTATTAACACCGGTAGAGTAATAATAAATGACATTTAGGCAGGATAATTTAACTAAATAATCTGTGCTGTATGTGCAAATAACTGAATGATAAATAGAAATATATACATCTACACTAATAAAAGAGAAACATGGTAATGGGCGTACGACCGCTACCCTTTTCATTGGCTAATCAGTAAGTATATGCAAATTAACTGTCAGCCAAGATGGCGGCGGGCAGCCAGGCAGGTGAGAAAAGGATGCTTGGTTGCCCCAGTGATAGAGAAAACCAAGGTTCCCGCCTGCAGCTGCGGGGCTCTGAGCTCCTGAAGCAACAGCTCTAAAAGATACAATGTTTCAAGTAGAAGCTAAAAGATGGCGGTTAATCTGAAAACTCAGGCTCCAAGTGGTAGAGCGAAGCCAAACAGCCCTGAAGCCGCAGAGCAGAGAGGCCTCCCAGCCCGGGGATCAGTGGAGCCGAGAGGCCTCCCGGCCCGGGTTTCAGCAGAGCCAAGAGGCCTCCCGGCCCCTGGATCAGCGGAGCGGAGAGGCCTCCAGGCACGGGGATCAGCGGAGCCGAGAGGCCTCCAGACCCCTGGATCAGCGGAGCCTGATGGAAGCCCTGTGTGTTTATGCACCCTGTGGGTGCAGAGGTCCTGTCCTAGGCAGAGGCCTATGGGGAAATTAACGACTCTGAGAAGCAGCCTATGGGGTGGAAGGCGGCTCCTGTGACCTCAGTGCTGGAGAAGACGATTAAGCAGAAAACTAAAGAAACCGATTTTACATCATTTCCCAGGTGGAGAACAGTTGGCATGTAAGCCCCTGACCAGTGCCCAGCCTCTCTGTCAGTCTATCTCACTCTTAGGTACCATGTTCTTTGTTCTGTCTTAACTGCAACTCATTTTTAAACTAGATTGCTTTTAAAAGAAGACTAAATAAAGTTTCCCTTAAGTTATTTAGGTGGTGCTGGGGCTGCTGGGGGCCTGATAGAAGACACAAACATGCAACAGGTGGCCTGTACCCAGCAGCTCCAAGGCTGGCCACCTTGGTGCTGGGTCTGCTGGGGGTATCAGAGACACAAACCGGCAGGCCTGGCACCTAGCAGACCCGAGGCCTTTGTGGCAGCACTAAGGAGCAGCAAGCCAAGTGTTAGGAAGCAGCAAGCAGCTGGGCAGTAACAAGGGAGGGGTCCTGGGCTGCAAGAGGGCACATGCTGGGCTAAGGGACCCCCCACCCATCCCCAGTGCACGAATTTCGTGCACCGGGCCTCTAGTATAAATATATTTATCTATGCACATGCATATTTAAGCATTCAGATATATGCATCTCATGTGTATAATACATAGATACACACAGATATCCACACACATACTTTAAATATGACGACAAAAACACTGCTCTGAAATTTTTATCCTGATGTGCTCTTTTCTCTTTGCCAAGGCATTATATTCTAAATTGTCTCAGCTATGTAAAACATGTGAAGAAGTACTTTTAATTGATTTATATTTTTCATTGAAAAACAAACACAAACCTAGAGTGATTAATAGGAGACAAATACATGAGCTATTTTTCCTTATATTTATAATTTGTTTAGAAAATACTTATCTAAATTCACTGCATTGCTTGGAAGAGATTAGAATTGCCTCAGTAAGTGTTGAGCTGGTGATTCCATCAGGGAATACAATTATGCATTTTGATATGGATTATGCATTTGATAGCATGAACATGAAAGGGTTTTTTTTTTGGTATATTGAGATCATAATAGAAAGAGACAGTAGAATTTTGATCATACCTATCTTGAAAACAGTGTATAAGCCGTCATTTTGGGTGTGTATGTGTGGTATACATACTACTATACCACTATTTACCATAGAAAAACAAGGTTCCTTCCCACCTGTTTTATTGCTTTATTTTATTATGCATTGTTCTCAATAAAATTCTCTATAATATCCTTATCAAATTATCTGCAATATGACATGAGGCAAATTGTTTCTGATTTTTTAGCTTTTAAGTGTCATATATCCTCTCTTTATGTCTCATATCTCTAATGTTTTTCTATAGATATATATTTCTCAGTCCTTCCCTTCAATTTTCAGAAGCTAAGAGTTATGTAAATTTAGGGACTTAGTTTTAAATAAAAATAAGTGCAAAAAAGAACTATGTGAGCAAAGGAAATCAACGTAATTAACATATCTCAGCATCTGAAAAGTTAGAATAGCTGTAGTTAATGGAATTATATGCAAGTGAGGAGATAAAAATTGCTTTGTAATTTTTAAAGCAAGAAACTACTGTCACTATTGTACTGAAATGTAAAGATAAGCACTAGTATGTCTTTTAAAAAATAGAGTTAAACATGAAGAATTTCTTGGTGTTGTATATAAGAATGAAAGTCAGTGAGATTTCTAAAAGTATAAAGGCCATATAAGTTCTTAGAATTATGAATGTCTTTAATGAACTTCTAGAATTTTAGTTCTTTAGGAAAAGACTATAATTTAATTTCCTATGTCTTATAGCAAATAGTATAATGACTATTTTTGGGCTTTCTGCTTTCCCTCTCATTCCCTATGATCTAATATATCCATTCAGCCATCAAAGTAATCTTTGAAAAAAGTCAATTCATAATTGGTCACTCGCTTAAATAAATCACTTTAATGGATTTCCATTTAATTTCAAATAAGCACCAAATTTTGACAATGTGTGCCAGTTGCTATATGATCTTGCTTCTGCCTCCCTTCCCAGCTCACCTTATACCTTGTTCTTCCCCACTCACTCTCCTGCATTATTTTCTAATTCCAAAGTGCCAAAATCCTTACTGTTTCATAGCCTCTCTAAATGTTGTTTCTCCTTCCTGGGTGAGTTCTTTCCCCACTCCAAAGATTATGAATGTTTGAGAAAACCAGCCTCCAAGATAGCCCTGAATTATTGTAGCTTCCTGGTATCCATCCTCATTTGAAGTTCTTTTTATATTAAGTAAGGCTGGCCTGTGTTACCAACAGATTACTGTGGTGTGTGGTTTGACCTGAGGCTAGGCCATAAAGGCATTATAATGTAAGCAACTATATGCTAAGGTTGCTCAGGAAGCCATGGGGAGTCCCTTATGGAGAAAAAAAAATGGGGCTTTTGTTATCAAGGAATACCTTAAGAATGAGTGATCTTGGAAGTAGATATTTCAATGTCAGTCAATATCTCAAATGCAACCTCAAAAGAGACCCCAAACCAGAATCATTTAGTAACTCGCTTCTGAAGTCCTGACCATAAGAACCATTGTTCTCTCTCTCTCTCTCTCCCTCCCTCTCTCTCTCTCTCTCTCTCTCTCTATATATATATATATATACATATATATATGTGTGTGTGTGTGTGTGTGTGTGTGTGTGCATCATGGTGATATATATGGATACTTATGATTTATGTCATTCAGGTGCTAATAAAAATAAAAGTATTCAAATATAGTAATTCATTTGTATTAAATATAATAGTAATCAGCTGTATTTCTGCAATCCTTCAGAGTAAAATACTGGTAGAAACCTAGAACCATACAGCATTGTGACTAAGTGCAACAGACAATATGACACTGGATGATTCCTTTGTTCTGGCTCCAACAAAAACATGACCTTATTTTTCTTTATTCACGCTCATCTGTGAAAAATGATGCCAGCAGAGGAAACACAGTGTGGTAGAGAGCGTTGCCATGGACAAGGAGTACCTAGGTCAGAGATAGGAGATTGCTGGGATTAAGGGAAGCATAACCAGGTCAACAAGTCAAACAGGGACCCAGGAATTTGTGGAACACATTGGAAGACAGCCAGGCTCTGTGAACAATGTACTAGAAAATTTAAATAAATTCAAATAAATCTGTTCTTAAAGTCAATGAATGCTGGGTAATGGCAGATTAAATGAACAGGGCTTAGATAGCTTGTGTGTGAGAGCCCCTTCCCAAGTTCCAATTAGAGTGAATCTGAGAACTTTTTTTAACTGGTTGTGTTTCCTTTTATATAGAACTAGAGGCCCAGTGCACAAAATTCTTGCACAGGTAAGGTCCCTAGGCCTGGCCGAAGATCAGGGCCAATCGGGATCATCCTTCCTTGGCTGCCAGCTGCCGGCTGGGGCCTTCCTTTGTTCCACGCTTCCCCCTGGTGGTCAGTGCACATCATAGCGAGTGATCGAACTCCTGGTCTCCTGGTGAAACTCCCAAGGGGACACTTTGCATGTTAGCCATTTATATATATACTAGAGGCCCGGTGCACAAAAATTTGTGCACTCGGGGGGGAAGGGGGTTCCTCAGCCCATCCTGTGCCCTCTCCCAGTCTGGGACCCCTCGGGAGATAATGACCTGCTGGCTTAGGCCTGCTCCCGGGTGGAAGAGGGCAGGCCCAATCCTTGGATGCAGCCCCTGGTCGGGCTCAGAGCAGGGCCAATTGGGGAGTTGGGGCGCCGCCCCCTGATACGCACAGAGCAGGGCCCATCAGGGGGGTTGGGGCTCCATACCTTGTCACACACAGGGCAGGGCCCAACAGGGGGTTGAGGAGCTCCCCCTCTCACTCACAGAGTAGGGCCAATAGGGGTGTTGGGGCACCGCCACCTGTCACACACAGAGCAGAGCGGATCAGCGGGTTGGGGCACTGCCCCCTGTCATGCACAGAGCAGGGCCCATCAGGGGGGTTGGGGAGCTCCCCCCTGTCACACACAGAGCAGGGACCATCAGGGGGTTGAGGAGCTCCCCTCTGTCACTCACAGAGTAGGGCCGATAGGGGAGTTGGGGCACCGCCCCCTGTCACACACAGAGCAGGGCGGATCAGGGGGTTGGGACGCCACCCTCTATCACCCACAGAGCAGGGCCGATCAGGGGGTTGGGGTGCCGCCACTGTCACACTCAGGGCAGGGCCGATGGGGAGGTTATGGTTCTACCCTGTCAAACACAGAGCAGGGCCCGTGGGGCGGGGGGGGGGGGGGGGAGTTGGGGCACCGCACCCTGTCACACACGGAGCAGGGCCTGTGGGGGGGTGGGAGTTGGGGCACTGCACCCTGTCACACACAGAGCAGGGCCGACAGGGGTGCAGCCACTGTCACACTCAGGGCAGGGCCGATGGGGAGGTTATGGCTCTACCCTGTCACACACAGAGCAGGGCCTGTGGTGGGGGGGGGGGGGGGGTTGGGGCGCCATACCCTGTTACACACAGAGCAGGGCCGATCAGGGGGTTTGGGCGCTTCCCCCTATCACGCTGATCCAGTGCCAGGAGGCCTCTCGGCTCCGCTGATCCCGGTGCTGGGAGGCATATTACCCTTTTACTATATAGGCTAGAGGCCTGGAGGCCGGCTGGTTTGCCCTGAAGGGTGTCCTGGACCAGGGTGGGGGTCCCCACTGGGGTGCCTGGCCAGCCTGGATGAGGGGATGATGGCTGTTTGCAGTTGGTCACACACCCTTCAGGGTGGGGGTCCCCAATGGGGTGCCTGGCCAGTCTGGGTGAGGGGCTGAGGGCTGCTTTCAGGCTGGTGGTTGTTGATTGAAGCTCCCAACGGCTCCTTTTTTTAATTTTATTCTGGGCCAGCTTTAGCTCTGGCTCTAGCTCTGAGAGCAGGTATCTGGTTTGTTTCGGTTCTATAATCGAAACAATGTATAACTTCAGCTCTGAGATCCTGGCCTATATTTGTTAGAATGTTTCAAACTGCCAGCTCAGAGGCCGGCAGCGCAGGCGGGGAACGTTGGAGTCCGCAGTCACGGGAGCAAGCAAACTTCATGTTTGCTTCCAGCTGCCTGGCTGCCGGCCGCCATCTTGGCTGACAGTTAATTTGCATAAGGATACACTGATTAGCCAATGGGAAGGGTAGCAGTCGTACGTCAATTACCATGTTTCTCTTTTATTAGTGTAGACTAGAGGTCCGGTACACAAAAATTTGTGCACTTCAGGGGAGGCGGTCCCCCAGCCCGGCCTGTGCCCTCTCGCAGTCTGGGACCCCTCGGGAGATAACGACCTGCTGGCTTAGGCCTGCTCCCGGGTGGCAGAGGGCACGCCCAATCCCTAGGTGCAGCCCCTGGTCAGGCTCAGAGCAGGGCCGATTGGGGAGCTGGGGCGCCGCCCCGTCATGCACAGAGCAGGGCAGATCGGGAGGTTGCGATGCCACCCTCAGTCACGCTCAGGGTAGGGCCGATTGGGGGTTGGGGCACCACCCCCTGTCACACTCAAGGCAGGGTTGATGGGGAGGTTCGGCGCCACCCCCTGTCATGCACAGAGCAGGGCCGATCAGGGGGTTGGGCGCTGCCCCCTGTCACTCACAGAGCAGGGCCAATCAGGGGGTAGGGGCACTGCCCCCTGTCACTCACAGAGCAGGGCCCATCAGGGGGGTTGGGGCTCCGTACCCTGTCACACACAGAGCAGGGCTGATCAGGGGGTTGGGGCGCCTTCCCCTGTCACGAATAGAGCAGGGCAGATAGGGAGGTTGTGGCCCCACCCCCTGTCACACACAGAGCCGCAGGGTCATCGGGGGTTGGGGAGCTCCCCCTTGTCACACACAGAGCCACAGGGCAATCAGGGGATTGGGGAGCTCCCCCCTATCAGGCACAGAGCAGGGCTGATCAGGGGGTTTGGGCGCTGCCCCCTGTCATGCTGATCCCGGTGCCGGGAGCCTTGCTGCTCCACTGATCCCGGTGCTGGGAGGCATATTACCCTTTTACTATATAGGATAGAGGCCTGGTGCATGGGTAGAGGCTGGCTGGTTTGCCCTGAAGAGTGTCCTGTAGCAGGGTGGGGGTCCCCACTGGGGTGCCTGGCCAGTCTGGGTGAGGGGCTGAGGGCTGTTTTCCGGAAGTGGGTGACTGAAGCTCCCAACTGCTCCTCTTTTTCTTTTTTGTTTTTATTCTGGGCCAGCTTTAGCTCTGAGGCCTCGCTGCTGAAAACATCGATATAATGTTGCGGTCTGGCTGGCTGAAGCCTGGCTGAATGAAAGCCAGTTTCTGGGGTTTTGTTTAGCTTCTTATTTGTAACATAGTACATAGTTGCTTAGAGTTGCAGCTGAGAGGCCGGCAGCGGCAGGCGGGGAACGTTGGAGTCCGCAGTCACTGGAGCAAGCAAGCCTCCCTGCTCGCTTCAGTGCATGGCTGCCGGCCGCCATCTTGGCTGACAGTTAATTTGCATAAGGATATGCTGATTAGCCAATGGGAAGGGTAGTGGTCGTACGCTAATTACCATGTTTCTCTTTTATTAGTGTAGATAGATGGGAACCAGAATAATAGTACCTGACTCACAGAGTTGTTCTGCTCATTAAGACAAATCCTCCACATAATCTGTTTTGGAGGATTTGGCAAGAGAGGTCACTATAGCTAATTATTATTATTTTTTCAGGTTAAGGTAACAAAATAAAGTTGTTGTTTTGTAATTTTAAATAAAAACAGAGAATTTAGGTATAAAAGTATACATAAATATATGTTTCCCAACTCTGATTGGTATATATAAAGAATAACAAGTCTACACTTTAGAAGTTCCACAGCACCTGGAGAAACTAACAAATGCAAGGAAGGTTGGATCTGAAGAAAGGAGAGCTTAGCTGATTTTTTAAAAATCAACTTGCCAGAGAGTACCTACCTGTTTTCTGGAGAAGAAGACCTATGAGTTTATACTGGACTCCATGGAATATCACTTATTTCATGTTATGTACATTTATGCTCATATTAATAATTATACAATGGATATTGTTTCCATTCTTGACTAAAGTCATTACCAACAAATTATTTTCACTGTAGTTATTACTGTCAAGGTACAGGGGTCTTCAGGAAATTTTCATGTATACATATTAGACTGAGTGAGCCCTTATGACCATTGCATTAAAAATGTTTTGTTAAGTTTTTGTAAAACCAGTAAAGCAATCAATTTAATAGTTCAAAGCCAAATATTGTTTTCAAAGTTAAACATGTAGCCCAGTCGGCAGAGCTCTGTGGTTGAATGTTAACCTATGAACCAGGAGGTCACAGTTTGATTCCTGGTCAGGACACATGCCTGGGTTGCCAGCTCAATCCCAGTGTGGGGTATGCAGGAGGCAGCCGATCAATGATTCTCTTTCATCATGAATGTTTCTATCTCTCTCTCTCTCTCTCCTTTCCTTTCTGAAATCAATAAAAATATATTTTAAAAAATGTTAAACACTCATCCTGCATAGAACATTCCAACACATCCTTTGAGAAAGTCAATTACCAAAAATCCTCATGATTCATTGCACTGCAAAAGCTTATTTTAATCAGGATGTGATATGTATTATTATATATACTAGAGGCCCGGTGCATGACATTCATGCACTCAGGGGGGGTCCCTCAGCCCGGCCTGCGCCCTGTCGTTCTGGAGCCCTCGGCAGTTGGACATCCTTAGCGCTTCTGCTGCTGCATTCACCAGCCATGAGCCCAGCTTTAGGCTGAGCAGTGCTACCTCTGTGGGAGTGCACTGACCACCTGAGAGTAGCTCCTGCATTGAGCATCTGACCCCTAGTGGTCAGTGCATGTCATAGGGACCGGTCATTCCATTGTTCAGTCTATTTGCATAATAGCGTTTTATTATATAGGATACATTTCTTTTTTCAAAACAGATTTAGATTTATTAATTTTATCTCTAGATGTACATTGACTCAGGATTTTTAAAGAAATATACATGGTATTATAATTTCTGTTATAACAGTATAAAATAAAATATACTAGCAGTAATTTCTAGTGAAAACCAAATTTTAAAGTAAATTTAACAAGTATGTTTTCCAGCAGTCCCCAAGATAAATTCCATGATGATTATAATTATTCTGTTCTTTAACTAAGAAGGAAAACATCTACGTAGAATGGGTGAGGGAAAAGTTTAGCTCAGTTATCAGCATACAAACATTTTGATTTTTTTTCTGTAAATGAGCCTAGAATTTAGTTTCTGATTAGCAATCATGAAACATAAATCATGTGAGTTCATGACAAAAGATTAATGGGACCTGTTAACCTCCTTCCCCGTTTAAACCTGCTCTGTTTTTTAAACCTATGAGGAAAAGGGGATTTCCTATTTGTGGGATTTATTCCTCTTCCATGTTCAGCTTAGATAATATATATGGTTGAGCAGTGAGGGCAGAGCGTTCTCACATGATGTTAAAATTTGTTCAGTTTCCTCCCCATTAGACCACTGAAAATCGATGTTTGAATTATAATTCATAAACACCTATTTTATCAAGCTAAAAGATTGCTGTTTAGAGTGTAAAAATAACTTAAAGTTCAATGTGTTGACTAGTTAATAAACATTCATTTGCACAGATGGATATACATTTGTCCAAAACTCTCAATTCCATAATACGCCTCAATCATAGACCCATCAAAATAATTTATGTAACTTTGTCATTTTCTGTTAAGTTATGAAAGACTATAAGGAGCCAATTTATAACTTTGAAACTTATAAGGAGTTAGTGAATACACACAAAACCAAGCAAAACATGTAGCAACATAAAAATAATCCACTGTCAAAATTATTAAACATATTTTTAAAAAATATTTCTCCTCCAGACACAGAAAAAGCAATAAACTATTAGTTTTCTGGAACCTATACTACTAAAAGCTTTGAAATGGTCAGAAATAAAAATTGATCAAGTAACTACATAACAAAATTATTATTTATAAGATGTTCCCAGGCACTATAATAACACCCAAATGGCTCTGAAATTACAAACTGCTATTGAATAATAGTAATAATAGGTCTTTTTGTCTGCTCAAAAATATTATTCCCATTTTATCCTTAAATATTTAAAAGACTTCAATGATAAAACCATAGACCTAGAGTTTATTAACTAATCTTCTCTGGAGTGTAGCACTTATTTTAGAAAGTAGATAGATGATAGATAGATAGATAGATAGATAGATAGATAGATAGATGATAGACTGATAGACATAGTTAAAGTATAGATACTGAAGGCACCAAAGTTTTGCAATTCTGAAGCTTCCTTTTTGATATATTGATTTTAAGCTGTTTATCAAAAACAAGACCCCCCCTTTCCTACCCAAGAAATTTAGAAAGAAACCTGACTCAGGAAGATGTTAGGATGTTGCCTTAGCCTAATTTGAGTTGAATATAGTAAAAAAAGAGCTTAAGGCAGGGGTCTGTAAGCTAGATACCCACTGTGCCCCACTGTTTCTGAGTGCCTGGCAAGAATCACCCTGCCAGGTGTGTTTGGCTCTTCTTGCACTACATGTAAATCATCCCTTCTTACTTCTGAAATTTAATACCCCATTCCCTCACTTTCTCCTTTGTCCAACCTGTCTTATGTACCCAATGTTGCCTCACTGTCTTTGGAATTTCATGAAATCCTCATGCCTCTGTGAATTCCCCAGGTGCATGTAACAACATTTTGATTTTCTCCTGTTAATCTGTCCGTGTCAATTTGGTCCCACCTAGAAGAACTTAGAAGGTGGCAGGACAAGTATTAATACTTTTTTTTATTAAACCCCACCATACTGACAAGGAGAAAATCCTGAGATGTTCTAAATTAATGACAGTGTCGAGAGTGAGACAGAACAGCTAGCCTGCGCGTAGCTGTGGGCCAGCTGGCAGAAGACTGCTCGCACACCTGCCTATCTCTTGGAACTGCAGATTAATTTACAGATGTTTGTTTCCATGATTATCCACAAGAGAGAAGAGCCAGGCACCACGGGGCCCCAGGAGCCTCTGCCATCGGACGCTCTGCTTCGTGTTTATACAGTAACTTTCTGATCTGCTGCCCAGAACCAATCTACAGAGGTGGGCGCTTCTTCCTTGCTGACTCCTTGCACCTATCCCAGAGCTGGCCCGCTTCAGTGTCTCCCACCCCCTTCTGTCTCTAGCCCCCACAATACTGACAAGAGAAAACTGTCTTACAACCATCTCCTCCCAGCCCCTACTGGAGGTATAGAAGACACTCAACAACTCCAGGATAGCCTACACACTTGTCTTTTCCAACTAGCCATGCTGATGATGGTTTAGACTTCATGTCCAGGACCTGTCTTTTTCTTGCAGGCATTTTGGTTCAATAAAACCTTTCCTTGCCAAAACCAGTTTGGCTCGGTGGATAGAGCGTCGGCCTGCGGACTGAAAGGTCCCAGGTTCGATTCCAGTCAAGGGCATGTACCTCGGTTGCGGGCACATCCCCAGTGGGAGGTGTGCAGGAGGCAGCTGGTCGATGTTTCTCTCTCATCGATGTTTCTGGCTCTCTATCCCTCTCCCTTCCTCTCTGTAAAAAATCAATAAAAATATTTTTAAAAAAACAACAAAAAAAAACCTTTCCTTAACAAAAACATTTGGCTGTGAAATGTCCTTGTTTAACAATCATCCATATACAGTACACAGAGACAGTGACGTCATCTTGATTCATAAGGACCTGTCATATTTCCAGGCTACGTTTCATTTTTTGTACGGACTGTCCCATATTTCATTTACTTCTTCCTTTGGGAATAGTATTTGAGGGGGTCTCATTTGAAACATAAAGGGCTTACCAGGCTCCTTTACAATCTTGGGAGGGTGTAAACTTTATTTTTTTCTTTGTTTTCTCAACACCGTAGCCATTTTGAAAACTCTTTTTAGAGTTTTAGCCTCTTACTGCTCTCTGAGTTTATCAGACACTATTTTTAAGCATTTGCTTAAAGTGAAAAAGTGGTGCAAATGTGGGGTCCACTTCTCAGCAGTTCCTTTTCCTTGGAAATCCTGGCACCTTAATTCCAGACTGGCTTGAATAGCTCTGAGTACCAATGTTTGGCTCTCTGTCTGGGGGAGACAGATACAACTCTGAACCATCATAATCAGCTAAACCTCTGCATTTCACAGAGCTTACAGACTGGCAAATGCTTGAAGCAGAAAACTGACAGAGAGCGTCAGGCCTGTATAATCAGTAACTCATTCTATTCCTCTTCAGCCTCAGGGTCCATCGCACACACCATGGCCATCACAGCTGCCTTGATTGCTGCTGGTATTAATCAAGGCTTAGATCCTTTCAAAAGCTGATCTTCTGTCTGATTTTATCATTTTTCTCAGAAGCAGGCTTTTTCTGAACCAAGCTACCACTTTACATCCAGTGCTGGAAGTCAGACTAATACGTAGGTGAAAAATGATTACTCTCTGGAGAAAATAAGCTTTAGAAAGTAAGCATGTGGATTAGTGCTAAAAAAAAAAAAAAAAAAACAACTCTTTTTTTTGTGTTCCACCAAAAAAAATTTAGTATCTTCAATAAAAGAGGGAGATACTGTTTTCAAAATAAGTCAGATAAGGTGTGACCTCTCTCAGAGTAGTAGTTTGAATTAAACAGCTTTCAAGTTTTCTCTTATGTTCCTTCTTATAAGACTTTACTGTATCAAAAATTTGCTTTTTAAAAAATATATTTTATTTGTTTCAGAGAGGAAGGGAGATGGAGAGAGAGATAGAAACATCAATGATGAGACAGAATCATTGATTGGCTGCTTCCTGCACACTCCACACTGGGGATCAAGTCCACAAACCTGGGCATGTGCACCTGACTGGAATAGAATCTGGGACTCTTTGATCCAAAGGCCAATACTCTATCCACTGAGCTAAACCAGCATGGGCAAAAAAATTACTTTTATTTTACCTTTATTTTTTAATCCTTACCCAAGGATATCTTTATTGTTTTTTTTTTTTTAGAGAAAGGAAGGGAGAGAAAGAGAGAGAGAGAGAGGGAGAGAGAGAGAGAGAGAGAGAGAGAGAGAGAGAGAGATCCATTGCCTCCCATACATGCCCTGACTGGGGACTAAATCCACTACTTTTCAGTGTGCAGAAAAATGCTCCAAACAACTGAGCCATATTGGCCAGGGATTTATCAAACTTTTTTTTAGGAGAGCCTGGTTGGCAAGGCTCAGGTGATTAGCATCAACCTATGAACCAAGAGGTCACAGTTCAATATGCCTGGATTGCGGGCTCAATCCCCAGTGGGGTGCATACAGGAGGCAGCCAATCAATGATTCTGTCTCATCATTGATGTCTCTATCTTTCTTTCCCTCTCCCTTCCTTTCTGAAATCAATAAAAATATATTTTTAAAAAATTTAGGAGAAATATGGGACTTCACATTTTTTCTATGCCTTGAAAATAAATAGTTCTGTATCCCATGCTTTCCCAGTGTGCATGACTACTTTGAGTATTTTGTTAAACCATATGGCATAAAATCTACTGAATATTAAAACAATGAATTGTGAGTCATCTTTCATTGAAATAGTATCATGCTCATAATTTCTACATTATGATCAAATGAAAACTAAGATTTTTTTTACAGCTATGTGGAAAAGAAATAAAACCTGTATATTAATGAAGTCACAATGCCCATAATTTCTGGAAAATGTATTCTTACCAACAGAGCTAAGCTTTTTTGTTTTGTTTGTCTGAGAAATATATATTTCCATATATTTTCCATGCAAAAAGTGTCATAACTTCAGACCGAAGTGATAGTCATCCCATTGTTCTCTATTTTCTTAGTCTCTAAAATCATTTATTTTTACATGAAACCCATGTTTTTTTTAAATATGAATGAATAAATATGGTATTTTCTTAGCTCTGCATTTGTAAAAAAATTTTCCTTATTTGATATGTGTTACTTTCCATCTTCTGCCTTGTTTTGCCGATATCCCTCACCCAGCCAGGTAACTCAAGTTAAAAGGTATAAAGTTATAAATAAGCATTCCTAAAGGTATTCATATAAACACATACTCATCCCTAAGGATATTTTTCATGTTTATTTTTCAAAAATTAAATTACATCATAACATTTTTTGATTCTCTAGAATACTAATTAGGTGTGGTTAAGCATTTTGTCAGCTTTGTTTACTAGTTTATCTCCAGAACCTAGAACAGAGTCTCAACAGCTCTTTCCATTAGCCTTTCCGCATTGATGGAGCATCAGCACCATCCAGTACCTTCACATGAGCCACATGTGGTCACTGAGCACTTGAAAGGTGCCTAAGGGAAATAAAGGGCTGGATTCATAATTTTACTTAATCGTAATAAAATATTTAAATCTAATAACTTAAATGTAAATGACATATTTATAGACTACAACGTTGGACAGTGTGAGTCTAGAAAATGTGTTCAGTAAATATATACTAAATACACAAATATATTTAGTTATTTTATTTTCAGAGTTAACTACAACTTAAAAATCCTCAGTCTAATTGGCCTTTCGTTGGCATTTATTTTAAAAATCTATATCCATTTCATTTTGTGCTTTGCTTACTTATTTTTGTGACAATAAACTACCTATAATAATAAAAGCGTACTATGCTAATTAGAGTGGATGCCCTTCTGGATGACCTTCCAGACAAAGCCGCAGTGTTGGGGGCCAAGGCAGAGGCAGCCACGGGTGGAGGGGGCTGAGGCAGCTGAATTTCATGCATCGGGCCTCTAATGTAATAAATAACGGTGCATGTATAGCTTCAAGCACTGGAACTTTTTTTCTATAGAATAGATTCCTAGGAGTGGGGTTATAGAAAAAGTATTTATTTTAATAAATACAAAGACTGTTGCACAGATTATTTTTAATAATATTTTTGGAATGTGCATTTAAACTAACAATGATAGATGTTCTCTTTCTAAATTTTTATCTACCTGTCAAAGATACAGTGGTAACCAATTGTGACTTTATTTGCATTTCTATGACTACTAGAAAGATTGAAGAACTTAATATTTTTTGAGACATATAAATAAACTCATCTGTGAATAATTTTTCACACACTTTGCCCATTTCTCTATTGTGCTGCTTACTAACTTCTTGCAAATATATAACATTTTTTCTTTGTACATAATGCTATCATATAAATGCCGTCTATTTCCAAATAATCTCTTCTTGGTCACTCATCTAATTGTTTCTAGTCCAACAAAATATTGACTTGATTGTGGTGTCTTTGTAGTGGTTCTGAATACCAAAGCCATCCATCAATAGTCTTTACTTTTGAACAGTTGTGGTGTCTCTTTTTCTATAAAATTTTAGGTGGTTTTATTTCTCCCAAAATACTGGTGTGCTTTTAATTAAATTTCATTAATTTTTTTATATCTGAGAGTTATTCATTTTATACAATTGACTTTTTATCATATTAAACTTTTACATTATAAAACATGAAATGTTTCTATTTCTTGCAAACTTGTTTTATTCCACTTTCACATATTGGGTCACTTTCTACTACCACTCACTTTTTGCTCTCATTTTTCATGATTTGTTCATCCCTTAACCAGCTTAATAGCCATGGCTAATTGTTTTAGTCACTCTAATGCTTTGAATTTCTGTTCTATCTCTATCTACTCTGCCATTGTCTCATTTCGTTATTTCCCCTTGGCATAACCTCAACCTGGTACATCCACCTTCCCACCTGTGTGTCTCTGACCCTGTACCATTGTGGTTAAATAGAAGAAAAAGGACATTCACACTGAGGGTCCTCTGGGTAAATGTTATGTCTTCCCATGCACAGCAAGGTTTTTGACATCATCAGCATTTATACAACCTAGAGGCCTGGTGCATGAAATTTATACACTGTGGGGTGAGGGGTCCCCTAGCCTGGCCTGTGCTCTCTCACAGTGCAGGAGCCTGCAATCAATCACCCCAAAGAGGTAGGCTCCATCCACCCATCTGGAGCTCCTCAATGGATTGCCCAAAAGAGGTAGGCCAGAGCTGTGGCACTTGCCTCTGCACCACATGGAGCCACGGGACCCCTGGCCTCACTGTGCAGAGTCACGGAACCCACCCACCCACGTGCACACACAGTCCTGCCCACCAGTGCATGCCCATTGCGCACGCTGCCTCCTGGTGATTGCTCGTTACAGCATGAGGGCGTCACGATCACATAGGCTTTTATTAATAGGATATCTTTATTTTTTAACTCAGTACTTGTTCCTGAGTAAAATGTTTCCCTAGCTTACTCAGAGTGAATTTACAAAGCAGCCTCCATCAATCTGTTTCATTTCTGAACTCTCTCCTAATACATTCGCTCTTACATGCTCTGTTCCAGAAAAGTGAAACACAACACCCCATGCATGCTTGACTGCCATCATGCTTGAGTAATATTCATCACAATATATCCTTGTTTAACTTCCTCAGTTATTTTAATGTCTTCATACTTCTCAGTCTAATCAGGCCATTGAGTTTTGAAAAGCATTCCCTGCATATGGTAGGCAGAGTTCTAAGATGTTTCCCAGAATTCCCACCCCTTGGTGCACACTGCCTCTGTTATCTCTTCCCCTTGAATGTGGGCCCGACTTTTTAATCTGGGATCTTTGCAAGACTTTTGCATCTCTCTCCCTTGTTTCATCTATGAGATATTGCTAAGATGCATAAGACATTTAATTTTATATCACTGTTTGAATGTCTTGGTATCTGTTCTTTCTCTTTTACAGTTTACCATTTATTATATAAATAACATTTACAAAATCTCTTTAATTACCAATTACACCAGGATGATGTACATTGTGTATTTTTTAATCTATACATGCTTTATATAAAGAGAGGAGAAGTAGAGAGAGAAAGAACTACAGAGATAAAATAGTAGAATAGGAGTTACAATTTTAAAAGAAGTGAGGTCTGGAAATACAGATGTGACTCAACTTCATGTATGTGTGGAAGTCATGAATGCATTGCTTCATTGTGGATTGAAATAGAGAAGAGGAAGAGCGTGCTGACATCAGACATTGTTGGAAGTGAAAGAGTAGGAGTTAAATATTAACTATGTTTTAAAACTTATTACACAGAAAAATAAATGCTATATTCATTACTAAGATGTAAGTTTAGGGTTTTCCCACCAACAAATGAAATAATTAGTATGAGTGATTAAATTTCTTCTTTTGACTGAGTTTTAAAACAATATTAGCAAAAAAGAGATTATCTTCAATTTATGAAGACTTGGAAGAAATGGAAGGCCATGAAATGTATTTTCTGTCATTCATAAGATAAGAAGGGATGGCAATGTACAGTTAGAGGTCTAAGCTCCAAGAAAATAGTCTGTATCAATGACGTTTATTTATTTCTTTATTTTTGTAATGTCGAGATTATGAAGATACATTGTCAGGATTCCAACTTTATTGTCACCATTTATTACCTGTGTGACCTCAGGGTTGTTACTTAACCTAAGTTCCAATTCTTTTCATCTGTAAAGTAGGATGCTAAAGACTTTTTGTTAAGGTTAAAACAGATCATTCTTATAATGTCCTTAGTATAAAGCCTACCTCATCTTTGTGGTTCAATAAATGTTACATATTATTACCATTATAGTTTAAAACCCAATTCAATCCAATGTTTTTTTCCTATGTTTTTAGCAAAAAGATACTGAAAAACTATATAATAGAAAACTCAATATGTACATTTTCAAGCATAACTTTTCCAAGAGACAACATTGAGAGAACAGACAGCTTGTATGTGAATTTTTTATTGTCATTGTGTAGTTATGGCTACAGTGTTTACATGCTATATTGTAAAAGTTATGATGCCAAAAGTAATAATATTGGATAGAGAAGTAATTACTCGGGTAAGAACATGTAAATGATCTGTTGGTTCTTCTAACTCAGCCAGATCCTTGAATAAACCAGTACCATCTGTGCCTCTAAGGAAAAAGTGCTCCAAGGGTGTGACCAAAAATCAGACCTGTTCTACTCACTAGATCTCTGTATGTTGTCTTATTAATATGCAAAAAGCATAGTATCTTTACCAGGGATTGAATTAAATGAGATGTTTTGCCATACATGGATAGCACGAGCATCATTGTAAACCTACTTGAATCAGGGTATTCTTTTATGTGTTAACTATCCTATGAACTGGAGGTAAATTGCTGAACAAGAAACAATAAGTCGCCATCCTTGGTGGGTCTGTGCTTGGTGGAAGTACAAGTTAAACAACTAGGGGTGATGCCATTTCCCAGGCTCATTCATGAACATCCGAAGAGAGAGAGTCTGATCCCAGAGGGCATCAGTTATTGGGATGAGAAGTGAAAAATAGGAAGATGGGTAAAATATTTCATGCCAATCTTTCTCTTCTCTCGTTCAGAAATTTCCAAAATATGATTCTTCTGGTTACTGATCTTAAGTTCCTGTGCTTCTGTAGGTTAAATTGTGTGGCCCTGATAGAGACGATTTATATAACTCGGTCAGTCATAGAGCAGGCTGTAACAGAGTGAGTCCAGGTTGCCAGGTTGCCAGGTTTCCAGGGAGAAATGAGGGGCTGGGGACTGAGTGAATGTGTGATTTGTAAGACAAGTGGAAAGTGGAAACTGGGACATAGACAAATTTCACCTACTTAGCTGTTTGTCTTTGAGAGAGTTAGAAGAAAAAAAAAAGAGGACAACTTGGTAAAATGCCATGCAGTGGAAAAAACACTTACTAATGGAAATAGTCTTTAATTTTTAATTTAATAGCTATTCTAGGAAGATTGTAGAGAAGTCACTTTGGTATTTTGTAATGGAAAAATATTGTCATGTGCATCTAGAAGTGGTTATTATTCTGCTTTAATGCTATGGAAACTTACTGGCAAATCAGTTGATTTTTATTAGGGAAAGCATGACTAATTTAGTTTTCTACATGCTAATATACATAGGTAGTTTGAGATAATAAGATAATGTTTAAGGTACCTTGATTTGTGGGACCACAACACATATGCAAATTATAAGTAATACCCCGGGTCTCAAAATAAGTAATTTTCTAAAAGGTTGCATTTTCTTATAAATTAGAACATATCCTATCTAATAAAAGATAAAAAGGGTAATTAACTGTATCTCTGCTACACTTCCCATTGGCTAATCAGTGAGATATGCAAATTAACTGCCAACAAAGATGGCGGCCGGCTACCACGCAGCTGAAGCGAGCAGGAGGCTTGCTTCCTCCAGTGATGGAGGAAGCCAAGGTCCCCCACCTGCTGCGGCCTGGCTCTGAGCTCTGAAAGCAACAGCTCCAAAAGCAAGAAAGTTTCAACTATAGAAGCTAAACAAACCCCAGATACCTGCTTTCAGCCAACCGCAGCCTCAGAGCTGGGAGTGCCAGTGACGGCAACAAAGTTTCAATTATAGAAGGTAAATAAATCCCAGAATAAAAAAAAAAAAAAGAAAAAAGGGAGAGGTCTTGAGCTTCAGTTGCTGGCCAGCCTGAAAACAGCCCTCAGCCCCTCACCCAGACTGGCCAGGCACCCCAGTGGGGACCCCACCCTAAAAGGGGTGTGACCAGCTGCAAACAGCCATCAGCCCCTCACCCAGGCTGGCCAGTCACTCAAGCAGGACCCCCACCCTGATCAGGGACACCCTTCAGGACAAACCAGCAAGACCTCACCCGTGCACCAAGCCTCTATCCTATATAGTAAAAGGGTAATATGCAAACTGACCCTAACAGCAGAAAGACTGGGAATGACTGGTCACTATGACACACACTGACCACCATGGGGCAGATGCTCAGTGTAGGAGCTGCTCTCTGGTGGTCAGGGTACTCCCACATGGGGGAGCTCTGCTCAACCACAAGCCTGGCTGATGGCTGCCAGTACAGCAGTGGTGGTGGGAGCCTCTGCTGCCTCCTCAGCAGCGTTAAGGATGTCTGACTACAGCTTAGGTCTGCTCCCCACTGGGAAGTGGACATGCCCTGAGGGCTGCCAGACTGCCAGAGGGATGTCTGATTGCAGTTTAGGCCCAATCCCCTGGGGAGCAGGCCTAATCTAGGAGGTGGTCATCCCTCGAGGTGTCCCAAACTGTGAGAGGGCACAGGCCGGGCTGAGGGACCCACCCCCCCAAGTGCACAAATTTTTGTGCACTGGGCCTCTAGTCTATATAACAAAAGCCTAATATGCAAATTGTATATTGGGTAGACACTCAATGCAGGGGCTGTCCCCTGGTGGTCAGTGCACTCCCACAGCCAACCTCCCGTGGCCGGCCAATCTCCCACGGTCCCTCTCCCCCAGAGTGGGTGAGACATCCCGATCAGCCCTGATCACTGGCCAGGCCAAGGGATCCCACCTGTGCATGAATTAGTGCGTGGTCCTCTAGTGTACAATAAGCAATTACTTTCCTTTTGGTTGTTATTTTAAAATTTTGTCATCTGATAATTCCATTTTTTTAAACAAGCTATAGTTGTTATTTGCATACACCTAGTTCATTTTTAATATTCAGGGAATGTAATTATCCAATAAGATCTATTTTGACAGCAATCCTTGGTAATAGTGAAATCCGTGAGGAAGACGGAAAATAAATAATCAAGTGCAATTTTGGCCTTGGTATGAAAGGGAGTCCACCACTGCTGTGTCATAGGTAGCAGCAGTCACACCAGAGTGTAAATGTGCTTATTCTCCTTGAAAATATTTGATGGTAAGTAGACAATTATGGATTCTATTTGTTTTTGGAGACTTGAATACCACTCAAAAAAAACAAAGAAAAACAACAAAGTAAAAGAAAAGGAAAGGACTTCAGGCTCTTATCCACAAGGTCAGTAGGCAACATAAATGCTGTTCAAACTCGACACAAAAGAATGATTCTGGTGCTGGTTTCAAGGAAAGGAGAGCAAAATCAGAATAAATCAAAGAAAAAAACAGAAACTTAAGCCTTCCTATTTCTTGAAGCACTGGTGCAGGTGCACAACTAATGTGAAAGAGGCTTCCTCTCTGGCTAAGTCACATAGTAGCTATGAGACCCGGGGCAGGCTATTTACTTTTCCAAGTCACAGTTTCTTCAAGTGTTGAATAGGCAAAGTACTGTGATGTCTGAGGCTGTTTCAACAACATGAGCAGAGCCCTGTTGCAGTGCTTAGACGGGGCTCTCACATCTACTTGTATCAATGAGAGAGAAGAACCTCTTTGCCAATAGGGAACTTGAAATATGTTTCCAGACAAAAAGAGATATGCACATTACAGCAAAGGTCCAACCTCTAAAACCTAGAGTTGTGGTTCACTAAAGGTGAGATACCCATGCTCCACGGATACTGGAGAAAGCCTTCATCTACCTGGGCTGTAGAGAGTCTGGTCTGGGATTTCTGGAGAGGAGGGTCTTTGGAGCCTCTGATGCTGCCAGAGCTACAGAAGTTGTGTTGCATCCTCTCGGAAGTAGAGAAAGGGGCGAGAGAGCCAAAGGCCCATTGAGTTGTGAGAAAGGAGCTGAAGAAACTGACTAGCTGATCTCTGTACCAAATGTACTGATATTTACAGAAAGCCAAATGGAGAGGGAAGGGTCCTTTCCTGGGCTTGGTAGGGTGTGGAGGTGAGGAAGGGTAGGGTGTGGAGGTGAGGAAGGTCGAGAGAGGACAATAAGGCTGCCTGAGAGGAATGTATGTACTACATTGACTTATCGTCACATGGCTGGGCCGGTGAGTGGTGGGGAAGCTGTAGACCTTGGGCTAAAACCCTCTTGATTAAAATTAAGCCTTTTATTTTTCCTGTAACTGCTTTGGCTCAGTGAAATCAAGAGTGACATAGAAAATGTTTCCTAGCCGTATGTTCTGTTTTGAATGGGTCAAACTGTTTGAAAACCATTGTCGACATACAGGAGGGCAGATAAGAATCGTTTTGAAGAAAGACAAAGAGAAGAATGCCATTTCAGAGTCTAGTTGCTTTTTCCTCAGCAGGGTTTATTCTTGACTTACCTGGCAAAAAGGATAATGCATGGATGGGAGTTTTTTGTGTTTTGCTTGTTCTGGTGTGCTTTGTTTTGTTCTGTTTTTCCTTTTGATTGCAGCCTTTTCTTCTTGTTTTAAAGTAGCCAAATATTGTATTCTTTATTTTCTTTTATTCTATTGTGTAAGCAATATCAAAGTAGTGCTATTAAAAAACACACACACAATTTATATTCACAAATCTTATAAACATACTCCTCTGTAAGGTAATGCTATGGACTATTGAGAACTGAGTCAGGGTATCTACTTAGACTTCTAGACTGGGACAGGCCTTGGAGATTACTTAGTACAGTAGTTTCCACCTCTGGCTGGACATTGGAAAAAACAGTTGAAAGCACATCTCTGTGTGGATCTCAGGTTTTCTCCAAGTGATTCTGATCTAGATTGGAAACCAGGGTCCAGCTGGTGTGGCTCCATGGTTGAGCATAGAACCATGAACCAGGAGATCTCGGTTTTATTCCCAGTCAGGTCACTTGCCTGGGTTGCAGGCTCGATCCCTAGTATGGAGCATGCAGGAGGCAGCCAATCAGTGATTCTCTCTCATCATTGATGTTTCTCTCTCTCTCTCTCTTTTTCTCTCTCTCTCTCTCTTTTTCTCTCTCTCTCTCTCTTCCTCTCTCTCTCTCAATTAAATAAAAACATATTTTTTAAAAAAGAAACTTATAAGTCTAGCAGTTTCTCTCTTTAGATTGGAAACCAGGGATATAATCCATCTTCTATACCTGACATTTTGGGAAACTACAACCCCCAGAGGTTTTTTCACTTAATGTTACCCAATTAGTAAACAGCACATCTGTGACTAAAGCCATCTTTTCTGAAATCCAAATAAGAGACCTGAAGAAATAAATCATGAGTATAAAGATTGACAGTATAGTTCATGCCTGAAAAAAAATTAATATTTAAGCTCATCTCTTGTTTCTGGTTTTGTTCACCAATGAACTGACTAATTTACATACTCTGGTTCTTATTCATCAAAGAGTTAACTTTTTTCTAGGCCCAGCACTGTGCGAGTTAGTGAGTGTGTGTAATTATGCAGCATATGGAATAGTTGAATCCATTCCTGAGTGCGCTGCTTTGTATTCCTTGTAATGCCACTCATTATTCTATTTGACTTTAATTGTGTTCTTAGGTGGATATGTTAAAGATTAATGATGCATTTAGCCTAAATCAAGACTTACAGAGATGTGAAGATAAAAAACAGAGTAGAAGCTATAACAGTTAAAGGTTTTTTTGTGTGTTTTTTTCCTTTTGGAGGGACCATATCTTGAGGATTTTATGTGAAAAATTTAAGTGGCTATAGTCAATCTCTTAGTGGTGTTATTATCCCATACCTGTGCCATAAAGCTGATCTTATCACTCTGCCATCCTACTTGGAAATATGTAATGAGCTGGTGTGCTGCGGGAGCTGTTATTCAGCTCAATAGGTTGGCTTTAATTGAGCAGGGTGTGCACATAATATTTACATTGGCTTAATAGGAAAAATATGACTTCCCACTTGATGTCAAATAAGATGTGAGTCTTCTCACAAGGAAATACGGGTCTAAGTTCCAGGACAAGACTTTCTAATGGAACTGATATTGACAGGCTTTTCTGGTCAAGATGGCAGAGTAGGTCAATGCAGTTCTGGAATCCTGCCAGGACCAGATAAAAATTAAATTACAACTAGCCTGGCCAGTGTTGCTCAGTGGTTGAGCACTGACCTATGCACCAGGAGGTCACAGTTCAATTTCTGGTCAGGGCATATGCCTGGGGTTGCAATTTCAGTCCCCAGTGTAGAGTGTGCAGGAGGCAGCCAATCAATGATTCTCTCTCATCATTGTTGTTTCTAGCTCTCTCTCCCACTCCCTTCCTCTCTGAAATCAGTAAAAATAAATTTAAAAAAATTAAATTACAACTAAACTACAAACGACCATCACTGAGGACCACCTGAAGACTAGTTGAACAGAGGCTGTGAAGAAGCCATGCTGAGACTGATAGGAGGGAAGGAGATGCCGAATGAGGTGGTCCACACCCAGGTGTGGCAGTTAAAAACCAGGAGGGATATCTTCACTGCAGAGGTCCCACTTGAGCATCCAGGGGTCACAGCCCACACCAGGCTTTCCAGCCCAGGGTTCCAGTGCCGGGAAGAGAAGTCCCCATAACTTCTGGCTTTGAAAACCAGTGGAGATTGTGGCTGCTGGAGTTCCAGGTGTTCCTCATACAGCACCCACACTTGGACTACTAGGACTCATGCCCTCTGAGCCCCATTGCTGGGGCAGCAGTTAAAATGTTCTAGGGACATACAGAAGAAAATGAGTTGTCTCGCTTTAAAGCGAGGGCTGGAGGCCCTCCTAGACCGAAGTGCTGGCAGATACCGCCTTTGCTGAAGCCCTCCCTTGCATGTGTGAAATGTGCGCCGCACTCTCCGACTCCCCTCCTTCTCTCTGTCTCTCAACTCCTCCTCTCAGTCTCAGAATGAAACATCTGAAATCTCCAACCAGATCTAGACTAACTGATGCACACTTGCATCACTTGTTACGACTAGCAGTGACAAATATGGAACCGGACATTGACCATCTCATTAGCCAAAAGCAGGCCCATAGTTCCCATTGAAATACTGGTAAGTTAGTTGATTTAACTTTACTTGTTCTTCATTTTAAATATTGTATTTGTTCCCGTTTTGTTTTTTTACTTCAAAATAAGATATGTGCCGTGTGCATAGGAATTTGTTCATAGTTTTTTTTTAAATTATTCCGGCCCTCCAACGGTCTGAGGGACAGTGAACTGGCCCCCTGTTTAAGAAGTTTGAGGACCCCTGATATAAAGTGTATGTGCTGAATGAACTAAGTCAGAGAAAGACAAGTGCCATATTCTTTCACATATATGCAAAATCTAATAAAGAAAATAAAAAACAAGCAATATAGAAGCACACTCAAAGGTACAGAGAACATTTTTATGGTTGCCAAATGTGAAGGGGGGTAGGGTGATGGATGAAATGGGGAAGGAATTAAGAAATAAAAATAGTCATGGGGATGTAAAGTACAGCAGAGAGAATATAGTCAATACTATTGTAATAACTATGCATGGTGCCAGATGGGTCTAGATTTAGCAGGGTAATCACTTCATACATTATATTAATTTGTTTAAATACTGGAGTATATACTTGAAAATAATATACTGTACATAAACTAAAAAAAATAAAATAAAAACAAAGGCACAATTTTGACAAGCTCTAGGTAGAAATGGAGCTACAACATAATCAACATATGCAATAATAGATGAACAAAAGGAGGTCAGACACCTTTCTGATGGATAAAATAAATAAATTGGACTTATTATGATAATTAAAATAATTATGATAATAATAAAGTATCAGTGGCAGCAGGAGCAAACATATTTAGCACTGACAGTGTGCCTGGCACTCTCGTAAGCTTTTTCTATATATCAATTCATTCAAATGTCCACAATAATCCTATAAAATAGTATTATACTCAATAAAAAAATTGCTACAATTGCATCCTCTTCCTAGTAATGGCCTTTTTGGTTGAGCGTTACAGAAGATTCCCAAAGATTCTAGACTAGCCATGGCATCTACTTTTATCATGTACAGATAACAACTTTCCAAGCTGTTTTTCCCTTCATGTAAATGCTTTGCCAGCTCTCTTAGGGCATATATTTGAATTTCTTTAGTCTTTGGAATGAAATTTGATCTTGTGGAAAAGAAATTAAAAACTGTTTCTAAGCATTGATATAGCTTTCAAAATACATCTCACAGATTTTGTTGTTGTTTTGAAACAGCATGGTGCCAAAATATGCTGCCAATTTTTGAAAAGATGCTATGCGGAAATATATCGAACTAATGGTATAGAAGATTCATATCTCACCATATATACTTTGTTCTTCTCGGCTGTTAAGTGGTGCCAAAACCCCAGGGTTGTACATTTGTCAAATAAATTGACAGAGATACTGTGGCAATAGGATTTGACAAAACAACACATTCATTCCTTTGCTGATTCAAGTTGCCTTGTTGTGCTAAGTCTATTTCACTTTCTTGAACTCTTTCACTGAGTCAGTAACATTATAAAGTCAATATAAATAACTAAATAAAGATGATTTAGTACGTTCAAGGGGGCTATGAATATAAGGTCTCATATGAAAGTGTTTTGTTTTGTTTTCCTTTCAAGACAGACATGCCTGTGTTCAAACTGCTTCAAAAATGTATATTAGTTGCCATGGCTGCTTCCCCCTACATTGTTTATAGACTTACAAAAGGTAGTCAGACCTACCTTTTCCATTCAATCTTTACTTTCAAATATTATAAATATTATTTTGTCAGGGTTATGCATAAAGTAACAAAAACAAATTAATAAATTCCCAAAATTTTAAGAGGAAGGCTTTAAAATATGTTTGAATTTTTTTGTTTGGAATTTTTCTTTTCCCCCCCAAAATTTCTTTTTGGCTTTATAAACTCTTTATTTTAAAGAGAAATGAACTCAACCTGCCATACATTTTCTAAGTCTTATAACTTTCACCAAATGATCATAAACTCACTGTAGGAATTATACCTTCATGATCTGAGATTCTAACATCGCACAAGGAGGCAGATTTTGCTGCTTCATTATATGGTGGGTTAAACCTACTCACCCTCAGGTCTACGCTCAAAACTACGGGAAAGCTAAGCACACTCATTTATTTATAATTTATAATTAAATGTCAGAGACTTAATCCCCACTAAGGAGCAATGCAAGAGCCAACTGATCGATGTTGTGCTATCATCACATTGATGTTTCTCTCTTCCTCTCCCTTGCTTCTCTTTAAAAATCAATAAAAAATACATTTTTTTAAAAAAACCACCTAAAATTGATGTATTCCCCCTCTCTTATTTTAAAAATCCAGCTCAGGAAGATCATTTTGGCATAGGATGATATGTATGTCTTAGAATATATGATTTCCAGACATCATGGTAATACTATCTAAGTTTCTATGAAGTAAGACAGCCTTTAATTTTCTGTGTCATTATCACTAAAACCATGAGTGTTGAAAGGGGATTTCGTTGCTATTAACTTGTGCCAGGAACTTGGTGTTTAGAAAGGAGGATGCCAGTTTCAGCATAGATTCTAATAGAAAGGCCATTGATATAATCATATATTACAAAATATAATTAACATAATGTAACATGATTAATAGAAAAGTATTTTAATAAAAATCCCATTAATTAACTTTTCACTAGATGTCATTAAATAAGTATAGGCTAGAAACTGCCTTAAGAGATGGAAAATAGAGATTGGATATAGATGGGATCCGATAACATGATAACACAATTACAGGATAACATAGTAAGAGTTCAGATGGTAGCATAACACCTGAAGGAGCCTCCCCTTCTTTAAGGTGTAACACTGTGCACATGAATCAGATCTAATCTTTGAGAAATGCCTTTGGCAATGCAAACATTTACTTTTTATTATAGTTCTCCATTATGGTCTGAGCATTAATCTATAGTTATTATTCTAATCAATAAATCTTGTAAGAGATGTAGCAAAATTGGTATTCAGTAATATTCACACAAGCAAAATGCATGGTTACCAGTAATTTCAAAAATTCTGGTCCAGACAACACTAATGACATTGAAAAATATTCAAAATGTATCAATGGAATCTCCAGTTAGCTCAGATTTGTTTAATGGTTTAAAAATAAACATGCAAATATAGAACCGGTGCTCCAAAACTTTTAAGGTCTCAGGTAACTGAACTTAGGTGTACTTGCTAATCAACACTCTCAGTTTGCACTCTTGGAAAAATGATAAAGATGAATGAAAGAGATGACTCTATCAAACCTGCAACAAAATAGACTCTGTTCTATCTTCCAAACCAAATGAAACATCCTCAAAGCAGAAGTCATATTTCCTGTACAGTGGAGTTATCCCTAACATCTAGCATATTGTCTGGCTTATGTTGTCATTTCAAATATAACCCAACTTTTAGGAGGATCTGCAGTTCCTATGACTAAAAAAAAAACTCTTAAGGAAAACATGATGGACCTGTGATCAATTCCAGAGGAGGGTCCAACTACGTGGTGGATGGCCAAGATCAACACTATGCCAAACACAAAAATATAAGTTTAAATACTTCTGCCCATTGGCTCTTACAGTCAGAGTTGCCAAGGAAAACAAGAATCAAACACAGGACAGAACAATGTTTCACTTACACAGAAAAGCTTCGACTGTGGTTGTTGGTCCCAGTGGCCAGCAGGTCTGTCCTAGAAGATCAAATCACTAGGCACACCCCTCTCAGGCTGTAGCAAAAAGACCCTGTCCTCTCCCCAGAGAGCAAAGACGTAGCAGTAGAGGTTGCCCAGGTGAGATAGGATCACACGCTTACATAGAACAAAATGCACTTACTCTTAGGTCAAATTTTATTATGCTTTGCAAAGCACCAGGACTAGAAAGGGAAACATAATCTATCCAGATCTACAGATCGATTTGTATAATGCATTTGATTTTGTAGCAACTCAATAGAAAAGAATAATAAGCTTCTTGGTTGAAACACCAGCCATAAGCCTTACACATGTCCACCATCTGCTTCAACTTATTAAAAAAAAAAAACATATTAATAAGAAGTCACACCGCCCAAACCGGTTTGGCTCAGTGGATAGAGCGTCGGCCTGCAAACTGAAGGGTCCTGGGTTTGATTCCAGTCAAGGGCATGTACCTTGGTTGCAGGCACATCCCCAGTAGAGGGTGTGCAGGATGCAGCTGATCGATGTTTCTCTCTCATTGATGTTTCTAACTCTCTATCTCTCTCACCTTTCTTTCTGTAAAAAAAATCAATAAACTATATATTTTTTTAAAAAGTCACACCATTACATACCTTCTATCTCACTGTGGTGTAGTCCTAAATGAGGTGAGAGACATTTCAGGATTGGATAGAGGTTTCTGCTTTAAATACAAGCATGATGTTTTTAGGTATTTTCAAATTGAGACACTTGAAATTGAGTGGTAGAAACAGTTTGTTACAGCTCTGCATGAGCCCTTTATGTGTGGTGATGAAGAAAGATAGAGATATTGTAGAGACAAGGCCTGCGGTATCATTTAGTCTTTATTTCTCCAGGTAATAATTATCAATGCTATGGCATTTGTAATTAAATTCAAAGACCACTGGGAGTCATAATCCACTTAATTGCAAGCTGGGGAAATGGAGCATAAGCGATGAGATCATCTGGATCACCTAGATATGCTAAGTAGACAGGAGACTAAGGAAAGCTGCTCACTCCTTCCACACTCTGCCCTCCTCTCTTCTCCACCTCCTCACAAACCCAGCCAAAATTTTTGAAATTACTAGTGACCAATCTAAAAGTTTGCCATATATCATATTAGAAAACAATTTGACATTAATGTCTAAATGTTTTCACTAATTGAAAACATTAAAAACTGTCACTGGAATTGAAAATAAAAGTATTTACTGAGAAATGCAGGTAAACCATTGAAGTTGTAATTAGAAGTAAGTATTTATTATGCTATCAACCCACATTTAATGCTTTTATAAATGTGCTTTTATTCAGTTACTTTCCATTAAATTTCATCAGTCCTGAAATATGTAAAATTCATACAACATTATATGGTCTACATGTGTATGAAATAGCCCCATAAAACTGCCTTGTTTGGTATTAGAATTATTTTCACACAGCTTCTTTTGAATGCCCAGGTAAAAATCTCCTGATTAAATTATTATACATTTTTAAATTTTTCTCAGTTTTTGACAAATATATTTTTATTAATTTCCCAGAGGAAGGGAGGAGAGAGAGATAGAAACATCCATGAGGAGAGAGAATCACTGATTGGCTGCCTCTAGCATGCCCCACACTGGAGATCAAGCCCACAACCTGGGCCTGGGAGTCGAACCATGACCTCCTGGTTCACAGGTCGACGCTCAAACACTGAGCCATGCATGCTGGGTTAAATTGTGTTTTAATAGTTGCAAACTATGGATAACTTCCTCCCAAACTGCTTGATCTTAGTGAACAAAATGTCCCCAATAGTAATATCTGCATTTTCCAACATAAAAAATTAAATAATTTTATTAGATCTTGTTTATTGTTATTGTCACTTTAATTACTGAAACCCAGTGGAATTTAGGTTAAAGAAAAAAGGTATTTTATTGTCTTATGAAGCTAAAACTGGAAGAAATGATACTATTTATAGGCACAAATGGAACCACTGGTTTTGAATTATTTCTCAATAATTCACACCCCCTTCCTCTCATGGTTCTTCTTGATGATTTGGTTTCCTTCTCAGGTAATCTTTTTCAATGAGATAACAAGTTAGCCCCCAGTTTACCTGACCTACATCATTTCAGGGTATGAGAAATACCCTCTATTATTCATCTGAGAACTGATCACTACATGCATGCAAACAAATTAACTGAAGCTGGTGAAACAAATATTAAACAGCATTAGAATGAACAGAGCTTGGGTCACACAGGCTGAGAATGGTGACTTTTGCCAACAGACTCACTGAATAACCTTAAGATTAATGGGAAACAAGATAGAATACATAGTAATGAATCTGGTCTCAGTAGCAGAATTAGCCTTGGATTTTGGTCCCATCCTAAATAGCAAATATTAAAAGCAAAACCAGAAAATATAAACCTATTTCCAAGCAATGAAAGTACTTTGCAGAAAAGTAATATTTCAAAAGTATAAGAAAATTAATGCAGACAATACCAGTAAAGTAACACTCACTATGTATTGGAACCAATAAGAACTTATTAGACCTCTGATTTCACTCCTGATATGTGATAAGCCAAGAAGTTGTCACTCCTGCCTCTACACAAGAAAGGTTGAAAAAACTGGAAATCGATAAGTTTTCTTGGATTTATCATAGAACTGAGGTCAAAGGATAGACCAAATCTGGAGACAGGCACATCAAGAGAAAGGCAGCAACTGAGATCTGCTTACCTAAGGAAGATCTGCTTATGTAGTGGGAACACTCAAATGGATATTCTGATGAGTTGCTTCTTTAAACTATTAAGAAAGTGAAATAGGCCTTTGACCATAGTCCTCAGGTACCCCAAACTTTAATTAACCATACCTCCAGGAACTCCTCCAGATATTCTGGGTGAAGATTCAAGAAATAACCCCTCACAGATCTCATGTTAGGAAGAGTAATCTTTATGGAAACACTCTTCTGCATAACAAAAGCCTAATATCCAGGAAAAAAGGGAATTTATCTGAGTACAATTCTGAAATCATATTTTACCTGGATTACTGATTCAGTAGATTACAAATCAAAGATTTTTAAGACACATATTCTCTGAGAACCATATAGAAAATTTAAGAGGGTAGAGAGCTATAATTATAACAAACATTGCCTACAGTCCAATGCCTAGTTGGTGAACAAAAGTCACACACAATATGATAACATAAATAACATAATGAAGATAATGAAGGTCTACTTACACCAGTTACTACTAGTGGATGCATTATGTGCAATTAAAAAAAAATTTACAAAGCAAGCTTAAAATCAAGGAAAAATACAGTCTTATGAGACAAAGCAAGTGTCATAGCCATACTCAGATATGACACAATTCAGGTATTACCAAACAAAAACTTTGAAAAGATTAAGATTAATGTTTTAATGACTCTACTAGGAAAAAAAAGGACAACATACAAGAACAGATGGGTAGGTAAGCAGAAAGATGAAAACTCTAAGCAAAAATCATTTGACATTATAGAAACCAAACAGTGACAGAAATGAAGAGAGTCTTGGAAAGGCTATTGGTAGACTTAATATGGCCAAAGGAAGAATCAATGTCTTAAGAAAAGTCAATAGAAACTTCACAAACTGAAATAAAAAGAAAAATATTGAAAATATGCAGGAACTATGGGACAATATCCAAATGTGTAACCTACTCATGATTGGAATACCAGAATAAAAAGAAAAGGGGAATACTATAGCAGAAGAAATATTTTAAGTAATAATGGCCATGAACTTCACACAAATAAGAACAGATTCCAAACCGCAGATCCAAGAAGGTTAGATAGTTCAAAACATGATAAAGACAAATTAATTCATTAACTAATTAACCTAGACATGTCATATTCAAGCTATCGAAAAACAAAGGTAAAGAGAAAAATCTGGAAATAAGCGATAAATCAGAGGAAGAAATGAAATCTTATCTACATAACAAAAAGGAAAATGATTTCAGCAGATGTCTCATCAGAAATTATGTAAGAAAAAAGTGAGGTGAAATAGTACTCAGTGTGGAAAGAAAAAAAAAAAAAAAAACAAAGCCTGAAGACTCTAGACCCTGAAAATTACTCTTTAAAAATGCAGGGCAAAAATGAAGTACTAGCACATACAACACTATAGCTAAGTCTGAAAATAAGTAACTGAGTAAAACCAGCCAGACAAAAGAGTACATACTGTATAATTCAATTAATACTCTGTGCTAGAAAATGAAAAACAATTTGTATGTAGTGACTGAAAGCAGATCACTGGGCCTAGAAATGGGGTGAAGATTGGGAAGGAGCATGTAGGAAGGATTACAAAAGAAGAAGATGAAATGTCTCATTTTTTAATTTATTATACAGAATTTTACTTTAAAGAAAACCCTTTATTTTCATAGAATACATTTCTTATTAGAGATTTTCACACTGGGCGAAGAGCAATTTATTACATAAAGATTTATATTTGTGGACAGATTATTTGAGGAAAAGTACATTGAACACATTTGAGGATTAAGTGTCAGTTTAGAATGTGTAATATTTTGATTCGTCGACAAGGGGACCTCTTCCCTGCATGGCACATCTCTACATTCATAAGCTCCCCAGGTTCCTTTCCCAGGATTTAGAAATTAGTGATGTGAAATACCAGCACTTTCTAACTTAAAGTTTCCCAAAGACATATAACGATCAGTGATTGGTGGTGCTGTTTGTTGCATGGCTATGTGTATACTTATGTTAAAACTTGTCAAATTATACATTTTTTAAGCATAGCAGTTTATTTTATATCTATTATATATCAATGAAACTGCTGTCAATAATATAGATAATCTATATTACCAAAAGCAAAGAGGTTCCTGTCATCTGGGAGCTGGCCCAGCAATACCAGCGAGGCTTTGGTGTTGCTAGGAGCTAGCCTGGCACTGACAACTGGTCCTTGGTGTTTTCCTGTTGAACATAAACCATTTCACAGAACGTCAGCATCAAACAAGGCCACTCTGAGAATAATTGATCAAATCACCAATCCGACTACGTCATAATCCTATCTGAACATAGACAAAATTGAAACGTTGTCCAAACAACAAATAATTCCAAGCATCTCCCTTCCTGGCTAATATAAATGGTTGTTACTTCTTTAGCAATTTAGCTTTGCTCCAGTCCTCTCTCCTTCAAGATAAAATCAATTAAAATAACCAAGCACAGAAAAACCACCACTTTCTGATACCATGTGATACTCGTCAAAGGTATTCTTCCTGAAAACCACCCCAAATCATCTAACTGGAGTCCAACACCAATATTAACTCCTTTGTAATATGCTCTTAGTGAAATATCGCCACTGGTTTCACATTGCTGCATTGAGCAATAGACCCAATTTGTTTCCCATAGGTATATTCCTGATGGTCTTGGGTCGGAGGGCACTGACATAGTGACAAAGTACGTGGGACACACCTCATAATTAATTACGTATTAACCTTATCATCCACATTTAGAAATGAACAAACAAAGAAAGGCATTGTAAAAATCTAGAAATGGAACAGTGAGACCGTACAAAAAAAGAAAAAAAAAAAAAACACATATCAAAATCGAAGTAATGATCAGGATGGTTGAAATTTGAAGGTCCTATGTGGTTGCCCATAAAGCTGAGTCTCTGAAAAAAAAAAGAAATTAAATCATATGAAATCTTTTCTTGAAGCAAGGAAATGTAATAAGTCAAATATACTTTATGAAATGATGCCTAGTTACGGGAAAATAGATATAGCAGGTAACATTACTCTGCTTCTCAAACTTTGTAGTCTCAACGTTATCAAATTTCTGAAGTCAGTCTGGGAACTTCCAAATGCCTATCAATATAGACAGAACACAACAGTAGAAGTCAAACGGTTTGGGTGAAAAAGTAAAGGGGGTGGGGGAGATACTCAATCCTATATAGAGAATCAGCCCTTTGGATTGGAACTTTGTTATTATTTTTTAACTGTACATTAGAACGGCATTGCCCACATTGTAACAAAGTAAAGGCGCCCAGGGAAAGACATTTAGGAAGGAACTTGG
Organism: Myotis yumanensis; assembly: GCF_028538775.1. NCBI lineage: Eukaryota > Metazoa > Chordata > Mammalia > Chiroptera > Vespertilionidae > Myotis > Myotis yumanensis. The sequence goes on along the minus strand of NW_027223753.1, from coordinate 204,158,677 downwards.
CACCACTGTGGCATGGCATATGTGTGCCCTTGGGCTATTGCCAGGAAAGTTTTCAATGAGCCAAGGCAGAGTCCTAGGAGAAGAAGCGGATTTGGCAGCATTTCTGTGGAAGCCAGCAAAGGGGATGCAATCTGGCAGCAGAGGTAAGAGCTGCAACAGGTAATTAAGTAGGAGCACAGCTTTGTAATCCTTCCCAAACAAAGGGGATTTAGAGAAAAATCGCTCTTTTGGAATTCTAACTGAAGGAATGCTGTTTCTGCCCACCCCCTTGTTCATTAAATCTCACACCCATGACTTTCACAACTAGCCTGTAAACAACTCTATTGGACGCAACCCATTCTCTCTCCCCTCCGCTGGAAAAACGCATCCGTAGAGAGTCCTTTCAGCAATTACAGACCGTGTTGATCCGTGGCACAGGTGGAGATTGAATTTAATGGCCTTAGATGATTGTGTCCTAAAATTACTTTGCTGCTGCAGGGCTTTCGATTATTATTTCTTTCCATATGGACCTTATTTGCTCAGCTCGTGTTGCATTGATTCTGGTGACATTTAGGATATATGCTCTCTGTGCTTCATTCTCACAGCCCCCATCAAAATCTGCATGCTTTTGGGTTATGCCAGCTATAATTGGCCAATGAAACGATACTTTGTGTACATTTCCTGGGTCTTTCTATCTCCTTCATGTTTACATGCAAGGCAGGGAGAGAGCAGCCATGAATAACACTCTAAGCATGTGATTTCTGCACACAAGAACAAGTGAGAGTGAAGGCAGCCAGGGGTGTACTCTGTGACAGTCAAAATGCATATTTTATAATCTACAAGCTCATGCATACCTGATTCTGATATCCTTCCTAATGCTTAGTACATGGCAGACACTTAGAGAACAGACACATAGAAAAAATCTAATGCTACAGACTTGAGCTATAGTACATTTTGTCCATTGATGACTGAGTCATTTGACATAACTGCTGCTCATTTCACTCCTATGATCTGTGGTGATGAATACCCAACCTGATCGACATGTAAAGTGTACATGTTTCCTTTACCATGAAATACCATCAAATCTCTGCAGACTCAGAGATTCGCCTACTCTGTCCTATAGCTATTGGAATTTGTACTTTATTTCTAGGACTTCAACCACCAATTTGAATACATGCTCTGTGTAGTTTACCTTTCCTTCTAATACCACCTTTCTGTGTGTACTCTAAGGGAAGCGCGGACCATTTGGTGATTGCCTTAAACCATTTGGGCTGCTATTATACATTACCTTAGACTGGCTGTCTTAAACATCAAACATTTATTTCTCATCATTCTGGAGATAGAAAGTCCAAGATCAGGGTGCCAAGATGGTGTGTTCTAGTGAGTTTGTCCTTCCAGGTTACAGATTGGAAAGAGAGCTTTCTGGGGTCCCTATTTATTGTAAGAGTACTAATCCCATTCATGCTCATGATCTAGTTACCTTTTCTCAGAGAACCTCTCAAAACCATCACATTGGAGATTAGGAATTAAATATATGAATTTTGAAAAGATGCATTTAGACCATTACAGTGATAAAAATGGTAAGTTTGCCCTAGTCAATGAATAGAGCATCAGCCTGTGGACTGAAGGGTCCCAGGTTCCATTCCCATCAAGGGCATTAGCCCAGGTTGTGGGCTCAATCCCCAATAGGGGGCGTGCAGGAGGCAGCCAATCAGTGATATTCTCTCATCATTGATGCTTTTTCTAATATCTCTCTCTCCTTCTCCTTTCCTCTCTGAAATTAATAAAAATATATTTTAAAAAATAAAAATGGTGTTTTAAGTGAATTTACTTATTTTTTACTTCTTATACAAATGCTTACCAGTGTGACAGATAGAAATGTAAATAATATATAGTTCAATCTAATCAATATTTTCATTTCATAATATGGTAGAGTCAATTGCTGAATATGCTTTCAAAGATAAAATGTAGACCACATTGCAAACAATACAGATTTGGAAGGGCATTGTTCATAATTTGCAGAAGATAATTAATAGTTTCTCTAGCCTATTTTATAGGACACTATAAAGTAGTAAATGGGGGTAAATGCTTTATATTGTTTAAAAATATGATACACATATAGGCTAGTGTCAGTGAGGGTTGGTTAGTGCCCTGGGCTGGTGTATATTGAAAATAAATTAGAGTGAGGTCTCTATACCTCTGAACTCCATAACGGTCAGTTTTTAGGGAAATGAGGCACATGACTTTCCTCTATGTTCTTCAACTGAGGTCTATAGGACAAGCAGGAAAAGCCAGTCAAGGCAGGAATAAACTTTTCTGAATCATGCTGTTTGCAATGTGTTTAATTGTCAATCTATGTGGCTTTAGTAAATCTATTCCAGATTATTTTAAGAATATCTGTCTAAATTTAAGAAAATGCATACAGGGTACATAGATATTTACTAAGCAAATAGATGTTTTTTACCCTTCCAATTTTATTCCCTACATTCACTATTAAGCTCTATTTCATTATTACATTCTATACCCTTTACATGTTTATTGCTTAAAACTGCTAATTAAAGTAATAATTATACTATTTTACTTTTGATTTTATTATATCTACTGTTAGAATATGAAAAGACCATTATATTTTAATGTTAGTATATTAACCCTAATTTTACTAAACTAATAAAATTTTGGTTTGTTTTATTTATACTTAATTCATGTATATATACATACATATTTATGTATATCTGTGTACACAACACACATATTTTCTTTTCACAAATAAGAGATATGAGAGTATATACAGTCACAGGAATTACAAAAGGTCAGATAATTGAGGGAACTCAGGAAATTCCATAGGGTACACTCATGCGAGGCTTTGATAAAGATACACGGTACAGCAGGAAAGGTTAGGGAAGTCCATGTCTTTCAAACACAGATCTGAGTCCTTTCTCCATCACACAGAAGGTGCTCCATCTTTTGATGTGATTTACCAAAACAAATATGAGACACCTTAGTCTCAGGTGAGCAAAAGCACAAGCTAAAATCTTTATGACTCACTGGTCACCTAGCTAAAACCAGATGCATACTATCATCTATACACATTGAACAAACAATGTAAGCAAGTAGATACAAAAGTGAGTTTTAGACTTTAAACATCACCTCATGAATCACAAACTAATTTATTTCATCCCAATTCTGCAAGAATCGGTACCATGTTTCTAGCAACCCTGTAGAAAAAATATGGAACCACAGAGCCGCTGCAGATTAATCCTATTCTTACACAATAATGCATCAGTGCATTATAACAATCCATGGACTACTTTCCATGCCACATTGATCTACCTCTTTGTAATAACCACGTTTTCTAGTTTTTGTATTTGATGCTTTGACATCTTGAAACCTTATTGACTCTGAAGGGGCTGCCCTTCTTGGGGTTAGTGAATTCCTAGAGATAGCAAAACAGACTATCTACAAGCAAGCCTTTCATATGCAAAGCAAACAATCCAGAGTTCAGATCCCCCACCACCTCCCTTATGTCCCTTACATCCCTTACGGGAGAGATCACATACTCAGGACCACTGTTCCTCTACCATAATCATATTAGGGATTGGCTCCAGAGAAGTAGGGACAGCCACTATAATGTGAGCCTGTGGAAATTATTCAAACTAGCCAATTCTAGACCTACTTACCTGCCATGCCCCCCTGCCATGCCCATTTTGTCCATCAGAAACCACAATAAATATCTATGACCAGCCTTTCCCCTCATCCCCTCTCTTTGACTGACCTTGATGGTTCACTGTGTGTGGTCCCCCTCTAACTCCCCCAACATGACACCTCCTCTTAGGATCTGTGAGTATAACAAGTTAATGTTTTAGTGGCAGTAATCTTTTGATCTGATGACCTTGCCATACTTGGATAATAATAAAAGATTATATTTTAAAAGACACTTCTATTTAATAACTGTTAGATCTTTTTTTTTTTTTGGCTGAATGTACCATGATTTATTTAGTCAATTCTTTATCAATAGACAATTATATTGATTCAATTCTGTTGTTATTTTTACAAGCACTTCAATGACTGCTTTCATTTTTATTAATGTCTGGGCAATAAATCTTAAAGATTTGTTCTTAGAATTATATTGGATTTTGTGTCAGATACTGTTTGAGGAATAAGTTTAATTTAAAAATATCTACTTAGATCTGTCTATGGGCATAGTGCTAGGATCTACTTTGTATAGTAGTTTCTAACATCAAATAATTTATAGTGAGGTCAAAGGTTTTTTTCTAGGGAGGCAAATAAATTAAATTATTAAGAAAGTAAATAATATAAGTTCATGATTATGGTAATAATAATTATAATAGCATTAATCAAGAACACATGCAGTGTTAGGCACTGCACCAATATTAACAAGAAAAATGTTGACAGTGTTACCTATGTGCCAAGCACCATTCTACATATTTTACTTATATTAATCCATTTCACACTCAACAAACACCTATAAGATAGGTGTTATTATTATACACATTTTACATATGTGGAAGCTTAAGCAGTGTTTCTTTAAAAATCACATAGTTTATAAAGGCAGATTAATTTAATCTTCATAAGAATAAATCAATAAAGTTGCATTATGTTTATTTTTTAAATTAATAATCTCAAAGTAAGAGACATTTTAAAATCTCTTAAAATCACATAATTGCTAAATAGTAGAGTGAACCTGCAAATTCTAGTCTGCAGAAATCCAAAACTAAAGGTTATCTCTGGTTAAGGCAGTAAAAGGAAGCTTGCTAATGTCTCTTGTTTAAACTGAATCATGGGCCGTGGAAATGATTTTGGTTAAGTGAATATGTGGATGGGCCTGGTATCCCAGGAGGAGGTAGCACAGAGCAAGAGTAAAATGAACATATGTGTGTCATGTCTAAACAACATTGACTAGCCTGACTTGAAAGGTAGAATAAACATAGAAGACTTGTGTGTTCATTGGTTACAACCCTTTGTGTTGCAAGAAACAGAAAACCCAACCAACAGTGGCTTAAGCAATGAAGCCATTAAATTCTATATATTATTTTTAATAATATTAAAAGAGCAAACGTTTCCAGAGTTGGTTCAGAGGTTCAACATTATCAAAGATGTAGGTTTTTCATTTTTTGCTCTGTCATCTTCTTTGTGTCAGCAAGCTCTTCTCAGGGACACAGCTTGTATATCAGCCCAGATGCCACATATAAACATGATCAATTACTGTCAATGAAAAAGAACTTGATATTTTGTTTCATATGTACTCATACATGTATGTATTTCATGGAGGAAAATGTTCCCAGGAATTCCAGTGTCCTTATTCCATCTTTCATTAAGGACTGGAACATCTGTAATACTCTCAACTATAAAAGTAAATTTGAAAAAGAAGAAGAAGAAGGATTAGGCTGCAATCCTGCCTTACTCATAAGTCTGAACATGCAAGTTTCTTGAATTTTCAGCTTGAAAGATTCGAAAATATGTTTGCCATTGAAAAAAAATAATAGGAGCAAGGAAGGCTCTTGGACATAAAATTCACAATGATTGCATGAGTAAGTTAAAAACCAGCAAAGAGGTCATTGCAATAAGCCAAGTAAAAATAGCTAAGTGTCTGAGCTAGGGTAGTAGGAGTAGACTGAACATTAAGAAGTAACAAAAACTTTACAGTAGAATTGCATGAAAATGAGATAACAGGTTTAGCAAAACAAGGGAGATGTAGTGTTCTAAGTTGATTTAAAGAATATAATTGTGAATAACCAGAATATAAGTAAATGGCACTAATTGAAATGAAGTAGTTAGAACAGTAGACATATGTCTCACGGCCCAGTCCATGGCCAATAGACTGTGAGCAGAAATGTTACATGGCACTTCTGGGCTAAATCAGTGTGTCTCCTCCATTCATGGCTTTCATTTTGGTGGTAATCATGGAGGTCATGTATTCAAATGACAAATACCAAAGATGAAAGCAGCTTGGATTTTTGCATCAGAATTTGTATGCAAGTAATGTAACCATTGTTTATATATCAGGGTTTATTTATTACTACATATTAGCTAACTTATTCTGACTAATACATAGTAGGGGGAGGAAAATGAGATAGTGTCATTCTATGCAAGACAAAGAAGAAAAAAATTTAAAAAAACACTGGGGAAATATTAAAAATGGCAGCTGTGTAGAGTGAATAAATACAGATGAAGACCAAACATGGTCATTGCATTGTGATTTAGATTTCATTGTAGACCTTGGAAAAAATAATCTTTTTATTAGTTTTTGAATGAAAGCCAAACTACAATTGAAAAAGAAATAACTAATAAGAAATTGGAGGCAGTGAAAGTAGACTATATAGTCTCTAAGTTTGGTATCTCAGTCAGTTCAGGCTATTTAAACAAAATATTATAGACCGAGTGGCTTGAACAACAAACACTTGTTTTTCATATTTCTGGATACTGGGAAGACCAAGATCAAGGAGCTGGCAGATTCACTGTCTGCTGAGAGCCCTCTTCTTTGTCTGCAGTCAGCTGCCTTCTTGCTGCAAACTCACTTGGAGAGAGAGGAAGGGCTCTGGTTTCTTCCTTTTCTTACAAGGGCATTAATTTTACTATGGAGGCTCCACCCTCATAATTTCATCTACACCTAATCACTTCCCAAAGGCCCCGCTTCCAAATATTATCACATTGATAATCATGTCTTCAACATACGAATTTTAAGGAGACACAAACATTCATTCTATAACATTTAGGAATTAAGTTTTCAAAAACAATAGCTGAAATAAAATACTAGAAAGGGGAAGAGAAGGGATTACCTTAATTCCAAGGAACTAAGAAAGCTGACTAAATTTGTTAACAGAAGAGAATAAGTTGTTCAATAAGATATTGATCATACAAGTGAGAAAGGTAACAATATGCTAAAATTCAGATGTGATAGTTAATTTTGTAGGCACAGATATTTGGTCAAACATTATTCTAGATATTTTTGTGAGGGCATTTTTTTAGATGAGATTAACATTTAAATCAGTAGACTTTGAGTTATGAAGATTATCCTCCAAAATGTAAAGCTCCTTGAAATTGGTGTTGGGAGGGCCTGTCAAGGTAGCTTTCATGCTCTACCACTAATCATCAATTATCCCAAAAATTAAAAAAAAAAACATACTTTCCATTGCCAACAGAAATATATTTTCCTACTCTACTCCTCCAGAAGGAGGGGATCTTCTCCTTGCCCTACAACCACCTAACCCAGCCAATGAAAAGCCATAACTTTGAACTCCCAGTTCCATCCAAAGAACTTTTGTTTAAAACAGCACTTTTGAATTCCCCTTTTCCTCTATAAAAACATTCCTCTCCTTTGTTTTCTGAACTTGCAGGTGGTTTGCCATTAGACCACATGTCACAAATTGCAATTCTTTGGTGTTCTGAAATTAACCGATTTTGCTGAAGAAATAGCTGACTGTGTATTATTTTAAGGTCAACAACAAAGCAGCTAATGTTCCTAAGCAAGAAGGAATACTGTCATTTGAGTGTCTTTGGACTTGAACTGAAGCTCTCTTCTGGGACACCAGCCTGCCAATCCATCCTGCATATTTTGAACTTGCCAAGCCTCCACAAGTGTGTGAGCCAATTCCTTAAAATAAAATAAATAAATCTCTCTTCTTTTCTCTCTCTTGTTCTCTCTATACTCTTTTATGACTAATGTATTTCAGTTCTAGTCCATCTTACAGTGGGTCCTGAGGACCCCCAAACCGATACTATTACAATGGTAATTTTTACAGTTTTGAAATGTTTATGTGGAATAAACGTATTTGGCAATGGGCAGAATCACTGCACTGGTTCCCTGAACTGTGGAGTAAAGGCTATTATGCTGGGAGAGGCCACGTGGAAGCCAATAGAATAGTCTCTGCCTAGAAATAGTAAGCCATCAGCATTACTGCATTCCTGGAAGACTGCCACCGTCAAGGATTTGGAAGATGCAAGGAAAGTGATTCCCAGCACATCCACATTCAGTTCGCCTATTTGGACCATGAGGAAGACAGATGGATCTTGGAGAATGGCAGTGGATTATCATCAGCTTAACCAGGTAGTGACTGTAATTGCAGCTGTTGTACCAGATATGGTTTCACTGCTTGAGCAAATTAACACATTCTTTTAGACCTGATACAGAGCTATTAGGCCGAAAAAACTGCATTTTTCTTCATCTCTGTGAATACAGGCTACCAGAGGCAGTTTCTTTCTAGTGTGTAAGGCCAGCAATATAGCATTATCATCTTGCCTCAGGAAAGTCAACTGCCCAGCTTGATGTTATAATTTAGTTCAAAGGAATTTTGATTTCCTTACTGTTCCAGAAGACACCACACCAGTCCATTGCATTTATGGCATTATGGTGATTAGACCTACTGAGCAAGAAGGAGCAACTCTTCTAGACTTATGGGTTACACACTTTCATGCCAAAGGGTAGGAAATAAATGTGACAAGAATTGAGGGATCTATACCTCAGTGGAATTTCTAGGTGTCCAGTGGTGTGAAGACAAATCAAGTATCCTTTCTAAGGTGGAGAATAAATTATGGCATCTAGCCCCTCCTACCACAAAAAGGAAAGCACAACATCATCAGGCTTCCAGGTTTTGTAGGCAACACATTTTTTATTTAAATCTGCTATCCCAGGCCATTTCCTGAGTGACATGAGAAGCTGCTAATTTTAAGTAGGGCCCAGAATAAGAGAAAGGTATGCAACAGGTCCAGGCTGCCATGCCAACTGTTTTGCTATTCGGGCCATATAACTCAGAAGATTTAGTGATGCTTGAAGTACAAGTGGTAAGTAAGTAGGGAGATATATATAATTTAGCTTTTGCCAGGCCCCATAGGTGAATGACATTGCAGAACTTTAGGATTTTAGGGCAAAAACCCTTTGCAGATGACTACTCTCCTTTTGGCCTGCTAATAAGCCTCAATTGAGACTAGACTCTTCACCATGAGTTATTAAATTACCATGTGGTTGCCCATCATGAACTGATTGAACTGAATGGCATTGGCCAATGCATATTACCGTATAAGCCATAAGGCCAGGCACACACAGGAGTATTCCATCATCAAATGGAAGTGGTATACATGAGATCAGGCTCGAGCAGTGCCTGAAGGCACAGGTAAGTTATGTGAAGAAGTGTCCAAATGATCATGGTCCCAATTCTGACACACTATTTTCTTTCCTCAGCAGCACCTATGTCCTCCTGGTGGGTTTCCTGTGACCCACTGACAGAGGAAGAGAAGACGAGGACCTGTTTGTTCTTTTTAAAAAAATATTTGTATTGATTTCAGAGAGAGAGGGAGAGGGAAATAGAAACATCAATGATGAGAGGGAATCATTGATTGGTTGCCTCCTGCATGCCCCCTACTGGGGATTGAACCTGCAACCCAGGCATGTGCCCTTAACTGGAATCAAACCCAGGACCCTTCAGTCCACAGGCCAATGCTCTAGCCACTGAGCCAAACTGAGTAGGGCGAGGACCTATTTTATAGACAGCTCTGCACAACATGCAGGAACACCCCGGAAAGTGGTAGCTTCAGCACAGCAGCCTCTTTCTGGGATGTCTGCGAAGGAAGGCAGTCAAGGGAAATCCTCCTGGTGAGCAGAACTTCAGGCAGTGTACCTATTTGCTCACTTTGCTTGGAAGAAGAAATGGCCAGATGGTCGATTACATACTGACCCATGAGCTGTGGCTAATGATTTGGCTGGATAGTCATGGACTTGGAAGGAACATGATTGAAAAACCCGTGAGAAGAAAGTCTGAAAAAGAGTTATATGAATGAACTTCAGACTAATTTGCATATTTGAGCAAGTCTTGGAAGCAAAAAATTGCCTGTTAGAGGAGATTTGCTTTGGACAGAAATACCCAGGCATTAGGATCCTGAATGTGCACAGCCACTGCCTGGAAGATGCCTAGAAAAAAACACGGCTGCAACTCAGACGCTGAGGTGCACCCTGAAAACGATAAAGTTGAGGTTCTCGGCCAATTCTATCCATCTGCATGGCCAGTTATTTCTTGTGGAAGATTTATTGACACACCATCATAGGTACTACAGGCTTAGTAAGATCCATCAACATCTAACAAAGTTATCTTGTGAGTTTTTCATTTTATTTATAGGGAAGATTTGCACATAAGTATTTCTACCGGTAGTTTCGTGAACCTTTTACCCTGCTGTCTTGCGTATCAGTTGACATATGATAATGATGTAGGGACGTTGTGTTTTTTTTTGTCAAAGTAAAAAGTAATGGGCTTCTAGAGGAACCAATGATGACCCCTTCCACAATTTACAGTAACAGACACAGAAAGGAGATATTATGTTTTGTTCATGACATCTGAAAAAGATTAAGGAGCTTGGAGCAACAGCAATAGCTGGGCAGAAAGAACTTCTCTCTATGTGGGTGTGCTGTAAAATGAAATTTGCAGAATGACCTGCATTCTCCAAGGTCCATGAGTAGAGATGGCACAGATTCTCCTCATTATAAAATGTCAGCTGTCAGATCTCCTCACGGCTTAGAGATAAGCTACTGCATTTGCATTTATTCTAAATGTAGATGTAGTGACAGGTTAGAAGAGTCTAGCAAATAGAAGACAGCTAATACGTATTATCCTTCTCAGGGCTTTATGTTATTCAATGATTGAGAAATTGATCTTTAGTTAAAGCAATAACAATGCAGGTTGTGCTCTAATTAAAGAACCATTATGTTGGAGATGATAATAGTGGTGTTTCAAGATTGACTTTCTTGACACAATTGTAAATCATGCAATATCTGTGCTACTTGAAAGATTATTGAGTTAGAGGAATAGGTCTCTAAATTTTAAGTTAATTTGGCTAATACATATTACCGTAGACATTAGCACATTAAAAAAGAAGAGCCTTAGCTGGTTTTGCTCAGTGGATAGAGCATCAGCCTGCCGCCCGAAGGGTCCCGAGTTCAATTCGTACCTCAGTTGCAGGTTCCTTCCCAGCCCAGGCTATGGTTGGGGCATCTTCAGGAGGCAACCAATTGAGGTGTTTCTCTCACATCGATATTTTTCTCTGTCTTTCCCTCTCTTTTCCACTTTCTCTAAATATCAATGGAAAAATATCCTTGGGTGAGGATCAAAAAAATGAAAAAGAAGAAAATATAATATGCACTGTTTTGTTTTTTTTAGAAGTAATATGAGTATGCCAAGCAGAGTTAGAAAGATTTATGATATCAGACTAAATAAAAATTTCCAGGGACCTTTATTTCAGAGGGGCAAAAGTATGAATGAATGTCTCCAAACTGTTGCCCCTACGGTGCTTTAAATTAAGATCACTTATTGGAGAGGGAATAGTAGGGGCACTGAGATTCTCACTCATCATTTACTTTTCTTCATAATGATAAATTCAATATTGAAACATTATTTATCTAATGTACATAATAGAGGAATTAATTATATGTACTAATTACCTAACAAATCTCAACTCTAGACCTAATGTGGAATGCAGAAATGTAAGTGTGTTGACTCAAAAACTATTTATGACCCACACTCTCCTTTAGATGATTTCAAAAGTCATATCCATGGCACATGTAGTCTTTCATAACCCAACTATTTTCTCATTTCCCACAGTTTTCAGTCCTTCTTTGCCAGTAGAGTCTTTTCTTATTTACTGTTATTCAATATATACCATGTACATTGCATTTTAAAGACCACACTGAGTGTGTGTGTGTGTGTGTGTGTGTAATATATAAGTAGCATGCCACTTTTTTAACTTTAATTTTGAAATTCAATTATTTCACACATCTTGGTTAGGGGTAAACTTACCTTTGCTACATACAAATAATGAATTTCTACTAATTCTAGGAAGGATATGAATGTATAAACTTCTCATTTTGTACCCTTTATTTAGAGCTGCCCAATAAAAATATGATGCAAGTCACATATGTAAGTTAACATTTTGTAGTAATCATAATTAAAAGTTTAAAACACATGAAAATTAATGTTAGAATTATATATCTTATTAAGTGTAATGTATAAAATAGTTAAACTTAATATGTAATAAATATTAAAATTATTAATGAGTTATTTTACATTATTGTTGCCTATTTTATTTTGTCCCTTCTTGTCAGACTTTCAAAAATTAAGCACAATAATATGTTGGAATATTTAAAAATAAAACAAAAAAATGAGACTGAATGACTTTATCTTGCGATAGAGATAATTATCTCTTGGGAGACATAATGAGAGTTATGCAGCACAGGGAGACTGCTAAAAGCTCCCTCACTTTCTCAGCATCTAGACTGCCACATAAAAATTGGAAAATGACTCAGGGGACAATAGAGCTGAATTCGAATCTTTTATTTGCACTCTTTTGTTTAAAATCTTTAATCCTTCAGTTCTTATTGTCTAATTAGTACCCTCATGCCTTCAAACAGACATATATTTCCCATTGTTCTTGGTGGGAGATTTGCTTTCAAAGAACCTAGTCTGCCCTAGCTGGAAATTGAATCAAGGGTGAACTATTTGATCTACACATTAGTGTTTGTAACTGAGAAGACAATCTTCAGGGTTTTTTTTTAGCTATGATTTATATAAAAGGCCATACTCCAGAAACAGCTGGTTAACATTTCCACTATCTTTACTTCTAACTAATAAAGGCTTATAGACAATGATTTAGAGCTTTTGTTTTGTCATAGAAACGGATTTTCAAGAGCTTTGGGAGAGAATCTTTCCCAGGCCTCTCTCCCAACTTCTGGTGACAGCCAGCATTCCCTGGCATTCTTTGGCTTTTAGATGCATTATTCCATTCTTTGCATGGCATTCTTCATGTGTCTCTATATCTTCATATGACCATTTTATAAGAACATGAGTCAAATTGGATTTGAGCCTCTACTGCAGTATGACCTCATCTTAAGTAATGACATTTGCAGTGACTTGATTTACAAATAAGTGCTGGGGATCTTGTTCCAGCATCTAGAAGGGTTCAGCAATCTGGAGAAGGGCTGTGTGTAACTTAATAAAGAGTCCAGAGATGAAGCATAATTTTGAAAGGCATTTGGGTGTCAGACGAGCCTAGCTAAAGAAACTAAGATCTCCTAGTCTCAGGACCCCATGCTTTTTATTAACAAAAATTGTCCTGAGGCAAGGCAGAGATATATACATCAAAGGATCAGGTTTCATTTACAGAGTCCATTGTCAGATTGGAAGAATTTGCCTATGGCTGTTCAGGTGTTTGGCCAGTAGGAGGCAATAACATATAGATTAAGATGCCCTGAGCTGTCTGGCAGCAAGCAATCATCCCTTTTCAGGTTTGGGGAAATGCCCTCAGCCATTCCCAACAGGTGACAACATATGTGACTCAGCCCTTGTTGAGTCCCCAAGTTCCATCAATCTTTTAATGAAGCTCTTGCAATTATAACATGCTGGAACTGGCTTCCGGGAAATAAGGTTATAATCTGAAGCACTGGGGATTAGGGATTCAACATATCTTTTTGGAGGGGGATACAATTTAACCCATAATGATCATTATGATATCATTAAAACACATTGTTTTAAAATTTTAAGAAGGGCAAGCGTATTGTCTGTGTGCCTATTTGAGCTAGATGCTCCTTAAGTTCTCAGTAACTTTAGCTGGTATTTAACTATCAAATTAAATTTAGTAATATTTTAACAAATTTAATTTCAGGAAATTAGAGTTGCAGCCATAAAATATAATACATTAATACTAGAGGCCTGGTGCACGGATTCGTGGCCTGCAGGGATTGGGCCGAAACTGGCGGTTCAACACCGCCTGCCCTCCCGCTCATTCTGGCCCTGCTGTGCCTTCCATGGGCTCATGCCCAGTCAGTCCCAAGGTGGGGGGGAGGGGGGGGGGCGGTGGGCAGGGCTGGACACGATCGGCCCTCTGGGCTTGTGGTGAGATGCCCTTACCGGCCCTGGCTCCAGATCTGTTCCACTGAAATTCCAGCGGGTTGTCCGGAGCCACCTGGTGGCCGCTTTTATATCATTTCTTCCTTGCGAAGTGTCAAGGGTGGAGAAGTGGCTGCAGTGCCTGAGGCTGACTTCCAGGAGGCCAGCAGCGCTGTGGGGATTATGCCAGCTGAACAGGTCAATAGGTGAACAGATCAATAGGTGCCTGGCCTGTTCTCCAGAAATTGAACCTGCAGGACTACTGAGGGAGTGAGTGGCTGCCTCCAGGCTGATGGGCCTCTGGGACAGGTTGGGGTGATCAGCTGAACGGCACTCCCACTGTGGGAGTGCACTGACCACCAGGGGACAGCTCCTGCATTGAGCGTCTGCCCCCTGGTGGTGAGTGAGTGTCATAGTGACTGGTCGACTGGTTGTTTGGTCACTTAGGTTTTTATAGACATAGATTAACATAAACAACAGTACCTAATGACATACTAAATTTCAAATCAAAATGCAATTAAATTGCTTGACTACTGGAGCTTTCAACAAGATAGGACACAAGGAATTATCAGTTCAGAACTTGAGTTGAAAAGTAGCCACATATTTTCTAAAAAACTATATTTCACTTTATTTTGTAAATAGTAAAATCTTGATTCATCCTAATATTTTTAAAGATACTATTTTTTTAAAAAATAAATAATATTTTATGTTTTGTTCTTTTGCTGAATGGACAAAAAAAAATTGCTTTTTTGTCAATCTCATGTTGTGCATATATTATGATATTACATGATTTAAATAACACATACAGTACAGTAAAGTCTTAGGATAAAAGAAGAGGAAATAAATTTTGCCTTTGCAAATAAAAGTTCCAAAAGCATACCTCTTTCAGCTTCATATAGAAATGAAATTATTTCTGCAAAAGCGATGCACATTCATGATGTTTATGTGAAATTTGATTCACTAAAATTTCCAGAGGCTAAATAATTTAACAGATGGAAGTTGCTTTAAAATGAAAATCCCATATGATATTCTACCATAAACAAGTATAGGCCATATTCTCATATGGAATATGATCACTGAATCAAGGAAAATGCTTATTGTGTCAGTTAAATTTTCTAAGTGTTTATATCACCATTATTATTTTCTTTCAAAAATAAGGAAATAAAACTCATTGAGTCTAATTTTTAATAAGCCTCAAAAATTGCAATTAATGTGTCTTCCCTATGAAGAAAAAGAGAAAAGTATATATTTATGTGCTTTTTTCTTTGTCTATGCTGATATGTAATTTAAATAGATCATATTTATTGAGCAAACCATATAAAGGCATTATAATTAGTTTATTTTTTTACTTCTCAAGATCAGAAAAAGAACAACAAATTATTCTACTATGACCATTCTCATTGGTTCTTACAAGTAAGAGAAACAGATCAATTATAGCAAAGTCTGGATTATAAATATTCTGAATATATTGAACAAAATATTGATTAAGTGGGGCATCACATCTTATATTCTCTAGCCCTCAGGCTGGAATTGAAACCATGGACTCCTCTTGTTTCAGGCCTTCAGACTTGGAATGAATTACACCATCAGCTTTCTTGGATTTTCAGCTTGCATTATAGACACCGTGTTCTCTCTCTTTCTTTCTCCCTCCCTCCCTCCCTCCCTCCCTCTCCTCTCTCTTCTCTCTCACTCTCTCTAACATAGTAATAGTTAGTGAGTGGTTTTCTTGGAATGTGGTAAAAAAAAAAAGCCAGATTAGAATTCACTGAGAAATGAGTAGACAGATGGAGAAAAAAGAAAAGCAGATGGCTTTAAATAGTATTTAGAAGGTAAATATGACAGCATCTAAAATTTATTTTCTTTGGGGATTAAGGACAAGAAGATACTCACAGATGACTTCTAGGTTTCTGGCTTGATGATGTTAGCATTCTTTGAGAGAGAATAAAGTTTAGGGGCATAATGAATCTGGTTTCACACATGTTTGACTCATCCAAGTGGTGATTACTTTCATAAGCCACTGGATATGCTGTCTGATGCTCATAAAAGAAGTCTGACTGGGAAGAGTTTCAGAAATACTTAGTACACCAATTGGATATAGAGAGGAAAGAAGACTGTGTGAGTCAGGACCATGTAGCATAGAAGCACATTTTATTTTAAGCTGATGAGAGGTAATCAATTGTGGAAAGTATAAATATTAAAGAAGAAATGTGATAATTCATAGCTGTGAAAATAAATGGATGAGGACCACAGAATAACTGGAGTTATTGGTCTTAAATAAGATAAAGACTATGGCTTTTTAAAATTGGATTTGTATGTTTTGTAGATGGCAGATAACTGAAGCACCTTCTGGCATCTTCCATTTTCTTAATTTAAGATGCAAATTTGCCTTAACCAGTTTGGCTCAGTGGATAGAGCATCAGCCTGCGGACTCAAGGGTCCCAGGTTCGATTCCGGCCAAGGGCATGTACCTTGGTTGCGGGCACATCCCCAGTAGGGAGTGTGCAGGAGGCAGCTGATTGATGTTTCTCTCTCATCAATGTTTCTAACTCTCTATCCCTCTCCCTTCATCTCTGTAAAAAATCAATAAAAAATATTTTAAAAAAGATGTAAATTTATCTGCTGAAAATGAATAGAGCATAAGACATTGGTGGAGGTGGACTATCTCCTATAAGCTAAAGACTGAATTAGACACTGTGGAGAATTATACATAATTTAAACATATTGCCCTTTATCTCTAAGAAATTTAAGAAATCTAAATATTTTTTAAACTTCTAAAGAGAAATATATACTGCCTAAGCAAAGTAATAAACCTGTTTGGTTTGGATGCACAGAACACTACAGAATGTGGGACATAAAAGTAGATGCCATTTTATGGGAGGGGAAGAATGGGGGCATTCTTTGCTAGGAAAATTTATGAAGGACTGTGTGTAATAGATAAATATATGGCATTGCTTGTAGTCCAGGCTGCTGTAGGAAATCACCGTAGACTGGATAGGTAAAGAAAAAAAATTTGCTACAGTTCTAGGGACAGTGAAGTCCAAATTCACGGCACTGGCTGATCTGTTGTTAGGTAAGAGCCTACTTTCTGGCTAACAGATGGCAGTATTCCCCTTCCATCCTACATGGCTGAGATCAAAGAGTGAGAGTCAGGCAGTAAGTTTTTTGCATCTTCTTAAAAGGCACTGATCCTAATGAAGAGGGCTTCACCTTCCTGACTTAATTACCTCCAAAGGCCCCACCTCCTAAAACCATCACATGGGGGTTAGCATTACAACATAGGAATTGGGGGTGGGAGGGATCTTTTTCATCCATAGCATGGTGATGGCAAACATTACCTGTGACCTGAATGAAACAAGGACTTATTTTGAGGAATAAAAAATGAACTTGGATGGGATCTGAATATAAAAGGCATTATAAATTGTCACTACATTTTACTTGAAATAATCCATTTTTTATTCTTGAATATCAGGAAATAATATTTTCAGTGTGAGGTTAAATGAATATTGGTCTAGAAGTAGTTTTGAAAGATATTTTAGGGTGTGGAAGGCCAGACAGTGAAGCAATACCGGAAGACTATTCCAACAATCAATATGTGAGGTAATTGGATATCTGTTTTAGAGCGGTAGAAGTGAGGAAGGTAATGATATTATAAAGGACCTACCAAAGTTCTGAAATACATTATGGGAAATTTTACTGTCAGGATAAATTGTTTTATTTTCTTCTTGGGGCTGTCCAGAATAGGAAACCTATTTTCTTCTCTAGGTAGGTTATTAAGCCACCTATCTAACTAGGCAGCTATTTCTTTATTTAATTTTTTTAAATTTAAATTCTTTATTGTTTAAAGTAGGCAGCTATTTCATATTGCTCTAGCTTTGTTTTATTTTCTGGGAAAAAATGATGATGGAAAAGATTTGATTCTGCTCAATGAGAAAGAATATTCAGGATCATTTAGCAGTTATTTCTTTCAGCACCTCTTTCACTAACTAAGCAACAGTAACATATTTTTTAAGGGATGTGAAAACTGTTTGCTGAGAAACATCTGAATGATTGTCTGCATCAAAATTCACTCCTCTTATTGTAGGCTTCTAATCTGTTCACACTGTATTCTGTTTAAGTTTCAGACCTTAAGGGCTATAATCATCTTGACATAAAAAAAAATCTAAAACATCTGTTTCCAGAAGTTAGGCTGGAAATCATGACTAATTCTAATCTATGCTATATTGAGCTATATTCCTTCTCTGTCTATTTGATGGATAGTGTATTCTTAGGTTAAGAGTTGAGTTACCCAACACTGGAATATCTGAAATTGCATATCATATCTAGCATATATTTCCTGAACATCAGCCATCTCAGAGTTACTATATTGAAAAAATAAACTGTTTTTAATTATCAAAAGCTTTCTAAATATTTTGACATGATGGAACAAAATAATGTTCCATATGATACCCAATGTTTGTCTTTCATTTTTGAAATCCCATAATTGGAATAAATAATTTCAAAAATCTATTAGAATCTCTGTGAATTTCAGAGAAATAAGGAAAAATATCTTACTTTGGAAAAAAAGCATTTGGTATGTGTCCGAAACAGCTAGAGCACAGCTGCTCTGAGTCCGTGCAGTCTTCTGAATTCTGCTCAACTACGCCAACTGCCAATACAAGTTCCTTCTCAAACCCTACCATTGCACTAACCGTCAGAGGCAAGCCTCTCTGCCAGGGGCTGGACCTACTTGGATGCTGGGTGGTAGATGGAGAAGCCATGAGAAGTTGGGAGTTTACATAAGACAATCTCTATTGTAGAAGCTAGTGGCCATATAGCCATCAGACAAGAGTCCTTCACAGCAAAGTCCCATATAAGTGGCTGCTCACTGGCTAATAAACTAATACATTTTTCCCATAAGCAGTAGTAGTCTCTGTACCCACAGCTATTATCTGAGCAGCCGATGCTGCCCCAAGACTCACCGCCTCACAGAGTAGGGGCACCTGAGCTCTCCGCTCTTGCCTCTCTGGCCTCTCCCCCCTTCTCTAGCCTTTCCTGCCTCCTGCACTGCTCTCACAGCATCAGGCTTTCCCCGCAGCACACTGGCTGGTTAACATGGTAGCTATATCTGAGCTCTCCATGAGCTCTTAGCCTCATATCGTAGCAGTACCCTCTGTGCCTGCCTCCCCTCCCCCCAGCTTCTCCAGTACTCCTCTTGCAGCAGCAGCAGCTGTACACTGGCTGGTCAGTAACATATTACACCACTTAGACAAAAGAGGCCTCCTGCCAGTAGTTACATCAATCAGTTTGGCTACAGAAAGGCACATGTGTGCAGTGTACCCTGAGATTGTTGTCCTTGCACCTGCATATGGTATCCTAGCCTTGAACATTTTGATTAAGATTCACATGTTCAGAGTGGCCTTGGCCATCCAGCGTACTATCAACAAGGTCTTTCACACTCTGTTGCTTTAACTATCCCACGACTCTGGAATGGTTCCCACAGTATATTAGTGGTAAAGATTTTTTTAAATTAAGTGTATACAAAACCACAGCAAAAAAATGAGGATGTAACACTGTGTTGAACTTAGGGCATCAAAACAATTGTTATTTCCAGTCTTAGTCAAAAAGTATTGTGAAAAACTGAAAATCACTTAAGATTTTTAATAAGATTTTATTGAAAAAAGCTGTATTTATATTCTCTCCAGATTTTTTTAGGAATCTGCAATGTCCTTTAAGATTTACAAATAACCCAGAAGAAATTAAGAAATCATCTTTATGCAGTGTGTGGCAAAATTAGCTTCACAGTTGTGAGTATGCAAAACACAGAGTTTATTCTTGTATTATAATTTATTAATTATTGTATTATTTTCCATGCAAACAACTGTAAGCCTACTTTTTCCTCAACCTGTATATTATTGCACAACCAAAAATCTTAATGAAATTTGTTTTTTCAAAAACTTTTTTTTATCATTTTTACTTGAAAAACGCAAGGAGTAAGAAGAATTTTAATAAAAGATGTCTGAATAGACTGCAGATATATTTCCTTAGTTTTGCTACCTAGACAATGGAACAATCAAAATAAGCTCTCACTATATCAAATTTCAGAAGCTAAATGATTAATTCAGTGACATTTTCTCTCACATCATTTAGATAAAGAAGTCAATTAAGTGGAACATTAAAAGCTGATGAATCAAAGAGTGGCATAAAATAGCAATTAGAAAATAATCAGTTAATGAAGTAAAATGACAATGGAGAAGTCATCAAGTGACAGTAACACAACCAGTGCATTAATGAGAACTGACATTGAAGAATAGGAGTGCCTGATACAACTGCTATGATGACTGAAAATATATTCGATAAGTTCATACAGATAATTGGGGTTAAAGTGCCTCTGGTGCTTAGGATAGTTTTCTAGTGTTGATTTGGTATTATCATAAAAAAAAATCTTAAATTTAGTCTGCTCTGGAGATGACCTCCAAGTAAATTCTCTCACATTTCTAAAGCTATCCTCCAAATATCTTGTTCAAACTTGCCATCTGTAGTTTAAAAAATAGTCACAGCAAGATTATATGAATATGCATGAGGAATTAGAAAGCTCCTCTTACTTTTGTTCTTACCAGGTCTACATGAGTGAGAAAAGTCCTGACTACCACCAAATGGCTCAGAATGAGGGAGGGAACTGATGTGTTGCCAGGATGAAATGAAGAATGTCAGGAGTGAATTTGAAGTGATTTAGTTCCAAATATTTCTCTCTTCCCACAAGAATTTTCTGTTGACATGCACAGGACAAAGCCTAGATAAAGCTTGGCCTAGGCACCAGCAATTAGTCCCCGATCTAAGAAAATTCTTGTGAGAATGTAAGCAATGCTAAACAAAAATAATGCACTTTCACACTTTAGATTACTACCTTTATGGTCTTCGTAAGGAAGATTGTTTTTATAAATAGGCCATTTTTAAGAGATATTTTAGGCTCACAGCAATGCTGAGAAGACATTAAATTGTCTTTCCAGTAAAAGCCAGTAGGTATTGGCTAGCCTTTGTAACTGGAATATGAAAATTGCACCTCATAAATAAATTAGAGTGAAAATTTTGCTTTTAATGGGAATGCATATCAGTAATGTGTGGGGTTAGGACAGTGATGACGAACCTTTTGAGCTCGGCGTGTCAGCATTTTGAAAAACCCTAACTTAACTCTGGTGCCGTGTCACATATAGAACTTTTTTGATATTTGCAACCATAGTAAAACAAAGACTTATATTTTTGATATTCATTTTATATATTTAAATGCCATTTAACAAAAAAAAAAATCAACCAAAAAAATGAGTTTGTGTGTCACCTCTGACACGCATGTCATAGGTTCGCCATCACTGGGTTAGGAACTACATGGTATTAAGGGATAAACAATGCTGTTTATTACCCATAAGTCCTGGTCAAACCTCCTTCCCCAGCCATTGTGTTTTCATACAGGCAAATTAGGGATATCACAGGGACTAGTACAGGGATATTGAGGCCGTGAGCTTTATGATCCTATTATGTGTTTGATGCCTTGAAGGGCTTCTTTGTTTCTAAGGTATTAATTAATCTTTGGGAGCAGCTTTGAGGGATCTTGATAAGATGTTCCCTGTGGATTCTGCCAATATCAGTTAATGATTTTGCCCATAAAGGGGCTGGTAGCTGATCCAGTAGGGACAAATGATAAGTATCACCAGATTCACCACAGTGTTGTCAACAATGGAGCAGGTAGGCCCTGTATGGGTTGCTCAGTGGTTAGAGTTGTGTCCCCATACACCAAGGTTGAGGGTTGATCTCTGGTCAGAACACGTAGAATCAACCAGTGAATGCACAAATAAGTGAAACAATAGATCAATCTCTCTCTCTCTCTCTTTCTTCCTTTCTCTCTAAAAAAGACAAAACAAAAAAAAAACAATAAAAAATCTTGAAAAAAGAAATAAGCATATTAAGAACTATATAATTTAGTGACATGGCTACTTCTTTGTCCTTTATTAACACATTCCTTATTTTCATTTCTGGACTAAGTTCCTCAAAAAACACACAAGGTTGTGTGTTCTTCATCTCTACCAGTGGTTCTCAACCTTCCTAATGCCGCGACCCTTTAATACAGTTCCTCATGTTGTGGTGACCCCCAACCATAAAATTATTTTCGTTGCTACTTCATAACTGTAATTTTGCTACTGTTGTGAATTGTAATGTAAATATCTGATATGCAGGATGTATTTAGGGGACCCCTGTGAAAGGGTCATTCGACCCCCAAAGGGGTCGCGACCCACAGGTTGAGAACCGCTGATCTATACGCTCTTCAGAACCTAACCCACTACACTCTTTCATTTATTTAATTTTAAATATATTTTTATTGATTTCAGAGAGGAAGAGAGAGAAAAACATCAATGATGAGAGATAATCATTGATCATCTCACTGTGGATGAGCCCACAACCCAGGCATGTGCCCTGACCAGGAATTGAACCATGACCTCCTGGTTCATAGGTTGACACTCAACCAGTGAGCAACACTGGCTCAACACACATCCACTCTTTTAGAGCAGTGAATACACACATATATATATAATATAATTAAAACAAGTTTAAGCAAAAAGCAAATGGCTTTCCGCTCCACACAATACATATGAAATTTTATTAGTTATTCTACTTTTATAATTTCTAAAATTATTCACAATGTAATTTAGGAATTTTTATACTTATTTATAAAGTAGCTCTAATCATGGATGACTCAGTCACTGCAATACATGATCTTTCCGTGTATCACTTTGTTCAGTAATATTAATTTGGACAATTTGGCTATCCATCATGGGACAATAATAGCAAGGCATCCACTCCACCTATATGTTACTGAGAAGAAAGAGTCATGAAGAAAGCCCTGTGCACAGCCTCCTTCTAATATTGAATTGAAAAATATTTCTTTGACAGGAATACTTCATGACAAAAATAAAAAGTGACATTTCCAACCATTCCGCTGAAATTAAATATTTGAAAGTTAATGACTCTCAATGACCTTGTCAAGCAGCTATGTTTTATGTTAATCATTTTAAGCATATCATATTTTATTATAATTGTCAAATTTCAATCATTTTAGAGGATTCATAAAATTAATTAAAACTCACAAGCTGTCCCAGGAAATACTAGATTAAAATACTAAGTAGAATGATAGAATATGTATTTCTTATAATATTTGAGTAACTTATACAACTTTATAAATTACCATGTTTTCTTTCAATGTCTTTCTGGCCAAATATTAATTTGTCAATTAAACATAAATTATGATAATGATATATTTTAAAAAGACTGTATTATCTTTTCCCTAATTTGGCACTGATAATTTCAGTTAATATGTTTACTTTAAACTATTAGTGGATTCATTTTTAATTTCTTTTAAATAAGTAAAAATTCACCTAAATCAATTAATACCATGTCCAAAATATATACCTTTGTATTATACTGAGAAGGAGTTAGCATACTGAAAAATAATTATATATATATTTATGCAGTTGTTTTTTTGTGTGCATATAAATATATGTGCACATGAGTAAGAATGTGGGATATCTGGAACACTCATGTATTGCTACATGAGTGTGTAAATTGATACAATAACACAGGAAATAGATATATACTCTAATGTCCTATGCATTACACTGATATATATATATATATTTAAAATAAATTCATTCTAGTGTTCTATGTGACAGATGATTGAAACACATTGGGAAAATGAGGACTAATGTCCTAAACAATTTGTGCCATTTTATTTTCAAACTAGAGGCCCGGTGCACGGATTCAAGACTGGTGGGGGTCCCTCACCGGTCCCTGCGGGCATCAGGCCAAAACTGGTTCTCTGATAGCCCCTGAGGGATCCTGGATTGTGATAAGGTGCAGGCCAGGCCGAGGGGCCCCATCAGTGCATGATCGGGGCAGGGAGGGACCATGGGAGGGCTCCAGGGCGGTCTGGCCCATCTCACCCAGTTCTGATAGGCCGGACCTCAGCAGCAAGCTAACCCACCGCTCAGAGCATCTGCCCCCTGGTAATCAGTGTGAATCATAGAGACTGGTCGAACAGTTGAACGGTCGGACACTTAACATATTAGGTTTCTATATAGAGAGATTGGTTAATTTCAGTTTTGAAGGTAACTAAAGAAAATAAGATTTCAAATGTAGTCAAGTTTGGGGTAAACGATAAAGATATTTCAGTTGAGCTCATAGGTGTTAATTGAGGTAATTCTATCATGAGGGGATATAGTGTCATTGAATATATGAAACTATGGGTACGTATAATTGGCAAATGAACAACCAACATTTCAGAAATGATATTTGAAAGCTTTTTAAATTGATAGCTGATAATATCATTGTCCAAGACTAGCAGGTGTTCTCACAAATTACCTGAAGTGATTTGCAGAAAAGAGGTGCAACAGAGCTTCACATTAAAATATGTACGTGACATATGCAGTTCTTTCTATAAAAGTAAATCAAAGTAATTTCATCTTTTTGGGGATACTTATTAGTTACTATATAATTATTATTTCTATTTACAGGAAAATGTGTAAAATATATATTTTAATGCAAGGTAGCATTTCCAAAATCTTAAGTAGTCTAAGCAATTAGGATGCAAATTTTAATATTTTAATGGGATAGTGACACCTCTAAAGGATATTTTTGTGTTAATGGTTATTTGTGATTATTCACAGCTTTGCCTTCTGTGAGTAACTTAAGCTATTTGGCTTGTTTAAAGTTATCCACTACGCTATCGAAATCTCATGGAAACCTATTAATCACATGACTCTTTTTTACTAGTGGCTTCTACATCATTTTACATTGTAAGGACATATCAATATACTATGTGCCAAATATAAGTGCATAGTAAGCATTTAAGAAATTACTTAGACATTTTCAGAAAATTTTAAATTTATGTACATATTCCTGCCTAGTTGCTAATAAATCTCACAAGAGAGTTGTGTCCATTCTTATTCTGCAAATAGATCTTTCAGTTCATCCCAGGATGGATTTTGATGCCAATATTTTCTTTGTTTTATGTAAATATAAGCAACACTCTATTATTTTAGTTCCTATAATTATAATAAACAACTCTTATTAACCTGTACCTAACATTTCATTTTTAATAATCAAATTTATTTATCTCTTAATTTTAAGAAAACTATCATTTTTGGATATTGCCAAATTTTTAAAAGTTGGACAATGCTAAAATAGCATATTTTTCTTATATTTTACATAATCATAAGGAAGTTTTAGCATTTTATTTAATGTATATTTTAGTGTTTGATTTTCCAAATTCCAAGAGAAAGCATTTATTTTCAATTCTAAAATCAAATAAATTACTTATCCCTGATTAAAACTTTACTTTGGATCTTTGTCTTCAATAGTGTCACTTCAAGTGTGAGGATTTTGAATACAGAAAATTAAGTCAGAGCAGGTAAAAAAATTGCAAAACACATGAATGACTCACATGATTTACAAGAGTAAAAAATTAAGATTTCATAGGAGAAAAGTACATATTTACTACTTTTCCTGCAAATCAAATTTTACATAATTAAAATAAAAATTCAGACTCTAAATACAGCTGATGCATGTCATCTATGTTTAATAA
The DNA here is from genome assembly GCF_028538775.1 of Myotis yumanensis. Classification (NCBI taxonomy): domain Eukaryota; kingdom Metazoa; phylum Chordata; class Mammalia; order Chiroptera; family Vespertilionidae; genus Myotis; species Myotis yumanensis. Next base: position 204,133,210 of record NW_027223753.1, on the reverse strand, counting down.
GATTAAAATTCACAAATAGAAGTCAATTCTTATGCAATTGGCAAGAAAAAATATAGATATAAATTATTAAATTATGCTACTAAATTTTCTTCAAATTTACTTACATTGTTTTTTTTTTCAAGGTGAAAATGTCTCATAAAAATATGTTACTTATTAGGAAAAAATAAACACATGTATGGAAGACCTTTAAGTAAGATTACAAAGACATTTCTTTACCAAGATTTTTTTATTTCTCTAAACATTCCATATTAAAAAACTAATTATACTAATATTTTAGTCTGTGTTGAATACATTAAATGATATTTTTGTTTTGCAATCATATTTGCATAAAGCAATATATTTGTCGTATTAATTTTAAGATTATTAATTGTCTAACCTGAGATTGAACTGTTTATAGCTGCAATCACATCAGCACTCCACTATTAGGTAGCTAGAACACAAAAGGGGTAGCATTGTTCAAATTTAGTGCCACTAGTAGCAAGTGGTATAGCCAAAAACATGTAATAAAAGTGCAAGATTTCACTTTGTTTAGTTTTATTAGAAAATGGATGTATAAAAGCAATATACAAGACAAATAAATTTAGAAGCTTTAATATTTTAATATTTGTAAATTTAAAAATGAAGAATTATTAATAAGAAAGAAAAAAATCTTTTAAAACCTATTTAGAGAGTGCCAGAGCCTAACATAATAAAATAAAATAATAAAAATTTATGTCTTCCTTCTTAAAAAGAAACTTCAAATCAACAAAGAGACAGATGACCAACTAGTCATGACAAACAATGAGAAAACTTCAGCCAGACTGAAATCTTTCAAATTATAGACAGGCTGCAGAAGCTGACCATGTGGTAGCAAGTGCAGTGATGGGGACACAGAGGAAAATGGGGGAACTTTGAGGCTGTGTCCTCCTTCATATTTGAGAGCATCAGGGCCACTGCATTAATTCCATTAGCGTGCTGAAATAGGTTTTAGCGTCATCGAGTTTACAGGAAAATACCTGGACAGCATCAAAGTCCTGTAGAGATGAGGCGTTAATGGAACCTGACAACCGGTCCACTGGGGAAATCTATTGCAGGGTTGTCTCCAGCCAGGGGTGCAAGGCAGAAATTTTACCACAGGGCTTCTTGCTGCCTGATTAAGTTTCTGCCCAAAGGTGAAAGGTCAACTGTGGCTCTCTGTCTTAAACTGTATTCCCTCCTTCCCACTTAATTTCTTGAGATGAGATAAAAATTATGGTCTGCACTTTAGACCCTCCAATGACACATAGGGTGAAAGATATCTCCAGGGGAATGCAAAACAAAATAACTAGATGTTTTTGGAGTATACTAGCTGGAGATGAAGGAGAAAACAGCAAGTCATATGCCACATGAGCAGAGGAATCAGAACAAAGAGGCTATTATTTTCTATACAGATAAAAATATCCAAGAGAAAGGAAGGATTTTGGTTTATAACCCAAGATTTCAAATATTGGCAGATTAATATTTCTAAAGAGACAGGTAAAGAACTAGTGACAATGAGATACCGCTACATGCTATTCGAATGGCCAAAATTTGGAACATGGACAACATTTTTAATAGTGACCTTTTAAACAACAATTTACACATACTTAGACTGCTAGACAAGGGACCCCTGTTCAAAGGAATTGTACAAATAAATGCAGATGAAAGAAATCTGGGGAGTCCCAGAATAATTAAAATCCTCTCTCAGCCTTCTCTCTAGCTAAGCTGTCCTTCTATTACTCACGAGGTTCCTTTTTTGGAGGCAGTAGGCTTGCTCTGAAGTCACAGGGAAGAAATCCCACACCCAAAGCCCCCTCCCTCAGCCTCCTTCCACTCATATACATATGACACCACCGATTTGTATGTATCAGCTCCCCTCCATTCAAGTGAACACAGACGCTGGCTTTCAATTATTTCTGTCAAGAAGACAATTACAAGTGTTGATATGCTATTTGGACTTATTGATCAACCAAGCAATGGATCTACAAAACCTGTCTTACAGAATTTAAGAATCCTTTTAGTTTATACTAATCATCTTTGAAGGGGACACCATTCAATATGACTGAGTCAACATTCTTAATAATTGCCTCTTGACAAGCAATTATTTAATTCCATCAATAACTTCTTTTCAAATAAAAGTGGGGAAATTAGAATAGGAAGTGATCCCAGCAACTTCACTGACAGTGAAAAAGCAGACGTGCTAAGCCACCAGCTGGCAGCACTGAGAAAGGCTGATTTATGCCTAAATTCGCTTGTGTTCTGAAGATGAAAAGTAAAACATTCCTATTATGCCATGGATGGTCCAGCATGAGCTGCTGTCAGAAGAGCTCAGGCAAATGACAGCTCATTCCCAATCATTTCTTGTTAGATGACTCCTTTCTCCAGACAGGAAGAAAGGTGTTACCTGATCTTTGAGGTGATCCTAGTTTTAAGCACATTATTTGCCTGTGTAAAAATGCAAATTATTTGAAGAGAAGCAAAACTTTTCTGTGAATTCAACAAATGCAACTCACCATTGTTGCTAAGGTAAAAAAAAAAAATTTCAGCTGAAATTGTGGGCCTAATATACAAGTAATTACCCATGTTTTTGGTAGGTTTTTTTATTGTGTTTTGTGGTTAGAATAATTGTATGAAATATTGCATTTGTTTCCATATGCTGAAACAATAAGTTAAACTAAGTAGAAAAGAGGATAAATGATTCTTGCATAGGCAGTGTTATCCAAATCATTAGTGGTTAGAAAAGTCCATAAAGACTGTAAAGAGGATTTTATTTCTCCTTACATTTAATTGACTATACATTTATGTTCCAAATTCTTTTTGAAGTATTGGATCTCTATATACATGGAATATTTAAAATGTAGATGACTTCTATGCAGTTTCAAACAATTAAACAGACATTTGGAAAACTTTTAATCCACTTACTTTGTGGTGCTGTTATTTAAACATCAAGAAGTCAATGTCCCTATTAATATACTATGTATATCACTGAAAATATCAAATAAATCCTGAAAACAAGAACACTTTTTCTGGCTGTAATCAGCGAGATGTATCATGAGGGTTGTGCTTGTTGCTGCCTTTGAAGATGAAGGAAGAGGTCCATGAGCTAAGGAATTCAGGTAGCCTCTGAAATGCCAGGAACCGAACTCTTCCACAGGCCCTCCAAAAAAGAAAGCTGCCCTTCCTACTAAGATTCTGACCTAGTGAGATCCATGTCGAACTTCTAACCTATAGAACCATGGGACACTAAGTTTGTGGTCAGATGGTACAGCAGCAAAAGAAAACAAATATACCTACAAAGAGATCTTCCTTAAAACATTCAGGGAAAATAGCTTCCATCAAAGAAACAAGACCAAACCGACATGTGACATAGAAGCGTCAATAAAATTTAGAAGTATGGGATATAACATATTAAGAGATCTGAAAAGAAAACATCTGTCAACCTGGAATTGTGAATTTAGTGAAAGTATCATTCAAGAATGAGAGCAAAGCATATTTTCAGGCAAATCAAACTCAAGCAAGTTTATCAGCAAAAACTAACAAACAAAAAACTCCACCAAAGTCAAGTCAAAGCAATTGTACTTAAAGTGTGATTCTTGGACCAGCAACAAGACATTATCTGTGAGACTTCGAGAAGCACCAAATAAAATAATTAAATAATACAAAAATAAAATGATGGTCAAAAAAGAAACAGGGAATATTTGATAAAATTTCACTTAGCAAACTGGGAATACAAAGGGACTCACTCTATAGTTAGTTCAAAGTAATCCACAGGAATCTATAGCACATGCTGTACATAATGGTAAAATTTTCCTTCCCCTTTAAGATGAGGAACCAGATAGGTATGCTTACTACCATATTTCATATAAAACAGTAAACTAGGGAACCTAGCTAGCACAAGGAAACATAATAGACCAATAAATATAAGAACTAAAATGAAAACAGAAATGGTATATGTTGGTAGATGATATGGTTATATACATAATCATTGCACAAAGTAAATTGCTTCTTTGTTCAGTGCATTTACCAAATTAATTTTCAATTTGTTGTAAATGCTTATACTATATCTCAAGAACAGCTTGCAGAAAGTATTCCCTGCACTTTTTAAGACCTATCAAACAGAGACACATAGAAGAGAATAATTCTCCCTAACTACTCTAAATATCCCCTTGATAATAAAACTATTTGACACATGGTTATAATAGTCCCTTTCCCCCCCATTATAATTAAATGACAAGGCATAAAATATTTAGTACTAAATTAAGTTACTCCAATTTGGTTAGGCAACAACATTGCGAATGAAAAGTGTGTACCCAACAGTCAACCTTCATTGAATAAGCAAAGCAGGACCTGGATATTGTGAGCAATGAGTATAAATATTCAGTTGAATGGTGTCTTGGTAAAACAGTATCACATGAAATTGGAATAGAATTCTAAGAAATGCTATTCCTTAAAAATGTGTGTGTGTGTGTGTGTGTGTGTGTGTGTGTGTGTGTGTGAAGAATTACACTATTATACAAATACAGGAAACAGGACTATTCATGAATTTTCTCTCTAGATTAAAAAATACATCCTAGTTCTCTTTAAAAATTCTACTTACAATTTAGTGAAAGTGCTAGTGTATGATTGTGTTTTATAAAAATGAAATAAACATTTGATATGGGGCACACTTTCCATAGAACTATAGATGCCACTTGAGTATACAAAATTATATTTGCAGAATATATTTCCTATATTAAATCACAAAACACAAGTGAAAATGTTTCTAAAATATGTGTGAGGTAGTTGAATTCAGACTGCACGCTGCTGTATATATTCTGACTAAGAGAGGATGTTGTATATTTGCATGGAAATATTTTAAGACAAAGAATCACAAGTCACAAAACCTCAATTTGAATATATAGAAGTGGTCATGCCAGGCCAGTGTGGCTATGTGGTTTAGCATCAACCCATGAACCAGGAGGTCATGATTCAATTTCTTCCCAATCAGAGCACATGCCTGGGTTATAGGCTCGATCCCCAGTGGAGAGGTGTATAGGAGGCAGCCGATCCATGATTCTCTCTCATCATTGATGTTTCTATGTCTCTATCCCTCTCATTTACTCTCTCTGAAATAAATAAAAACATATTTTTAAAAAATGGTCAATCCAAAATAGTTAAGAACATTTAAATGTCATTTTAATGTACTTTATCTCATGCAAATGCAGAAAATTTAGTATCAAAGCAATTGCTATAGTGCTCACTGGAGGGGGGGGGGCTGACTGCTCTCCTGTAAAATCTATTTATTTTTTATAATAACTTCACTTAGTAGCTGTGGTACTAGTTTCAGAGAGCAAGTGACTAATCATTTTTAAAGAGAAAAAAAAATATCCAGAGAAAAAGAACACCAAAACATATAGGAGGCCAAAAAGCATATCAACATATTCCAAAATAGGTAAAAATTAATGTATTTATATAGGTATCCTCCCTCCTTATATTTAGTAGATGAAAGGAGGACATTAACCAAGTATACTTGGAAAATTTTCTGGAAGGAATAAAATTGTGCTCTGGGTTGCTGGCATCTTTGTAGAAGGTCCCCAAGGAAAGAACTGTCATTGTTGGGCAAGAGGACTCTGTATCTTTTATATATATACACTAGAGGCCCGATGAACGAAATTCATGCAAGAGTAGGCCCTCACAGCCCTGGCTGCCTTGTGGCCCGGCTGCCTCCCAGGCTGGTGGCCCGCCCCGACCCCTCACCCACTGGTCATGAAGGTCGTTTTGGAAGGTCGTTCTGCTGTCTGGTCTAATTAGTATATTAGCTCTTTATTATATAGAATATTTTTTGTCCCCATGAACAGATTAAACAGCAAGCAAGAAGATTCTTAAATAAGAAGGGTTGGATTTATAAAAAATTGAAATTAATATAATGTATATAATATTTTAACAGACAACCATTTTCATACTCAATGAACAGAGTGGAAACATGTTTTGTACTTGCTTTACAGACTGAGACTGCACAGTGCCATTACAGATACTGAGATGGGGACAATCAGTTTCTGAAATGAAAGTAGTAAATTTTGCATCTCAATGGCTGTCAGTTTACAGTTAACTACTTGTTTTCATTAGCAGTTGATAAAGCATGTGATTAGGGAAGATCTGATGGAGATACAGAGCATCCTCGGATTATTCTTATGATAATTAGCTTAGGAAGAACAACTAATATTTATTAAACTCCATGATAATATTGGCATTCCTATCCTTTTTTCCCATTCCCAAATTATGTTTTGGCATCATGAGCTACAAAGTAAAGACAGATTTGATGCTGAAAATCAGTTTGAAATGAAAACTGAGCCTTTATGACAATTCATTACTGAAATTCCTAAGATACATGAGTCATGCTTATATATGAAAAAGTAGCTAGTTTAATATACAATATGAATGGAGAGTTAATAAGGGGCAGAACAGGTTACATTTAAAATAGGATGGACAAGGAATTTTTGAGCAAATGCCTGAAGACATCCGCTACCTTGGGAAAGAGCTTTCACTAAGAAGGTTCAAGAAGTGCAAAGGTACTGAGATATGTGCTCACTGGGTTAATGGAACGATGTGGAAGCAAGGCTAGTTTCAGTGGAATGAGAGAAAAACGGAATATTTGTCAGAGTCAAAGAAGTTCCAGAGTTCAGATATGTTAGCAATGGTTTTTTAAAGCCTTTTTTAAAAATGCCTACCTATAATGTTTAGTATTGCCTGCTTCAATTAGTTGTACCTGTATAATTTTCTCTTGTGTCCTATTTGGAGAAGTAGTACTAGTAAACTCATCTCCAGAGCTCCCGTAAGTCCTTGGCATGTTACATATTCTCAAACAACATTCATAAACCAAAACCTAAGATTTCAGTACGATGTTGAGAATGGAGTTGTAGCCTCATAAACTCCTGGATTGTTTAGAAAAATGCATTTGAAGTCCAAAGACATTAAAAGAAAAAAATAATAGCTTAAGTGAATAGGTATATTTTTCCTTACATACCAAGACAGCCAGAGGTAACATCTAGTACTTGAGTGACGGTTCAGCAATACCATCCCCTACTTTCTTTCTTCTCCATTATACTTAGCAGATTGGCCTACCCTTGCCTGGTTGAAGAATTTCTACTGAAGCTTTAGACTTTGCTTTCTTTTTTAAAGGACAAAGTAAAAGGAAGCAGTATCCATCCCCAACTCTTTCTTTAATAAGGAAACAGAAGCTTTCCTACACTCTTGCCCCCCGGATCCAGAAAAATTTGATTCAATTATATTGTTATCAGTTACATAAAAACTGAGGGAAAAAATGTATTTATGCTTTTCCAAATTCTATTCTGTGGGCAGAAGAGAAAGGATTTGGGAATACGGATATATTTAGCCAAATGTGCTATCAGCTTAAAGCCTTATGATCATACATTATTGTTCTAGTAAACTTGTTTTAGCAATAATTACTGTGTAGTAGTGCCTGATAGTGCTATGCAATATCTTTGTCTTTCTACTATGTCTTTAGTCCAGAAGAAGTTACAGATTAATTAACTGACACTTTGTAAGATTAACTGACTCTTTGTAGGATTTATTAACTGACACTTGGTTTTAGACTTGTTTAATGCATTTTCTCCCAGCATGTATTGTATGAGAACCCCAGTGGCATCTACCTCTTCCTCCCAGCGATTTATACTTGATTGGAAGGCTTGGTAATAAACATCCTATATAATAAAAACCTAATATGCAAATCAACCAAACAGCAGAATGACTGGTGGAATGACCAGTCGCTATGATGTGCACTGACCACCAGGGGGCAGATGCTCAATGCAGGAGCTGCCGCTAGCCCACAGGCCCCACAGATCCGCCCTGATCACCCACCAGGCCTAGGGACCCTACCCGTGCATGAATTTCATGCACCGGGCCTCTAGTATATAATAAAAATTTAAATCTTTTCTTAGTCTTCTATAGAAAAGAGTATCTTCAAACAGTAAAGGATTACATAGTTTGACATTGTGCCAAGTATAATGTGATCACTTGATAACTATTCACACAGTTAATCTTTACATAAACCATTTGACCTCATTTGCAGATAATAAGACTGAAGCGCTGGAGAACTTCAGGGACCTGCCCAAGGTCTTTCAGATAGTGTTTGGCAGAATCAGAGTTCAAACCCAGGCAGCCTGGCTCCAGAGTCCATAGATTTAAATCTACTTCGTTGGCAGTGGTTCTGCTCTTCAAATGATTGTGCAGACAATTCTCCAGCATCCCATATTTCCTCAATCAACAGAAGCACATAAAACTATTAAGAGGAATGTACACTTTATAGACCTTGTGTAAAATTTTTAAATTTTTGTGCAAAAATCAAATTTTAGACATCTTTCATTGTAATTAATATGATACAAACATTCAACTGTACTTTTACAGCACAATAATTAAACAAATGTTTTCACGCTCCATCAGGGACCATTTTGAGAGTGAAAGTGTGTGGTCTTAGTAATTAATCCAGGGCAATAGGCATAACACAGAGTCACCCCCTCCCCCCCAGTAAATTAGAACTTTTCATCACCCCAATTTTAATTCCTCAATACCTTCCGTAGAATGATCTTATTTATCTGCAACTAACTACAAATTCTAATTTAAATAATCCACTCAGGTTTTCCTGAAGCAAGAACACATTTTTAGCAATACACCTTTCATTTATGTAGGTAAATAACTGTCACTCTTTTCAACTAATATCTATAATTGTGAGCTTGTTTCTGATTGTCTTGTCAGACTCCCTACTGCTATAATTGCTTTGGTTATTCAATCTCTAGGTTAAGAATGCAAGCAAGCCCATGGAACAGCACGCTGTGAGATGACATAATGACCTCCAGCATTGAAAATCATGGTTTCAAGGTCTCCTTAATGTTTGTTTTCTGAAACTTCCTCAGCTTTTTCTTTGTGTGTATGTTGTAGCTGGGGGCAGTTAGCATGGCACTGTGGCTGTCAGTATTATTTTCTGGAGGAGTGAATACCTGAATAGTAGTTGGGCAAAATAATGTGGATTGCCTAAATAAATGCTTTTATATTTTTCTTAGCAATATGATCCTCAAATCCAGCCCATATTTTGCACTCACTTTTCTATTCCAGGAGGAAAACATATTTTGTGATACACACAACTCAGCTGTGATCACATCACTCCCCTGCTCAGAGATACTCAGTCAATTTCAATTCCCTACAAATGAAATCTAATGTTTCAACCAGACTTTTAAATCCTTCACAGTTTAAATCCAGTCTCATTTAATATTAATAAAATGTAATCCATACATTCTCCCACCACTTCCACCCTCCTACCCGCCACATTTTAACAGTTATGAACTGGGGAAGAATCTTACAATCGTCATTCCTTAAATGTGAGTCTTTCTTTACAGTTTAGATAGTTTCTCTTGTCATGTTTCCAAGCTTGCTGATTTTTCTTCTGCTTTATCTAATCTGCTGTTAAGATCATCTGACACTAGTTTTTATGTGAGAACTAGAGGCCCAGTGCACAAAATTCTTGCACTCGGGGAGGTCCCTCAGCCTGGCCTGCACCCTCTCACAATCTGGGAGCCCTTGGCAGATGTCTGACTGACGGCTTAGGCCCACTCTCCTCAGGAGAGGCTCCCCCAACCACACACTGTGTTCAGCAGCTGTGAGCTTGGCTTCTGGCTGAGCAGCGCTTCCCCTGTGGCAGCACACTGACCACCAGAGGGGAGCTCCTGCATTGAGCATCTGCCCCCTGGTGGTCAGTGCGCATCATAGAGACTGGTCATTTCACTGTTTGGTCTATTTGCATATTAGCCTTTTATTATATAGAAATATTAAATTGTAATTCAAGTAGTTCTACTTTATTCTTTTATCTACTTTTTCTCACCTCATGATGTTTATATTTTTCTTTAAATCCTTGTTCATATATATAATAGTGAATGTAAAATTCTTGTTTTCTAATTCTACCATCTGTCATTTCTATGTTTATTGATGGTATTCTTTCTCGTTTGGCTCATATTTTTCTGATTCTTTTCATTTATTTAATGCTAAGCATTTTGATTGCTACATTTTTTAATTTCTAGATTTTGTTGTCTTTTAAAATAAATGTAAAGATCCAGTGCATGAATTCATGCATGGGTGGGGTCTGGCTGGCTCACCCTAATTGGAGTTGATGATCAGGGCCAGGCTGGCCCAGGGGAGGGGCCATGGGAGGTTGGCCGGCAGGCCCCACCCTTGATCGGGCCAGTTGGCCGGCCGTAGTCCGTGTCATAGCTACAGGTTGTTCTGGTCATTCAGGTTGCTTGGCATATATATATATATATATATATATATATATAGAGAGAGAGAGAGAGAGAGAGAGAGAGAGAGAGAGACACTAGAGGCCTAGTGCATGGATTTGTGCGCCGGTGGAGTCCCTCAGCCTGGCCTGCACCCTCTCACAATCTGGGACCCCTTGGGGGATGTTGGACTGCCGGTTTTGGCCAGGCGAGGGATGGCACCAGTGCACAAATCTGTGCACCAGGCTTCTAGTATGCATATAAGATCTTTGGTTAATCTCTTCCCACCCTTTCCCCTCCCTGCTTCCCTCTGAGATTCATCAGTCTGTTCCATGTTTCCATGCGTTGAGCATCTGCCCCCAAGTTGTCAGTGTGTGTCATAGCTACCAGTCAAACAGTTGAACTGTTACTTGGACTTTTATATACATAGATTATTATTTGGTATGAGCTTTATTTACTTGCAAGGATCCACTTGAAGTTGATTATTTAGGGACCTCCTTTTTAAGCTTTATTTGGCAGATCTACTTTGCCCCTTCATGTTAAAGCAGGATATTTGTGGAGTCTTCGCTGAATGTCCAACGTATTCAGTAAAGTTCCTTCACTCTCATCAGTTGAAACTTAGCATTATGCAAAAGCTTAAGGAGCCCTAAAGAGATTCTTGCATCTCTTAATTGACATATTTCTCATTTCTTTGGTACTATGCCCTATACCTTCTAGACATCTCAGCCTAACTCCCGTCTCTATCTCCTCAAAGCAGTGAGACTACTATGTTCTTTGGGGGGGCTCTTCTCCTTGTTTTTCATTCTGGAAAGTGCTTTCAGTTTAAAACCTGGGTGAACATTGGGCTGGACTCATTTGTTTTCTTTCTATCCAACACTGTCTGAAAACAATTGATTTATATTTTTTCCAGTTTTTTAGTGTAGGTTTGGGGGCTACTAAGATATGTTATTCGGTCATGGACAAAAGCAGGAGTCCCCAATATGATTTTAATGGATCAGAATCTAAATTAAAGATGATTCCCTATCAATATTTTTGTATTATTGTTTCCTTTATTCTTGCATCCAGTGTTATTGATGTCAGCATGAATTCTGATTCTTTTAATTTTTTCTCTTTACACTGTATTTACATTATTATTTTCAGTATTCTAACATTACCATTTAATGTTAAAGATTTTTTTTATTATTATTACTTCTGCTCTAATCATTTGCTCTTTAACTTTCTGAATATTTTTATTCTTTCTCCTCTCTTCCTGTCTTCCTTTCTTTCTTTCTTCCTTTCTTTCTTTCTTTCTTTCTTTCTTTCTTTCTTTCTTTCTTTCTTTCTTTCTTTCTTTCATTATTCTATTCGTCAGACTACTCATAAAATTTGGCCCTTGGGAGGTCCTTTGGGAAATTGGATGGGGAAACCAGTAAATTCACCTCTCACTTACTATTTAAGAAATTTCCCCAGGCAATAATGACATCTCTTTGCCTCCAGACCCTGCTTCTGTGATCCTTCCTCCAGTTCATTGCTATATTTTTCTTACTTTGCTACCTTAAAAACACCTGTGATGCTAATGTTTTTCAACCATGTCAATCAAAGTGCACTTATGCTTGTCTTGTCAGATCATCTGATATGACATAGACCATTTAATTAGAGTATCAAACTAATTTTATATTAATATGACAAAATAATTCATGACTTTTAAAGGTATTTTTTTAGATTTATGTCTATACTTTAAACTAGATAAAGTTAGATACTATTTATAAAATAGTTTGAACAACTTCTCACTAACCTTAAAAGTTGATTTCTCCATAATATTTTAAATAAAAAAGAATTATTCTGTAACCTATCAGTCTATGATTTCTTCTGAGGTGATTTACCCCTTTACTGACTATCAATAGTAGGTAGTTAATTAAGTAAGATCAACTTGAAGTTGATCATTTAGGGACCTCCTTTATAAGCTTTGCCCCTTCATGTTCAAGCAGAAAATTTGTGGAATCCTTGCTGAATGTCCACGGTATTCAGTAATTTCCTTCACTCTCACTAGTTGAAACTTAGCAAAACTTAAGGAGCCTGATACAGATTCTTGTATCCCTTAATTTTTTAACACTCCTCTCTCTCTAATAAAAATAATTTTTTTTAAAAAAGTTAAAAAAATAAGTTAGCATTAGACAACTGTTAGAATGGCTATAATTAAAAAGCCGGTCATATCAAGTATTGGCAATGATATAAAGAAACTACACACTGCTGGTAGGAATGTCAAAAGTACAACTATTATGTAAATAGATGGGCTATTTATTTAGTAATTAAATGTACATATACCGTATGACTCAACCACTGCACTCCTACGTACTAATTTCAGAAAAATGAAATCATATTTTAATGCCAATGAGGAGACAAGGGAAGCTAAGTAGACTGGAACTGGACTATGGGGGGAGGAAGTAGAACTGGAGAACCCAACTAGGCGGAATTGCTAAGGCAATCCAGCTGGGTGAGGAAGGAAATGCATGGGTGGGAGACATAAGCTTTAAAATGTATGGCTGTTGCTAAGACAGGCTGCTCCCAGATAACCAATCACAAGCAGTGAGGCATATAATCAAGCTCAAGAATGTTATAAAGGCAGAATTCTTTGAAAAGACCAATCAGGAGCTAGCAAAGCATGTATCAATCCCTAGGAAAAGAGTGTGCACATGCCCATGCTCTCTCTGCTCTCCCTGGCCTGCTGGGTTCCTGGCTCCTGTGGTGGGGGATGTGCTCCCCTGAGCCCACCTTGGTTATGAACTAAGAGACTTGAATTTACTTGGATGCTGAACTACACCCTGTGGCAGCATGGACCAGAAGCTCTGGACACTGGCCTGCCTTTGGAAGCCCAGCTGCACCTTTTCCAGGACTGGCTGAATGGGCATGGGGCTTTGGACACTGAGACAAAGAAGCTTCACCAGTAACCCTCCCAGTTGCTCCATGCGCCTGGGATTCCATCTCTCTCTCAATAAACTTTGCTTCCACTAACCATTTTTGTCTGTGGATTCATTCTTCGGTTTTGTGAGACAACGAATTATGCCTGCATGTTTATAGTAGCTTTGTTTATATTAGGCAAACATTAGAAACAACCAAACATTCATTAATGTAGTTGAACAAATTATGCTATATCCACACCACAATGCTATTCAGCAATAAAAAGGAACTACTCATACACACATGAATCTCAAAAATGTCACAATTCATAAAAGAAGCCCAAAACCAAAGGCTCCATTTTGTATGACTCATTTTATATAACTTTCATGAAAATTCAGAACTAGAGGGACTGGATATAGATCAGTTACTTTCAAGGGCTGGTAGTGGGGGATGGGGTGGTTGACCTAAAAGGGCTATGAGGTAATGGATTAATTCTGTATCTTGATTGAGGGGAACTTGTAGAACTTATATGTGAAGAATTATTATATGTTAACAATACCTCACTTTAAAATAAATAAGCTCATTTATTGAACAAAAACACTTTCTTATTGAACTACTCTTTCTTACATTGTGCTTTCATACTTCCCTCTTCCTTTCTTTATTTTATTATTAAATATATACTCCCTTTTAACCCTTTCCCTCTTCAAAAACAGTATGAAAGAGTTATTTAATCTCTCAACTTTTAATATTTAAATAGTCTCAACTTTTAATTTTTTTTTACAGACCAATTTGCCTGCAGACTCTATCTTCTATTGATATACATATCAGATATTGCATTCAGTACAAGAATATATTTCTCACTGTTTTAATTCTCTGTAAGACATATTTTATGATACTTTATATAAACCTTCAATATAAAAATAAATTGAATTGAGCTTGTTATAGCTCTATCAAAGATGGATTCATTTGGAAAGAATTTTGTCTAGAAGATAATGAGCAGGTACTTATGTATGCATCACCATTTTCAAAATGGTGCGTAGAAATTTTTCTTTGAAAAATATGAGTATAGCATATATTACTGCTGCTCCACTTGGGAAGTTTGGCAATTTCTATCTCCCATTATAATTTTTTCTCAATCAAATTATCTTCTGCTCAAGATTAATAAAAATTAAAGATGAATTCCTAAATTAAAGCTTTACAAAGATAGCCCTTCACTCTTTTTCCAAATGAAAGGGGAAATTTGGAAAGGAGATTTTTTTAATGTAGCAACCAAACAGCTCTGTCAAATCAATATTTTTTCTATTTTTCTTTTTTTAAAATATATCTTCATTAATTTCAGAGAGGAAGGGAGCGGAAGAGATAGATAGAAACATCAATGATAAGAGAGAATCATTGATTGGCTGCCTCCTGCACACCCGGACCACAACCCGGGACATGTGCCCTTGACTGTAATTGAACCTGGGATCCTTCAGTCCCAGTCCGAAGGCTGACACTCTATCCACTAAGCAAAACCAGTTAGGGCAGCTCTGTCAAATTAACTTATGTGGTCAATATCTTCTTTCCAGAGATTGTACTTCTTTTTATTTCCTGTGATGTGTAGTATGTCCTTTACACCATGATCTTATACAGCTTTAAAACAAATTATTTAGAATTTATTTTTCAAGAGATGTAGTTGTTTATCAAAATTAGAGTAACATTATTTTACTTGGTGACTATACATTTAGAGTAAAAATGTTTGCAGAAGTTTTTAGTCAATATGTATATTATGGCCCTAGTCCGTTTTGCTCAGTGAATAGAGCTTTGGCCCTTGGACTGAAGGGTCCTGGGTTTGATTCTGGTCAAGGGCATGTACCTCTGTTGCAGGCTCAATCCTCAGTCCTGGTCAGTGCTCCTGTGGAAGGTAACCAATTGATCTGTCTCTCTCTTGCCAATGTTTCTCTTTTTCTGTCTCTTCCTCTCTAGTCCACTCTCTTAAAAAAAAAAAAAAATCAATGGAAAAATATCCTCAGGTGAGGATTAACTACCCCCCCCCCCCCCCAAAAAAAAAGAAAGTGTATTATCTCAGGGGATTTGAAATTTTTATTAATATTTTTTAGATTTATCTGTTATCATTATTTTTAAATCCTCACCTGCAGATATGTTTTCATTGATTTGAGAAAGAAAGAGAGAGTGAGAGAGAGGAAAGGATAAAGACATCAATTGGCTGCTTCCCATACACACCCCAACCAGGGATTGAACCTGCAACCCAGGCATGTGCCCTGACCTGGAATCATATCTGCAACCTTTTGATGTACAGGAGGGCGTTCTGACCAACTGAGCCAAGTGGCCCAGGCAACGTGATTAAGAAATCTTTCAGTTCCAGGTGATTAAAAATCCAACTAAATCTGACTTAAAAAACAAACAAATGTAGACTCACTGGCACACATAAAAGTAGGATTGGAACTGGCTTTTGGGTTTGGCTGGTTTTGCCAATACCTCTACTTTTTATCATCACTCAGTTTTCTGTGTTGTGTTAATTTTTAGGTAGACCAAGACTTCCGCATTCACTCCTTACATAACAAGTGAAAAAATCATGCATTTCCTTCCTCCAAAAGGCTCTGAATTCCAAAGTAGAAACTCACCTTAATTTTCTGTTTGAGTATTTTGGGACATGAAGACCACACCACTATACACACATTAGATGATGTTTGCCAATCAAATTTAATAATAACTAACATTTACTTATAATTAACAATTTATCCAGCCGAGTTTTAAGCCTTTTTATCTCCTTTCATAATTTCAACTCAATTATCTCCATACAGATCAGAATTATAGAGTTTAGAAGTGGAAAATCCAGTGCTGTTAACAGGGAATATATTTAGTGATATATTTTATTATATCACTATATATATAGTGATATATTTTATTATTTATCAAGGTTTTCTATGTGAGTTCCCTGGGATCATCTGTTAAAAAAAATTCATTATATCAAGATTACTCAAAATAAGATAGGATTTAATGTTACATTTTAATACATGTAATTAATTTCTTGTTCTACGTAATGCTATCTGTGTTTTATAGGGAAAATATTTCTCACATCTTCCTTCCCTCACTAAATAAATGTTGAATATATTGGTGTAGTTTTAGATCATTAATTTAAAGGAACACCAAGTTGTTGCTCTGTTTGGGTACCCAGTTTCTCAGACCAGGCATATGACTACAGAGAGGCAGTGCCTAATTGGATGATTGACCTTTTTCTAAAGTTCTCAATTTCTCTCTTCTTACTTTCTGCAGAAAACCATTATTTTTAAGCAAAGAAATTTCTATTATGAAATGGCCTTTCTATTTTATTTTACTGTCTCCTATTCAGCTTATGTTTATCAGTTTCATTTTATCCCTGTCATTCTTCTTCACACTTGACACATAGCTTATTTCTTTATCAGAACTCCTCACTCCTATGCATTATCTACTTTCTTGTTCTGTTAATGCTTGATATCCAGATTGTTTTCATCAAGAATGTTGATAAAAATATTAAATAAATGTTTATCTTGCCATGTGAACCTCTGATCATATCAGTATTGTGATTTCACAAGTTGGGAAACCAACTTTTATTTCTTAAATGTGGTATTCTTTTTTAAAAAATATATATATTTTATTGATTTTTTTTACAGAGAGGAAGGGAGAGGGATAGAGAGTCAGAAACATCGATGAGCGAGAAACATCAATCAGCTGCCTCCTGCACACCCCCCACTGGGGATGTGCCTGCAGCCAAGGTACATGCCCTTGACCAGAATCAAACCTGGGATCCTTTAGTTCGCAGGCCGACGCTCTATCCACTGAGCAAAACCAGTTAAGGCTTAAATGTGGTATTCTTAAATAAATTATAAAAATATTAAACTTAAAAAAATAGGCCAACTACTCTTTTATAAAAATTATCTTTATTTTTGAAAGTCTTACAGATGCCCCCTCCCCCGCCACCATTGACATCCTCCACTCTGCTCTCGCCCCCTCCCCGGGCCTTCACGGCACTATTGTCTGTGTCCATGGGTTATGTACATATGCATATAAGTTATTTGGAGGCCAACTACTTTTAAGAACAAGATGGTGTTTACTATAAGATCAAATATATGTTACAACTGGCCCAGAAGCGGTCACCTGCTGAGCTCCTGGGCAAACATAAGAAGATTTAACAATTAATGAAAATAATGTTGTCTGAAGCTGAAACCATCTTTATTGATCTCTTTCTTGTTTGGTCCTTCTCTTTAGCATAAATCCTTGATTTTGGTCAATTTGAGCTCAGAGGCCATGACCACTAATAGGGTTGAAGCATCCATTCTGCTTCTCCCTGGAGGAATCTGGAAGACTCAACTACAGTTTGGAAATGGTTCTATAAAATTTTCTGCGGCAACCATCTTCAAAACACTAGTCCTCATTCCAAAATAAAGAGACTGGAGATAGAGATAGCCAGATTTAGAAGGATGGTTGTCAGTGGAGAAAATGTAAGCTCCCTCCTATCCACACTCACTAACCCTTCCACATATATGAACATGTGTAAAACACACATGTAACTAGTCATTTATAGCATTGTGTTATATTTATATACTGGAAATATATTTTTTAATTTTAGATATAGCTTACCACTATGCTGGGGTCTTGTCCAGCATCTAGAAGGGATCAGGAATCTGGAGAAGGGGCTGTGGTAAATTATTAGTCTAGAGATGAAACAAATTTGGAAGGTATTTGGGGGAGCCAGAGAAGACTTAGCTAAAGAAACCAAGTCCTCCTGTCTCTCTGGACCCAGAGCTTTTTATTTACACAAATTGCCCTGAAGCAGATATACATATCAAAGGGTAAGGTTTGGTATACAGATGCATTGTCAGTTTTGGAGGAACTGCCTTTGGCTGTTCAGGTGTTTGGCCAGCAGGAGGCAATAACATGTAGATTGAAATGCCCTCAGCTGTCTGGCAGCAAGCAATCATTTATGCATCCTTTTCAGGTTTGGGGAAATGCCCTCAGCCATTTCCAGCAGCAGATTATGTATTCAGTCCTGCTGAATCCCCAAGTTCCTTCCACCTCTTGCATTTATGACATGCTGGAATTAGCTTCCGGCACCATTATACACATGAGAATATTATAATGAAAAGCTGAAGTTTTTTGATGTTATATAAATTATGATGTAAGCAAAATTAAATAGTCATACAAAATATTTCTATTTCAACATGATTTTAAGGCTTACTTTCCATTGTTTTTTTTTTATATAGCATTTGATTAGAAGTTAATATAGATTTGTTGATGTTATTCTTGCCTATAATTATCTAGGGCTTTGAATTAAGTTTTTACTGCAGCAATATAAAATATTTATTACATATAGATATAACAGTCCTATATACAAGATCAATCTTTAGAAAATAATTTTGAATAAATATTTTCTCAGAAAACAAATAGACTCATTTATATTATTTTCATTCAATTTTACTTTATAAGCAGTTATGAAAAATATACTGCAGTCTTTTCAATATCAGATAATACTAAAAAATTAATATTTATTGATGATGTTAGCCTAAATATATATTTGATTATATTTTGTTGACTTAATTTTAATGTACTTATTTTGATAACCTCCACTTGTGTTTGCTCTTGTCTATAATGATAAAAAAAATTACAACCATTGGTGATCCCTTTAGAGTCAGCTAATTTAGTACATATATCTAGAAATGTATCTTTCTCTGTATTTTGCCAATTATTTTAAAATATATTATTTTAAAAATATTACAGTTGGTATAAAGTAATTGTATAGTGGACACTTGCTTTCTAATTTCATGTAGAATAATAAAAACTTTTCCTTTAGTTTCAACTTGCTAACTGCTACTTGGCTTAAAATCAATGAATCATCATTTTCTTCAAATGGCAGGTAAAGATTTAAAAGAAACTGCACTGCTAGAATTATATATACGTAAGCACACACTCTAATACATGCATAATTACTGATGCCAATAACCTTCCATTCAGCTGTCTCTTGTTAGGCTCTTAGGAAAATGCAGTGGACAACACAGGGATCTTTCAAGTGAGACTTGAAAGCCATCAGTCTATAAAATATCTAGAACAGCTATGAACATCTGGCACAAAATAAATTCTGCTGGTTTAGCCAATATCTGTTTTATTGTTACTTCAGCCCCATTAAAAGATATCTCAAATAAAGCAAAAACATTTCAGAAGCTCTCTTGCATATAGTACATCAAAAAGTCATCTGTCTTTGACAGTCACTGATTGGCTGCCTCCTGCACACTCCCTACTGGGGATTAAGCCTGCAACCCGGGCATGTGTCCTTGACTGGAATTGAACCCAGGACCCTTCAGTCCACAAGCAGATGCTCTATCCACTGAGCCAAACAAGCTAGGGAAAAACATCACCTGCCTTTTGCATATACTTCATCAAATAGTCTTCCTCACAAGCAGGAAGGGTTTCTGACATGAGAAGTATCACAAGTGAGCATTCAGCACAGAAAAGAGAGCAAAACCCACAAATCTCCAAAGCTTCTACTAATTCAGTAGAAATCTAAGTTTAAAGAAGAAATCTTTCCTTTTAATTATTCACAAAATTATCTTCTTTGAGTAATTCAATTTGGCTGAAGCAAGCCAAAAAATACTCTCTATTACAGACAAAAAGAAATCTAATTTGCATTCTATCAAACATACATGTTGGGTCCAATTCACTCATTATGGAAATTCTCTGCTATTGGCAATGCTAAAAGGACATTTATAAAATCCAAAGTCACTAGACAACCACTGGACAGACAAGTTCACAATCTCTCAGGAAAAGCATTTTTGGAGCATGTTCACTCAAATGAGGACTATATTCCTTTAGAAATTTGTAGAGGACTTCTATAAAAGCCAATGTCACTCCAAATAATGTGTTTGTATATCAATTTTTACTGTGTGTGTTCTCAGTCCCAGTTCTGGGATGCGGACTGTGCCTTACATTATCATGATCATCAGATTATATGAAAAATAGTAATCTTTGACACCAATACAGAATGAGGCAAATGACAAGATCAATGCACATATGAGTTGATGACACATATACATACCTACGCACATATGCCTAAAATAAATTCAGGTCAAGACATTTATGTACATCAATTCTATGTTACATGAAATTTGTTTCTTTGCATAGTATTTGCTTTTGTACCTCAAAAATTTGGAAAGAGAAACAGATGACAACAACAAGAAAATAAAAACAAGATAAGACATTCCCTTTCCTTTTCAGAAACCGGTTACTGGAAATTTATAGTCTCTATCCTAATATTTACTCATGCTCATTTCCTACCAGTTTGAAAATTATTGTAGCGTATGATACTCAACATTTCATTTTGTATAGAAAGGTCAATTTTTATTAACTATAAAATTCATTTATTTACCAGAGTTTCTTAATGGTAAATATATCCAACATATTAATCATATATAATTGAGTTTTCCACTACTCACTAAGTAATTAATAACATGGATTTTTCACAGCATCTATATGCTCCATGCAAAAGGTAATTACATTGGATAGGTAGCTAATACTGTACAAGCAAAGCTGTCATAAAGGTGCAGCTCTGCCAATATATTCCGTTAGGATTTTCTGCAACTTGACCTACTTCTTTTGTTCCTAAAGCCTTCTCACTTGGAAAGCGATGGCAAGGAGATTTAAGACTGAGGAGCATGAAGCCACGGTAGCTTCCCTTTGACCTACTAATTTCTACTGATAAATTTACAAATCTCATGGGATAATCAGAAAAATGATGACTAGTTAAAATGTCCATCTTAAAACCTCCACAAGGTACTGACAGGATTTGGATCTACTTTCTGCCTTTTCAAATTTTCAATGACTTAAAAATGTAGATATTACACTAAAGAAACATGTAATAATGTTATTTTAGTATACAATATATTAGTCGTGTGTGATAGATTTTGCAAAGTCCTTAAGGTTAGAATGTTTTTTTATAACTCAGAATAAGATAAAAGCTCACTTAAGTATTCAGACAGATTTAATTGTTTACATTTTTAAAATTTCACTTTTAAATTGCATACTTAGCTTTGTTGGGTATGGGAAGATTGGTATTGTTCAATCTGTCTTTCATGCTGCAGCGCCACTGTACACAGAGATCACACCCCCATTGCCATTCTACCTAAAAAAAAAAAAGCGTAGTATGTAACCCCAAGATATTAAATAATTTTCCCACAGAAGTTACTATATTAGTTAAACTTGGGTTCAGGGTAGAGATCAGGCATGTCACCTTCCTGTTTTGTCAGAGGAAACAGAGGTAAAAGTGGCATTGATCATTTGGTCTCTTTTGGTGCTTGGTGTTTACTTTGCTTGACAGGGCATGCCATAGACATAGGGCCATGGATTCTATTTTAGGCTAGAAAATCTGGATTTCTCCTGTATCTAATAACATTCTTTAACTGGCTAGACAAAGTAGGAGGGGTTTTTATAATTCAACACTAGAAGAGAATTTTGACTTCGGATTGAGCCTGATCTGGATGGATTAAATTTGGAAATCATATTTGGTATATTCCCACCATTCAATCCTTCAGTCAAAACATAGAATAAATAATTTTATATCATTAAAACAGAGACAATTTGCCTTTACTTTTCTTCAAATTGAATCATTGTTATTCAATTACTCATTATATTAAGTATTTATTTTCTGCCTTTTTCATTATCAAATGGTATTCATATGTTTTTTTATGTGCGAGTGGATAATGTGTATTTAAGTAAGAGTCCCTGGCATTGTTATTTATTTTTTTACAACAGCAATATAAATTAAATTTTAATTCAAATATTTTACCTATCTACATTAATAAAAGAGAAACATGCAAATTAACCATCCCTCCATCACTCCACCACTCTGCTACACCCACCTGCCAATCAGAGCTACTATGCAAATTAACCCAACAAAGATGGCAGTTAATTTGCATACACAGGCATGGAGCAAAGACTGAAGATGACTGAAGATGGCAGCAGCCACGGAGCTGGAGTGAACAGGAGGCTTGGGTTGCTCCTGGTGATGGAGGAAGCCAAGCTTCCAGTCCGCCCTGGCCTCCGCTCGAGGAGCTGAAAAAAAAAAAAAAAGGAGGGCCTGGGAGCAGCTGGAGCAGAGAAGCCAAGCCTCGCTGCTGTGGCCAGACCAAAGGCCTGGGTCCTGGGTGCCGGAGGAAAACCGGTGCCGGGAGCCAGGGGAAGGAAGGCCTATTCCTCGAATCTTGTGCAATGGGCCACTAGTCTCTCTCTCTATATATATAAAAACCTAAGTAACTGGACTACCAAATGACAGAATGACCAGTTGACTGGTCGCTGTGACATGCACTGACCACCAGAGGGAAGATGCTCAATGCGGGAGCTGTCCCCTGGTGGTCAGTATGCTCCCACAGCAGGAGCACTGCTCAGCTGACCAATGGAGCCAGATGCAGGGCTCACAGCTGGTTGCCACAGCCCAGAAACTGCAGAAGAGCAGCAGCGAGCCTAACAAGCAGCAGCAAGCCAGCCTACTGGGTGATGACAGCAAGTGCAGTGGGGCTGAAATGAGCAGGAGCGGCAGGTGTCATTGTACTGATCCCTGCATGCCATGCCCATGCCAAGGGACCCCACTGGTGCATGAATCTGTGCACTGGGCCTCTAGTTCCTTATTGAAACTAGAGCAGATTTATTTTAATTTTTCCATAAGGCTTAGTCCAGAAGAAGATAGACCCACAGAGAAACTGTCTTTGTTTATAATTTTAAAAGCTTTGAACTATATTTTGGGGGGTTGAGTTGTTTTGCAGTTAACCCTCCATTGTTTGTTTAGTTTTCATGGTCTCTCAGTCAATGACTCACTATCTTCTGACCTTACATTTTTTAAAAAATATATTTTATTGATTTTTTACAGAGAGGAAGGGAGAAGGATAGAGTTAGAAACATCAATGAGAGAGAAACATTGATCAGCTGCCTCCTGCACACTCCCTACAGGGATGTGCCCACAATCAAGGTACATGCCCTTGATCAGAATCAAACCTGGGACCCTTGAGTCTGCAGGCCGACACTCTACCCACTGAGCCAAACGGGTTAGGGCCTGACCTTGCATTTTTGTAAATACTTTATGTATTTATATTAACCCTATCATGAACTCTGACTTTTTAACTTCTGGCCTAGTATTTGTTTAGATTTCCTGCCAGAATAACTCTGGGATGAGTAGACAATAGGAATATGAATTCTGGCTATTACCCTTTAGCAAAGATTTAAAGCTAAATTTTTTAACCATAGTCACTATCATATACATGAAATGACAATTTAAAATGTAGCCACATTGAGTCATTAATAAAGTTGACCCCTCCTCTTGGTAAAGGCAAAGATATTCTCTTGTACAAACAGTTAGATTTGGCAACGTGATTAGAAAACAAGCCTAGTAAAAACATCCCTGGATAATTTTGCTGAAGAACAGAATGTCCACAGGGATTTGCTAATTGAATTGCTACAGGCATGGCAGAGCAAATTAACGGCTGTGATTCCACGGGTTCAGGGATTCACTGTGTTTCATGATGTCAGACAAGACTGATTGCCAAAGGGAGCGCTTGTGTCATAGTTTGAAAGGGCCTGTCACCCTGCAGGTGGGTTCAGTGTGGGTGGAGTGATCATTGAAGTGTACAGGCAAGGCCACTATGTTTTTGTCTTAGTGGATAAATTTTATGATAGGGAAGAAAAATGTTGTCATTTATTTATCTTTTTATTTGATTAATTTTCAAAGTTAACACAATCAGTTAACCATGAATAATATTATTCATCCATGTTTTTAAAGCAAAACCAGGAGTTAGAGACCTTATATTATTGAATAATTTTCTTTAATAAATATAGGCTATATTTAGTTGAACATATTGGAGGCATTGAAGAGTTATTAATTGAGTATTATTGGATAATTAGTATAGACAAGTTCCTATACAATCACAGAAAATATTTCTGGGGAAAATATACAGAAAGTTGCCAAAATACCATTTTGCAGAAAATAAAACTGTTTTCATGATGCCCTATTTTTCCAAATTATCTAGGATTGAGTTCTTGTCTATAATATTTCCTCTTCATATAATGGTCATCTATTTTACTAAGTTTCCTCTTACATTTTATGACTTTAATACTGTTTAATAAATTTGATGAATGTGTATTTTTGTGATTAATATTTTGAAAAGATTAAACATAATCATATGTATAATTGTAATATTTGAGTGTTTATTTGCAATATGTTTATTGCAAATATATTGTTCACCTTCACATATACCCTAAATATAATTTGCATAAACAATAAGTAATCTGTGATTTAATCATTTAAATAGTAATTTTTGGATTATTGAGAACCTTTGAGGGAATTTTGAGTAGTCTGAGAATGGTAAAACAGTAATTGTAGAATTATCCATAAGTTTTAAATGAAAGTATGAATTTAAAGTTGAAAAAAAATCCTCAGCCTATTCTAACTACTTTTTTTACAACCCTGAAAATTATTGAATAAAACAATGAAGTTGTTTAAAATGTGGAACAGGTATCAGTGATGAATGGAGAACATGAATGATGATTTTTGAAGACTGACTTTGTATATGCTGTCCATATTGGACTAGTTTATTGCTAAAACAAATTATAGTAAATTTTGTTTCTGGGAAATTACTACTTTGCATTCTAGAAGTAGTTTTCCATTCTCTTTTTATAGTCTTTTTGAATGTAAGAAACAGCATAAGTCTTAGACATAAGCATCTATCAGCATATATCACAAATAAATGACAAGTGCTAAGAAAATTCTATATAATAAAAGGCAATTATGAAAATTGACCAAACAGCAGAACAACTGGTCGCTATGATGTGCACTGACCACCAGGGGGCGGACGCTCAATGTAGGAGCTGCCCCCTGGTTGTCAGTGTGCTCCCACAGTGGGATCGCCGCTCAGCCAGAAGCCCTGAGCCAGGCTCAAGGCTGACAAGCTCAGCGGCGGTGGTGGGAGCCTCTCCCACCTCCGCAGCAGTGCTAAGGATGTCTGACTGACAGCCCAAGGGGAGCGGGCCTAAGCCATCAGTCGGACATCCTCCCAGGGCTCCCAGTCTGCGAAAGGGCACAGGCTGGGATGAGGGACCACCCTGAGTGCCTGGATTTTGTGCACCGGGTCTCCAGGCTATATATATAAAAGCCTAAGCGACCGTTGCAACCAAAACAACCAAATGGAGTACCAAACAGGCTGCATGAGGTGACCAGGCCAGCAAGGGGATTAGTGAGGACCGACCAAAAGACTGAGCATCAGGCTGCATGGGGCAACCAGGCCAGCAGGGGGGGCAGTTGGGGTGAGCAGCAGACTGGTGGGGGGAAGTTGGGGGTGATCAGGCCAGCAGAGGGGGCAGTAAGAAGTGACCAGGCCAGCGGGGAAGGCAGTTAGGGATGACCAGGCCATCAGTGGAGGCAGTTGGTGGTGACCAGGCTGGCCTTGGGGGCAGTTGGGGGTGACCAGGCTAGCAGGTGGGGCAGTTAGGGATTATCAGGCAGGCAGGCAGGTGAGCAGTTAGGAGCTAGTGGTCCCAGATTGTGAGAGGGATGTCTGAGGGGTCCCAGATTAGAGAGGGTGCAGGCTGGGCTGAGGGGACTCCCCTCCATGCATGAATTTCGTGCACTGGGCCTCTAGTACATAATAAGACATTTCTCAGACACTTCTTAAATTTATGAGGGTTACAAATTTCCTAATCTATAATAATAAAAGGGTAATATGTCAATTAGACTAGAAGTCTTCTAGACATCATTCAGATGTCCTTCCTGACAAAGCCAGGGCTGGAGGGAAGCCAGCCTGGATCCCGGGTGCCGACAGGAGGCTCGAGGGAAGCCAGCCTGGTTCTGGGTGCCTGCAGGCGGCCATAGGAGGGAAGCTGGTTCTGGCAGCCTAGGTCCTGCATTCCAGAGGGAAGGTGGTGCTGGCAGCCAGGGGAAGGAAGGCCTACTCTTGCATGAATTTTCGTGCATCGGGCCTCTAGTTTATTTACATAAGAAACTAACCTACTGTCTAAACCAGGGGTGGGCAAACTTTTCAACTCGAGGGCCACAATGGGTTCTTAAACTGGACCGGAGGGCCGGAACAAAAGCATGGATGGAGTGTTTGTGTGAACTAATATAAATTCAAAGTAAACATCATTACATAAAAGGGTACGGTCTTTTTTTTTTTTTAATTTTATTCATTTCAAACGGGCAGGATCCGGCCCGTGGGATGTAGTTTGCCCATGGCTGATCTAAACTCACCTTCAGTATGCACAGGTTTACTTCAGATTCTAAAGAGAATACAAATGGAATTTGAGAGTTCTTAAGTATATTAAGTT
Source organism: Myotis yumanensis (assembly GCF_028538775.1). Taxonomy (NCBI): domain Eukaryota; kingdom Metazoa; phylum Chordata; class Mammalia; order Chiroptera; family Vespertilionidae; genus Myotis; species Myotis yumanensis. Next base: position 204,106,742 of record NW_027223753.1, on the reverse strand, counting down.
ATTTTGTGGTTGCCATAGAGATAACTTTTACCTACTTACTTTGTTTAAAGTTCTTAGTTAATAAAAAATAGGCACCATAATATTTGAAGATAGGTCAGGACAAAGATAACTTTTGGCGTTTTGCTCTTAGTCTCATAATTTTTAGAAAAGTGAGGAATGGATCATGAAGTTGATGGGCTAGTCAAGGTCTTAGATTCTATTGCTAACATCATTCTTGTTATTTGAATGAGCAAGTAGAGTCTCAAATCCCTTTAATTATTTGAGTCTTTCCCTGTTTCCTGGTGAGCTTGTCGCTGCTTCTCTCTATACACCTTTATCTCACAATTATTGTTTAGTGCTTAATTAAGTTGCTTCCAATTTAAATCAGAAATATGAAAATATATATTTCAATGAAGCAAAGCATGGTAAATGCTTATATATTTATAAAAAAAGTATATTTTATATGAAGTATAATGCAATAGTCAGTTATAATTGATTTATGGATATTAAAGTTTTATTTTTTAATGTTAGTAAAAATGGCACAATCTTTTCTTATAGATAAGTTACACATGACTTTTTCTAGAACTTATTCTGTGATGACAATTTTTAAACAGAAATCATTTACTATAAAAACTAAGTTTGCAATAAATTCTTCCAAATGAAAAGTTTTACTCTAGACCATGTTCACTTCAGAAAATCACATTTATAAAAATTAAAATGCAAAGAACTCATATCTGTTTATGATTATACATAGAGTTATTTTTTGCATAGCTTTAGCTGTATTATCAATCAAACTACGGTACAGAAAACTGCCATTAAGTTTGATTAGACTAGCTAAGAGGGAACACAAAAATAATCATCTTAATTTACTGTTTTGTTTTCACAAATTTTCTTATTTTCTTTCTATCTTTTTTCAAATAAATCTATGATTATGTTTATATTGTTCAGTTGTTATATGACAAGAGAAAACATACTGTCTGAATAACTATTTGTTGACACAAAGATATTATTATATCTATACATGCCATTTAGAAACATGTCTAGTTTACTTTGAAGGACGTATGTTTATGTTTCTTCATTAGAATTACAACTGAATTTTTCCCACCATTAGTTTTATGCATCTTTCCTGTGGGGAATCCTTCATTCAGTGAAAAATGCTGAAATAAATTTTGCCAATAATTTAAACATACACAAATAAACAAATGAAAAAAAAACTGTCTTAACTTCTTAGTTGGCCACCATAATATTATTTTGGTTAGCTGAAACATTTCAGTTGGTCCTATTGGTACTTGATTCATGTTACAAAACTAGAGATCTTAGCACCCTTACTTTCCTTTCTTTTTTCCTTCCTTTCTTTCTTTCTTTCTTTCTTTCTTTCTTTCTTTCTTTCTTTCTTTCTTTATTTCTTTCTTTCTTTCTTTCTTTCTTTTGTTCCTTTCTTCCTTTCTTTTGACTACTAATACCATAATTAAAAAGTAGAGTCAAAACAATTATTAAAGAATGCCTCAAGACTCCTGGCTATGGTGGCCTTAGGAAGCTTGAGTTCTTGGGTCCTACAGGAATGTCACAATCAGAAAAACAATTCTGGGCAGGCCACCATGCCCAGAGAACTGTACAGATACTAGACTGAAACATACACCTGCTCTTTCTGTGAAAGAGCTTAGTTGCTTGTCTTGAGGGGCAGATTTCAGGTTCCATACACATCTAGAGGCCACAGAGGAGTCTCAGGGAACACAGGCTGGGGATGCCATCTTAGCACTCTCCCTCCACTCCTTTTAGCTCACAAGTATCTCCCAGAAAGGAGTTCATAGACTAATCTAGAGCCCTTATTTTTGTGACTGCCACCCAGGGGCCATCTCCATACCAGCTGGCTCTGGTGGCAAGAGGGACTTACACTTCCATTTCTACAGGATTGTGTATACTCACATTCTCTAAATGCGGCTATCTAAGGAATTAAACACACATTAAGATATTCTAGAGAAAAAGCACTCAGGGCAGCCACTAAGTATTAAAAAAGGTGTACTGTTTGTTATTTCTTTCCTCATTTGAGTTTATTAGATGATACAAATAAATGGTAATATAAATAAACTATAGGCCCTGTGCACAGATTTGTGCACATTAAAAGGAGATTAATTAGAAGGTGGCTGGTGGGGTGGGACTGGGCAAGATGGGCCAGACACGTCCTGGACCAACCTACTATAGTCTCTCCCCAGCTGGCCACCCCTGGGGCAGTGCTGGGGCTTGAAGGGCATCTATGGAGTGATCAGGGTCCCTCCAGCAGGTGGGGTCCCTTGGCCTGGCCTTCAGGGATCAGGCCAAAACCGACATCCCCTGAGAGGTCCTGAAGTGCAAGAGGGCACTCTGCAAAGTTGTTGTCACTTGGCAGCTCCTGCATTGAGCATCTGCTCCCTGCTGGTCAGTGTGTGTCATATCTACCAGACAGTCAGCCAGTTGGCCGGTCACTTAGCCTTTTATATAGATAGATAGATAGATAGATAGATAGATAGATAGATAGATGATAGATAAGGTTGCTCCAGTGCCAAGCAGAGCATATTCTTTTGGTAGTAGCTGGTTGTGTCACTGATATGACAAAAAGCATGACAGGAATTTCCGTGGCCCAGATGTGTGGCTAGAAACAGGAGCCTCTGCTATTACTGTGATGGTTGGCTTACTTGTGATGCCTACATTGTTGTGTTAGCTGACCTGGACCATCAGAGGGCTGAGTCTCTGCAATGGTCTGAGCATAAGGAAAGAAAATTGGACTTTCCCTTTGGTTGACGTAGATAAACATATCACAAATGACAGTGATGTTTGTGTGTCTCTTTTTTTTTTTTTTTTTTTGCAAAATAATTCAGAATTATTATTATTTTTTTATTCTTCCCATGGGCCCTCATATAGGGTAAGAACATGGTGTTCTCAATCCCTTCTTTCACCTAATAGCTCTGCAGGTTTGTCTGGATGAAATTCATCTTACCTTCCCTCTTGCTCTCTGAAGTTTTACTTTTCCTAGGTGGCTCCTAAATCACTGTATGAAACAGATTTCAGCAAAGCCACCTTAGAATTCTCTTGATTATGTCTGAAGACTGAGGTTCAAGCCACATTTCCCTCTGTCACACTAAGTCAAATTCATTTGAATAATGTAAGTATAGCATTGTTTGAGCAAATAGATATAATTCTAGTATATATCACTTATAAAGACATATAAGGTATATTCTATATTTCACTATCTGAAATACTACAAATGCTAGTATTTATTTCTTATTTTCTCCAACTAAAAGCTAAGACCCATGATGATAGAATTCTTTTGTTTGGCACATATACCGGTAGGCAAACATTTAATATTTGTTTGAAAAAAATGAATGTTAATATATATCCTAAAAAGAACTAGCAGGGTGGTTGAGTGTTAGGATTAATTATAGGTAAAGGAATTGCACCAGCAAGGGGAAAAAGATAGTCAATGTGTATTAAGTAGAGGCCCGGTCCACGAAATTCATGCACAGGAGAGGGGTCCCTCAGCCCAGCCTGCACCCTCTTGCAATCCGGGACCCCTTGGGGGATGTCCGACTGCCAGTTTAGAGATTGGGCCTAAACTAGCAATCGGACATCTCTCTCACAATCTGGGACTGCTGGCTCCTAACCACTCGCCTGCCTGCCTCATAGCCCCTAACCACTCAGCCTGCCTGCCTGATGCCCCTAACTGCTCACCTGCCTGCTTGCCTAATCGCTCCTAACTGCCTCTGCCTCGGCCCTTGCCATGGCGGCTTCGTCCAGAAGGATGTCCAGAATGAAGTCTGAAAGGTTGTTTGGTTGTCCAGTCTAATTAGCATATTATGCTTTTATTATTATAGATTAAGATTATGCAGAAACATGAGTAACAAAAATATTTTTGGTAAAATAGGATCTTTACATGATTTACTCTACAAAACTCAGAAAGTGGTGGCATGTTGCTGAAACATACAAAAAATACAGGTTCCTCCTGTGTGCTTCTTTGTGCCTTGTATTTTGTTGCCAAGGCCAACTCATCACTTAAACATGGCGGACGCGTCACGAGAATTCTCGTGTTTTCTGTTATTACACAGTGTTTTACAAAGTATCTTACTTTAAAAAGATATTCGCTTGTAAGAACATGTAATAAATAACTTCAAAATGCAATGGGTATTTAATTTTTGAGTGTGCCTTTAACATTTATGTAAAATGTTTTTTGTACTTGTTCAACAGGAACTTATCTGGCAACTGGGAAAAGCTAGAAATAAGACTACTGGTCCACAATGTGTTAAGATGGTTCCTCCATTTTCAGCAATCATGAGATATTCCACCAGCACAAAGGAGGAAATAGAAGTAGGAGATGTGTTCTTCTCTTTGATGTAGATGGGAAAACAGAAGGAATGTGCATTTTAGGAAAGGTAATGTGCATTTTAGGGCTTCTTAAGTTCAGGGAACAGGGATATAGTATTTAGTAACATACTCATGGTCATTTAAGAGCCAGTATTATTTTGAAGAAATTGATTTTAGAGTTATCAATATTTAACACTAAGAGTAGATAACAATTACCAAAGAATTCCCCTAGTTTTAAAGCTTTTAGATGAAGACAGCATTTTTAAAAAATATATTTTTTAGTGATTTCTGAGAGAAAGGGAGAGGGAGAGAGAGATAGAAACATCAATGATGAGAGAGAATCATTGATCTCCTGCCTCCTGCACGGCCCCCACTGGGGATTGAGCCTGCAACCCAGGCATGTGCCTTTGACCGGAAAACGAACCTGGGACCCTTCAGTCTGCAGGCCAATGCTCTATCCACTGGACCAAACCAGCTAGGTCTAAAGACAGCATTTTATTTGACTTTCTTTTACTCGCAGTACACAGTGACTTATATTTTATACATTCTAAATATACACACAAACAAAATCATACACCTAAGGAAAGTTGATAAATATATTTTTTAAGCAAAGAAACACTAATTAATATTAGGTAACACTGCATTTCACACTTTACATGTTAAATAATCCATAGAGCACATGAAATGTCACAAACCCTGTATCACTACTTAGTAATCCAAAATAAAAATATCCCAATAATGAAAATAAAATACAAGCCTTGGTGAATATTTTAAATATTGGAATCTGTTAGACATTGAGGACCACTGAGAGACACATTGTTTCTTTGACACGAGACCAACATTTACCTGATTAGTAAAATGGCTGAATCACCATATTATAAAAGATGATTTTTTTTTGTTTTATTCTGACTGGACTACACAGCTTCTATTAACATTGGAAAAATAACCTATTCTTCATAAAATTTATTAAAACATTTAATTATTGGCAGAAATTAGCTTTCTCATAGAAAAATTAAAGCTTGTTATTGTAAAATGATTTTCTAAAATTTAAATTTAATATGGCCCCCATAGACATGCATCATAGCATAATATAACTAAATAGCTACCTTTAAATTAAAATTAGTAAACTGTTTTAAATGGTTTTCTTAATAAATAAATAATTCTATTATAAACTTTTTTATATCCATTTATTTTAACTGAGGTACCTTTATATATTCCACTTTATTATTTGTCGATTTAATATAGGTATTTATTATGTTTTGTCTTTATTTTGCTTTGAGATAGAAGAAAAAATACAATCTTTCAAAAGCCAGATTGTGAAACTCGGTTATATTCTCAGAATAAATAGCATAGCTTTCTAAAATTACATTATTTTGAAAGTGGAAATAATCTCAGAATTTTAACCTAGATTGTCACAAACTGTTATGACACATTTTATTAGGTTCTTTTGCATTTTTTTCTCCTGCTCATTTAATGATTAGATACATCTGGCAACTCATTTATGTCAATGACATTTATTAATCACTTCCCATTATTTCAGTTATGATGTATGAAGGCTTTTACACTTGTGAGATTTCAGAAGTATCTAAAACTGATGATTCTCATTTCCTCATTTAAAACCTATTATGAAGTCCTCTCCTGAGAAAACAGCCACCTGTGTCCAGTTAGTAGCTTATGGTCACCTAGAATTCCTGATGGCAGAGCTGAAATATGTTTACCTTCTATCCCTACTTTTCCATTACAATAACCTTCAGCTAAATTGGCCTCATTTGTTCATTATTAATATATCTTTCAATATAATTAATCACTTATCAAGTTAAAAATGTAGTGTCTTTATGTGCTATTTCTGCCAAGTTTTGAATTGGTTGAGATTGTGATACCAAGTAATATGCATATATCACAAACGCAATGTAAACATCCAAGCATCCATAAGTGAACAGAAATATTTGATGTTGATTACTTTTTCAGATTTATATATTTAATACAGAATTATCTTGCATAAGATAAATGTGTGACAACATGGACTAGGTAAAGGGAAATAAATATCATATCAGAAAAGAATCAGTTTATATCATTTTTAGTATTTTGTACTTAAATAAAGACTATACAATGTAAATGAACATAAAAGATCATTTCTATAATACTCTCACCCTGCACTTCAGATTGATAAATACACTTTCGAATACTTTTCTCTCTCTCTCTCTATATTAGGATGTACATATAATTAGAAAAGATTGATGATAGATAGATAGGTTATAGATAATGATATAAAATGGCGCATTTCTATGTAATTAATCTTCAAATTTTTCAACACATAACTATCAAGTCCGCTGGGATGGCAGCTCCGAATCCATTTTGAAATGAGTTCATTTATATCATTTTTCTACTAGTATAATATTGGGGGAATAAAAGGCTTAATAAAAAAATTGTTTCTTGTAATGTCTGTGACCTTACTAAACTTATACAAAGAATTAAAGTGAATGATAGATAACATCCATTAAAGCCTCAGCAGTGTATTTCAATTCTTTCTGAAATAATAATAAATACTTTAAATGTTTCCTACAAAATCATGTAGTAACTGACTACTTTAGCTAGCACTGCCCGTCAAGTAAGTCTGCTGGTCAGAATATACACATGTTATAGGAAAAGCTTCCTTTTACAACTTGAGGGGTTTAAAAATAATGCCTTATATATATAATCTTACACATTGTCAAATGAAGAACAAATAAATATTTAATTATAGAGAACTCTTTTTAAAAGTTTTCATGAAAAGATAAGGGGAAGAGTTTGGCAGCTATGAGCAGATGAAAGTTTGAAGGAGACCTTCTTTATTCATTCTGGAATTTATTAATAGTTTGACCTTGCTTCTACTACATAATCCTTTCTCTGATTTGAGGACTTTGAGGGAGAATAAATATATGTACAGTTCCTCTCTGACTCTATTATGTGCTATCCTGTAAAATACTTTTGCCGACTCCCACAAATTGTATTGCTAGTAGAACATAAAATGCTATTTAAGGCTACTTTTAGCACTTTAGTGGTGTCTTATTGCTGCTGTAAAAAATTATTGCAGGTTTAGTATTTAAAACTATACAAAGTCATTAGCTACAGTTCTAGAGATCAGAAGTTCAATGGGTTCTCACCTGCTAAAATCAAGGTGTTAACAGGGGTCTGCTCTCACCAGCCTCTCATGTGTGAATCTGCCTGTGCATTATTTAGCTTCTAAGCTGCCTTTTAGCTAGCAATGGATTCTGTGCTCACATCTTTTCTGAATTACCCTTTTCCCTCTTTCCCTTATAAAGACCATTCTGATTACAATGGGCCCACCAAGATAGTTCACAATATTCTCCTCATCTTAAAATCCTTAATTTAGAGCTACCTAATGACCCAGCAATGTCAGTTCTGGAAATTTATCAGAAGACACCCAAAACACAAATTCGAAAGCATATATGCACCAGTTTGTTCATTATTTACAATACCCAAGATTTGGATGCAGCCCAAATCTATCAGGAGATGAGTAAGTAAGAAAACTGTGGTGCATTTGCTACAATGGAATGCTACTCAGCTGTAAAAAAGAAGGGAATCTTACCTCTTGCGACAGCATTGAATGGACCTTGAGCATTATGCAAAGTGAAATTAGCCAGTCAGAGAAAGACAAATACCGTATGATTTCACTCATGTGTGGAATCTCATAAACAAAATGAACAAACAAAATAGAGAGCAGACTCACAGATATCAGGTAGAGGGATGGGGCTCTGGCTGGGGGTGGTGGGTGGAGAAATTGAACAAAAAAGGAAAAACAAAAAAGTAAAACTCATGGACGTGAACGTGGACAAGCGTGCTGATTGCCATTGCAGGTGGAGGGGAGAGAGAGAGGAGGGTAGAAGGGGGATAAATAGTGATAGAAAGAGACTTAGGGGGTGGAGACAGCCTTGCTAGCTCTTGATTGGCCTTTTCCAAGAATTCTGCCTTAGTAACATCTATGGGATTTAGGCCTCACTGCCTTGTGATTGGTTATTTGCAAGCTGCCTGGATTAGCAATATTCATACACTTTAAAGTTCGTGCCTCTTTTGCTGCCCTTCCTTCCCCACCCAGTTGGGGTGCCTTTGTAACTCCACCTAGTTGGGTTCCCAGTTCTATTTCCCTGCCCCATGGTCTCAATTTCTGACTACCTAGCTTCCTTCTGTCTCCTCACTCATATTCTGAAAGATTGTGACTAGAGTATTTTCAGGAGCAAACTCAATAAAATATATTAAACTTTATGATGCTTATGTATTTGTGAATGTTGATCAGTTTCTGTTATTTGGGGACATTAACCTATATCCAATAATAATAATATCTAAGGGGAAGAGATTATTTGTACGATATATGACAATTACAATAATAATGTTCTTTACATTTGTTTAATAGTAATTGGTTTCTGGTCTAATTCCCAGAAGTCCACTTTATGCTAATTGGTACTTGTCCAACTTCTCACCACTTGCACAAGCACTGTTCAGGTCTAAGTCACCATACCATTTCCTACCATTGTTGCAAGAGCTCCTATAACTTCTCCCTGCTTCTATTTTTGCAACTTTGCAGTATATTCTCAACAAAGAAACCAAGGTGATCCATATTGAACATAAAAGTCCAATGAGATCACTTTGCCATTCCTGAGATCCAGTAGTTTTTCATGTTACCAGGAAAGGAATCAAGAATTTGTATAATATCATCAAGGAACTATGTGATTGTTATGGGGCTAAAGGGGTCTGTTTGCCTGTGCACATTAAAGCACAATCAACTGTGAACAGGAGTTTCCAATCCAGAAAGTAGGGGTTCACTAGTTGTGAAAATGGCACCAAGCCTAAAGTCACAGGTAAGTTAGCATGCAAAGACCTGGCTCCTGGAGGACTTCCAGGGAATGGGTTATATACCAGTAAGAGAAAAATATCATTGATTATGGTCGTTGAATGAGTTGGTGTTGGGGGCTCTACCGATTGGTTGAGGGCTGGGTGGGGAGCAGTTGATCACCGTGTCAGGTCTTGATGCCAGTCACAGCATTGCTCGGTTTGGACTATTGCCGCCTGACTTAGGATACATTCATTTTTTATAATTTATTGCTAGTCTACCACCAATAGAATAGGCAATAAATGCATAATTAATACTTGTCACATAAATCAATAATGCATTCAAGAAAGGAGGAAATTTTCTTCTGTAACAGGCAGAAAATCTGAAGCCCTTAGGCTAACTCCAATCAGTCACCTAGTTTTATAAATAAAGTTTTATTGGAACACAGTTGTGCAAATGTGTTAAAATATTTACTAGAGGCCCTGTGCACAAAATTCATACACAGGTGGGGACCCCAGGCCTGGCTAGCAATCAGGGACAATTAGGGCCAGGCCGATCAGGGCCAGGCTGGAGAGGAGGCAATAGTCACCAGGCCGGGTGCAGAAGGAACAGACGCCGGATGCTGCCACTGCCATCTTTGGCACCCCACCGCTGCGTGGTTCCCTGCCTCCCCTCCTCCTACTTCCCTCGCTGCCATGCTGGGGCCCTGGGAAAGGAGACGCATCTGCCACCACCCACCCCCAGTTACCTGTCCCAACCCCGGGGGCTGGCCCCTATCAGGCAATTGGGGTCTGCCATGGGATGTTGGCCGGCTGGCGGACATTGGCTGTGGGAGCACACTGACCACTAGGGGGCAGCTCCTATATTGAGCATCTTCCCCCTGGTGGTCAGTGCGCATCATAGTGACTGGTCATTCCAGTTGTTCCAGTTGTTCTGGTCGCTTAGGCTTTTATATATAGAGATGTTAGGGTCACTGAAAAAGGAGCACATGAGGCCAACACTTATTAGTACATCTGCTAGCAGAGGGGCTGAGACCAAAATGGCATCAGAGGGGCAGAGTAGGGAGAGTGGGATCTTTATGTCTCTTGTAAGGGTCAGTCAGATAACTGGTCGGACCAGGTGCACTTATGGGGGACAGGTGTAGGCAGTCCACTGGAAACTGGGTGAGTGGTTTACTGGAAGCCAAAGGCCACTAATAATGAGACTTATAATATGAAAAACAAAACAATTTCTGGGAGGGGCAAGAGCCCCAGGCACAGCATAATGGAGTGCAAGAATGTGCCTAACAATTTATGGAAACTTTTGCACAATAGATTGTCAAAACTGAGTACTTGTGATAGAGAATATGAAGTTAGCAAAATCAAAATATTAACTGCCCAGATCTTTACAGAAAAAGTTTACTAATGACATAAATGATTTCTATAATCTATTCCTTTTCAAGTTGGCAGGAGTGGCTATTATTATAGCAGTCAGTATTTGTATCAAGAGATTAAAATCATATTTCGTGGGAATAAAGATTTCTACTGCATCGGGAATGTGGTTTGGGAATCACAAATTTGACTTGAAAATTGATGACTAAGTAAACGGAAGTTCTGTGAGCATTTCCTAGGCATGTTCCCTAAGACGATCTGATAAGATGGAAACAAAGCACCACAAGCTGGTCAGTTAATCAAAGGAGTTAAAGAGATCAGTGAAAAATAAAAAGAAAGCAATTTGGATGCAAGAGATGACATTTCACTAAGATTTGTTGTTTCATCTTTCATCTTTCAAAACTTGTGTGAAGAACAACATGTGATGCTTAGTTCCATTGAGCAATTAAATATTTAATGAGAAAGAGCACTAATTGGTAGGAAATGCTCTCATTGATTGTTTCTTAACCAGTTAGTAATTGCATATAAAAGTCATATATTAAAGACTTAATGAGCAATACAAATTACTCTGCCAAAAATGGCATATCATTATGACAGAATTTATGTAGCAGTCCTCATTTTCCCCTATGGTTTCAAAACCTTAGTAGAGGAAAGAACACTAAATTTAAGTTGATAATTTTCTTTCTCTTCCTAAATCTGTGCAATCCTTTGATTGTCAAAGTCCTGTAGTCCCTAAGAATTCCATTCTCATATGTTGAATATTATTAGCTATTTATTCCCCCAGATCCTTAGAAAGAAAATAATATGACAAATGAAGTCCTGTGAGGTTCACAAATAAGAACTGAATTAAATAGTATCTTTCAATTTAAACAATATGTGTATATGTACATATATGTGTATAAATGTGTATAGATGCATAGATAGATAGATGGATTCATTCTTCCAGAAAATGTGTTTTAATGACCACAAGGTTAAAACATAAATAAGATAGAATACTATAAAATAAGAGTAAAATAACAAAAAAATATATTTTAATTTGGTAAATCAATTAAGTAATAATCTATTCTGAGATTTTTGTCAAATATGAGAATAAACATTAAATACTGAGCTACATTGTTCTTTCATACTAGAATATATTATATTATAAATTAAAGCAAAACAAGAGAACAACGGAATATATACATCCCTTCTGGAAAGTAAAAATAATATAAAAACTAAGGGCTCTTGATTGATAGTGCCATTTTCTTTGTATGAAGTAAAAACAGTGACTTTATCATTTCTTATTCAGTTGCAATATCCTATAACAATCAGTTTATAGAATTCTGACCATGTTGACACCTCATTGATTACAGTTGACTCTGTTATATAAGTATTGTAAACATATTATATTTTCTTAAAATTGTACTGGAAATGCATTTGTATACTAAGTAATATAAATAGAAAATGTCTTGCATTATTTTATATAGAGATTAGTAGGTTTTATAAACAATTTTAGGTTTTTAAAAAAATGTATAAAGATAAAGATAGCATAAAGTAAAAACAATCTAATCTCCCCTCCCCCCCAGAAACTATAGCTACTACTATTAAATATGTTTAAAAATACTTATATGGTTAAGTATGACAATACACCAAAAAGGTTTTGTAAAGTAGTACTAATTACTAAAGGGTAAAATAGAAAAAAAAATACATTTTGCCTCAGTGCTTGAGAATTTCAGCAACTATTTCACAGCTGTTTTTTAACATTCTATTTGGCCAATTTGGCAGGGCAACTGTGTCTACTATTCCGACCTTTGATGTCACAGGGACCGACCTGCCAGATTTCAGCAATGAGAAAGGAGACTTAGAGTGACATGTAACATATTAATTAAGGAAATAATTTTTTGTATCATCTCCATTGGCCTTTTATGAAAACTGCTATCCTTTTTTTTTCTTTTGGAGGGCAGCTTAATTTTCTGTTTTTCCCTCCTGTGTGAGGGCACTACACTGTCAGTTCATGTCTTGCTTTCTCATTGTGTCACATTCATATAAATAAACACTAACAACAACAATAAGAATAGGAAACAGATGATATGGACACAGCGAGCAATTATCATCTCCAGGTTACCAAGGCTTTTATTTCAAACAGATAACTACTGACTACTAAGAACTATGTTTGGAAGAGGCAATAGTTTATTTTATTGGAACCAAAACAAAATACATAAAATCATTATTAAACTCAAAGAAGCTTGTTTCATTTTTCTTTTCATTTTTTTATTATTTTGCAATCTTTACAGTAAAAGAACTAACAATAAATAAAAGTAATCACTGACAACACTTAATTGAGCTCTGGTTCTCCACCACTTTCTTAAAGCCCTTCCAGGCCTTGCCCCCGGGAAGCAGTTCCTGTTAGGAGGCCCATGTTACCAATAAGGAAGCCAAGGCCTTGAGAGGTTAATCAACTTGGCTGAGGTCACACCGTTGTGAAAGGAGGAGCCATGAGTCCTACCTGGGTAGTCAGGTTCTGGAGCTGTGTTGTTTCTCACAAAAAGAAATGTCTTTTTTGAAAATTAAACATTCACTACTGTGGTGCGATAAATATATGAATCACTGGAAAGCTTAAATGGTAAGCTTTCATTCCTTAATTTCCCTTAATAAAAAAAAAATACTTTGCAACATTCATGGGGGGAGGTAGAAGAAGGTCAAGGGAGGATAAATGGTGATGGAAGGACACTTGACTTGGGTTGGTAAACACACAATGTAACATATAGATGAAGTATTGTAGAATGGTATAGTCAAAACCTGTATAATTTTATTAGCCAATGTCACCCAATAAATAGAATGAGATAAATTAATAAAATTCTTTTAAAAGAAATTCATGGAAATTAGGAAGGAAGCATAGGCTAATTTTATCCTCAGTTATCTAATTCTGTTAATCCGACAAACCAGTATAACAGCTAATGTTTATAGAATGTTTACCATGTGTCAAGAACTTTTAAGTTTCCCGTCAGCATCCTCATTAGATTAATCTATAATAGATATTGAAAATTAGGCTTTATTACACCATAATTTTATTCACATAAATAAAACATTAAATACATTTGTATTATATATTCAAAATGTAGTTTGATACTCCTAACTTACCCTCTCCAATCAAATGTGTCTTCAAACATTTAGAGGTGATCATTCAGAAAAATCTTATCCTGACAGTAAATTTCCCTGTGACATTTTTTGAGCTTATTTTGTTGATTGAAAACATGACTACTCTGTTTCAGGATGTGAGAAGTACAATAGCCTTGATTTTGTTATTGTTTTGTCAAGCAGATGTAATCTTACATAGGAGATTAACAGCAACACATATGATGTGTTTAAGCTATGAAAAAAATTTTTTGAAGTCATCAAAGAGGTTTTTTGTTATGTATGTTTCCATATTTACGTAAGGTTGAATTCAATGCCAGCAAAAGATAATTTATAGGTAGTAGGTGACATATAATATTGTCTCTACATATCCCTGCCAAAATTCAGGTCATTGGTAATAGCAAGTATGTATTTTATGGGACATTAATCAGGCAATCAGCTGCTTTGAAATACTAAAAATGGTCTCACTAAAAGAGAAGCGAATGAGTTTAGGAAAACTCAATTTAGATACAACAGTTCATTTATTTCAGCTGCCCGGATATCATCAACCCAATGGGCAACAGCATGTAAGAAAGGCAGAAATCAAAATCGATGGATACTGGATCCCTGACATCATCAAGCTACTGAATAGCAATATTGTTAGGTGAGCGATAAACCTACCAGTAGTCTAAACCACTCTGTCTTAGGGTCTCTTTTAGAGCAGCTTCACTTATACCCTAAATATAATTATTTATTACATCACAGTAACAAGCACAAAGTATTAGTGAATGAGTCTAAAACCTTGTATAAGGTATACATTTTATATAAAAGTTATAGTTTTGCTGTCACTTCTGTTAATATTTTTTATATTCCTGTTCTCTATCATCTATCTATCTATCTATCCATCTATCTATCTATCTATCTATAATCTATCTACCTATCTATCTGTCATCTATCTATCATCTATCTATCTGTCAAAACTAAACATTCATAAATATATTGATGGTGGTAATCTAATCACCCAATGTGTGTGTTTTGTTGTTATTGTTAGTTTTCAGAAATTATAGCTTAGGGATGGTTTTCTAGTCTATAAATGATTGTGCATAAATAAAAATTTATTATTTTCATATAAATCCTTTTTTAATACTATTCCATACCCAACCATAGAGGAAAATAAAATTTTCTCATTCAAAAATAGCTTTCTATAGAACAACTCCCAAAGGAACTACACAAAAGAGGAAAACTCTCCTCTTGAAATTCAAAGTCCTGGCATGGAGCACGTAGGCTTACGTGTATTAAATAATGAAATCCATATGGTCTACTTTTCCTGTAGCTTTGGATTTCACTAAGCTCAAAGAGAGGTTTTTGTTTTCTGCTTTATTTCAATATCTTGGTAATGATGGAGAATGAAGTGAGAGAGGGGCTTGATTTTATAATGAATACAAACAATTATTAAAAGACCCACCCCTGGCTGCTGCGCTCTGCCAGAACCAGGAACAAACAGCACGACCATTTAGGACAATCCTGCAATAAAAGATTCAATGTGATAAAGCTGACTCCAGAGTCATAGCCGGGGAGCTAAGGAGAATTTCCATGCTCTGTGTGTGATGGTGGGCAACACATAAGGGTCTTGTTGAGCTGTACTCATTCCTTGATTTGCAGGACCATACTCCCTTCAAGGCCCTCTCCTACACTCTCCCTCCTTACAAAAAGGCAAACATTTTGATAAACTGAAGCTATCTCCTAAGAGATAATAAATGTAATAAATTTAATATATAATAAATAGATGCTATACCTAATATGCAATGAATTTTGAAGTGTAACTATAGCCTATTAATATTATGTTACTAGCAAATATGTAAAATATTTGACTTAAAATAAAGGCATAGTAATACGTCATCATTCTTTTGTCACATAAAAATTCTAATATGTATAGTGGACTTGTATTTCAAGCGATAGATGGCACTATTGGTCCATTATTTTGGTGTTATAATCGGTTTTATCTTGTTTACCCCTCACCAATCTCACCCTAATTATTTTCCTGCAGTTTTATGGGTCACTGTATGAAGATATTAAAAAAGTTAATTTGAAGATGGCTTTAAAAAAAAACACAAAACTCAGCAACTTTGATTTGCATTTCCTGTCTGTATGGAGTGTATTAACTGAAGAATGACAGGAGAAGGAAACAAAAGGCTTTAGTTCTTTTGTGTGTGGTTCAGGATAGATTCCTCACAAAGTCAGTTAGAAATTGCCAAAGTGTGTTGCTCTGGGACCATTCATCCTCTGTATCTTTAGTTTATTAAGAGCATTTGTTCTTTTTTAAAAAAAATATGTTTTATTGATTTTTTTACAGAGAGGAAGGAGAGGGATAGAGAGTTAGAAACATCGATCAGCTGCCTCCTGCACACTCCCTACTGGGTATGTGCCCGCAACCAAGGTACATGCCCTTGACCAGAATCGAACCTGGGACCCTTGAGTCCGCAGGCCGAGGTTCTATCCACTGAGCCAAACCAATTAGGGCAAGAGCATTTGTTCTTAGGAAGCTTTCAACAATACTTTTCATAATACTTAGTTAGCCTTTGAAATCAATTGGATTATAATATACTAGTGACCCAGTGTGCTAAATTGCGAGACCCAGACCCACGGGAAATCACGCGAGACCCAAGACCCCCCAGTCCTGCCGACACCACTTGACTCCCCCAAGTCCCAGTGCGGGACCCAGAGGCAAGTCCCCACCCACCCACGCATGCCTTGCCACGCATGCAGCCTTCTGGTGACCAGTCTTTGGTCATTACGGCGTTACAACCACTGGGTTTTTATTATATAGATTCACTGACTTTGAGGCTAAATTAAATGCAATGAGAAATACCTATTTTCCAAAACTTGTTTTCTGTTGTCCTGTTAAAAAATATTAGAATTTAAATGAAAAATGGGACCTTATATGTTCAAAGAAAAAAAGTATTCATTTTGAATAACGTGGGGATATGACTAAGGAAGATGCATAAACAAATGAAGGCAATGATACTGTTATAATGACATGAGTCTTACATTGTGGAATGAAAAATTAAAAAGGAAACAATATTTCATGGGTCACCCAGTTAGTTTTCTTTGTAAACATTTTCTAATACTAGGAGGACTATTGTACCGACTCAAGAAGCTTATTCTGGTCACCCCTATCTTGAGATGATCCTTGGTGGTGATTTGATAACTAAGCAGAGTATCTCATATGTTGAATCTATTCACTTCTGTTGGCATTAGATTTCAAAAGAAAGTAAGATTTGAAAGTTGTACTTCCTGTGTTTTTTTCATAGAGATCAAATATCAATTGAAGTTAATAACTAGAGGAAGAAGGTACCAATTTAACATCATCAAATTTTCGTGAAGGCTTTCAGCTGTGAGAATGCATCATTATGGAGCCACAATAAAGTGATGTGTTATCAATGCTTTTTTCCCCTCTGCCTGCTAAAATAATAAGGTACACTTTTGTACTGCAAATAGCAACCGACATGGGATATGCTGAGCTTCTCTGTATAGTTTATAGCATAATCAAGCTACCACAGCACATCTTCCTTCTGAACTTCCCAAAATTGAAAATATAACTCAGTGTTATCAGGATTAATTTGGTTTTATGATTTAATAGGTAGGACAAAATTTTCTTTGTTTTTCGACACCTAATTTTTACCTTGTGCTCTTTCAATATCCAAGCCTACAGAGATAACAATAAAAACTCCAGTTTACTTAATGTATTCAGGTTATAAAGCTCTTTATAACTTTTTTTCTGAAAAAAAAAACCTCTTTAAGATAATTAGGTCAGATATTACAATATCTAAATGCCAACTGTCATCTGAGAAAAAAAAATGATACTCAGTGTGAACAAGTAAATTGCCTGAGGTCAGACCAAGTAACTGACAAAGGCTTCAAATGCAGAATTCTGATAGTTTGCCCTGAATCTTTCTGCTGCCTTGTGCAGCTTCCAATTTGAAAATCAGATTAAATTTCAATCATTCTTTAAAGACCTAATGCTTTTGAAAATATGCTAAAGTAATTTTGAAAACCACAGGATGGTGGTGTAAAGAGATTATTTTGTTTGCTAGAATGTTATTATGACCTGCAGTAGCCATAATATTTAATGAGAGTAATAATTGTATAGTTTGTTGGTAACCATACAATTATTACATATTATGTCTTAAATGGACCACATCATGTTTATAATATAAACAGATTATAAAATTATAGGAGATACTATAAAATTATATAGTAAAATATATTGAACTCTAATTTATGTGAATTAAGAAAGCAGAGAATTACTTAGAAGAGCTCTTTCAAATTACAGCTCAGACACAAAAGCATGAACAACAACAATAAAAATAAACATAAGTTAGACTTCAGATTTAAAAGCCTTGGTGCATCTAAGAGCATTATCAGAGACTAAAAAGGCAACCTACCGAAGAAAAGGAAATATTTGCAAATCTTCCAGCGGGTAGGCTCTGTATCCAGCCTACATAAAGGATTTTTACAATTCAACAACACAAGAACAAACAGCCTTTTCAGATTCCCTCAATTGCCATGTTCTATATCTTTTCTTGGTGCTCTTCCCTCTCATTCATGCTTCCGCAGACTTCAATGAGACCACATACAAGATGATTAGGATGATTACCCAGGGAGGCCTGGGGTACCTCAGTCCTGCTCTTGTGTCTCATCCTCCAGGGGCTGGCTGATGAATACTCTTATAGTGATGGCAAAAGAACAAATGTGGAAGAGCACTCAGCTGATCTGTCAAGTCTCTGCATTGATCACACCTCATAACAACTTGCTACTTTTTTTAATAAGATGGACTGCCAAGTCGAATGACAGAGGGTACTCCAACAGTGAAAGATGAAAACTGTAGACCTGAAATGCTATCCACTATGTTTACCTTGGACTTTTAGACCTGAGGGAAGTGCTAGTCCTTAGTTGTCTGACCATCTGTTGTTGGTTCTCCTAACAGTGACATGTTTATAGTAAACTAGAGGCCTGGTGCATGAAATTCATGCACAGGTAGGGTTCCCAGGCCTGGCCGGCGATCAGGGCCAATCTGTGGGGAGACCGGAAGGGCGATGGGGGGGTGGGGGGGGCTGCTGGCACCCACCTTGGCCAACCTGGCGCCGCCTGCTCACTGGCCCCACCCCCTGCCGCTGCCACTGGTTGCCTCCCTCTGCGGGGCGACTGGCAGTTGATTAGGGGGGGCCCGCTGGCACCAGCCTTGGCTGGACTGGGGCCTGTGGGCTGGGGTAAGCTCCTGCATTGAGGGTCTGTCCCCTGATGGTTACTGTGTATCATAGCGACCTGTCGTTCTGCTGTTCAGTCGAATTGCATATTAGGCTTTTATTATATAGGATAGTACCTTCATTTTATTCTTTTTAGTAAATCCATTTGACTATAATAGCCCCCCCCCCTGCCCAAGAGCATGGGCAGATATATAATAATTTATCATGCTTATATATAACCTGTTAAACCTAGGTTTTTAGCAGCAGTTATTATGCATCCACCTTTCATTGGAGCTACACATAGTTAATAACTTCAAGGCTTCTTCCCAATGGGTTTAGTTCTTTATTCTTAGGAAGTTCATGGCTCTCTCTCTCTCTCTCTCTCTCTCTCTCCATATATATATATATATATATATATATAGATGGATATAGATATCTATTTATCTATATCTATCTATATACCTATAGCTATATAGATCTATAGCTATATATATATAACATTCTTATTGCCCAATTTAAAGTATTGGTGATACTTTAACTCAGGATTTCTGTCTAGTAATTCAGCTCACTGCATGTATAAGTATCATTACATTTAGAACTGCATCTCAGGAAACTGGTGTAAAAATGCTGATACTCTGGCAATGACAACTGCTGACAGTAAGAAACTGTCCTTTTTCTCTGACCCAAGGGTCTCTTGTCTTCTATTATTCATTATTCAACCACTTATTTTGGATACAAACCATGCTCAAAGCAACATTGAGGACATTGTAATTCATGAGAATATGTTTCCAATGAATTTAAAAATAAACATAAATATATTATAACATTTTTCTAAGCACATATGCTAGGCAAAAGGAGAAAGGGACGCTTGGCAAGATTTTATAAATTCAAGGTCACGCAGTAATAAGTATTTTATAATGTTAAGAAGATGTTTCCAGGACAGACTGCCCAGTAATCCATTCTTAAGCAATGTAGTATGTTGCTTCTTAATAAAATTATAATATTTATTTACATATAATAAATTATATATAAATATTTTAAATATTTATTTGACATTTTGAATTTCCTAGTGAGAGCTATTCATGTATTACATTTATTTTTAAATAGATGTATAAAGTTAAGGTTAAAACAACTTTATCCTGAACAAACTTGTTATTCACAGACAGCCAAAGGGCTATATTGAAGGTCACAGGAAGACAGAAGTACTGAATCGCACTGAGCTTTCATAAACCAGGGGTTATAATGACCAGCGGAGACTCCACAAAACCTTTGACTCACAAGAGGAAAAATGGCACCGATTGCATTTGAAATGGAAAGACAGCGCATTTTGTCTTCAGGATTAGAAGAAAAATGGTTGTCTCATTGCTACAAGTGAGCACAACAAGCAATCCAGGAGCATTATTTGTGTGCGGTAGTTTGTAGAATCTGTTCCATTTGTCAGTGAACTAGTGATTGAGGCTCAGGAAAATCTGAGTTATGGCTCAGCCCCAGGGTCAGTGGCCACATATTCAAAGCAATACCTTAGGTTTAAAGGCAATTCACATCCTCAGAAACACTCACCAGTATCCTCAACCCCAAAATATCCATCTTTACCTTGCCGTGCCTTTTAAAGGAGGTTAGAAGATTACCTGATCGGATAAAATTATATATAGAGAGTGTGTGTGTGTCATGTACATGAAATAATTTTGTCTATAATAGCTATCATACATTTTTAGTGAATGGTTAAATATCTATTGATGAGAATTTTTCCATTTGCATATAATTATTTGTTAACCTCGAACTGCTGTTTATTGGCAGGTACAAGGTGTCTCAGGAGCTATTGGACATGCCTTAAAAAGGAAAACAAAGATGGCTCACACCCAATCATGACTTTCAGAGGACTCTGAACTGCAGCAACAGCTGGGAGAGGAGAATTTATACAGCCACTGGCCATCTGTGCATGATGTCTCCCACTCCCATTCTCTGTGATTACAAAGGTCCAGCTTATAGAAACAAAGCGTGTTTCAAGTAACCAACTATAACATTTTATAATGGTTAAAAAATAGCGAGGTGATTCTTTGGTCAGCTTTGTGGAACCAGAACTTAAAATCTGACATGGAGTAGGGCAGCATGGACCTGGATGGAGATAATTAATGCTCACCTTTATTATATGTCACTAAAATGACTCACAATTTTAACTACTTTCAAATGAAATTGTTTTCCTTATATAAATAATAAGCCAAATGAAAAAACAAAATTATTGTCAAAAAGCAAATCTATACTGCACTATTTACACGTGTCAAGCATTGGCTTAGACTATACTATATGACTAGGCACATACTATCTCTGCTGTGGTTTGAAGAATTCTAGGATGGCTTCTGATTCCCTCCTTTATGGTACATGCCCTATAAAATCCACTTCTCTTGAGCTGTGGGAGGGACTGATCAAAATGATAAAATATCCACTCCTTTTAGATTAGATTAGATGGCAATGATGGTGAGACTATTTGTTTTTTTCTCCATACAACTGATTCTCCAGTTCTCTAATACCAACTGGGTACACTACAATTCAAATCAATTCGGTTACTACCTGGAATGAGCACTACCTGGAATTAAAGGCAGAATCCCAAAATCAATTTCAGGGCCAGCTACCAGTAAAATGAGTCCTCAGGTGATCTACATTTCTTTCTGCCCAGGCAACAATGCATCTAGGGTTAACACAAACCAGGCTTAGGTTTGATCATTTGTTAGAGTAGCTCATAGAACTCAGGAAAACACTATGTATGTGGTTCAAGTTTCATAATAAAAGACGCAAATGAACAGCCAGATGAAGAGGAACATAGGGGAAGTCCCAGAAGGGTCCTGAGCACACAATTCATCATATAATTATTCTAATCACAGCAGAAATGACATATGCCTAGTCTACCCAGCAGGTGGAGGTATTCACCGAACCACGTCATTCTGACTTATCTTTTTTTAATCCAAGTTTCATTAGGTGGATATGACTGATCTAATTACTGGCTGTTGGGGACTAAACTCAATCTCCAGCCACTCTCCTTCCCCCAGGGATTGGAGAATGGAATTGAAAGTTCTGACCTTCTAATCATGTGGTTAGTTTTTCTGGTAATCAGCCACCTATTTGAAAGCTACCTAAAACATGTCTTCCCCACTCCCCACACACACCTGAATCATAACATTAACATACATAATTCAGTGACTTCCAAGGATTTTAGAGTACTGTACCAGAAACCAGAAACAAGCCAAATATATCATCTTATTATGCTACAGATATCATTTTAATGACTATGTTACCTTATATCAGTCAGTGATTCTCAACCTTCTGGTCCTTTAAATACAGTTCCTCATGTTGTGACCCAACCATAAAATTATTTTTGTTGCTACTTCATAACTGTAATTGTTATGCCCAGATTTCAAAATCCCCAAAGACAGACCACCAGGGAGCCGAGTCCGATGCAAAAGCAAAGAGTCATTTATTCAAACTAGCTAGTTTGGTCCCTCTGCCTCCCTCACTGACACAGTGGAGTGACAGGAAGCAAGAGAGCCCGGAGTTTTGGGAGAACAAAGAATTTATAGGGCTTGGGTCAGGGGGTGGGGGGCTCACTCGGACCACTGATTTGGCTGATTCCGGTTGGCTGAGTGAGGGCCGGGGGCTAATGACGCAAGGGCAGGGTGCAGCTAGGGTCTGGTTACACAAAGACAGGAGGTGGCTAGCATACTTTTGGCCTTGGGCTAGTTTCCTTGTGTTCCTATTGCCTGAGATAAGGGCTGGCTGAGCAACTGATACATTCTATGGCTTTTGCTTGAAGAGGAGTTAGGAACACGGTTATCAGCCCTGTTCTGTCCTTTCATAATGTTGCTACTGTTATGAATCGTAATATAAATATCTGATAGGCAGGATGGTCTTAGGCGACCCCTGCAAAAGGGCCGTTCAACCGCCAAAGGGGTTGTGACCCACAGGTTGAGAACCGCTGCCTTATATAGTAAAGACTGTCTTAGAAGACTAAGGAAGAGATTCTCCAGTTGCCTTGAAATGGTATGTAAGTTCTAGGAGCTAAGAATGGCCCCCGCTGAAAGTGAGTAAGTCCACTATTTCAAAGGAAGGTCGTTAAGCTAACGCCTAGCGGACTAAGAAAACGATACGAGGCCCTTCTGGTGAGATCACAGCACTGCCTGACATCTTAATTTTTAACCTGGTTGAAATCCTGACTAGAGAACCTAGGTGATTCCTGCCAAGAATTCTGACCCAAAGAAACTGCGAGATAATAAATTTGTGTTATTTTAAGCCACTGTGTATGATAATTTCCTATAGAGCAATAACAGCTAATTACTTGTCTTCATGGAAATCCATTGAGGGAAAGAGACAATAAAAAACTGAACAGCTAAATAGTGCATTTTCAGAAGATAAGGACTTTGAAGCACATTAATATAGGTTGGTGTAAGAGGAGTTGTATAGTGTCTCAATGTTGATGAAAGAGAGTATCCGGTGATCACTGAAGAAGCCTCAGTGTCCCAAAATGGGGGAGAGGGGTCTCATCAAACTGTAAAAGGATTCAAAAGTGTCCATAGCAGAACAGAATGAAATAGAAAGTGCTGAAGGGAATCTGATAGGAGAGGGATTTAGATAGGAAGAAGGAGATC
Source organism: Myotis yumanensis (assembly GCF_028538775.1). NCBI lineage: Eukaryota > Metazoa > Chordata > Mammalia > Chiroptera > Vespertilionidae > Myotis > Myotis yumanensis. Next base: position 204,083,254 of record NW_027223753.1, on the reverse strand, counting down.
AGATAATGAAAACTCATGACAATAACTGATTACTACTTTTTGAAACCGTTTTAACAGATTAAATGAGGTATCTTATGTAGACTTTACAAGTATTTGACCATTTGTGACAGAAAATTTTAATAGCTGATCAATGCTTTCAAACTCTGCTGACGTATTCTCCTCTAGTCAGTATTGATGATGTATTTATTTACACACAGTGGTCTATTTAATTGTGATACCCAACTTTACATAGAATTGCACTGAGAGCTCCAATCTTTTGTGTATACATTGGGAGTCAATGACAATTGGTGATATTTTGTTTTTCCAAGTGAGCTTTGGAAGTGATTAGCAATGGTACTGTGTTTCTCAATGCTTATGCATTAATTATATAATTGGATCATCAGAGATTCGTTCTTATTCCATGTTTTGGTTGCTCTGTATTTATTTAGCAAATTTATGAGCACAATACCTATAACTTCATTAATTGCTATCATTTGATAATAATACAATTTTATTTGTGACAGTGGTGTGTTTAAAGCTGGCTCATTCCAGCTCATGTAAGTCCATTTTGAGCATCTCTTCACAACTCCACATTCAGTGATGTCATATCAGTGGCTTGAAATTGTCTGTTTTGGGAGTACTTATGCCACAAAAATAAAAAAAACACTACAAGTATATCATTTATTTCCTCATAGAGTCAGTAGGTAAACTTTAGCTACATACCAGTGATCAGATATATCATTAACATGTTGACTAATATAAGTTTCAATAATTTTTTTTGTAAGTTGTTGGTTTACTTTGACTTTCTATTACTCATAAAAGCAATTTTTGAAAAGAAAACACAGCTTTGTTTCAATTGCAATTTATGAATGGAAAGTTATTTATATGTATATCTGTAGTAGTCACATTTAATGAAATAAAATTTAATTTCTGCATCCAGAGTAAACTATTATTTAATCATTCAGTTAATTAACAATAGTTTATTCTGAATGCTGAAATTAATATAGATTTATCACATTCAATTATAATTAATAATTAGAAAAGCTCTTCATTCCAACATTATTGTATACTCCATTTCAATTATCATTCAGGAACATAGTGTAGCTTTCTGCTGGTAGGTAATTATTGGTAACAAAATAAAAAGTCTATGCCATCATAAATTTTCTTACCATAGTAATTGGAAAGGAAAATGTGCCTAGTTTCACATCTAAATGCAAGGGAAATTTAGAAAACAACAATATTTTTTTTACCTGCAATATTTAATTATTCAGTGAAGAAAGCTGAAAAGCAAAATAGAAAAAAAAAATACATTTGAAATAACTTGCTAACCGGAAAAGAAGCATGCATTTGTATTTCAGTGAAAACCAATAATAAAAGGAAAGAGTAATGTAATATGTATTTTTAACATGTTGAATACATTTTGTGTCAGAATAAAATATCAAAAATTATAAACTATGATATGTATTATGTGGATTTTTCTAAATGCTATCTTGTTTATAGTTTATTTTCGTTCCCAAATAACTATGTGTTACACCAATTTATGTTTCACTCTAAAAATTTCATACCCAATTTTTTCTGGAGATTAGGATTTGGGGCACCAGCCGCTTGTACCAATTTCTGCCTAGGAAAACAATGAAAAGAATCAGATTGTAACTTTTATTGTGTAGCGGGCTGTATCATCAGGGGCCCCATTTTCTTCCCTGGCTATGCCAACTTCTATTACTTCTGATATAAAAGAAAACTATTCAATGCCTTTGGAATAAGCAGTGCAAAGCAGTTGGCTGGGATTTAATGTAAAAAACCAATTCATAAGCCATTTTGCACACATTCATTCCTTTTCTCAGACTTTTAAAATACATATTGGTTATCTACGGTCTAGAAGATAAAACCTTTTGTTAGCTTCTTTGATAATCATGACGATTCTCAAAACAATTATTATATAGGTGCTTCAATTAGATGTTATTTATTAGTTGTGAATATATACATGTTCTCCAGTCTTTTATGAGTTAAATTACATATTCCACACAAGACCATCTTTGTTTTTTTGTTTTATTTTTCTAATTTAAAAAATTCTGAATTCTTTCATTTGTCTAGTACAGAATATTCTGAGGACAATGTTAGCTATAACATGTTTCCTTCCCATTTTATGCCTAAGGAAAACAAAACAAAAAAAAAAGCAAAATGGTAGTTATCTCTGATGACTATGCTGAACATATTTTGTTTTTAGGGGAACACAGAGCAGTGAGATGAGAGAAAAAAAACATAATTTTATGATTATATAACTAGCAAATTAATGTAAATTTTACTTAGTATTTGTTGACGCATATTAACAATGTCAAAGTTTCAGAAATAGTCAAATGAAACCAATCACTGAGATAGTAATTAGTAAAAGTTTATTGTGCACATACCATAAAATAGTATGCAAATTAGGAACATGGAAACATGAAATGAGGGTCAGGGGCTTATTTATATAAAGCAGCTTACATAGTGAGAAAACAGTGACTGCTTGTTCAGTGGCTACCTCATATCAACCTTGGGAAACATTCCAAGATTTGCTTATGATTTCCAGAGGCATAAACAAGAAACGCCCTAGGTCAAGTTAATCTTGCAAAATAAGCGAAGTCAAGCTTTGTTTGTACTGCAACAGTGGTTCTGGCTGCTCAGGGAACATTCAGGGTTGGTCTTTATTTGTTTATTTTTATTTTTAAACAACTAAACTATAAATTAAAAATAAAACGCCTAAGAAGACAACATATGATTTATGAGTTTAAAAGCAATATATTTTTTCCAAGTACATCTGTGGTCTTTTGTTGTTGTTAATCCTCACCCAAGGGTATTTTTCCATTGATCTTCTAGAAAGAATGGAAGAGAGAGGGAAAGACAGAGAGAAACATTGATGTGAGAGAAGCACAGTGATTGGTTGCCTCCTGAATCAACCTGGGACCCTTTGGTCCACAGGCCGATGCTCTATCCACTGAGCAAAACCGGCTAGGGCGCATCTGTGGTTTTTTGATATTGTCAAAATAATTTCAGTTCAAAACACTGAGACAGAGGATGTTATAATTTATCATTATCACAGGGTAAATTTGAAAGTTAAAGAGGGTGCTAAAATTAATAAAAATAGTAAATTCTACTATAGTTATTAATGGAATGACTATGTGGTTTGAATTATGTGGTTCCTAGCTCATTTTGAGTTTATTCCTGACATTCACTTTGTCAAAATTATTCTCTACTAATTTTTCATTATGGTATGTGTATAATTTAGACCATTTTAGAATTATTTTTGAATGTTATGTTATAGAGGATTACCTATTTTTTAGGCATAGTCAATAATTATTTGCTACCAAACCATGTATTAAAATGTACATCATTTGCACAGAGTTTTAAAATGCTGCTTTAAGCTTCATGTACACAAATAATAAGCGCCATATACTAGTACTTATTGGTAGAAAAGTGCTTGTCATGTGCTCAGTATAGTTATTGAGTAAGTACAAATTTCTCTTTCAGGATTTTCTGTTTCATCTCTTGGTCAAATGTTCCATTTCTATTTGGTGCTACATGTTTTATAAAAGTTTACTATAGACCAAAAAATAAATTGTGGAATGACTTAAGGAATGAAAAAGATTGATAATATCTCATGTCACTTTATTATATAACTCAATATAATAAGACTAGAGGCCCGGTGCACAAAAATTTGTTTTGCACTGGGGCAAATTAGAAAAAATGTGTTTCCACTTTCCCGACCTTCCCTTCAATCCATAATGAGATCTCAGGCAGAGCACTTAGGAAAGGTCTTGTCAGAGGGCTCCCAAACAAAGAGGCCCCCACATTGAGCCGATGGAGATGTGGGAGGTAGAAATGGAGATATGTGATGGGCATGGCTGTCCAGGGGTCTGAGTGCTTGACTGACACCCCCTTCAGAGGCTGCAGCGCATTAGCAGTGCATCCAGTCTGGTGAGGAGACACTTTGCCCATGAGTGCTTGACTGACACCCCCTTCAGAGGCTGCAGCACATTAGCAGTGCATCCAATCTGGTGAGGAGACACTTTGCCCATGAGACCTGCCAGGGAAAAAGCCTTTGAAATTGCCTGTGGTTGGGCCTGAAAAATCACGCATGAGAGTCTGGCCTGGAACCAGATTCTTCAATGAGGGTATTGTTAACAATGCAGGTCTTTAAGCCTCAGCAATTCAAAAACTGTGTATAAAAATATACACTGAGTGTGTGTGCGTGTGCGTGTGCGTGTGCGTGTGTGTGTGTGTGTGCGCGCAAGCACATGTGTATATATAAAATGTGGGGATCATATTAATAATTTTAGGTTACGTTATTAGCTACTTTTGTTGAATATACAGCAGCACTATCTAGTAACATATGCATTACACACAAAACACATAGACATTGTAAACAACTTTTATAAGTGTAGTTATATGTGGTTATTTTATTTCAATGATGGTAATATGACACAAAATAGTTTGAAGGACAAGCTGTGATAACTGCCTTCAGCATTTGTGGCCCATTTTGGGTAAAATATATTTCCTCAGTGGTAGCCAAATTATTATTTCTTTAAAAATATTCAGAAAAAAACATTATGTCAAATATAGTTTGGGTTGCTGAATTGTTATATCAGTGGTTTTCAAGTTTTGTTGTAGTCCAGAATCCTTTCTTCAAATTGTGAAATATTACTCTTTCAAATATTGTTTTGTGTTCGTTTTTTTACAGCATGAGGGACTGTTTGAAATAGCAAATTTCCTTTAGAACAGAAGTACTGATCTAATTTTAAATCACATTTCTATTCAGTTAGACTACATTAGAGTAAATATATTACACAGTGGAACATAGCATATTGCATATTGCTGAGATATTGGTGTTTTAAATTTTATTTTCTCCTAAGAGTGAGCTGCTATTAAAATAATAGTGATCAGCTTCAGATTCCAATGAGATTTTGTATCTAACTGGCCGTATGGATTTAAGTCACATAGCTATTTTACCTTTGCTGTTAATTTGCGATTAAGAAGAGGTAGATATAAATTACATAATTATAAGTGAGGGGACTGTTTGTGATAATGGAGCTGAATTGGATAGAATAATAGTGATCATTTTGTTATTTTAATTGATATGAAATGTACATACCCTGTAATACATAAACACAAATACACCGATATATGTATGTATTATGGGATTCCTAACATAAACATAAACGTGTGTGTATACATATATTTTTTTACTTGATAACTTAGGTATGCCCAAGCATTATGTTTGTTATTACATATATATATATAAATATATATCTACACTAATAAAAGAGAAACATGGTAATTGGCATACGACCGCTACCCTTCCCATTGGCTAATCAGGGAGATATGCAAATTAACTGTCAGCCAAGATGGCGGCCGGCAGCCAGGCAGCTGGAAGCGAACATGAGGCTTGCTTCCTTCAGTGACTGCAGACTCCAACGTTCCCCGCCTGCGCTGCCGGCCTCTCAGCTGGCAGTTTGAAAATTCTAACAAATATAGCCGGCTGGGATCTCAGAGCTGAAGTTATACATTGTTTCGATTATAGAACTGAAACAAACCAGATACCTGCTCTCAGAGCTAGAGCCAGAGCTAAAGCTGGCCCAGAATAAAATAAAAAAAAGGAGCGGTTGGGAGCTTCAATCAACAACCCCCAGCCTGAAAGCAGCCCTCAGCCCCTCACCCAGACTGGCCAGGCACCCCAGTGGGACCCCCACCCTGATCCAGGACACCCTTCAGGGCAAACCAGCTGGCCCCCAGGCCTCTATTCTATATAGTAAAAGGGTAATATGCCTCCCAGCACCAGGATCAGCATGACAGGGGGCAGCGCCCAAACCCCCGATCGCCCTGCAGCTCTGTGTGTGATGGGGGCTGGGCCACAACCTCCCTGATCGGACCTGCTCTGTGTGTGACAGGGTAGCGCCATAACCTCCCCATCGGCCCTGCCCTGAGTGTGACAGTGGCAGCGGCCCAACCCCCCTGATGGGCCCTGCTCTGTGGGTGATAGAGGGTGGCGCCCCACCCCCATCCCCACGGGCCCTGCTCTGTGTGTGACAGGGTAGAGCCATAACCTCCCCATTGGCCCTGCCCTGAGTGTGACAGTGGCGGCACCCCAACCCCCCTGATGGTCCCTGCTCTGTGAGTGACAGGGGGCAGCGCCCCAACCCCCTGATTGGCCCTGCTCTCTGTGTGACAGGGGGTGGCGCAGCACCCTCCCCATCGACCCTGCCTTGAGTGTGACAGGGGGCAGTGCCCCAACCCCCCTTTAGCTCTGGCTCTAGCTCTTGAGCGTGACTGAGGGTGGCATCGCAACCTCCCAATCTGCCCTGCTCTGTGCATGCCAGGGGGCGGCGCCACAACTCCCCAATCGGCCCTGCTCTGAGCCCGACGAGGGGCTGCACCTAGGGATTGGGCCTGCCCTCTGCCACCTGGGAGCAGGCCTAAGCCAGCAGGTCGTTATCTCCTGAGGGGTCCCAGACTGCGAGAGGGCACAGGCCGGGCTGAGGGCCCCCCATTCCCAACCCCCGAGTGCACAAATTTTTGTGCACTGGGCCTCTAGTATATATATAATCTCCTATCTAATAAAGGACAAAAAGGGTAATTAACCGTACCTCCGCTATGCTTCCCATTAGCTAATCAGGGTGATATGCAAATTAACTGCCAACCAAGATGGCGGCCGGCAGCCATGCAGCTGAAGCGAACATGAGGCTTGCTTGCTACAGTGATGGAGGAAGCCAAGGTTCCCTGCCTGCCGCGGCCTGGCTCTGAGCTCTGAAAGCAACTAAGTTTCAATTATAGAAGCTAAACAAACCTGTGATACCTGCTTTCAGCTGGGCCGTGGCCTCAGAGCTGGGAGCACCAATGATGGCAACAATGTTTCAATTATAGAAGGTAAATAAATCTCAGAATAAAAAAAAAGAAAAAAAGGAGAGGCTGGGAGCTTCAGTCCCAGCCAGCCTGAAAATGGCCCTCAGCCCCTCACACAGACTGGCCAGGCACCCCAGTGGGGATCCCCACCCTAAAAGGGGTGTGGCCAGCCTGAAAACAGCCATCAGCCCCTCATCCAGGCTGGCCAGCCACCCATGCGGGACCCCCACCCTGATCCGGGACACCCTTCAGGGCAAACCAGCCGGCCCCCACCCATGCACCAGGCCTCTATCCTATATAGGAAAAGGGTAATATGCAAACTGACCCTAACAGCAGAAAGACTGGGAATGACTGGTCACTATGACACACACTGACCACCAAGGAGCAGATGCTCAATGCAGGAGCTGCCCCCTGGTGGTCAGTGCGCTCCCACATGGGGGAGCTCTGCTCAGCCACAAGCCAGGCTGATGGCTGCCAGCACAGCGGTGGTGGCAGGAGCCTCTTCTGCCTCCTCAGCAGCGCTAAGGATGTCTGACTGCAGCTTCGGTGTGCTCCCCGCTGGCAAGTGGACATCCCCCGAGGGCTGCCGGGCTGCCTAAGCCAGCAGGTGGTCACCCCCAAGGGTTCCCAGACTGTGAGAGGACACAGGCCAGGCTGAGGGACCCTCCCCCCAGTGTACAAATTTTTGTGCACCGGGCCTCTAATATATATATGTGTGTGTGTGTGTGTGTGTGTTAATCTTCACAACCTTTTTTTTTTTTAAATTATTATTGAGGCAAAATTCACATAACGTAAAATTATTGATTAATCATTTGAAAGTGTACTATTTTGTGGCATTTCAGACATTCACAGTGTTGGGAAACCATCCCCTCTATCGAGTTCCTAGACATTTACATCATCCAAAAAAGAAGCCCTGTATAGGTATCCCCAGCTTTTTGAAAGTTCACGTTATGTCACTTCACTTTTATGAAAGACCTACCCTAGTAACCTGTTTTCACAAACAGAAGACATTCAGAGAATGTCTTTATTTTCCAATAAAGGCAAAAAGTGGAAATAGCATGCAGCTTTTGTTCAGAGGCAGCTGTTACAGCTGTAGCACACACCCTGAGCAGCCAGTGGGCCTGCCAATCTCCTTTCACCCCAGCTACACCCCGCATCTCAGCACCAAGCCACCATCGCCTTAATTGTATCTGTGAGCATCTGCGCTTTATCTTGATTTATTTTGTGCACCTGTTAGCAAGAGGTGTCTTAAGACATCAGAAAAACGTGTGAGAGTGCATCAGGGTGTTACACTTAGTGTAAAACTGGGTGTAATTAAGTATTTCGATTATGGTGCATGAAACCGTCATTGAATTTGGGGTCTGGAAATGCTCAAAATGTTTTCATATAAGTCAGTGGTAACTGCTTCTTAGAGTTATGCCATTTCAGCTTAGGAAAGGTTCCATAGAAACGCTCTTCTTTCAGGGAGACTGTGTCTACTAGGCAGTCATTAATCGGTTCCTCTTTGCCCAGCCCCTGGAAACCATTAGGTCTGCCTTCTGTCCATATGGATTTAACTCTTCTAGAAGTTTCATATAAAGAGAATCCTACAATACTATGACATTCTGTAATTCCATTCATTTAGCATGTTTTAAGGCTTACCCACATTGTGACATAGCACCCCTTTATTTATTCATTTATAATTTTTAAAATTGATTTTAGAGAGAGAGAGGGATAGAGAGATAGAAACATCAATGAGAGACAAATATGATTGATCGGCTGCCTCCTGTATGCCCAACTACTGGGGATTGAGCCTGCAACCCGGACATGCGCCCTGACTGGGAATGGAATTGTGATCTCCTGGTTCATAGGTCGATGCTCAACCACTGAGCCACACCGGCTGGGCCCTTTATTCTTTTTTTTCTTTTCTTTTTTTTATGGCTGAATAGTATTTCCTTGTACAAGTGATACCACTGTTGTTTATCCATTCATCAGCTGATGGATAGTTGGCTATTGTGATTACTGTTGTAATGAAAATTATGAAAGCAATTATCTAAAAACCTATTTTCAATTATTTGGGGTACACATCCAGGAGTGGAATCAGTGGGTCACATAGCAATTCTACGTTTAATTTGTAGAGGAACTACCAGATGTTTTCAACAGTGGCTGCACAATTTTACATTCCAACCAATAAAGTACAGGGTCCCAGTTGTTCACAATTATGCCAACACTAGTTATTTCCTGATGATGATAGTGATAATGAGGATTATGATGAGCACACCTCATTGTGAAGTAGTATCTCATGATTTTGATTAGCATTTTTGTAATGACAGATGATGTTAAACATCTTTTCATGTGCATGTTAGCCATTTTTCTATTCCTCCTTGGAAAATTGTCTATTCTAGCCATTTTGTAATTGGGTTGTTTGTCTTTTGCTGTAAGAGTTCTTTATATATATTGAAAAACTAGATCTTAATCATACATATGATCTTCAAATATTTCCTCCCATTCTGTAGACTGTTTTTCACTTTCTTGTTAGTATCCTTTAATATATAAAAACTTAAATTTTGATGAAGTCCAATTAACCTACTTTTTCCTTTTGTTGTCTTTGCATTTAGTAGTCTTTCTAATACAGAATTACTTTTTATATGATCTCTCATGCTCCATTTCCATAGCTACCACGAGAGCTGTGTTCCTACAATGTGACTGATGATTGCTTCAAGTGTGTACACCTCACTCACCCTGAGTCAACAAGTGCCTGCCTTGGGACTCTTTATTTGAGTTTGAACATATCAGACCTTGTCAATAGAGGTGCCAGAAGCTATGGACTGCAAAATGATCATCTCATTGGTAGCCATATTCCCTGCCCCAAGGAGGAAGCCTGCAGCTAGAATCACATTAGTACAAAGAGAGAATCAGAGACAAAGGTCTGAGATGCAGTCCTGATTATTCCAGCTGTGGGTTACAGTGGTCCCTGAGTCCCACCTATGTCCCTTAGCTTTCTTCCTTTAAAATAATGTATTAGTAAGTAAAATCTCTGTAGAAATGCTTATTCCTTTATTTTTTGAAGCTGTCAATTTATGGTTTCTTGCTATGCATGCAAATGAATCCATCTAATAATGGCTTATTTGAGCTACATAGAAAATGGAAAGTGATGCTTAATCAACTAAATTAACACTGCATTGATTTTATTTATCCTGTAAATTAAATAATTAGAATCACTTCCCTGTCCCCTCAACAAACACCATCCCTCAACGGTCTGAATTTAATGTGTTTATTATTGTATATTTTCCTTAAATCTGACTTCTGCCTCTGAAATTTCTCCAAAGTTATATCTTAACCCTTAAGAATCACCCATCCCAAATAATCACAGGTTCTCTCTTCTTCCCCTTAAGTAATTACTTAAACATTGACTATGTTTTAAATATGTAAATATGCACATTGCCATGGTGAATGTTAGTTTGTTTTCAATAAGTAATGAACTACTAAAATTAGCTCAAGGAAGGAGGAATTTATAGATCAAAAAAACAGAAAATGCCATTTGGATCCAAGGTCAAGAAATAAAGTCACATCACACAAAGAAATGGCTAATGAAAAACAGAGTTCACTCATCTTTTTAAAGAAGCCATCATTATCTCCCATTTTCCCTTACTGTATGCATCTTTGCTGTGATGTTTTTCTCTACAGAACAATGAAACGTGTTCCCTTGCAGATTCTCCAAGAGTCAAAATCTGGCTGTGTTATCTATAACAGCAAAATAGTGCCATAGGACTTACAGGCTTGGGATTTCACACCTTTATTATCTCACAGTTCTGTGGGTCATGAATCTAGGCATGGGTTAACTGGGTCATCTGCTTCTGATCTCTCACAGCCTGCAATCAAGGTGTGGGTTAGAGCAGGGATTACATTTGATGGTTCAACTGGGGAGTAAGCAACTCCTAAGCACACTCAGGTGCCTGTTGGTAAGAAGTATTTTCTCAGGCGGTATTGTACCGAGGGCATCTGTTTGTTGCCACTTGGCTGCTACACAGAAGCTACCTTCACTTTCTTTTCACATTAACATCTTATTTCAACATGCAAAGTTGCTTCAGCAAAATCAGCAACACAGTCTGTTAACATTTTTTTATATTTATTATTTTTTATTGATTTCAGAGAGGAAGGGAGAGAGATAGAAACATCAATGATGAGAGATAATCATTGATCAGTTGCCTCCTGCACATCTGAGCCTGCAACCCAGGCATGTGCCCTTATCAGGAATCAAGCTGTGACCTCCTGGTTTATCGGTCAGTGCTCAACCACTGAGCAACACTGGCCGGGCTGTTACCATTTTTTTAAGCATGAACATAATATCCCATCATCTTTGCCATATTCCACTGGTTAGAAGTAAGAACTACGTACAGTCCACATTCAAGGGGAGAGGCATTTAGATAAAGCCATGAATACCAAGAGGCAGGAATCACTGGGACTATCTTAGAACCTGAGCACCATAGTGTTTATACATTTAAAATTTATGTTTATTAATGTTTATGCATTTTAAGTTAATTTGTATTCCTTCATTTATTTTTTAAATCAACTGATATCTTCTGAGTCTCTACTATATGCCAAAAACATGTGTTAGGATTTAGGGAATCAAGAGTAGATTTTATTTATTTATTTATCTCTTTTTTTTCTCACTGGCCCTTCTTAAAAGAGCTTTTGAACTTTAAAAGTAAACTTTTCACCTGCCATATTGTTGCTGCAGACAAATAATAATTGTGGCAAATCTGGATCATTGACCTTTGTCCTTTCATTATTTGAAATGTTTTCCATTCACATGAGCCAAAAGCTGCTGCCTTGGAGAAACGGGTGTGGGTTTTCTTATCATCAAACTCTGGTAACAGAGTTGAGTAACAAGAAAATAGCATTTTGATGTTTTAAAGAACATACTTCCTAAGTGAAATAAGCCAGTCAGAAAAAGCTAGGAACCATGATTTCACGCACACGTGGGATATAGAACTGAAATGTGTGAACACAAACAGCAGTGTGGTGGTTGCCGGAGGGATGGGGTGGGTGGAGAAAGGGGTCCTATATATGATGACAGGAGAAGATTTGACTCTGGATGGTGGGCACACAGTGCAATCTACAGATCTTGTAACATAGACACCTATGCTTGAAACTTATATGATCATTTTAACTAATGTCACTCCATTACTTTTAATAAAAAAAGGAAGAAAAAAGTACTTCCACTTAAGCTCCCCATGAGTGTGCTTCCCTGTGCCCACTCATGAGCTTAAAGTCTATCTTTCCTTCAGGGATGTTCCTTTTGGCAAATATACACTGTAATCTTGAAATCTAATTTATATATGAGATGCTACCATTAAAAAACAAAAAAACAAATAAAACTAGCCTGGCTGGTGTGGCTCAGTGGTTGAGCATAGACCTATGACCCAAGAGATCATGGTTCAATTCCAGGTCAGGGCACATTCTGAGATTATGGGCTCAATCCCCAGTGTGGGGCATGCAGGAAGTAACTGATCAATGATTCTCTCTTATCATTGATGTTTCCATCTCTCTCTCCCCCTCCCTTCATCTCTGAAATCAATAAAAATATGTTTACGAAAAAACTAAATACAATTATTTTATTAGTAAAAACAAACAAACAATGAAAATTGTTTGTCTCCATTTTGTTTATATTTTTGTTTATATTTTTGTTTAAAATAAAAAGGCTAAAGAAAGAAATGATTAAAAATTGAAGTATAACTTATGCAGATAAACTAGAGACTGACATAGAAGTATATGAGAATAGTGAAAGCTTCCCTAGGAAAATAGACCATAACAGAGACCTAAAGATCCTTTGAAGAATCAGAAGAGAGAAAAGGAGATGGGAAAGTGTTCTTTGCAAGTTGAAAAGCATGTTCAAGACCCTGGGAGCAAGGTGTAGAATAACACTTTTAAGACATGAAAGATCTCTCTTGCTGAAGCTCAGTAAGCAAGACAGGCAATGAGGGTGGAGACATTGATCAACTGGGCTTTTATGGGCCCTGTATGCTCTCGTAGGAAGTGTAGATCTTATTCTAGGTAACTTTGAGTGGTATTAAGCAGGGAAGTCACAAGTATCATTTCTTATTTTAAGAAGATTAATCTTTTATAACATAGCTTTTATAGCACAGCATGATTTATGTCATACATTCTCAAAACTATAGATCACTTCCCTTGAACTTGATATGTATGCTGCATAGCCCATTATCATGTGCACAGGGTTTTTAAAGGCATTTTCTAGCACTTTCACTCCTTCAACCGCGTCCAGAACCTCTGCATTGCATTCTAATATCTACAAGTTATGTTTACAGGGGCAATTAAAAAAGTACAAAAATAATTAATGTACTTGTATGTGCACATGTCCATCTATTTTATGTCAAGTTTAACTTCTAAAGCAAATGTGTGGTTGAGCTTAGACACTTTTCTGTCTCATTACTGAAACACTTCAAAAATCATCATTTTACGGAGTAAATGGAATGAGTTGATCTCAATATCTCTGTGTTGAGTGCTCTCATCATAAGCTAGTGACAATACTGAGGTAATTGACTCCCTGGAGATGATAGCCTTGCAAGTGGGTTGTTTAGTCTGTTATGCTCCCCTAAAACTTGGGTTGTGCCTTATTAACAGAGCAAAGTGCAGAACATATTTCACTGCAATAAAATTGTGGGATCTAATCTTCAACTGTCAGGGGTAATCTGTCCTTAGCTTGAAATAAACATGGTTTTATCATTGTTGTTATTTTAATTGTGGACATTGAAATGCTTTGATTATTCAGATCGATTGCTAGGACCATAGAGTACCTCAGGAAAATAAAATGTATCCTTGATTGGGTCTTTAAATTATTTTTTTGCAAGTAGTTATCATTAGCCATTAGAATGTATCATTTATAAGAACTCTACTTATATTTTATAACTTTTATTCTAATTGAGTTCATTTTAACTACCAATATTCTAAAAAGAGTTCTTTTATCTTTTTTTAAAGAGTTCTTAAAGAATATATTATTACCTCACTCTTAGTTACTTTTTAATAAAATTATTCTTTAAAATGATCATGTGCCTCCTTCCTCTTAGTGGAACTTATCCTGCTGAAAATATTCCTGAGTTAGAAAGTAAACAGTGGCCATAAGATTGAGTTTAAGGGATTCCAGGCTGAGTCCCAATTTGCATGTCTATTAATTATTTTGATAAGATCTTCACAATTACATTATTTCTTTTAAAAATCTTCAGTAAAAGTCACGATTCAACTAATTTGTAGTTAGAATTAATCATATTACTGGAACTACCTATAATTAAGGTCAACTTCAGGACCATGAAACAAACACACAAAACAGTTTATATCAATTACATTCTAACAAGTTTCTCTCTTTCTTTTCTATCTTTTTTCATGAAGCCAGAAGTTCTTTCTCATATACAGGTTTAGTTACTTTCAGGGAAGATAATAAATGATGATAGTGATAGTAATGATACTAGCAGACATTAAAAATTTAGAGATTTTAAGTGCTATGTGAAGTAGAATCTAAGGTTGGCATTATATATTACACATCCTAACCTATATCCTTTTCATCCTGTTCATTGATAGTAGCAATAATAAATTATAAAGTCTTCCATTCTATTATATAATTTTCTTTACAGAAAATGCAGGGTAGTGTTAGTTTACTTGTTCAGAATTTAACCATCTTCTGTATTATAATGAGTGGTCATTATATAATTGGGGAAAAGTGTATCTGAGTCCACGGGTTAAATGTCATTTTAGAATCATTTTCCATTATAAAAATACTAGAGGCCCAGTGCACGAAATTCGTGCATGGGAGGGGGTGTCCCTCAGCCAAGCCTGCACCATCTCCAATCTGGGACCCCTTGAGGGATGTTCAGTTGCCTGATCCCACCGGGATCAGGCCTAAACAGGCAGTCGGACATCCCTCTCACAATCCAGGACTGCTGGCTCCCAACCACTCGCCTGCCTGCCTGCCTAATTGCCCCTAACTGCTTCTGCCTACCAGCCTGATTACCCCCTAACCACTCCCCTGCCAGCCTGATAGATGCCTAACTGCTCCCCTGTTGTCCTGGTCACCCCTAACTGCCCTCCCCTGCTGGCCTGGTCACCCTTAACTGCCCTCCATTGCCAAAATGGTCACTTCCAACTGCCCTTCCCTGCAGGTCTGGGTTCCCCAACTGTCCTCCCCTGCAGGCCTGATCACCCTTAACTTCCCTCCTCTGCTGGCCCAGTCACCCCTAACTGCCCTCCCTTGCAGGTCTGGTCTCTCCCAACTGCCCTCCCCTGCTGGCCTGATCACCCACAATTGCCCTCCCCTGCTGGCCAACTTGTATGTTGGAGTGATGGTCAATTTGCATATTACTCTTTTATTAGATAGGATAGTTACTATATAATGAGATAATGTATATGCAGTAGATAAAAATATATCTATACGTAAATGAAAGTCATTCTTTCAGAGAAAGGAATAGATCTAAACTTGTAGTTTCACTTAGGTGTCTATGGAATGTAAACATTATATCATATTGAATACAAGATTTTGACTTTGAGAAACTGTACAGAAGAAATATTAGCTAGGGACCCACACAGAAGTAATATCACATGATGAGGATGCCATATATATACACATACATATATATAAGTTTTGTTGAGAAATAATTGACACATATCACTGTGTGTTTTTAAAGGGCACAGAATAATGGTCTGATTTGCATATGTTGTGAAGTGATTACCACTCTAGGTTTAGTTAATATCCAACATGTCAGATCAATGTAAAAAAAAGGAAAAAATACTATTTTGTGATAGGAGCTGTTATGATCCCTAGAGTCTAAATTAGGCAGGAAGAAATCTATATATATAAAGAGCTAGGGGCTGTCACACCCAAAACAACTGAACAGACGACCAAACAGGCTGTGTGGGGCGACCCAGCCGTCAGGGGGGTTAGTGAGGGAAGACCAAACGACTCAACACCAGGCTGCATGGGGTGACGACCAGGCCAGCAGGGGGGTTAGTAAGGGATGACCAAAGAAATATATATTTAAATATATAAAACATATTTGAAAAAAAAGAAATCATTACATATAATTATTTACTGTTAAAGTTTTTCTAGAAGAATGCAAACATTTTTTAAAATATATTTTATTGATTTTTTTACAGAGAGGAAGGGAGAGGGATAGAGAGTTAGAAACATCTATAGGAGGGAAACATCGATCAGCTGCCTCCTGCGCACCCCCTACTGGG
This sequence comes from Myotis yumanensis, assembly GCF_028538775.1. Taxonomy (NCBI): domain Eukaryota; kingdom Metazoa; phylum Chordata; class Mammalia; order Chiroptera; family Vespertilionidae; genus Myotis; species Myotis yumanensis. The sequence continues at coordinate 204,067,171 of NW_027223753.1, read as the reverse complement.
GATGTGCCCACAACCAAGGTACATGCCCTTGACTGGAATCAAACCTGGGACCTTCTAGTCTTTAGGCCGGTTCTATCCACTGAGCCAAACCAGTTAGGGCACAAACAGTTTTCAGGTGGAAAATATTTTATTTTTGGTCCTCTCAATGTAGAATTAGAAAGATTCAACTTTCTAAGTATAAAACACCCTACACTGAATTGTTCTTTGAGATTAATTTATCCACCATAATTTTCTGGCTTCCAGAAATAATACAATGCTTTTATTTTCTTCTTGAAGGTGAAGGATTAGTAAATTACATACTGAATTTTGTAAACAAATATTGTTTCCTTCCCACACTTATTTATTTTTATAAAATAAAAAGTCTAGAATTTACACATAGGAATAAAAGTTAATGGTCTTTAACCAAAATAAGCTTCTTTACATAGGTGCAATAACAGATTTAAACTATAATTATCTTCACTGGGAATATTTACAAGTATTGCAGCTTCTTAACACTTTTGTATAAAACTCTACCTCAAAGAAATCAGGAAAGAGAAATGTGTATCAGATTCTTTGGGAATATTTTTGAACCATGTGTTAAATTCAAACGGGCTATGTTAACTTCGTCACTTACAGTTATTTTAAAGTAAAAATTCAAGCATATTTTACTGATCTCTTGAGCATGAAGGCAAATTAGAACTAAGTGGTTTAAAAAAATCACCGTATTGTCTACTGGGAAATGCCATTTTGTATCTTGAAAGGGGGAAAAATACAACATGCTTGGAAAGAGTTCCTAAGCAGTCGGAGATCTCCTGGGATCATAGTGGGAAGTTGGCTAGGAAACGGAGAGGTGTGTATATTCACCTGGATGTGACTTCAAAGAGAATAATAACTAACAATGACATTCTCTTTAAGGAATAGAATGATTATATTGATTTGGAATATAATTGTTTCTCTAGTTTTAAGACATTTTCAAATTACATTTCAGGGGATGTTTGTCGTTGGGATTATCCCAAATCTGGTATCTATTAATGGGGCAGCATCCCGCTGCTGACTAAGTAAAATAAATGTCTTAGATTTTATTTCATTTTTCTGTGAATTTCAATGTTGGTCCCTTAATAAAACAATCATTGCTTATTTATATTTTGGGCTGCAACTGAATTTATTCTTTAGTTAAAATTTAAATCATTTTTAAACAGTAGGAAAGTATTTTTAAATGAAGAAGTGTTATTTTAATATATAAATGAGTAATATTTAAAGAATATAAAGCATTTATTTATTTAGTTGACGTTTCTGATTTTGATTCCACAGAGAAAGAGTAAAAATATTTCTGAGCATAAAACTCAGCAACTGTTTTCTTCATCAAAGAATTAGACACAAAAATCAGGACATACAAGCTCAGTGCTTCCATTTCTTGTGGATGTTCAGATAGTATGAAGTGCTAAAGGCACACTGAAGAAAAGCCAATTTAGAGTTTGAAAAGCAATTTGAACTTGTTCTGAAGCCAAAGCTTGCAATCTGAAGTGTTTCAGTTGATAACCATTTTATATTCTGTCTTGCTCATATCTTACACTATCACTACTGCTGAAATTTTGAAACTTTTTAGGAAAAACATTCCCTATATTTAACAAGAAGCATTTTACATTCTTCACTTATTCAGAATTTACTACTCAAATAAGGTATCTCGCACACATATATGTCTATATATGAAGATAACTGTTTCTTATCATGGAAGCTGAAATTATAACACACAATTTGTTGCTGCACTGGAATGCTATTAAATGTCCACTTGTACAAAGGGATATGTGATTATGTGATTCTGACTTAAAGGTTTACCGAAAAAAAAAGCAATATAAATACTTGTATCTTGATAAAACACTGATAATGTGATTTATTTATTGACTTAATTATGTATGTGTAGCATTGAAGAGTTATGAAAACTATTTCCTGTAATGTTTTGCAGATGAAATTTAGATATGCCTACATAATTTTAATAATTTAAATGTTAACATGAGAAAGTGTTCCTGATGCTCATAAAAATTATTTGAAATCGTGTACTACATGAGTGTAATTTTCAACTATGAACATTTACTAAACTTTTTAAAAAATAATGTAATTGCCAAACCGGTTTGGCTCAGTGGATAGAGCGTCGGCCTGCGGACTGAAAGGTCCCAGGTTCGATTCCGGTCAAGGGCATGTACCTTGGTTGCGGGCACATTCCCAGTAGGAGGTGTGCAGGAGGCAGCTGTTCAATGTTTCTCTCTCATCAATGTTTCTAACTCTCTATCTCTCTCCCTTCCTCTCTGTAAAAAAAATCAATAAAATATATTTAAAAAAATAAAAAAATATATAATTAATGAATGACCCCGTTTCTCTCCCCTACACCCATATAGTGTGAGAGAGAGTGTATGTTTCATTGTGTTAAAACAGGAAAAGGTAAGTTTTCCACTCTTCAGCATGTTCAGAGCCCAGTCTTTCAGGTCCAGGCTCTGGTAGGCAATAAATGTAGAAGAAATGTGGTGATCAAAGATTAAAACTCCCAGCAATTCTCATTTTCTGCCTCTGCTTCTACTTCAAGAGACCAAGAGTTACAAATATCTGCTACAATCCACTTATCAGCAAAGGGTCACCAGCTCACCAGAAACCTCACAAGGAGGGGGCAAAATCGCAGCCCCGGAAAAGTAACTTCTGCTCTAGACTGAGTGACCATAATCTGTTTTACAATTGTTGTCAATGCCCACATGGACAACTCAGAGGTTTTTGTCTCTATCAATGTGAATAAACTGGACCCTGTCTGCCTGCGCCTTTCTGAGAGTCTTTTGGAACATGTTGCCCACACTTAATTTTTTGTCCTATTGACCTGTCTGAGTCTCTTTTCCAATATTCCCAGGTCCTAGCCAGGATTCCTGCACAGCGTTATTTTGGTTCTTGGCCCATCATGTTTATCTCGACTTCTTTTAATAGCTCACATATGACTGTGATCAATATCCATCCTCTCATGTTATGTTTGACTACTTGAGGCTGAGTACTGTGTCCTTCGAGTTGATACTTCATATTTTGATGTTTTATTTCTATGTGAATTAATATTTATTCACCTATCTTAACAATATGCTACTAAAAACAAAATATACAGATGCAAACCTGACCCAAGCAGTTCTTATCAATACTAGGATTTAGAGTAGAATAAGATATAATACTTAGATAATATTGAAGCATCACTCCAAATCAGATAAAAAAATTTGCAATATGTATGCTTCATATTTACTTAGATTTGTTTATATGTATGAAATAAATATATACATGGTTAATATGCAGTCCCTAAAATGCATTATAAATACCCAACATAACAATCATTAGGCTAATAAATGAAATTTCTCACACCATATGGCATAGTGTAAGTTTATTGATTTTTTTTGTCAAAATAATAACTAACTTGACAGTATTTAATCTCCAAAATGGTTGAAAAGCATACTTTCAAGTTTAAAATAATTCTAAATTATTTATGATTTGAAATTTCTCAAGTAACAGGTAAGGGCATTATTGTTGAAAGAGAGCTAAGCGCACATATTGAAGTGTTTTTGAATAAAACCACATATCTTTCAGAATGAATAACTATGAATAATTTGATGGGTTTCATTTAATTTATTTTTCTATGTAATCCTTTAATATTTATACTCACATGTACATACTTGGCTTGCCTATTTTATTTTGAATTATATTTTACTTACTGTGTAGTGACCTATTTTTAAGTCAGATAACACTATGCCTTGGAAGACTTTTTTCTATACATAGCTGCTCATCATTCCATTGATTATCAATTTCAAATTTTTAATGATCTCTCTGCTGATGGTCATTTCTGTTAGGTATATTGGTCCTACTTTTCATTTTAATTGATATATGTGGTATGTATTTGCACAGGAGAGGTTTTTTCTGCTAATCTGATCAGTGAAAATAGCGTCTCATGCCTTGTTCAACTTACATTTCTATATTTATTGTCTTAGTCCATTTACTATAAAAGCAAGATATAAAATATAATTAAATACAGCATCCAGTTGAATTGGGGCCAACGTGTTCAGAAACTCTAGAATCCTTATCCAAATAAGTTGTCTCTCTGATGATCTCAGAAAAGTTGGAAAACCACTAGGAGGGTAGATAAGACACCGATTAAGCATAGGGGGCATGTATTGTAATTGTGACAGGGTCCCCCTCAGCTCTGAGGTCTTTGTCAAACCCGTTGATCTCTGTGGCACTTGGTTTCTTTATTAGTCAAATAAATCGGTGAGAATAAGAAGGATGCAGATGATTTCTCTTTCTTCCCTAGCTATTAAATTGTGCCAGAATGATCTCAGCATAATGAGTCACAAAAATGAAAATATTGAAGACTTTGTCAATTAATGCATTTTTGTAATCTGAAATGATAAAATATAGCCATAACTCATTTCAAGACATTTTTGAAACAATGATTAAGGTCATTTTCTTTGTATTGCTGAACAAATTAAAAAAGCAGATAGAACCCTCTGACATTCTGTAATCATAAAAATGAAAGATTGCATTGATACAGATGAATGGTCAGTGGCTATAATACATAGTAACTGAGTATTTCCTGAAAAAAACTCCAATGTGAATTTATAATGGCTTATTACTGGAAAAGCATTTCAATCTTCAGATGGTCTAGAACTTGACATTTTAGGCTGTGGTTCTTTTTTCCCAGGTTCATTATACAGGGTGAAAATAATCTCAGGAGAAACAGGAACTTATATCACTATTAATGTAGCATCACTTTTTTATATAAGAAACTGTGCATATTACTAGAGTTTAGCAATATGATCTGGGAATAACTAGAGGACTCTCTTTTAATAAAACTGTGTATAAGCATCCTCCTAGAAGGCTGGAGTTGGCTGAAATCCCCATTCTGGTTTTAGGAGTTTGGTGACCTCTAAATAATTAAATATGCTTCTATATCTGTATCTTCTTTCTATCTACCTATCTATGTATCTATATTATATATAAACACACACACATCAGGGAGATCCAATTGATACTTTTTTCAGTCAGTCATATCAACATAGTAATCAAAGTTTTATCTAACTAGCAAGAAAGTTAACTCATTCTTTTTTTTAAAAAACATATTTTATTGATTTTTTACAGACAGGAAGGGAGAGAGATAGAGAGTTAGAAACATCGATGAGAGAGAAACATTGATTCAGCTGCCTCCTGCACACTCCCCACTGGGGATGTGCCCGCAACCCAGGTACATGCCCCTGACCGGAATCGAACCCGGGACCTTTCAGTCCGCAGGCCAACGCTCCATCCACTGAGCCAAACCGGTTTCGGCAAGTTAACTCATTCTTAAGTGAATGAGCACGGTAAGATTTAAGAGGAACATAAAATCGTGAAATTTTAGACACTGTAGAAAAGGCAGGTAGTGGAATGGGTACACTAAGGTAGGAAAATGTAGGCCCAGGGAAATTGTGAACTCTGGGTGTCTGTTAGGGAACAGAGCAGTGGGAGATTTCAGGGCCCTTCAAACAAATCTTAGATATTTTATTTAATGTCCCCCCAACTTGGTATTCCTTTATAATTCAGTTTCAAAATGATGAGGTATTTAACATGGTTACAAATTGCTTCTTCTTTTATTTTTGGCATCCATAAAACTCTCTTATTTCCAGGTTTATTATAGCCATTGACCATTCAAAACTATAAGTAGGTACTCCTCTGCAGACCACAGCTTCTCCGAGGAGTGTTGCCCTGTCCTCTTTCCCTATGACTTCCTACAGCACCTGCCAGTCTTCAGCTTCTTCATCCATAAGGGGCCTGGACTGTGGCACAGAGAGGTTTTCCCATCTAATCTTGGCTATGGAACGATACAATTGAACTGAGTTATGGTATATTTAGCAGAAATAGCTGATTTTTTTCATGACAAATACAAAGAGGTTTATGATAAACATGGATCTTCCTAGTATACTGAAGCCACATGATTTCATAGGTCTGTGATAGCCCAAAAATCTCTTTTCTTCTTCCCAACCATCTTTTCCGTGAAAGTTTTAGTGGGTAAGCTCTACTTTAAAATGGAGTCAACCAAAGGACTTGTATGCATGCATATAAGCATAACCAACGGACACAAGACACTGGGGGGTAGGGGAGGCTGGGAGAAGGTCAAGGGGGAAGAAAAGGAGACAAATGTACTACTCTTTGTAATATTTTAAGCAATAAAAAAAATAAAATGGAGTCAACCAAAAGATGTCTTCTTTAGCCAGTTCCTACTAAGATTCCTGAAAAGACAAAGAGATTCTCTCCAGTGTTTGAGCTACAAACCATGCTGCAGCCGCAGGGTGTATAAACATCGTGGAGTTGCCCAGCTGTGCGGTGCGCAGGAAACTTTTGGCAGTAAATACATACCTGTTTGCCAGCGCTGACTTTCTGAGTGTGTGGCTGCCTCCTGCTTCCTTGCCATACAGCCAGGTTCCAGTTGCTGCATAATCATCAGGCAAAATACAAAGATCAAAACAAATACGTCCTGAGGTTGGTATTTTTCAATTTTTCCACCCAGCAGGTAAGCAAACATCCATCAATTTTCTCACAGTGGGTTCCCTTCCAATTTCGAGGAACTGATTATAGACATTTCTTTGAACTCAGTAGAGAGGGAAGATGTAGGTCCAGGTTACACTTTTTGGTTGCTCCTTGGTTGAGCCCCTCTGAGATTTCTCCTGGGAAGAAAACTGCAGATGAACCCCACAGTGTCAGTCTGTCACCTGTGGCCTGCACACACACTGCTGTTCTAGTGTATTCCCACAGGGCCTTTGCTCCTGAACTTGATTTTAGGACCTCAGTTAAAATGTTACCCATGTGTTCAACTGGTTGCTAAATGCATTTACTCATTCTTCTAAAATACCTTTCTGATATTAAAGATCAGACTAATAAGAATGAGATTATTGCAGCATATTCACACATCAATGAGCAGAGGCAAAATGTTATCCATTTTCGTGGACATTGTCCGTAAATGGTTCTAATACATATAATATTTTACCAAAATTTACATAAGCCCTTAAATATTATTTTCACTATATTTAGGATATGGCTATTGTTAGTTCTAGATGTGCTACTCCTGATACATTGTAGGCGTTTTAAAGGAAGACAGTATGGTTTGGACATCTTTGATCCAAAAAATTAATAACCATATATAGCTAGCTTATAGTAAATATTCCATAAACATTTCTTAGTGTCTTTAACACTTAAGAAGAGTTGGTATCCAGATATATCTTATATATAGGACAATCTGTATACATTCTTATTTTTTCATGTGTTTGTATAATAATCTCTGCATATAACCATTCATACATTTTTTCACATTCATTTGCTCTGTTATGACTTTATACTTTTAAAAAGTCACATTAACATTTTTAATAATTTTAAAAATATTATTTTATGATAATTAAAATATTAGCACATTTTATTGCTAATATTGTTAAGTCCCAAAACAGTTCTCAGAAAAATATATTAGAGATATCTAATATTTTACCTGCCTAGGAGATGAGCTAAGCCTTAGTTCATTCATAGTATTATTAGCCATCATTGTGGGTAAAAGAGTCAACTGAACACAATTATAGTGATATGCAACTGGAAGTCAGTGTTTTATTTGTATTTTGGAAGATCTGCTGTACCAGCTATTGAGTGAGCCAGGAATTGTGAATTACCCGTTATCATTTTATAGCTACTGCTCTGTTCTCCAGAAATAGTTATTTTTTAAAAATTCACAAATAAGAGTTGAATATATTATCAATGAGAAAATATTAAAAACAAAGTTTTAATTTATTTTGATTAGCATTCCCAACAATCCCTGAAAATAACCATTGTAACCCAGGGAACCCTTGTCCCTTGTGTCTTTTTTATCCTCTCACTACTATGTGATCTCATCTAGCCTTTTGTTTCAAATAATATAAGTGAATTATATCCAAATGTATGTTTTCAATTGTGAACACTTATTTGAACTACAAATTTCTATAAATAACTGCATACTCATTGTCATTAATTAGATGTCAAATGGCAGCTTAAACTTAAGTTATCCAAAAGCTAATTACTATTCTTCCCTCCGAATGTACCTCCCCCCACATGGTTCCTTTATTTATCAATGTCGATTTCATTCTGCATTGCTTAGCCCCAAACACTATTATTTTCCTTGAACATTCACTTTCCCTTGCAGCAAAAATTCAATCTATTGGCAAATTCTACCTGTTCTACTTTCAAATATATCCACTATTGAATATTAACCAAGCACTCCAATGCTACCATCCAATTTACATTCACCTTCATTTCCTACTTGATTCTGCAGTTGGTACTTAATTTACCTTGAATCTTCTACTCTTCACTTCCTGCAGCATAATCTCAAAATAAGAGGGAGATTATTTTAAGACAGGTGATCTCAGTCATGTTTTCAAAAGTCTAGAAGTACTACACACTTCATGTAATGTAAAATCAAAGTTCTTAAATTGTTCTCAAGCTTTTACAAAGTCTCTTCCTATATTTTATATCCAGACTCACATTTATATAAAACTTAAATATATGTATCTTAAATATACCAGGAATGCTTTCCATTAGAGAAATCCAAGGGATATTCTTGGACAATTTTCTCTTGGAATTGCCCTCCCAGTGATTTTCCAAACACAAAATGCTGTTTTGACCTGAGGTTTTATTACTCCATTAAAATGAGCTTCAAATAACAAGTGCTGGTGAGGATGTGGAGAAAAAGGAACCCTCGTGTATTGCTGGTGAGAATGCAGACTGGTGCAGCCACTATGGAAAATGGTATGGAGTTTCCTCAACAAATTAAAAATCGAACTGCCATTTGACCTGGTGATCCCACTTCTAGGAATATATCCTAAGAAAACAGAAACACCTATCAGAAAGGATATATGCACCCCTATGGTCATAGCAGCATTATTTACAATAGCTAAGATCTGGTATGGGTTCATTTGAAGAAATGAGTCAGACTATTCTAGAAGAATTTGTTTGGATCGGTCACCTAGCAGTGATATCATCCAGACTCTCATCCCTTGTCGAGTGCTCTCACAGAATCCACAGGTAAGTGATTTGATGGAAAACTGCTGTGTAACCCGTGTGAAGTTGCTTCACTCAAATGCTCATGTAATTCCTAAGGGTCCTGATTTTATCAGGCTGTTATCTACTTCCAAACATGTTTCTTCAAAGAAGAGACATGATCCATTTTTGCTTTCTATTTGTTCTTCCATATCCAGTGTATCTTTTGTTTGCCTTTACATCTCACTTCTGATATTTTATTTCTTCACATCTTTGCCTGTTATCTCCTAGAAGACAATATAATAACTTAATCACCTGTTTTCATTAGCACAGTGATTGGTCAAGAATAGGTACTCTGCAAATGTTTACCTGAATTTAATTCTGAATATCCTACTTCTTAGAACATTTTCTGACATATTATACATTTATACTAGGCACACCATTTTCCTCTTTATTTTTCCTTTGTTGTACAGGAAACAAAGCAGTATTTACTAAGGTTGACAAGATGTGAAAAAGATTATGTTTTTAATTAGGATAAGAAGCTTCTCATAAATTAACAGCTAATTGGGTATTTACCATGACACATTTCAAAGCACATCAGGGTTTGTATGATCTTTAGTTTGTGCATCAACTGATCCCGTGAACTGATCAGTATAATTTCTTCTCACTGTTTATGTCCTTATATAACAATGCCTGAAAGCATCACACGTCTGATGATTACAATTTACAGTAAAATATCTTCACATTATATATTTCTCAGCTATATTCCTATTAGAATGTGCTCAAATGGCTTTTATACAAACAAAACCATGGCTGGGGTGGAAACTCCTTAAAGTGACCCCCAATGAGCCAAGCCCTTGTACACTCCCCTCCCCTTGAGTATAGGTGAAACCTGGGACTTGATTCTAATGAATAAAAAATGAATATGTATGACGGTATATGAGAGTGGGATTCTGCTATAACAGCAGCTTAAAAGTATCTTAAATGTGTTACAAGTTTGGGGTCTAGGAAGTGGGCTGAGGCTGGAACATATTTGAGGAACATGATAGAGAAATTCTGAAGCACAGGAACAGCCTGCTAGTAGAAGTTTGATGTTAGGGGCTGACAGTGGTTCTCAAACTTCTTAATGCCGCGACCCTTTAATACAGTTCCTCATGTTGTGGTGACCCCCAATTTTATTGTTACAAATTGAACATAATTAAAGCATAGTAATTAATCACAAAAACAATATGTAATTATATATGTGTTTTCCGATGGTCTTAGGCGACCCCTGTGAAAGGGTCATTCGACCCCCAAAGGGGTTGCGACCCACAGGTTAAGAACCACTGGCTTAGAAAGAGGCGAGGAGTATAAATTAAACTGGGTGAAGAGCTATTCTTATCATGTGGTGGCAGAACATCTGATAACATTCTCGCCTGCACTTATGTGGAGAGCACAGCTTGGAAGTGATAACTCTGGTTATTTACTAAGCAGATTTCCGAACAAAGCCTTGAACGTGAGGCTCCATTTCTTCTTGCTGCTTATAGCAAAATGCAAGAAGTGAAAAATACATGGTGGGGTGGTGGTGGTGGGAATTGTTAAACAAAAAGTAACCAGGACTAGATGATTTTGAGAATGATCAGCCTAAACAAAACAAACAGCGAAAAACATTTAATTAAGATTCACTGTCAGGAGAACATGCTAAGGGACAAGACTTAGGATAAGACTGTATGACTGTACAACCTTTTATAAAACCTCCAGTAGATTACAAGGACAGAGAGAACCAGAGGCATGGATACATGAAACAGACTGGCAGGTGTCAGAGGGGAGAGGAGGGGGGAACTAGATAAAAGGTGAAGAGATTAGCCCCAAAGCACATATGACTAGCCCTTGGACCTAGACAATAGTGTGAAGAGGGCCAAGGGAGCGGGGAGGAGGGGGCTCTGAAAGGGTGGGGGGAAATGGAGGGCATCTGTAATACTGTCAACAATAAAAAATAAAAAAATAAGTATTTGAGTATTGAGGGAAGAGACTGAAACAGTAATGAATTGAGTAAGTTAAGAAAAAAAATTCCCCGGAAGTCCATCTGGCATTGTCATCTTCATAGTTTTCTAAAAGCAAAAAGAAGCCATATCATATAGTATAAATGAATAGCCACTTAATTTAATCAGTTTATTTTTTGAGAGTATGGGTCAATGGCAATGTTGTACATAATTGTTTAAAAACTTGTGTTCTATTCCACATCTAATTGGAATTGTACAAAAGGGATTTGGTTCTTTAAAATGGCAATTGCCCTTAGCAGTGCCTCATTTCACTGAGAGTCAGTGCTCCCTAGGGAGGAAACAGCTTTGTGTTCTAAGTAAGAAATTGCTTCCCAGCACTACAAATTAAGGGGTCCTCTGAAGAGGACCATCTTGACCTACCCTAAAATGCCATAGAAAGAGCGAGTGGAACTTACAGTTGAAGCATAGAAGAAAACTCTCATTTGTTTGTATGTTACATTCTCCCCGTGTTAAAATAAGTCATCATGACTGAAGATCTCTAGAGGCATCGTGGCCTTACTTATGAAATTATATCAGTTGGGATTTTAATCAAATTTGTACTAGACTCTGAGAATGACACCAACTTACTGATTTCCATGATTCATTGATTTTTTTCATTTAATAATTATAATTGATTAGCTATGTATAAGGGGTTGGTGTTAAGTTTGAATTTAAAATTGGTGAAGTTATTATATGTTTGCTTGAAAGAAAAGATGCATAGACTATGGTATTGTTTCTAAGGCAGGGGAGGGTGGGGGTAAGGGGGAGAGATCAACCAAAGGACCTGTATGCATGCATATAAGCATAACCAATGGACACAGACAACAGGGTGTTGAGGGCATGAGCAAGGGGGTGAGGGGGTAGGGCAAGGGGGGGATAAGGACACATATGTAATACCTAAATCAATAAAGAAAATAAAAATTTAAAAAAGAAACAACCTACACATTTTTTTTTGCAATGACTGGGGTTAATCAAATTAGTCTATACAGTAATATATTCAACAATCCCATTTTCTAATATAAGCATAGTCCATAGGTTAAATTCAGAAAGTATAATAGTTTACATATTTTCCTTAAAGATTATATGCCAAGGAAATTAAAAAGGGATTTTATGTTAATTATTGAATAAAAGAACTAAGAATAACATGAAGCATGCTAAGAGTTTCTTGTTTCTCCCATTTAAAACACATCTTTCCCCATCCATCCTGTGTCTTTGTTCTAGACTCCTGGAACTATCAACATATAAATGTTCTTCTGTGCCCTCTCTTGCTTACTGAAGAGGTTAGTGATCAACTCAGACTTGGAAAATTCAAAATTCTTTCTTTGGAAGAGTAAGTATTCCTAAGGCATATGAAGTAATATGCTTCTTCTTTTTTTCATCCTATATAAGAAAAGGCTAATATGCAAATTGACAAACAGCAGAATGACTGGTCCCTATGACATGCACTGACCACCTGGGGGCAGGAGCTAATGAAGGAGCCACCCACTGGTGGTCAGTGCATTCCCACAGGGGAAGTGCCACTCAGCCAGAAGTCGTGCTCATGGCTGGTGAGCGCAGCAGCAATGGTGGGAGCCTCTCCAGCCTCCACAGCAGCGCTAAGGATGTCCGACTGCCAGCTTAGGCCCGCTCCCCTAAGTTGGTAGTCAGACATCCCCCAAGGGCTCCCAGACTGTGAGAGGGCTCAGCCTTGGCTGAGGGACCCTCTCCCTCGCAAGTGCATGAATTTCGTGCACCAGGCCTCTAGTTTCAAATAAGAATCCAGCAAATATTATGTATTTAAAATTTGTTTTATTATCTACTATGAATCAAAGACTGTGATAGACACTGTGATAGACACTGGAGGTAGAGGACTCCAACATGCCCCTGTTTATGGTGTAGTGAAGAGAGAAAGACCAGAACTGACTTCTAAATACTGTGATTGAACTATGTGGAATATCCATTTTGTACTTGAGTTTGTTTTCTGACACCTGTATTTTAAGGGTACTTTATTATACACATATTTTGTAAGCATGTTCTCTCACTCTGGTGCTTATATATTCCATGAACCTCGCAGTGGTTCTCAACCTTCTGGCCCTTTAAATACAGTTCCTCATGTTGTGACCCAACCATAAAATTATTTTTGTTGCTACTTCATAACTGTAATGTTGCTACTGTTATGAATCCTAATGTAAATATCTGATATGCAGGGTGGTCTTAGGTAACCCCTGTGAAAGGGTCGTTCGACCGCCAAAGGGGTCACGACCCACAGGTTGAGAACCGCTACTCTAGTGTAATGAATATCTCTATTGGGTTACTTTTGCCTACTTTGTCTTTGTTCTTGGATGCAGTTACTTATATGACACTATGTTCTATCTTTACTATGATTCATATAATATATCTATTATACACCCTTTGTTTCCATGACATTAGAAAAATTTTATGGCTGAAAATAAATTTTTTGCATCAACGGCCTCATCTCTACTCACTCAACAATGACCCTGATCTTTAGTGGATTTTCCCAGCCTGTGTAATGAACAGAATAACCCATGCTAAACCTGACCGTGATCAATACGAAAAATCAAATACTATATTTAAAAGCACTTAACCTTTTCTCTGTCAGGGCAATATTGGACTGAGTTGCACATTCCATTATATAAATGTAATTTAAATTATCCTAATTGACCCTACTGGCCCAAGAAGGAACTCAGGTCCATATACAAAGTATTTTTCCAACCACAGGCATGTATTTCTACAAGTCCCAAAGGAACATGACACATGCATACAGGAATACGTGTTTTCCCGTCCTGCTGCAGTAAACAAAAGCATGCTCAGAGTGGCTGCTGCAGCCCTGTTGGACATGGTTCCTCCTCTCTGTACTTGACAGCTTTGGCAGGCATTGTTTAGTATCCATAGTAATGGGCACCACCAATTAAGAATTCATCTAGGTTCACTTGACCATGAGTGGCTAGTTCTTCTTTTATTATATGTTCTATACTGGAAAAAAATCATTCCCATGCTACAATTTATCTCTATGAGGTTTAAGTACCAATGTAACTATTTTAGAATGCCAGAAATAAGCCTGATTTTTAAAACAATATATATTTCAGAGAGGAAGGGAGGAGAGAGATAGAAACATCAATAATTAAAGAGAATCATTCATCAGCTGCCTCCTGCACACACCCTACTGAGGATCTAGCTCTCAACCCTGGCATGACCAGAATCAAACCTGGGATCCTTCAGTTCACTAGCCTACGCTCTGTTCTCTGAGCCAAACTGGCTAAGGCTAAACCTGACTTCTTGGCTTCCATGAATCCAGACATGTCACTGGTATGAAAGCCCAAACAAATGATAACTTTCATCACTGGGAAGGAGAAAAAAGTTATGTCAAACTCTGAGTTACATGAGTATGTATTCCAGCTGCAGAGGACCAGAGATGACAGAGTGATGGTTATTCTCCTTGTCATTTCTGGCTTTAAAGATGAAGGAGTGGGGTCATGAATCAAGGAAGGCAGGTGGTCTCTAGAAGTGAGAAAGACAAAGGAATGATTTCTCCCCTGCGCTTCCAGAAAAGAATAATCCCTATCAATGCCTCAAATTTAGCCCAGTGAGAACTGGGTCATATTTCTTACCAAGAAAACTATAAAGTAATATATTTTTTATTGTTTTAAGTTACTGAGTTTATGGCAAATTGCTGCCACAGCTATAGAATACAAATACAATACCTGAATGAATCCACAGCATGGCAGGGAATAACAAACAAACATTTGAACAAAAGCTAATTTGAGCTTATAATCTACTCACAAATAATTATTCATCACATATTATATGTCTGGGGATGAATTGGGTGTCATCAATGTCCATGTAACTGATTTTGTCCTATGGACCATAAGAAGTAGACTTGGTGCAAAAAGTGGGGATGTGGCCAACAATTTATATTACATATTGGGAGAATCAGAGAAAAGTGTCTGTAAAGGATTTGAAATATTGATATAGTATCATGGTTCTACTATTTAATAATAATTTAACCTGGAATCAGCTACTTTATTTACCCAAGTGATAGTTTTAGCAACTGTTCAATAGAGTAATATTAAATCACATTGGGACATGTACATAAAATAATGATGCATTATATGCATGGATTATTTAAAATGCAAAGCATGCCCTGACCGGTTTGGCTCAGTGGATAGAGCGTCAGCCTGAGGACTAAAGGGTCCCAGGTTCGATCCCAGCCAAGGGGCCATCCCCAATAGGGGCTGTGCAGGAGGCAGCTGATTGATGTTTCTCTCTCATTGATGTTTCTAACTCTCTATCCCTCTCCCTTCCACTCTGTAAAAAAATCAATAAAACATATTTTAAAAAAATAAAATAAAATGCAAAACACAATTATATAGTGATGGTAATCAGAAGGTAAAATGCTAACCAGCTATACAAACACTTAAAAGGTACTCAATAACTAATATTTATGTTATTATTAAAATTACATGATATGCAATCTGATCTCTTTTCTGTCATTTTCAATATTTTTTCATTCATTATTCATTTAATGTTTATTTTATTTCACAAATATTTATTAGATTTATATTATGTGCTAAATACTGTACCATGTGCTCAAAGAATAAGATTAAAATAGATAAAATTCCATATCTCAAGGACTATAGACTCAGAAGAAATGGACAATAAATATACAAACATATACATGTATAGGTTCATGTGTTACTCCCTTTTCCCATGTCTTGTGTTTCTTTTTTTTCTCTTATTCTGTTAATATTGTCCTCTCAATTTAATATAGAAAAATGTGGCGAAAATGATTGATCTGGTATCTCTTTGAGAAGTAGTGATTTGATCATAGAAGGGAAAAATTTCTTTTGTGTGTGTATAAATGAATATGTTTACATTGAAACTGTTTACTAAAAATAATTTTAATGCTAACTAATTGGGTAAAATCTAGTCATGTAGAAATGTGAATTTGGTTTAATATGTGTTCTAAGAGAAGATATGACACCAGTTGGAACTATTGAAATCAGGGTGTTTTTTCCTTAGATGATAATTAAGGGTATGAATTATTTTATAATTTTAATTATGCCTAGTTAATTAATTTCCATTGGTAATATTTATAATACATATTTATGTGAACAGCAAATTTTAAGAAAATATTTTTATAGATCAATTTCAATAAGCTAATAATTATCAATCAGCCATTTTTGCATGTGAATATGATAGATGATATGAAATGTGAAAAATGCCAGGCTGGGGAAAAAATCTATTTGAGAGCAATGATCTAATTGAATGAATAAGAAACTTGCAGTAAAAAAAAAGTAATTATATGTCACACATTCTATTGGTATGTCTCACAAGCCTGTCAAGAATATTCATGTGTTAATGTCTTTTTCTAAGGAATAGAAACTGTGGTTCAGAGAACAAAGGTTATAAATGGAAATAGGATAGTTATTATATACACATGGCTCCATCATTTTATTGAAAATGTGCTTTTCAAAGCAGCATATTTTGTAACATCAGCATCTTGCCTTATGCAATAAAGCGGTTTGGAAAGACCAGCTACTGGATAGAGTATAAGGCATGCTACCTGTTTTGGGACACACAGCCTATATGCTATACTGTTCCTATAACATAGATATATTATTTTCTATTTATAAGATGGTTTGAAATGTAATGATCCAAAATGAAATATAAAATGTAAGTGAAATATTATGGCTTCCTAAAATTAAAAATGAAAGAAAGTAGTTTTCTAAATTTTCAATGTCTAAAAACTAAAGAATAATTTTAAATGGATAACTGGTCCTCTTAGAAGGAAAAATGAAATTAGATTTCTCCACACAGTTAAAAAGCCAGTGTTCCAAGACTAAGTGCACTTAACAGAGTTGTCTACTGGGAGACTAATGACAACATATATAAAGTCAAGATGAATAGCATAGTCCCTCATATTAACATAAACAAGAAAGCAAAACATTTATTTATCTAGAAAAAAATTCAAGGTTCCTCATTGCATCTTAGTGAAATGAATAGCAATTGGAGATTAATAGTATACTCCAGAATTTAATGTCTGCCCAACATTCTCGTCTTGCAAACAGACAAAAAAAGAGACAAAAATAAGTTTTAATGGAGTTTAGATATCCCAGCTTTGGTGTAGATAGTATGTATTTCAGTTGAAATATTATCTTTTTTTAGAAGATAAGGGTTAAAATAGCCTCAGGTTAAACATTATATAATTCAGAAAAAGTTATTAAAGTGATAGCCATATAATTATACAAAAGCATAGAATTGCAAATGTAACATTTTCGATACATTTAAGAATAGCACCTTTTCATCTTATGATTGAGTTATTGTTGCATGCTTGATTGTTAAGGAACCTAAAATTATGTTAGGAATGCATCAAAAATTGAAAAAAATAATTATATCTATTTTATATGTATTTAAGGAAGGCACCAAATAATTTGAAAGTAAATCTATTTCTTGTTATATATACAATCACATATAATCAAAAGGACAGCTTTTTTCAGATGGAAAAAGAATAAAATATCAAATATGTATCTATTATCATTAAATGTAAAATGAAAAAAATATGATCTTTGATTCTTGGTGAAAGTTCCATGTTTATGATATTCATCTGCCTAATTGACTTTGGTGTATTTGAATACACATTTTAATTGATATAAATTTAAAATGATGTGACCGGCATTTTATCCAGCATTAACCATTCAATGATAATAAAATTAATTAAAACCAACAAAAACCATCTTAAAGAGAGAGTCATACTCTACTGAGTTAGGAAAACCCGCTTATACAAAATTAAAATATTTTGAAATGAATAAAATTTTTTATACTTAAATTACCTCATATTTTAAAGACCAGCACCATTATACATTTGTCCAAGCCCATAGAATGTACAACAGCAAGAGTGAATCCTAAAGTGCATTAAGAACTTTGGATGATTATGATGTGTTATTGTGGTTCATCAATTGTAACAGATGAACCACTGTGGTAGGGCATGTTGATAATGGAGAACATTATGCATCTGTGGGAGCAAAGGGTATATAGGAAATCTCTATACCTTACTCTCAATTTTATTTTAAACATAAAACTACACTAAAGAAATAAACTATTTTTTAAAAGCTAAAACAAATTTAAAAAGTGGCCCAATACAATCATGGAATGGTAATCAAGTCGAGAGGGAGAGAGAGAGAGAGACAGAAAATGAATGGCTCAGATACACTTTAAAAATGAAATAGCAAAAAAAAAAAAATCAAATTGCAAAAGCAGTTTTACAAACAAGGTTACTCATATGATTTTGATGGGAGTGTAAACTGAAACAATTTTCTGAAGAGAAACATAATCATATGTGTCATTAGATATGGAAATCTGTCTTCTAAAATATATATATATATATATATATATAATTTATATATATATAATATAATTTAGAGACATGTAATTATAGCAATGCATATGTAAAAGTGTTTGTGATATCAAAGGTCTCATAAACTAGTCATACAAACTGGGGATTTAATTAATAAAAACATTAGAATATTATTTCAGCAGAATTTTCACTATATCAACTTCCAACCAATTGAACAAGATTATAAAAGATCAACTCTTTTTAATAATTAAAAATTAAATATCTTATAATGACCCAGTAATGCACTTCAGACAAGTAAATGATGACCTATCCTTTCTATCTATAATGCAGAATCATCACATGTCTCTCAGAAGGGCCAGAACCATGGTGGCTTTCATGAATGTACTTGTTATGGGCTCATTATTTCTTTCAGTTTCACAAATATATGATTCTCAGTCTCACTCCCAAACTGGCCATTCTTGCCTGCCCTAAATTCTCTTACATCTAATCATTTTCCAGATTCTGGGGCATAACATTGCTCTTTTCCTTGCTAAGAAAATCTTTAATTCCTCTTCGTCCTTTGGCTAAATCTTGGTCACCTAGAAATGTTCAAATGTTTGACCATAATGAATGGTTCTAGTAGCAACTCCTAATGGGGAGCTGTATTTAATTACTGATTAAATCTCTGGGACTTGAAATGCTCATTACACATTCAAATGTAATTGGATAATGAAAGGCATTTGTTTCACATTCTGTATTTAAAGCAGAGTTCAACTCCTAATGTCAAGGACCATAGAAACTACATAACTGGTAACATAATTTAATACAGGATAACTTGATAATGTGATGACTTGCAATAGAGTATGGTCAGCCTGACTTTTTGGAAAACTAAAATGATATTATTTATTATTTGGAGACATCCAATAGAGAATGTGAGTCCCACAAAATCTACATGAACTTTGACATTTACTTAATGTCACTGTGTCATTATCCTCATCTAGCATAGAATAATATAGCCCCCTACCAGTACATTGGGACATATCTAACTAGTGCAAAATGTCATTGCATTTAAATCATGTAAAGTGTTATTCCACAAGTGGTTACCAGTGAGTAGCATGAATTACAAAAGCACATTCATAAAATTGAAGAAGTGCCCAAAACATCTGGTACTCACTACCAGAGAGCACCAAGCAACTGCAACATGAAGCAACAAGATTGTGTCTGGGCGGGAACCCAAATCACAAGGGGCCAGAATTATACTACTTTTTATATTGTTTTTCCCTCCTAAATCTCAAGATAAGTCATAAATGTCTAGCATAAAGCTGAGACTCTGAGTTTGAGATATTGTTATAGGGGAGGTAACGCTTTGTTTTAAGAAGTAATAAGGCATTCAAGATATGAGAAACAGAAATTCGGGAGAAAAATAACACAGAGAAGTAATTCCAGAATTCGGAATGCTTTAATGCTGTCATTGTTAAATCCTAAGAAGCCTGGGACAAGAGGCCAAAAAAGTAGAAAGAAATGGCTTAGTGACTGAAAAGCGAAGTCCTTGCAATAGTCTTATGTTGCAGGGTAGACAAAATTGCACTGCAGGATGTGTGAGGAGCTAGGACAGCGATAAACACCCCATGCATTCAATTGAGACTTCTACAAAGCTATGCCCTAAAATAAAAAGGTGTCAGATAAAGATAAGCCTTACAACATGAGCTCAAAAACTAGGTTGTTTATTGAGACACAGTAATATGCCCTTATTCTAACTCTGGCAAGGCGGAAGTTAATTCCTCCTTGAAGGAAAATAAAACTATCAAGAGCTGTTTCAATTTTTCACATAGAGTGTAATATGCAATAAAATAGCCCTAGTATTAACATGAGACAGAAATAAAAACAAAACAAAACACAGAAAACCTTACAAATGAAACTGATTCACAGTTAATGCTGAAAATTAAGTCATCACACATGGAATTTAAGACCAATCTGATTAGTATATTTAAATGTGTTCAAAACAATGAATAGCAAAGTCAGAAATTACACCAGAACCTTAAATCCACAATTGTTACCTAACCTTTTATGTGACTCCTGCTAGTGGACCAGCAGGGATAGGATTTACCATATTGATAAGGATAATTATCCCTAATCACTAGGTATGGATAAGTACTTGTAAGCTTTTACATAATGCTGACTAGGATAAATACACTACAATTCATTGGGGGCAACTCTTGGTTTTCCATTGCCCAGTATTAGCTACTAAATAACCAAGTACAACATATAAAGCCTGATGAGAATATGGTAAACAGGTATCAGACATGAATTTCTGAGTCACCCAAGACAGCAAGCTTCTTTTCATCAGCCGAAATATCACTAAACAGAAGGTGACCCTACAGTGATAGTGAAAATGGCTAATCTGATTATGGGTTATGGTTTCAGGACCAATGGAAACAGAAAACCTAAGGTTTATCACATGAGAATTAATCCTTTACTTGTAATTTTTCCAGAAATTATAATTAAATAGATTATTGCTGAGGCTGAGTGTAGATGAAATAAAATCAAGGGAAGAAGCCATTGAATCTGTGTGGTCCAAGGAGCAGACTGTGCTGGGTGCAATCACTCACCAGGGTTCCCTTTACCAACTGGCATAGCTGTTCCCCAATTTCACTCATTGTTGACTAATGAAATTTGCAGCTGTCCCATTCTCCATGCAATTGCTAAGAGGTTTTCCTCTGTGACGCCGCATGCACTCCACAATTTCCCTGTAGGAACAGTCTGAAGTTAGTCTCAGCTGAGCGCACGTTCTTGCTTTAACTGGTTTCTCTGGTCTTATCCTGAGTGAATTCTTCCCAAAACATTTAGGCCACAGTGATAAGGCATCTGAGATAAAACCACTTCCCAACCTGTGCTATTGCCCCAGGATAACCTTAATGCAAAATACTGCTGAAGGGGTTACCTGAAAGAATCATTTAGGCCAACATCTCTCAAGAATATAGTTTAGAATATACTTTAAATGAAACAAAACACAATAAAATTTACTTATGAATAAACATATAGTATATCACAGACATACCAGATTTACACTAGAAATTTAAAAACTTTAGCATTCAGTAAAAATAAATGCATATCAATATACAAATAAAATCATCACAACAGTTAGAAATACTAATAATTTCCTTAATATGACAAAAAATATTGAGCAAATCCATCCAAAATGTTAAACAATGTCATTTTTTATCCTGAGAGTAGAAGCAAAACAAATTTAGAAGCAAAATATTACCTCTATTAAACAACTACTGTCAACATTACTAGTCAATATGATAGAACAAAGGAAAGCAGTAAGATTGGGAAGTGGAGAGATAAAATTGTGGAAACTGGCACATAACAATGTATATGTCAAAAAATGTCAAAAGCACCTACAGATAAAATGAAAGTTAATAACTGTATTTAGTAAGTTCTCTGAATACAAATCCAATTTAAAAAATGATATTCTATATACAGTGGAAGCAGATAAAGAGATTTTAAAACTCACTGAAACCATTTATAAAAGCATCACAACACCAAATATCTGGGAATAAATCTGAAGGAAGATGTATAAGAGTTATACACTAAAGATATAAAGCATTTTGAGATCATTTAAAAAAAGTGTACGTAAGTTGAGAGACACACTAGTTCATGAAGTGGGAAGTATAACATTTTAATTTTTTATAAATTGATCTATAGTCATGTAATTGCAGTTAAAATCCCATAAGAGTGTGTGTGTGTGTGTGTGTGTGTGTGTGTGTGTGTGTGAAAATTGACGTTTTCCTAGTTTTACATAGGAAATCAAAGGTCTACGAAGTACCAATACAAATATGTAAAAACAAAGATGGGGTTCTTATATAATGTGACAAGTCTGTTAAAGTCATAGAGATTAAGGTAGAGTAATGTTGACAAAAGTGTAGGCAAACATATCAATAAAATAGAATAGTAAGTTTTGAGGAAGGCCCAGTCACTTATAGTTATACTAGTAGCCCTGCACATGAATCCGTGAGCCAGTAACTCGCTGCTGCCCTCCTGTAGCTCTCTGCCTTCGGCCCCGCCCTCCTGTAGCTCCCCCCGCCCCCCTGATTGCTTACTGTCCTGCCCACTCCTGTAGCTCTCCAGCCACCCACTTGTAGCTCGCTGCCCCACCCTCCTGCTTATCTGTGATCCGGTCATAACACGGTCGGTCATTATGTAATGACCATTTGCATATTACATCTTTATTGTATAGGATGATTTGTAACAAAACATACTGTATTACAGTGGGAATTGTTTTTTAATAAATGGTTCTTGGTAATAGCCATGAACATTTTGTGTGTGTGTGTGTGTGTGTGTGTGTGTGTGTGTGTGTTTAGAGGGGGGGAGAGAGAAAGTAATTATAAATATGTCAAATTAGATTACATTAGGGTTTATAGGGATGAGTCTAATTCAACAAAGTCCTGATATGAACATGAAAGACAGACCTTGCCCTTGCTGGTTTGGCTAAGTAGTTAGAGCATCAGCCTGTGGACTAAAGGGCCCTGGATTCAATTCCAGTCAAGGGCACATGCCCAGGTTGCAGGCTCAATTCCCAGTGCGGGGTGTGCAGGAGTCAGCCAATCAATGATTCTCTCTCATCCTTGATGTTTCTGTCTCTCTCTCCCTCTCCCTTCCTCTCTGAAATCAATAAAAATATTTTTTTCTTAAAAAAGAAAGATACCTTTTTCTCCCCCAGCTTTATTGATATAAATATCATATGTATAACAGAGTGTAGGTTTAAAATGGATACGATGATTTTGCTATACATACATATTGTGAAACGATCAAAATAATGTTTGTTAACATCCATCACCACACAATTATTTACCATTTCTGTGTGTATCTGTGTGAGTGCTGTGAGAACATTTGAGAGGTAATTTTAGCAAGTTTGAAGTATACAATGCAATATTGTTAACTATAGTCACCATGTGGTAGATTAGACACCCAGAATTTATTCATTTTATAGCTGCAAATTTGTAACCTTTGACCAATATCTCCTCATTTCCCCTATTCCCTCACCCCTGCAAACCATTGTCTATGTTTTGAATTCAAAGACTTTGTCTTTGTTAGATTTCACATACCATTCAGTGTTTGTCTTTCTCTGTTGGAATTATTTTACTTAGAATAATTCCCTCAGGATTAATCCATGTTGTCACAAATGACAAGATTTCCTTTTTAAGGATGGGTATATTCCATTTTATGTAATACTAGAGTCCTGGTGCATGACATTCATGCACTAGGGTGGGGGTCCCTCAGCCCAGCCTGTGCCCCTTTGCAGTCCGTGAGCCCTTGGGGGATGTCAATTGGACACCCTTAGCACTGCTGTGGAGTTAGGAGAGGCTCCGCCACCACCGCTGCGCTAGCCAGCCATGAGCCTGGCTTCTGGCTGAGTAGTGCTCCCTCTGTGGGAGCACACTGACCGCCAGGGGGCAACTCCTGCATTGAGGGTCTGGCCCCTGATGGTAAGTGCACATCATAGCAACTGGTTGTTCCCCCATTTGGTCAATTTGCATATTACCCTTTTATTATATAGGATTTTTCATATCTATTCATCCTTCAACACACTTTTAGGTTGGTTTCATACTTGGCTATTGTGAATAATACTGCAATGAAGAGGTGTGCAGATATTACTTCTTACTTCCAAATAATGTTTTTATTTTCTCCAGACATATATTCAGAAGTGGGATTGCTGGATACTATGGTAGTCTTCTTTCCTTCTTTCAAGAAACCATCATACTCTTTTCAATAATGATTATACTAATTTACATTCCCACAAACAATAGACAGAAATAAAATTTTTAACACTTCCTCATCAATATTTATCTTTTTTAAAATACCCATTATAATAGATGTGAGGCAATATGTCATTGTTTTGATTTGCATGTCTCTGTTGATTAGTGATGTTGAACACATTTTTATGTAGCTTTTGGGCTTTTGTATGTCTTCCTTGAAAAAAAGGAATATTCAAGTTCTCTGTCCATGCTTTAATTGGATTATTTGGGGTGTTTTTGCTATATATTTTATATATTGACTCCTTACCTGATATATGGTTCCCAAATATTTTTTCCAATTCCATAAGTTGCCTTTTAATTTCACTGAAAGCTGTGCAGAAGCATTTTAATTTAATATAATTTCACTTGTTGATTTTTGCTGTTAGTGCTTGTGCTTTTAGTGTCATATTTAAAAAAAATTATTTTCAAATCCAATTGTTTTTATGTTTTCTTACAGGAGTTTTTAAGGTTACAAGTTTTACATTTAAGTCTTTAATCCAATTTGAGTTTACTTTTTAGTGTCTAAGATAGAAGTCTAATTTTATCCTTTTGCATTTGAATATCCATTTTCCAAAAATTATTTATTGGAGACTATCCATTCCCCTATGAGTAGTCTTATCAAACATTAGTAAGTTGTGTGTGTGTGTGTGGGGGGGGGGGGTGTTTGTGAGGGGATATTTCTGAGCTCCTAATTCTGTTCCATTGGTCTATGTATTTGTTTTTAATGCCTGTGCCATACTGTTTTTGATTACTATAGGTCTACAATCTAATATGACATTAGGACATGAAACTTCAGCTTTGTTCTTCTTTCTCAAGATTGCTTTGGCACCTGAGCTGGTTTTACTACGGATAGAGTGTCGGCCTGTGGAACAAAGGGTCCCTGGTTAGATTCCAGTCAAGGGAAAATGCCTGGGTTGCAGGTTCTATTCCCAGGAGGGGGTATGCAGGAGGCAGGCAGCAGATCAATGATTCTATTTCTCTCTCCCTCTCCCTTCCTCTCTGAAGTCAATAAACATTTTTTTTTAAAGATTGCTTTGGCCATTGAGGGTCTTTGTGAATCCATTCAATTTTTAGTATTGTGTTTTCTGTTTCAGTGAAAAATGCCAGTGGATTATTGATAGACATTGCATCAAATATATAGATGGCTTTGCATAGTATGGCCATTTTAATAATATCAACTCTTCCAATCCATGGGCATATGATATCTTTCCATTTATTTCTGTCTTCTTCAATTTGTTTTACTAACCTCTATAGTTTTCAGTGTAGTAATCTTTCTCAGCTCCTTGGTTAAATTTATTCCTAAGTATTTTATTATTTTTGATGCTATTATAAATAAGATTATTTTCTTTATTTCTCTTTCAGCTAGTTTTTCATTAGTGCATAGAGACACAGCTGATATTTTTATATTGATTTTGTATCCTGAAAATGTACCAAATTTGCTTATTAGTTCTAACAGTTTTTGTTATAGTATTTAGGGTTTTCTGTAGATAAGATAAGATAATGTCATCTGCAAAAAGACAATAAAAATACTTAGTTTTATTTTGTAATTTTAACTTTCCTAAATTTATACAATGCACTAGCCACATACATTTTCATCTCTGTCCACAATATACTATTTTTATGAAGATTTGTTTTGACTATATTTCCCCCCTACTATTATATATTGCATTATCTAGGTTTAAAAGCATTGCCAATTACTTCCTGGACTTGTAAAAACATTCATATAAAAATCTAACATTGACAGTTGTTATGATTATTACTAATGAAAACATGAATTCATATAAACAAAAAAATATATAACCAATAAAATTGATTTATATATGTGGACTTTTGTGATTTAACAAGTAAAAATTTAAAACTAAATTTAATTTCTTCTGACTTCTCATTGGTAATTTGTCATACACTAAGGTAAGCATAATCCTATATAATAACAGCCTTAATATGCTAAGTGTCCAGTCATCCGGTTGTCCGTTCAACCAATCAAAGCGTAATATACTAATAATATGCTTAGGCCACTCAACCTCTTGCTATGACCTGCACTGACCACAAGGAGGCACTCGACCAGTCGACCAGTTGCTATGATGTGCATTGACCACCAGGGGGTAGACAGTTGACCAGTTGACCAGTCGCTATGATGTGCACTGATCACCAGGGGGCAGATGCTCCAATCAGTAGGTTAGCTTGTTGCTGGGGTCTGGCCAATCAGGACTGAGCGAGATGGGCCAGACACACCCTGGAGCCCATCCGTGGTCCCTCCCCAGCTGGCCAATCTCCCATGTCCCTCCCGGCCCTGATTGTGCACTGGTGGGATCACTCAGCCTGGCCTGCACCCTCTCGCAATCTGGGTTGAGGTACCCTCCCCAAATGCATGAATTTCATGCACAGGACCTCTAGTATAATAATATTAATTGATGTTGTCTTTCATAGATATAGATTTTCATACTGTAAAATATGCTACAAACTTAGAGCTTGTGTGACAGTACATTTAACCATAAATCTGGACGTACCTTACTGACTGCTTTCAGTGTTTGTAAAGCAGTTGTTTTCTGCAGTAAACACGCTGACTCTTTTTAGTGGCCTTCTGAGTATATATCCCCATTTCATTTTATTGCTGTGATAAAATGTCAGCAAAAATGTATGCATTCTTTAATAGCCTCTAGAGAAAGCTGAACCTAAATCAGATAATAACAACCTTGATGATAAAAGGTATATGTCTTGCTATTTGGGGTGTAATCACATGTATTTGCTGAGGAGACATTTTGTATTGATTACTCCAATGTTTATGAGTAAGTAACACGTATCTCTAGGTGAATATTTAAGATGATAAAAGCAAGTCTGTTAAATGAACTGTTCTTTCATCTACCATCATCAATAAATCATCTCTGTAAGCTAGTTTGATACATCTCAAAAAAGTGTATCTATCTGGTGATATATATTGATATTTTTAAGACTAAGACTAGTACAAGTGACAATGAAGACTTAGCTATTTCCTTTTGACAGCATTCCTACAAAGCTGTGAAAGGCAAGAGTGTCCCTTCGATGAAATAAATGATTATAAAAAGAAAATTTGAAAAAAAACTCTAAGTTTATTGATGTGAGCACTAAAACCTAATGGGCATTTCAAAAACAAAAGAAAATTATTATTATTACAATGTTAATTAATACATCCTTTAGCCAATATTTAGGTGAAAATATGTTGAACATTTTACAGCCACCTTTAAAATGTGAATTCTTAATATTAGGGATTGAAGTCCTACAATTAAATAAACACATTGGTTTATTTAGGGCCTACCAATGTTGGTGATTTATCTCTGTGATATAGATTTAATTTAACTTATATACATTAGTGTCTTTGTAATGATTATATTACAATATTGAAGTCTCATCGGTAATTAATTAATTTATAATTTTGAACAGGTAATTATAAACTGACAGATGAGGAAATCTAGTAGCATGGCTGATTAAGATGTTTTTAAAAAGTTGTATTCAGATAAGTCAGAAATGTGGGGGGAAAGTAATAGTCTTTCCACTAAAAGGTAAGAAGTTTTGTACATGGGATGTACAAAAAGCAAACAAACTCAACAACAGATACTTGATAATCTTATGTAATAAAAGGGCAATATGCAAAATGACCCTACCAACGGTCACTATGATTCACACTGACCACCAGGGGACAGATGCTCAATGCAGGAGCTGTCCCCTGGTGGTCAGTGTGCTCCCACAGGGGGAGCTCCACTCAGCTACAAGCCGGGCTGATGGCTGCAAGTGCAGCGTGGTGGTGGGAGCCCCTCCTGCCTCCTCGGCAGAGCTAAGGGTGTCTGACTGCGGCTTAGGCTCGCTCCCACAGCGAGCGAGCCTAAGCCACAGTCAGATATCCCCCGAGAGCTCCCAGGCTGCCAGAGGGATGACTGACTGCCAGCTTAGGCCCAATTCCCCAGGGAGCACGCCTATGTCGGCAGATGGACATTTCCTGAGGGCTTCCTAACTGCAAGAGGGCACAGGCAGAGCTGAGGGACCCCCCCCAAGTGCATGAATTTTCATGTACCAGGCCTCTAGTTAAAATATAGTTTCTGAAAATAAACAAATTTAAAAATAGTAAGGGTAAAGACAGTTAAATGTCCATATATTTTCAATAAGATTTGACTTTAGGTGATGGATACAGAATGCAACATACAGATGATACATCATTGAATTGCACATTTGGAACGTATAACTTTATTAACCAATGTCACGCCAATAAATTTAATGAAAAAATTAAATAACAATCTATAATTGAGGATATAATTCTGAATATTAACTGTATTAAAGAGAAAATATGAGATAATATAGAACATTAATCTTGGAAGTTTCAATATATAAACAAAGAATTTAAATTATTTTGAATGAGTTCAGTCCTATAATAAAACTGGACATAATTTTCCACTGATTTGTATTTTAATATTTTTCCAAATATTGTATATATCTTGTGTTTTGTATGTTTTATGCTTTCAAAATCCCTTCTTGACAACTTTATCAGTTAGCTATTACTGTATAATGCTCACTCCAAATTTAGTAGCTTAAAACAAAAACCAACTTTCAGTGCATGATTATCCCAGCCAGCAATTAAGGTTGAACACAGCTGTCTGGTTCTTCAGAACTCAGTAGAGCTGTGTGTGCCTGATATCAGTTATGGCCAGTAAGATACTCTATACTTGAAGATTGGCTAGGGCATATTAGCTCTTCTCTACATGTTTCAAATCACCAGGTGAGTTTCTGTTCTGGTGCAGTTCTGAACAAGACTGGAAGTATGCTACATTCCATTGACCACAGCAAGTCATAAGGACAACTTTTACTAAAGGAATAGTGAAACAACTTAAACTCCTGAGAGGAGGAGCTTAAAGCAAACTTGCAAGTGGGAAATGACAGAAAGAAGAACAAGAATTTCGATCTATCCCCACACAATTAAAATCTCATTTTCATCATGTTATTGTATTTAGAGACATTTAAAGATAGCTTTAAAAACTGTGGGGGAGTCCGGCTGGTGTGGCTCAGTAGTTGAGGGTTGTTGACCTATGCATGTATAAAGGGTTGCTGGTTAAATTCCCAGTCAAGGCCCTTGCCTGTTGCAGGCTTGATCCCCAGTAGGGGGAGTAGAGGAGGCAGTTGATCTATGTTTGTATCTCTTGCTTCTCCCTCTTCCTTCCTATCTCTCTAAAAATCAATAAAAAACATATATTTAAAAAGCGTGAGAGAGTCCAATTTTTTTTTTCTCCAATTTAGAGATCATCCACCCTAAACTGAATTAAATATTACTTTATTTTCTTTCACAGTTGGTGTATATGTTTGTATGTGTGCAGATGGGTGTCCCACTTCTATATAAGTTTATCATTACTAGCGATGCAATGCATGTGTTACAACTACATATCTTGTAGAATCTGGGACCCCTTATTCTTTACAAACACCTGTCAAATACTTGGCACTGTGTTTCCAAGTGAACATTATATTCATATTTTGCTTAAATTATAAATTCCTATTAATTTTTATGGAATGATGCAGTTTATTTAATTCCAAAAAGGTGCCAATATAACATAATGATTTAAATTAATATTAAAATTATTTTTCAATAAATGACACTTGTTAATGGTTAAGAGCCAGTCCACACCCAGAAAGACAAGTTCCAGTGCTTTGGTGTTCAGGACATAAAACAAATGGCATAGTTTCTCAAGTCTCTGCCAGGTTGTAAAAGCATGCTAAATAAAATTAATTTTGACAAACACAGTTTTGGTTTATTCAATTTGACTAAATGAACCTATTCTTATGAGGCACGGTCTTCAGCTACACACATATCATTTTCCCCCTATCTATTAAGAAGCAAATAATGATCAGGAACAGATTACATTTTTATCGGGTTAAAATAAATGGGAAGGAAATGTTAAATGTCCTCTGATTATAAGGCAATTAAATCACTGGTATCATGCCTCCATTTTCCAAATGTGCACTTTACATATGTAATCTCTGAAGCAAAACATATGGAATTTCTGGATTAAAGAAAATCCAATCTAAGTAATGAGGAACACACTAACTCTTAAATTTTAATTGGGTTATAAAAGTAATCTCCCCATTCTATAAAAGCTGTTATCCCTATTAAGAGAATACATTAATTATGCCCCTCTTTTTTAGCCCTATGATTTCTAAATGAAACATGAATTGAGGGGAAAAAATGCATTAGGTGTATAAGATTACTTAGTTTGCATTTTCTATTTTATTTAATTACCAACAACATGCATCTAATAAACTTTATTTGCTCTACATTGCTAATAAATGACATAAATAATTCCTCTAGCTGCTGAACCAAGATGTTCAATTACAGTACTAAGAAATGTCTTAAAATAAAACATCGAAAAAAAATGACACTAATACAAGTGAAGAGGGCAATGATTTTACCTCTTTTACCATTAATTATAAATCTACATCCTAAATTTCAGAATTCAATTGCTAAAGAGCAAATGTGGTTTATTTCCTTCCCAAATGCCACCATATTTACCATTAAGAAACCCCATAAAATTATGTGAACAAAGTGTGTGCATGACCGCCTGAGGCATAGGCAGTAACCTCTGCAGAGCATTGTGCTATAGACTTTTTTTGTTGTTCCTTTAATTCTTGTTTAAGAGTGGAAAATAAAAACACTTAGAACCCCATTTAGCACTTTTACTCACCAAAAGCTTTCTGTTACTTCCACTGCTTTGTCTATGGGGGATTGTACTTTAGTTTCCCAAGTTCCTCCACCCGTATGTGGACCAGATTGTTCTCTGTCATCATTGCAAGTTATGGGCTCCCAGTCTCCAGGAGAAGATGCCATTTTTGGTGGGGATGGAATCGAAGGTTCTCAACAATGTTGCAGAGGCTGTTGGTAACTATTAAAAATAGACTTTTGCCACATTTATTCTCTTTCTTTGATTTTCTTTATTATTCCCATGTTTTTAATTCCCTTGATTTCTGCTCTGAAATTTGTGATTTATTTTTCTCACTTGCTTTGGGTTATTTGCTCATATTCTAGTTTCTAGAGGTAGAAATATTAAAATTATTTTTAAAGAAATGAGACTTGTTAATAATTAAAAGTCAATCCACATCCAGACATATGGATTTCAATCCACATCCGAAAGTACATTTTAATTTAAAGTATTTTCCCTTCCTATTGTAAGCCTATAGTGCTATAAATTTCCCTCTCAGCACTACTTTAGGTACTTCCAACATATTTTAATATTTATTTCCATTTTCCTTTGACTCTATGTATGTTTAATTTTTATGGAAATTTCTTCTTTGACCCCTGGATTATTTAGAAATGTGCCGTTAATTTCCCGGTGTTCAGAGATTTTACTGCTGCTTTTTAGCTGGAGTCCATCATCATCATCAAATATAGACTGCATAATTTCAATTCTTTTTAATCTGTTAAGGTTTGTTTTATGGCCCAGGATATGGTCTATCTTAATAGTCTATGGGTGCTTTAAAAAATGGGGATTCTGCTATTGTTGGGTGGAGTGTTCTATAAATGCCAGTTAGACTTGTTGACCATATGGTTCAGTTCTTCTACATACTGCTGATTGTCTAGTATTTCTATCAATTACTCAGAGAGAAGAGTTGATATCCCCAACTATAAGTGTGGATCTGTTTATTTCTTCTTTCAGCTCTATTGGTTTTTGCTTACACAATTGTGTTTTTATGTCTTGCTGGTGGTATTTTCATTTTATCATTACATAATATGCCTCTGTCTCTAATGATTTTCTTTGTTCTATAATCTACTTTATCTGATATGTATATAGCCATTCATGCTTCTTTTCAAAATTAATGTTGGCATGCTATATCATTATCTGTCCTATTACTGTCAGCCTATCTATATTCTCATGTTTGAATTTATTTTCTTATAGATGGCATATACTTAAACACTTTTTCCACTTAATTAATCTCTGTTTTAACTAATGTCTTTACACTTGGCTATAAAAAAAGGAGATCTGTCAACTATGAAGGCAAAAACAAAACAAAACAAAACAAACCCCCAAACTTTGCTTCATGCTTTGATATATGAATAAAAATCCAGTCAGAAAAGGGCATTGATAATGTATGTTGTAATCAATAGCACGGTATCCAAAAGATGAGATAAGAATATAGTTAAATATAATTTTAAATATATTTTGAAATGAAAGCTTTGGTTTGTTTTTCCATTTAAAATTTCAGAGTATAATTTTTAAATTAATTATTTAAAACATTTTTGAATTTTATGGATTTAGAAGTTAAAAATATTTTATGTAAATTTTAAGCTTTTTATAAAAAATCATTTCTTTGACCTAAAGCCATTTTATTTACAACTGTGCATTTGAAAATGTTAAAATAACATCCAGAAACTTGGTTGTCAAGTTTAAATGCTTTAATATTTAAATTTACAGTTATGTGATTTATTATAATGCTAGTTGATGAATAATCCCCTTATATCTTTATAAATTTTGAAATAATTCTATATAATTTTTCATTATTTATTTTGAATAATTTAGTTTCTTCAATTCATAAGAAACCAAATGAATGTTTCACCTTCTTAATAAATATTAGAATAGCATATGTGAGTGCTAAAAATAACATTCTAAATTACATAATAGTTTACCCCCTCATTTTTCAGATGACAAAAAATTGTGCAGAGGTAAGTGCCTTCGTGTCTCTGAGCAAAGTGATCAGATGGACAATTAGGTGTGATCTTTTAAAGAAGTATTGAAATCTTTATTTTTGAAAGTAATGAGATCAGTTACATAAATATATGACGTAAGCGTCATCCTTAAAACTGAGTTAGCTTACTGTCATATACAGCAAAAATGCTCTATCATTTATCACACCACAAGGAGATCTTTACTTACAGACATCTAGCCAAATACACTGCAAATAGCATGACCCTGGTTGAAGCAATACACTCTCAGGGAGTTGTAATTTTTTGAAAATGATGTTGACCTTTTCAAGTCATGAGGGAATATTTTAGTATAATGAGAGCTAATTTCCTAATGGTATCCCAGTGACCTAAAACAGTTTTACAACTTCTAAAAGTGTTTATTAGTCCCCCTGGTGTCATTTACATAGTGTGAAAAAATGGTTCATTATCTCACCAACATACGTTACAAGCAAAGAACTTAATAGTTGCAGTGACATTTTTGATGAATTAAAACTGGGTTGCAATAGAAGGAGGGTTTCTAAAAACGAAGTGAAATTTACCTGCAGAAAGACAAATATTATCATCCAAGATTTTCTTTTTTCCTGAATTTTTTATCCAAAAAAGTATTCATCTATCAACCAATTTTAGGATGACTTTTAAGATGTAAATGAGATTCATAAGCAAGGGGCTATCTCGGGCTAATTCCTTTAGTGCTCTCAGAATGATGATTTTCATCTTCTAGTGCTCTCAACGGCCCTTTTCTGGTTCTACAAACTGATGTTTTGCTGTTTTCAAGCTTGAATGGCAATCGGAGCATATTTTTTAGTTCAATGAGTTTGTATCTAGGCAACTTCCTAATTACCTTACATAAACAACTTCTTCAATTTTTCTATAAAAATATTCTTACACAAATCATTGCCTCTAAGAAGAATAAAATTTAGATTTCTCTGAATGATAGGGAAAAGGGGTAATGGAATGAGGAGAATATTATACACCGTATACTCCCATAACATTGTATACATATTATTCTTGCTTTTCTCATGTGCATCATAAATATGAATGCACAACTTAAGAGGGAGGAAATCACTTCTTTCTCTTTCTCATTCCTAATATGAATCATAAATCCTTTTTCAGAGTTATGATCAACTCTAAAACCACTACTTTAGAGATGGGAGGTTAGTTAGTATGTTGGGAATTTCAAGTTAATGCATAGTATACTTCCACAAAGAATATTAAGGGTGATGGAGCAGCAATATATTAGTCTTTGTGAGTATCAAAGGGAAGAGTGGGAGAGTATTGGCCAGAAGCTTTGTCATTGAAGTTCCTTAAAGATGTTTTGTTGTTGTTGTTGAATTTACCTAGGAAATGTTAGTTGTAGAATCAAGTTCATTAGGACCATTTTTCTTCTCAGTTATATCAAAAATATGCATTCTACTGTAGGGCAAAGAGCTTTGTATTCTTAACTGTAATGCACCTACATTAACCATGTCGACATGGGAATCTTCCTGGAACAAGTACAACTTGACCATGCCTCAGATCCACTGCTTGTAACACTCCCTCTGCTCCACCTCACTTTCTCAAGACATGCAAATTATTTCTTCATTCCAACAAAGTCTCTGCTAATGGTCAACTCATCAGAAAAGCCTCTGGGGGTCACCCACCCTAAGATACATCTCCATGTTACTCTCTGACTAAAATTTATCTCTTTTCCTGAACACTTTAACACTATATAATAATAAAGAATGTTGTTGTTGTTTTTTGCCCTAGCCCGTTTGGCTCAGTGGATAGAGTGTTGGCCTGTGGACTGAAGGATCCCAGGTTCAATTCTAGTCAAGGGCACATGCCTGTGTGGCAGCCTCCACCCCAATGGGGGACAAGCAGAGGCAGCCAATCAATGATTCTCTCTCATCATTGATGTTTCTATCTCTCTCTCTTTTTCCCTTCCTCTCTGAAAACAATTTAAAAAACAATAATGTTTTTAACTCTTTCCCCATTATTAATGTCAATTCCATGAATATAAGTATTCTTTGGTATAATTGATATATCCTCAATTACCAGTAAAACCTACTATTTACTAAATACTCAAGACCTGTTTACATCTCCAGTGACTTTAAAATGACTGCTGTACAGCAGATATTCACTTATATATTTATTTACTGATCTGGTGAATTAATTAATTTGTTTTAAAGGAAAAAATGTGAAATAATACCTGTTAAATAAGCATAATAAATACAAAATCATGCAAAATAACATTTTGGTTGCTTTTCTTAACTTTATCTTGCAACAATAAAATATAAACATTATTATTCTCCCTGTTCTATACTGTAAAAACTAAGGCTTATAGCCACTGGCACAGACCAAGAAAGTGACTTCATTCCCACATTAGTTAAGATAGATATAGATTGATAGTAGAAATGCGTGTAGTAGGTAAATAGATAGATAGACCATATATTCACATTTTGCCAATACACAAATTTAACAAAGTTTGTTAAAGGAAATATACCTTGTGAAACAAAATAAAAGTTAACATCAGAAAAGTAGGTTTAGAATTTGTTTTTATTTGGTTTCACTTTTTTTATTGTTTTATTGTTTAAAGTATTACAAAAAGTATTACATATGTCTCCTTTTTTTTCCCCCGCCCTTGACAATCCCCTGACCTCCCCTGCTTAGTAAATCTAGTAGGCATATTTGATTCGCTATATTACAATTATTCACCAGATATTGTCATACAGAAGTAACAAATGAGACTCGGAACTTTTGTTAACTTTACAATTGTCATAGAATAGGGACAAACAAAAATAAGAGCACCAGTGAGTCAAATTATTCTAAAGGGACAGAGGAAGCATTAAGTGTAGGCTCATTTAACAAAACATTATAGCTGAGGTCACCCAAGATCAATTTCAAGGAGAATGTTAGGAACCATGAGGGTCTGATATGTTACCCTCTTTGCCAGCTGATTAGTTAGCTGACCCATATTTTTTGGAATGCTTATAGAATAAAAGAAACTCTTGGGTTAGAGAATAAGGACATTTGATTACGAACAGCAATGGCAGTAGCCACCTCAGTATTTTTTGGACTGCTTCCCTGAGCCCCCAGGTTCCACAGAATGACCCAGAGAGGGCTGGCTGACATCTGCACACTCAGTGTGTTGAACTGGAAGATGGAAATACAGACCTGGAACAATGGGTTAGTAAGCATGCCAGCCATTTGCTCCAGTGGGGATGCATCTTTAAGACACTGAACATAGCAGACCTGCCTTTTGGAAAGCGACGTTATTTCTATCTTCCACTGCTGTAATCAAACCTATCATTTGAGAGGTACTCTCTCTGTATTTCAAAGGGTTTGCTAAAAATATATTTTTGGAACCATAGTTCAGGAAAATAAGTCATTCAGTACGTTGTTTCCAAGATTTGAAGACATGTAAGGAAGACGAATGGAGAAATGTCCACTGAGAGTAGCATCTAAATTATTTACATTCCTTATTTTGACTAGTGTCTCCCTCGTTATTTATGACAGACAGAAAGGGCGACGCACAGTTTGGGTTTGTTTAGCATTGTAATGAGAGAAGAAATAATCCAGGAGCAATAATTCCTCTTGTTCCCCCTAACTCCCACTTTCAACACCATGTTTTCCTAATATTGGTTATATTATATTAAGTTTCAAATCAGTGGTTTATTGGAACTAACTCATACCATGTTATAAATTTCGATTATTAAATGTACAAGAACTTTGCATGAAAAATTTAAAATATGGCCACTGTTAAAAATGAAACTATATAAACTTATAACTATTGAATTATATTAAAAGGGCAATAAATTATCAAAACATAGCTCTTGCTAATTGTTTTAAAACATTTACCATTAAACATTCTTTTGAGTTTATATATATTTAGTGTATTGCTATGGTGGAAATTCATAGGATGGCATGCTACTGTGTATCTTTTCTTATCAAATCAAATTACAAAAGTAGAGTGGCATGAATTGAAATATATCAAAGGTTGACTGGGTCATTATGATGCATATTCAGAACTGGCAAGTGCTCAGATCAATATTCATTATATTTTTCCTCTAATAATGAGATCCCATGATTTTAATCTTTTCTGTTTATTCTCTGTATTTTCGCCAATGCCTCTAGGAAGAATGATCTAACCACCTTCTATTGGCAGTAAGTCTTTCCTAAGTATGCAGCCAGAAGGGCTGATGTGTTCCTAACATTCTCAAATTCCTGGTTTGGGCTGCAGCTGGTATTCCCAAAGCATAGTATTATTGCCTTTGTTCAGTCTCCTTAATCTGGCTAAAACTACATGGAGACATTCTTCCTGCAGTCTCAAAGCAGGCCTGTATACATTGCTTTGTTTAGAGTTGTATTTTATGATATTATTAGCACACTAGAGGCCTGGTGCACGAAATTCATCCATAGGTGTAGTCCCTAGGCCTGGACAACGATCAGAGCGCAAGAGTCTGTCATGGAAGGGCAGGTCCCAGCTGACCTCTGGGCCCTGGACACACCTAGACCCCAGGGCTCCCTCGTGCCCCCCTCCACTTGAGTCATCGGCCCTCTCCTGGCTCCCTCAGTTTCTGGGAGCTGGGCAGTGGCCTTGCCCCCTGTCCCTGCTGCTGGTCACCATCTGTGGGGTGATTGGTGGGGTGATCAGGCTCCACTTGCACCCGCCTTGGCCTGGCACAACCCGCTGACCTGCTCCACCATCCCACTGCAGCCCTGCTCTTATCAGGGCCAGCAGCGCCTCCACTGCTGCCTGCTGCTAGTGCTACATTGCCAACGTCCACCATGTTCTGTGCCGTCCCCGGTGTTCAGCGCAGGTCATAGGGAGTGGTCGAACCCCCCCGTTGAACTCCTGGTTGAGGGGATAATTTGTATATTAGGCTTTTACTTTATAGGATGTCTATACATCAGTCATCTACCTAGGCTTCCCACTAGACTTAATGGTATAACATCTGCTTTCTATAACATTGTCTACAAGTATACATTAACTAGTGGAATTTGACATTGGCATATTGGTTCCATTTTTAATTGGTGTTTCCAATCTTGCCTTGTCATTTAATTATAAGTATCATGTTCATAATAAAGTCATACCAAATAAGCCAGTTTAACAGCTATTGAAATAAAACTAGTTATTTCATTAATTACTTGACAAATGGAAGTTGATAGTATATTTAAAGCATATTATATATTCATCTCTCAAAATATTTGATGCCTCTATAGCTTTGTTTGCCTCTTTAGGAGTTAATTATATGCACATAGGATGGGACAAAGCATTTAATGATTGTTTTCAGAACTTCATTACCTCTGAAAATTACAGGCTTAATGATCTGTTTCTTTCATGCAGGCCGGTTGGTGATATCAGACTCATTTAACTTGGTCATCCATCCAAAGCATTGTGCTGACTCTGCAAATTAATTAAAACACTCTGGAACATTCTCATCCGCAGATGACTATTTAGACTTTACTGTACACAATTCAGGTGGAACACATCTTTTTCAAGTAAATATTCCTATATAGTGTGAACAAAATGGTATATGCACAATTATGTCCAACATTTGAGATGTAGGAAATCCAAAGTAGTATAATATATTATGATGTCATGTAAAGCTTTTGAAAGACAGGAACATTCTAGATAACACCGAAAGGGAAAAGGGGGAAAGGAAGCAAGAAAGATAGTGATAAAGGCAGAAAATGCCAAAGGGTCCTGAACTACCAGATCACTAGGGTGTGTGCACCTCAGACATACAACCTTTGCGGCTTACACATGGTCTGGCTGGAGCTACTGAGTGTGATTCTGCATCATAGTTAATATATAGTGAATAATGTAGGTTGTACTTCAGGAAATGCTCCTGATGTTCTTTTGGAAACCTCAACCGTGCATCTAAGGGAGAACCGCTATTGTGGGTTGAATTGGGTCACTCCAAAATTCATCAGTAGACCCAACACCCACTGCCTCAGCATGTGACCTTATTTGGAAATAGGGTCTTTACAGAACTTACCAAGTTTAAGTGAGGCAAAGGGTGTCCCAGTATAAAGGGGTACTTTGGAGAGGGACATGCACACAAGGATAACTACATGTGAAGAGACACAGGGAGAAGATGGTCCTGTAGAAGCCAATGAGAGGGGTCGGGAACAAACCCATCCCTCACAGCCCTCAGGAGGAATCCCCTCCTGACACCATAATTTCAGACTTCTGGCCCCCAGAACTGGAAGACAATATATTTCTGTTGTTTGAACCACCCAGTTTGTGGTCCTTTGTTATGGCAGCCTTAGAAAACTGATACCACCCGCCTCATCCAACATGATTCTGCCTACCTGATGACAGTGTCTGGACTAGGGATGGCTCCTGCCCATGCTGGACCACACGCGTAGCCTCCCTTTGCTAACACAGTGTTAGAGATTGGGTGAATGGCCTAAACCCGTGGTTGGCAAACCGCGGTTCGCGAGCCACATGCGGTTCTTTGGCCCTTGAGTGTGGCTCTTCCACAAAATACCAAGTGTGGGCGGGCACGTACATGGAACATTGTGGGGTGAAAGAAGATGTAGTGTTGAGGATTGAGAAAGGTATGTTGAGATGGTTTGGACATATAGAGAGGATGAACGAAAGGAGATAGACGAAACAAGTATACAAGACAAGTGTGGATGAGAGAGTTGGAAGGGATCCACCTCAGGGAACGTACCTCGATCAGATTGAGAATGTTTTTAGCAAAGCCCAGTTTAGGAGCACCCTAATTAAGTTAATAACAATGTACCTACCTATAGAGTTTAAGTTTAAAAAATTTGGCTCTCAAAAGAAATTTTAATCGTTTTACTGTTGATATTTGGCTCTGTTGACTAATGAGTTTGCCGACCACTGGCCTAAACCAAAGGCCAGAGTCCTTTCATAGAGATATTTAAATTGGAACACAGAGAATAATACCCCTACTCTTGAAAGGAAATCCTGGGAAATATGAGTCCAGGTGCTGCCGATTGCCCTTGTTTTTCTCTATGGAGAAAAAATAAAGAACAGATATAAAAAATGGATGGATCACATAGAAATAGTGCCAAAGGAGAGGAAAAGGCAAGGACCACTGGTTGTAGTTCTCAAATATACACCACTCCAAATTTTCCTGATTACATGAGGCATCACAGGGAAATTTGTTTGTTTGTTTTACTAATTATCCTGTTTGATTTTGTGCAAATTTCTTAAACTGTTTGATCCTAAATTCTCACTAGTAAAATGCTATTAATATAAATTAACTTTTAAGATTATCAAAAGGTCAAAGTAAATATTTTTAGAGTTCCTGTCACATAGTATATGTTGACATGTTAATTTAAATGTTTTATTTTATATATACATATATATGTAATGTTTTATTATACATATATGCTCTATTGTTGACAGTATTACAGATTTTCCCCATTTCCCGCATTCCACCCCTTTGCCTCTTCTCTGCCCAGCCCCTGGGCCACTCCAGGCCCTCACCATGCTATCGTCTGGGTCAGTGGTCGGCAAACTCATTAGTCAACAGAGCCAAATATCAACAGTACAACGATTAAAATTTCTTTTGAGAGCCAAATTTTTTAAACTTAAACTCTATAGGTAGGTACATTGTTATTAACTTAATTAGGGTACTCCTAAGCTGGCCTTTGCTAAAAACAACCTCAATCTGATTGAGGTACGTTCGCTGAGGTCGACCCCTTCCAACTCTCCCATCCACACTTGTCTTGTATACTTGTTTCATCTATCTCCTTTCGTTCATCCTCTCTGTATGTCCAAACCATCTCAACATACCTTTCTCAGTCCTTGATACTACATCTTCTTTCACTCCACAACGTTCCCTAAAATTAACTTAATAAACTTTACTTAAAGTTTTAAGTCAACTACGCACTGTATGTGCATGCCCGCACATGGTATTTTGTGGAAGAGCCACACTCAAGGGGCCAAAGAGCCGCATGTGGCTCGCAAGCCTCGGTTTGCCGACCACTGGTCTGGGTCCATAGGATATGCATATGTATGTTTTTTTAAAATTTATTTATTTATTTATTTATTTTTTTTTTTTTTTTCCAGAGTTAAGTTAGGGTTTTTCTTTTTTTCTTTTTTTTTAACAATTTTTATTTCTTGAAGTATTACAAAGAGTATTACATATGTCTCCTTTTCCCCTCCCCCTTGATATTCCCCTGGCCCCTACCCCCCAGTGTCTTGTGTCCATTGGTTATTCTTATATGCATGCATACAAGTCCTTCAGTTGATCTCTTAATCTCTCCCCAGACCCTCCCCAGGCTTCCCACTGTAGTTTGACAGTCTGTTCAATGTTGCTCTGCCTCTGCATCTACCCCTGTTCATCAGTCTATACTGGTCCCCATTATCTGTCCCAACCTCACTGGAGCAGTCCCAACCTCACCGGTGCCGTCCCTACCTCACCGGGGCCATTTCAACCTCACCGGGCCGTCCTGACCTCACCGGGGCCGTTTCACCCTCACTGGGGATATATGTATGTTTTTAATATTATATTCATCAACGTCTAAGCAAAACTAATTACTGTTTAATATACACGAACATCCTAAGAAGGTAGGATGTCAACTTATTGTGGCACCATCACTTCAGGCAAAATTTATTCTTCACTCTGAGCTTGCCTGCCTGCCATGTGCAGGTCCTATTTGGTGGGTGTACTTTTCCCTTGATCATATCCAGGCTTCTCTCTGCCCCCAGTTAAGTCCTTGCTGGTTTTAACACTCAGTGCACCTCACTCATCCAACTCCCAGCTGCTTGAATTATTTCTCACATTGCCCTGAATTAATTCTGCTTGTTTGTGATTCACATCGTAATGGGAACTGCCAAATATATGGTCATTGTCTGGCAAGCCATCAACAAAATCACCTGAATTGAAACCTCATTTTCTTTTCTGAGTTCTTGGCTGTCATACAAGCATAGTCACCCGCTGACGGGAGAAAAAAATGAATGTGATGGCAGTAGTTCAGCAACTAATTTACTTCTGTTTCAGAAAAGCAGTTCTTTAAGTGAGTTCAATTACAAAAATTAAAAAAAACCTGGTTAATAATAGACCACCCTAAAATGTTCTAGAATCTGCTGTTTAATATTTTGCTTTCTTATCTACTTAATATTATTCTTGCAATAAAATAGCTTGAGGCAGCTCTGAAGTAATTTTATGTTTAATTTCTACACATGAGGTTATTTTGCTTTGTATGCATGACTTTTCACAATCTTCCTTCACCTGAGTAAAACCTATAGTTTTTTACACATTACTGCTCTTTGGCCATAACTATAGGCCACGTAATATAAATGTCTCTTTAAGAGGTAATAAAAATGAACCATTAAATGAAATGTGCACTTTAGAATGGAAAAATAAGTAAAATAATTTCTAGAGGACAAATTCAATATTACATGTTTTTTAAAGAAATCTTTCACATCTACATTGTCATAGGAGTGATTTTATTATTGTTGCCTAGGTAGAAATAAGCGTTGACAAGATGCAAAAGAATGTATGTCATATTGATGTTTACAAACTTTGTAATGTAATAAATGTAATGAAATTAAACTTTGCCCATCTTGGTAACTTGTAACAAAATTATAGATTTTGTTAATTTTTTCAGAGTTTATCATTTTGTTGACACAGTTTATGCTTACAGATACATCTTCATATATCAAATTTCTTCTTAATAACGACTTAGTTACTCATCAGCATTATCCCAACAAATGTTACTCTGTAATAGGCCCTAGAAATAAAAAATGAATAATTAAAATTAGTAATATAGACAAGATAAGCATTGCTTTAAGGGAGAATTTAATCCTTGTATGGGAGGGTGCAGGGTGCTATGGGAGCATACAGAATAGGTAACTAATTTAATCTTCAGAGATAAATCACATTAATCCTTTAGCAGATACCTAAAAGTTGCATCATCTAAACTCCTAAAAAACTATACACACACACACACACAGCCACACCACCCACCCACCACCCACCACACACACACACAGGTCACCAACAAAGAGTCCAAATTCACATACAGGAAAAGCACACACACACACAAATATCCTATGTCTGAGGTTAGACAAAAGTAATCAGATTAGTGATTGATTGTTTGAGCAGGGTGTAGAAAGTTAGATAAATAGGACTAACTTGGCAACAGTTACTTCTTAGATTTTTCATAATCTTCTGTTTCAGGAGAAAGGTGACATTCTTGAATTCTGCTCCAGGTCACAAGAAACACACACACACACACACACACACACACACACACACACACACTTTTTATCTTATTGTACCTCTTTATTTTTTCATTATGAAGCATCTAGAAGTAACTATTTCAAAGCCTGAGAGAAAGATATTCATTCTCTGAGTTGTCTCAATCTAAGTCCCCTGCCTCACTAACATATAACCTTAGTAGTAAATTAGAGGTCAAAAATTGACCCACAGAACAGCAGCCTTACTAGGTTAGTGACATTCTATATTAAATATCTGTGGACTTCACTGATCAAAGCAGAAGTTATAGATAGAGAAACACGTAGCTGGGGTTTGAGAAATGTCAGAGTGAGGACATATTATCAAGTATTGGAAAAGATTCCATGGTAATACTAATTACCAGAGAAGATTCAAAACATACTCTAAATGTTCTAGAGTGGATTGACTTAAAAATCATGAACAAAATGAATAAAAATATACAGCTATAAGCAGGAAATAGAGAGTACATTTTGGTGATAATTAAAACATCTTACTGGCACCCTACAAATGTGCCATAATTAACTAACTATAGTGTGTGGGTTAAG
Organism: Myotis yumanensis; assembly: GCF_028538775.1. Classification (NCBI taxonomy): domain Eukaryota; kingdom Metazoa; phylum Chordata; class Mammalia; order Chiroptera; family Vespertilionidae; genus Myotis; species Myotis yumanensis. The sequence continues at coordinate 204,023,568 of NW_027223753.1, read as the reverse complement.
TATACCTTGGGTCATATAAAATTTTTAGAAAATTGAAATTAACTAATGAGAATTTTATACAACCAGTACAAGTGTTTAAGGATATAGAGGAAAACTCTCACATGAATATAGAAATTATGGAGAAATTCAGCATAAGAATAAACCTATAAAGTAGGACAAAAGGAAGTTCTAAACTGAAGAAGACAATATCTGAAATAAAATACTCATTAGGTGTAGGTGGTAAGCAGAATAATGATCTTCCTCCCAAAAATGTCCACATCCTAACCTGCAAAACCTGTTAATGTTAGATTACATTGACACAGAAAATTAGGTTGCAAGTAGAATTAAATTCCTAATAAAATGACCTTGAAATAGAGAGATTACCCTGGATTATCCAAGGGACCCAATCTATCTATATAAAACCCTAATGTGCAAATAGACCAAATGGCAGAGTGACTAGTGGAATAACTGGTTGCTATGACATGTACTGACCACCAGGGAACAGATGCTCAACACAGGAGCTGCCCCCTGCCCTCGCCAGGGGGGAAGGCCTGGTGATCCAGCTGTGCCAGGCCAGCCAAGGCGAGTGCAAGCGGGGCCCCCAATCACCCCACCAGTCGCCCCACATGGGTCCTGATCACCAACCTGGCTTAGGGACCCTACCCGTGCATGAATTTTGTGCACTGGGCCTCTAGTGTAATAATAAGGATCCTTAAAATTGGAATCAAGAATTTCAAGAATTGAAAATAGCAGGTGAGGACATTAGCACAACTATTACAATAAATGTCTGAAGGATTTAGAGGAAATAGATACACATAATAATAGCTAACAGAGGAACATCAGTGGAAGAATGGAAACTATAAAAGATAACCAAATGGAAATTCTAGAATTGAAAAAGGCAGTATCTGAAATGAAAGTGCTACTGGGTAGACAGCAATAGATTGTACAATCAAGAAAAAGATCAGTGAATTGGAAGACATATTAATAGTACTTAACTGAAGAAATGATGATAAATATGTGGTTTTGTGATATTGGATATGAAAAATATGTAGTTAAAGTCTCTATAGACAATTTTATTCAATTCCATCCCTCCTTTTATATACATTCTACTCCTCATTGAGAGACTGAGTTTATTAGAAGGCAGCAAAAGTGGCATTCCGGGGCTTTGCCAAGCTTTGAAAGATCTGATATCTTCTATTTTCTCTCTCAGCTGTCATGAATGGATAAGCCCAAACTGCATGGAAAGGCCACATGCATCATTCGATAAACTGCCACAAATGAGCTCCCGGCCAAAAACAGCACTAACTTCTAGCCAAGTGAGTGAGCCATTGTGGTAACATAAACCCGGACTAGCGAAGACACCCACAGCCCCAGCTGACATCAGATGTTGCAGAATTCTTTATCTGAGCCCATCCAAAACCTCCCACTTTGTACAATTCACTGGAACCAATGTTTACCGTGTAGATAGTCCCAGTTTACTGCCCCTATTCTGTGAATTACTTCAGACTGCTTCTCACACTTCTAAGCAGTTCAATGCCACAGAACTTAGACTTCCATCACTGGACACCGACCTTCCAAGGTTGTCAAAGGATGGATAGCGGCTAATCCTATGTCCCTAAGCTTTTCCTTTCTGTGCATTATCTATAGTAATAAAAGGGCAATATGCTAATTAGACTGGAGGTCCTTCCGGACAACCTTCTGGACGAAACTGGGGCTGTGAGGGAAGCCCAGGTCCCAGGTGCCAGAGGGAAACCAGTGCTGGCAGCCGGAGGAAGGGAGGCCCACTCTTGCACAAATTTAGTGCATCGGGCCTCCAGCATGTAATAACATCACAGCACCCTAATATTTGGATATATAATTCAAATGAAGTTAAAGGAACTTCATCCACATCTTAAAATCCTAAGTACCTTACTTTCAACAGCAAGAGAGCACCTCCCATCCCAGATGGTAGTGCTTTTAATTGTCTTGGTCATGCAGTAGACTTGCTCTCATTTCTTCTGCACATACTCCCTATCAAGACATATCATCTTTAAATTAATAGGGAGCACATTCCAGTTCACTCTATTTTTATGTTCTGTAGCCAAACCAAACAAAAATGTCAGCTTGAAAATTGCTTGAGATGAAAAAACATATTAACTACACAGGACAATCCATCTTCTGAGCTTAAACTGGTCAGATGACCCCACAGATGTAGGAAAATAGTTTTAATCACCTCAACTGTATGTGTCAAACTCTGTTTTATGGGATCATTTTTTACCAGAAAAAAAAACAAAAACAGAAAGAAAAACAGTAGTCACAGTGGTCATGACCTGTCTGCGTGACAAACACGAGTCAGAACCAATATAATGCCTCTTACTCATTTATTTCATTTTCTTTATCTCAGGGGGAAACTGAAGGAAACCAAACAAACAAGACTGAAACAAAACAAACAGAAAACCCTGACTTCCAGGGGGCAACACTAGCAAAAAAAGGAGTAGAAAGGAATTCACAAAAGCTCACTGGATCTTAGCGCACTTACAACTCTAAGCATAGCCCTGTTTACTGCCCCTACTCTATGAATTACAACTTTAGACTGGGGATGGGAAGAATGCCAGAGTTAATCCCAAGACCTGTGCAAGGAACAACAGCACAAAGACACTCAAGTCTCCAGAGACGTCAGAGAAACTGGGCATGAGAACAGGAGAACCTCCTCCTTCAAGACACTCTGGTGTACGATTAATTGGTACATATAGATGAACAATCTTTCTAGGTATTGTTTGTTCAAAATATATCAGGTTTTTAAAATATATTTTAAAAAATCCAAGGAAATAGTCAGAGCAATATAATTTTATTTCCAAAAGATTCCTTCAGCATTTTTATGAGAGTAAACTATTGAAAAATAAGCAAAAGTTTCCAAAATAGAAATATGGTTATCATTCTCAATCATGAAAAACAACTCTCCAAACCCCATTTTTACATGTGTACGCAATAATATGAGTATGCATTCCAATTTAGTGTTAATTTGAAGCTGCACTTAAGAATGTGCTTAACCTACCTGGTGCCTCGATATCCTCCTCTGGAAAAAAGAGAGCAAAAGAGAAAATAGAGAGCAATAAAATCAAATACTATTGTATGAGGATTAAATGGACAACACTTAGAAGTGAATCCATTGTATAATATTGGCTAAATAACAGTTAGACTCCAAGCCTATTTGTATAATAGTGTATTTACAATATCTCAGTACTTTCCAAACATTTTTGACCTAGATTGATGGGAAGAAATTCTCTATCTATCTATCTATAGTCAAATAATAGACAAACATGATAATTGACCATACCTTCGCTATGCTTCCCATTGGCTAATCAGGGCGATATGCAAATTAACTGCCAACAAAGATGGCGGTTGATTTGCATACATAAGCACAATGATTGGAGGTGAAAGGGGAAGGACGGTGATCAGAAACCCAGGCGGCAGGCAAGTGCCGGGTGACTCTCCAGTAGTGATAGAATAAAAAAGTGGGGGATATCTCTGGAAGATTCAAGAGATAGGGGGCAACTCTTATATGGTTTTGACTTGCCCAGCAGATTTCCACATACACACGTGTACATGCCTATGTTTGCATGCACACACATATACACATAACTGACTGCCCTCTTTGGAAGTACAGAAGAAGAAGAAGCCTCCAGAAGAAGAAGCCTCCCATCTTTGGTCCAGGCACCAGTGCCTGAGACCAGGGAAATAGGTTCCCTCTTCTCCTACTGCAGTCATTACTCCAATATTCCCCTTCTGAATTTCTCTCCTGTGCTGCAACCAAACTCCACTTTTCATCAGAAGGATATGGAACAGAGAGAGCAGTGTTAAAAGCTTACATTTTTAAGCCGGTAAGGTTGGTACTTAAACATATAAACAGAAAACTAGAGTCCTTAAGGTAACAAAGGCTACAAAGGACAGGGACAGTGCATGACCTATCATATCCAGCAATCCATATGGGGACTGAAAACTTTGCAATGATGACAATTACTGAAGATATGAATCAGCTAAAATAGTTGACAGGGACAATTCTTCCATCTTTGAAAATATCTACATCAAGTCTGTTTAAATAGATTTTCATCTGCATAATATAATACATTCTGACAAGACCACCACCACCACCAATGTGGTCAGTGTTGTGTCGATAAATGTTTAATAACTGAGGGACCCCCACCCGCCAAGTGCACAAATTTTTGTGCACCAGGCTACTAATAAATATATATATAATCTTTGTATCTATACTCAGTTTTACTGCAGAGTTCTTTTTTCTTTAACTTTGATACCATTCTGGTTTATGTGGAAACATAATCATACATATAATTACCTAGTCAAAAATGCTGGCAGCTACCAAAAAATAAGAGTATTTATATATCCATTCTAATTTAGATATTATGGAGCTTCTAACTCATTTTCTAGTTCATTTACATTCCATATTACTGCATTAAATTGCTATGGATGTTTGGCCTTGTCACAATTCTTTTTATAAAATATGACAGCAGACTAGTAGCAGACTATACATACACAGTGAATTAAACTCAGTAAACTGTCAGTGTAATTTGATATTAGTTGAGTATTTAAATTGAATTTGTAACTTCATTTTTAGCAGGATGTCTTATAACAACTATGTTAAAATAACTGGAACAAGTGCATAGAACATAAAGGCACTGCATCTTAACAGCTGCTACATACCACAGGAATTTCATTGGTGATATTTTTTGCGTATTATTTTTGAACATTTTTATTATGAAATATAGTAAAAATAAAATTGAGTAAAATAAATGTATTTTATTTATTAAGACATAATAAATTTTAAATATCTATATTAAATGCTTACATTAAGAAATAGTTCCTTTGACTCTCAGAGAGTAATCTTCTGGAGAATCATAAAGAATATCCACCAATGTGCATGTCCATGTTTATTGGGATTGAATAAAAAATACCCTATGTGAATGTGCCAATTACTCTCTCACTAATGGTAGAATGGAAATTTCAGTTGTCTCACACTCCTACAGACGTAACAGATAAATTTTAATATAACTTTAATTATTATAGAATTGGTGAGTATAAAGTTGTATTTTATTATGGATTTAAAGTTCTTCCCTTTGATATTTATGAGATTAAGTTTCTTGTATTTCTTCTGTGAAATACCTGTTGTATTTTAACTGTTATAATTCAGTAATTGTTTTTATTGATTCATACATATTATTTAAAATTAAAATCCTCAATTTATTATGCATATTATTTTGGCTATGTTTGGCCCTTATTTTCACTTTAATTATGCAATTTAAAACAAATGACCTTATAAGTTATCTACAAATGGTTTTTACTTATTTGTCTTATACAATTTCAAACAAAAATTCATTCATAAAATATTCTCTTACCTGGTACATTATTTTCTAAAGTTGTATGACTTTGCCCTTTACATCAATTTTTAAAATTTAATTGTTATTTATTTTTTTCAGGTCATGAGTAAGAGATGAAGTTTCATTTTTCCCCAAATAATTAGTTGTTTCATAAGCAATTATTAAGTAACTTATCCTATCAAAATAAAGTTGTTTATTTTATTTAGGATTATACTTTTTCCCCTCAACTAGAATGTTTTCATGTATATGTATATAATATCTTTTATATTATTTGAAAAAGAAAGTCTGCCCTTTTGGTATTTCCAGCTGAGCCTCACATACTGCCACATGTTTACAAAATACTATGATGTAACACATGAAAATATCTATAGATGCCCTGGATGTCAGGAATGGACAAAATATTGTCAAACACTCTAACCCTAAGGTAACTGTTACTCTAAATATATTTCCTTAAATTATATCTAGTACTATCCAAGACATTGAATACAAAATGATAAAAAGTCTTTCTGAGAAACCTTTCCTTACGATCATCCAATTATATGTTCTTGCCAATCACCACACTTTTATGTCACTGTCTTTATAAACTATTCCTTTAATGCCTCACTTAAAAAGTAAAATAATAATGATAAAAATATGTAACATTAAATCATTCATTTGTATTATGTCCCGTACTTGTGTTTTGTGTGTTTTGCACTAGTCTAATGAAATCAATGAGGTATTTTATGTCACAGATGTAATCTTCTTATAAATTTAAGAGTCTTAAAGTATTACATATTGATTGACACTACTCCTTGGTTCTTCAAATGGAATAATTCCCCAGGCTGTGTTGGATGTTTATTTAGAATAAGAGTGGGTCAAAAATTTACATTGGGTAGGGTAAAATTCTGTATGTTTAGAGAAAGTTAAGCAGTTTAGTTGGATGGCTTTTCTAAAAACATAACATCTAAAAAGAAAGCAAACTAAATGCTAAAAAGGATATGAAATGTTGGATCAGAACAAATGTCACATGTCTATTTCTTCTGTTGAAAATATCAATTATGTCAGAAAGTCATTTAATATTTGTAAGACTTGTTTTCTTTATGAGCAAAATGGAAATAACAGGATCTGACCAACTTAGCTCATGGGATCAGTTATGAAATCCTATATAATAAAGAGGTAATATGCAAATTAACCCTCACACTCTCACAAGATGGCTGCCTACCACCAGGCTGGCAGGGGGGTTAGTGAGGGAAGACCAAACGACTGAACAAGCAGACTGTGTGGGGCAATCAGGCTGGCGGGGGGGGGTGGGGGTGGGAGGGGAGGGCAGTTGGAGGCAACCAGGCTGGTAGGGGGGGTAATTGGGGGTGACCAGGCCAGCAGGGGGGCAGTTAGGGGCAACCAGGCTGGCAGGGGGGGCAAGTTAGGGGCAATTAGGCCAGCACACAGAGGCAGTAAGGGGCGGTTAGGGGTGACCAGGCAGACAGGCAGGTGAGTGATTAGGAGCCAGCAGTTTAGGATTGTGAGAGGGATGTCCGACTGCCGGCTTAGGTCCGATCCCGGGGATCGGGCCTAAGCCGGCAGTTGGACATCCCCCAAGGGTCCCGAATTGGAGAGGATACAGGCTGGGCTGAGTGGATGCCCCCTGTGCACGAATTTTGTCCACCAGGCCTCTAGTTATCTTATATCCTTTGTTTTTGTTTCCTTTAGCCCCTAGGAATACTGTGGTTTCATGTGGAGATCTAATTGCAAAGGGTTAGCCTTAAGAAGCAGAGCTACTTTTCAGATGTAATTATGTTTTGGAAATGTACATACTTGAACAGAAGTGACTCATTTTAGAAATGAATACTGCTGATGGTACTGACCTTACAGTGTTCTCTTTTTTTATACCCATCAGTATATCCCAGTTGATTTTATATAATGCAGGGATCAGTAAACTTTTTCTGTAAGAAGCCACATAGTAAATATTTCAGGCCAAAAAATAAAAAGAAACTATCATTAGTAGTGCTACTACAAAAGAATATACAGATGTTACTACAGTGTCCCCCAAAGTACTAAATGTTTCAGAACACCAATAAGAAAAGAAACAGAGGAAATAATCAATTGTACACCAGTCCTCCCTGGCTTTCAGTTTCACTTTCCATGGTTTTGGTCAATCACAGTCTGAAAATACTAAGTGGAAAGTTCCATAAATAAACAATTCATACGTTTAAAATTGTGGGCCATTCTGAGGTGTGTAATGGCATCACCAGCCATCCTGCTCTGCCCTGCATGGGACATGAACCACCTCTTTGTCCAGCACATTCACATTGTGTAAGTTACCTGCCCCTTAGTGTCTAAATTTCTGTTTCCTTTCTCAGATCAACTGTCTCAATATCACAGCGCGTTTGTTCAGTTAACCTTTATTTTACTTAACCATGGCCCCAAAGTGCAAGAATACACCGGCAATCTGGATACACCAAATAGAAACCATAGCCTTTATCATAGGTATGTATGTATAGGGAAAAATCATAGTGTATGTAGGTTTCAGTACTGTCAACAGATTCAGGTGGGTTTGGGATGTATCCCCAGCAGATAAGAGAGAACTACTGTATTACTAAAGGTGATTGCAATTCAGAAAGAGAAAAAAAAAATAATGTGAATTGGAGAACTTAGTCAAAGGCATTTCTCCAGTGTTATTTTTGGTATTTAAAGATTGGAAATGTTTGTAGAGTTCATTTCTAATGTACTAACACAAGGTCTGGCACACACTCGATGCACAGAAATGTATATACTAATTGCTTTCAGGAAAATGAAATGCTTTTATCAGAAGCTGGTTAATATAAATGTGTGCTCTCCTTCTGAAAGGAGAAGAAGAAAATTGTTCTCATTATTGTGAAAACTGTATTAGAGAGTAATGTGGACAAAGTGATAATTAAATTTGATGAAATTAATCTTGACAATAAGGTTGAGGTCATGTAGCATATTTATGAATTATCACATTTCTTAAATTTTTATGTCCATGATATAAATTTCTTGTTTTCTACTTTTAATCTGAAATACAATTACTAGGTATCTTCACAAAATTGGGTAGGCATTATTGTAGAATAACCCCATATTGTTTTAGGAATGACCACATTGTTGGCCATATATATATATATATATTTTTTTTGCATCATCCATCCCTAATACTCTTCATTCCAGGGAGAAAAATAATTTCTTGGGATCCAGGTTTGGATAGTGAAGAACTATAATATCATTGATTTTTAAGGGTGTGAGTGAAATGCATAGCTTACAAATATCGATAATTAAAGAACAATACCAACAACAGAAAGGATGGAATAGATTGGTTATTTGGAGCAAAGTAAGTGGCCGTTCAAAGGATATTTCAACGTATGTGCACCTTGATCAACCCAAACTAATTACTATTTCTAGATAAATCAATAAAATGAATAAGAATCTAAGGAGGTTTAATGCTTCCCTAAAAATAAAATTCTTTAGTTTGCTAAAGGCTTCACTGTGGATCACAGGACTGAAAGTGAAAGAGCAGCAGGTATCATGTCACTTCTTAGTTCCTTTTCTGATTTTCCATTAATCAGAGGAGTACAATCCTTAGGAAATGTCCAGCTTGGCCTTTCTTGGGAGAAAATGTGTCCATTTTCTGTTTTATTTCTAGGAAAATAAATTTACCAGAGCTCAGCTCATGGGAATTTGTGAGGTTATTTTGTCTGGTACCCAGTGGGTGGTCAGTAATATTAATTTCCACTCATTCTTCCTGTTTAGGTATGTAGATAAACTTTAATTCATATCACATTATTATATCATGTTATAGCACCATGGTAACCATTTTATAATATGTAGATCTTCTGTTTAAATTTTCCAAGGAAAACATACAGATAATTACATTAAAATGCTAAAGATAGAAATTCTGGAAATGATCATTCTTAATATCCAGAAAGGGCATAAAAAATATGCAAGTTAAATGAATAAGAAATGAATAAATAAACATATGCCTGAGTAAAGTGCATATGTAAAATCAATGTAAATGTATGCATGAATATCTTGAGCTTCTGAATGCCATACAATAAGGCATAGTTACACAATCAAAGAAGCATATTTGGCTATGTATCACATAAATAGCCTGCCAAGGGAAATAAAAAACAATTAACCTAAGAGGAGGATCCAATAGTGCTGACATGATCTATCTCATTTAAAATGCTTCATTGCACCACAACATAAACCTAAGTATAACTATCAATGCCTCCTTATTAAAAAATGTCTGTTTAAGAAATATATTGTATTATGAAATGCACTGAAATGCAAAAAATGTATGTCAATAAATTCTCTAAACATTGATAGTAAGTCTGATTTGGGGTAATGGCACCTTATTTTTGTCCCTAAATGCCCTGAGATAATGCTACTTACTACATGATACAAAGTATGAAAGAGGTATAGAGCCATATCTTTTCTCACAAAGGCACTTTGAAGTGTCATTGCACAGACAATCTTCTAAAAATATATGTTAAGATGTATCAGCTACTACTGAGCTATTTCAATTAGTGTTGCAGAAGGTGTTTTATCAGGGACACAGACCAAATCTTCTCTTCCTAGTCTTGCTACATAATGCAAAAATGCAAAAAATACCTAATTAAATGTCATAGAATTTATTATATAAATAAAATTAGATCAATTATTTAATTTTTTCCCATAGAATGGATGATTTACTCTAGGAAAGATACCACTTAGAGTACAATGATTCTTCTACCTAGAACTTAGCCTAATATACAGCCGTGGACAATAGCTGAGCCACTGTCCCTAATTAGGATGAGATCAAGCCCCACCTCACAAGAGAGTTATAGAAAGGCTCTTTGATCCAGACACCTGAGAAACCTAGGCATGAGGTAGACAAAGGAGGCATGTGGATTCCAGAGGCATTTATAACCCCGTATTCAGGGAGGATATATCTTAGTATAAACTGATGGCTAATAGAACAAAACATGTGTCAACTCTCTCTCCAGAGGTAGAGCAGTAATTTGGGGCTCTCAAGTCCCCATGAAGGTTCTCTGTTGCCACTGGACACTGCCAATACACAGCAGGGTCTTGTCAGAGCTTCAGGAAGCTTCCCTTCAATTACACATGGAAAGGAGGAAGGTTATACCTTCTGGGACTCTCTCAACAGCTCTGAAAACTCTATCTACAAGTGTTCCTGTGCTCTATGCCCAAGTAACATAACAAACTCTACATGTCTTCCTGTCCTCTATCTCCAAGTAACATAACAGCCCAACACTTCCCTGGGTATTTTCTGCCAGGGTGAATTGATCATGAGTCACCCAGGAAGTTTCCAGAGATTGCACATCCAGGCTTTAGTGTGCTTGAGTCTTTCTTTTATATTCTGTTTTAGAAGGGGTAGCAAAAGTACTTTCTGCAGGAAAAATACAGCCATCTTTTTTTGTAAATAAGTGTCATTATCATGTAGCCATACTGACTCATTTAGGAATTGTCTGTTATTCTGCTACAGTGTTGACTATTGAGAAGTTCCTGCAGACACTGAAGACCCATAAAGCCTAAAATATTTACCACATGGCCATTTGTAAAAAAAAAAAAAAAAAAAAAGTTTGCTGATTCCTGCTCTAGTCAATTAAAGGAAACAAAAACCACGTTGCTTCAGGTTTATTTGTTCATTTGTAATCATGCTGTTTATGGGGAGCAAAGATAGAATCACTATGATGCAGATTAAGAAAATGATGCAAGGAGGTAACATTAGAAGTGATTTGCCCAAGAACAAATTTCAAGATACTCAGGACTTGCATGAATATTGAAATCATTTTCCTCAACGCAATTATTTCTTCCCACAATATTCTATCAATTCCAGAAATATAATCTTACCAATCTTCATGTTGTTAGACAATATACGAACTACGAACAACAAAATACATTTTTAGTTAGGTAAAATAAAATGAAAATTGATCAGAATAAAAGGAATAATTTTTCTTTCTATGAAAGTATTCTGTTTCAAGCAATCTTAGTTGAGCGCCACTCAGGGCATCAGGAAGTGAGAAGACTGACATCACCTCACAGCCTTAACACTGGTAGCATTAACAGCTTTAAAAGTAAAGAGCTCATACAATTAAGAGAGAATAAGATGTTCTGATCTTTAAGTACCAGCATTCATCACTTTTCCTCCTATAGAACTACAGTCTCATAAAACTAAAATTCCATACTTTTGTGAATTACACATTTAAACTCTCTCTAAAACTCCCCACTGCTATTTATTATGACGATTACTCAGGATCCTAAAACTTAATCATTCCAATAATTCATTTAAAGGTATTGTGCATATTTAGTTCACGGAAATCCTACCCAATTCATAGAGGAAAAAAATGCTGAATTCATTATGCAGTACTTTTGCATTTAGCCATCTGTGCACAATATGAATCATTTATTTTAATATTTTCAAAAGGATTTTATAAACCATAGCCTGTATTTATCATCCTGTCTTTGATAAATAGCTATGTGAGCGAGGAATGGCCCCAGCAATTAGTGTAGCTATTCATGTAAATTTTTCAAGTATCATTTCAATATCTAAGTATGATGAATTTCTTTTACTCTCTTTCTCAGTTTTATAAGAGGAATTCTTTATTTCATATTTCATGAATAACCTCAAACATGTTTCTGTGGGAATCATAAACTACCTAAAATGAAGCAATTACCTCATTCCTAATGAGACTCTTAAATTGTTAAGAAAAATGAGAGGCTATATGTATCAAACACAATTTTCCCTAGTTTATGTTAACTGGCTCACTCAAAAGACTTTAGAGAGTATTTTTATCCCCTTCCCCATAATTTATAATCTAACAATCAAAACTTTTAAAAAATTCTACTCTTCTAAGTTTTGTTAACAATCTTACTGCCATGGCAAAAAATAAATAAATAAAAGTGACAATTTTAATTGTAAGAAAAAATGGTAAGGAAAAACAAAACAAAAAATGAACAAGATGTTTAACATTAAAGATAAATCACTGAATATAAATTAATCCCTACTAAAATCCCTCTAATAACTAGACAGAACAAATACATACTGTCATAAAATATCTATTATTAGAAGGGTTAATACTTCCTAGATTAGTTTAAAATTATTGCATAAGTTAAAAATTATCACTACATATTTGAAATGTCTTAATATAGAATAAATTCACTCTTCATAAATTAATATTGTTTAATAAAATGAAGTTGGGTGATATATAAAAATAATTCCAGAATTATGAATTATTGCAAAAGATATTTAGATTTTTATGTTAGTTATTTTCCTATATGTATCAAGTAACTCATACATACACAAACACACACACATGCTCAAGGTTGTATATTTTACATAATATATTAATAGTCACACACATATAAGTATGTGTGAAAATATTTAACATAATAGATTAAGATCTGATTCTTAGCATGATTTTTAAAAAACTTGGAATTGCATAAAATCAAATGTAAACCAAAAACTGTTAAAACTGAAAGGAATCTAGGAAATTATTGACACAAAGTTCTGCACTTTTTATCAGAATAAAAAAAATGAATGCTTGAGAAATCAAAACACTCGTCCACTGACAAATACATAATTGATTGATCTGGAATTAGAAAAAAATGTTAACATGCCAGTGAATTAGACACAAATGTCCAAAACAGTGACATTTCCGTTACTTCTACATAGAAGGAAAAGAAGCTAAACTAAGTCAAAAGGACCAGAACTCCTGTTCCACTTCAGTTGCGTAGTATGCCTGTGACTGTGAGCAGATACGTTACCTAACATTTTGTGAATTTCAGTTTTTTCTTACACAAATGGAAACCATAAGGATTTCCTTCTTATTGTTGGAAAGAGCTTAGGAATAATACATTATTAAATTGCTTTGAGCTCTTCTAGGCTATCAAGCAACATTATTTAATTGTCATAAGCATTATCCCTCATTGTGGATGTTTCTCATAGAAAGTCACAAATGTAAAGAACTCTTCTTATTTAATTCAAGATATGTATTTTTGATGGTTCAAATTATAGTACAATATATTAAGACACATACATATAGTGATGAAAATAATGGCATACTATTTACAAGAAATAACAATAGTAGGCTTAGATCCCTTTTATGGGTTGGAAAGATGTGAGTGATATACTCTAGTATCTGAACAGTTACACTAATAAAAAAGAAAGATGCAAATAGACTGTCCCTCCATGATGCCCACCAGCCAATCAAGAGTGAATATGCAAATTAACCTAACAAAGGTGGCGGGTTGATTTGAATACGCAAGGTGGCCGCTTGTGCACATGCTGGAGCCAAGCAACCTGGGTCCTGGGGACGGGCATCCTTGGGACCCAGGCTGCTCTGAGCCTGTAGGCCTGTGTGTAGGCCCAGAGTGGCCAGGGTCCTGGAACACCCCCAGCCACTTCAGGCCTATGCTTACAGGCGTTGAGCCACTGGGGGGCAGGGCAGGAACATCCCTGAGACCCTGACCTCTCCAAGCTGGTGAGCGCATAAGCGGCCGCGGGCAGGGCAGGAACGTCCCCCGCAGCGAGAACAGACAGCAGGGCCCTGCTTCTCCCTGGCCCCAGCAGCAAAAGGCAAGCAGGCCCCCACAGAGAGCAGACACCAGGGCCAGCAGTGGTGTCAAGCAGGCAGGTCCACAGAGAGCAGAGAACCAAGAGGAGCAGGCCTAAGCTGTCAATAGGACATCCCCTGAGGTCTCCCAGATTGGAAATGGTGCAGGTCAGGCTGAGGGACCAACCCCACCCCCCGTGAATGAATTTCATGCACTGAGCCTCTAGTTCAATTATATTGAGCCTTCCACATTGATGTATTTTCTTCTTCTTTAGGTCCAAACTGACACAATGATTCAAAGTAAAAACTCTTGACTTAAAAATGACAACATCTACATTTATCTGTTTCTAAATTCTTTCTTAACAATCTTACAGAAAAAAAAAAGAGATCTGGTAGATGAAGAATTTTGCGTCAGTCTTGTGGGTGTACACTGTTAGTTACCCTGCTCTTAGATGCTTGCTTGTGGTGATATTTTTCAGTGTCAGAAGATGTATCAAGGTGCGCTGCTCACAACTGAGTCTATGAAACTTTTCCCAGATGGCTCGACTCATAGTTGGTGTTTGCCTACAAATTGTGTCAGCACTGTTGACTGACTTCCTTTGGAGCAAAGAATGACCTCCTGTACAAAGATAAAAAGAAAATAAGAAATGGTTGTCCTAATTTATTTTTTAAAGCATTTCCTCTTAAAATAAGAAAACAAATTGAAAAATCAAATAAAATAAACTTCTGGTATCAGGCAGTCAATGGTAGAAACAGCTGCAGTAAATATGATAATAAGAGAAAAATATATCTTAATTGAAACAGATGTTTTAAAAATGTGCAGTTTTGAATGGTATACAAATATTGACATAAAGTAAATTTTAAATAAAATGGAATGAATTGGAAGTATAATTAAACCCAAAGGGAACAAAAATAATCTTGATGAAAAGTGAATTAGAATGATAAACAATAATTGGTTTTGCCTAGACAACAAAGTGTTAGATTATGGAGGAAAGTTATCTTTTATTTTAACTTCAGTGCTATTTAGGCAAACATGTATCTAACGGGGCCTCAATAGTATTCCATTGTGTACTAAACGTACCACAGCTTTTTTATCTAACCATCTGCTAATGGTCACTTCCCACTTCTTAATTTCACTTAACTGGTCTTAAATGCTGTCAGGTCATCCCTGCACCCATACCCACATCTTCTGTAATGGTCAGACAAGGGCATATTATTGGGTAAAGAAGCTAAAATTATGCATATTTGGAACAGGACAAGTGCACACTGGAGAGAGCAGAGGCAGGAAAAGGCTGTTGAAAGAGTTCTGTATTATTCTGATAAAGATGTTATAAGAATGGCAATGGGGCAATAAGGACACATGTAACACCTTAATCAATAAAGAAAAAAATGGCTAAATGTGGGAACTATGTGTGTCACATGTCTCATAAAAGCCAAAGGTTTCTGAATTATAGGAGTGTTTTATTTTTCCTGCACATATCTTGAAATTAGCTAAAATGCATTTGAATTTGGTATAATTCAAGTGTATTTAAATTATCTTCCAAAATATAATTTCTTATGTATTAAGCTTTATAGAAGGCTATTCTAGTTTTCTTTGTTGTTTTTTTTTTGTTTGTTTTGTTTTAAATCTAAAACCGAAGTGGAGTTGATATCTGAGGGCTGGAATCATCCGAAAGCTCCTTCACGCACATGAGTGTTGGTAGATGCCATCGCTGGGAACTCGGCTGAGACTGCTGGGGAGAACACATACATGCCGCACTTCCATGTGGCTTCCTGGGCTTCTTCTCAGTGCAGTTCCTGCTCTTAAGCAGCCGGAGAATAAAGAAATCCTGGAAGGAGCTGAGTTGCCTTTATAGCCAGCCTCTGATGTCACATAGCATTACTTCTGCTATAGTCATGGGCCCACAGATAAAGAGGATCACGGCCTTCAAAAGGAGAAATATCAAAGCTACATCATCAAAATAACATGTGGAAGAGATATATGATCTTGGCAATCTTTGGAGAATATAATAAAAACGTGAAGCTCCATCTACACTGTTGTATTGGAGCTGCCTTGCATTGGCTCATGAGAGTTTATTTTGTGCATCTCTTTCCAACTCTGTGTCCAGTGGCATCACATGGACATCTGGAAATCAAAGTATTGTCATTGTGTAAATCCAAAGAATAAAATGTCACTAATGCTTTTTCTTCTTTTCAATCACAGCTGGTCGGTAAATATTTACCAGCATGTAATTACCCATATGCTACTTTACCTTTGAGATATTTTCATTCCTTTTAAAAGTCACCTTCTACTCTCTTTGATTTTCTACAACATAAATACTAAGATACAAGCTACACTACTAACACATTTGTACATCTCCTTAGATAGTAAAATAATAGAACAACAGAAATAGAAAAATGTTATAGATAAATGAAAGACATATAATAATATCAAATGAATGGAGAACATTCTATAACTACTGAGTTCTTCATTTTTGCATCAGATCACATAGTGTTAACTGGTATTTATAAATTGCTTCTTCTACCACCCAACTCCTATTCACTTTGCCTCAGGCAAGCACTTCTGTTGGCCAGTCACCACAGTCACTTGCTTGCCAGCGTGACCTAAAGCTTCTTCCCAGAAGTGTCTAAGCAATAAATATATTTTTTCCGTTTTAAATATTTGATGTGATTTCCCATCAAAGCATATCCAAGTAAATAAGAGTAAAAATAGGTGTCCCACAAAATCTCCCCCTCACCCCATTTAGTGTTACGAATTAATCAGCCTAGCCAGTATAGTAACTCTCTTCTTTGTTCTTGTTTCCTGATCACTTTAAAATGGCCTGTGGCACTTCAAGCTGCGGAATATACATTCCTCTCAGGTGCTCATGGGACATATTCAAAAATAGACCACATATTGGGTCACAAGCAAAGTCTCCACAAATTCAAGAAGATTGAAATCATAAAAAGCTTCTTCGCAGACCACGATGGCATAATGTTAGAAATAAACTACAATAAAAACAACCCAAAATACTCAAACACTTGGAAGCTGAATAGCATGTTATTAAATATTGATTGGGTTACCGATGACATCAAAGAAGAAATTAAAAACATCCTGGACACTAATGACAATGAAAACACAACAATCCAAAACCTCTGGGACACAATGAAAGCAGTCCTGAGAGGAAAGTTTATAGCTCTACAGGCCTATCTCAAAAAAACAAGAAAAAATGGTAGTCAATCATCTAACTCTACAACTCAAAGAATTAGAAAGAGAGCAACGAAAACCCCAGAGTGAGCAGAAGGAAGCAGATAATAAAGATTAGAGCAGAAATCAATGAAATAGAGACCAAAAAAACAATACAGAAAATCAATGAAACCAAGAGCTGGTTCTTTGAAAGGATAAACAAGATTGACAAACCCCTAGCCAGGCTCACCAAGAAGCAAAGAGAGAGGTCCCAAATAAACCAAATCAGAAATGATAGAGGCGAAATAACAACAGACCCCACAGAAATACAAATGATTGTTAAACAATACTACGGGCAACTCTACTCCAACAAACTAGACAACCTGGAGGAAATGGACAAATTCCTAGAAAAATACAACATTCCAAAACTCAATCAGGAAGAATCTAAAAACCTCAATAGGCCAATAACTATGGAAGAAATTGAAGCAGTCATCAGAAAGCTTCCAGCAAACAAAAGCCCAGGGCCAGACGGCTTCACAGAGGAGTTCTACCAAACATTCAAGGAAGAACTAAAACCTACCCTCCTCAGACTACTACAAAAAATTCAAGAGGAAGGAACGCTTCCAAGCTCATTCTATGAAGCCAGCATCACCCTAATACCAAAACCAGGTAAAGACATCACAATGAAAGAGAATTACAGGCCAATATCCCTCATGAACATAGATGCCAAAATCCTCAACAAAATCTTAGCAAATCGGATCCAGCAGTACATCAGAAGGATCATACACCATGACCAAGTAGGATTTATCCCAGAGATGCAAGGATGGTACAACATCCGTAAATCAATAAATGTGATACATCACATAAACAAATTGAAAGAAAAAAACCACATGGTCATATCAATTGATGCAGAAAAAGCATTCGACAAAATCCAACACCCATTTTTGATAAAAACTCTCAGAAAGGTGGGAATAGAAGGATCATACCTCAACATAATAAAAGCCATATATGACAGGCCCACAGCCAACATCATACTCAATGGACAAAAACTAACACCATTTCCCCTAAGAACAGGAACAAGACAGGGATGCCCACTCTCACCACTCCTGTTCAACATAGTACTGGAAGTATTAGCCATTGCAATTAGGCAAGAAGAAGAAATAAAAGGCATCCAAATTGGAAAAGAGGAAGTAAAACTGTCCTTATTTGCAGATGACATGATATTATACATACAAAACCCTAGAGACTCCATCAAAAAGCTACTAGACTTAATACATGAATTTGGCAATGTAGCAGGATACAAAATTAACCCCAAGAAATCTGAGGCATTTCTATACACCAATAGTGAACTTTCAGAAAGGGAGATCAGAAAAACAATCCCATTTACCATCGCACCAAAAAAATTAAGATACCTAGGAATAAACTTAACTAAAGAGGTTAAAGACCTCTACTCAGAAAACTACAGGACGTTGAAAAAAGAGATAGAGGAAGACATAAACAGATGGAAGAACATACCATGTTCTTGGATTGGTAGAATCAACATCGTTAAAATGTCCATACTACCCAAAGCAATCTATACATTCAACGCACTTCCCATTAAAATACCAATGGCCTTCTTCAAAGATCTAGAACGAACTCTCCAAAAATTCATCTGGAATAAAAAAAGACCCCGAATAGCTGCAACGATCCTGAGAAAGAACAAAGTAGGTGGGATCTCAATGCCAGATATCAAGCTGTATTACAAAGCCACTGTTCTCAAAACTGCCTGGTACTGGCACAAGAACAGACATATAGATCAGTGGAATAGAATAGAGAGTCCAGAAATTAGCCCGAACCAATATGCTCAATTAATTTTTGACAAAGGAGGCATGAACATACAATGGAGCCAAGATAGTCTCTTCAATAAATGGTGTTGGGAAAATTGGACAGACATATGCAAGAAAATGAAACTAGACCACCAACTTACACCATACACAAGAATAAACTCAAAATGGATAAAGGACTTAAATGTACGACAGGAAACCATAAAAATTCTAGAAGAATACAAAGGCAACAAAATCTCAGACATATGCCCAAGCAATTTCTTCACTGATACAGCTCCTAGGGCAGTTGAAACTAAAGAGAAAATGAACAAATGGGACTACATCACAATAAAAAGCTTCTGCACAGCAAAAGAAACCATCAACAAAACAACAAGAAAACCCACCTCGTGGGAAAACATATTTGCCAACGTCATATCTGATAAGGGCCTAATCTCCAAAATTTATAGGGAACTCATACAACTTAACAAAAAGAAGATAAACAATCCAATCAAAAAATGGGCAAAGGATCTAAATAGACACCTTTCAAAAGAGGACATTCAGAAAGCCAAGAGACATATGAAAACATGCTCAAAGTCACTAATCATCCGAGAGATGCAAATCAAAACAACAATGAGGTACCATCTCACACCTGTCAGAATGGCCATCATCAACAAATCAACAAACGACAAGTGCTGGAGAGGATGTGGAGAAAAAGGAACACTTGTGCACTGCTGGTGGGAATGAAGACTGGTGCAGCCACTATGGAAGGCAGTATGGAGGTTCCTCAAAAAATTGGAAATGGAACTCCCATTTGACCCTGTGATCCCACTTCTAGGAATATATCCCAAGAAACCAGGAACACCAATCAGAAAGGATATATGCACCCAGATGTTCATAGCAGCACAATTCACCATAGCTAAGATCTGGAAACAGCCTAAGTGCCCATCAGTAGATGAATGGATTAGAAAACTGTGGTACATCTACACGATGGAATACTATGCTGCTGTTAAAAAGAAGGAACTCCTACCATTTGCAACATCATGGATGGAACTGGAGAGCATTATGCTAAGTGAAACAAGCCAGTCAATGAAGGAAAAATACCACATGATCTCACTCATTCATGGATAATAAAGACCATTACAAACTTTTGAACAATAATAGATACAGAGGCAGAGCTGCCTCAAACTGATTGTCAAACTGCAGTGGGAAGGCCAGAGAGAGTGGGGGGCAGGAGGGAGGGGAGTAAGAGATCAACCGAAGGACTTGTATGCATGCATATAAGCACAACTAATGGACATAAGACACTCGGGGGTAAGGGAGGGTAGGGGTTTGTCAAGGGCAGGGGGGAAAAAAGGACACTTATGTAATACCCTTTGTAATACTTTAAGCGAAAAAAAAATAAATAAATGAAAAAGTGAACAAAAAAAATAAAATAAAATAAAATAAAATGGCCTGTGGCACTTCAAAGCAAGGTTTTTATACCCGCAGAGCCCACCAGTGCAGGTAAGGGAAGACAATTTATTAGTAGATCACAAAAGTTAGTAAAGAGAGGAGCTGCTCACATATTCTCCCTTTGAAGGCAGACACATGAATCCTGGAATTGGGGGAACAGCAACTTACATTGTTCACTGCTTCTAAGCTAATGCCACAAGCTGGTAGATATTGAGAGTGCCACGTACTGTACTTACAATTCAGTAGCTATTCTCAATGCATGCTGTTCTGTCAGCTATAAGCCATGCTGTTCTAGAGTGATGAGAAATAAGACCAGTGAATTCCAAAAGCAGGAGCTGATTGTTGCAGTTCACACATTGTAAAGGGATTCCCTAGTTAGAAACGATATCCTGTTGTATAATACAAAAGTGAGTAAGGCATTCTATAAATCATGGAAGGTGGTTTTGGCAAAATATTTAGGTAGTAAAAAAAAAAAATCACACCTAGATTTCTTTTCATTGAGGACCAAGTACTATGTCTTCCATTTGGAAATGTAAACTATCAAATCTGTGGCTGGTCTCCCTGGGGAAGAGTGTCATATTAAGACTCAGTTCAGATCTTTGTTTCAGGCAGGTTTCACACTTAGCAAATGGGTCTAGTCAGATAGCTTCTAGTGCAAGCATGTCAAACTCGCGGTCCTTGGGCCATATGCCTCATTTATTTGGCTCTTATTAGCTTTTGAGTTTGACATGCTTGTTGTAGTGAATTCAAGCTCATATTGTTGAGCCCACACATTAGCTCCATCTCTATCATCATGACATAGTGCAGATCAGCCCACTGGTTTAACACACAGATTTGCACAAAGAGGCTGATATCCACAGAACAGATCATCTTTGCCACTTGATGATAATCTACTTTCCTTGGGTTACTCTCTCTTGAGCATTCACATAAGACTCATAGATCTTTTTTTCAGAACTCTCTTATCAATTTGCCAATT
Organism: Myotis yumanensis; assembly: GCF_028538775.1. Classification (NCBI taxonomy): domain Eukaryota; kingdom Metazoa; phylum Chordata; class Mammalia; order Chiroptera; family Vespertilionidae; genus Myotis; species Myotis yumanensis. Next base: position 204,002,275 of record NW_027223753.1, on the reverse strand, counting down.
GCTTAACTTCCAAATCACTACACTTTATTGTTTTTAAAGTGTTACATATGTCCCCCCCTTTCCCCCATTAACGTCTTCTAGTCTGCCCCTACCCTTATCCCAGGCCTTCACCACCCTGTTGTCAGTGTTCATGGGTTATGCGTACCAGTATATGCATATAAGTTCTTTGGTTGATCTCTTTTCACCCACCTATTCTCCCCTGCCTTCCCTTTGATATATACTATTAGGCAATGATTGTGAGTGAGTGTAGATCTATACCTGTCTCTATTTCTTTCAAATAAAAAATAAATACAAAGATCACTGTTAGAACTTCTGTTTATTAGAATGGAATGATTTCATCTTACCACTACCCAGTGTGTGTGTGTGTGTGTGTGTGTGTGTGTGTGTGTGTGTGGGTGTGTGTGTGTGTAGGGTTCCTATTGCCAGGGAATATGTTGGTTTTGTTTAACATCAAAACCATATTTGGAACAGCATACGCAATTGGAGCCACTGTCTATTTTACTTTATAAAAATGCACTCAAAGGTCTCTCTGAATTCTCCAGAGGCCAAATAAGTGTGTTTAATGGGGATGTGGGATGTCTCAGTAACCAGCAACCTTCCATTTTCCATGTTCTTGATGGTGGAAATTGATAGAGGCAATAATCTCTCTAAATCCTCAAGGAATGTGTTATTGCTTTTAGTATACTATTTCAATCAGTAGAAATTGTTCTAATGGCTTCCACTTCGCCTTGCTGCTGTAAAAGGCCTCACTTCATGCTTCAGGGAATTGGTGAGGAGATTCTGACTACTGTTGCATACATTTGTTAAAGCTATACATTCTGAAATCGGGGAATTAAACACGGGGTGGGTTTTAGGAATCACTGTATCCATCACGACTCAAAACTCCGTTAATCACCTCAATTCCATATGCCCAAATTGTTCCTGGGCGTACATGAATCTCCATCCATTCAGTATCAGTGGGCAGTATTCCCATCAAATTCTAGTTATACTCCCTTCCCCATTACACAGTAAATGGCCAAAGACCGCTTTGGGAAAAGCTAGGAGACATATATGTATTACAATTAAGAGAAGGGGAAGGCAGTGTAGGGTTCTCCCTAGGGGTACTTAGCTTTCTCTTCATTCAGAGTGTTTTTAGGGGAATAGGATAACTCTTTAGTCATGGAACTGGAGTGGGATGCTCTTTTGATTATTCAAATCCAACTGCTGTTTAGCAGTCCCAGAAAATTTTCACTCCATCAATCAAGGATCTTTTAGTAATTGTTGTGACTGCTGCTATTGTTGTTGAGTATGTTGGTGATTATCATTATTTCAGCTCTAGGTTCCCCATGATATATTAGGCAAGGCCAAAAAAAAAAAATCTCTGCAGGAAAAACCATATCTTGAGCTGTGATCTGCTTCCCATTACAGTAGTCACATCCATCTTGACTTTGGCAGCTTAGTGTTCACTCTTTTCTCCTGCCTCCTTGGGATCCCATTACCTCCATTTGGAATCCCTACTTCAGTAAAATGCTTCCTGCTGTCACTACTGGCATGCAAATACCCCAAAGCACATCAGGGATTTTGGGACCAAATATAATCAAGAGATTCAACTTCCCACACTATAGAAATAAATGTTGGGCTAGCTGCTAGGAGGGGAATTATATCAGGGATCCTAAATGAGTGAGACCTTCTAGCCTCCTTCCTTATATGGTTAGTTATCTTTCAGAATATTTTCTCAAGGCAATTTTACATTTATCCACTAAAATATCATTTCCCATGGCAAAGAAAGAAAAGGGGGATCGAAAATTGAAGTCACTTAAAATGAATTTGACTAGTTTGGGATACTTTTTAATTTCTTCCATAAAAGACAGCAAAATTGCACAGTGTTAAGACTAAAAATTTTATAAAAGCAACCATGTTTATGTTTTTCATGATAAGTTTAGATTATCTTGGAAGATCCTCTTTGTTCTGTTGCTAGTAGCAAGTTTTTGTAGCAATCGCTACAGGATCTAACTGATTCTCAGGGAGAAGTGAGGAAAAGCATTCACCCTGACTTTGATCTGTTTCCCATCAGACTCAGCTGCAGGAAATGTCAAACCTAAAATTGTTTCAGGTTTGCATCATGCTTCAGGGAAGGACCTGTTTTCTTCCGCACTGTATAATTCACTTTATAATACCAGGAAACGTAGGTTTCAGGAGACTAATCTGTTTGAGAGGGGAGAAAAACAACATATTCCTTTGGCCTTTCTCTCTTTTTCTCTTTCTGGATTTATTTATTTTTTACTTGTTTATTTACTACAAAGTAATTCCAACATCAGATTTCAAATGATATTCGACTTGGCAAAGCCAATTGAATAAACTCCCTAGTCTCATTTCTGATTAAATCTCAGATACTATTAAAGCTGAGTTTAAGTTTCCCTTAGCAAGTTTGGTGCCATTTCCTTGACTATAGCAGCTGAATTTTCCTTCTATTTCATTAATACAACCATAGCCTTTAAAATCTTAAGACACAATGTTTCCAATGTTTCTACTCATCACAGTTCAGTCTTATAGCTATTGTTGCAAAGAATCTCATCCAAATAATCCATACTAAATTTAGATGATTTTTTCCAATAGCATCAAAAAGTTATGGCTATATTGAGATCAAATGAGGGAACAGAATATTTTTCTCTCTTTTATATGTGTTTTCTTATTTGGAACATAGAGCCATATATGGTCACGTTATCTTGAAGAGAATTCCTGCAGGAGCATATAAGCACTTCCCAGGCAATGGAGTCTTGTAAAACAACTAGAGGCCCGATGCACAAAATTCGTGCAAAAGTAGGCCTTCCTTCCCCCGGCTGCCGGCACTGGCTTTCCTCTGGCACCTGGGACCCAGCTTCCCTCTGGCCACAGGCAGGCACTTGGGACCCAGCTTCCCTAGAAGCCCTGGCTTCGTCCAGAAGATCATCCTGAAGGACATCTGGAAGGATGTCTGGTCTAATTATCATATTACGTTTTTATTATTATAGATAAATTGTCAGATTTTGAAATATAACTTAATCCATTATATCGTGCTTTTCAATCACATATGAATGAATATTCAAGAATTTCTTCTATAAATTAATGTATGTCTTATTTACTTATTGCCAATTGCTGAGTCATACTAAATATGTTCTTATAAATACCCTGATAAATCCCATCTGACATGCTTATGTATAGAAATCATATGCAAACAAATGAGATAGTGATTTGATTAATTTGGAATTTTCAAACAAATATAATCGCCTAGCTTAATTGAATGGCTTAGATAATTTTAATAATTTTAATTGGTTTCTTTATTCAATTACCAGTATATCTGGGGGAAAAAAAGAGGGAGTTGTTATTTTCTGGGTTTATACTTTTCATATTCTAGTCCATTCTGCTCATTTAATGACTTTCATTGTCTTCCTCACAAAACATCAGACCGGCTTAATATGGCAAAGCTAATTTATGTCACAGACAGAATAAAAACATATAAACACCTAGCATTCTAGCCACAGTTTTCCTACTGTACAGTATTAATATTAAAGCTTATTTGTAGACCATAATTCACTGATTTTGAGTAACATATTACTGAGGAAGAAAAGAAAAAAATTATGACAAGACATTATTTTATTGAAGTTAAAAATAAAATGATACTAAAATATTATCAGACACTGTCCCAGTATTTCAAATATAGAAATTTAAAAGTAGCCAAACATTAGATGGGAAGAACAGAAAAGAACAAATACATATGCGCTCAAGTTCAAACTCAACCCCTCTTTTTAAGAGAAGAACCAGTGTTTCCTGGATGACATTTGGGTAAGTTTATTTGCAAGAACTTCTGTGCATATGCATTTTAATATATATTCCAAAGTATTCCAAGATTGCCAGTCTTTTTAAGTGATGTTTACTTTGAATCTAGAAATTATTTTTAAATTTAATTAATTTAGGTTGATGCATTATTCATTCAAAAGATTGCACTAACTCAGAAATGTAAAAAGGACGTAATGAGGCAAGGATGAATTGAACAGATCTTAATAGTCTTGGCCCACATTTTCATTTTTTTCTGGAAAGAATTATGCCATCAGACAGGGACTCCTTTACAGACTTTAAAAGACAATCATACTAGTATTATCCATTTCTAGAGTTTTTATTTACTTTTTGGGAGAAAAAAATCAAAGCAATTGTCTGCTAAATAATGCATGTTGGTCATTAACAGAAAGCAAAACAATGTAATGTGCTACTGCGCAAAATCATATTACTAATAAATGACATGTAGAAACATAGTTTTTTGACAGCAAACATACATAGAGTAAATGTATATTTTTCATTAATTATCTATAATGTTAACTTAATAGATATTCTTTAAATTGAAACTATAGGTTAGTAACTGGCCCTTATTTTATTAAAATAATTGTATTTTTTATCTTCATGACATACTTTTTTTTTAAAGAATAAACAATAGCCTTTTAAAAAAAATATATTTTATTGATTTTTTACAGAGAGGAAGGGAGAAGGAGAGGGATAGAGAGTTAGAAACATCGATGAGAGAGAAACATTGATTCAGCTGCCTCCCGCACACCCCCTACTTGGGATGTGCCCGCAACCAAGGTACATGCCCTTGACCGGAATCGAACCTGGGACCCTTCAGTCCGCGGGCCGACGCTCTATCCACTAAGCCAAACCGGCCAGGGCGTGACATACTGTTTTAACTATGAAATAAGTGTTTTAAAGTAAAACTAGATTATCATATAATGAACACTAAGACACAGATCAATGTAGTCTCAGTCCAGAATCCATGCACTTGACCTTGTACCTAAGTTTGTCAGCCATGTAGGGAAAAATCAGAAATGAATGAAATATTTGATGAATGAGTCAAAATATTAGTTTTAAAGCATTTGATAAGTATTCATATAAATTAATCCAACAAGTATACTAATTAAATACTGAAGGTTCAGTATTAAGGTCAGGTATTAAAGACATAAGTTAGAAAATAAAATAAATTATAGATGAAAGATAATAATGCAAGAGAAATTAAAGTTAATCATGCAAGAGAAATTCTAATGCTACTAAATTAATGTGAGAGGAAGCTATTTCAGGTGCTCTGCCTCTGTTTTATTTTCACTTTCATATATTTCCATAACAGTAAGTTAATCTAATAGAGATAAAATATTTTTGTTTTAATGTTAGCAGAAAGATTGCAATAAAAGAGCAAAATGATATTGTGAAATCAGGTTAAAGGAGTAACACTGGTACCTAAAATCTCAAAGATTAACCAAACCTACCCTTTCTGCTTCAATCTTCAATCTCCCATGAATCTATAAAGAAAAGAAGCTAGAAAGACTCAGAAAACAAACATCATTGCTCTAAGAATCTTGTTGCTCTCATTTAGTCCAACTTTTGAGAAGTCATGTGATCACTAGTGATGTTGGTAGTATCATTATCTTGTGTAGTTAGTGATAACAAAGGTCCTAGCTCTGTTGTGTGATCTACCTTCCCTATCCTGAGTTAATCCACCAAAACTGAAAAAGAATTAAGTAAGATGCAGTGAAAATACTACAGCTAAATTCCTCTATTAGGAAACAAAATTGGAGAAATCACCTTTCCCAGAACTCTCTAGAACAGAAAATACTGAGTTGAACACTTTAATAGAAAATAAACAACTTTAACCATCAATCATTTCATCAAAAGAAATGTATCTGAACTGGGCAAAATTAAGATTTCTTTAGATGACTGATAAATATAAAAAATGTAAAGGTTTTCCAGTAATAATAAGACTTGCTCTGAGAATGTATTCATTAGTTAATTTTTTTTCTTAAAAAACTACACAAATATTATATTCACTTTAATTATGGTGTATTATTTTATTGTTATTTATTTATGACTTATAATAAAAACAATCATTATAGAAATCAATTTTTCTGAAATCATATTGTATCAACATTGTTGTTGATTATACAAGCTATGTTATTTACCATTTGAAATTACAATCACAATCACCTATGAATGAATATATTATTGAAATTATCCTTACTCATCCTTTCAAATTCACTATCCAAAAACCTCATGAATAGATAACTCATGTATTTATCACAAATAACATCAGATATTATTATGATTCCAATATAGAACTTTTAGATAGTCATATCTGGGAATAGTTGGGCTCTATTTAAATTATAAGAGCAAATTATGGAAATTTTAAATCAGTATCTATAAACAATAATTAAGAATAATTTTAGAGAAATTGAAACACAAAATTATTTTTGCTTTGAACTGCTAAGAATAAAAGCAATAATGAATCTATTCTAAAATACATGAAATATAATAAGTTTGGAATTTATTTTATTGAAATTTAAACAAATATTTACTTATTACTATTTTAATAAAAAGCCACTTATTGTCTTTTATTCAGAGAAATTACACATTAGCTTTTGATTTATTTTGTTTTACTCATAAGTATCATGACTTTAATGACCCTAAGTATGGTGAGACAATATTTTATTTATAAATATTAAGGATTATTGAAAAAGAACAGAGAGCTACATCACCTTTTCTCAAGCAAATTGAAAATGTCTTCCCTCATGATTATACAGTATATCATTTTCCTCTATTTATAGGAACCAAACACCAAAATACATGAGAGAGAGAATAAGGTATATTATTTTATGTAAAATAACATTCACCTGTCTGTACAATAAGATTTGGAAGATTATGGAACAGTGATAATAGAAAGGTACTATTATTTACTTACCTAAATCCACAGTATGGTATTTTTCTTAATAAAAGCTGTAACATTCTTTTCAATGTACTTTATTATGACTATTATTATTATCACAAGAAATCTGTTATTTTGCAACTCTAATAACATATATGGTGGGCACACGATATTACTTTCAGCAACTTGAAAATGCTTTTAGCACAGTTATCCATGTAAAACTCCTAATGGCCCATAAATGGTGGCTAATAAATTATACTTGGACCCAAGAAAATTATACCTTGACTCTTTAAAATGTGGTTATTATGATTTCCAGTAGTTAAAATTATAATAGAGAATTGTTTATACTAACTGACATAGAAATACTGTTGTTATACAATGTCTTTCTTTTTTTATTGAAGCATATATGTTCAATAGAATTTAAAGGAACTATCTAATAAAACAAGTAATATCTGTTTCTCTTTTTAGATCTAAAAACTTGTTCTACCTGTAATTGCCCAAATTCTGCCTATTTTATAAGGTATCTTACAAATGTAACTACTCAACACAGTTTACAACTTTATATTTACATGAAAAATAAATTATATTTATTTTGAAGACTCCATGGAATCCAGGTCCTTGGAACTAGGTAATATTAGTTAGAAATTATCATTCATTAAAGGTTACAGAAAGACGTACTATCTTTAGCAAAGGGGTTATTTCAAAGTATCAGGAACATTGGGGATAGTAAAAGTCCAGTGCCAGTATTTCATTTTAGATATTGGGTTACCCTAAATTCCCCTTGTAAACACAGCCAAAAGTTTTCACAAAGTCCTAAGATTTTAATGTTTCTTATTCTTTCCTTAATTAACACTCTTGGTTACTGTGCAGTAAAGCAAATAACAAGCTATACCAATATAAAAGAGGCATAAAATAGAAACAAAAAATCATGTCCTAACTTTCTGCATTTAACGCTGAACCTTAAAGATTAGCAACAATTTTTATTTTTATTTTTTGTTAATCCTCACCTAAGGATTTTTTTCCCATTGATTTTTAGAGAGAAAGTGGAAGGGAGAGGGAGAAGCAGAGAGAGAGAAACTTCGATGTGGGAGAGACACATTGATTGGTTGCTTCCTGCATGTCCCCTAACCAGGTACATGCAACCTAGGTGCATGCCCTTGACTGGAATCAAACCTGGGACCCTTCAGTCTGTGAGCCAATGCTCTATCCACTGAGTCAAACTGGCTAGGGCAGCAACAAACAGTTTTATTAATTCACTAGAGGCCCGGTGCATGACATTCGTGCACTCGTTGGGGTGGGTCCCTCAACCTGGGCCTGTGCCTTCTCGCAGTCCAGGAGCCCTTGGGGGATGTCTGACTGATGACTTAGGCCTGCTTCCCACAAGAAGATATGAACTATAGAATCTAATGTGTGACAATGCTAAATATGTACATGAATTAATGTCTTTTGTATTGAATTTATTGGGGTGATATTGGTTAATAAAAGTATCCAGGTTTCAAGTGTACAAATCTATAATAAATCATCTGTATAGTGTATTGTGCACTCACCACCCAAAGTCAAGTCTCCTTCCATCACCATTTATCCCTTCCTTTACCCTCTTCTGTCTCCCCCACCTCCCTTTACCTCTGGAAAGTTCTTAAAATATTGATAATCAAGATGTATATTTAGAAGAATTTAAATAAGATTAGATATTCAATGTTATATTCCCAGCACAGATAATAATGAGTACCAATATTTATAGGGAACCTATTATGGATTAGGAAATTTTCTAAAGTTTCTAAACTTTTTACAGATACATGATTTCCCCCTTTCTACCAACAAGTCAATTCAGTTTATATGAGTAAAATCAATTACCCAATATCACTCAGTTAAGAAATGTGGAAATCTTGATTTCAATATGCTCCTTTTATTATTCAACTGACTTTTATCAAATTACAAATCCTGGTCCTATATTAGTCATTTGGCCAAATTCCAATTTTTCTCAGGATAAAAAAAGAGCTGGAAAGAGTGTTGCTCCTACACACACACACACACACACACACGTCTATACAAGTTGCAAGTGTATGAACTTTCTCGATCATATTAGGCAAAGTGAGGGTGCAGAACAAAAAAACTTTTTATTTATTTATTTATTTATTTATTTATTTATTTTTACTTACTACATAGTAGAGGACAAGTAAATTACAGAGTGACAGAAGACATAAGTGTTGGTTTACATGGGGTGGCTGGGGAGAGGTCAATGGGAAAAAATGAGACAATGTAATACGATATGTAATACTTTAAACAATAAAGAATTTTTTAAAAAATAAAGAAATTGGGGAAAACAAATTAGGGACACACCCACACATACACACATGCAAGTGGAGCAGGACTCTGTGGTGGGCTCAGCACTATGGATAGTGGAGGTACAGGAGCACTGAGAAAGCCTTACCAGCAAGACACAGGAGCCTAGTTCCTGCCCAGCATGGAAGTTCAACCAGAGCAACCAAATCCCTTTTGTATGGCTCCCCTCACTGGCAGAGTAACTGGAATCCAATAACTAGTAACAGCAAAATACTTTAGGGAGAGGAAAGGAAATGGGTCTAAGTGAGATCTACTCTGAGGGTGATGCAACATTGAATATCACCCCCTGGAACACCCATAATTGATATGTTAAAGACTCTGGTAGGAAAAGATGGAGGAACTGTGAGGTAAGATGGGCAATTTCATCAGAGAGATGGAAAATAAAGTGTCAGAGGGAGTCAATTATAAATGCTGGGAAAGAAAACTATCGTAACCGAGATGAAGAATGTCCCTGATGGCCTCATTAGGAAATCCATCACAGCCCAGGAAATACATTGGTTAACTAGAGATAAAACAGCAGAGATTAATCAAACTAAAACAGGAGAAGTAAGAAGAAAAAAAAGCACTGAAGTGCTGTCGGGCACTATCATATGTTCTAACATATGTATAAATGGAATTTCATCAAGAGAAGTGAACAAGAAGTACCATTGAGAGAAATAATGGACAAGGCTCCTTCAAAATGAATGATTCTTAATCACACATTTAAGAAACTCAGAGAATACCAAGTAGAAAAAACAACTGAACAAATCACAACAATTCATTTAAAAAAATAGCACCTAGGCATATCTTATTCATGCTGAGAGGTGGTGGTGGGGCGATCATATAAAGAGCAGCTTGAAGACAAAGAAAAAGGTATCTTTCATACCAAGGAAGTAAAATAGTATTCACAGATTTCTCATCAAATTGCATGCAGATTAGAAAACAGTAAAAATACAACTTTAAAGTGCTGAAAGATAAAATAGAAAATTGTATTTTCTTATTTTTCATTTCTGCCAAGAAAATTGGCTAAAGCACAAATCAGAGCAATGTATTATATACAGGGTGGTGCCAAAACAGGTTTACAGTTGTTTGTATGGAAAACAGTACAATAATTAATAAATACTACAAGAATAAACTCCGTGTTTTGTGCACTCACAACTGTAAATCTACTTTTGCCCCACTCTGAATTTATAGTTTACGTAAAAATAATGTGGCAAAAACAGAACAAATACTGGGAGAGAGCAATTGATAATAGGCTGTTGTAATGCCCTTATGTTACATGCAATGTGGTAAAATGCCATTTGAAGGTAGACTCTTATTACTTAGTTATGTATTGTAACTTTAAGATATCACTAAAATTATTTCACTGGAGGCCTAAATACTAAATGGGGTATGAAAAAATGTTATGCATACAATAATTTAAAATTGTATTTTAAAGCCTTAAAACAGCTCATGCATGAAGAGTAGTTTTAAATAGGCACTACTTCATGGAATTTTTCAAGGAAAATCAAATCACTAATTGCAAAAGAAAGAAAGGTTATCTACCCCTAGAGTATGAACGGCTGAAATAAAAAGGCATTTGGATCTGCCCCATATTTTAATAAATCCTTGTCTATAAAGAGTGACACCTTTTAATTCTTATGTGAAAAGTGGAAAAATGAGGTTAGCACAAATTCCACTGAATGATGTTGGTAAAATTTCCACACTATTGTTAATTCCGTGTATCCACAGAGTGTAAGAGAAGCTAGTGAGGTGAGCAGGGATTAAATATTCTGATATATCTGTGGAAACATGTAGAAGTGCTTTAGCTTCATGTTATTTCTTGATGCTATTTAGGCCAGCCAGTTACCAGAAATTATTTTCAGCTTTGTAGTCCTTGTTGTTCCATGAAATCATACCTACAACAGCACATATGGGCAAAGTTATTATTAGTTACAAATATGAGTTCTAGTGACACCCCAAATTGCACTCCCCAGTTCTTTTCAAGACTTTTGTCTTTAGCTTTCTTGTATGCTATTTCTTTGCTCCTTACTGTCCCTTTTACTCTCGTTTTCTTTTTCTCCCATATATACAACAACCATACACACACACACACACACACACACACACACACACACACACACACACCTTGCTTTTAATGCAATGTGCCAGGTAATTAGGTTTGTCTTATTCATTAAATTATGTTATATTAAACAAGGAGTGATTCTGTAAGCCATGATATACAACATAAAAGAGTCTACAAAAACTGGACGTTTTTGGAAAGAACATGTTTTCATATGTCTACCCTTTGGCATTTCAATAAATAAATTAATGTTTGGATGGAAGTAAGCATGTGTCCATTACCCTTCTACATAAAAATATGTACACATTTGCACCGCAAACCACAGTGCCGTTATACAAAGGAGCTCTTTGTCATTTTAAAACTATCCCTTTTAATGTTCATTGTAATGAGAAGAATTCTACCGTGCAGCTTTAATCTTTAATACTGTGGTCACTGTATCAACAGCTATCAGCAGGAACTACCTCTGTTTATCTCTACGATGCTTCTTTCCTTAAAATGGGGATCTACAAACTATAGACTATGGCTGGCTGCCTGTTTTTATAAAGAAAGTTTAATTGGAACACAATTTTTATGCACATATTGTTTGTCTGATCTAAGATCTAGAAGATTTGATTAATTGAAACATATGCCCTATTTCCCTCCTGACTAAAATATTCACCATGTGACCCTTTAGGAAAAAGTTGCTGACCAACAAATAGAACCAGAGGCATGGATACATGGAACACACTGATAACTGTCAGAGTGGATGGGGGGTGGGGGGGGGGGTGAATAAAAGAAGGTGAAAGGATTAGCCAAAGAATATATATGTAGACAACAGTGTAATGATGGCCAAAGGGAAGGGGGAACTGGGGCTGGGTAGAGATGGGCAAAGGGTTGGAAAATGGGGACACCTCTAATAGTACCAACCATGAAAATAAAGTTTAAAAATCCTATATAATAAAAGCCTAATATGCTAAGTGTCCAACTGTTCGACCAGTCATTATGACATGCACTGATCACCAGGGGGCAGATGCTCCAACCAGTAGGTTAGCCTGCTGCTGGGGTCGGCCGATCAGGACTGGGTGAGATGGGCAGGACATACCCTGGAGCCCTCCCGCAGTCTCTCCCCGGCCCCAATCATGCACCGGTGAAGTCCCTCAGCCTGGCTTGTGGGGATAGGACCAAAACTGGCTCTCTGACATCCCCCGAGGGGTCTTGGATTGCGTGAGGGCACAGGCCAGGCCAAGGGACCCCACTGGTGCACAAATCTGTGCACCAGGCCTCTAGTTAGAATAATGGGGGGAAAAATGACATCAACCTGTTCTTTCGAGGCTAATTTTCCTTTTTTACCTTGTGAATGTTAATAGTCAGATATATGTGTTTAACATATATTACCATGTCCTTTTTATCTCCCACTGGAGTGTCTGAGCAATGGAGCACTATGGTTTGAAAAGCAGCCTCAGCCCTAGCTGGTTTGGCACAGTAGATGGAATGTTGGCCTGCGGACCAAAGGGCCATGGGTTTGATTCCATTCGACGGCACATGCTTTCTTTGTAAAATTACATATACATTTCACAATCATTCATATTTCATCTCTTTAAAATATGCATGTTTCTCATCATGCTTAAATGGTGAGGAAGGTCCTAGATGTAAAGAAGGAAAGATGAATACGATACATCATTCTGTCCTTCATAGCACAAAGCCTAATTTTTCCATCAAACATTTCTAAATGTTTTTATTCATTTTGAACCTCAGTGTCTTAAACAGTTTTTATTACTTTTTCTCAATAAATACATTTTCTTCTTTTTAAATTTATAATTAATTTATTTTTTATTTCAATCTTAGCTTCTAATTTATTATTCTTATCATCACTAATGGAGAATCTCTTGAGATTTACTATGTCAAGCAGTAAGAAAAAGAAATGGTGGTCTGCATCCATTCACCTCAGTAATAATGCCCTATCATGATCTAGTAGAGAATCTACAAGGAAGTTAGTTTAGTTGAATTGTTTTTAAGTCAATAGTGCTGAGTCACAGAGCATATCTACTAAAAAAGTGACAGAGAAAATTTCAAATTATTTTTTAAACATGTATAAAGAATCAACATATGTTTTTCTGGCCAAATCAGAGATAATGAAAATTTATATTTTTGAGCTATGGAGTCATGCAACATTTTATCTGTTTATTTTCAATTCTAATGCTTTCAACAATAGTGTTCTTCATATGTATGTACTTTTAAATTTTGCATTAAAGTGAAAAAAGGATTTATTACTACAGAAGAAGTCAATATTTTTTTCAATCATAGAATATGTAGCCATATTTCTAAGATATATTATGGCTTTTTTTAAAACATATAGATCATCATTTTTGTCACAAAGAAAAGCCAACTTGGTCAACAATTCTATCTCATTTCATGTTTATTTGGTCCTGGAAAAAAAAGGAAATACTTCCATACAACTAAATATAGTTTAAAATGACTTTTCTAATTTCCTTTGGAATGTGAAGAAAAATAATCTTCATCAACAAAGACTGTCCTAGCAAGTAGAAATATTGCTTACTTGGTAAAATTCTATAAAATATTGCAACCTTCCTACTGTGGGCATCAATATTTAATTTTTCTCATATGTTTTTGTTATGAGTAAGTGTCCAAGAAACATAATACATTAAGATACAGAACTTTAGAGACTTAAATAGCAAAAGATACAGAACTTTTGCTTTCATTTCCAAATACATTGTTACCAGTTTTGCTTTGCAATTTGTCTCATCAATTGCAAAGGTAGGTAACTAAAGACAAAATTTTAATTCATATACACTTAAACAAGAGAAGATCATATTAAACAGTTTCACATTTGTCACAAATATTAAACACTTTTTATCATAAATACTTTTGGAACACTGGATAAAAATGAAATTGACATACAGATAAATGGATTATTTCTAGCTATATAAGACCTATTTAATATGTTTATTAATCTCTAATTAATACATATTAGCAGATTTAAAATATCACCATATTTAAAGATAGATAAATGAAATACAAAAATTCATGTGGCATACAAAGATTTAGCAATACCTCTAGCAACTAAAGATGTACAGAATATACCATACTGGTTTTTCTGACTGTTTAAATTAGCTAATCACTAGAAACCACAAGCTGGTCATTAAAAAACAAAAAACCCTAGCTGATTTTGCTCAGTGGATAGAGCTTCGGCCTGTGGACGAAAGGGTCCCAGGTTCCAACCTCTATTGCAGGCTCCTCTCTGGCCCCAGCCCTGGTTGGGGTGCATGCAGGAGGCAAACATTCAATGTGTTTCTCTCACATCGATATGATGTTTCTCTCAATCTTTCCATCTCTTTTCCACTCTCTCTAAAATCAATGGAAAAATATCCTCTAGTGATTAAAAAAACAAAACAAAAAAACCCCCCAAAAAACAAAAAAAAACCACCACATGCTAGTCAACAAAAACCATTTTGCATAGAATACGTCAGTCTTGATCGCTGATGTTGTTTGCTTGTGATTTTCTCATTTCTTTTAGGATTTTAAAACACAATTATTTATGAAGCAGTTATACTTATTTAAGCATTACTTCAGAACAATAAAGTAGTGCTAGAGATTAAATGAGTTGATAGAGATAGAAAGAAGTAAAATGCTTTTTTTTCCCTTTCTTACTCTGTTTTAGATTAGTTGAGAAAATTTTATTTCTTGTGTTCTTCTACCTTAGGTCTTTATTTATACTGTTTATTTTATAGTGTTTGTGGTTATCAGAAAAATATATGTAATCTTGACTCATTGAAATCAACAGTAAATTAGTTATTTGCCACTTACAAAACAATATAAAAATCTTATAACCATGCAACTGGTTTATCCTTTGTGCAATAAAATATAACACGCTATAACTTTTGCTGTCTAGTCCATATTGTTTTATTTTAAGCAGCTATTTCTTTCTTCCACCAATTTTTATATCTTATTCGAGTTTCAGATTCCATGTGAGATCATTTATTTCAGACTGAAGAATATAATTTAGTACTTCTTATAAAATGAGGGATGAGTGGGGGATGGGGGGTAATGTGGGGATAAGAACACATATGTAATAACTTAATCAATAAAGAAATTTTTAAAAAAAAACAATAGAAACAAAAAAAATGCTGATAGGTAATGAGTTCATTTTTTGAATGTCCAAAAATAACTTTATTTTCTTTTTAGTTTTAAAGAATATTTTCACTGGTTTTAGAATTTTGGATTGACATTTTATTTTTAATTTTAGCACTTTAACTGTCATCCTATTGTCTCTGGTTTGCATAATTTCTCTTTCGGAATTCTCAGTCTTGTAGTTACTCTTAAATACATGTGCCTTTTGTATCTGGCTATATTGGAGGTTTTGTTTCTTTGTAATTTGTGGTTTTTTGAATTAGTTTTTCTATGATGTACCTAGATGTAATTTTATCCTGCATCCCTTTCTTAAATATCTAGCTTGATATTTTTCATCAATGTTAGAAAATTCTTTGTCATCATCTCTTAAAATATTGTTTCCATTTCACTCTTTATCCTATGCATTAGGAGCTAAAATTGCCATTTGTCATGGACTTCTGCTTGTGTGTGCCATGTGGCTCTTACACTCTGTTTTGTTTGATATAGATAGAGAAGTATAGATATCCTCTGTATTTCAGGTTGTTTTCAATTGATATCTTCCTTCTACTAATCATATCTTCCTTTATGTCTAGTCTACTGTTAACTCATTAATATTTTTTGGTTATAATTCCATGAATTGTGACAAATTGTAACCACTATCGCAAACAGGATATAGAATATTTCTATCACCCCCAAAAAGTCCCATTGTGACCTTTGGTAGAGCACCCATTCCCCTAGTCTTTAGAATCCACCTACCTACCTGCTCTTCCTACCTATAATAGGTTGTTATTACAATGGAACCTTACTGTTCACATCTTTACTAGTCTGAATTTTTTTACTTAGAATTATTCCTTAGGATATCATCCATGTTCTTGCCCTTGTTGAGATTATTGTAGAATATTAAGATGAGGTCATAGAAAATAGACACTGATAGCTATATCCATGTTGTCATAAGTCTTCACACAGAAGTGGTTGTGAAAGTGGCTGATATCTTATTTTATAACTTGTATAAGTATTTAGAAATTATTCTATTTAAAATTTATTTTGTGTTTAAAACAAAAAAAAATCATTTAGGTGCTAGAAAAATGCCTTTCTATCATTATTTCCCAACTTTCCTCAAATGCAGAAGGAGTTGGAAATTGTCCTAGGTTTAATGCACGTGTGGTCCAGCTATTGCCTTTTAAATAAGCAATTCCTAAATAAAGTCTAGGAAACAATTTGTATTTCAGTAGAGACCTCATTAAAGATCATGAGCTTTTAACTGAGTTGGATATCTATCCCCCTTCTGTGAAGTTTCTGCTTCCTGAGTCTGCCAGATATGTGGGAAAGTTATATACAGCCATGATCATTACACACCTATTCAGATACAACAGCCTTAGATACAAATAAACAGACAAATAAAAAAGATAAATAATCTAATATGAAGAATACACTTTACTGTGCAATGAAGACAAACATCTGTGCTTTAGATGAATACTAAGCATAGAACAGAATTTGAGCTAGTGTGGTGCCAATTCTGTAGACGTAGCAGTTGTAGATCTAAGAGGAGATTTCCACCAATAGAGGTAATGGATGGAGAGAAGGACAAAGAGGAAATCACATTTGTTTGTTCAGAAAACACAGCTGGGGGAAAAAAATCACATACAACATGAAAAGAAGTAAGACATGTGACTTAGGAAATACAACTGCAGAGAAAAGCAGGACATGAATAACAAGTCAAGGCACCCACTGGTAAAAAAGATCTATCAACAATAAAAGGCCAACAGGGATTTGGACTTTATTTGTATTATGTTTCTCCTTAAACTGAGTCACAGGTAAACTAGTGCTCAATATATTATTCCTTTATTTGTTTTATGTAGAAGATATTTTATAACAACCGTTTATTATTTTGTCTTGGTAGATAGAAAAGTATGCTGAACATGCAGAGAAAAGACATGAGTGTTGAAATAAATAAATTTTAATAATTACCCTTGTGGAGGAATATGATGAAATAAGAAATTCTTCGAAATTATCAATGTACTATATATAAACAATTGAAATAAAAAATGAAAGATATGATAGTTAAAAAATGACAGAAAACTAATATGAGACAAGATTAAAACAATATATTCAATGATAATACATAAAATGGAAGGTGAAAGTTGACAAATTATTGTTAAAGAGAAGTAAAAATTAAAGTAATGAAATTTTAAAATCCACAATGAAATAAGTATTGTGAAAAATCTAACTTAGTCAATCATAGAAAAACATTGATAGCTATCATGAGAAGCAGAGTAATAGCATTTAGACACAGTTCATGCTAACAAAGAGACATTATTAGCATGCAAAGAAAAGAGAGAAGAAATAGAAAATTGCATATTTATATAGACAGATATGCCTATGTAGAGTTATAAATATGTACTTTTAGATACAGATAGATATATACATATGGGTCCATATATACATTTCTAACTGATAAAATTGGGAGAAAAGGCTACTTTAGAATATATACTATATGTATTTTGGAAGAATTAAAGTATTTATATAGTATTTAATATGTAAACTAAATTGGCAATAGAGTATGATGTGTGTGTGGGTGGTTGTGTGTATGTGTATAAATATTTTTTATTGCTACCAAAGAAAGTCATCATAAGGAAAAAAGATCTGCTTGGTGACAACTATGAGTAACATGTACTTATGAGAAAGCAAGAAAAAGAAAAGATAAATAATATCTTTGGAAATAATATGTATGGATAAATAACATATTTAAAAGGCCATTGCATTTGATGTATAAGTAACTGCAACAAACCCTCAGAAAAAGACAAGAACGTGATGAGACTGAATGAAGATCATTGTACTAGGGGATTTCTGTTTAACTCAGAAATCCGCACTCAGCCAGTTCCACTCTGCCCTCTGAGCTCTCTTATCCTTTGCCTTCTGACTATAGCCAATATGGACAGGAGGTGTCAGGAGGAGAGTAGGGTTGGGGGCATTATTCTTCTAACTCCTTTCCTTAGGGTCATTCAGGGATAGCCCTCACACTGTTACTAGTCTTCAGGTTCTGCACTATCCCTTGCGGTTTCCCCACACTTTACCTATAGTTTTGTAAAGTTCCCCTTTATTAAATTATCTTTAAATTTCCACACATATTCTGCTTTTTTTCTAGGAAACTAATAAGGATTAATTGACAAATGAAGAAAACCATGAAAAATAAAAGTTTAATCTAACTAATAATTACATAGTCAAATATAGCAAATTAAAGTAATTTTTATGAATTATTTCACCTTAAAAATTGTTATGCTAGCCAGTGGTGCTGATAAAGCAGGCAACCCATCTGCTGGTAGGTACATAAATTATTATAAGTTCTTCTCTAGTGTATTTTTGGGCAGTACTTATTAAAATATGTAAATATATGCTAAACATTGACCCAGAAAATCTACGTCTAGTACATAATGTTAATTTTATTAGAGCAGCTAGATAACCACAAGGACATTTATTATATCTATTATTAAATTATAAATGTTTAAAAAGTTTTAACATATTTATCCCAATGTTAAGTTGGAAATAACCTAAGAGTGGGTGGTTAAATATGTTTGCTTTATTGATATAATACTATGCAGTTAAAAAAAATTGTAAGAAATATTGATTGGCATGTGAATATATAAGAAACTGTTGCAATGTGGAAAATTAGATTACAAAATACCTCATAAATATAGGTATAGTATGACAAGATTTGTCTAATGAGTGTGCAAATAGTATGGGAATGAAGACTAAAAGACTTTTAAAAAGTTGAAAAATAATAATGTTTGCAAATTGTGAATGGGTAATTTTCCCTCTCATTGAGCTTTCTGTCTATTTTGTTCCTATGTTTCCAGCATTGAGCATATGCTAACTAGCAGCTTTAAAAATACTTCATAAATACTCATATCTTTAAATACAGAATCCTAAGGATTAATCAGAAAGAGATCATGAAGATGCAATATTCATTGCATCACTTTTTATATAGGAATCAACATTTGGAAGTAAAAGTATTCACAACAAGGATTTATTAAATACTGAATGAATATTTGTAAAATGGAACACATGATAACATTTTATATTTAAACTAGTAGCCCTGTGCACGAATCCGTGCGCCAGTGTGTCACTGCTGCCCTCCTGTAGCTCTCTGCCTGCTGCCCTGCCCTTCTTTAGCTCCCCCCACCCCTTCCCTCCCTCTTTCTCCCTTCCCCCATCATAGCTTGCTGCCCTGCCCCCTCCTGTAGCTCTCCACAAGCCACTTGTACTTCACTGGCCCATCCTCCTGCTGATCCATGATCTGGTCGTGATGCACTTGGTCATTATGCCTTAGGGCGTAATGGCTAATTAGCATATCCCTCTTTTATTATATAGAACTAGAGGCCCGGTGCACAAAAATTTGTGCACTCGGGGCGGGGGGGGGGTAGGGAGCGGGGGTAGGGAGGGGGGGTCCCCCAGCCCGGCCTTTGCCCTCTCACAGTCTGGGACCCCTCTGGAGATAACGACCTGCTGACTTAGGCCTGCTCCCGGGTGGCAGAGGACAGGCCCAATCCCTAGGTGCAGCCCCTGGTCCGGCTCAGAGCAGGGCCGATTGGGGGGTTGGGGCACCACCCCCTGTCACACTCAAGGCAGGGTCGATAGGGAGGTTGCGGCACCACCCCCTGTCACGCACAGAGCAGGGCCGATCAGGGGGTTGAGGAGCTCCCCCCTGTCACTCACAGAGCAGGGCCCATCAGGGGGTTGGGGTGCTGCCCCCTGTCACTCACAGAGAAGGGCCGATCAGGGGGTTGGGGCTCCATACCCTGTCACACACAGAGCAGGGTAGATCAGAAGGTTGGGGCGCTGCACCCTGTCACACTCAGGGCAGGGCCAATGGGGAGGTTATGGCTCTACCCTGTCACACCCAGAGCAAGGCCCGTGGAGGGGGTTTGGGGCACCACCTTCTATCACCCCCGAGCAGGGCCGATCAGGGGCTTGGGGCTCCACCACTGTCACACTCAGGGCAGGGCCAATGGGGAGGTTGTGGTTCTCCCCCGTCACACACAGAGCAGGGCCCGTGGGGAGGTGGGGGGGCTTGGGGCACCACACCCTGTCACACACAGCGCCGCAGGGCGATCAGGGGGTTTGGGCGCTGCCCCCTGTCACGCTGATCCTGGTGCCGGGAGGCCTCGCAGCTCCGCTGATCCCAGTGCTTGGAGGCATATTACCCTTTTACTATATAGAATAGAGGCCTGGTGCACGGGTGAGGGCCGGCTGGTTTGCTCTAAAGGGTGTCCTGGATCAAGGTGGGGGACCCCCCTGGGGTGCCTGGCCAGGCTGGCTGAGGGGCTAAGGGCCGTTTTCTGCCTGGCGGGTGACTGAAGCTCCCAACTGCTCCTTTTTTTCTTTTCTTTTTTTTTTTATTCTGGGCCAGCTTTTGCTCTGAGGCCTCGTTGCTGAAAGCAGCTTTCTGGCCTTTGTTTACGTTCTGTATTTGATGCAATGTTGCAGTCTGGCTGGCTGAAGCCCTGCTGACTGAAAGCCGGTTTCTGGGGTTTTGTTTAGCTTCTATATTTGCTACATAGTTGCTTAGAGTTGCAGCTGAGAGGCCGGCAACTCAGGCGGGGAACGTTGGAGTCCGCCAGTCACTGGAGCAAGCAAGCCTCCCTGTTCGCTTCAGTGCATGGCTGCCGGCCACCATCTTGGCTGACAGTTAATTTGCATAAGGATATGCTGATTAGCCAATGGGAAGGGTAGCGGTCATATGCTAATTACCATGTTTCTCTTTTATTAGTGTAGATTAGTTATATGAATTGCATAAATTCAAGTTACAATATTGTATTTGATCATTTAAGAGTCAGATGGATTTACAAATGAAAGTAAGAGGCTATGAAATAGCAGAATGTAGGACAATACTTAAACATTACAAAGTCAACAGATAATTTTTATTTTGTCTAACCTGTATGCTAAGCTTTTTATAATCAACAAACATTTATTGTTAAATGAAAATGCTATAGGATTTTGCTGGATGCAGGAAGCACTCAGATTCTATAGGAAATCAAAGAAACAAGTATGAGAGGACTTAGAAGACAAACTAGGGCTAGAAATCTAAGGCTTGCATGAAACTGAGCTTAAAGCCATTGGAAAAATGGTGAAAACAGCAGAGACAAATTAGAAAAAAATATATACAGATGCAAGCATTAAAAAAAATTATGCGTACAAGGATTGAATTTTATTTGATAGCAGGAAATCCAGGTGTGAATCAGGTAATTTGAAAGACAAGAGTTAAATCTAGTTATGTGAAATTGACACATATTTATTAATAATCAGTTGAACAGAAATAATTTAATATTCAATTTTTATCAGCAACCTAGGAGAGTTTGTTATCATTTAAAAATCTGACTTTCAATATAACATCTTAAATATTTATTTCAATCTGTGAATTACAGATGTATGTAATATAATTTTATACCTAAGTTATATGAATGATGCAGATAATAGAAAGTAGTTATTCAACACATAACTAAATAAATTATTTAATTAATTAATTTACCAGATACTGCAAATATTTTCAGTTTACTTAGCCCATGTTTAAATAGTTATTGCCTTTGCTCCTAAATAGTGAGATTATACCAAATCATTTTCTTATAGTTCAGAGAATTTAAAAATATTTACACTTATTATAGGATGTCTAAATTTATTTCAAGTTCTTAGGCTTTTGTGAAAACCTTAAGGTGATCATATGAAAAATTAATAATATGTACCATTTTCAACTTTATTTTAAGAAAGTATCATAAGTTCAATTAATAATCCATTTCACAGCATCTCAAAATTTCTGTTAGTGAAGAATTTATAACATTATTTAGATATTAAAATAACTGGTGAAGCTTCCAAAGTGACCAAACTTGTAATGCCTGGCCTCCCCTTGGCTTTCTTTCTATGATTAATATTAATAACTAGGCAATTATGACAATAGCAAAGGCATGAGACTCTACTAAACTTTGAAATATAACTCAAAGTGAAAATATTCTTTTCAATATCACAGATGATACATTTCTAATCCTAACCACATTTGGCTCAAATCACTAGGGATTCAGTAGTATTAATGTCACAAGAGTTACTTGATAAAGAATTTTCCATGTAGATGTTGATTGATAGCCATAAACTCATTCAAAGCCCAGGGAAAAGATGAGTGATGTCAAGCAGTTGGCAACTATGCAGATCAATCAAGGTAATACCTCATTGCTCCAGAGACAATGACAGGAACTCTTGTTGAATCTGACAGGTTCACTGACATAAGTTCTAATAAGACCACATTTCAGTGCAGTCACATTAGGCTGCAAACTGAACTGCTCCCTGCTCGTAGTCCTTGAGAAGGAGCCCTGATTCATGCCATCGGATACTGCACAGACAGGCAATGAGTAGTTACAGCTTAAATGTGATGGAGTAGACATGGTTTATTCCCTCCATAATCTTCTTTAAATTGCATTTGTCCAAAACATCCCACCATTTCAAGCAAATAAAAACAGAGTCCAAAATATGTTTTTTTGCACTTGGATGGATTCTACAAGGGAAATAAAGGATGTACATATAATTTCCGTGCCTTCATGGAGATTGGGGAAATATACGGACAACAGTTTTCTTTTACTCACTTCACAATCTTGGCCTCTGTTCCCACAGTCTAACTGAGGAAGCAAGATACTTACAATACATCAAACAGCTGGACAGAATTTATATGCTCAAATGAGGAATGTTGACAGTAAGGATTTTATAGAATAAACTAGAGGCTCAGTGCATAAAATTTGTACGCGAGGGGGGGGGGTCCCCTCAGCTCAGTCTTCACCCTCTCCAATCTGGGACCCCTCGGGGGATGTCTGACTGTCTGTTTAGGCCCGATCCTGGGGATTGGGCCTAAACCCACAGTTGGACATCCTCTCACAATCCTGGATCACTGGCTCCTAATTGCTCACCTGTCTGCCTGCCTGGTCTCCCCTAACTTCCCCAGCCTGATCACCCTTCACTGCCTCTGCATGCTAGCCTGATCACTCCTAACTGCCCCTCCCTGCCAGCCTGGTCGCTACTTACTGCCCCCCCCTGTGGACCTGGTCGCCCACAACTCCCACCCCCTCCAGCTTAATCAACCCTCACTGCCCCTCCTGCCAGCCTAATTGCCCCAACTGCCACCACCTCCCCCGCCAGCCTGGTTGCCCCCAACTGCACTCCTCCCATTGGTCTGGTCCCCCCAAATGCCCCCCAAGCTGGCATGGTCGCCCACACAGCCTGCTTGCTCAGTCATTTGGTCATCACTCACTAACCTCCCTGCCTGCCTAGTTGTAGGCAGCCATCTTGTGAGGGTGTGATGGTTAATTTGCATACTACCTCTTTATTATATAGGATATTCCAATATATATTTTGTAAGAAAGTTTGACTTTGAGTTAAGACATAATTGATGAGATGGTTGGAAGAATAATAAAGGAGGATTTCAAGTAGCAGAATGTGAAAAAATCATAAATATATGGAAAGGCATTGGATAGTACGTGTTCCAAGAGATAACTCCTCTAAAAGGAGTTGTTTGTAGCTTTTACTGTCAAAAATTTGTAGGGATAGTGTTTAGTGATTAGTGATAAAAAAACATCAAAGACATAAAAATGCAAGCAGAAAATTGAGACCTAACAATGTCTCATTAAAATTAATGAATATTTTAAACTGTAGCATTAGCACAATAGGAAATTCTGAATTTTAGGGAGCATTCATCATTTAGCATGAAATTCAAAAGCTCATGAAGTTCAAGTGATCATTGGAAAGCCAGTGTACCAATCTGTTTCTGAATGAGTGTGAAGCTGTAGGACAGTGGTTCTCAACCTTCTGGCCCTTTAAATACATTTCCTCATGTTGTGACCCAACCATAAAATTATTTTTGTTGCTACTTCATAACTGTAATGTTGTTAGTGTTATGAATCGTAATGTAAATATCTGATATGCAAGATGGTCTTAGGTGACCCCTGTGAAAGGGTTGTTCGACTGCCAAAGGGGTCGCGACCCACAGGTTGAGAACCGCTGCTGTAAGCTAACACAGTATCAATAAGATTAGACAGGAAGGAACAGGCATAAATGAAATTTCAGAAGATAAGTATGATGTGATGTTTTATTTTCACTAGGAATAGAGAATGATATGTACCATCTTAAGGTCCACTGTTTATTTGCATATTCTCCTTATGATTAAAAAAATAGCAAATTGGAAATATATAACTATGCACCAGATTTAGATGGCCTGGCTGGCATGTTTGAAAAGGTTCCTAATTCAAATGAGTCAAGCAGAAGGATCATCTAATGACATGTTCTAGGTGAAGCGTCCCAGCCAAGTACATATCTCTCCTGATGAAAGTGAAAAAAGAAAGGAAATTACATTTCCTATTTCAACAATGGGCCCACCCAATTAATAAGCTTTATTTGCAGAGTTTGTTCATGTAGCAAGCTTATGTACATCAGTCTCGTGGAGTTCTATGGATGGACTTAGAAAACCCAATATGCTAAGAGCTAGAAGATGTTGTCTTAATGCCCATCCAGTCCAGGGACTTTGTAACAATTGGTTAGTCTTAACGAGGTGGAATGGAAAACCAACTATGGAGAACTCTGCTGACTTTTGCTATCCAGTCCTCCTCTTCACAGTAGGAACAGTTTAAACTTACAGCAAATTAACCAAAATAAACTATTTCCTTAATAATACATACATTTAAGGGTGACTTACAAAGATGCAATGAGCTGGAAAGGAGGCTCTGTCTAACAATGTGCACTAGAATATTTAAAGGAGAGATATATTTAGCATGAAAAAAAGAGGACAGGGTTATCAGATGCAAAGTCTGCATTTCACATTTATAAATATCCAAAGGAAAAGTTCCTCTTCAGTAGACTTAAGAGAGGATCTACTTAGCAAGAATATATTCTCACTGTGAAGGTGGAGGTAGTTTGCACCATAGGCAGTCACATGCCATTGGAATGTATATGCTAGAAATAAATTTCCCACCTTCTAACACGCTTTTTAACTTTCAAAATAGATTTCCTAGCATTGAAATAATGCTTATAATTCAACTTTCCCCCCATTCTCATAACTTTTGCAGTGATCATTACAAGGAAAAAAAAAAATTCTGTCTTTGAAACCAGACTGTGAGTTTTGGTCACAGGAGCCAACTCTTCCAAGGTTGACCCTCTGAGTGCTGCCATAGCTAGGAAATTGACCCTTAGACCCATGGAATGGCTTCATTTAAACAATGCCCCGCACGTTTTTCCCAAGCCGTTTAGCAAGCTTTCATCAAGTGAAAACAATCCTATTTCATCACTCCTTCAACTGGAAATGCTTCCATCTTTCAGATAGTGAGTAGTATTTGGAAATAGCTCTGAAGCCTCTAGCACAGTGGTTCTCAACCTTGGCTGCACATTAGAATCACCTGGGAATCTTTTTAAAATCCTGATTTCTGGGCCTCATCCTCCGGAAATTCTGTTTCTTTGTCACTAATGTTGTGGCCCCACCCCATAACAAAGAAACAGAATTTCCGGAGGATGAGGCCCAGAAATCAGGATTTTAAAAAGATTCCCAGGTGATTCTAATGTGCAGCCAAGGTTGAGAACCACTTCTCTAGCATGTTATGAAAGCCAAATGAACTATCTTCTGTCCTGTTTTGTTGTTGTTTGTTTGTTTTGTTTTTACAGAAGTTGTCATTTACTCCTACAGGAAAAGTTGACACTGAAACATAATGATTCGAGTTTCATTTAAAGATATAAGGTTGCCTGAGCTTTTTCAAAGAAAGTTTTCAAGAATTACTGAAGGTATTTTTTTCATTGACTGGCTTATTTCACTTAGCATAATGCTCTCCAGAACATTATAACCTGAAACCAAAAATGGATACAGAGGCAAACAAGCATCGAACAGACTGTCAAACTACAGTGGGAAGGCTGGGGAATGTTGCGGTGGGGGGAGTAAGAGACCAATGAAAGGACGTACATGCATGCATATAAATATAAGCATAACCAATGGATGCCAGACACTGGGTTGGGGGGTGGCGAGGTGAGGGCATGTGCCAGGGAGTAGGGGAGGCCAAGGGAAGGTCAATGGGGGGAAAAAGGAGACATATGTACTACTATTTGTAATACTTTAAACAATAAAATAAAATTTAAAAAAAAGAATCACTGAAGGTGCTTCAGTTTCAAGGGGAGTGGTGGTGGGAAGAGAACTCGAGCGAAAAAGGAAAAAGAAAGGCACACTAGTCCTCCTTGACTCCTTCAATCTCAGTGGATAGAGGTGACATGCTTTTCTCCTAATTTTCATAAACAACTTGGTATGTGAAAGCATACGAGTCTTAATTTAGATGTAATTTTAAGTGAATTTGTGGTACAACTTCAGTTCATTTTTAAATTTTCACTCGCATTCTACTCCATCGTGCCATTATGAAGATATTATCGGCTGAGAGACAGAAGCACTTGGGAGTTTGTGAAAGAACAAGTAAGTGTATTGAAACCTTAATTAAAATAGTTATCACTGACACTGATGATCAAAGAAGAACATTTCCAGATAAGTCTGAGGAGTTTCCTCAGAATCATTTTTATGTACAAATGGTTATATAACTTTACTTCTTCAGAGAATAACCTTAGGCCAGACAGTGTCTGTACCTTGCATACCATGTTTTATCTTAACCCAGATTCATCATCTTCTTCTCCTACAAACTAGTCTTTAATTAATTTTTATTGCCTAGTAAATGAGAGTACACAGATAAAGGTTAGATATTTTTGTACAAAAATTCTTGTTTAACTCAGCTTTATCTCTCCTAGAAATAAACTGTGGAAGCTATTTTTTTTTTACCTGCCTGCCCTCAATGTTACATCCCTCCCCTCATCCAATTTTCTTTAATTTCTCTTTTTCAAGTACCAGCATTTTACAATCAACTTTATCAACATTGCCTGGTTTAACATCCTAGCTCTTAAATGTCAGAGCTTGTAAACCTTGCTTGCAGAAGACCTAGCTCAATAAAGCTGTATGGGTGGTTAATAAATGGTACATGACAATAATAAAAATTCAAAGGGCAATTTTCCCCACCACAATGACATCTGCACTTTGCTAGCAAGAGAGCAGTGTGAACTGTGCCTTAACATGAATGTTCTTTTACACGTGGCCCTTGTTTGTTCTGGCAAAATAGTATTGCTGATTATGATATCATCCTTTCAATGTCAGTAAGAATACCAGAATAGACTTACAAATGTCCAATTAATTATTCAGCAATGAAATGGAAGATTTTTGCTTTGCCTATAGTTTGCAGGATGTTTACTGGCTAGATACTCAGCACCAGAGAGGCTGTTTGCTAGCATTGATCACGGCCTGTGCGCGGCTATTAGCAAGGGGAGGGACAAAGAGGACTACACAGAGAGATCATTAAGTGTGGTTCTGAAAACATCTGTCATGTATGAAGCAACTTTAATGAGAAAGGTGTTCTATAGTGACCTCAGTGCTTATCAAAACCTAATTTTATTCATGCAATATTTTGGAGGGAAAATATGGTGAGCAGAGAACAAGTTTCTCAAATAGCTTAGCCAATTAATTAGGAGAGTGCAATTTATATTTTAAATCAGAAGGGGGGCAGGAAACAGAACAAAAACACCTCATTATTTTACTTGAAAAAAAATTGTTGTCATGTTAAATAGGAGTAATATTGCTTGGGCATATCAGCCCAGGATCATTTGGTAATTCAAATGGAAATAACAATATTAACATGCCTCTAATTATATTTTTCTGACCATTACTGCCCATTTTTCCTTTTTTCCAACCTCAATTCTCTTGACTGTACTCTTTGGCAGCATCAAATCCCTAGAAATACATGATTTGTATTGTTCGTACATAACTATATTGACTACCCCTCATTCTGGATGGTCTTCTCCTTTATAATTTTTCCCTACATCTATCTTCTGATTCTGCTTTGACTGTTCTTCCTTTCCCCACACCGAAATGTAGATGTGCCCTAAAGTTGTGTCTTTGAGACATTTATTTTCTTTTCCTCCTCCCTCCACCAGTGATTTAAGCAGCTTATTAACTTAAGTATCCTAAATTGATGACATCCAAATCGGCCTATTTTATTTTCCACCCAAGAGGGACAAAAATGCAGATGTTTCTGTGAGGCTGGCCTGGTGAGGGTCACTGCTCAGATGATCAGGGTGTGTCTTTGAGAGACTGGAAGTTCAGCTTTAAGTTTTCTTTCTCAGTGATACATAGGTAGCCCAAAACCATTTGAAACTCTCTAGACAGAACACATAACAATGACAGAAGTCATAATTTTTTTTTAATCCTCACCCGAGGATATTTTTCTATTGATTTTAGAGAAAGTGTAAGACAGAGGAAAAGACAGAGAAATATCGATTGGAGGGAAACACATCAATTGGTTGTCTCCTGCACGTACCCTGACCAGTGCTCAGGCGGGGAGGAGCCTGCAACCAAGGTAGATACCCTTGACCAGAATCAAACCCGGGGACTCTTCAGTTGGCCGGCCGATGCTCTATCCATTGAGCCAAACCTCCTAGGACCTAATGACATAATTTTTAAAGGTTATGGCCCTTTGTATACAGAATAATAGTTTTTAGAGAGGGAAGTTCTATAAGAAATTACTTAATGTGAACACTTAATTTTTTAAAAATGTTGTGTTTGAAATCAACTAAAAATAAATATAAAATAGATATGTATTTTTTAAAAGTGAATTGTGTTTTGTTTTATGCCTTTTAAGAGACTCTTCTTCTTTTAAATCAAATAACTTTCCAAGAATATGCTTCAATGTTGACACAATGGATCAAATTTTCCTAGCCATTTTGACTTGTGTATCAGTCATCACTTTTTTTAATTCTCATTTCTGGATACTTTAAAAATATTGTTTAAAATTTATTTTTTAACATTGCTGTGTTTTAAAAATATTGTTTAAATATTTATTTTTTTTTGACATTGCTGGGAGATGTGTATTCTGGATCTTCTTTTGATGTCTCCTTTAATCAATATTTTGTTTTTAACCATTGTGTCTGTCATAATAAGCTAGATTATACTATAGAACTAAAACTGAAATGTTTCCTAGTTAAAAAATGTCTATTCTTGTCCTTATTTTTTCTTATAACACCTATTAAAGAAAGTTGTTTATTCAAGAAAAATAAATAGACTTTGATAAGAACAAGGTTTTTAGCATTGTAAGTTAAACTACGCTCATTTCAAGGTTCTATGATAGCCTTGAAAACCAGCAGTCTCCAACCTCAGTAACTGTAAAAAAAAAAGAAGAAGAAGAAAAAGAAAAGAAAAAAGAAAGAAAAAAGAACAGAAGCCATGTAGAGCTTTTCAAAATGCCCCAGTCTAATAGTTTTGTCACTACTTGACCTGTCTGGAAGTCATATAGCCACTGAATTCTTGAATTCTGCTGAGTTTGAATATTTTTCTAAACTATTCCTTTTTTTCTATCTTAATGACATCATCCTCTAATTGAAAATTTTTCAAAAGATCCTAACTGATTTTGTCAAAATAAGTGTATTTAATCTATCATCTGTTAATAAGGCAGGTCTGTCTACAACATAGGAACCAGAACTATGGGGTTTTTCACCTTTTGTAGCTTTGGCTGTGGCTGAGGTTGACTGTGTAATGGACCTGTGTATTGTCAATGTTCAAGAAATGCCACTAGAGTCACCAACACAATTGCAAATTCAACAGTTTCTTATTTGAAGAAAGTCAAGCACAGACTTTTTGTTAAAAACCCAAACTGAATCTATTGTCACCTTCTACCACTCTTTTTTCTAAAATGATTTCTATTAATGATTTTTTATTTAATTACTAGAGGCCCAGTGCATAAAATCCATGCACGGGAGGTGGGGGGGTGGGGGGGGGAGGGATCCCCCTCAGCCTGGATTGCAAGAGGGCACAGGCCGGCTAAGGGACCCCACTGGTGCACAATCAGGGCTGAGGAGGGATGCGGAAGGTTGGCCAGCCGGGGAGGGACCATGGGAGGGCTCCAGGGTGTGTCTGGCCCATCTCGTTCAGTCCCAATCTGCTGGACCCCAGCAGCAAGCTAACTTACTGGTTGGAGCGTCTGCCCCTGGTGGTCAGTACACGTCATAGCAAGGAGTTGAGCGGCCTTAACATATCATTAGCATATTATGCTTTGATTGGTTGAATGAACGACTGGACAACCGGATACTTAGCATATTGGGCTTTTATTATATAGGATACATAACTTTATTTAATTATTCTAAAATTTATTTTAAAATATAACACAATCAGTTATCACAATATTATTAAATGCTTAAAATATCACTATATTTTTTAATACCTATTTATTAAAACAGAAAAAAAAAAATTCCAGTATGTTATTTACAAACTTTTTTACATAGCCCTGCTTTGTAACTATACATAAATAATACATGTTCATTCAATTTGGGGGAAAGTACAGGAGTTGTATTGGTGGAATTTCATGAATAATAGATGGCCCAGGTATAACATAATGAATTAGAGATGAATATCTATCCTGGATTTTGTGTGTATATGTCTATCTATTTATCTATGATGGCACAAGTGCTAACATTTTTTAAATAATTCTAGGTTTATAAATAATTTTAATGTCTAAAAAATGCAAGGACTCTCCCCCACCAACATTATGTGATTAAAATTTTGAATAATATTTATAATAACTTTGTCATTTTTGGCAAAAATGGTTTTGTGATTTGATTATGAGTTTATTATATTTATATTTGAATTTATAGAAACCAACATATTTAAAATATTTAGTAATCCCCACAAAGAACATCCTGTATTTCCCATTTATTTTAAATTTATATTTGCCTATAATTAAAGTTTCATTATCTTTTTTTAAAGACCCTGCACAGGTTTTGTGGAATATTTATACATCATTATTTTAATTCAATTAAATTGAGTAACATTTTCTAACATTCATTTATTTTCAATGTTATTTGATCACATTTGTAAACTTATACCTATATTTAACATAAAATGATATATAACAAACATCATATGTGAATGAAATAAATTTTTACATTGATTTTTACATTATTTTACGCCTCTCACACAAATACTGGAAAACACACACTGTATTCCATTATGTTAGGCAAGTAGGATGTGTATTAAAAACAAAGCAGTTGACTTGAAAATCATATTTACTCATTAACAAGTAACAATGAAAAATAGTATAATTTTAAACTCTTATCCTCTATTAAAAGAGTATAAACTTCTAACATGTTATAAGCAAGTGTTTTCAATATAGTGTTAATTTTAAAATAAATATAAATATTTTATTTCACGCCATATAGGAAAAAGAATGGGAGTGATTATTCATAGGAACTCATAAGTAAAATCTTTCTCAACTATAAGAGAGTGTACTATAGGTACAATCAATTTATCTTCAATCAAAACCAACCAAGATAATTATTTTCTTCATACAAAATTATGAAATCAAGAATATTGGGTCCAGTTCAAGGATTTGGCCTATCCTTTGGAATTTTTCTCTTAATAATTGTATGAACTGATTACAAAAATTGTCACATTCTAACTAGTTTTGTATTTCCAAAGAATTAATGTGTTCTTCATCATTTGCCTCACTTATTTTATATAGCACTTGAATACAGTAATTCATCTTTAAGATTTCTTCAAGTTATAAGACGCTATTTCTATTCTACAAAATTAACACATATACAGGTGGTATTATTTGGAATATATGAGAGATTTTAAGAGTTTACCTAATGGCTGTTTTAAATGAATCTTATCACAGATGATCTTTCTTTCTTCTGCCCTAATGGACAATCTTCTGTTCCAATCTCTATCAACTGCAAATAATAATCTTATATTTAAAGTTATACAACAATATCATAATTATAGTCATAATTTAACAAAAATTGTGTAGACGTAACTATGACAGCCTCAAAATGTATTATTTAATCTCATTATGCTCATTTTACAAATGAGAAACATGAGATTCAACAAAATAAAACATAAATAAATAAAACTTGCCCATTTCCTCCCACCTAGTAAGTGACAGAGCCTGAATTCATACCTAAGTCTCCCTGCCTTCAGTCTTCATGACATCGGCCTCTGCTGTGTCATATCTTTATCTCTCACAGGATGTGAAAAAAGCATCCCTGACAGAGCTTATGAAATTCTTCAAATGAATGATTGTTTTTGTTATCTGACCTTGCTTTATAATGTCTGATATATATGGCTCTTTGTTACTTATCAATTTTCTGCGATAGCCCATAGCAGGAAGACAGGGGGGCATGGAGAGTGAGTTTCGCTAAGAAAGAGCCTTTCAGTGAAATCATTAATCCTGATGTAAGCAGGTGTTAAGGTTACTTAAATGTTCCATTGGAAATTCTTTTTTCTTGTTTGATTGTTATTGTTTTACTTTGGAAAGATAGAGAAATGTCAACTGAATAGAATTCATCTTATGCTTTGAGTACATACTTGCATAAATAGATTCTCTCCTTTAGACCAGAATGTGAAAGATCATTGTTTAGAGTCTTACCAACTTTTTTAACTTAACATAAGAACTAAAAAGGAGATATTTAGAGGGTGATTATGTGCAACAGAAGTTGGCATGCACATTACTGTGTATGTGCATATATGTTCAGGGAAGCTTCATTTTTCCTCCCAAAAGGAGAATTCTAAAAGCCTTGATTGTATGGAAAAAGTTATTAAAAGTAACTATAAAATTCAGGTTATCACAAGAAGCGTGCTTACTTAGCAGATCATTTAGGACATTCTCCTATCTTTCCATTCAGACATTTCTATGAAGAAGCAGCCTTCCTTCATGTGTTGGGCACTGCAGAGATAACAGCAAAATGAGGGCACAGAAGTCAAGCCCCAGCATTAGCTTCCCTAATCCAAAACCTTCTTCAAGAACTGACCTTCCCAGGGATGTTTCCCATCTTTCTCAGCACCATCAGGGTGCTTACCCCACAGATATCTCTGCTTCCCTTTTAGTTCAAGTTCTCTTGGTAGCTCTGGTCTGGAAAAAGTGCTCATAAGTTTTGCTTTGTTGGTAACTTATGTGGCTTAGAATTCCCTGCAGAATTTCCTTTCTCAAATGAAAATGCTTAAGCTCTGCCACTGTGCCACTGAAAAGCAGTGTGGGAGGTAGAACTCAGTCATGCAAATGAACAATAAAAACTAAATGCACCCTTTGTCAAGTACCAAGTAATTGTATGTGCTGTTACCTTTGGAGCTAAATGAGTTTTTATCTGCAGATTTTGGAAAGCTTACAAGCTTGGCCCAACTTTGGTTATATTAACTCAGCATCAGGCCAGTGTAGTTACAAATATTAGGAAACTTATGTGGTTGGAAATAAATCAATGTGTTTCATCTATGCTGCTTTTTTACCCCATCGTGACAAATCTGGGACACATTTGCCGGAACGTCCTGAATACACAGAGACTGAATCTTTCAATGACACACACCAGAGCCATAAAACAATTATATCAACATCTAGGCCCTTGGAAAAAATCGACGGGTTCAGTATATAATAAATGATTGTCCTAAAAATATTTTCTGAGGTAGGATTTTTATTTCCATTTTTCCCATCTCTTCCTTTTACCACCCTCCTCCTACTACTCATTTCCTGCAGCAGACCAGATATGGGGAATTAAATTCTGACAAAAAAAAAGAGAATGAGAGAGAAAACATTGATTTAGATTCTGATTTGAATGTCTTAATTCTACTCTTCTCAGAAAAACCTGTGAAATATAGACAACAGACTTACCAGAAAAGATACAGAATCCAAGACCACCAGGGTTTCTGTAGAATTAAAACTGCC
Organism: Myotis yumanensis; assembly: GCF_028538775.1. Lineage (NCBI taxonomy): Eukaryota > Metazoa > Chordata > Mammalia > Chiroptera > Vespertilionidae > Myotis > Myotis yumanensis. The sequence continues at coordinate 203,968,290 of NW_027223753.1, read as the reverse complement.
TGTTCTATATTCCTCTCCTGCCAGTTGAAATAGCCTTTGATGGCTGGGACTCAAGCAACCATGTTGGACTAGGAGACGGAAGACCTTGCCAAGGAGGAGGGTATCATGGCATTGAGATGTGAGGGTTTTGGCTTTCACATGACCTTCCCAAGCTGCCTCACAGCCCTGGACTAGAGTTCCTTAGTAAATGTAAGATAATCTTATTAAAGTCATATCATTTGCACTTTCTATTGGGTGAACCTAATCTTAATTCATAGAACACTTTAAAATAGTCAGTGAAGGGAGAAATTAAAGAAGGCTTTTTTTTTCTTTCTTTCTTTTTTTTGAGTAGGGCATTTGTCTGAACATGCACGGATCAGAGCAGCAGCATCTGACATGTTCACAGAGCAGCAATGGTCCAGCAACACAGCAGGAATAAGAAAGCACTGCGCCCATGAACTAGGAAAGCAGGAGGGTGAACACATTCTAATACAACCGGCTCCTAGCAAAGCTCAGTGATACTAGGACGCCTTTTCTTAGGGACGGGGGAGGGGAGGAAGCACTTTGAAGTCTAATAAGCTAATGAAATGCTGATACTAATATTAAATGCCACGGGATGGTAGATCTTTTTGTAAAATGCAACAAATCGGGACCCTACCAACCAAATCTAAGTAGGTACTATCTTAGTTTCAGTTCCCAGAAAGCAGAGTCTAAGAGAAAGAAAAACAAATTTACTTAGGGGAGTAGAAACACTGGAAAGTAAGACGGAGGGGAAAGGCAGAGTGAGAATGATTGGCTTATCCATACACTTTACTCTCAATGTGATTTTAGATTTTGTTTGCCAGCCTGAAGCATGTGTGCAGGAGTCATGAACGGAGACCAGTGCTGAGTGACATCTTCAGTGGGGGTTAGAGATGAAGGCAGGGCAGGTAGAGGTACATTTCAGTTCATTTGATCCCTATGGGGAGCAAAAGGACAAGATTCTGTTGATTCAATATACACACAGAATAGTAGCACTGCAGCCCAATTTTATTAGGGGAAAATGTTATCTTGTCATCTAAAACAGGTGACTTCAAATAAAATCTTAGGTGCCGAAATGTACGAAGCAGGTACTCTGTTTATATGTAAATCCTATCCTCATCTGGAGTAAACACACTAAACTAAAGATGAAAGGCTTAATAATGCATGTTTATTACAGACTTGAGATGTTAGCATTTTGTAAAAACAGTTTTGCTTTAATATGAAAAAACCAACAACTTTTAGGATGCAGGCAGGACTCAGGTTAGAGAAATAATGGCGTCCACGTGCTATTTGGGTTTGTTAACCAAACCCAGTCCACACAGAGACAGCCACTAGAATGACTGAGTCTGAATTCACTACCAACTTGTAGCCATGTTCCTTTTAGAGCCAAAATAAAATCGACTGGCGGAAAAAAAATAAAATATAAAAGCACTTCATCTCACCTCCCACAGCTTGTAAACTATGATGTGTACCCATTTAATGTAGGGACTGCATCTGGGTTTGCTAAGATCTTAGGCCAAGGAAGGTCTGCATAATGGGCCTGTTAAACTCCCGGAAGTGCAGTGAGTTTGTTTTGGCAGATGTCTATGGTCTTGTTGGAAATGGTGTAACACAGCGAGGAGAGTGGGATTGCAACTCACTGTTCGTTTCCTGAATCCCAATGGGTGGTGACAGAAAACTTCGGAAAGGTAACTTCAGAATGTTTTCCAACACTGGATGTCCAGCAAAAAGGAAGGCAAGAGTTTATGAATGTGGCCAGTTAGGTTCTGGGGTTGATATCATTTCTGTTACTACTAAAAGACTCCTTTAAAAAAAAAAAAAAGATAGACAGGTTTGATCATTTTAAGTGTCTGTAGCAGACTCTCAATAGCCTCAAGAAAAACAAAACAGCCCTAACCGGTTTGGCTCAGTGGATAGAGATTCCGCCTGTGGACTGAAGGGTCCCAGGTTCGATCCCGGTCAAGGGCATGTACCTTGGTTGCGGGCACATCCCCAGTAGGGGGTGTGGAGGAAGCAGCTGATTGATGTTTCTCCCTCATGGATGTTTCTAACTTTCTATCCCTCTCCCTTTCTCTCTGTAAAAAAATCAATAAAATAATTTTTTTAAAAAGAAAAACAAAACAAAATTAACTGCTCACAAACACTGACCTCATTTCAGGAAAGGAGATTCCATGTAAGACACCAGAGCCTTGGAGATGCTTGTCAAGGTGTGAGGAGGAAGTTTTCCATCAAACACGAGCTGAACGACCGTAAGCAAAGGATGAAAGGTGAGTTTTAGAGATGCAGTCTTTCCCAAGGGAAAGAGAAATGTGTATCTCAGCCAGGCCAAAATGTCCGATTGCCTTAGAAAATGATGTAGCCACAGCAAGCTCCTGACTCCTAGAAGCTGAATTGCCAAATGGGACACTAAAAAAATAACCCCTGACACCATTTGGACCCAAAACCAATGAGGCGTCTATAACTCTGGCTGGATGCCTGTGTCCTTTGAAACTTGTTTTTGGCAACATGAGGCATCCCTGGAATATTCCAGATACATCTCTTAAATTTACACGGGGAGATCACGCCAAGTGTGCTGAAATGTATACTGAAATTAGAGCACACTTCCATTTAGGAAGCCTGGGAAGAGTGATTGCGAGCTGGCTGTCTCAGGCAGGGTCCCTCTTAGCTAGCTCCAGGCTTCATTTCTGCTCCAATGATATGCCATCCATTGAAATGCTATAATTTGGTGGGTGGAAGTATTAGTTTCCTATTGCTGCTGTGACAAATTACCACCCATTTAGTGGCTTAAAACAGCATAAAATTATTATGTTGTCGTTTTGGAGGTCAGAGTCTGAAGTAAGTTGGCTGAATTGCATTCTCTCTCGAGGTTCTAGGAGGGAATCCATGTCCTTGTTTTGCCTGCATCTAGGGGGCACTTGCATTCATTGGTTTATGCAGATGTAATAAATAGTATATATATTACATATATGTATATACACACAAATATACGAAGGTCTATCTCTAACATCTACCTATCTGTCATCTATCATCTCTGATTTTGTCACATCTCTCTGACCTGATCCTTCCACCTACCTTTTATAAGGACCCTCATGGTTACATTGGACCCAGAGAGATAATCCAGGGAAATATTACCATCTCAAGACCCTTAACTTAATCACATAAAATAAGAGTTATCATATATTCATATACATACCAGAGGCCCAGTGAAAGAATTCATGCACGGGTAGGATCCCTCGGGGTGGCCTGCAGGGATCAGGCCAAAATCTGCAGTCCAATGTGCCACGTGCAGCTCCTACCTGCCGCTTCCACTCATCCTGGCCCCACTGCGCCTACCACGGGCTTTCGCCCAATCAGTCCCTATCATCGGGAAAGGCTCGCTCTGCCACAGCAGCACTCGCCAGCCGTGAGCCCTGCATCTGGCGCCCCCTCCCTCCCCCCTGAGGGGAGTGGCCTGCGGGGTTGGGATGAAACCAGCTCTCCAACATCCCCTGAGGGGTCCCAGATTCCAAGAGGGTGCAAGCCAGGCCGAAGGACCCCACTGGTGCATGATTGGGGACAGGGAGGGACCGAGGGAGGGCTCCAGGGTGTGTCTGGCCCATCTCACTCAGTCCCAACCTCCGAGATTCCAGCAGCAAGCTAATCTACCAGTCAGAGCATCTGCCCCCTGGTGGTCAGAGCATGTCATAGTGAGAGGTTGAGCAGCCTTAGCATATCATTAGCATATTACGTGTTAATTGGTTGAACAATTGACCAGTCACCGGATGGCGAGACACAGGATAAAAGCCTAAGCAATCTTTATGACCAGTCGACCAAATGACCGGTCGATCAGTAGCTATGATGCGCACTGACCACCAGGGGGCAGACGCTCAATGCAGGAGCTGGCCCCTGGTGGTCAGTGCATTCCCACAACCAACCTCCCATGGTCCCTCCCCCTGGCCTGCCACCCTGATCGGCCTGATTGGGACTGGGCAAGATGGCTCCAATGGGCCCTGATCACTGGCCAGGCCAAGGAGCCCCACCATGCACGAATCTGTGCACCAGGCCTCTCTCTCTCTCTCTCTCTCTCTATCTATCTATATATATATATATATATATATATATATATTGCAAATACACATATGTATATACACATATATGCATAAATGTTCTGTTAATTTTTTTGTTAAACTGGATATACAGGCATATGGATATAATGGATTATATTGTAGATCTCCTCTACTTTACATATATAATATATAATGGTATTTACTGCTAAATCTTCATTTAACTTATTAACATACTTAATATTTGGTAGTGAAGCACTTGAAATCAAAACTATTGTTGTATTATGCTATCCATTTGTTAAATGTGATATTTTTAATTTAAGGCATCAGTGTTCACAAGTCTTGTTAATAATGGACTTGCATTATTTTCTTTAAAAATCAGTGTTCACCTGCCCTTCCTCCTGAGTCTCTCATAGTGCCCATGCCAGAGCTAGCTATGGCCTTGAACTATTGCCTGCCCTCTACCCCTAGGCTACAGGCATTGAAACAGGTTACAGAATGGGTGAAAGACATTACAGTATTCATTAGAATCTCCATGAATGTCCCTCACTTTTTGAGCCTTTACCATATTAGCATAAGAGACACTGAAACTCTTATTTGGTCTGCCAGATATGATAGGCAGCTGCTTTATAAATCTTACATAGATCAATAAGAAGGGATTATGGAGACTTGTTTTCCTTTATAGAAAGGAAAATTAGAAGACATTTTCTTAAAGTGACATTATTATACTAAATAACTGTGAGAGAAGATAAGTAGTTTTAAAATCTTATTTTTAGCATTTATTGGAGTTTGATCAATTACAAGCAGTTGGAACTTGGATAAATTTTAGTAATTTGACACAATAAACAGGCAGAATTCAATTTTTTTAAAAATATTTTAGAAGAAAAGGGAGTTGAGAAACATTAAAGAAAAATAATGAATAACTTTCTAAGATGAACAAATGTCTTACTTGTTAGCTAAATAATTTAACAGTGTTTTAAATATGGAGAATTGATCCATGGATATATTCATAAGATAGACTTTATTTAGCGCATTTCTTAAGAATGACAGTATGCTGCAGCATTCAAGGGTCACTGTGTATAATAAAATGAGTTACCATATGATTTTTATTCTTTTATTTGATATCTAATTAGTTTTCATATTGGTAAATTATTACAATGAATGAATTTGGTAAATGCATTACAATGTCAGGTATTAGAAAACCGCATGTTTTAGTACTCCATTTATATTGAACTTAAAAGTTTTCAGACATGCTTGGAAAAAAATTTGAAGTGTATCTATTTTTCTAATATCATTTTTTTCAACTCATAATAATAATTGATACCTATATTTCTTCATATGACAGGCTATGTAGCACATAGTACAATCACCAGGTGGCAGGTATATAGAAAGGTTTATTAACTTTTTTCTAGCTTATATATGTGTATAGATATAATAGAATACGTTATAGACCTGTTTTACTCAGTGAGCACGGTCTTTGTAATAAACATAAATTATTTTAAGTAAATTATATACTCTCCAGTTCTCTACAGTTTAATCACTATCATTGTTTTTATCTAATTAGCATTAATCTATTTATGTGAAAGTGAAGGCTTAAAATTTATGCTAGACTATTTTTAAAGAAAGTCTGACTTAATGTTCATATCCCTTTAACACACTAATCTATAAAAGGAACTGAATGCTCAGAATGCATGTAAATATTTAATTTTACTCATATGCATTATTAAAGTCACATGCACATTGATTTTGTCTGGTTAAATGTGTATGAAAAAGACTAGTATTTCAGGAAGAAACAGGTAAAACAGTGTTTTCTCTTTCCAAAAGGAAGAGCACTAAGAAACTACATTTCATGTTTGGCATTTCTAAATAAAACTAATCTGGAAATACTGATGTCAGAATTGTGGGCAAAAGGTCATGTCAGAGATTCTGTACTTCAAATCTATGTATATATGGTACCACCAAGGAACCAACAACAAAAAAGAATTAGGAAAAGAGACAGAATTATGAAGTTAGCTTAGTAAGGCAGGCAAGGACCAGATAATGTATGCCTTTTTGAGTGTCAACAGAAGTTTGGATTCTTTAATTAAATAACAGGGAAAGTGTGTGTGTGTGTGTGTATGTGTGTGTGTCTCTGTGTGTGTGTCTCTGTGTGTATATGTGTGTGTGTTTGTGTGTGTATGTGTGTATCTCTGTGTGTGTGAGTGTGTGTCTGTGTGTGTGAGTGTGTGTGTGTGAGTGTGTGTGAGTCTGTGTGTGTGTATGTGTGTGTCTCTGTGTGTGTGTCTCTGTGTGTGTGTGTGTGTGTGTTTAGTTTTTCCTTGCTCTGGTGGTTTATTTTTTACTGTACTTAAAATATGTAACATAAAGTTTCCTATGTTCACCACTTTTAAGTGGACAGTTTGGTTATTTCAAGTCTAGTCACTTTGTTGTGCAGTCATCACCACCAACCATCTTCAGAATATTTCCATCGTCAAGTGAAACTTTGCACTTTTTAACACTCTCTCTCTGTGTCTCCTCCCCCCAGCCTCTGGAAACCGCCACTGTAGTTTCTGTCTCTATGAATTTGCATATTCTGGGTACCTTGTAGGAGTGGAACCAACATGTGTTCTTGTTGTGCCTGGCTTATGTCAGTTAGCATCATGTCTCCAAGGCTCACTGATGTTGTAGCAGGTACCAGACTCTCCTTCATTTTCAAGGCTGAATAACATTTTGTTGGGAGTATATACCATATATTGTTTATCCATTCATCCATTAAGGTTGCTTCCACTATGGCTATTGTGAATGATGTTTCTATGAACGTAGATGTATAAATATCTGTTCAAGTCTCTGCTTTCAATTGTTTTGGATTATAGTGTATGAAATAGAACTTTATATTTTGTGTACATATAGATAGTCATTATATTTAATATGTAACTGTAGCTTTATTGTGTGCAAAATTTAACATTTTCTAGATTGTTTTTTCTTTTTTGACTGGTAGGCTTTTTCTTACTCTTAAAGGAAAAATAAAAGATTTACAATGGGTTATATAAGAGTTTGACATAAAGCAATAATTGTAGAGTTCTTTTTCTTCATTCAAAGTCATTTATTAAACTACATTTTTTTTTGTTTTTATGAAGCCGGGAATAAGTTTAGTCATCAATTTTATTATGCATATTTATCAAGAGTGATAAAACACAGGAGTATTAAAATCAACATTCTAGTGCAGGTTAGTAACATCATTATTACTCCTTACTATTTGCTTATCATAGGTAAGTTGCTCTTGTTTATTAATTTGTAAAATGGAACAATGCATATTCTACAGCATCGACATGAATTAACACATCAGATAAAAATGCCTAGTTTAGGATCCATATTATTAGGACTCAGTAATAATAATTCTGCATCACTCCCCTTAATTGGCTGACCTAAATATAAAAATTGATATTTTTACAATATTAATTATATAAATTAATTAGATGTTTTGGGGACACTTTCACTATTCTGTATACTTTGTATGCATTTGTTCATTAATATCACCAATTACTTTCTAAAGTAATATAATTTTCTATATTATGCAGATGATTGGCATTTATTTGTAGTAGATATGTTTTATGACATAATTTATAAAATAAGTTATTTACTATCAAATTTATAGTTTTTCTTTTTACTTAAGATTTGTATTAATGTATTCTCCATTCTTACCAATGAAGCAAGAATGATCTGTCAAATCATGAAATTAACAATGTGTGGGCTCTAACAGTTACACTGAAAATAATGGACCACTGTCATTGGTCAAGGTTAAAGGCACATTTAGAATGTTTAAGAAACTGTCTTTCAGAATCTAATTAGGTCAAGATTGCAGGAGATATTATTATAATTTCTGCTTTAAAGATAATCCCATTGTATAAACTGCAGATATAAATGACCACAATGGAACAAATTAGTGAGGCATTTTCACAAATTTTATTTTTGTCACAGCGTGATCTCTTCTTTGAAGTTACATCAAAGATGGTGTCTTATAACCTAGAATCGTGTCTTTCAAAGGACACCTCTATGTAAAATCCAATTTTATAAGATTAAAATATTCTGCTCTTAAAGAATTCTTATAAAAATATTAATGTTGAAAAATGTTAACTCTGAAATTGTTTCCAATATATAAATAAAAACAGAGTATGTGTAGATGTAAATGCATTTTTGACAACTTAGCAATATAATAATTCCATAATGTGAATGAAAGCAATGTCATATTGATTTCTCAATGTTATGGTATATATTGTTTTAAAAATAATACAAATGCTATATAAACATGAGAAAAATATTATTAAAAACTAAAAACAAGTAGGAAATGTTCTTCAAAAAGTACACACACGTTATTTATAAACAACTTTCCAAACTTATATAATTAAGCAAAATTTAATTAAGGATTACTGATTACTGTACTACATACAAAACCATGATCACTGCTTCAGGCCAAATATATACCTGTATTTTATATATTTTACTGAGTCACAAATATACAAGATGTAACTATTATTTCATTTTGAATATGAACTACTAGGCACTAACATAATTTTAATTAATATGTAATTCATTTAAACATTTGGGAAACCTAATATCATTCCTTATTTAGAAAATCTAACTAATGCCTAGAGAGGAAAATTTGTTTTAAGAGTAAAAGTTAGATTAGCAATCTTCTCATATCTGACAGATTTCAGTGCATATGTCTTATCATTACAGTTCTTTATCTCTGCAATTTCATTGCAGTATTAAAAACTAGAGGTAAGATATGGAATTAGTTTATAAAGGAAACAACTTTTAAATGGTACTTACTTAGTATTTTTTGGAAAATAAATGTGTATATTATATGTCCAAAGAATAGAATACTGACCTTACAAAAAGTCTACATGCATCTTGAGACAGTTACTAAGTTTTGATATGATTGGAATAGGTACAGCTGCATAACTTCATGCAAAACCAAAAACTATTTTATATATCATTAGTTGATTTATATATTATATGTATCAGCTGATATAAAGTATTATTCAGCTAAATATTTAAAAAACTTCCCAAATAAAAGTCTAAAAAGCACATAAATACTAAAAACCCTATATGCAACAATATAAAAAGTGATTTAGAACATAAAAGCATTACAATTAATAAAAATAGAATTAAAATTAAAGAGATTATTTTTAGCATTGTTTTAAAATGTGTTCCTTTGATTTTTAGTCTTCAGATACTTGTTAATTACTCAACTTTTCCTTACATGTGACCTATTTGTTCATACTTTTTGCCTATTTTCCTTTAAGCTACCTGTTCTTGTTTTTTTCCCCTTCTAATTGGCTTTTAGAAGTTTCTTGAGCATTTTAACTGTTAATATCAAGATGATTTGGGCAGTGGATTTTTATCATCTTTATAGAGTCATAATTTATATAAAAATTCAATTTTCAATGTGAATATTGTAATATTATTGGAGGATTGTTTTTCCCCACCATTTAGGTGTGCTTGCAGCAGTGTCTTCCTATCAGTGCACAAATGATGTAGCATCTTATTTGGGTGTAATGCTGACTATAGATTAGAACAACAGGGTTTCATTTTTTCTTCTAAACTTTCACATTTCTATACTGAGGCAGCTGATGCTAGAGAGAAAAATAAAATACAGCATGCAAATATTCTAAGCATAAATTTATGTTTTATAATTTATTATTTTTAAATGATTTTACTGAGGTGTATTTTAAATATCGCACATAATCATTTTTATGAAAACTTTAAAAATTTATAGTTACTTTAATGAGTGGTTACACCCTTATCATAAATTGGCTTCAGTGCATTTCTATCCATGTTGCCCATTTACAGTTAATTCTTGATTCCAGCTCAGACCCAGGCAACCACTAATCTACTTTTGTCTCTTTTTTATTTTTTGTGGTCATTTCCTGTAAATGCATTTATAGAATATGTAGTTTCTTGTGTAGCTTCTTTTACTGAACATAATGTGTTTTGAGGTTCACCAGGAGGCAGCATGTCAATAGTTCATTTTTGTTTCGAATAGTGTTCCATATATTATCTAACCATAAACCAGATGATAGACATTTACAGTTTTTCTCTCTTGTGTTTACAGTTTTTGTCTATTATGAATAATGCTACTGAAAACATTTCCATGCAAGTGTTTTTGTAGACATATGTTTTCCTCTATTGTTGACAGATACGTACCTAACAATGGAATTACTGAATCATATGGTTGCTTTATTTTTAGCTTTTTGAGAAACTGACAAATGATTTTCTAGAGTGGTTACATTATCTATAATAATAAAAGCGTAATATGCTAATTAGACCAGACAGCCAAACCACCTTCCTGACGTCCTTCCAGACATCCTTCTGGACAACCTTCGGGACAAAGCTGGGGCTGCGAGGGCTGAGCCCCTTGCACAAATTTTGTGCATCAGGCCTCTAGTTTTAAAATAATGGATAAGAATTCCAGTTTCTTCACATCCTCACCAACATGTGTTACTGTTTTTCTTTTTGATTATAGCTATCTTTATGGGTCTGATGTATCTCATGGTTTAATTCGCATTTCTTTAATGATTAGCAATGTTGAATAACATTTTATTTTAAAATGTTATAATCAGCTGATTGTTTTCTTGGATGCATAAAGCACACTGCTCAATTGAAAGCTTACCTGATTAATTAACCAGGATATTTATTTTAAGCCATAATATATTGATAAATAATGCCAATAATATAGATTACTTCAAGTACACAGGTGACATGTTAAAAATGTTTTAAATTAATAAATAGTAGCACAGCTTTATAATTAAGTAGTAAATATTATGGACATTCCAGAAAGTACAATCCTAAATTAAAATGAACAGGCTGAATTAGTATTGAAATTTTTTTTAAAGCATAGATTTTAAAGAATCATATGAAGTTAAATTATTTAGTGTTCTGATGATATCAATTTACATAGGTGAGAAAAATATTCTATCAAATATCTTCCCTATTAGACTCAGGGTTAGAATTAGTTAAAACAGAAACTTTGTACAATATTTGGAAGGCAAAGTGAAGTATCAGCCATCACTTTTTGAAGGTTTCATTTTTATATGAAATTCTGATTTATAAGACATATTTTATGGGACCACAAACCATAACCTTTTGAAATATCTTTTCCATCAGATGCAGTGGACAAAACCTACATGTTAACCTTTAAACCTATGGAGTAGTGCAATAGCATTAGGATTAGGATTAGTTTGGGTTAGGGTTCATCATCCAAAAAGAAAATCAGTGACCTCTTTCCCTATTTTTCTAAACAAATTTGAATGCAATATCTAAATATCCTCAACAAACAAGAAAGCACACACTTTCTTTAGTACACACTCACTTTCTTTGTCTTCCACTCCCAGATGCTTGTCAATTGTTAGTATCATATGGAATTTCTAATTTTCTTTATGTCCTCTTTGGAGAAGTGTCTATTTAGGTCCTTTGCCCATTTTTTAATTGAATTGTTTATCTTCCTTTTAAGTTGTATGAGTTCCCTGTAAATGTTGGAGACTAATCCCTTACTAGATGTATCATTGGCCAATATGTTACCCCATGCAGGGGGCTTGCTTGTTATTTTGTTGATCGTTTCTTTTGCTGTGCAGAAGCTTTTTATTTTGATACTAGAGGCCCAACACACGAAATTCGTGCAAGGGGTTCAGCCCTCACAGCTGCAGTGGCTGCCTCAGCCCTCGCAGCCACAGCTTCGTCTGCAAGGACACCCTGAAGGTCATTCAGCTGTCTGGTCTAATTAGCATATTAGACTTTTATTATTATAGATAGTCCCACTTGTTTATTTTCTCCTAAGTTTCCATTGTCCTAGGAGATGTATCAGTAAACTAATTTTATGACTGCATTCCTCCCATCTTTTTTTCTCTCTTTTCTACTTTCTCTGATAATCTTATCAAGGTAACCATACATTTCAATAAAAAATTATTTTCTCTTACTCCCCATATCACATTGATTTCTTCCCAGACTTGTTATTTAGCTTAAATAGTTCCTCTAAAATCCACTCAATATAGAACTTTGATATACATTTTATAAGTATTTCTTTTATTTTGATTTTTCTACTGTCATTTTAATGTATTGTTTTACTACAAAGTAACTCCAAGTTTAATTTTATCCTCTGTCATATACTTAAAGTAATTCTCTATTTTCTTGTTGCATTCAGCATTACTATATTTATTCCTCTTAGGCGTTAAGCATTTATCCCTCTGGAAATGTTTAAGATTTTCTCTTTGTCATTGATGTGTTAGAATTTACCACAATGTAAAACCCAGCTCCTGCTGGGTTGTGATCATTGCTCACATCAAAGAAAGTTAAAAAAAAAAGTAGGCGAGGATTACTTACAGATAATGATTATGATTTTCCAAATTAAACAGTGATGTAAAACTTGAATGGGAATGCCTCATAGAATGCCCATCATCTAGATAAGTAAACACAAAAATACACTTACACAGAAGTCTACCTGTTATCAAATATTTCTCTCCATTTTAGATAAGAATCTGCCTTCCATTAAACTAATTAATTCATTAATACCACTAGTGATAAGGAGAAATCACAAGAAGGAAAAAGAACCTGACTTTTGCATTTCCCATAATGTTACACCACATACTTCTCTCCATAATGTCCTGGGAGTATTGAATATATATATATATATATATATATATATATTAATATTTAATTATGACATGATAATATTCAACTCTGGTGTGAGATATTTCAGAGCCCAAGTTCCTTGATAAGAGTGAAAGGTCTTTTACACCTTGAAAAAACTCTAATTTCGTTCTTCTAAGTTTAATATTTGACAAGTTCAATAGACAGTAAATTGATTTAATAAATCTTTTCTCTTTCCAACAATGCCTATATTTAGAGCTATATAAATCTTATGCTCTCCTGTCCTGTCCTGGGGAAAAAAATTGAAGTGGAGGTCACGGGGCTGAACCTGCTTTAAAGAGAGGAATGAACACAAATCAGTTTAATAACGGCAGAAACATTCTCATTTCACTCATTTAAAAAGGTGTCAAGTTCCTTGGTTGTATTTCTCTGAAATAATGAAAAATGTCATTATTCCACTGGGTTAAAGTTCTCCTGTCATTTCTCCTTACCCTCTGCTCACAAACCTTTCGGTTTTCTAACACCTATCTCTTCTGAGCCCTGCAAAGTCTGTGAACACCAAGTGGTGTAGCTCTTACATTTCTCTTCTCCTTCCTTCCCAGCCTTTAGTATATGGCTAAATTTGATTTTTTTAAATTCAACCCTCCCTTTAATTTTTTTCCATTCTTCTCCTTACCATTTTCATTCTTTTTTAAATCACTGAAGCTCAGAAGGTTCAGTCTGACAAATAGAACGCCTCTTAGGGAATCGTGATGGGGAGGCCCCTGTGGTAGGACTCTTATGAGCAGATGGCTGATTCATATTATATACTGAAGTATGATTTAATATATATATATATATATATATATATACATTAAGTAAATACAGATTTGAAAATATATTTACAATAAGATAAGCTATTTTTACTCTGTTGTAGTGTAAACTTTTCAGATGAATTTAGTTATTAGTACTTCTTAAACTCTTAAACTCGTATTATAATATTTAAAGGGAAAGGCCTGTAGTAGACCAATTAAAGTTATATCTGCAATTTTATTTTACAGGATAATTCTACGTTTTGTTGGGCAGGCTCTTGCTATAGTAAAATAAAATAGCTAACAATCATTGTAAGCCTAGATTCAAAAACAAACAACTCAGGAGATCCTTCATTGTGGCCCAGGCTTGGTTACATCAACATATATTTAAAAAATAGATTAAGAATCATATCAAAATCTATCTAAGAAAACAATTGGGACAGTTTCTTCTAGATAATTAATATTGTAAAATATAAATAGTAAATATGTGTCTCTTCTCCATGTCCAGCGTGGCTAGAGAGCGGTGGTCAGGTTCCTGAGTAGGGGCGGCTGGGGATTGAGAAAATGAAAGAAAGAGACAGACACAGAGATGGAAGAAAAAAGCTGGGGCCGGATGGGACCACTGTCCTCTGATGATGAGACAGGGACAAGGACCCAGAGCGGATACAGCATATTTATTTTATACATATACAGGAAGTTTTACTAAAAGTCAAGACAAAGATTATTTGCATTCTTGGGTGGGCTGGAGTCTGATTCATTCCTGGTGCTTGGCTGGATTTAAATAACAAAACCCACCCCCTGGCACCTGAGCTGAAGGTCAAGCTGACAACACTCCTGCCTTTTGGCAAAGCGTGTTTCCAGGACGTGGCTTTGCCAACACCACTGGCTTCAGCTGACAATAATTAAAGAAATGCCCATGTGCCTTCCCAGGAGCTCTCTACAATAAATTGGGAGGGGTTAGGGCTTTGTACAGTAGAGGGCAAAAGGATAATACAGAGACATAAATAAAAGTGAACACAGAGAGCAGAGTAGAAATGGTAAGGTTCAGAGAGCCTGCAAAGAAAAGAAAAGCATAGTTGGTCTGCTTTGGTCCAAGGTTAGCTGCTGTGTAAATAGGTTTGTCAGCTTAGAGTCAGAGCTGACTGACAGCTGTCTTTAATCTCCTATAGCTTTGATAATACTATCACAGTGCTCCTGACCCAGGAATGTGAGCACAGGTTTGTTCTTGTAAAAGGCCTTTGCCTCCTGTAAGGCTAATCAGAATTTCAAAGCTCTTTGAAAAATTTGCCCTAAGAACACTTAACAGAAATGAATATTTGCCCTAAGAACAGTTTATTGAGAGGAATTGGTGTTTGATTTTTGGATGTCCAAATTCCAATATTCAAGTGAGAGAAAAAAAATACAAAATATTCTTTTGATCAAGAAAGAAAAGCAGGAGAAGCAATTCTGACATGCCCTCCTTCAGGGAGTCAATAGTCCACTGGCAGAGGGAGCCACACGCCTCAACTAAGTTTTCAGGAATATCAATGGTGAGTTAAATGACCATCAAATTTATAATTTCACACCCCAGAAACTATTTCAATGCATATCAAAAGAAAAAGTCACTTGGCATCCTAATACCAATTCCTTGGTATTGGAATCTATTTGGGTACAGGAAAAGATATTATATAAAAAAAAAAAAAAAAAAAGAAAAAAAAAAAAACTAGAGGCCTGGTGCACAAAGTCATGCACTGGTGGGGTCCCTCAGCCTCGCCTGCACCCTCTCACAATCAGGGACCTCTCGGGGGATGTTGGAGAGCCGGTTTTGGCCTGTGAGGGATGGGACTGAAACCAGCAGTCCTGTATTCCCCAAGGGCTGTGCCGCTGCTGCTCATCCCGGCCCAGCTGCGCCTGCCTCAGCTGCTTGGGTGCATGGGGGAGTGTCCATGGGATAGTCCTTCAGCTGAGCAGCATTCCTGCTGTGGGAGCACACTGACCACCAGGGGGCAGCTCCTGCATTGAGCGTCTGTTCCCTGGTGGTCAGTGCATGTCATAGTGACTGGTCAACTGGTTGGTCGGTCGCTTAGGCTTTTATATATATAAATAACACTTCAAATAACCTACATTCACAAAGAGAGAGGGAGGGAGGGAGAAGGGGGAGGAAAGGAGAGAACTTATATTTATATAAAGTCAGTCAGTAAATTTCTTCAGGAAGCAAACTGAATGATAATTCCTGTAGGTATAATGTGAAAATATAGCAGTCGTCAAATGCCTGCTTTTATGTTGAAATGATTCTGTTACAAAAATTATGAACATGGGGTTTGAGGATGTATGTGGCCTTCCTGTTTTAATTACAGGACAATTAGGAGAAGTGAGTCCACTTATATCAAGGCATGTGCCTTCTGAGTGATGTCAATGATTAATTACACTCAGTTCAGCTCTGATAAAATAAAGCTTAGTTCATTTTTCCTTACATAGTCAAAATATCAAGCCATAGTTGCTCACTCATATACATGTAAATGGGGTAATTGTATTTCATTTTTAATTCCAATATGGACTAAGGGATTTTATTTTTATTCTGTTTATAATATATTAGAGGCCCGGTGCACAAAAATTTGTGCACTCGGGGGGGGGGGGAAGGGGGGGTCCCTCAGCCCGGCCTGCGCCCTCTTGCAGTCTGGGACCCCTCGGGAGATAACGACCTGCTGGCTTAGGCCTGTTCCCAGGTGGCAGAGGGCAGGCCCAATCCCTAGGTGCAGCCCCTGGTCGGGCTCAGAGCAGGGCTGATTGGGGAGTTGTGATGCCACCCTCAGTCACGCTCAGGCCTCTAGTTTCATATATGTATATATTTATATATTATCATATGTGTATGTATATGTCCATATACATACATAGCCATGCATATATACACAGGTATATGTGCATATATATTTTTGTTTTATTAAATTATAAATTTATTCTGATACATCTAATATCAATCTAAACTTTTGCCATTTCACATATGTGTTCCTCCTCTCACAGTGAAAAACTTGTCTCCAAAAATATTCATATATTTACCTGCTTGTTAAAAGTAGTTTCATAAGTGTTATAACAATACTACTACTAATGTCTAGATCAAAATATATATGAGGTTCTTTTTTTTGAGGGTAGAGGACAACTGAGATTATATCAATGTTACTTGTATTAATTTACTTTTTTCCTCCCTGTGTTTATGTTACCATTTGATATACATTTGATTCATTTGTTTCTTTTTGCATTGGGTTTTAAATTTTCTTTTTCATTCCTTGTCAATTTATATTTGTTAAAATCTGTAAGTTAATAACATGATTTCAAAATTAAAATATCTGCATGTGCAGAACTACAGGAACAATGTGTGAGTACATTGCAAATGTCAGAGGGGCAGGGAGCCACACACCTGTAGTAAATTTAAGATGAAATCCAAACAACTTTGTTAAATTATGGCATCTAATAGAAAAAGTAACAGATAACTGGTAGCAAAAAAATAGAATAGTCTTATGTATTATCAAGAGCTTAGCAAGTATTGTTAGAAATGGGCACTTTGCACTTATTTCCAAATTGCAGATTTAGATTACACCCAAGCATTAAAAGTATTCAAAAAAAGTTAATACTAAGAGAAAAAGCATCTTTTGAAATTAAAATTCTTGCTTTATTGTCTCTGTCTTTATGACTGCTTGATAAACTGGTGAAATAATAATTTATTTTTATGTTCCAGGATGATTTTCAATTAATTAAAACTGTTCATCTATTTTTCATATAATCCTTTAATATATATATATATATATATATATATATATATATATATCTTTATTTTCCACCAAAATGTAAACTATGAATTGAAAAAAAAATATTCAGAAAACTTTACCTCTGTTTTATCACTTTTCTCTGAAGTGAGGGCAAGAATAAATCTCATTTTAATCTTTCATGTACTCAGCAGTTTAGTGCTTATTTGCTTTTTAATTCAGGTAGAGAAAGAGCACAATCAGCACTACTAAAGTAAATGATTGTAAATAAAAAATTAAAATTAAAAAAATATTCAGTACTATTTAGAATAATTTTTACACTAATCTATTTTTTAATAAGCCATTTGATTAAGTTTCACCATGAATAATTTGATTTTTATTGGCCTGACATATTTATTATAAGAGTTTCTGTTATCATTTGGAAAGATATTTTACATTTTCACACTTTCTATAACTCTGAGAAAATCTGTCTCTTAAAGTGCTAACTGCTGTTTTGAAGTAAGGCAATTTGGAAAAACATAAACAAACTAACAAGTCATTTAAGGGTGCATACCATATGACCTTACCCCTTTGTGGCTTAAGACAGCCAATGTTTACTGTTTCCTCCAGTTTCTGACAGTCAGGAATCTAGCAGAAAAGGAGCTGGGGTTCTAGCTGAGCTTGTAATAAGGTGGAGTTAAGCTCCTATTGGGCAGCCACCATCTCAAGCCTTCACTGCACTTTTAGAACCTGTTCCCTAGCTCTCTCACCTGATGGCTGTAGGCCTGAGTTCCTCACCTGGAGATTTCAGTTACTTTATACATGGGTTTCTTCATATGCCTGTTCACATTAGGACAGCCTTTTTCTGCCGAGAGAGAGAGACAAGGAGAGGCATGAAACAGACAGGGAGACCCAGAACAGAGAGACAGGGCCAGATCACACAATATTCTGTCATGTGCTGTTTGGCATATTCGCAAAGCCTGGTGAAATATGGGATGGGACTATATAAGGGCATGAGACCATGGGACAGGGATTAGTGGAGACGATGTAGGAAGCTGGCTACCACAGTCCGGTCTGGCCCTCAATCATTCACGTTCTTCCAGCAAGCAAAACACCTCTCCTCCTCATAAGGCCCCTATTAAGGACTTATCCCATCACAGCCACTCAATTCAGACTCTGACGACCCTTCTTGGGTATGGTTCCTTAAGTGCAAAAACTCAAATACAGTTCTTTACCCTGTTTATAATGGTGAAATCAGCATAGACAATATCTTCAAAAAAGGGAAAAAATAGAAGGAAAAAGTAGACATTGGGCCAAAACAGCTCTGATATCAAGCCAGGCACATGCTATAGATTCTCAAATTTGGTTTCCACGTCGGCAACTATGCAATTGTTCTGGGCTCATGTTGCTTCTCAGTCTGCTTACTGTCTGTAGAATTTTGAGTCCAAAGACCTTTTTTCATTTTGTACTTTTCAGTCAAAGTTGGTAATATTTCTGAATACAGATTCCTTTTAAAAGTGGTGAATGTTAGCCCTGACTGGTTTGGTTCAGTGGATAGAACCTGTGGACTGAAGGGTCCCAGGTTCAATTCCAATGAAGGGCACGTACCTTGGTTGTGGGCACATCCCCAGTAGGGGGTGTGCAGGAGGCAGCTGATCAATATTTCTCTCTCATTGATGTTTCTAACTCTCTATCCCTCTCCCTTCCTCTCTGTAAAAAATCAATATATTTTTTTTAAAAATGGTGAATGTTATTAAGGTCCATACCACTACATAAAAGCCACATTTACAATCTCTTGGAAATAAACCCTTCCTAACCAGCATTTCATCTGGGAAGGCTGAAGGACAATTATTTTTTTTAAATACATTTTTATTGATTTCAGAGAGAAAGAGAAAAGGAGAGAGAGATAAAAACATCAATGATGAAAGAGAATCACTTATTGGCTGCCTCCTGCATGCCCCCTACTGGAGATTGAGCCTGCAACCCAGGCATGTGCTCTGACCTAGAATCAAACTTTGACCAGGAATCGAACAGTGACCTCCTGGTTCATAGGTCGACAATCAACCACTGAGCCACACCGGCTGGGCCCACGTTGAAACTTAAACTAACTCATGTGATGCAATTCCAGAATCATTGTTTAAAATGTACCTCAAATCTCTATAATACTACACACTTTATTTTTTGTTTTTACTGTCTACCCCCAATTAAAAAACATAGTTTCCATGAGGCAGAAACTTTTGTCTGTTGTCTTCTCTTGGGTATCTCTGAGAGAAGTACTGAGAGCATTGACTGCAACCTAGTTAAAACACAAAGAATATATGTTGAATGAACTAATATGTGGAGCTTATTGAAATAGCGGGCTAAAAAAAAATGTGAAGTTTAAATAGAGCATACTAGGCATGTCTCTAGGTCTAAAGAATAAATTGTTATTTTGAAATACAATAAAGTGGAATTAGAGACTTAGATCATCATTGCATTTTTATTTGGAAATACTTCTCATCTTCCTGGCTATTGTCACATTGGGGCTATGAAAGGATGTAAGTCTTTTTTTAAATAAAGTATCATTGTTGTTCTAATACTCTTATTATCAATCAATGTCAAATGACTTTTGCCAAACTACACAAAATATTATTGATCATTTCAATTTACAAAAAGTTATTCCGTGAATTGTTTAGCACAATTTTAGAGCAATGGAGAGAGAGAAGTTATATTCTTCAGTGACTTGAAAGGCTGTATAATCCAGTTGATTTTAGCTTTCCTAGAAGAGCTTTAGTTGTTATCAAGGTTATATGATAATACATTCCATTTTTCCTATTGAGCATCATGCCAATATATAATTTCTTTTCATTTAATGGGATTGCTATTGTATTTCATAGTAACTTTTGCCAATTCGATATCTCCTTTACTCAAAGAAAGATCAAAGGGCTTTTTGCTCTCTGATCTCTAGTTCTTCAAATATCCATGAATAACATTTCTCATTACTTTCTGAAAATCCAAGGTAAGGCAGAATGCCACAATACAATATAGAATCACTTCATGCCGAAAAGGATAGAAAAGGTAAGATTATTAATTTTATGTTTGCAGGAACTATTGTCAGCAATTGTTATACTTAAAAAGAAAATTTCATTTTATACAATACTTTAGAATTATTTTATTTTTCTTCCTCAGATGTGTCTACTACTAATCCAATTAATCACCTATTGGCTCTCATGCTAAGTAGTTTATTTTCTACAACTTAAGATAGGTTGTGTCTTTTTTTTTTTTTTTTTTTGGTCTTTTTTGTATCTTCTGTAAAGAGTTTCAAATAGAGGGAAAGCTATGGGGGTATTATGAGTAAGGACTATAGACATTAAACAGTGTTTCAAACAGATAAGTTTGACTATTTTATTTTAATTATCATTTTTTCATATTAGCTTTCTTTTGATGAAATAACTACTCACTTGGTTGGGAAAAAAAGTAATTGTCATAAAACCTATTACTGTGTGGTTGTTTTGCCTCAAGAAAATATGGGATACTAAGTACTCTGGTATGAAGTATCCTCTCAAATTTAGGTCCACCCAAAATATCATGTGACTGTATCCTATATAATAAAGAGTTAATATGCAAATAGTCATCACATCCTCACACCCTCTCTCCCTCCCGCCCTTGGGCCCTCCTGTCCTGGGGCCCTCGTGCCAGGGCCAGGGGACTTGAGGCCAGGCCGGGGGACCTGAGGCCGCACCTCCTACCCTGTGGGGCTTGATGGGGTGGGGCCAGCTGGGCCTGTGGTGTGCCCCAGACTCTGACAGGAGGGAGATTTTCATATACATTTTACTAATTTTCTTTCATCTCTGACACTTCTATATAGAGAAAAGGCAAATAGCAATATTAAAATATTTCCTTTAATTAATTCCCTTTTAATGTGCACAAATTTTATGAACTGGGCCACTAGTTTGATAATAAGGTCTTTCCAAATGTAATTAATTAAGATGAAGTCATACTGGATTAGGGTGGGCCATAAATTTAATGACTTATTCTTGTTTATTGTCCTTATATCCAATGTAATACATATCCATGAGTTATAAGAAAAACATGTATTGATACAGACAGGTATAGAGGGTGAACACCATGTGATAACAGGTCAGAGGTTCAGGGGTGGGCAAACTTTTTGACTCGAGGGCCACAATGGGTTCTTAAACTGGACCGGAGGGCGGGAACAAAAGCATGGGTGGAGTGTTTGTGTGAACTAATATAAATTCAAAGTAAACATCATTACATAAAAGGGTATGGTCTTTTTTTTTTTTTTTTTTTAGTTTTATTCATTTCAAACGGGCCGGATCCGGCCCTCGGGCTGTAATTTGCCCACGGCTGGGTTAGAGTGATTCAGTGACGCATCTACCACCAAAGAATGCCAAGGAGTGCTGGTAACCATCAGAAGCTAGGAAAAAGCAAAGAATGATTCTTCCCTAAGCTTCAGAGAAAGTGCGACTCTGTATACACCTTGATTTTAGACTTTTACCCTTCAGACTAAATCTGTTTGAAGCCACCCAGTTTGTTACAGTATAAGGAACTAATGCCCTAATATAGAATTTATAGGATCACTCTCTATAAACACTTATTTAAAATATTTTGAAAGTCTATGTATTTTCCATATTTCCAAATTCCTGATGTATACATTATTTTGAGGGCCTTCTTTGTTAATGTCATTATTTTTGTAATGTGAAAACGGTAAATCATATTTTAAATAATTATATAAATCCCAGTGATGTAATCTTCACAGATATTAAAAATTCACTTAAACTTACATTACACATTACTAAGTTGATTATAGAAATGATTGTATTTTGCTTTTCTCTCACCATAAAAACCACTACATTAAAAAAGGCAGAGTGAGATCTTTGATAAGGTATTGTCTTTTTCCTAACTCAGTTTTATTTCTCAAATGAACTTCATTTTCTGGCCACCTGATATTTATTTAGATCTTTATTGTTAAGAATGTTACAGATACCTCCTTCCCCCCCTTGACCCCACCCTGTTCCCACCCCACCCCAGGCCTTCACCACCCTACTATCTGTGTCCCTTACCCACCCCCCATCCCCTTCCTTTTGAGATCAACTCAGTCTGTTCCATGTTTCTATGCCTCTGGTTCTATTTTATTCACCAGTTTATTTAGTTCATTAGATTTCTTGTTCATTTATTTTGATTTTTAAGATTCAATTATTGATAGATATGTACGTGTTGCTATTTTATTGTTCATATTTTTTAATCTTTTTTTTCCCTTCTTTTTCCTCTTCGTAAAGAATACCCTTCAACATTTCATGTAATACTGGTTTGGTGGTGATGAACTCCTTTTTGTCTGTGCAGCTCTTTATCTGGACACTCAAATATAAATGAGAGCTTTTCTTGGTAATCTTGGTTATAGGTCCTTGCTATTCATCGCTTTGAATATTTCTTGCCTGCAAAGTTTCTGTTGAGAAACCAGCTGACGGTCGTATGGGCATTCCCTTGTAGGTAACTGACTGCTTTTCTCTTGCTGCTTTTAAGATTATCATTTTATCTTTAATCCTTGGCTATCTAATTATGATGTGTCTTGGTGTGGGCTTCTTTGGGTTCCTCTTGTTTATACTCTCTGTGCTTCCTGGACTTATAAATTTATTTCTTTCACTCAGTAGGGGAAGTTTTCTGTCATTTCTTCAAATAGGTTTTCGATATCTTGCTGTCTCTCTTCTCCTCTTGGGACCCCTATAATGCAAATGTTGGTACCCTTAAAGTTGTCCCAGAGGCTCCTTACACTATCTTCATATTTTTGGATTATTTTTTTCTTTTCTGATTGGGTGCTTTTTGCTTTTACATATTCCAAATCATTGATTTGATTCTCGGAGTCCTCTACGGTTGAATCCCTGTAAATAATTCTTTATTTCAGTTAGTGTATACTTAATTTCTGATTGGTCCTTTTTCAAGTCTTTGACATTCTCACTAAGATCCTTGAAAGTCTCACTAAATCTCTTGAAGCTCTCATGAGGTCCTTATAACCATTGCTTTGAACTCTGTACCCAGTAGTTTGCTTGGTTCCATTTTCTTCCTTTGTTACATGTTTCTTTGTCTCTGCATTTTGTCTGCTTCCCTGTGTTTGCCTCTATGTGTTAGGTGGAGCTGCTATGTCTCCTGGAATTGGTAGAGTGGCCTGTGTAGTAGGCGTCCTGTAGGACGCAGTGGATCAGCATGCCCGGTCACCTGAGGTAGGTGCGCCCCTGTGTGGGCTGTGTGCACAGCTCTGATTACTGTCTCTGGGAAGAATTGACCTCCAGGCCAATTGGCTGTGAGGACCAGCTGGGACTCCAGTGGAAGGGCTGCTGTGCAAGAGACACCCCTATGGAGCAGGACTTGCTTCAGTGGGGCTTTGGTGCTCACGAGTCTGCTCCTCCAGTGTGTTGCTCATGGATGTGTAGAGTTGTAATCTGCTATGGTCTGGAGCTGTCCACCAGGTGCACTGGCTCTAGGTCCTCCATGGAGGTGCAGAGTCAGCTACTGCCTGGGGCCACTCAGGAAGAGCTATTTGTATTGGGCTTAGAGGCGCCCAGGTGAGGCCCAGCTGTGAAGCAAGGCAGGCTGGTGCTAGTGCTGGGTTTTGGGCCTTTTACTGACAGGTTTGGGGCATGCTGTCACCAGCTGCAGACTGTTTGAGGTATTTTAGCCTACTGTGAATCCTGAGCAGGGACAGCTGCTGCACACAGGTTGCATGGGGCTGCAAATTGAATGGGGCGGGGCCTTAGGCAATCCACAGGGTGGAGCAACCAGTGTTAACCAGGTTGATGGGAACTCAAATATGGCTGCCAGTCAGCCCTGAGACAGGGGAGGTTCCAGCACAGGAACAATGACCCCTGTGAGCACCCCTGCTTGGGGAAAAGCTGCCCCTGAGTTCCTGCCCTGATGCCAGACAGTTCAGTTCCTCCTGGATTCTGCAGAGTTGCTGCCTAGCACTGGAGCTCAGAGGAAGCTAGACTTGGTAAGTTGTGGGGCAACCCTTTAAAAGGAAAAGCTGGGTCTCCAGCAGCCTCTGTGTCACACAGCACCAATCTCTGCTGGTTTTTACAGCTCGTAGTTATGGGGACTTCTTTTCCCAGCTCTGGGACCCTGGACTGGGGAGGGGGGTGGGGCTGGTGTGGGCTGGCAGACCATCACAGGCAGATCTCCCTCCTGATTAAAAAAAACTGCACTTATGGGTGTGGGTTCAGCCTCCACCCCTCCTACCAGTCTCGGTGTGCTTTCTTCTCCATTTATCTAGTTGTAGAACTTCCATTCAGCCAGCTTTCAGGTGGTTCTGAATGATGGCTGTTCTGTATTCTAGTTGTAATTTTGATGTGGTTGTGGGAGGTGGCGAGTACAGGCATTTACCTATGCCACCATCTTTAAACTATCCACCTGATTTTTAAATGTTATCCTCATATGGAAATTTATCATTGACATATACTTTACATTTATTTTAAACTAAAGCTTAATTATATAAAAATATATATCATGTTTTGAGCTTGTGTCAGCAAGGTAATAGACTAAATACCACTTGTCTAAAATGCTCTCTGGTTGTATTATCCCACTAAATACATTGAAGTTGAAATCACAACATTATTTTTTAACAGGGAAAAGAACTGTATTTGGTTTTATTTGACAAGGACATGACATTGTGTGTTCGGAGAAAGTTTGTGAATTGTGTATTCTAAAATGAGTATATTTTATAATGAGTACATTTTTCTTTCAAGTATATCTTTGCTGCTTGAATAATGTAACCACTAATATAGAAAATCACAGTTATTTCAGTAAAGAAAAATCAGCTATTGTACAAATTTAGAGAAACACACTCCATTAACCTTTCTGTCTTTGGAAACCAGACTGACTTATTGTGCAATTTCAATTAGCTTGTCAAATAAATGCACTGCCACTACAATTCTTTTCTTTAGATAAGTTTTAGGAAACTGGGTGTGCCAAGAACTGAATAAGCATTATAATTTTCTTCCCTGGGAGACATACTGGGCAATTCATATTGAAGTAATATGTAAAACTGAGTATATTTTTTAACTGAATGCAACATGAATGATAATAGACATGGCTTCTGTTTGATGTTCCATTCTCTTTTTCTTTAAACGATGGAGATCACTCAGCCCACTTATATTTGTGTGGATTTGGTATTGCCTGACGTTAGCTATATATGAAGAAAAACTGACTGGCTTTTGATTATTGATGTAGCTCAATCACATATATTATTGTTGACCATGTGTATATAGTATAAGAAAAAAAGAGGAAAATGTGAAAAATGGAATTATATATATATATATATATATATATATATAATTCCTTCTGATCAAGCAATTATCAGATATATATATCTGATTTTATTTTTTATTTAATTGAATTTTATAGGGTGACATTGGCTAATAACATATGAGTTTCAGGTGTACAATTCTATGATACATCATCTGCATATTATAATTTGATTTTACCACCTGACGTCAAGTCTCCTATCACCATTTACCCCCTCTTTACCCACTTTGATCTCTCCCACCTCCCTTTCTCTCTGACAATCACCATACTGTTGTCTGTGTCTGTGAGTTTTTTTTTTTATTTCTTAGCTTAATCCCTTCACCTTTTCACCCAGACCCCCAACTTCCCTTCCCTCTGACAGCTGTCAGACTGTTCTCTGTATTTATGAGTCTGTTTCTACTTTGTTAGTTTATTTTGTTTATTAGATTCCACATATAAGTGAAATCATATGATAGTTGTTTTTCTCTCACTGACTCATTTCACTGAGCATAATGCTGTCCAGGTCTATTCATGCTGTAGCAAAAGGTAAGATTTTCTTTTTTTTATGGCCAAGTAGTATTCCATTGTGTAAATGTACCACAGCTTGTTTTACCCACTCATCTACTGATGGCCACTTAGGCTGTTTCCAGATCATGACTATTGTAAATAATGTTGCAATGAACATAGGAGTGAATATATTCTTTTGGATTTGTGTTTCTGTGTTTGTGTTTTTTGTTTTTTTAAAAATATATTCCCAGAAGTGAAATTGCTTGATCAGAAGGCAGTTCCATTTTTAATTTTTTGAGGAAACTCAAAAATAATGTTGCAATGAACATAGGAGTGAATATATTCTTTTGGATTTGTGTTTCTGTGTGTTTGTGTTTGTTTGTTTTTTTAAAATATATTCCCAGAAGTGAAATTGCTTGATCAGAAGGCAGTTCCATTTTTAATTTTTTGAGGAAACTCCATACTGTTTTCCACAGTGGCTGACTCAATCTGCATTCCCACCAACAATGCATCAGGGTTCCCGTTTTTTCCCCCATCTTCACCAACACTTGTTGTTTGTTGATTTATTTCTAATAACCATTCTGACAGGTGTTAGGTGATATCTCATTGTCCTTTTAATCTGTATCTCTCTGATGATAGTGACCTTGAGCATTTGTTCGTGTCTATTGGCCATCTGTCTCTTCTTTTTGCAGAAGTATCTACTCAGGTCCTTTGCCCATTTTTTAAGTTGGATTGTTTGTTTGATATTGACTTTTATAAGTTCTTTATGAATTTTGTATATTAACCCCTTATCAGATGTATCTACAAATATGTTTTCCCATTCAATGTGTTGTCTTTATTTTGTTTATGGTTTTCTTTGTTGTAAAAAAAACCAAACTTTTTAGTTTGATGTAGTCCTATTTGTTTATTTTTTCTTTTGTTTCACTTGCCTGAGGAGATATATCAGAAAAAAAAAATTTGCTACAAAGAAGTCTGAGATTTCACTGCCTATGTTTTCTTCCAGGATTTTTATGGTTTCAAGTCTATTATTTAGGTATTTAACTATTTTGAGCTTACTCTTGTGTATGGTATAAAAAAAGTGGTCTAGATTAATTTTTTTAAACGTATCTGTCAATTTTTCCCAGAACCATTTATTGAATAGACCATCCTCACCCCATGGTGTGTTTTTGCTTACTTTGTCAAATATTAATTGACCATAAAGTTGTGGAATTATATCTGGCCATTCTATTCTGTTCCATTGATCTCTGTGTCTGTCTTTATGCCAGTACCATGCTGTTTTGATTACTATGGCCTCGTAGTACACTTTGATATCAAGTAGTATAATACCTCCAACTTTATTCTTCTTAAGATTGTGAAGGCTATCAGGATCTGTTGTGGTTCCATATAAATTTTGGAATATTCTTTCTAGTTCTGTAAAATACACCACTGATAACTTGATAGGAATTGAATTGAATCTATAGATTGCTTTGGGTAGTGAGGGCACTTTAATGATGCTAATTCTTCCTGTCCATGAATATAATATATGCCATGTTCATGGAAATGGTTTTATCCTTATTATGAATTTATATAGAACACAAATAATAGTAAATGTTTTCATCTTTCTTCGTAACAAGCCTTAGACTTATCTAATCACTGCTCACTTTCATGAATATATACGTTAAAGAGGAAGAAAAAGTTTCTAATTTCTAAGTAAGAAAATCTGAAATTATTTAAATAAATATTTCTCAAAATATATTTGTCATAACAAACAACAGTTTATAGTTCTTATTCCAATAATCAGGTCCAAAATAAAATGTTTCAAAAATATTAGTAAATGCTAATTATCCTATGTAATAAAAGCCTAATATGCTAAGTGTCCAATTGTCTGGTTGTCCTGTTCAACCAATCAAAGTGTAATATGCTAATGATATGGTAAGGACACTCAACCACTCGCTTTGACGTGCACTGACCACCAGGGGCAGGCGATCCAACTGGTAGGTTAGCTTCCTGCTGGGGTCTGGCAAATCGGGACTGAGCGAGATGGGCCAGACATGCCCTGGAGCCCTCCCGTGGTCCCTTTCCAGCTGGCCAACCTCCCACGTCTCTCCCTGGCCCTGATCATGCCTGGTGGAGTCCCTCGGCCTGGCCTGTGCCCTCTCGCAATCCAGGACCCCTTGGGGGATGTCGGTGAGTCGATTTCAGCCCGATACCACAGGCCAGGCTGAGAGACCCACTGGTGCATGGATTCATGCACTAGGCCTCTAGTTTTTTTTTAATAAAAAAAATCACAGATTTGTATATTTTATGATGAACAATGACAACATTTACACTAAATTTGGTACTGAAACTTTTAATTTTCTTTTTTAGTTTTGTTAGTATTTAGAAGCAATATTGCATAGAATGTTGTGATTTTTTAATTGAAGAGAATATTAATATTACACTAAATATATATATCATTATAATTTTTGTTTTATAATTTGTTTTCATTTGACAAATGTTCTGAACAATATGTGCCTTCTCACTCATAAAAAGTGCATTTCTACTTCAGTGCCTTTCCACTTCTGTTAGTTGGATGTAGAAGGTATTTTCTCAGATTTTTTAGGGCTCATTTCCAAACTTCAATAAAATCTTTTGAAATAATGCCTTCAAATGGAAGTATCTAGAACATGAATGAATATTTCTAGGTCTGACCTTTGCTGACTACCCTATTTGAAATTGTAGTACCCATCACTTTATTTTCCCTGATTTATTTTTTACATAATACATATAAAAACCTAACAATACATTACATATCTATTTGTTCATTGTTTATTTCTCTGATAGTATTCAGGGTTTTATTACTTTAATTTTAACTAAAGGCAGTGACTCTGCTGAGAAAGCAGAAAAAGAGTTCATTAAAAAAAATAAATAAAGCAGCTCACAAAACTGTTTATTGGCCCAGAGAACAAACCTCAAAACTCAACAGCATGATGGAGAAAATCACCCAGAAAGTGTCATGAGTGCCATTATCTCACTGACCACTAGAGGCACTGCTGCTAGGGCTGATGCTGCCAGCTACATGGATGCCTCTCCTGTGCCCAGAACTCAAACCAGTTACTTCTTCAATTTAGATGCATCTCGACTTACCCCCAAATTAATTCCCTTCTCCTTAGAGCAGTGGTTCTCTACCTTGGCTGCACATTAGAATCATCTGGGAATCTTTGTAAATCCTAATTTCTGGGCCTTATCCTCTGGAAATTCTGTTTCTTTGTTATGGGGTGGGGCCACAACATTAGTAACAAAGAAAGAGAATTTCCGGAAGATGAGGCCCAGAAATCAGGATTTTAAAAAGATTCCCAGGTGACTATAATGTGCAGCCAAGGTTGAGAACCACTGCCTTAGAGCTTTCTCCATTTGCTCATTTTCAGTCTCATCTGAATGAAAGAAGTTTGGTTTGTTATGGGGGTTTGGCTCAATAAAAGTTGAATGCATTTTATAAACTATGATGTTTTTGAGAACCTTAGTTTGGAAAGAAGTTAGTTTGATAATTTTGTCTTTTTAAAGGTCTCTAACTGAATTTACAGAATGATCCTGATCTTAATGGTCAAACTAGTTACTACTAAACTTATGTCCAACCCTACTTTCTTTTTTCCAAAACAAAGACTCTCCTCTAAAATTGATTCAAGTCTCCAAACCATTTCTCTATATAGATCCAGAATTTTTGTGTCTATCATTCATATAGGTTGGAGCAAAAGTAGGTTTATAATTGTGAGTACATGAAATAGTTTACTCTTGTATTTTTACTTATTAATTATTGTAGTTTTACCATACAAACAACTGTAAACCTACTTTTGCCTAACTCTTGTATGTTACTACCAAAAGACATATTTTATCTCTATCTCTAATTATGTATATAATGAGAGAGAAATTATTTCATTTTTATAATAACACTAGAGGCCCAGTGCACAAAATTCGTGCACAGGTAGGGTCCCTCGTGGCTGCTGGGTAGGGCCTCCCTTACCCCGGCTGCCCACCTCCTGGTTGTCAGCTCACATTTAACTCCTGGTCAATCGAACTCCCACCCATGGGGAAAATTTGCATATTAGTCTTTTATTATATAGGATATTACATTAATACTTCCCTAGAAACTTGCACTATTAAGAACTTCTCCTGAAAAATTGAATCAATCTATGATTTAAGGAGTATGTACACTTTGTTACAGTGGGTAACTGCGACAGATGTTGGTAGATAAAAAGCAGATTCTAAATGATTCTCTTTTTACAAGACATTTATAAAAGAGAAGCAAAATTAAATGTCAAAATGATAGAACTATTCTCAGTTCAGAGATATAAACCTCCCCAAACTCATTAAACTGGAAACAACAGCCAGAACAGGTGTTTATGTAAGTGGGAATTTAAAACTTTTATGTGAGGAAATATATATTCTTACTAAAATAAGATCTATTTAGATATGCCAATTTTCCTTTTCATATTTAAAATATTTTACTGGGATATTTTGACAGAGGCTACTTTATGATTCCCATCAGTAGGTGGATTAAATGAGTACAATTTCTACATCACACAATGTAAAACTAAAGAAAAGAGGTAACTATGCATATAGCAAACCTAAAAAAGAAACTGTCAATAATAAATTAATTATAATTTAAATAATAACACAGCTTTCTTCAAAAGAGAAAAAAGATACTTTTAATTGACATTTGGAAACCAGCTTAGAGAAAATTATATATACCCATATATTGAAAGTACTATTTCCCTTAGAACAGAGCAAGGTATCCTTTTATGAGATATATTTATCATTAGGGAAGCTAAAAACAAGAAAGTCATTTTCAGGGACTTTCCTCTGCTTCAAGAATTAGGCAAGTTAATAAAAATTACTTGAGTTTGAAGTTGTCTTCTGGCAAGAACAATACTTTAGCTCACTTTTACACTGACTCACTGTGTGGCAGAAAAGTCTAGTGACCCGAGTATCACAGTTCTTTCAAGTGTCAGTAAAACTGAGATCTTTTTAAAGAAAATATCTTAGGTTCTAGGGACTGCTTTGAACACAAATACTTGCTCAGCATCAGTTGTCTTCACGATCATGTATCATTTATCTAGTGATGAGCATAAATAACCTTGAGACAAAAAAAGTTAACTATCTCAGTTGATTCTATGGGGCACTCAGTAGGAGGAGCAAAGAGCTGCCCTGACATGTCACCAGCCTATAAGGTGTATTCATTCACACTTACATAACTTGCTTCTCAAAGACCCTATAAAATAAACACAAACACATTAAGTGACTTGCTGAATTTCTAGACCCACTAAAATATGAGGCTTTATAGTTGTTATGATAATTTCATGTTTTTCAGATTATATATCACTGTCTCTAATTCTTTTGACCCCCAAACACATTTAGTGTCAGGGCTACATTATACCCTACCAGTAAGATGGAGTCAGGCCAATGGTTTTGAAAATCAAGCGATAGGCAACAGATAACTTTTTTACCCTAAGACATAACTTCCAAGAATCTCTCTCTCACTTCCCTGACATAATGACAATCAATGAAGCATGTTGCTTCATAATCTAGCAAGACTTTTGACGTATTTTTGTGATCTAGTACTTATAGATGATGAAAAATTACCTAGCATAACCTTTCTAATTGTGCTGGGATAAGCACCATACTCGAGGTAGAAAATAAATTCAAATTGCAATCATTGCGGTTCAATATCTGTAGCAACCCTGTAAAGCAAAGACTTTAAGTAAATAAATCAATAGCAGCATTTAAAATAAAGAGTGTTAGGAGGAAATGAACTTTCTGATTCACCTCATTATAGTAAAAACACTGCTTCTCTGCACACACATTCCTGGGAGTGTAGATGCAGAGTCAATCTGACTTTAAAATATGTTATAGCACCAAAATAACCAGATCATGATGAATGATATGGACAGAAAGTATAAAAATGTGAAACATTTGAGCTGTTGGATATCAACAAACTAGTACACATTTTTAAAAGGTTAGGAGAGAAAATACTTTTATTTAAGGCAAATGACAGAAAACTATTATCTAAAATGGCTTTTCTACTAAGATTAAATTAGTAAAGGTAATACCTGTGTTGAAAGTTTATGAAATTAAGGGAAGGATACTATGCACAAATAAAAATTAGAAATGTTGCAATCCCAAATAGACCCCCAAAAGATTTATTGCACACACAAAAAAAAACGAAAGAAAGAAAAAAGACACCTTAGTTCCTAAAACATGAGCAGAAAATTAATATGTATATTTGAACCATATATTCTGTAACCCATATGGAAAGATAAGGAATCCAAGGACTCAGATCTGGAGACTTCCAATGTAAAGAGATCAAAGCAATTAGATGAAACTAAAAATAAGAGACTAAAAGGAGTTGCTGTTGAAAGGGGTGGGGGGAGAGTCCTCACGAGATGAGAGAAGAGAAAAACATAGATAAAGAGAAACTGATGATATTTGTTAACTTCTGCTGATAGGTTACAAATTAACAGAATGGAGAATTGACCATTAAGTATTAGAAACAGGTGGTCATTGGTGACATTGACATGAACAAAGTTTAGGGGAGGGGTGTGGTCAAAAGCCTAACCAGAGTTGGTTCAGGAGAGAACTGAAGTGAAGCAATGATAAACAGCAAGTAAAGGAAACTATTTCCAGTAAAGGGATGTAAAGAAATAGATTAGTGATTAAAGGGAGAAATAAAGTCAAGTGAATATTTTATTGTTTTTTAAAGATGGTGGAAATAATAACATGCTTGCAGCTGGGAAAAAGAACTAAGGAGGGGGAAGTTGAGGCTGCAGTTATAGAGAAAAAATTGCTATAACAGTGGGCTTAATGATATGAAATGGTCTGAGATCTAACACGTGAATGGAAGAATGTAGATAGCCATGCCAAAGTAACAGAAGAAAAGGTAGAATATATAGGTAGGTGAGTCAATGGACTGATAGGAGCTTATAGTAATGCCCTTCTGTTCCCATTTATTTTCATAATGAAATAAAAAAAATAATAAGGTGGTTTTATGGGAATGAAGATAGATCAGGAAACATTGAAGGCCTGAGGAGAGAACAGAAGGTATTAGGTGCAAATGTTATGTGATATTTATGTTTCCCTCCCTAGAGCTCAAGATTGTATTTGTAGTTGTGGCTTACTGCTATTGTATTCTACAAGATAATTCATGTCAATGAAAATAATAGATTTATAGAACTGTCCTATATAGTCATTTGACAAGAAAATTTATTGTTTGTTTATCATCATAATTTTAGAAAGGATAAATGATCCTTCACTTTCCCACCATCTTTCTTTTTAATCTGATATTATGCTTGAGGCAAAGCAGTGCATTGATTTCCCCAAGCAAATTGCTTATACAGAACCAGGATGACAACTCTTTTAGCAGTCCTTAGATCAATGATAACTAATAATCAGTGCCTGTGTCTTTTTTGAATTATTTGTTTACAATCCACAGACACAGATCGGGCTATCTTTAGCAAAGTAATTTATGGGAAAGTTATGGGATAGCCATTAGAATCAAAGCAAAGGCTACTGTGAGCAGTTCTTGAACAGGACTGAAACAAGAGAATCCCTGACATTTTTATAAATCAATGGGCACTCTCTCTAGGAAACAAAAACAGGATGGATTAACCTAAAGGAATGAATCAACACACCAATATCTTTGTACACACTGTGAAACCAGTGGAGAACTTGCTCATTCGATCCTTCCAGTTAAGGCCACAGCACTGTAGCACCTCATTAGCTCAGAAGTTGTGAAAATTCTAAAGGATATAATATTGCTTTGACAGTAAAGCTGAAATTAAGTTGCACATTTTTTACTTCATACATATAACATGTTATGATAAAATTTAATGGTGATATATTATAATTAGGATAAGCAATGACATTTAATGATCTAATTGTTCTATTTACCTTGCTGTCTTACTTCTATAATGCTCCTTATTGAATGGTAACGCATTACTCTAAATAGCATACTCATTCTTTCAAAACAACTATTCAAAAATATTACTTCGTTCCTATCTCTTTTTCTACATTCTATTCACTACATCTCTTTTCTACATTCTACTCACTAGACCAAGTTTATTATATTACTAGAGACCCGGTGCATGCATTTGTGCACAAGTGGGGTCTGGACAGCCCGCTCCGATCAGGGCTGATTAGGCAGGGCTGGCCTGGGGGAGGGGCCGAAGGCAGTTGGCTAGCCCACCCCCAATGGGGAGGGGACGATTTGGGGCGGGGCTGGCTGGGGAAGGGGCCATAGGTGGTTGGCCAGCTGGCCCTGCCCCCTGCTTGAGCCCCAGGTTGAGGGGACAATTTGCATACCAGCCTTTTATTATATAGAGTTTAGATCTTGATGGACACATCAAAATTCTTAAACACAATGTCAAGAATAGATTCTCTGCCAACAAAATTTCAATATTTATTTATTTGCAAATATTTATGACATACAGTTGAAAATGCTAAAGTCCATTTGTGTATGTATTCAGTGTGTACAATTTTCTCATTTTGGTAGCAATAACAATATTTCCCAATATTTCCTATTTACTGATATATTCAATGTATTATTCCATTATTTGGGTTTTATATGACAATTTCTTTTGTATCATATTTGTTCCTTTTTTAAACTTGCAGATTTTTAGCCCATCTTCAACACTTTATCATTTCATTTATCATTTAATTATATTTAAAAATGTGATTCATGCATATAAAATCATGATCCATTTTCCATGTATACACTTGTTTATAGATATCTCATTTATCTGCCTTTTCATTTACTCAGAACGTTAGCTTTCTCCTCTAAAATTATTTTTTTATTCTTTTCCCTTTGTCTTTTCTTTCTACCTACTCTTACTTTTCTCTGTTTCTATGCCTCTCACATATTTTAATAAAAACAAGCTTTGATATGAGCAAAAAAGAAATATTCCTTATTAATTCCTCATCCATGAGATGAAACATGCCTTCATATGACACTGGATTGTTGCAGCAAAATAATCTGGAGAGATGAAGAATCACATTTCCTACTGTCACTGTTTATGATGATGGCCTTGCCAAAGTAGTTTACTGGAGCTGGAATCTAAAGCACACTACAGACAGGCAAGGCCATTTTCATTTTCACATCAGAGACCAGGGTTGGGAGAACTTCAATCTTCAGGTTTGCTTTGGAAATGTATGTCTTTTAAAGTTCTACCCACTTCTCTTTGATTAATGGTTAGGAAGGTAAATTCACTCTTCCATTGAAAAATACGTGCTCTGGGTCAATAATTTAATTTCTTCGACTGGACTGTTTATAGGTAGAAAATGTCCAAATGCTTACTTGCTGAAAATAAATTGTGTCACATGCAGCCTGATTTTTTGTTCAATATATGTAGAACTTTACTTTCTACAATTTGTTTTAGTGAAGTGAGGTTGCTGCATTAGGAGAATATATATGGCCTGGCACACATAACTAAAACATTTGACTCATGACTCACTGGTTAAATGTAGAATTTTGTTTATTTACTAAAATTTATATAAATCTGTATAAAATACTATGGCCTATATGTCGTAAACCTGAAATAGTGAAATTAACAGGTCCATTGGAGAACATAAATTTTGAGACAAAAATAATCCAGATATTTGTCTTAGAGAAAAAATTAATTGGTTAATATACCTCTGCTTAGTCTTGTCTATTAATTCTATTTTTTTCTGATTAAAAAAAATCTAACAGAATGGATTTGAAACAATCACATAGTAACCTTAGTGTAGCAATCACATTTTCTGGATGAGGTAAGTACTCATGAAGTTTGACTTTATTCTGCTCCTCTCCTAAACTTTCTTATCCTGATAAAGTTGTCTACATGTTCCTGGAGCCTGGGAAAACAGGGTTTCAGAGAGTTGAAGGGTAGAATGATATCCCAGGAAGGAGTAAACCCCTCCTCAGCATGTGCCTTAGAAATAACATCTTGGTAAAGAAGATTCCTTCTTCAGAAAAGATGGAGAAGAAATTCCTGTACTTCGTGTCACTAAGTACATTAGCAATCTTCCTTTAAGATCTCAGGGACTCCATATCAGGCTTGTTATAGACTATGCTGACATAAAAACATTGAGATGAACACCATTTTAGGTGCCTACAGGGTAACACAATGGAATGAGTAAATGAAAGAATGAGCCTATACAGAATGAAAAAAAACTATATTCAAAGAGAAATCAATACTATAATGATTCTGTATCTTTGGAGAACCCTAACTATTCCGGTGCTTATCATGACCGGCATGGTTATCCCTGGGTTGGCTTAAGATAATTCTTGTTCTCTTCACACCCTTGTTCTTTTTTTTGCACTATGCTCTAATCACAGTGAGATATTTTTTTCTTCCCCCACCCACATTCAAAAGTTGGCCTCTCAGTAAAGTCTCCACTAACTCCCCAACCTGTGTAACTCTATCGTAACCAACTCCCCAAAAATAAGAAAAATAAAATCCTATTTTCCCTGATTTATTTTCCTACCCAGAACTTATCACTTTATAACACACCATTCCTTTTCTAATTTACATTATCTGTTATTTGTCCTCTTCATTCGAATACTCTGTGTTATTACTAGTGATTGTCATATTTTGTTGCTTAACATGTCCCAAATGCTTAGGATAGTGGCACATGGTTACCACTCAATAAGTATATGTTGAATGGATAATGGATAAAATCCTATTAATGTTACCTTCAAAATATACCCTAACTCTCCTAATATATTACTGATTAAAGCATGGCCACCCCACCCCACCCCATCCTAGACTTGGCCACTTCTCACCTGGATGATCATAAGGTTTCTCCTCTTGTTCCATGACCACCTAGTTTTTTAAAGACACAAGTCAAATAATGTCCTCCTTTTGTTCAAAATCTATTATAACTTCCAGTCTCCCTCAGAATGAAATACTAAGCCTTTAGCATGGCCAAAAGACCTAGTACTTTCTGAATCACAGGAGAATAAAGGATTGGTTCTAACTATTCTGTTGGGTAATAGGATACTGTAGATATCTGCATGCCTGCTACCTATTTTTTGATCAGAAATATTTTCACAAATAATGCTTTTACCTTTCTCCCACATGTTTAATCATTTTTCTCCTTAGCCCTTAAATACCTAATTGCATAGTTATTGTTAACTTCTTTTAATTGTGTGGTTCCCACTCTCAAGTTTACACAGTCTATGAAAACAGGGAATATTCTTTTGCCTGTTCTGTTCACAGTACCCAGAATATTGTCTGTTTCTTACTAGAATTAAAATAATTTGAATAGATATATGAAATACTGAACAATGTCAGTACTTAACAATGTCAATTTGATGTGAGCTTCCATCTATGTTTCTGCCCAGAATGACCAGTGTACATCTGAAAAATATTGACCGATGTAAAGTAAAAGACTAATAGGGATCTACAATATTGAAGTTTTCTCCTATGATGGGATTTCTGTGGGTGATGAAACATCAATAGTGTTAACAAGCAACGGGATATCGACAATATTTCTGTATAAAGGCAATTTACCCCATGACTCTCCAGAGAGGATTAGCTCCAGAAATTATCAAAGGACCTCATTATAGTTTATCTTCACCTACATGGTTAAGCCCATGAAATGAACAGGATTTAGAAACAGGATTTTAATAGAGGTCCAGCTTATAAAATACTGTTTTCATTACATGCCATAATAAATATTAAAACCAAGAAAAAATTGTTTTTAGCATTTAAAAAGTGGCACTGATGTAATAACAAAAAATGACTTATGACCATTAAAGGGAAATACGATTACATTGTAATTACTTATGGTATCATACATAGCAAAGTTTTATTATCTTTATTTAATAAATCTCTCTGTTATCTGAGATTCTTATTTTGCTAGTCCGCAAAAGTTTAAGAATAAAATATTCCTTTCGATATTTCTCTACACTAAAATATCACTAAATATTAGTATTACAGATTTTTATCTTGGGATATTGGATATATGAGAACTCCTCTAATAATGAGCATCACATGAGGTGTTTGTTGATTTGCGATGCCAGAAAATGTGAGCCACCTGTTCAGTTCTGGTTTAATATTTGATAAAATATTCTTACTATAACAATGCTTTTGTTATAAAAATATAACTTGATATATTGTTATCTAATAAGACCTTCACCAGACAGATGAAGAAAACATGTTATGGATGACAGCAACATCATGGCAGGAGTGTAGTCCCTGGACAACCTTGTGAACTGCAACCTTCAGAAGAGTCTTGGACTCTCCATTTTTAGATACTGAGATAACTCAAGTAGCATGTTTAAGCCCCTCTTATTTGGGGTTTCTGTATGAATCTACAAAAAAACAAGTCATAATTCATAAAATGATCTTTTCAATTCCAAACTATCTCACTCAGTAATTTGTTTTCTAAAAAGAAGAATGTGTAATTAAAATATTACCTACATTTATTGGGTGTCATTATGTATGATCCCCTTGGTAAATTTAATCATTAATAGTTATTATGTTTACTACCTATCTGATCAATTCATTATTTTGTCAGAAATGATTTGTTGCAAGATTTTTCACTTACCATATTGTAAATGTTCACAAAATCAAATTTAGAAATGCATTCCTGCCATGTTTAGTTTCATCAAATAACAATTAACATTGATCTGTTTGTGAACATTAGTGACCTACAAAATATGGACATCAATAACAAGTATCTTTTAATTGATTAATACATTTCATAAGTAAATCTTCTTGAAAACATTTTTATACAGACATACTTAGCTATATATGCACCATCAGCGATATATGCACCATCTTTAAAAGGCTGTGAGGAAAATTAACCATTAAAATTTCTGTCCATGAATCTTAAGAACTTCTTTGATCAACTTGTTTAAAGATAAAAGGAGAGATCGTGAATGAATATGTATCTCCTATAAAATCCAGTTATTCAGAGAGAAAATAATGAAATTAATTGTTAACTTTAGCATTTTAGCTACTTTTTAAAGTAAAGATTTTTTTATATATCTATTTCACGCATACATGAGAAATAATATTGGTCATTTGCATATTCTATCACCTGGTCAGATTACCTCATTTCAGTGCTGAGTGACTGTAATAGCTATATAGCTTGTCTCTTAGTTCAACATTTTCAATCTCCAACTCCTCATATAAAATGCTGCCTCTTTAAAAATCAGACAGATTTTACTAGTAATATGTAAGAATGTACTTTAAATTTTTACATATAACTCTTCTTTGTAAATTATAAAAAGTGTTTCTTAGTAATTGTAATTTTGCAAACTCCAAATTCAAACACCCCTACTATTAAAATTAAGACACTTGCTAGTTGTCTTTATTCTCATTATAGGGTGTTATTATTCACCTTATGACAGAGTGGCCTCAACAGACCATTCTTCTTGCTCT
This sequence comes from Myotis yumanensis, assembly GCF_028538775.1. NCBI lineage: Eukaryota > Metazoa > Chordata > Mammalia > Chiroptera > Vespertilionidae > Myotis > Myotis yumanensis. Next base: position 203,928,952 of record NW_027223753.1, on the reverse strand, counting down.
CTAATTATTGCTTGAAATCAAGGATTACCATTAATTATTTCTAATATGAAGTTATCCTCTTTACCAATTGTTTTCAGCAATGTGTGACATGTCTGCAGCAATCCCATACAATAGTTATGGGAGGGTCCAACTTATGTTCTTCACCTTGAAGGTTTTTACATAACCACTTTACTTAAGTGAAGCTACTGTGAGGATTTAATTGATATTTTTAAAACCACACTAGGTTATTGCATTGAATATTTTTCAAACTAAAAATAATTACATTTATCCTCCATGACATAGAGCTTTAGGGTCATGACTATGCAATTAATTGTATTATTTGAACAGATTCACCCGGATCCATTCCTAACGAAGGTACGACCTTCCACTTAGGTATACTTCCATTTAGTGTTGATAAGATTAGGAGGTCTTTGTTAGGGTCTTAATTATTTCTGAAAGTACTTAGCCTGTCTGTGTGCCTCACTGATTACTAAAGCATACATCTGCCATTAATAGGCATTACAAAATACCCATATTCCAATTTCTTGCAGTGTGAAAATTTTGTTTGCCAGTCAATAGAACCTTGTCTTGTCATATAAAACAACCTTGAACCTTCAGATGTTCCAAATACTAGTTTATCAAATATCTGATGTAATTTAAAAAAATCTATGAAAGATGTACTAAAGAACACATGATCCACTAATTTATCTGAATATTCTAAATTGTATATTGGATTAAGTATGATAAGCTTAAAAGAGATATATCAACTATCCTTGGTCTGTAAACTCCTGCTTGCGAGCCACATGCGGCTCTTTGGCTCCTTGAGTGTGGCTCTTCCTAAGCCTTAGGAGTACCCTAATTAAGTTAATAACAATGTATCTACCTATATAGTTTAAGTTTAAAAAATTTGGCTCTCAAAAGAAATTTCAATCCTTGTACTGTTGATATTTGTCTCTGTTGACTAATGAGTTTGCCAACCACTGAACTAGATCAATAGCTCAACTAATTTTATTAAATAGTGTTTTAATAATTGTTAATCATTTTATAAGTGTCAGCATTAATGCACATTAGATGATATATATAGATATTATTTATCATGATCTTGGTAATCATTTAACAATGGACATACATATATATAATCACTATAGGCCCGGTGCACAAAAATTTGTGCACTCAGGGGGGAGGGGGGATCCCTCAGACTGGCCTGTGCCCTCTTGCAGTCTGGGACCCCTCGGGGGATGACCACCTGCTGGCTTAGGCCTGCTCCCCGGGGGATTGGGCCTAAGCTGGCAGTCAGACATCCCTCTGGCAGCCCAGCAGCCCTCGGGGGATATCCACTTGCCAGCAGGGAGCAGACCTAAGCTGCAGTCAGACATCCTTAGTGCTGCTGAGGAGGCAGGAGAGGCTCCCGCCACCACTGCTGTACTGGCAGCCAGCATCCTGGCTTGTGGCTGAGCAGAGCTCCCCCATGTGGGGAGTGACGGACCACCAGAGGGCAGCTCCCACATTGAGCGTCTGCCCCCTGGTGGTCAGTGTGTGTCATAGTGACCAGTCATTCCCAGTCCTTCTGCTGTTAGGGTCAGTTTGTATATTAGCCTTTTACTATATAGGATAGAGGCCTGGTGCACAGGTGAGGGCCAGCTGGTTTTCCCTGAAGGGTATCATGGATAAGAGTGGGGGTCCCACTTGGGTGCCTGGCCAGCCTGGGTGAGGGGCTGATGGCTGTTTTCAGGCTGCCCGCACCCCCTTCAGGGTGGGGGTCCCCACTGGGGTGCCTGGCCAGCCTGGGTGAGGGGCTGATAGCTGTTTTCAGGCTGCCAACACCCCCTTCAGGGTGGGGGTCCCCACTGGGGTGCCTGGCCAGTCTGGGTGAGGGGCTGAGGGCCATTTTCAGGCTGACCAGGACTGAAGCTCCCAGCCTCTCCTTTTTTTCTTTTATTTTTTAGTCTGAGATTTATTTAGCTTCTATAATTGAAACATTGTTGCTTTCGGGCTCAGAGCTGGGCCACGGCAGGCAGGGAACCTTGGCTTCCTCCATCACTGGAGCAAGCAAGCCTCCTACTCGCTTCAGCTATGTGGCTGCTGGCCGCCATCTTTGTTTGCAGTTAATTTGCATATCACCCTGATTAGCTAATGGGAAACATAGTGAAGGTATGGTTAATTACCCTTTTTGTCTTTTATTAGATAGGATGTTGTATACTCTAAATCATTGGTTCTCAACCTTCTGGCCCTTTAAATACAGTTTCGCATGTTGTGACCCAACCATAAAACTATTTTCATTGCTACTTCATAACTGTAATGTTGCTACTGTTATGAATCGTAATGTAAATATCTGATATGCAGGATGGTCTTAGGCGACCCCTGTGAAAGGGTCATTCAACCACCAAAGGGGTTGCGACCCACAGGTTGAGAACTGCTGCTCTAAATGCATACAATTTATTTGTAGATTATTTCTCAAAAATTTTAAAAAGCACTTAAAATTTTTAAAAAATATTGTACTTTAGTGCTAGAAGATATAAACAAAGAACCATTAAAAAACACTAACACTTCTAGATTACATAAATAAACTAACATGTTCTATTAACATGCAAAATTTACCTACAATCATGGGATAGTATAATTTGTAGTCATGAATTCTTTGAGGGATGTTAAATGAGAAGGAACACTGTCTATGATAATAATAAAAATGACAAATCTTTATGTGTCAGCCCCAATGCTAAGGTAGTTAAAAAATATTTTATTTCTCACAATGATCCCACGAAGTATGTAATATTTTAATTCCATTTTTTACTGATGACTAAATTGATGTATGAAAAGAAAATAAGTCATATTATTTTTGTAAACCTTAAGACATATTCCCATCATTTGTAGGAATACTTTTACTTTTTCCATCAGCTTCTTTTAAAGAGAGATCAATTTTAATTAAAAATTTTCTTAGTTTTAGATATCAGGAAATGTATTGATTTAAAAATATTTTGTTTCTTTTGCTCTTAATGTTTGCTTTGAATCATTCAGCTGATCATGTCTCCACTTTTGGTTTGGCTATTGGAACCAAATTTGCAGCGCAGCTCTGGTAGTTGAAGCATGTGGTACACCAATCTTCTTTCAGTCTTAGAATATTCCTATTCATTTTTGGAATTCTCTCTGACACACTGCGATTACTATTTTCTACATTATTTTATAGAATCCAAATTTTTTTAATCACTGTAACATCTCTTTCAAATAAGGCAATACCTTGACAAATGGCAAACCAATGAACCAATATGTTCAACCTGGCAGAACATTTCCCCAGTACAGATGAGCTCGGTACTGGCTACCTGAGCCACTGTCTGCTCACACCTGCAAGAATAGTGCCTCTTGGTGACATTCTCCACTGTATTAACTCAGGAAGAGTAAAGCCTGACTCCATACCATAACTAATGGACTATCCCTTTCAGGTTTCTGCTTTAGTTGATCAGATGTAAACATTCTCTCTGTTGTGCAAGAAAATCTCAGAAATAAATCAATTGTACTCCTTGTCACTGTTGTTCTTGGTCAGTGCTCAGCATGTAAGTTTCTTGGAGCCTAGAAACGTTTTTTTGTAGTTTATTCTTTTCTCTGTAGCAATCTTCTAAATCTCCTTTGCCCCATGGAGTTTCTTCTCCATTCCCTCACTCCTCTAACATTGCTGCTATGAACACTGAATGTTCTACTGCAACGTCAATATCTTAAATTGTAGTCTTAACTTTTATCATCAGAAACTTTTTTCTAACTCTATTTCTTAACGGAGCACAATGCTTCCTTTTCAATCTTCTCAAATAGAGGCTTTTTATTCTTTCATGTTCCATTATAACGCATGTTGAAATATAAGATTACTCTGCACCTTATTCTAAAACTATTTCTCTCCTACGCTCTTGAAAATTTCACTATTGATTGTGCCATCTTGATATAATTCTTTCTGCAGTCATTCATTCTGCAATCATCCACTTTTATGGATATTATCTTCATTTATTTAACATCGTATCTGATCTATAGAATTCCTCTTAATATATCAGGAAGTCTTCATGTTCTTGATGAAAATTATCATCTCCTGTAAATAACTTTCTTTATTACATTTTTTGTCACCCATCCTATGCTCACATGCTGGATCATTGGGAAACAAAATACCCTTGAAGTTACTGTGGTAGGTATCCTAATTCTAACCATAGTCTTTTATCATCATAGACTATATCTTTCTTTATATACAACTATGATTCATGGGCCATTTCTTTTTAGTTATTTTAACTTCCTTGCCCTTCTATCATTTTGTAACTTACCAAGTAATGCTTAATCATGTATAAAACATCTCTATGTAACTTCTCTAAACCTGCCCCAAATAACTAAATGCTAACGGATAAAATCAAGTAGGTACCACTATACTATACATGTATAGTCACTAATGGCAACTTAATCTCATATTTTTTAATAATCAAGGAATTTGGTTCTTTTTTCACTACTAAGATATATTTCAAGTCATTTCAGACTATAATCTTCTTTCCTTTCCTTCCTTTAAACTAATGCACTTACCTCATATAGGAAAGCAAATAAAACTGATGAGGTAGTAACTCCCCAAACACTCAAATTGATCATTTTAATCCTCCTTTCTTCCCTTCCACAACAAGGAGGTACCTGTCCCTCTGATTAAAGCACAGTATTTCCATCTCACTATAGTCTATCCTATTAATCTTTTAGGAAACATTCAGTAATTCCCTAGAACATAAAATCCTTTATTTTTTACCGCACTCAAAAACAAATTGCTAAAAATAACCTTCAGATCATCAAATGAAATAAGAAAGCAGAATATAAAATGATGTAACTTCCAATGTAACCTTTAATTCAAAACCTAAAAAAAGTAGAAATTTTATGTATTTTAATTGCTAATTCATGGATCTCAAAATATATCTCATATGCTCTTTTATAATTATGGAATTTTACATTAAAACATTAGGTTATTTTTGAACAGTTATTTTAGAGATTAAAATGTTTTTTTTAATTTCATAATTCTATAGTGATGGAGCTATGATTATAACCCATGTGTGTGATGTGGGGGTTCTTTTTTTTTTTCATTGCTAATTTAAAACTATATTTCTTAACTTTGTCCTTCATCATTTGTCTAGCCTTTTGTAGTGGTGAAGAACATGGTCTTTGAAATCAGACAGCCCTAAGATTAAAACCTAGCTCATCATCTTATAAGAGTTAGAGACACTGAGACACAATACAATTAGCTTAGCATACCTAAGCTTTACCATGTTAATATGTATATTGCAGTAAAACAGTGGCTAACTGCTAATGTTGTTGTACTAAAAGTAATAACGCATATAAAATAATTGCTTATTACACACCCATAAGCAGTACAAAGTAAATGACAGCTATTCTTGTAATAATTACCACAAAATATTCAATCTTATTTAATCAAGTATTAACTAATAATCTGTTATCCAGAAGCTCAGTATTATTATTTTATATCACATACTCACCCAATTTTCAATCATTTTGTAGTTATTAAATTTAGTGACAATCTGGTACATACCAATCACTTTGCAAATTGATGTGAATTCAAAGATGAAAAATAAAATTTATAAAATGTGAGGTCTGAAAGGGCGGAAATTTATATTTTACCCCTGTATCAGCATTTTCTCTAGCATTTATATTTTCTTTATGGATCATACTTCCTTCTGTCTTCTAGGGATGCCCAAAATACTTACTTTATTTTAAAGAAAATCTACTCTATGCAACTCTCTTTGCATTACTAGCCCATACATATGATTTCATTACCTGAATTTTTTAATTCATTAGTAAACAAATACTATATGAGTTATTAATTTTGCACAGCATATTACCACAAACTTAGTGCCTTAAATCAGCACATGTTTGTTATTTCAGTCTCTGCAGTATGAAATCCAAGAATGAATTAGCTTAGTACTTTGCTTCAGGATCTGATAAGTCTGCAATCAAGGTAGCAGCCAGACCTGGGAGTCTGTCAAAGTTTACACTGGAGAAGGATCAGCTTCCATCTTCACGTGGTTCTTGGTAGGATTCAGTCCCTTGCAATCTTCTGGAGTAGGAGACTCTTTTTTTTTCTATTATTCAGAAGTCCCCCTCACCTCTTAGCTGGCTGTTGACAGAGGCAACCCTTGATTCCTTACCACATGGACTTCTGCACCATGGCCATTTGCTTGCTCAAAGAAGGCAAAATCACAAGGCCATAAAGCCAGCCCACTAGCAAGATAGAAGCCACAATGTTATGTAATGTAATAATGGAAATAAAATGGCAACACCTTTGTCATGTACTATTAGATAGAATAAGTCACAGATCCTTTCAGTATTCAAAGGGAGGAAATTCCACAAGTTAAATGAAGAAATGATAGGAAAATGCTCTTTAGACTTTTGATAGGGTTGCAATAATGTACTTATTTTCTAATATTAATGAATAATAAGCCAGGCTCGTTTAGTGCTCATTGAGAGCTGTTTGTGAATACATTTACCAAAATACATTTACTACTTAAAATGAATATATTACATGTAATTTACCCATAAATCAGCACTTATGTGACATATAAGCCTTTGTGTCGGGGGGTGGGGGGAGGAGGAGGGCAGTGTTTTGTTGTTGTTGTTGTTTTGCTATTAAGTTAGTTATTTTACTTATTCCAGATTCGGGGCATCTGCTATGAGTTCTATCAATTGCAGTAAAATTCTCAGCTGAGTGATCTAAGTAATTGTATGAAAGCATAAGTAAGAAGATAATAGAATAGGAGAAACAGAGAGCAACCCCTCTTAATATTATTTGTGGAAGCTCTGGACAGACCGCTGTTTGACCTTCTTAAATGACCAGCTCGCTGTCAACACCCACAACCGATGTACATACATGATCACTTGGCTGTCACTGCCTGTCACCATCTGTTACGATGGCAGCGCGCCTGCTCTCAAAATGGCGTTCCAGTTTAGACCGCAGGTGCCAGCTATGTAGATTGGTGGCCCCCGATTCTGAAAACGCTCCCTCTTGTGCTGCAGACAGTGATGACACATTAGCATCCACAAGGCTTCTTACCGTCACACCACCTGTTCATTCTTTTTAGGCCAAAAATAGCCATGACACAGGCCAATAGTGAACAGCTGATGAAACAACACAGGGCACCAATGGAATATTACAATGCTGTCCTGTTTTTGAAAGGGACAGTTTGGATTCAAAAAGCACAAATAGGTGGGAGTGGAAAATTGTAGATCATTTTAAGAATAATGGTTTCAAGGGTATACGGTATTCCTCACAACATTACCTTTATTGTTATTCCTGCTGATGAGGAATAACTAGCTGCCCAGCTCTGCATAACATCACTAGCCTTATGAAAATTCTCTCGCTTTGTGCAATGTCCTGCATTGTGTGTGTGTGTGTGTGTGTGTGTGTGTGTGTACCTGCACATACATCTTTGCTGCAGAATTCCAAAGGGACTAGTAACACAATGGAATAAAACAGGAGCTACTAGGTTGGTATTGAATGCTTCTTTTATCATTTGGCTTTGGAAAGGAGAGTACATATCTAAAGTTAACCCCTACATTCTTTTTAATTTCTTCCTCTTCACATACTATATTCAAGGCCAAAATAACATTGGGCTGCTATTAACATCTGAAACATAGAAGTCCCAGGTTTTAGCGTAGCTGAAGAGAAACAAATAAGCTAAAAACTACTCTCTGAAGCTATTTTATACCTGAGATTCTCAACAAAAATTGCTAAATGAACTTTGTCCTTAGCTAATGACCTGTTCTCATGTCTCAAAGAATAAATACATTCATCGAGCAATAACCACTGCTTATCCCACAAGCAAATCTAAAATGTTGCCTTAATGCTTCACTACATCCTTTCTCCTCTTATACAAGATCAAAACCTCCATTTGTGATCGTTCCTCATTTTTTGGAAATGACTTCCATTAGCTATTCCCTCCTGCTCATGCACACTCAACCCTCCTATATTTGGGATCAGTTGGTCTATCAGCATTTAGACATGTGATAGTATCTCTCCTAAAGGCAATTAATACTGTCTTGACCCTAAAGCCAGCTTTTTCCACAAGTTTATTCCCCTAATATAAACCACCTAACAGAGTCCTATCCTCCGTGATGTGTCTCCTTTGTTATCTTGTTTCTGTGAGCCTACTCCAATCATGACTTGGCACACATCGTTTGAACAAAACTGTTCCTATTAACATTTTCTAGAATTTCAAGTTTCTAAGTATAATATGCATTTTTCTCTCTTCATCTCACTTAACCTCCCATGGCATTCCACAGAGTTAATCACTGATATTTGTAAAAGATATGCTTTTCTCTTTTTTCTTCCCGTTTACACTATGACCATAGCCTATAGGCTTTCCTCCCACATCTCTCCCACTCCCTCTCAGATGCCTTTACACTGCCTGTCCTCTAACTCGTCAAATTCCTTAGGAATCAGGACAGGGTATTGTTTGCTTCACATGCTAATATAACATGTTGTTGTTGTTTTTAAATATGTTTTTATTGATTTCAGAGAGGGAAGAAAAGGGAGAGAGAGATAGAAACATCAATGATGAGAGAGAATAGGCTGCCTCTTGCACGCCCCACATTGGGCATCAAACCCACAGCCTGGGCATGTGCCCTGACTGGGAATCGAACTATGACCTCCTGGTTCATAGGTCGATGCTCAACCACTGGGCAATGCTGGCCAGGACTAATAGCTCAAGTTTTAAGCCGTTCCATCATTTCTCAATACAAATTAGAGTTTAATTCCCAAATGTATATCTTGTTTTCTTTTTTTACCTTGAATCTCCTCTAAGTTCCAGATAAGCATGCTTATTTGTGATTGTTATTTCCATATTGATGCCCGTTTTTCTGGGAAAAGAGTGGTGCCCTTGACCGTGATTTTAATACTTCCGGAGATGGATGTAGGCTTAAAGAAAAACATTACCTGGGATGTACTTGTGAGAAGTAAGACCTAAGTGAAAAGATATTTTACTTTATATCCACTCTTTTTAAGTGGAGTGCCATTTAGTAAAGAAGCCATTATTTGATCCATTTTAAAAACATATAAACAAAAGGCTGTTGTCCTTTTCCCCATTAAAAATATGTGACTTTTTACATGAAAATAGATCAGTGGCTGCTCTTATAGCATCACTAAAGAAAAGTTTCATGTTACTAAGAGTAGCTCCAAATACAATTCAAATTGGTAGAATTAAAATGTTTCTAAGTAATACTTGAAATCTCAGCCTCTATTGAAATGTTTGTTCAGTGTATAAATAATTTTTGAAAAGGGAGACATATGTAATACATTAAGCAATAAAAAGAAAATTTCTCGCAAATAAAACAAAAATAAAAGATATATACATTAGAGAAGAATTACATTTATTTTTTGAATAATCAGCATAGTACAGGGAGAAATTATTAAACGTTTATTCCATTGTGTTTTTCATTATTTGTGGTGTATCCCGAGTAATGAAGATAAGAAATCCCTGACCAAGGAATTAGAAAAATTAACTATTAACATTGACTTTGATTCCAACCAGTCATAGAATTACAGCGAATCCACTTACTGGTAAACATTGAATGTCTTTGCTTCACCATCTGTAAAATGAAACTGATGGTTACTGGCACAATTGGCAAGTAAAATGCCTTATTACACGAAAATCACACACAGATTCAATAAGCTAAAGATATACTAATACAAAACTAGACAAAACTAATCTAAACCAGTGATTTTCAACTGATGTGACACAAAAAAATTTAAAACATGCAATACCTATTTACTCAGGCCACTGACTTATTTTCCCTTAAATTGTCAGATTAAAAAAAAAAATACAGCCAATATAACAATAGGCGTCCGGTAGGCATAAATCAAAATTATACCTATTTATTTTGTCAGATCAGCAAAAATTATATTTTTCAGTGTGCTGCAAATTTTAGTAATTAGTTTATGTGTGCCATGAGATGAAAAATGTTGAAAATTGCTGATCTAGACTGGCAGAAAACAAATCAGTGGTTGCCTAGAGCAGGGTTGGGTGAGACGTTGACTGTAAATGGAGCAAGCAATATTTCAAGTCTATTAAATACACTGAAAATTTATAGGAATACTATTTATAAAAGTGAATATATTTGTCAAAACTGAATGAACTAACCAACTAAAATAGATTCATCTTATTACATATGTATTACACTCAAATAAAGTTGATTCTAAATGGGTTGTGTGAGTGAATCTATAAGTAGTATGCGAAGTACCCCAAATGATATGATACCAAGAATTTCATAAATGTGACTCTTTCATAGCTAAGATTGGTGAGTTACTATATTTTTATAAATTCTCATACTCAAATGTATATATACTTCATAGATATGTGAGTGCAACTTTTAAGGCAGTATTATTACAAATGCTATCATTCTCTTATAAATCCAACTGGTATAATGTTTGATTTTCACATGCCAAACAAGTTTAGCAGGGATCAAGTGAGTTTATTGTCCAGAACAGATTTTTCCCTGTTGGCTTAGCACTTCTTTCAAAGTTAATTAATTCTGCTATATTACAGTATTTCTTATAATTTAATGGATGTTTAAAATATTTAGGATAAGGCTACATGGTATAGAATTATAAAGAAAATATTTGTGTTGAATTTAATTAACCCCACCCTTTAAGAATACTGTATGTCAAAAGAAGCTCTATGAATCTAAGCTATATAAGATTGCCTTAAGATTTAATTTCTTCAAAGTCTACATGTCTGAGAGCAAAATATAAGTTTTCCTGAACTCAGTGTGCAGGCTGTAGTCAGATAGAATTCAATGTGTTTGTCATTGGGATTCTAGTATAAGTCTCAGATATTATTAGAAAAAAATGCAAAGACATAAGATATGAAATCAAACTTTGGAAGAAAAAAATTGAAGAACTGTGAATTTAACAATCCATCTTCAAGAATATAAGACGGTATTTATTGAATGTATATAAAATAGTGTTAAAATACAGGAACATTTAATAATGATCAAAATGTTCAGGAAATCATTTGTATTGAAGTTTTTATTTAAATTTTAAAACAGATGCCTCTTCCCTGGGACTCCAGCCAGTTGGCATTGCATGGCATGTTTTGACTAGTGGTTTATGTGTACTCTTTGAGGTTCAAAGTATAAGCTGGATACCCCTCACATTCTCTTTCAGACCGTCTAGTCTGTGAAGCAGTGATTTTCCTTGTGTGCTACCCTGTGATGACATGTTTGTCAACAACGTGCCTAGGTACAACAGTGGTGTTTCCTGTAAAAATACACAGACGTAGATTAACTTGTTGCGGTCATGCAGCGTGTTGGTGACAGAACCAGGATTAAAACTCCCAGAGTTCCTGACCAGTTATAGCAATCTTGTAACAATCTTGTAAGTCTGTGGCCTGGATTTGTTAGACTCTTTATATTTGAACTCACACTATTAGAAGTAATGTGACCCAGGTCCGTTTTAAACCTGGAAAAAAAATGTACTTGTTAAATTGAAAAAAATATATTAGATATGACATTTTAATTGAGTAAAACCTACTAAAATGTTGAATTATAAACCAATTTTAGAAATTCTGATTTAAATTTTATAATGTGCCATTATGAGAACTTTATGATTCACCTAAATATAAGAATCTGACATATGTTGTTTTAGTCTGTTTGGGCTGCTATAACAGAATATTATAGGCTAATAGCTTATAAATAACAGAAATTTATGTCTTTATTTTTAATATATTTTTATTGATTTTGGAGGGGAAAGAAGAGGAAGAGAGAGGTAGAAACATCAATGATGAGAGAGAATCATTGATCGGCTGCCTCCCGCACACCCCACACTGGGGATTGAGACCACAACCTGGGCATGTGGCCTGACAAGGAATCAAACCGTGACCTCCTGGTTCAATCACTGAGCCACTCCGGCCGGGCCAGAAATTTATTTTTCATAGTTGTTGAGGGTGGGAAGTCTAAGAATGTGGCACCCACAGAATCAGTGTCTGGTGAGACACTGCTTCCTGGTTCATTGACAACTGTCTTTGCTCTGTGTCCGCACATGGCAGGAGAGATGAGAGGGCCCTCAGGTTCCTCCTTTAGAAGGACACTAATCCCATCCATGAGAGCTTTCCCCTCATGGCTCATCACTTCCCAAAGACTCCACTTTCAAATATCATCCCTTTGAGAATTAGATTTCAATATATGCCTTTGAGTGTGGGGGGACGTAAACATTCAGTCGATATGTGAAAGACAATGTTCATTTTAAATAAACAAGGAGTTTATTAAAATAAATATATGGTTTAGATTGAACAAATGTAAAAGGTATAAACAAACAAACATGTATTTGTAAGCTGTAGAGAAATATACTTCACACATAGGCAGTATCAGTTTAGCCCAACAGAGAAATGATTTGTGTTAGAAATGCAGGCTATACTTCAGAGGCAATAGAGGTTTTAAATATGCAGGTGAGATAGTTGGATTTGCCAGCAGTATTAAGGTTAAACTAGCAGAGCTATTTTTCAGAGATATAGGGAAAATAGTAAGGACATTATTGCAATTATTCAAGTGAGGAATGCTGAGGAATAATTTGCAACATTTGCAGTAGGGGCAGTAGGGAGCTTGGAATTAAGTGTGACATTTCAGAGACTGAATAAGATATCACTGTGATTTAGGAAATAAGAATGCTGAGGAAAATAAATGACTAGAAAATTATATAAAAAATTTTGACTTGAGTGCCTCAGAAAATGGTGACATAATGAGCCAAGTTGATGCCACGTTAAAAAATGAAATGACATATTTATTTAGAGAATAAGGTAATATATTCCGTATTTAACAATTTGAATTATAGTTTAGCAGCATATTTATGTTAATTTTTGGCAGCCATTTGAGATATAAATTTATAGGTTCAGAATAAATGCTGGAACTAAAGTAGGAATCATTCATATATTCTAAGCAAATGTATAGCAATGGATTACGTAACTAAGATAGTACATTATAAATAGAAGGAGAAAGAGATTAGAGAGAGAAAGAGGGGGAGAGAAAGAAGAGGAGGAGGAAAAAGAGGAGGGGGAGGAAGAAGGAGAAAGATAAGAAGAATGAAGAAGAAAGAAGATGAAGAAGAAGGAAAAATAAGAAGGAGGAAGAAGAAGAGGAGGAGGAAGAGGAGGAGGAGGAGGAGGAAGAGGAGGAAGTGGAGGAAAAGAAGAAGAAGAAAGGAAGGAAAAAAAGAAGAAATTAGAAAGAAAAACTGGGTTTAAGTTATATATCCCAAAATATTTAATGAAGAAAGTTATTATTGACATGTGTGTTTGGATATCTGGATAGTAGAAAGATATGATTGACTCAATTACTAACTTTCTTTCCCAAAAATGAGAAACATATCATATCTTTGTATATAGCATTCTTAGTCAGTTAAATACTGAATGCATGCTGCCCTCAAAGTGAGGAATAATGAAGATTGGAAGAAATAAATATTCACTATTTCTAGTGCTTTGTTTCATGGGAAAAGCCGTCTCAACATAAATATATATTTTTTCTATTTATTATTTATTCCTTTCTTAGGAAGATGAAGTGATCATCTGATTAGTGCATTTCTGACAAGGAATTGGCCTTGTGTAACTTAACACCATTCCCCTAGAACATGGTATCTGCCTAACTACCTGCACCCTAGTCCCCATGATCAAGGATGGTGACTGAGATGTGTCATCAGTGACCAAATAGAAAATCTACTCAGGGGGGATTACTAACAATAATGTTATGGGTACAGAACATTAAGAGATTTATAAGGTAGCTGATAATGACTTCTGTGAAGTCCTTTGTTAGTGGAAATTTCCTTTGTTGGTGCTATGTGTTTTTTTTATTTTTATTTTATCTTTATTGTTGAAAGTGTTACAGATGTCCCCTTTGTTTGTTTGTTTTTCCCATTGACCCCCTCCACCCTGCACCCACTCCTCCCAGGCCTTCACCACTCTATTGTCTCTGTCTATGGGCTATGCATATATGTCCCCCGGGTAAGGTTAATCACTCTGCACCCACTCCCCGACCCTTGCATTTCCTTCTGGAATCCACCAGTCTGTTCCATGCTTCTGTCTCTCTATATACTTTGTTCATCAGTTTATTTTGTTCATTAGATTCCACATATGAGTGAGATCATGCTTTTAAAAAATAGCTTTGTTGAGATCTAATATACATACCATACAATTAACGTACTCAAAGTGTAAATTTTAATGTTTTTGCGTATATTTACAGAGTTAACACAATTGTACTATTAACACAATGTAATTTTAGAACATGTATATCACCTCCAAAAGAAGATTGCTAATTATACCCATTAGCAATAATTCCCTATCCCTCCTCAGACCTGAAAACCACAATATGTGCTCTTTTTACCTTTACCTGTATATTAACTTTGACATGAGACTGAATTTTTATACCTATTTGGATATGTTAATGGTTGCTCCTTAAACAGGCAACTTCTGGTCTTTGGAAGTTTATTACAGCTATTAATTTAATATGAGCTGAGGCAAATAATAGAATGGAAAAAAGATAATGATTTGATTATAATAAGGTTGAGAACTTCTAGATTTTGCTGGGAGAGTGGAAGAGAAGAGAAGGGGACAGAGGAGAGGGATGAATGGTGTGAGATTTCATCACACTAGGCAGAATGGCAGGCAATTGAAAACTTATAAATTGTTTATTCTGGAATTTTCCATTTAATATTTTTGGACTATGGTTGACTATGGGTAACAGAAATCACAGCAATGATGATGCACCTGTTTATGTTAAGGGACTATATTCTCATGTGAATACTACACAATCTAACCCTAGCTAAAGAATAAATTTAATATAAGTATAAATATAAATATAAATATAAGTATAAATATAAATATAAATATAAACATAAAGATTTCTTTCTATAACAGCTTGCAGATTCATTTGGTAAGTTCCTCAAATTACTTTTGAACTTTTTAAATACCTCTTTCAATTAGGAAACAATTTCCTTTTAAAGTCTTTTAACCATTAGGGCTTTATGCCCAGGGATAAAAGTAGAGAAAATGTTGACTTTATACTTGGTTGAGAAAATGGATACAAATACAATATAATATAGTACTGTTATAACTAAGGTGAGGTGGTATATTAAATAAGTTTTGCTTAGTTGTTAAAATAAGACTAAAACCATAGTGGAGCTGCTTGCACAATTAAAAAATATCAGAAGCATCATCTCTTAATCAAAATGGGAAAGCCAATATCAAGGAATCACATTGGGTTATTGGGTTTCCTCCTCTTTGTTGTAATGATTCTATTAGAAAAATTGAGAAGTCCTCAGTCCTAATAGATGTTTCTAATTCCTCTCTCTCCTTCTCCCAATCTCTCCCTGGTTCTCTCTCTCTCTCTCTCTCTCTCTCTCTCTCTCTCTCTGTTCATGTACTAGAAGGTACAATAGGGAGCAGGATGAATGTGAATCTTACTATATATATATATATATATATATATATATATATATATCCTAGAATATGAAAAGTAAATAACATGTATAAAGAACAATAAAGACAGTCATATATATATATATATATATATATATATATATATACACACTAGAGGCCCGGTGCACAAATATTTGTGCACTTGGGGGGGTCCCTCAGCCTGGCCTGTGCCCTCTCACAATCTGGGACCCCTCAGGGAATGACCACTTGCTGGCTTAGGCCCGCTCCCTGGGGGATTGGGCCTAAGCTGGCAGTCAGACATCCCTCTGGCAGCCCGGGATGTCCACTTGCCAGCGGGGAGCAGGCCTAAGCTGCAGTCACACATCCTTAGCACTGCTGAGGAAGCGGGAGAGGCTCCCACCACCACTGCTGTACTGGCAGCTGTCAGCCTGGCTTGTGGCTGAGCAGAGCTCCCCCTGTGGGAGCGCAGAGACTACCAGGAGGCAGGTCCTGCATTGAGCATCTGTCCCCTGGTGGTCAGTGTGTGTCATAGTGACCAGTCATTCCCAGTTGTTCCGCTGTTAGGGTCAATTTGCATATTACCCTTTTATTATATAGGATAGAGGCCTGGAGCACGGGTGGAGGCCAGCTGATTTGCCCTGAAGGGAGTCCCGGATCAGGGTGGGGGTCCCGCTGGGGTGCCTGGCCAGCCTGGGTGAGGGGCTGATGGCTGTTTGCAGGCTGGTCAGGCCCTCCCCAGTGGGGACCCTCACCCCATGGAGGTTTGGCCAGCCTGGGTGAGGGGCTGATGGCTGTTTGCAGGCTAGCCATACCCCCTTCAGGGTGGGGGTTCCTGCTAGGGTGCCTGACCAGTCTGGGTGAGGGGCTGAGGGCTGTTTTCAGGCTGGCCAACCCCCCTGGCAATGGAAGCTCCCAGCCTCTCCTTTTTTTTTTATTCTGGGATTTATTTCCCTTCTATAATTGAAACTTTGTAGCCTTGAGTGGAGCTCAGAGCCAGCCATAGTGGGCGGGAGGGAAGCTTGGCTTCCTCCATTGCCAGGGGCAACCCAAGCCTCCTGCTCGCTCCAGTTCCATGGCCACAGCCGGCTGAAAACAGGTATCTGGGGTTTATTTATCTTCTATAATTGAAACTTTGTTGCCTTGAGTGGAGCTCAGAGATGGCCGAGGCAGGCAGGAAGCTTGGCTTCTCCATCAGTGGGACAACCAAGCCTCCTGCTTGCTCCAGCTCCGTGGCTGCCGGCCGCCATCTTGGTTGGGTTACTTTGCATATAGTTGCTCTGATTGGTTAGTGGGCATGGCTTAAGGCATAACGAAGGGATGGTCAATTTGCATGTTTGTCTTTTATTAGTGTAGGTATATGACTGATACTTAACATTCATTTACAGGTATAATGGCATTGTTTGTTTTTTTTTCTCTCATCCTTCAAACTGCTCCTTTCACCATCTGAACATTCATGATCACAACACCCAGTAGAATTGTAGTGATTTTCAAAAAATAGATGCTATTTTATTGGAAAATGAATCATTGCATTTAGAGTTTTTGTCAAGCCAAGCCTGCCTTAAATGTAGCTATTATGGTACTGAGGACAGAGCCTAGAGATTATTAAATGTATGACTATGAAGAAAGTATGAATATTTCATTACAATAAAAATGTAAATCAAGGAAAAGGGAGCATTTGCCTATTTTATTTTAGATTATTTCAGATTTAATGTTTCCATTCAACCAACCATGCTTCTATTACTGAACTATTTTGCTGACATCTCTCAGATATAAACAAAAGCAGTTTAAATATCCACCCGTACATTCAATAATTAACATTATCTGCAAATGTTTGTGAATCTTAATAGTTGCAAAGACCTGTCATGGAGACTGGGGATTGCCAAGATAAAAAAGATTTTGAGAGATGTCAGGAAGTTTAACAATGAGTTTTAAATTGTTTTGCAATCTAATAAGATTTCTTAACAAATTCAAAACTTTAATTTCCCTTAGACAGTGCTGAGGTATTCCAAAAAATATTCGGTATTTTACTGATACAATATTAATACCCCCAGGTATATATCTGATATCAATAAAATAGACAGCAGTCTTTAGTTCACAACATATCTTTTTTGTTAATTCAATGGTATCAGTGTGATTATACTGCATATAAAATAATTCCCACTAACAGCTTCAAAAAGTAGGTTTTATTACTTCACATAATAAAAGTAGAGAGAAGCAGCTGTGACATTTATTTTAAGGCCCCATAATATTAAGGCAAATAATTTTGTAAGTCTTTCTTTTCCTCTTCATGCTTCTTGTCTTATAATAGCATACATATGGCTCCTGAATGTCCAAGCAGTATGTTCAAGTCCCAGAAGTGAAGGATTTTATTCTGATGAGGTTTTTTGTTTTTTGATTCAGTTACAGATGTTCCTACTACAAAAAACACACAACTTAATTGACTTTCTTAAATTGCAAGGGAGCCTAAGAAATAAGTTTCATTACTCAGGCCAGGGATAGGAAAGTGACTGGGAGTGACCATTACCATAAAGCAATAAAAAAAACTCAGCCATATGAGGTATTCGTGTATGACAGACATCTCCTGCTTAATGTCAATAAATATTTGTAAAAATCAAACATATTGTGAGAAAGCTACTTCATAATTTTTATAAATGAAAATTGTAAAGCATTTACCACTTATTCATTTCCCTTTCCTCTGGATGGATGGATAGATTGATAGATAAGCATTTACCATGTACTGGTACTATGTATTATGTACTATTTTTAGTACACATTATTTTTAGTCTCATGTTAGGATATATAGTGCTAAAAAAATTGCTTCCTCAAAGTTGAATAATATTCAATAACATAACCTCCCCTAAAACCAATGATACCCTAAGTATAAAGTTACCCTGTGTTCTAAAAATGACTACACATGATTCTAATGTTTTCCAATTACATTTAGAATATAGCTAGAAATGTTTTTATACGTTATCTTGATAAAAATTTATAGTGTTATGTGTGAGTTTTTTCTAACATGCACATTTATACACTGGTGTATGTATAGGCAGACACAAAGTATTGGAACTTTTTTAAGATGTCTTTTCAGTATGTCTTAAATTGTACATATATTAAATGAAAAGCAAAGGAAATGCTTCAGGAATCCCCAAATTAATCAAAGTATTCACTTGATGAATAAGCTTTAACTCCTAACACTTTTCATATATGGTCCAATCCTAAAAGAATTGGCCCCCGGGTATTTTACTGGAAACTTTATGTTTAGTCTTTAGAAGTCCTTGCTTAAATGACATGGCAAATGCATATGTCTTCTTAAGGATGCTTACCCTGCTGATCATATCTAGAAGTTCATTTTAGTTCAAGCTGTTGTTACAATAAAAGCCTAAGGAGGCAGGTCAATGGGGCTATTTGGTTTCTCAAGCCAAGCAGTCCCTTAGCCCTCTCCTTCACAGAAATGTGTGTCAGAGCAATCATTCATCCATCACACAGGGTCTGCCAGTCAGCTGGGGAAGTGGAGAGGGGGGTCCCCCAGGCCGGCCTGTGCCCTCTCATAGTCTGGGAACCCTTGGGAGATAACGACCTGCTGGCTTAGGCCTGCTCCCGGGTGGCAGAGGGCAGGCCCAATCCCTAAGTGCAGCCCCTGGTCAGGCTCAGAGCAGGGCCGATTGGGGAGTTGGGGCACCGCCCCGTCATGCACAGAGCAGGGCGGATCGGGAGGTTGCGATGCCACCCTCAGTCACGCTCAGGGTAGGGCCGATTGGGGGGTTGGGGCACCGCCCACTGTCACACTCAAGTCAGGGTCGATGGGGAGGTTGCGGCACCACCCCCTGTCACACACAGAGCAGGGCCGATCAGGGGGTTGGGGCGCTGCCCCCTGTCACTCACAGAGCAGGGCCAATCAGGGGCTTGTGGCGCTGCCCCCTGTCATTCACAGAGCAGGGCTGATCAGGGGGTTAGGGCGCCTTCCCCTGTCACTCACAGAGCCGCAGGGCGATTAGGGGGTTTTGGCGCTGCCCCCTGTCACACTGATCCCGGTGCCAGGAGCCTCGCTGCTCTGCTGATCCCAGTGCCGGGAGGCATATTACCCTTTTACTATATAGAATAGAGGCCTGGTGCATGGGTAGGGGCTGGCTGGTTTGCCCTGAAGGGTGTCCTGGACCAGGGTGGTGGTCCCCACTGGGGTGCCTGGCCAGTCTGGGTGAGGGGTGGAGGGCTGTTTTCCGGAAGCAAGTGACTCAAGCTCCCAACCGCTCCTTGTTTTTTTTTTTGTTTTTTTATTCTGGGCCAGCTTTAGCTCTGAGGCCTCGCTGCTGAAAACATCCATACAATGTTGTGGTCTGGCTGGCTTTCAGTCTGGCTGGTTTCTGGGGTTTTGTTTAGCTTCATATTTGCAACATAGTACATAGTTGCTTAGAGTTGCAGCTGAGAGGCCGGCAAGTTAGGCGGGGAACGTTGGAGTCCTCCTTCACTGAAGCAAGCAAGCCTCATGTTCGCTTCCAGCTGCCTGGCTGCTGGCCGCCATCTTGGCTGACAGTTAATTTGCATAAGGATATGCTGATTAGCCAATGGGAATGGTAGCGGTCGTATGCTAATTACCATGTTTCTCTTTTATTAGTGTAGATATTTAAGTAGTGATAAAGTGGTACATATTCTTTAACAGGATGGAATCTCAATTATCATTTTTTGCAGTGATACTTAAGAAAACATTTAACATTAGAGTAAATAAAGTGTTTATTTTTGCTATGCTGAAAACTCTTAGAGAAAATAAAGCATGAAAATTATTAATGGATTCCTTCTCATGCAGTAATTCTTAATTTATTTTTTAAACTATACATCAAAGTTAGTCTCTATTTCTGGGCATAATTAACATTACTCTGATTTCTAGACAAACACTTTGACAAATTTTACCTTAATTGACATTGACAGTGGAATTTTATTGGAAAGTACTGGCAAGCTCATCTCCAAACAACCTTCAGTATAAAGGAGAGTTTCTGGAAATATGAAGATTTATTATAGTCTTTAGCATTTACTCAAAGAGATATACTGAACAATGAAACAAAAAGAAATATGACCATCCATCACCTGCTCACAAAAGGACCTAAATTCTTATGTCCATTAATACTGCTATGTTCTGTCACTGGCCAATGAGAGGATATCACTGAAAAATCCTTGCAAGAGTGTTAAGTTATAAATATGTCCATAACAAAGGCATTTCCTGGATTCTGGTTGGACTTAGTCCAATGCCACTTTACTTTCTATTGAAGAAATTAAACTTAAATGTTCATGATTACTGCTAGCTAGTCTTTTAACTATATATTTCCCTGTGAGGTAAACATACATTTTTCATGCACTGGTGGCATGGCTGGCTCAGTGGTTGAGCATCTATTTATGAACCAGGAAGTCACAGTTCGATTCCCTGTCAGAGCACATGCCAGGGGTGCTTGCTCAATCCCCAGTAGGGGGCATGCAGGAGGCAGCCGATCAATGATTCTCTCTCATCATTGATGTTTTTTTTCCCCTCTCCTTTCCTCTCTGAAATCAATAAAAAATATTTTTTAAAAATAAATGAATTTTGTATATTTGATACTTATAAGTAAACTTTGTAATTTTACACTTAAAGAAGTGAAGCTTCTTTGAACCATAATTTTCTAGATTCTGAAATAATAATCATATTAGAGTCTTCCTGTGTCATGTTGAAGGGATGAGAGGCTAAGACAAGTGGCAACTGGTACGGTGACAAGCATGTTTCCCACCTGGTGTATGTATCCACGTGGTACTTCTTATCATTTATTGTAATTGTTTGCATGGCCAAATGCTGCTTTGTACAATCAGACTTGTCCTTTTCATGTTATAGAAGTCACAGAAAATGGTTAGAGTGTTGCTTGCAGGTTCCATTCTTGTCAAAGACACGTAACTTGGTTGCAGGCTAGATCTCCAGCCCCAGTGCAGGAGACAACCAGTCAATGTGTCTCTCACATCGATGTTTCTCTCTGTCTCTCAACCCTCCCTTCCACTCTCTCTAAAGAAGTCAGTAAAAAAATAACCTACAGTGAGGATTAACAAATAAGAAAATAACAATAATATATGAAAAATGAAACCATAGCCATTATTGTAACTTCCATATGAATAATGATAGGGAGAAATGCTGCTGCTATTTTTAAATGTTTGCTCAATAGCCATGTATGATTAGAGACAAGTGAAACTGGTTTAGCAGTCATCTTAGGATAAGGCAGCTGCACTTGTCTGATTTTTTCTAAATTATTTGGCTTGTTTTTCTATTTCAGCATTTCAATATGCAGGGTGGGTAAAGTAGGTTTATAGTTGCTCATATGGAAAATAATACCATAATTTATAAGTAATAATATAAGAATAAACTCTGTGTTTTGTGTACTCACAACTATAAACTATGTTTGCCACACTTTGTACTTGTCTCTACTTTCTTAAAAAAGTATTCATTTTAAAATTAATGAAATAAATGAAACTGAAAACTATGCTTCCCAATATTAATAAGCAATCTATACTAATAAAAGAATAATATGCTAATTAGACCAAATAGACTGGGCGTCCTTCCAGACAAAGCCACTGTGGCAGGCACCGAGACAGAGGCTGTTAGGGGCAATCAGGCAGGCATGCAGAGTGGTTAGGAGCGATCAGGCAGGCAGGCAGAGCAATTAGAGGTGATCAGGCAGGCAGGCAGAGGGTTAGAGGTGATCAGGCAGGCAGGCAAGTGAATGGTTAGGAACCAGCGGTCCCAGATTGCGAGAGGAATGTCTGACTGCCGGTTGTGGGATCAAACCTAAACCGACAGTCAGACATCCCCCAAGGGGTCCCGGATTGGAAAAGGTGCAGGCCAGGCTGAGGGACCCCTCCATGCATGAATTTCGTGCACTAGGCCTCTAGTCCTATATAATAAAAGACTAATATGCAAATCGACCAAACAGCTAAATGATCGGTTACTATGACACGCACTGACCACCAGGAGGCAGATGCTCAAAACAGGAGCTTCCCCCTGGTGGTCAGTGCACTCCCACAGGGGGAGCACTGCTCAGCCAGAAGCTGGGTTTATGGCTGGTGAGAGCAACTGTGGTGGCAAGAGCCTCTCCTGCCTCTGAGGCCGCTTTAAGGACCCCTCAGGGGATGTCTGACTGTGAGAGGGCACAGGATGGGCTGAGGGACCCCCTTACCCCTGAGTGCATGAATTCCATGCACCGGGCCTCTAGTAGATTATAATGCATACATTTCCAAAGAAGCATTAAGTAACACGGACTGAAAGTAGCTTAAGTGTGGTAAAATCAGCTCAAATTTATTTGTAAATTTTGTGAGCATCCTTAATGACATACAGAGACAGAAACTTGAGGTTTAATGACTTTTTTTTTTTTTACTCACTGAAATTTTGGGAGCTCCAGGTGAATACATATTCATGTAAAAATGGTCTTAGGAGTACAACCACTTGAACAGAAGGTTTTATCTGGAAAAGTTTATTACATAACAAAGGGTAAAAGGACAAGGCATTCAGGCCACAGCCAATGGCATTTGACAAGATATCCTTACTCAGTTTATTAATGTGACAGGAGCAACCATTGCACGGCCAGATGTGATATTTAAAGGCAGGTCATTGTTTCTTGGAAAGGATATATATTTTGACTCAAGCCATCAGCAAAAGGAGAAAAACATAGTGATATTTATGATGGAGAGTCATAATAAATATAACACACTTCTGTAGGAATTTTTATTGTTGACCCACCAAAATTATGAATGTGGAAGAATCAGATATGTGGGACAATGGGATAAAATATTAGGCTAGTCATATACTTGAACTATTTATTTATTTTTATTGTTTAAATAACAAATTATTTAATAATTAAAATTAGGAGAAAGACTATAATTTGAAGAGCCAGTTAATGTTCAAGCAAAATATTAATAATAAATTTATACTATATTATTTATAAAACTAGATCAATGAAGAGTTAGCAACTTCTTAGTTACAGGAGAAATTTTATGAAAATAGTCTTGTTTTATATCATAAATCAGCCAGGAATTTTATTTTCCTTTATATAGCTATACAGCATCTGATAGTTCTGATTGGGGTTTAGTTAGTCATTAATCTGCACCTGAATTTGGAAGAGATGTTTTAGTTTTTTCTTATTTTTGTCTAAGATGTAATAAGTATTCTAATCATAGTTTTCATTACTCAGACAAACACATAATTAAACTTTAACTGGACTCATTTCTCTTCTTTTTTCATCTAGGAATTAAAATCCTAAAAGATAAACCTTTGAATAGTTTAGGAGGAAAGTAACAAGTACAGAAGTGGGATCTCAAAATTTTGGGGGGCATTCAAAATTATAAACTAAAATGTATTTTTTACTGTCCCTCCCACCCACATTATAAAGAAAAGAAACCTAAAGTAAATTTACATTTTTCAAAATGTAGTTCTTCAAAAGTAAAGAGAGGGAAGGCAAACTATTAACAGACTAGAGGCCCAGTGCACAACATTCATGCATTGGGTGGGGGGGACCCCCCCAACCCGGTCTGCACCCTCTCATAGTCCAGGACCCCTCGGGGGATGTCCACCTGCTGTCTTAGGCCCGCTCAGGGGTCTTTAGCGCTGCCACAGGGGTCCTTAGCGCTGCCACTGAGGCTGGAGAGGCTCCCACTGCCGCCACTGTGCTCACCAGCCATGAGCCTGGCTTCTGGCTAAGTGATGCTTTCTCTGTGGGAGCGCACTGACCACCAGGGGGCAATTCCTGCATTGAGCATTTGCTCCCTGGTGGTCAGTGTGTGTCATAGCGACCTGTCATTCCACCGTTTGGTCGATTTGTATATTAGGGTTTTATTATATAGGATAGGTATTTACATTTAAATGCACATGTCAAATTACCAGAAAAAAATAATTTATTGTAATCTCTTGTGATCGCTTTTCCCCAAATGCTGCCATATTTATAGTATGCAAGATTATATTTAGCATTCTATTTTACAGCAAAATGTTTTGCTCTCTAATATTATTATATACTTTAGTCTTATTTCCAAAACTACTTTAATATCTTAAAATAACCATACTGTAAAAGAAATTTGCATTTTTAAGATCTTCATAAAAGTTTTGTATATTTCAAAAATATCTAAATAAATGACTTCATTTTAAAGGTAAAATGTATAATTAAAAGCTATTTTTTCTTAAATATATAAAAAGTAGAATTTCTATTCCCTGTGATTAATAATGTTGATATGTATATTTTAAATATAACATTCATGATTATGAAACTGGTGATGATCTATTTATCTATATGCCCATCAGCCTAACTAATAAAATTTGGTTGATATATTGATCATATATGTACATATTTTCATATATTAATATAGATAGATTTTACACAATACATATTAATTCCTTCTAACTTCTTATAATAATGAACATTAATTATATGGATATTAGTTTTTAAATTTCTATATATTGATAACCCAAAGTTCATGCTGATAAAACTCTTCCTGTTTATTTGTCCCTTCTCTCTCTTTCTGTATCTCTACATCCACCCACACACAAATACACAGAATTCTAGTAAGATTGCAGATCTAAAACAGATCTAAATGTTTAAAATAAAACAATAAAGCTTTTAGTAAAAACTACAGAGAAACATCATGTCCTCAGAGTAGGCAAGTATTTCTTAACAAAATGTGAAAAATATTAGTCACAAAAGGGAAAGCAATACTTAATTAATTTATATTTAAATGAATAACTTGCATACAGTACAAGACACCAATGAGAGAGTAAAAAGATAATGAGCAGATTGAAGAATATATATATCAGAAGATAAACACATTAAAAATAAGTGTGAATATGTCTTTTTCACATCAGGTAATAAATTTGTATTCTGGGCAGAATCATCAAACTTCAAACAGGAAGGCCATTAGAACTGAGTGACAAGCAGAAATTTTAGATGATAAAGCACCAATGGGCTTTTGAACTCTAGAAATCATTGAGACATAATCATAATTCCAGATGAGAAATTGGAAATTTAGAGTTAAAATTGATGTGAAATCCAGTTCAACAAATAATATAATTCAGAAAAATTAGCTTGAATGCTCATTTTGACAACACATTTTATTTTGTCCATAACATGAACGCCTATTCACCTAAATTGTCACTACACATAGGTTGATATAATTGTTCTATTTGTCATTTACACCCTGTGTCTGCATTTACACTGCACAATGAAATAATGTGTCTAGCATTCAACGAATGCTAGCTATAAGTATTAAATTGTTATATCAAGTGTGTCTGTGAACCGTTCTGAAAACACACACACATATAAACAAAGAAAAACATGAATGTGAATGTTTATGTTTTTTCTAGGACCTTATAGTTGCATAAACTTGGCAACATCTCATTAAAATCAAACCAATAAAACCAATAAACTGGAGTTTCAGACCCATATTTTACTGGCATTGTAGGAAATAGAACCAGGTACTAATGGCATAGCAACTTAATAAGTGCTATGTGACAACGATAATGTAAATCCTTGGCTGCTATTTTATATTTAATTGGAAATATATTGTGTGTGATCATCATGATGTTATATTTTGTTCTTGAGGAAACAATTTGGTTTGAGTCTTCTGTTTTTGTTTTTTTTTTTCTCATGGTTTCCGACTTTTTGTTATTACATTTTTTATAAACTGCTGTTTTGAATCTATTTTCCTGCCTGCCTGAAATCCTAACATCAACTCACTGACCCACAAACCTTATTAAATTGCAGGAATCTTTAAATCATAAGCCTAACAATTTTGCTGACAGTATCTTCTCAGGAGCATAAATTACTCTTAGACACTATAAAGAAACAGCTTTCACTAACAGTGTTTGCTTTTGCATTTTTTTTTCAAATGCAAACTTTAGATGGCTGATAAGTGTCACAACAGAACTCCAAGTCATCAGCACAGTTTGAATGAGCAAGAAACATACCCTAGTTCCATTTCTCCTTTGTTGTTAAAGGACTCGTGTTCCGATAAGCAGCTTGTGCTGTTTTAGATCTTTGACACCTGCCAGTAAAAAAAGAAATTTGAGCCATCCTCCACACCTAATATTTAATTTTACTCCAGGCATTTAGAGAACTTTAAAAAGGCTTCTGAGGATTCACATTAAGACAGTTTCACCCAGTGAGGAAAATAGGACTCCTCTGTTTTTTGAACTCTGCAGTAAGGTGAAGGGACAATGACATCTCTAAAATGGTGCCAAAATACAGCATCTGCTGATGTTTGAACTTCTGACTTAGCTAAACAGTATTCACCAGATGACAATCCATTTTCTTATTATGGTTTCATATCAGCTCTATAGCACATGCATGAAGTCTAAGTGTACATATAGTCAGAAGTTTGTTCAAGCAGTGACTAAGTGTTTTACAAATGATTCCTGCCTGCTCTGGTTTTCATTGTTCACTTTGTTGTATAATACATATATTTACAAGTATATATCTACACTAATAAGAGAGAAACATGGTAATTAGCGTACGACCGCTACCCTTTCCATTGGCTAATCAGGGCGATATGCAAATTAACTGCCAACTAAGATGGCGGTTAACTGCCAACAAAGATGGTGGTAATTTGCATATGTAGGCACAATGCAGGTAGGCGAAAGGGAAAGCAGGAGGATTCCCCCTGTCACTGACAGTGATGGGAAACCCAGGGGGCAGCTAAGAGCCAGGGGGCAGGGCAAAGGCGGCCCTGCCCCCCAGCCATGATCCGAGAATCTGGCGCCTTTGCTGCCCTGGGAAGTAGGGGTGGAGCCAGCAATGGGAGCTGGGCACGGGGGAAGCTGGCAGTCCCCAGAGCTTCCCAGCCCCGCACCCAGCTTCTGGGATGGGTGACCGCAGAAGCCCAGTGCAGGGCCGATCACAGAAGCCAGGTGCTTGGGCAGGGAAGCAGCCTCAGCCAGCTTCCCTGGCTGGGGCTTCTGCAATTGGTGATGCCTATTTCTGCATGACACTTAACTGACTTCCCTCCCTTGAAGCACAGAAGAAGAAGAAGCCCCCAGAAGAAGAAGCCGCCCACCTTAGGTCCTGGCGCCAGCGCCTGGGGCGGGCTGCAGCCCAGGAGATGGACAAGCTACTGGCCAGAGGTCCCAGGCTGCAGCCACCGGAGAAGCTACCAGCCCTGTGGTCCAGGGCGACAACGCCTGTGGCTAGGGAAACAGGTTCCCTATTCTCCTACTATAGTCATTACTTCAATATTCCCCTTCTGAATTTCTCTCCTGTGCTGCAACCCAACTCCACTTTTTATCGGAAGGATATGGAACAGAGAGAGCAGTGTTAAAAGCTTACATTTTTAAGCCGGTAAGGTTGGTACTTAAACATATCAATGGAAAACTAGAGTCCTCCTTAAGGTCACAAAGGCTACAAAGGACAGGAACAGCGCATGACCTATTATATCCAACAATCCATATGGGGACTGAAAACTTTGCAATGATGACAATTACTGAAGATATGAATCAACTAAAATAGTTGACAGGGACAATTCTTCCATCTTTGAAAATATCTACATCAAATCTGTTTAAATAGATTTTCATCTGCATAATATAACACATTCTAACAAGACCACCACCACCACCAATGTGGTCAGTGTTGTGCTGTAAAATGTTTAATAACTGAGGGACCGCCCCCCCCTCGAGTGCACAAATTTTGTGCACCGGGCTACTAGTATATATATATATATATATATATATATATATATATACACACACACACACACACTAGAGGCCTGGTGCATGAAATTCATGCACGGGTAGGGTCCCTAAGCCTGGCTGGCGACCAGGGCTGATCTGTGGGGCAACTGGTGGGGAAATCAGGGGGCCCCCGCTGGCACCTGCCTTGGCTGGCCTGGCGCTGCCCGCTTGCCGGCCCTGCCAGCTGGTGGGGCGATCGGCGGGGGGGGGGGGGGGGGGGCAGTGCCGGCCTGTTCGCCAGCTGGCCCCACCCCTGATTGTCCTGTCGCTGCCAGTAGCCTCCCTCTGCGGAGCAAAGACCCCTGATCGCCCTGCTGCCGCCGGTTGCCTCCCTCTATGGGACAACTGGAGGGGCAACTGGGGGGGGGGGGCCCTCTGGCACCTGCCTTGGCTGGACTGGGGCCTGCGGGCTGGGGGCAGCTCCTGCATTAAGCGTCTGCCCCCTGGTGGTCAGTACATGTCATAGTGACCAGTTGTTTCACTGATTGGTCCGCTGTTTGGCCAATTTTCATATTAGGCTTTTATTATATAGGATATATATATTTAATTAATTAATTTATTTATTTATTTATTTATTTATTTTTACATCCATTATCAGTTGAGTAGAAAAAAATTTAATGGGGAAAGTGACTTGCTAGATTGCCCCATAAAAATAGCTCTGGTAAAGTTTTGGAGATTTAAACCACTGGCTATAAAATAAACTGAGTTGTCCAGCCAGTGTTGCTTAGTGGTTGAGTGTTTATCTATGAACCAGGAAGTCAGGGTTTGATTCCCAGTCAGGGCACATGCCCAGGCTGTGGGCTTGTTCCCCAGTGTGGGGCATGCAAGAGGCAGCTGATCTATGATCCTCTCTCATCATTGATGTTTCTGTCTCTCCCTCTCCCTTCCTCTCTGAAATCAACAAAAATATACTTTAAAAAATAAACTGAGTAGGTTTTACTATTACACGCACTAGTGTTATTGAACACTACCACAGTACATGCTGACTGAAATCTTACAGAAGAAGGATCAAATATTTATGTGCTGATTCTATTACATTAAGGATATTAAATCTAAACTGTTAAATATTTAAGTACCGGGAGTGTTTAGCACGAGGACACTTCATTATGTTTTTATTGCATGTTAGTGAAAACAGACACTCTTTGAATACGTGAGAACAACTGTGAGTGCATAAAACAGAGTATTTTGCACAAATAATTTCAGTAGTTACCTCTTTTTGGTACAAAGTATAATATTTGGATTTATAGCATACATGACATTTCTAAATTGGGTTAAAACTACTACTTATATGCACTAAAAGAAGTATAATATGCATTCCTACCCACTGCTCACAAGCCCACACTCTTGTACATGCACACGAACACATTCATGCACACCATTTCGTTGGAGCACATATTTGGATGCCTACTTTCTCTGAGCATGGTACCACTTTTAATAGCATGATTTTGTAAGGTTTTCATGAACACTGCTGCAGCCATATCTATTTTATGAACACAATAACAGCTTCAACACTTTATTTCCTGTGTTTTCTTAAGATAATAATATGCTGAATTTTAATAAGCATTCCTAGCGCTTTGTATATGCTAGAAAGTCTACCATGTGTTTTATACATATATAGGTATATGCATGTGTATAATTTTGGGATACATATACATATTATTTTTATAGATTATTTTTGAAAGATCATACTTTTTTCATAAAGCCATAACTGCATCAAATTCTGGATTTAAAAGCCTGGTTTCTCTAGGTTCATGCACTGCAGAATCACGATCTCATCTTGAAAATTAATACTACACCTACTTTATAACATTGGTATATTAATAGTAAAAATATAGCTATAAAACAGCTAGCAGAGTCATAGTTCCAAAGTAGGTTCAAATTAATGATCAGAAATTATTACCATTATTATTATTTTCTAAATTATTATATATTTTTCAATCTGGAGAAATCTAAGGTATGGGAGAATGTAAGGAAATATACATATTATAGTAATTTACAGTGCTACAAAGTTGGGTTCTTAAGCAGTCATGAACAAAGAAGAAAATTTAGACCAGGTAACTTAATTAATAGTGTATTTTTATCTTCAAAATTCTTTTAAAAATGATAAAGTAACACCTAACTGCCAACAATAAGTTGCCCCTGACAGAACCAGTAGTGTGTTGCAGTGAACATGGGAGTTTAACATTTTCAAGTTCTTTTATTCTCTTTTGGGGGGAGGGTGAATACCCAAAGTGGAATTATTGGACAATATGCTAGTTCTACTTATGATTTTATGGCAAACCTCCATCCTGTTTTTTATATCGGCTGCACAAATTTACAATCCCACCAACAGTGCACAAGGATCCCCCTTTCTCCACATCCTCACCAATCCTTATCTGTCTTTTTGATAATAGCCTTTCTAATAGGTGTGAGATGATAACTCATTGTGTTTTTGATTTGCATTTCTCTGATGATTAGCGATACAGAGCATCTTTTTAGATACCTTTTGGCCACCTGTATGTCTTCTTTGGAAATAATCAATTTAGATCGTCTGCCCGTTTAAAAAAAAAAGGCTTGTGTGTTTATTTGTTTTTGCTATTAAGTTTTATGAATTCTTTATATATTTGGAATATTAGCTCTGCATCAGATATATAATTTGTAAATATTTTTTTCCATTCACTATCTGAAAATGCTGTCCATGATATTATGTTCCTGGTAGGTATAAAATGGTGATGAGATATGCCACCAACTCAAGAAATCATTGCAGTACTGTCCACTTGATATTAAAACTATAAAAATACTTACTTGTCCAAAGAAGAAAATATATTAGTAAAATTACTACTAGTCTTTTAAAGGTTAACTTAGTAATTTCTATATTGTTTCCGCCATTGATGCTCATGTGCCTGAAATCATCTACTAATAATTTTTTTATTTTTCAAATTAAAGACACATGATTTCTATATATGGTCCACTTTTAAATTTGATCTTGATTTTTTTCTATATTAATACTGATTCAAATGTTTTTATCTCCCAGGAATTATAATAGTTTGTATCTCACCAAAAGAAAGATAATGTAACCAATGAATAAAAGTTCGCTGTGATGATTTACATTGTGCCGTACATACACACATGCATCTCATTATTGTATATAACCTTCCAACAATTTGCTGATGAGCACTTGCCTTCTATACACACAAACAACATACATCTATTTATGTATATTAATATAAAAATAGATTGTACATCAACTATGTTACATTGTTTTAACTTTCTAAAAAGTACTCTGTATTGCTATAAGCTGTTCAAGCATGGATTAAAGTAAAAACGTAATTGGAATCGTGCCATTCTCACTTTAGTAGTTTTAAAGCAAAGTCAAGCCTCTTGCTTGATGTTTGGCTTTTCTCACTATTGTCATCAATAACAATCATCCCCAGTGAAAGGTGTACACTTAGTCACCTCTGAAAACTGGCCTCTCGTTTAGTCTCAACACATTTTTACATAGTTGTTAAGGCTCATTTGTGTCTTCTTGCCCTCGATAAAGCTGACCGCTTTCTCAAACTTAAATGCCTACCATTTAGCCAAAACAATCATAGCTAACAGCCAGCTTTGGCTTGTTTCTCTGCCATTTGGGATTAAAGATTTAAACTGGTTCTTAACTTTTTGTTCCTTGTATTTTCTTTCCTGGTATTTCCTTTCCCTAAGCCAGGAGTGAATGATCAATGCACGCTCTGCTTTGATGGGGGAGAGGAGCGTCTTACCTCCTGATTCTCTTGATTTCAGAAAGCTCTCCTGCGCCGAATGGGCAGTGACTGTCTAGGCCTTCATATGTTTCAGTCAGGGAGTGTGTTGATTGAACACACTTCTCAAAACTTCACTACAACTTACTTTTCGTTCCTCCTCTTCTAGGACAGGACCCAGGGATGGGCTCAGAAGATAATTAGGCAATAAGGAACTTGGCTTTTAGAGTATTTCTGTGTTATCATGTGATTAGCATAGATCCAAGAATATTCATCTCCATGTCCTTTAGGATTTTCTGAAACACACACACACCGCTTCAAGTCATTTTACTGGAGGTGAGCATCCCCATATTGATTGTAGGCACAGGGACTGGTTTAGCATCTTATAGAGACCAAGTTGAAGGCACCACTTTTTAAAGCTAACCACAGAAGCCCTCTGGGTTTATGTCCTCCTTTATGTAAGGGCAGTGAGCATACCTAAAATATCTCAATTAGTCCAGATATCTTTGCTGTCACCAATTTCACTAAAACATACATACAAACAAACAAAATACCAATCCATATCTATATTTAATTTTACAAATCAGAAAGTCAATGGAGATGATTATAAAAAAGATATAGGACACTCTCCTACAGCCACCTCCCAGAAAGTCACTTTTTAATGAAATGTGAGCTGACCACCCTTGGAGTATGATTTCCTGAATAAGGTGAATATCTCATCTAGATTGTATATCAAATCAACACATAATGACACATTGCCTGGACTGAAGGATTCTAAATTACTGGCATCCTAACATTGAGCCCATGGGCTCCCAGGTGCTACTGGTTACTACTGACGTGTGTGTGTGTTTTTTTCCCCCTATTGATCATTCAAATTAATAACTATAATAAATCATGTCATGTCTTAATTTTAAGTTTCTTTTCAAGTCTACCTGCATAAGTTGCTGCTTAAAAAGAAATCCCAGTAGTCAGGAGCCTGTATTAAGAAAAGATGAATGTTTGTATACCCAGTATCCTGTTTAATTTTCCATGTAATATAGTTGACCTGAATCATGGGCACTCTCCTTTTCTTTACCTCACTCCTGTGAGTTAGGTCTATAAATAATGCAATTTAAAAATTTACTCTAAAATATCATGTAAAATATGATGACCATTTACAATAACCATCTTTACAAAAATATTTCTTTCTGTGAGTCAGTATTACTAGTTTCAAATTTTACACTGCATTTAAAACTTCCTGTTCTTCACTTCTAAAAACCATACCCTTAACATATCATCTTTGCTTAAAATATGTTAACTATGCCGAAAATTGACTAAAAAAAATGAGAGTTTCAACTGTTTACTAAGGTCTTAAATTTTACTTATACAGAGCTGTCTTTATAATTTGCCCCGTCAAAATTAGTATTTATAATTTCTTTTTCAGTGTTTCGTTGTCAGTGTTGTGATTTTGGAGCAGAATTGCTTCTATTTTTAGTGGGTTTTAAAGAAAATTGATAAAAAGAACTTTTGGGAGGTTTATTTATTCTCTGCCATGACTGATTGGGTTATGTTTAAAAACACCATATAACAACTTTCTCTTACTTAAATATTTGATTTTGCTCATGTTTACCAAGGAGTATTAATTTTTCTGAGAGTTCTCATCACTGAACTCCTTGAGATCTAACACATAAATTAAAATCCATATACTATGCTTTGCTTCACAAATGTATTACAAGGAGGTATGAATTCTTCAGAAATATATCATTCACTCTCAGCTTTAAAGAGCAGCAGATGTCATAATAGTAACCCCTTAGAGAATAAAAACTTAGTGTAAAAATATAATAACTAAAATGTTAATTACATTCTACTGTTTTAGCTTTGAAAAACATTTCTATTCAGTTTATTGGGGTGACATTGGTTAATAAAATTAAATAGCTTTCAAGTGTACAATTCTATAACACATCATCTGTATATTGCATTGTGTGTTAATCACTCAAAGTTAAATCTACTTCTGTCACCATAATGTTGACCCCCTTTATAGTTTAGTACTTCCTGCCCAGCCCTCTTTCCCTCTGGCAACCACCACACTATTTGTGTCTTTGATGTGTTTTGTTTGTTTTATTTGTTTTTATTGTTTGTTCATTTTTTTGTGTTGTTTTTATATCCCACATATGACTGAAATCATATGTTCTTTTTCCATCTAACTTATTTTTCCTAGAATGATATTCTCAAGATCCATCTATGTTTTCACAATGGCAGTATTACAGCTTGTCTTATGGCTGAGTAGTATTTCCTTGTAAATATATACCACATATTATTTTTCCGATCATCTATCCAAGGGCACCTCAGTTGCTTCCATGTCTTGGCCATCGTGAATAATGCTGCACCAAACATAGGAGTACATATATATTTATGAATAGATGTTTCTAAATTTGGGGGGTAGATACCCAGCATAGATGTTGCTGGATTCTATGCTAACTCTATTCTTAATATTTTAAGGAACCTATATACTCTTTTCCACAGTGTCTGTACCAATTTCACATTCCCATCATGAGTGACTAGCTTTTAAAATATTGCTTCTCAATAAAAATATTAAAAAGGTGATGACACTATTAGTTCTGGTCATATATTTCTTTTAAAATGCAGATTTTACATTTATGTATAACATAGAAAAAAGTACAAAAATACTACATATATATGTTAAAATGAGCATACACATATAAAAAATACCCACGTCAAAAAAATAGAACACTCCCTGCACCTTGAATGTTTCTGTAAAATCATTTGTTACTTCCTTTTTTTTCCTCAAAAATAAGTGAATCCTAATTTCTACTTTATTTTTTTAATATTTTAGAGAAAGAGAGAAAGTACAGGGAGAGACAGAGTGAAACACTGATGTAAGAATGACACAACAATCTTCTACCTCCCAGATGCCCTGTCAGGGATTAAACCCTTGACCTGGGCATGTGCCTTGACCGGGAATTGAACCAGCAACCTTTTTGGTTCACCCCAACCAGCTCAGCCACACCAGCCAGGCAGGCCAGAGTCTTCTGTTTCTTATAATAATCCTCATGCCAAAGAGACACATTTTGGATGGCAAGTTTTTCTCCCTTACAGTGTATATCCATAGTTACCCACCAACGTTTGTGAGGACATGAGAGGAGACAGAGGGAAGCTAGGTAGACAGGGACAGGACCATGGGGGTGGGGGAGGAAGTAGAATGTGGAACCTAGCTAGATGGGGTTACTAAGACAACCCAACTGGGTGGGGAAAGAAGGGTGCAAGCTAGAAGCATAAACTTTAAAATATATGGACATTGCTAAGACAGGCAGCTTACAAATAACCAATCACAAGGTTGTGAAGCGTATAACCAATCCCAAGAATGTTACTGAGGCAGAATTCTTTGAAAGACCCAATCAGAAGTTAGCAAGCGTGTATCTACTCATAGAAAAAGAAGTGCGGACTTCCCCTCCTCTCCCTCTCTCTGTCCTGGGCACTAGATTCCTGGCTCCTGTGGCAGGGGATGTGCTCCCCTGCGCCCACGTGGCTTACGGCCATGTGCTACCCTGCACAGGATTAATAGACTTTAACTTGGATGCTGAACTGCACCCAACTGCAAGTTGTAATGGAAGCTCTGGACACCGGCCTGCTGTCGGAACCCCAGCTGTACCGTTTCCAGGACTGGCTTCTCTCAATAAACTTTGCTTCATTCATCATTTTTGTCTGCAAATCCATTCTTCAGTTTTGCAAGACAACGAACTTGGACTCAAACACCACATTTTGGTTTCACATGGACTGTAGTTATAACTATTTTCATATCTTTGCATATAGTAATATATATGTCCATTCAGGGGATATTTGCACTGATTGGATATTCGCATTTTCTGATTCTTTACCTACCTGGTGATCTTTGTATACAAGAAATTATAAATTTTACTTCGTTGGGCACTAACTATTGTGAGGCTTTTTTTGTTTTTAATATCTTAAGAACTTCTGATCCTTAAGAAGGTGTTGGGGGCATTCAATCAATACTTGGGATTAATTTATTTTGCTGATTTATTAAAATAATTTTATATATGTTTGATGTTTTTATGCAGATTCAGTGCAGTCCTTATTCTAAAATGTAGTAGTTCCTACTTCCTACACAAGACCTTCATAAGAATTCTACCCAATGCACATGAGTTATGAAACGTTTTTCAGCGTGGCTGGTGAGAAAACTGGGCATTGTTTATTTTAAAACTTTGGATAGCCATTTGCAAATAATATTCAAGTAAATAATGAGGCAAAATATATGTGTTAGTGATTATAACAAAAAGGCATGGATAAATTATTTCCAGAAGGCAGAGACAGCTGCAGCTTAAACTTGTTTGTTTCCAACAATGAATGTCTCCTTCATCATTAATATAGTCAACTTTCACACTGCCTTGGCACCCAGGATCCCTGCAGAGCTGCATGGTGTCAGCAATTCTACCCCCTGCCTCCAAACTCAAGGCAAACTCCACAAGCTATCAATAGGCTAACAAAAGCCACTTCCAGGCTCTCTAGGAGGGCAAATTGGCATGATGATTTTAATGGCTCAAATGCAAATGCTGCTGCCCTAAAAATTAAAGCTACCCAATGCATAGGTTGTGTTCAGTTTTAGCATTTTAATATACTCTTGTAGAAAATCCCACAGCGTGCTTTTAAATTTACACATAATTATAGGGAATTATATCATTAAATTTTAGTGTAGTAATATTTACAAAAAAGTGTTAGGTAACTATAGACAGCTCTTTTATATTTTAAAATGATATGGGATATTTTTAAAGAGTTCATATTATTCCTCATAGTTTCAAACTAATCAGTAGAAATAAACAGAAAACATAATTTTAAATAGACATATTACAATTTAAATTCTTTACAGTAAGCATTCGTTCAGTTATATTTAAGTAAATCATACACATCCATGTGACATAAAGCTAACATTACAGATAATACACATCAACATTACATTACCATACTGAAACCAAAATGTGGGGTTTGAGTCCAAGTTCTTTGTTTCATGAAATCGAAGAATGAAGTCGCTGACAAAAATGGTTAGCGGAATCAAAGTTTATTGAGAGGACCCAGTCCTGGCATTATTTGAGAAGTGTCTTAAAGCAAGAATTGTATTTTTTAAAATAAGTTCATATGTGCTTATTAATTACTTATTATAAACTCCATTTGAAAACTTGCAAGTTTGTTTCCCTAAAGAGTGTAACATGTGCAAACAACTAAAATTATTTACTAGCACTTAATTCCTAATGATTTATTGAAAGACCAATCCATGTCCTGTGAGTGGCAGTTCCCAGTCACAGAGTCCTGGCCTCATGGAACGTTCCTGCACGTCCAACTACCAGCCAGCCTCGTGCCCCTGTGCCCCTCTCCTCCTCGTTTCATTCTCACCAGTATTAATGCATATGATCCAATATCTTACTGTAAAATCTAGTATGTCAACTATGTCAAAAGTCTCTTACATGAACATCTCTTTAACCTGCTTATTGGCTGGCTCTTCTATTTCACTGTGTAATACAATGTGTCACAGTAAATACATACAGTTACACTGTGTATTATATATATCACTAGAGGCCCAGTCCACAACATTTGCACATGGGTAAGGTCCCTGGTGGCTCCTGGCCACCGGATGGGGCCTCCTTCCCCCTGCTGCCTGGCAGTCTCCCTTCATTCTGTGCCACCCTGTGGTGATCATCGCGCGTCATAGCGAGGGGTCAAACTCACAGTCGGTTGAACTCCCAAAGGGACCATTTGCACATTAACTTTTTATTACCCTATATAATAAAAGGGTAATATGCAAATCAATTGAACACCTTGAATGACCAGTTGCTATGAAGTGCACTGACCACCAGGGGCAGACTCTCAACACAGAAGTTGCTCCCTGGTGGTCAGTGTGCTCCCACAGGGGGAGTGCTGCTCAGCCAGAAGCCAGACTCACAGCTGGTGAGCACAACGGTGGTGGTGGGAGCCTCTCCTGCCTCTCCAGCAGCACCCAGACTGTGAGAGGGTGCAGACCAGGCTGAGGGATCCCCCGAGTATATAAATTTCATGCACCAGGCCTCTAGTATAGGATAAAAAGCACCTTTAATAGTGTGAAAAATAAGATTATATTTATGCTTGTCCTTGTCTGTCTTTATCTCTCTTCTTTCCTGAAATATATAGAATTTATAACTTTTTTGTGAAATCTTTATGTAAAGAAAGGTTTCACAGCCTTTTGAATAGCTGATTTATTCTCAATGTTTGAAACTGCCATTTACAATCTTCACAGTGCCTAGAAATTTATCTTTGCTAACCAATTAACATAGTTATAAAAAGTATTGTCTTTATTTTTTAACAGATGTTTAGGTAGACAAGTAGATACCAAAAAATAGAGTCTGTTTATTATTTTAATTAACAGTTATTTGAAACATCTTCAAACGATTTCAATGCTGTTCTTTCTAGATCAGGGTTTCTATTTAAGTTTAACTTGATCATGTTGCATAGGATATATCTGTAAAGAGTAAAAAAACACATAGCTACTATTAGAAAGAATAAATAATTAACATATGCTCAGCAAGGAGACAGTCACCACTGTGCATAACTCATGAGAAACCCATATGACATTAAAAATCACTATCCAATTTTGTAAAACTACAAGTGACCATTAACACCATGAATTAAGAAAACTTAAAGTGATGTTTATGTAATTATCTTTTGTTCAATTGAATGTGAACTCAGATCTGCAAAATTAGGAAAATACATGTGCTATCAAATTTCCAAGGTCATGTAAAAATTCATTTGTTCATTCAATCTCTAACTGGAAGTGACATATAATAAACTGCTTATTGTATATTTTCCAGCTTAACCCAAAAAAACAGTATCCTCCAAGTTTTAAATTTTGTTATTCTATGAATTTCTGCATTGTTTCAGGTTAGAATGCCAGTTTTTAGGAATACAGAGTCCTTCACCAAGGAAATTAAATCTATATCTTCTTTAAAAATTCAGTAGGGAGCAGTGGCTTTGTCAGAACGGCACCGTTATTGTGGTATTCTCTTTCTTACTGAAATAGTGACATGTGTCTCAATGGCCACACTTGGGTTCCCCGCTGCCATTATAAATGGGTGTGAAGCCATTACCCTGCTGGGAATAGCTCTAGGACTGACTTTTCATTATAATGAAGAAAGCTGATGTTCCTCCAAATACAACAAAACTAAATGTTTTCACCCTATTCCCCGCTCCTTCTATTAAGACTCTCAAGGGGGATAGAAATTAAAATGCAGATTAGATTAATGTAAGGCAATGCCATTCGTATTGTAACTTTTTGTCACTATCATATGTAATTGCATCTAGGCATCTGCAACTCCCTATTACCCAGTGATTCCACTTCTGCATATAGTATAGCCAAAGAAACCCAAAACACTAATTCAATGAATATATACACCCTTATGTTCATTGCAGTGTCATTTACAATGGCCAAGCTCTGTAAGCAAGTCAGGTGCCCATCAATGGATGAGTGGATAGCCCTAGCCAGTTTGGCTCAGTGGATAGAGCATCAGCCTGCAGACTGAAGGGTCCTGGGTTTGATTCCAGTCAAGGGCACATGCCTCGGTTGCAGGCTTGATCCCCAGTAGGAGGCGTGCAGAAGGCAGCTGATCAATGATTCTCTCTCATCATTGATGTTTCTGTCTCTCTCTCTCCCTTCCTTTCTGAAATCAATAAGAATATATTTTTAAAAAAATAGATCAATGGATAAAAAAGGGGGTGGATTATATATAATGGAACATTACTTAGCCTAAACAAATAACAGAAAACCACACAATTTTACCCTTTGCAAAAGCATGGATGAACCTAGAGGGTATTATGCTAAGGGAAATAAGTCAGTCAGAGAAAGACAAATACCTTATTATTTCACTTACTAGAGGACTGATGTACGAAATCTGTGCAAAAGTAGGCCTTCCTTCCCCTGGCTGCTGGCACTGGCTTCCCATCTGGCACCCAGGACCTGGGCTTCCCTCCCTCTGGCCGCCAGCAGGCATCCGGGACCTGGGCTTCCCTCGCAGCCTTGGCTTCATCCGGAAGGACAGAAGGATGTCCAGAAGGACGTCTGGTCTAATTAGCATATTACACTTTTATTATTATAGCTATTTAGAATATAAAAAATATATATAAATGAACAAACAAAACAGAAACAGACTCATAGATACAGAGAACAGATTGATGGTTGCCACAGGGGTAAGTGGTTGGGAGACTTAGTGAATCTTTGCAACTTAAGACTTAGAAGGAAACTATTTTTTTTTTAAGGATCAGAAAGACAAAAACAAATCAATAAAATAAACTAGTTAGATACTCAGAACCTGGGCCTGAGTTCCCATAGGTTGCAGAAAACACCTTTTTATATGCTTCGCATCAATTTTTTAATGTCGAATTCTTATCAACAAATAAAGACCAGAATTATTCACATTATAATAAGACCAAAATGCAAATTATTACCAGGCTTTTCAATTCCCAGGACTGCAGAGTGAGATGAAAATGTGTGTTATCTTACGTTTATACTATTCTCTGTAGAGTAACTCCAGTTAGCTCACAAAGGAAACACAGAAGGAGGAAAACAATGCAGTGGGCAACCAATGTCTTGAGAGGTAATCATCAGAACTCAGCTCAGTCAGGATGAAGAAAGTGAAAAATGATTTAAAACTTCTGCCTAGTTCACTGGTCGGCATGAAGAAATGCTAATAGGCAGGCACGAAATGTACTATAATCGCCTTTCCAAAATTTGTTATACCATTGAATATGAATTTGAATTATTTCTCAAGATGGCATTTAAATATGTTCTCAATTTAAAATGCACACCTTTATAATATTTCTCTTATTTTCTCTGCTGTGGCTCTTTCCCATCTAGCTTTTTCATGTAAATTACTGGCTGCCTGTTATTTTTTTGTTGCAACTACTTCCCATCTTCCTTATGTCTGTGCATTATTTGGCTCGGAAGGAAATAATTTTAATAACTTTTATTTTACCCATGTGCCTCATTTTTTATTTTTGTGCTAGGGATTTACATGCTTATATATTACCATAGTTTGTGTTAGAACATTTCAATTTTTAATAAGTATTTTTCTATTGTATTATCTATTTTTACAGGACTTTGGAGATAGGCTATTTGCCCCTGGAGTTGTCATCTTTTTAAAAAGATATATTTTTATTGATTTCAAAGAGGAAGGGAGAGGGAAAGAGAGATAGAAACATCAATGATGAGAGAAAATCATTGATTGGTTGACTCCTGCATGCCCCACACAGGGGACTGAGCCTGCAACCCCAGGCATATGCTGTGACCAGGAATCAAAATGGGACCTCTTGGTTTATAGGTCAATGCTCAATCACTGAGCCATGCCAGCTGGGCAGTTGTCATCTTTTTAAAGATCAATTGACTTATTTTCATCTTAATCTTGAAACTCTACTATTCAACATCATCCAAAATCAAGGTCAGGTCAGAATTTTATGAATAGCCGTCTTGTGTGTTTTTTATCTATAAAAGACAACAAACATTTTCAGATATTTTTTTTCTCTCAGAATAAAAAATAATTTAAAATGTATGAAAATTATATATATAGATATATATTTATACACATATGCACATGTACATTACTATTGAAAAATGACAAATTATTTAAAATTTAAAAATTGATTTTTATTACAAATTAGTATCACATTGAAAAAATATATACTCTAAACTGTTTACAAAATGCTTTAAGTATATTAATATTTATACCTCACACACAACTCTATGACATAAGCGGTCACTATTATTTGCCCTATCCTATATAATAAAAGGGTAATATGTAAATTGTCCCCTCGACCAGAAATTAGACCTGAGTTTGACCAGGGGGCAGAGCCAGCCCATCAAACACCTGCAGCCCCTCCCCCTGACTGGACCCCACCCATGCCTTTAGTTTTAAATGAAAGAAAACTGGGGCTTAGAGATGAGTAACCAATATGAGGTCACATAGCTGATAAGTGGCAAATCTCAGACAGCCTAGCTCCAGAGTACATCACTTATAATTGTCATTATCATTATTGTATTCCTAAATAACTTAATAAGGAAAGATAATCCTTTGAACTGGTCATTCTTAGAATGAGTCCTCTTAAGAGCTAATAAAAATAGCTAATAATTATTAAGAATTTTCAGTGCTAGTATTGTTTTAATTATGTTATATAGAAGACCATTACATAATTTAAATAATTTAACCTTCATAACCCATAATATAGGTGTTATTTTTATCTCACTTTGGAGATGGATGCCTTTGGCTCAATAAGATTAAGTGATCAACCTAAGGTCATACAACCTGAAACTAAGGATTCTATTTCAGGAAATCTTACTCACTTATATTGGTTGGTCCAGATATGCATGAACACTATCTAATGGTGTGAACCCATATTTGAATTGCTATTTCAGACTATGGAGACAGCCCCTAGCAAAGACTTTTTCATGTGGAGAGCTGTAATTTGTTTACTGCTGGAATTCTTGAAGGCTGTTTGCCAAATTAGTGGAAGTAATTCTAAAAAGAAAAACAATAATGGACCCATATTAGTACTTGACACATGTGAGATTAGTACTTGAAGTAAAAATTTATACAGGGGTTCTGCTAAGAAAAACAATCTGTATAAAAATTCCAATTTTGGAGAACAAATGGAAACTCACAAAAGTATAATATTTTTAAAATGGAATCTATGCATCTAGTAATTATACACAAGTGGGAATATCATTTTATGATTAGGAAATCTGAAAAAATTGTATTTTAACTATTGATGTAGAGGTACATTTGCTTATACTATCACTTGCTCTTAACTATGCAATTCTTTTCTTTCAAAAGAATTTAGTATCTTGTTATTTATCTTTGTGTGTTTGGTATATAATGTTATGAGATTATCAGGAGTTAGGAATAAGTTTGTGAATGTAAAGCATATTTAATTTAAATAATGTGTTGGACTCTTCCTAAGGGTATATACACACCTCTACTTTTGAATGCATCCTCTGTTTTATTTTTTCTTTGGCATCAATAATTAGAAATACCCTTAATCCTATAAAATAATAAGAAAAATTGCCTCATCATTACTTAAATTTGAATACTAAAGTTATAATTAAAGTTTGGTTCTCCATCATTCTTATATGTACATATCTATGGTTTCTATTCATTCTGCATTTAAAATTATTTTTATCTTATAATATTGTGTTATTTAAATTCAATGAATTTAAGATCTCTTTTATGTAGGTTAATTTTAAAAAAAACTAAATGTTTTATAAAGGGTTGAAATAAATATAGAGATATTTCTCAGTATGAAATACCAGGGTATTGGAATAGTCAACTATGTTTATTTCACATATACATAAAATATTAGTCATTCACAAGCTCACTCACCAGAATGAAGTGATAATATCATTAAAATACATATTTTGTAACTTTATAACTGTTGTTCCTCCTAAAGGAATCAATTACTCTTCTGTGAATGTCTTTAATGTGAAGACAGTGATAAATCTAAATATAAAATATGTTTGAAATACAGATGTTTAAATATATTTGTTTTAGTGAATCACTTATTGTAATTCATTTTATTTCTTTTAGTTATCAAATATGTATTGTGTTTCCTGTAGTATATTGCTCCATTCTAGGCATTTTGACAAGCGGTAAAATAGTTAAGAACATTATAATTTCCATCAAAGAATTTGTAGAAAACTTTTTTTTCACCTACATTATCTCTAGTTAATAATCACAAAGTGAAAAAGAAGCTTCTATAAATAATGTGTGCTCACATTAGTATATTATGAAGTTATCTTTTAAATAAAATGCATTCATTTGGAAAAGAACATGAGATTCATTTTTTGAACACATTAAAAATAGAGTATTTTTTATTAAACAATGTTTCATGTTTTCAAAAACCCAACTTACTTCCTGAATAAAAAATAAAATAGTATCATAGTTATATTTTGTAGAACAACTTTTATATGCCTATCTATTTTCAAAGATATTTTTGGGAAGTACAAATTCTGGATATTAATATCTTATATAATAATTTATAATATTAACATATATTTATATAAAGTAAATTTTTATATGGTTGTCATGAAAATCATTATCAAGATCATTTAACTCATTTTTGGGGCCCTACATGTTTTAAGATTATGTTTGTTTTCATAACTATAACAAAGCTATAAAATTAAGCAAACCCAAATGTTTTATCT
Source organism: Myotis yumanensis (assembly GCF_028538775.1). Lineage (NCBI taxonomy): Eukaryota > Metazoa > Chordata > Mammalia > Chiroptera > Vespertilionidae > Myotis > Myotis yumanensis. The sequence goes on along the minus strand of NW_027223753.1, from coordinate 203,884,891 downwards.
CCATAAATGTCAAATAATCTCATTAGTATTTTGTCCTGTGAAAAGCCAAAAATTATATATTTACATAATTTTTCTGTATTGCTGCTCTCAGCAAGTCTTGATTATAAATTCTCATATCTGTGAGTTTTGTAATAAAGCATTTTGAAATTCCATTTCAACATTGTAAATCAGTTGACCTTGAAAATGTAACAGAAAAAAAACACACCTTTATTTTTTCAAATGAAAATCTTAATCCTTTTCTTTCACTTAGACTAAAACTAAGGGAGCTAGAATTTTGCTTTGTTCTACTCTTCTTTACCTATGTTTAGTAACCAACTTTCTAGTTAATATGAAGACTACTTATTTTTAACTTCCGAATATACTCATAAGTACATATTCATAAATTTTCTACCCTGCTTATCACTCTGCATCACCTACTGTGATATGTTTCATATTAGTGTGTGTTGCATTTATTTGTGAAAAGCAAAATAAATTCAGAGCATTGGAAATTGCATTATTAGATCAACAGTGAGAGATGTTTAAAATAATTAAGAGACATCTTCTCTTAGAATTATAGATTAAAATAGAAATACAACATATTTTGCTTATGCATCTTTATACTTAAAAAAGGACAGCCAAATGTCTTTTTATTAAAAACTAAGTCAATAAATATATTAGTGCTATGTTTTGGGAATAAAAAACAGGAAGTAAATGAATTAGAAGAAAACAGGGGGATCAAGAAAATAGAGAAAAATGACAAGCACAGATATGCATTGTAATCCAAAATAAACAACAGAGCAGCACATGAAAGAGCCAAGTGTGAGTTAAAGCAATAATGACAAAGTCTGCCAACTTAATGATGCTTTAATAATAGTTGTTAATTTCTGTTAAAAATGGGTCCTTCTTTGTTTAGGAATTTACGTTCTCCAAATAGCAGTATTTGCACATGGGGATAATGAGCAAGGCACTGAGTAGGAAGCTGAGTATTAATCTAAATATTTGGGGTAAACAGGTATTAAATAAGAGTTGAGTCTTTATTAGGGATTATAGGCTCTGTATTTTAAGGAAAAAGAAAGTTAAAGCTACAAGATAGTGGCAGACATGAGTCCTGATCATAGCCAGGAAAGACACCATTGTGCCTTCCTTATCTAACCTGCCAGCAGTACAGTTCCCAAAAACAATACTGACGGAAGCAACAAAGGGCCTGGAGAGCAAAGCTGGGTCTTTATTGTGACCAAGTACAGCTCCCACAGAGTCATCTGATACACAAGCTAAAGCCACAGGAAATATGGAGTGGGTTCTCAGAGTGGAGTTCAGGGAAAACAGTCTCAGGCAGTACATAAACACACAAAGGCCACAGGCTGTGCTCACATTCTCTTCTTTAAAAAAAAAATTAATATATTTTATTGATTTCAGAGAGAAGTTAGAGGGAGAGAGAGATAGAAACATGAATGATGAGAGAGAATCATTGATCAACTGTCTCCTGCATGCCCCACACTGAGAATCAAGCCTGCAACCCAGGGGGAATGTGCCCTGACGGGGAACCCAACCGTGACCTCCTACTTCATAGGTTGACACTCAATCACTGAGCCATGCCGGCTGGGCTCATGGTCTCTTCTTTATAGTCAATGTATATGTAAGTCAAAGCATGTGCCCGTATTTCCCATTTTTTATTTTCGCTCTACCATCCATTTTCCATTCAGTTTACCGTAATAAAGGACAATGCCATTATTGGAGAGGAAAAAGGCGATGGCCACATGTGCCAAAATGCACTCATAGAACACACAGAACTGTATCTCTGTCGGTAGGAGGGGAATAGACCCATGGTCAAGGACACCTGGTTTGGCAAGTGGAATTTTGAAATAAATGAATGTAAAGAATGGTGTTTAGATATTGGGCAGCCAAAAAAAAAAAAAAAAGGAATATAATGGACATTACATTTTCCTGCCTGTCATGTCTTTTATTTTTTTATTTTTTCTAAGAAGAAACATCTAAGTTTTCTGTGAGAACAACCTCTTTGCACAATAGATAATGTTGGTGGAAATATCATTCAAGTTGTTTGTGTGTTTTTTCCCCCCTTATTGACACATGACCCACTTCATGTCTAATAAGTGCCCTCTATCTGCTCAGCACAATGAATGAAAATTGTGGATGTGTCCCACTGCCGCACTGACTGGGGAAGGGAAGGTCTATTGCCTTTTGTCAGCCAGATCCCTTGACCTGTTCTGTCTAGTTCCTTCCACCCTGCTGAGCTTGAACCCTAGCTTCCGATAACTTCCTGGCCTTCATTATTCACAGAAAATTTGTAGTTTGTATAACCAAAGAAATAAGGGCATATGTGTTTTCTTTTCCATCAGTGCTTATTATATTTACGCTTGTTTGAAAAGAGGAGGCCCATAAAAATAATAACTTTCTAGGGAATAAATTCTCCTATTTCTCTTAACATGAGCAAAAGCAGGTGCTCTTGTACCCTCCTTTAGAGTTGTTCACCATATATTTTTGGCTTCAGGTTTTCCAAAGTATATTTTGATTAACATATAGTGGGTATATTTACCTTCCTCCAAACAGTTTAGTTTAACCAATGCCTAAAAATATGCTATTTTGTTTTTAGCTTTTCCTTGAAATAACATTCTTTAGAAGATAATCCAACATTCTATACATTTTAAATTAAATCAGCACAGCCTCTGCGATGGTGTTCTTTGAACAAATGTGGAGATGCATGTGGCAGATCCTTTTAGAACCCCACCAAGAGTCATTTTTCTTTCCTTAGCTTTCAGAAGTCTGATTTTGTTTCTGCAGCGAAGGCCTACTCCGGGCATATCACTGCAATCGCATTCTCTTTGTTTAATTATTGGTCTAGAGATGGCGTATGCACACCCCTGGCCAATGAGAGGTCAGTGGAACTTTATAGCAGTGCTTTGGCAGAAAATTGTGTTCTCCCATTTAAAGAACGAAGCAAATGATGGGGAAGAAACCCAGACCGTCCCCTTCCCTTCCTGCTTTTGGCTATTGTGGAGTGGGTAGTGAGATCGAGCTGCTTCAGCTACCCAGAGAGCAAACACAAGTGAGCCGGTTTGTAGACCAGAAAGATGAGAGGCTTGAGTTCACCCTGTTGTTATTGAGCAGTTGTAACTTGCTATTGGAAACCTCAATTAGTTGTACATATTAATCTCATGCAATGTATGTCTATACACTGAGATTTTTGCATTATAAGTGTGTGTATTAAAAGATATCAACAGACAAAAGAGACATGATGCTGAAGAAAGTTTGTTAGATGAGCGTATTTAGGCTACCTTTGCATTGTGACTCAAGACTTCACACTACTCACAGATAGAATGTAATCATTCAATGGATCATCAGAAGTTTGTTTCATCTAAGATTAAGGTGACAACTTTATACAAACAGTATCACTTTATAGTATAAAATAAATCAGATATTTTCTAATACATTTCCTAACAAAAATAAGCAGGTATTCTTTGTCTTTAAATAGTTGCATATTAGAACATTTTCCTCATATAAAATACCATCTCGTTAACATTAAATTTTTACTGAACTTCTCCAAATAAATGCAAAGAAGTATTGCCAATTTTAGTTGTTCAGTGCACCTGAACATTTTCAACCCAATACTTAAGAAGAAAGTGTACTTTTTGTAACAGGGTGGAAGCATGTTTTTGTCTTTCAATAATTTGTCAGAGGTTTATTAACATGGTAGTTTAACCATTGCATTTGTAATTTGAGAGAATGTAATTGTGTTCTAGATAAAAAGTAATTTATGTTAACGGGTCAGAATATAGAACACTAGAGGATGCTTTTTGAGAGCCAGAGAAACATGGAGAAAACTTTAGAGGAAGATTACATTAGAAACGTTAGAGAGATTGAGTCTAGTTGATTATATTTATATTTTTTGACTTGAATGCAGAGAAATGAGTGATGGCAGACTATGTTAAAATTCCTATCTCTCTTTTCTCTTATTTTTATAAGACCTTATGCATCTACAGATTTATACATTTTTTTTCAAGTTGTTCTCCTCACACTCTTTTATTGCCACTCTTTAGAATTGTTAGAGACTATTGAGGATTGTTGTCATGGTGATCAATCCTAGAGACCATCTCATGCATCTCAGGCTTTGGAACCAAATTGACTATCAAAAAGAGTCAGTATTATTTTTTAAGTGCCTATTATTGCTAAGAATAGAAGGGAAGATTTTGAAGGATTTTTAAAATATCTAACATATAATATCAATTTACTTCTCTGATTGCTCTGTCAATAAATAATTGACCATTGGGGTTAGGAAATCAGTGCACTATTACAAGTACAAAAGAATCAGAACTGAACCAGTGTAAGTATAGTAGGCATGGGGAGAAGTGATTAAATTGTTGCTATATTTTAAAAGTTGTGTAGGTAAAATTTACTAAAAGGCCCAGTGGAGGGAGTAAGGAAAAGAATAGTGACTCTAGTAATTTTGGTTTAAGTAACTAAAAAAATTGAATTATTATTTATCAAGACAAGAAGAACATGGAAGAAGGTTTCTGGAGAGAAAAGAAAAATTAGTTCAATTTGCGATGTTAATTTCCAAAGGCATGAGAAACATCCACGTGTCAGTTAGGTTGAATGAGCAGTTGGATAGATGAAGCATTGTTCAGGGTAGGTGTCCAGGACTGAGAGTCTTTGGCCTATAGATTCTATTTAAAACTATGAAATTGAATGAGATATCCTGGGAAGTCGGTGGATATGGAGAGAGAAGAGTTTTGATGACTGAGTCCAGGTGCATGGCAACATTTAGATGTCTAGGAAGTAAGAATTGGCCAAAGAAGGTAGACCTGAGTTTCTGAATCTCAGCACTACTGACATTTCAGGCCCAATAACTCAGTGTTGTGGGAGAATGGTCCTGTACATTGTAGGGTGTTTAACAGCATCATTGGTCTTTACCCACTAAATGCCAGTAGCACATTTCTTTTCTAGATGAGACAACCAAAGCATTCTCCAGACAGTGCCTGAGCTGGGAAAGGAAGGCACAGCAAAATAGCCCCAAGTTGAGAACTACTGGGCTAGACTTTTAGAAAATAAACCAGGTAAATGTGGTGGCATTGAGGTTATTATATACTAGAGGCCCGGTGCACGGAATTCGTGCACAGGGTGTTAGTACCCTCAGCCCAACCTGCACCCTCTCCAATCTGGGACCCCTCGGGGGACATCCCTCTCACAATCCGGGACCACTGGCTCCTAACTGCTCACCTGCCTGCCTGCCTGATTGCCCCCAACTGCTCCCCCTGCTGGCCTGGTTGCCCCTCACTGCCCCCCTGCTGGCCTGGTTGCCCCCACCTTCCCTGCCTGCAGGCCTGGTCACCCCATGCAGCCTGCTGCTCAGTTGTTTGGTCACCCCTCACTACCCGCCCCCCCCCCTCCCCGCTTGCCTGGTTGCCCCACCCAGCCTGTTCAGTCATCCATTCAGTTGCAATGGTTGCTTAGGTTTCTCTCTCTCTCTCTCTCTCTCTCTCTCTCTCTCTCTCTATATATATATATATATATATATATATATTTTTTTTTTTAATTCCGTGGCAGACTGAGTCATCAACTGTGTCAAAGAGTAAAGTAAGATGAAGACTAAAATTGAATTAGCAACATGGTGGTCATTGATATCCCCATACCTCATTTCCTTGACTATTGCAACAGCCTCATAGCTGATCTGCTTTCTTCAGCTTTTATTATTTCATATTCTGTTCTCAAAACAGCATCCAGTATGAACCTGTAATATATAAGTTTAGTCATGTTAAAATTTCTTCATTGTATTTCTCCATCAATGCTAATGTCTTTGTAAGGCCAACAGTGACCTGTACAATTTAGATGCATGCTATCATTTTGATCTTATCTTTTACTTCTCTTCTTTCTTTGAAGCTCTTCCTGTAATACTTGGGGAAGATTCCATCTTAGGCATTTTATAACTCCCCTATGCCTGGGCTTCTCTTTCCCTAGGTGGCCCTGTGGCTCACTCCTTCACTGACTTCCACTCTTTGAACAAATGCCAACTTCTCAGAAACTCTTTACTTATGACTGTATTTAACATTGCAAATATTCTTCCACATGCCTACCTGATCTATTGCCCTGTTTATTATAATTACACTTATCGCCTTCTAATACAATATGTATTTTAAGAAGTATGTCTATACTGACTAAGATGTATTAACAAGGAAATATATGGAAATTGGAAAAATTCAATATAATGGATACTGACAGTCATTATTACTCTGTATTTTTATGTTTTACATACAGATATTTTAGCTTGAATTGTCTAGATTTTCACCACTCTACTTTGCATGGTCATGAATTAGCAAAAGTAAAGTGGGTATTTCAGGGGATTTTTCTTAATATTATTAATATGAGATTGTTTAGACTGTGACTCGATTTGATTGTCTTATGCTCTAAAATGTAACAGTTTTGGTAAATGTGTGTGAAAAGCAAAGTTGATAATGTCTAAATTCATAAGCATGATGAATTAATGAAAAATGAAATGGCTCACTTTCTCATGTGCATTTCAGCAATGCAGCTGCATCAAAGATGTTTTCTATTGAAATATTTTTACTTGAGCTGACAGTATGTCCTATAAGACTAAATTATATATTACATAAAATTGTATGTATGATGCACTAGAGTAATCTTTCAAGTTTGTCATCTTCCAAAAGTGTAATGAATTAGTGGATATGCGTGATTTTGCTCCATTATTCAAACATAATGGGAGCTCTAGAATATGTTAAATACATTTAGATGAAACATAATTTATAGCTTTTGGATAAAAACCTACTGGTAATGCCATCTCACTATTATTCTTCTTTATCTATGCTATTTATTTTTTAAGTGTATTTCATATTTCAGAGAGGTAGCATATTCTAACTTCAATGATGAAACATTTATCATACATCTATAAATGAAATATAGCCTTACAAATATTACCAGTAGAATTTCTTGTATAAATTTGCTTTTTCTATATGAAGAGTGATCCATGTTAAGATAGTGTACAGTTTTATCCTGGGTAAAAATAAATAGTATAAATAAGTATTACAGATCTCTATTTTATGTTTTATAGACAGAAAGGTACTTTAAACCATTAATATGCTTAGCAAAAGTGATTTTAGCAAAAATCCTGAAAGAAATATGCTATTGAAAATTTTGCCCAAAGATATAAAGTGGTGGAAGAGAAATATCCTGTTTCTGAATTGTGTCTGGCTTCCTGGTATCTTTTGAATTCCCACTCTAATAACTTCTATTTTTTTAAGTAATTCAAAATAGCTTATGAACATTATTCATTACACAAGCTAATTAAGAGGCTGAATTTTTTTGGAGATATTGTTGGTTGGAATAAGTGGAACTTAGTAAAAGTAGTTGCTCTTGAGCCAAAGTTGTAGGTTGAAATCCTACTCCAGGGCCTACTAACTCTGTGACCCTGGACAAGTTTCTATATAAGAAACTTGATAGAAGTACTTGTATCATAAATTTACCTTAAGGCGATGTTTGTACATGTGGCCCGTACATAACAGTGCCTGAAATCTAGCCTGTGTAAGATAAATGCTGGTTAAAATTATCTTATGTGGCTAGATATATGCAACTCACTTATATGCATGCTAGGATCATTTTTATATGTATTTAGTAGTATGCTTTTCCTCTTTTAAAATATCCTATTATGTCTTTCACATGGAATAAGGTATCTGATCTATTAAAAGTTTTATTAATTGCATTGTTGTTTCCTATAGAAACATGTGGTTATTGTAATGGTCAACAGAAACTTCACTCAAAGTTCTTGACTCCCAGGTAGAAGAGAAATATAAATGAAGGGAGAGAATTAGTCATAACAAAATTTTGGCATTTAACATTTCTTAGTGTTAAATATTGGAAAAGTTTAAATTTCTCAACAATTATTTTATTTAAGCAAATTAAAACTAATTTAAACAAACTAAAAACTAAAATTAATTACATTTGCCACCAAATTTTCTTTTTCTCCTTACTTAAAATACGTATCAAATATCTTTAAAAAGTAAACATGGTTTAAGATGACATGAACTCTGATTTTCTCAAGCTCTTTTTAAAAAGATTATCTTTATTGTTGAAAATATTACAAAAGTTCCCCCCTACATCTCCCCTGTTAATGACTCCACCCAGCCCCTGCCCCCTCCCAAGGCCTTTACTGAATTATTTTCTGTGTCCATGGCTATGCACATATACATATAAGTTTTTTGGTTAATCTCTTCCCACCCACCCCCCCCCCACTCCCCACTTCCTTCTGAGATTCTTCAGTTTGTTGCATATCTCTGGATCTATCTTGTTCATCAGTTTATCTTGTTCATTAGATTTCACATATAAGTGAGATTATGTGATATTTGTCTTTCTTTGGCTAGCTTATTTTGCTTAGCATAATACTTTCCAGTTCTCTCCACGTTGTCTCAAAGGGTAAGAGATCCTTCTTTTTTATAGCTGCATAATATTCCATTGTGTAAAATCATTTTTATTATGATGTGTCTTGGTGTGGGCTGTTAAAAGTCTAACAGTAGTTAATTTAGGGCAAAATGAGCATTATCAATGGATTAGAATTATTTTTATATTTGTTATCATTCAGCTTTTACATGTCATTATCCTACTTACTCAAGAAAAAATAATAACTTTCTGGTATTAACATGCAATGATATTTAAAAATTAATGTAAAAATAATAAGCAGGATGTCAGAAAAAAGGAAAGACCTCTGGCATACCAACTACTTTGTGTTTATCAACAAAATGCATGTGACCATTCATATTGGACATGTGGAAATAATTAAGGCATCTTTCCAATTCATCTTCAAATGTGGTAGAAAGATAGGCTGCTACAATTCCAAAATGGCAATGGTAATGAGCAAGAAAATTACCCTCTTTGCATAACATACAGATAATTAATTGAATCTAATTTTCTTCTTAAATTCCCAAAGGGAGATTTTTCTTAATGTCAGGACATTTGCCCTTGGGAATCTTTCTTCTCCACTCTATGTATTCCCTTGATAGTGGGAATTACCTTGATGTTACAAATCCTATTTATTTTCCAAACATCATTTTAAAATGTTCAGTCAAAATGTTTCTACCAGTTCCTACTTGAGTTTATTATTATACCAGAATTTAGATAAAGACATTCAAATTTTTGTTTCCACTCTATTTTAATTTTAAATAATAAAACAGATTCATGCATGATCTGAGAACGAACCTGCAACCTAGGCATGTGCCCTGACCAGGAATCAAATCGTGACCTCCTGGTTCATAGGTCACTCACACACTCACATATACACAAACATGTGAAACAAACAAAAAAGGATTTTTCCACCAGCTTTTTAAAGAGATGGGTTCATTAAAAATAATCAACTTTTATTTCCTCAATTTCCTTATCATGTAAAAAAATATATAAATGTGTTGGAGTTTAAGATCCATGTATGTATATATCCATTTGAATTGTTGATAATGCAGGTACATGAAAGCAAATCCTATCAATTAGTTACATGTCTATGTTATAAGCATTTTTATATAAAATAAATAGTAATATTTTTTATTTATCAACAGCTGTATGTTTGAAAGTGATTTTAAGATAATTGTTTGGAGAACTCAAATAACTGGCAATTACAGAATAGTTAAAAGAGAAGCTGCCCTGCTGATGGCATCAATATGTTTATGGCTAAGAAACTAGCTTTCCTTCATCTTTTGTTTCTAAGTTTTACTGCAATAGCCCGGCTACAGTGGCTCAGTGGTTGAGCATCGATCTATTAACTAGGAGATCATGGTTTGATTCCTGGTCAGGTCACATGCCCGGGTTGCAGGTTCATTCTCAGATGGTACAAGAGGCAGCCAATCAATGATTCTCTCTCATTATTAATATTTCTATTTCTCTCTCCTCCCTTCCTCTCTGAAATCAATAAAAATATTTTTAAAATACTTAAATAAATATATAAATCCTAATATATATAAATCCTGGGTCCGTCACATCCACAATGACTGGAGACTCGACCTAACGCCCAGGCTGTGCGTGCAGCAGGCTCTGGTGGGTGGGGACTTGTGGCAGCTGAGACTGGGATGGGGGAGGCAGGACCAGCACTCACACTCACTCACAACCGCACACACACACACATAGACACACACAGCGCCCACCAGCTCACAGCCTTTTCTCCCTTTCTTTCCCTTCCTCCCAGCTCGCTCTCTGAGCCTCTCTCAGAATGAGTAAACAAAACAGACTGGGCCTAAAGAGGCCTAGATGGAAGGGAAGGCCAGCAGAGGGTGGAGCAGCCCCCACTGACCCCACCCACTCCCAGCTGGGAAAGAGGAAGAGAGACTCAGGGAGACAGGGAGGCCTGGAGGACTGCTGAGAAAAAACAAAGAGAGACAGAGACTGGGCGAGATCAGGCCCGCAGGGGAGGGCAGTCTGGGGCAAGATCAGGTAGGCAGGGGAGGGCAGTTAGGGGTGATCAGACAGACAGAGGCAGTTGGGGGTGAGATCAGGCCAGCAGGGGAGAGCATTTGTGGCCGAGATTAGGCCGGCAGGGGAGAGCAGTTAGGGGCGATCAGGCAGGCAGTCAGAAGCAGTTAGGGTCAATCAGGCAGGCAGGCAGAGGCAGTTAGGTGTGATCAGGCAGGCAAGTGGTTAGGAGCCAGCAGTCCCAGATTGTGAGAGGGATGTCCCCCCAAGGGGTCCCCGATTGGAGAAGGTGCAGGCTTGGCTGAGGGAACCCCCTGTGAACGAATTTCGTGCACTGGGCCACTAGTCAATATATAAATAAATAAATTTTACTGCAATACATGCTCAGCGTATGCAATTTGAAAAGTACAGTATAAGATAAAGAAGTGGTGCATAATCACTCACTATTCTAAAGCCTGCGCAATTAGAGGCCATTTATTATTTGTCTATATACAATTCTAGTTCTCAATGTGTTTTATAGCATAAATATAATTCTAAGAAAAATATGAGTCAATACTTGATCACATTTCTCCATTGTGTAACAAGAGAACTACTTGCCAACATTTCTACTCTTTGAGGGACATGCTTGCTAGAGAATGTCTAATGATAACATGTTTGCTCCGTTACTAAAATTCCCACAATCTCACTCATAATGCTTCTGGTTAACCTCGTCTAGGACACAGCTCATCGACAGTCCCCTAGTGTCCTAATGGCTGTCAGCTTATGCCAGGCTTTTATTGCAACTCTGAACCTGAGAGTAGCCTGCCTTCTCCACTAACCAGCTCTATCCCAGCTCTCTCAGCCTGAGGCCAGTCACACTCTGCCTCAGACCTTTATCTAATTCTGGCTTTAAAATTTTCTCTTTTTCTCCATCAGCTCACTGGTTTACATTATTTACCAGACACCTCCCAATCAGATTTCTCCGTGGGTATGTCTTCTGCACTCTATGGAATTCTCATTCCATCATTATCTAACATCTTGGCATCCTGAAAAGTTTTAGCTCTTATTAGTTTATTGAACAAATTGCAGGGACACAGTAAACATACTTCAGCAATGTTTGCCTAGTGGGGAAAAAAGAGAAGTATTTATTCATTCACATTTTTACCCAATGCTCACACTTTAATTCAAGGAGTTTTAGTTCTCATCTCAGGTGTACTCAGAGATGCCTGAGAAGATTCCATCATCACCTAAACTGCAGAGATCCTGGGATTAAGCAGGAGGGATCAGTGCAGCAGTAGATACGGTCAGTTAGTTTACTCAGGCATGAGAAGGATTGTTACTGAATTTAGAAGTGAGCCAGGTGGATATGAGGCAGGGCTCCAGATGAGTCCAATATACTATATCTGGAACTACTACCTTTTAAAAATAGAACTTTAATCATAGTTACTATTACTCATTTCTAGTTTAAGGCAATGAGTCTTAGCTAAGTAAATATCTTGCATAAATTAATAAAGTGAGCTGGCTTTACCATTCATGTACTTCTTTTTCCTCTTAAAACTATATCTCAGCTCAGATATATCCCTGGATCTTTAAACTCATGTTTTCAACTTTGAGTATAAATATGTGAATTATCCAGAATTTCTTCAACATGAACACACATTACAAGCAGGAAGTTAAAATAACCGGGTAAACAAAAACCCAGTTTAACATTTTCCTGCTTCATAATCTCCTTCTTTTATAATATTGCATTGTTTTCTGGTGCAGACTATGGAGAAGGATGATTGCTAAATTTTATCTACTTCTGCCGTTCTGACTTGTTTTCAAAATTGTCTGTTTATAGTTCTCTCCTCCAGTAGATAATAAGCTATTTGACAATAGGCACTTCATTGACTTACTCTTTGAGTCTCCACCTCTAAGCACAGTGCCTAGAAAATATATATGATAATATTTGTGGGAAGAATGAATGAATTAACATATGTGAAATAAGCTTCTTATATCAATTTAATCTCTCAAAATAAGAGGTTATTTAATATTCAATACATTTGTCAGTCTCTGTGAACTTGCAAATAGTGTAATGAAACACAATTTATTAGAAATTCTCAGTTATAAAACAGTATTAAATTCCACAGTCTATCAGTTTCTGGACATAAATATACTTTATCATTCTTAATATTACTTCTCTAGCAAAACTGACTTCCATAAGGAAGAATAGCAATTTAGTCATACCTAGGAGATAATTAACTGCTTTATGGAAGAATTATACATGATGATTTAAAAACAACAAAAGTGTTACCTTATTTATACAGGCCGAATAAAAATATTTGCAAATATATATAAAATCATCCCCTATGACAATATAATATCCAAGAAGGATTTAGAATAAAAAAAAAATTACTGGACTTTCAGGTGTATTTCCCTTCAGTTTATTGATATAATATTTGATAAGTCTGTTTTTTTTCAGGAATCTCATTAAAGCTATAAATAATGTTGGATACTTTTGAGGTAATAAAGATAGTGGGTACTCTACCTTGATTTTCAGTGTATTGCTTTATCATACAAGTACCTTTGAAGTAACAACAAAGTGATTAATCTCACTTCAAGTTCTTCTCAAGTTACATGATTACGCCACAGAGAAATGTACCTCATACTAGAACACATTCAATAACTCCATCATATTGTCTAGCTTAATATTCTGAGAAGGAAAGGTCTGGAATGCTATGTGAACTGTTGACTAATTGCACTTGATCTGAAATCACTGCTCATTCCCATCCAAATCATTCGAAGTTTATCAAGTCAACTCCTGTGATGAAAATGAAGCACCTTGCATCATACCATACCTGTAGATGTTCTCTGACAAATATATTTTACACATAAGATATTAATAAAATATATTTAAATTGTAGTATAGAGAATAAGTTCAGTTATGAATAACATAAACTGATGAACAAAAATAGAACCAGAGGTATATAAGCATCGAGCAGATCTATGAGAGAAACCTGGGTTAAGGGGGTAAGAGATCAACCAAAGGACTTGTATGCAGGTATATGAGCATAACCAAAGGACACAGACCGTAGGGGACTGAGGGCATGTGCTGGGGGGTGGGGGTGGCCAGGGAGTGGCCAATGGGGGGAAAAGGAGACTTATGTAATACTTGAAACAATAAAGAATTTAAATTTTTTAAAAAAGAAAATAAGTTCAGTTAATCTTCTATTATCCACTGAAACTGGCTGTATTTTTTCACTAGTACATGATTTGAGTGTTACTTTAGGGTTCATATGCATTTCTTCTTTTCCAACTATTTTAATTGAAAAAATATTTGATAATGGTTCAGTTGTACTCCATACTATTATGAAAGAGTAGTAACAGAAACACAAAAAATATAATGCACAATTGAATTGAAGTAGCTAGTGTAAAAGAGTAGTAAAAGTTGATAAAAAATGATGTACATTAAACTTTATTATATAAAAAATAACATAACAAGTAAAACAAAGTTAGTCTATCTTGTACTAAGGATAAAACCATTAAGTATACCAAGAAAAACATTTGGTTTAACATCATTGTCATATGTGACATTGCATGTTAATTCAATGCCGTGTGTTTCCATGGTAATCAAATTTTTTAGAGAGCTTTTTAATTTGTTGTTTGGTAGATATCATTTTCTGTGGGTCATTCAAAAATTGTCGAAGGAAGGAACAAGTAAATAATTAAAACAAAAAAATGTTTTCTCTAAATAATGTGTTCAGAATCTATTGAACACCTCATTCAATAAAATGACACAATTCAGAGGGAGGGGTTTGGTTTCTGGAAGATTGTGTTCCTAGTACTAGTCTAGAAGAAAAGGAGCACCCTTTCTTTAGACTCATTTGTCTCTGATTATAGTCCTAAAAACAAAATAATATAAAGAAATAAAGAGAGAATGAAATAGGCCAGTGTATCAAATCCTCAAATTTTCCAGAATGCTAAAGGTTGCAAATGCTTTGTGTTGTCATGCTGATGTCAGAGACTTTCAGGTGCAAATGTTTATTTCAATGTGCTACCCTGTTCTATTATGTGCAGATGTGTATTTAAACAGAAGAGATGGAGTTGCACTTTCAGAGTTTGATCCAACAGAAGTGTATTCGTTATTTTGTGAGCATAATCTAGTGTACTGAAATTAATAACATTGGGAATACGGCACAGAAAATACTTTGAGTGAAGATTCTATGCTGGATCAAGGACTCGGTGAAATGTTTTAGGCTTACTGGTATTACTATCTCTCAAGCGTAGACAAATTAATGATCTATATAACTAGATTTTACCATTTACAGACATGAATCTGAGGCGGTACAGAAGGCAGTAAGTCAAAAACCTTTATGCCCGTGAGTTCTTTAGATTGAATAACCGTAAATCTATACGTTTTATATAGAAGAATCTTAAGAGAAAACTGCTGGGCAATTATTTGTGTAACACTGAAGTGGCACAGATGCAAGCTACCTTAAGTATTGTATATTTTACATGGATTGAAAAAAAAGCATGGCTCTTCAATTTTAGAATTATGAAAGATGTTGTACTTAAACAAGAAAATTATCAGGAGGATGATTCAGAGAATCTCTGAAGACTTTGCATTTTGATGATATCATAATTATTCATAGAAGTTTTTCCAAACAAGAGTTTTTGCTTATGCTATTCAGAGCTCATTAAAGAATCATGGTATTTTGAAGAAAATGCAATGATATTTGAAATTAAAGGTTAAGTGTTACAGTAAAAATAAGACAAACTGGAAAGAGTGGTAATAGTCTTTGATGTATGATTAGGAAAATTGTATTCTATAATATATACAGAGTGATTATAAAGTAGTGATTCTAAGAAATACGATTGTCTCTATCATAAAAACAACTTAGTAAATATAAAAATCATATTATATAAACTCATTTTAGCATACACATCCCTTAAGATAATTATTTAGAATATCATTGCATAGGCTTCAATTTCTAATATCAACCCTCTTGTCTCAAGGATGGTAATAAACTTCTATTACTTTTTGTGTAAAGGTTTATGACAAAAATGCAGTCTATTTTAAAGTATTTACTCATTTTAATAAGGTATCTTTTTGTCATTAGTTCTGAAAAACAAGTGTAAAATTTTGAATCAGCTGTGAAAATTAGCGTATACATCATCCCAGGATCAAAAAGGAACTAATGCCTAAAGCAGAAAACCTAGGAGAAATTTTACACACTTCACCATTTTTGTCTTAGCTTGATGGGGACAAATAATAATAACTGTGAGAAAACTCTCTAGCTTGAACCCACATATCTTTCCAGCAAAGATTAAATTCTCAGTTTGAAAATTAAGGTATGGTCTATTTTTTTTAAAATGTTTTTGTGGAGAAAAATCTGTTAAAGTAGCTTTAAATGACAGAAAGAGATATTCATTAAAAAAGCCATTAAGCTAATATGCCACCTGATTGGATCCCTTGTTTGTTGTCTGTCTGTATTTTTTAATCTGTCATAACATCTGCATGTGGGGTGGGAACAGATGGCGGGATAATTGGAAGTGTCGTTGGGCTATTCCTCAGGCACCTGTGCCTTGAGTCCTATAGACACCTGGGAAGGAGAATTTGAGAGAACAGAGATCCTTTCTTCTAAAGAAATGTGTAACCATTGAAACTAACTAATTAATTAGCATATGCATGCTTCTAATAACTATGATGGAAAAGACAATGAACATCAATGTCATTTAACATACATTAAGTGTTAAAAGATGGCAATTGCTTTGTTACTTTTCTGGTCACCATTCCCTTGTACACTAGATTCTTTAACTGTTATTTTATGTAATGTTTGTGAAACTTAGTTTGTTCTGATACACATGATAACTATTCCACAAAGATGTATACCCTATATAATAAAAACTTAGGTAGTGTCATGCGCAACATCATCACAAGATGGCCACCACAAGATGACTGCCACAAGATGGTCTGCAGGGGAGGGCAGTTGGGTGTGACCAGGCCATCAGGGGAGGGCAATTGGGGGCCATCAGGCTTGCAGGGGAGGGCAGTTGGGGGTGAGATTAGGTCATCAGGGAAGGGGAGTTTGGGGTGACCAGACCTGCGGGGGTGGGGGCAATCAGGCTGGCAGGGGAGGGCAGTTGGAGGCAATCAGGCTGGCAGGGGAGGGCAGTTGGGGGCGATTGAGCTGGCAGGGGAGCAGTTAGGGAGTGATCAGGCTGGAAGGCAGAAGCAGTTAGGGGCAATCAGGCAGGCAGGCAGGTGAGCAGTTAGGAGCCAGCAGTGGATTGGGCCTAAACTGGCAGTCAGACATCCCCCGAGGGGACCCAGATTAGAGAGGGTGCAGGCCTGGCTGAAGGATACCCCCTCCATGCATGAATTTCATGCACCAGGCCTCTAGTATACATATATTTGTATCTAAATTCCATCAAGGTGGAGTTCAGTGACTTTTTACTATTAACACTTTTTGTTGTTTAATTTTCTTTCCTAGGTCTGGACATAGTAAAAAATAATTATCTTGGATATAGGAGATGGAAGAAACTGGATCTACCACACTAACGCATATCTAAGTCTTCACTTGACAAAGGAACTAACAAGGTAAACTTTATTGACTTAATTATATCTGAACTTATCATTTGATGTGAGAGAGAAACATTGATTTTTTGCCTTCTGTATGTATTTTGAATTGAACTGGCAGCCTTTCAGGCCATAGGATGACGTTCAGCCAATTGAGTCACTCCTGCTGGGCTGAACTTATTGTTTCTAAAGTTTAACTACAACATAAATGTGCTTCTCTGCTCTCTACTTCCTTTGCTTTTTATAACCAATTGTCCATCAAAATTTTCTTTAAGGACTATATTTCGTTGAGTAGGGATTAGTATTATTGATCACAAGGTCTTATACCAAATTTCACTCTAAAAACATGACCTCTTTGGAAAATGATCAGGGAATGGAATGTGTAAGCATAATCTACCCCTTTAATTAGCAATTCATCTATGGCAACATGGCTAAGAAACAAAGGGTTGTTGGAACACTACTTTGTCATTGCCACTTGTAAGATCATAGATACTATAGCATGTAACTTATTTCTAATGACAATCAGAGTAATTCAATTTATATAAAGCTTATTAATAAAACAGAACATACTAACATCTCCTAAGTAATGTTATTTTTAATTGCTTTCTGATGTGTTTTATTAAATTGCAGAACAAACTAGTACTCACTGGGATTAATGACAGACATTTATTTTTTTATATCATAGCTGTGCAGAGTGACTTCAAACTATAGTAAATAGTTTTTTATACTTTGAAATTATACAGTGATTTGTTTTTCTGATATAATCTTACTTTTCACAGTGGAGTGTGTTTTATATCTGAAACTCACTAGGCTTATGGCATTAGTCTTATTTTGAGTCCCATTTGTATCCATAAGGATGGTTTTCTGAATATTTATTAAAGGAAATTAGCAGCTCACAGTCACACCTGTGAAATTCAGGTATCCAAATAGCTATACAGTGCCTGAACTTGGCGATTGTGTCATTTCTCATTCAAATAATTATTTACTACCAACTACTTTATCAAACCAGTGAAGGGAACACATCAATATTTTTGAAACATTATAGTAAATGAAAAGCAAGAGGGAAAAGTCTTTCACATTAACTCATTACAAAAACATCAGAGTTTAGTTCTTAAAATTCTTAAACTAGATGGCCAACACGGAGTTCTTGAATCTTTATATAGTTTTAATAAATTTCACTTCATAGCTTTATTAAGAAAATTACAAAAATAATGTGAATATGATGTTGGGGAAAGAGGCATCCTATGCAACACAAATATATTGGCACCTACTTGTTTCAGCTAATTATCCAGGTTCAGGTGAGCAAGCACATTTCCGCCTCTGGTGGAGTTTATGGCACTGAATATGTCATTTCAAGGGTGCTTGGCATGATAGCAAAGTCTCTTCACATGTATTGTAGAGGGTCTCAAGTAGAAAGTTGTTTAAATTAATGTGATGGGGGGGAAACATTCTGTTATGAATTGGGAGTAGTTTGGGTGTAACAAATACAGAGAATGCACCAAAGTTCAGTGAACTTGTGTCTTACTTGCCTGGCATTCCTTCTCAATTATGGTGAGTTCTCTTGGTTCAAAAGTGATTCTCTCAAGGTTTAGTATATTGACTAGAAATGAAATTAAAACATCTAAACCAACTGGAATTACAGATGTTCTGAGTAATATATTGGCAATAGCTTGAAGAGGATGATTCTGGATTTATACTGAAAAAGACAAATTTTACATAGGTCTACTTTTTCTGGAGCTCTTTTACATTTTTCCATCAAATTAATTTTGTTGCAACTGCCCCTCAACTAATATAGAAATGTGTCTTTCTAAATCACATATAGTACTTTGGCCTATCATAATAAAATACTCTAAACAGCATCTCCAACTAGGACATAAAATATAAACCATAAATACACAATGCAATATCCAGATGATGTATCATAGAATTGTACTCTTGAAACTTATGTAATTGTGTATGTACCAATATCTCCCCAATAAATGTAAATTAAAAATTAAAAAAACTCAAAGCATTAATGAAAACAATAACAACCCTAATAAAAGTACCAATAAAAGTAAACCAAGAAAAATATGTTCAGAGGTGAAGCAATAGTCTTGAATATTCCTTGCTTGTACTTAAAAAAAAAAAGGATATATGTGTAGGGGTAGTGAAGTAGAAGAGGATGGGGAAGGAAACGTCAAGTGATTGGTAGTATTTCTAACTTCTTTCCCCAGTTATTAAAAATATACATGTCTTTATTTGTTCTTTTACTTTTCATTGTTTATTGTTAGTTGACAATATAGTTGACTTAGGAAGAACTGAGGTAAACTATCTGTGTTATTCAATGTAACTTTGAAGTCATTTTTGTAAAAGTTATTTTTGTAGCCAAAGTTATTTGAGATGTTGTTCCCACCTCTGCTCTGGTAATTTCCTATGTGCCTTTGAGTTGCTGATGGCTAACTTCTGCACAATTTTTCCTCCAAAAGAGGCATAAATATGATTTGAAGAAATTGGTTGCAGAACTGCCACAACATTTTATACACTGACGGAGTCACAGACTAGATGCTATCCTGGCTCCCAGGCAGCAAATAATTGCTAGCAAAATCATGTAATGCAACACTGTTTACTAGTATATTCTGATTTCTAATGTTATTATTTGTTGCTTTTCAATTCATTCTAAAATTATCTGAGGTGCCTTATAAGCAATAGCATAGTATGTATAAAATCACAAGCTTTCTCACAAAAATAAAGAACAAAGAAAAAATATATATCCTATAAAAAAACTAACAGTTTAACAAATATTTAAGTATCATCTATTATAAATACACATATGCTCATATATCTCAGAATAAAAATCATGATTTGATTTTGAACAATATAATAGTATACAGCCTACCTGCAATTTTCTTAGTCTTTTTGACAGTCTTGCATATTTGCAATGAGATAGGTCAAAGCACTAATTATGGATAGGGCTAGAATGTTTCTCAAAAAAACTCCTCTAGATTCTAGAATGTATACCAAATTCAATTATCTTGTAAATATACTAGTGACAGTTGTTATATGAGTTTAATTTTGTTTTCAGCTTTAGTGTTGTATTGGGTTGTGCTCAGAAATAGTACTTAATATAAGAATTCATGCATGAAGTGTAATTGAGAGGCGAATTTAGAGATAATCTAGGGGAACAATAGAATGAAGAAGTCAGACAGAGGAAGGTAAAAGAGCGATAAAGATGAACTGTTTATTGCTATGGCTAACCAGGCCTTATCTCACAGAGAAGAGCTGGGAGAGAATATAGCTCTGTCTTAGCCAGAACCAGGAAGCAGAAGTATTTATCTCCCAACTCAGATCCATCCCTGGTTGAGTGCTCTACCCAGGGGTGTTAATTACTGACAGTGCTTGTCTCTCCCACCTCTGCTCCTTGTAACTGTACAAAAACATATTTGAGTTTGATTCTAAGACTTTAAATTCTGGGTTTCTTAGTACCTCCAAAATATGAGCCTTATTTGTGAAGCAATTTTTTTCTTCATTTGGAATCTGATATCCAAGAAATTTCATTTCACTCCATGATATCTTGTATAGAAATGTATGGCATTTCTATTTCTCCAAAATTTATATTGCAAAGTGGGGCTAGAATGTGCTAGCCATAAAATGATTGCTAAAAATTTATCATGTCAATGTATGACCAAAGGAATATATTAGAAATATGAGTTAGAAAATTGAAGGAAATTATAGAAAATTCATATATAATAATTATTGTAAAAATTTATTTTATATACAATTATTTTATGACTAAGATATGTCATTAGAACATTACTATGATATGTTTTATTATTAAATAATTTATATTCATTTAAAGTAAATCGTTATTGAAGCAAAATATACGTAAAGAATATTGCATATACAATAATTTGTATAGTTGGATTCACTATCACAGAGGAAACATATCATGCAATGAAAACTCAGTCTTTATTTTACCATTCAATTATTGAAGGATAACAAGAAAATGCACATATTTTTGTTCATACGCTTATAAATAGTGCTGATACAGAGATAGGGTACATTTGTTTTGGCAAATATATACTCATTGTATTGCAAATATTCCTAGAAATGAAATTGTTGGGTCATAGGTTATGCTAATATTGATTTTAAGTAGATATGGACAAACAACGTTATAAAGTGGTTGTAGCAATTGATACACCCACAGGAATATATATCCCCATTGCTCCATAATTTAGCTAACAATAAGTACTATCAGTCTTTTTTATTTTAAATTTTCTAATAACAGTGGTGAAAGTGGATGTCCTTGTCTTGTTCCTGATCTTAGAGGAAAAGCTTTCATTTTTCACTATTGAGTTGAATGTTAGCTGGTCATATATGACCTTTCTTATGTTGTGGTATTTTTCTTCTATTCCCATTTTACTGAGTGTTGTTGTTTTTTTAATAATAAATGGATGTTTTGTCTTGTCAGCTGCTTTTTCTGCATCTTTTGATAGGATAATATAAGTTTCTTTTATTTTGTAATGTGTTTATTTTGTATCACATTGATTGACTTGCAGATGTTGAACCATCTCTGCATCACTGGAATGAACCTCACTTGATCATGAGATGTAACCCTTTAAGTGTATTGTGTTCAATTTGCTAGTATTTTTGTTCTGAATTTGCATCTACATTCATCAGAGATATTGGCCTATAATTTTCTTATTTTTGAATGGTCCTTGACTGGCTTTGGTATCAGAGTATTGTTGTCCATTATTTATGAAAGCAGAGATTTTAAAGACAATCCTGCCAATAAAATTTAGACTCCAGACCAGGCCTGTACAATCTGAACTCTGCATCTTTCTTCGAATTAAGTTCCTACCTCTTGACATTTGCTCACTCGCCTATGCTACTCTTCGCTCTTTACAGTACCTGAAACATAGCAAACCCTTCTCCAAACATGCATGCTTCCTCTGTGGCTGGGATCCATGTGGTTATTTCATAATTGTCTATTTCCTCAATTACAAGTCTTTCCATTTTTACCTTACTTGTTTGTGTGAGTGTAGGTTCCAAAAGGAAATAATTCCATAAAACAAAGATTGTGACAATTAAATTCTGTTTTTCATCATGGTGTCCCCCACTCCTAGCACACTGGATGGCACTTAGAATATAGTCATTATTTCTGTATTTGGTGAGTTAATGAATAAATGAATGCATGCGTGTTAGATTACTTATTTTCTTATACTGATACCCTGCTAATGACGAAAAGCTGTAGCTTGCTAAAGAACAAAGAATTCTGTATTCCAGCATTTTTGTAGCTCAAGACTGAATTTTGCCAATATAGTTTTTTGTGTTTTTTGTTGGGGTCCAGCCCCAGAAGGTCTAGGGGTTCCCAAAGGTGTGGATGGAGTTGGCGAAGAAGGAATGACACAGAGGCAACGTTCAGATCATCAGCCTAGCCAGGTTCTCTCTCTATTCTCCTGTTACATCTGTATTTATACCAATTGATTTTAATTCTATTCCAAAGGTTAAGGCATTTGTTATCTCCATGCCAAGGTCACTACTCTACTGTTCTGTTAAGCTACAAGGAAGTAACTGAAGGAGATTATCCTAAGTAAAGATTATGTAACTTAAGCATGATTGTTTGTAGTTAAGGTGATTAACTACCCACCTGGTTCTTAGTTAAGAGATTTTACTGATTTATTCCCTTCCTTAGCCATGTTAATCCCTAACTCCAGGGAAAAATCCCCACTTGGGGAAAACAACCTTTCTCGGAGAGGTGACCCTGGTTAGAACACATAGCGCTAAGAAGGGGAGCAAACATATTAAGAACAGTATGCCATATACGCCAGGTCCCTTGAAACATATGTGCAGATGTTTCTTCCCTGCAGTGACTGTGTCAAGCAGCAAGGATGGACCAGCTTCTGGCATTTCTTAAATAAATATGTATACATATATATAATTCATCTCTTGCCTTCAGTATTATAGGATTTAAATGCAATAATCATGGCTACCTGAATTAAGTGCCAGAATAAATGATAAAAATATAATTATATTATTCAGTTGAATTCATAATTTAATTCAATAATTTGATTTTTGAAAGAATAACCACTCCACACATACTAGTATCATATATATAGCTTAGAAATTTTAATTGAAGATGTTCTATAATAAAACAATTATGCAAAATTATATCTGTTGTTATATAACACAAAAAATGAATGTGTACATACATATACCAAAATACATGCACACATAGGCACACACTAGACAAAAGAGAAGAGGTGGGAAAAATCCAAAATATATCAGAGAACTCAATATAGATGTAAATTGATTCCTTGAAAATATTTTCCTATTTCTTTCCTTTTCTCAAAATATTTTCTCAATGTTCTTTAAAATATTTTAGTAAAAGATTAACTAAACCTATAAGGTTTAATTTGATTATCTGTTATTATAGCTATTTTTTATTTATACTAACCAATGTCTAAAATTTATTAATTTATTTTTTATTCAAAGTAATACGTAGTCTAAATGTAGTATTGTAAAGTTAATGGCAATTAAAAATTAGTTACCACATTTTCTACAGAAATGTTCACTGGCTCTTAAGATATTGAAATATTGAGATATTAGTTTATTATTTTCTGTAACCATATCTGTGCTCTTCACCATCCATGTTCTTGTTACTAAAGGGCTCAAACTAATAAGCTGGAAGCAATAAAGTAAACAATTTCCCATTATAATTATTAATAATCAAGTAATTTTTTATAATTATATAGTGAAGTTGTGTAACTGTGAGATGTAAGGCCATCAGCCTCCATTACTCTAATTTCTAAGGATACTTGCAGGTGAAATTACCCTTGAGCAACTCCATTAACCACTAGGTGGTAGTATATCCTTTCTTATTTTTTAAAAAAATTCACAATATCAATTTATTCTTTTAAAATTTTAATTGTAAAGAATAAAATTGCTTAATTTGAAAAAAAATTTAGTACATTGTTTTTCTAATTTTTGACCTTTGGTTTCTCTAATGAGATTTTTTCCCAATATTTTGTTTTATTTTTCCTAGTTATGGAGAGAGTATAAAAACCTGTATTCATAGTACAATAATTTTATTGTTTAGTATTTTTTTGTTCAGATAATATAGATATATGGAGATATAATGTGTTTCTTAATGTAGAAGAAACATTAAGGCACATTTAACATTATATATTGAAATTAACTTTGTACCCATCTCCATTTTAGATATTCAAGTTTTATTTGATAGGGGAAAAAAAATCTCTTCATCCAAAAATTATTAATAGAATTGTTTTCCTGTAGATACCGCTCTTAATAAGAAGATATTCAATACTTTAGTACTTGAAAGAAAGTAAAAATAACCCTTTTCTTTAAAAAAAGTGATTTTCTTTAGCCATTATAAAAGAAGTATTATATTCTCTGTTGACTCGTATCATTTTAGATGAAAGCATGTCTTCATTTTTATATTTCTCTGTGCATAGTGTATCTTTTACCTCTCGCTGTTTTAAGATTTTATTTTTATTATTGGCTTTCAGTAATTTGGTTTTGTATGCTTTGTTGTGGTGCTCTATATGTTTATCTTGTTCTGGGTTCGTTGAGTGTGGGAAGCCGCCTATTGTCTTCACTAGCAGAGAGGTTTGCTAATTTTAGATATATGTATACATATGTTACAATCATCACAATTTAGGTAAGAAACATATCCGTCTCCTTCAAAAGTTTTAGTTTGCCCTTTTGTTGTCTTTATTTTCCTCTACACAAAAGATATGCTGAGCTCTTTATAGCGTATCTCATAGCTTTAGAATGGTAACAGTTTTAAGAAATATTTCTGAAAATAAGTGCTTTGGGGATTACTGTGATAAATAAAGTTGCTGAAAGCTCTTTCTTAGGAGTCACTTACCCAATGTTGATTTTTTTAAAACTTTAACAACAACAAATACTTAAAGAAGAATTTATGATATAATACCCCATAACAAAATCATTTTATTATAAAAGCACAAGAAAATATTAGTGCTATTTAAAACACAATTGTTTGGAAGGTGAGATAATGTATGTATTTCTGCCTTATTAAAATGTTTGCATTGTAAAACTTCAGTTGAAACTCAGCTCATCTACTATGTCTGTGCCAAATTAAAACCTGTTTCACTGTCAAACAATAAATTGTGAGAGGGGGGGAAAAACACTTTGAAATATGATCATCCTGGATCAAACCAAAATTTGGCACATAATATATACCCCCAAAATGAGTGTGATTAACTTATTTATTAAAGGGGGGGGAGTCCTGAGATTTATAAATATCTAACACTAGAACATGCCACTGTGTTTGATTTGTGTTTGAATTATCCACATTAATTCCACCCTAAGATTGTTGCCTTTTCCATTATGGTGAATTACTGGAATGGCCCTGGCCAGGAGTCCTGACCATAGGAAAATAGTCGCAGTGTCTCAAGGACATCACTGACTTTCAGGAGCAAATGTCACCTGCAGCCTCACCAATCCTCTTTCTTGAACAACCTAACCTTCCATTATCTAATAGTCTGCCCTCTGTCACTGACAGTTTTCTCACAGCCTTCATTCATTTAAAGCTTCCTCGAGCGCCTAAGTGTCTGTTTTTCAAAGGCATCTGATCACCCCCTTCAAGACTTCATTCTTTTTCCTGTCACGTTTTATCTTATTGCTAAAAGTGCTGAAGTTGTTAGTAACTTATGGCCAAACAAAATATATAATTTATAGGAAAACAAGATGAGTATACTTGTCATATAGCATTGGATGATACTGAGAACTTATTCTTATTGTATACATTTATTAGACATTATATCCCATTAAAATTTAAAGAAAAAAAACTTACTTTTAACAGAATTTAACAGTGAAGTAAGGTTTACACTTAAATATTAATTTCATTACCTTTAGCTTATTTTATGTGAGTTCAGCAAACAAGTAATTTTTATCAGCCTCGGACTTTCTGTCATACAGTAAAGGTACTTGTAATAAATTTCTACTGAAGAATAGGTTTTCAGTGGCCATAATATGTCTTTTTTATGACAGCTCTGATAATTTAAATAAAGGTGGTTCATTATATTTCTTCCTTTCACTCTTTTTTTTTCTAAAAATAACTTCTAATCACTGACCAATAGATCATATACTCTAGGTGTTCAATCAGCCATTTATTTTGGTTTCATTCTGTTAAATTTCCCCATCCCCCCACACCCCAAATTTCCTATGCAAAATTAAATGACAAAGGAATTGCTTTGAATATTTAGACATCTTATTATATATGTTTCCTGCAATTTCTAAGGATACAACATCTTGTCACCCGTGAAATATATACAATTATTTTTTGCAACTATTCACATGATATTAGATAAAATATTTGCTCTACCCAAATACCTATTCTAGGAGAGCAGCAAAGGAAAATTGTACATACACTATTTTTTTTGCAAAAGTTTAGAAAAGAAGCATTGCCATCATAAAGGCGGTGGCCAGTGCCCTGGAGGAGTTTAATAAATTTTTTTAAAAAAAGGGCATAATGTAAAGTAAGAGACATATGCATGGGGGATAAAATATTGCCGGGCTATTTTTACCACTTTGTGACAGAGACTAGCATCTAGAACTGAGAACCATCGCCCAAAGATTTTCAGTGTGGCCCATAACCCCATGCATTCACAGGAGGTTATTCTATTTCCATGAAAATGCCAAGGTACATATATAACCCAAGTTTAAATGTAAGTTTATATGTAGCACGTGTTGAAGAAGCTCACGAAGAAGATGTGACCACTGGTTTGATGCGATGGCTGACATGAGTGATTGTAGGCTTCCCACCCTTCCCTGTTCAGAATGGGCACTCCATGTGCCTTCCCCACTCCCAGAAGTTGCCCCAATAATACAGCCTTGAGATAGGAATGTAGTGATGAGACTAACGGGACTAGGTATTAAGCCAGTTAAGCCTTCCTCTGTGTGTCACTGAATCCAGCTAAGGCCTCTCACTATATAAACTGTCAAGACCCCACTGGTGGGTGTGGAAAACTACTTTTCTTGGGGTAACCTAAGACAAGCCTCTCATCGTTCCCTTACTCATTAAACCTGCCACAAACAATCTGGAGTGGGCAACCTCTTTCTCCCATCTCTCCCTGCCTTCAGCATACAGGCTGGTTTCAGATATCCCCTGGGAAACCACCAGCCAGTATTAAAAAGCAACAGAAGGGCTCAGCCGGTGTGGCTCAGTGGTCACGGTTCGATTCCCAGTCAGGCCACATGCCCGGGTTGTGGGCTCAATCCCCAGTGTGGAGCATTCAGGAGGCAGCCAATCATTGATTCTCTCTTATCATTGATGTTGCTATCTCTCTCTCTCTCCCTCTCCCTTCCACTCTGAAATCAATAAAAATATATTTAGGGGAAAAAAAAGAAGAAAAGCATCAGATGGACAAAGAGGAATCACCTACATCAGTCCTTCTTACTCAAGGGTTAAAAGCACTGATGATATGAGAACAGTTTGAAGATATTGCTTTCAATTGCTGTTCTGAAGCTCACTTCAGTCTTTTGCTATAGCAACACATGTAGAAGATAACATATATTTGAAGGAATCCTTGATAGCATTTCGAAAACTGCTTAATAATATGTCGAGCATGTTATCGTGTAGCTGGATAATTTATTTTTCTTTCTAGCAAAAAAAAGCATTTATTGTGTGTAATATTACATTAAGGCACTTTCACTCATTGCTAGGATATAGAAAGGTTTAAGAGATTATTCTTTTTTCATAACAGAGGGGAAAGACAGATAATCTTGGCCTGTGGTTGCTTTTAGCTCTAAGGCCGTGATGAAGAAACAAACAGCCACAGAGGAGACTAAGAAGAAAATAGATAACTTGTTAATGAATTTTCATCTCCAAGTGTGTTTGTGTGAGAGAGTATAATTTCAACATTCCTCAGTCATGGTATCATTCTTATTCCATTAGGCCTTTACTAGGAGGATATAAAGAGCTCTCTAAAGGCTGTTGGCAGGTAACTGGGGCAAGAGGAATGCGTCAGGGATATCTGTTGCTTTCACCAATGACAAGGCTGCAGTAGGGTCAGAAGAGCTCAAGGACATCACCATTTGCTGCCTCCTCTTTTGCCGGTTTATTATGGTGCCCCATGGATGACTGGGTGTAGGGAAGTAGGGCAAAGAGATAATGTGGTGGTGGGGAAAGTGGGAAGTGAATATGGAAAGCAAGAGAAACACCACAGTGACAACAGAACCTTATTGGTTTGCTGTAAACCAGGGAAACATCTCCAACAGATTACAAAGCTTCCCTCTAGGTTGTAAACCATACAGATGGCTACAGAGAGCATCAGTCCTCAAATATCAATATCAAGCTTTACTAAAGAGAAAGCCTTAACATGACTTCAAAATATTTGAAGTCAGTGGTAAACTGAACCTAAATACAGCTTTAATATAGCCAGATCCAGCTCACATACAGAAGAGTTCAACACAGCTCCCTCCCCCTACAATATATACAGATCAATTACAGAAGGACTTGTGTAGGCTGTTTTGGGGTTACATTTTTTTACTTTGTTTTAAATAGATCAGTTGAAGAGACAAAATTTAAGAATGGAATGAGTTACAAAATAAAAACAGGTTAATAAAGTTATATTAATACATTAATATGTTAGACTATATTAATATCAAATTAGACCTCAAGAATAGAAGTATTATCAGAATCATTTTTCAAGAAGTAACTTCTTTCACAAATAATACATTTTTAAGTATGTTTGCATCTAATAAAAATAGAAAACTGGGTGATATCCCACTTGAACATAATTGCAAATGTCTTAGAACATAAAACAGATATTGACAGAACTTAAGAGAAAAATAAATATATACATTCACAATGATATATGTCTGACAAATTAGTCTTAGTCTGTCAAAAATTGATAGAGCAAGTTGATTCAAGTACGATAACTTTAGAATATTTCAATAGCGCTGCAACTCAACCTGGCCTTATTGACATTCTTTTCTGATTTACAAAGAATATTTCACCAATATTGACAATATAGACCATATTTTGAGCAATAAAATGTCTGAGTGAATTGCACAGGATTGAAACATTGTAGTCAGTTTCCCTGTTGTAACAGTGTTTGTATAAAAACTCAATAATGGTAAGTTATCTGAAAATTCCCAATATTTAGAAATTAGGGAATACACTACTAGTACATATTTATGGGGTAAACAAAAGCACACAAAGAAAATCAGAAAATATTATAACATGGTTAAAAAAAAACCTGCATAAAGATAAAGCCAAAGCAGTGTTTCGATGTAAGTTTAGATCTTTAAAATATTACATTACAAAAGAAGCAATGTGTGCCAATAATCTAAGCTTTATCATTTAGAAACAAGCAACAACAAAAAAATGTTACAACAAAATGAGAGGCTAAATTGTGAAAATAAAGACAGAAATCAATGAAAGAAAGAGCAAATACAAATGAACAAAACTAAAGTTTAGTTATGAAAAACATTTATAAAACTGATAATGCTTCAGAATAGAGATATTGAAAAATATTAAATATCAGAATATGAAATGGCATAGAAATGATAATAAGATAGTAGTATAAACTACTTAATGGCAATGATTTGAAAAAAATAGTTGGGATCAAGGAAAACTTGTAATATCTCACACTAACATGGAAAGAATTAGAAAATTTGAATAGTTCCTTATTTCTTATAACATGTGTTTGTAATTCCAGACAACCTTCCCTCAAATACATTGTTAGGCCCATTTGCTTCACTGCTAAGTTCTTTCAAAACTATTAAAATAAATAACAAAATAATAATTCCAGGAGATCAATAAGGAAATTACCAACTCATTGTATTAAGCCAGGTAAACACTGATAATAAAACCTGACAAGATATTACCAAACCAAAGTGAAGTGCTACTGTATTAGAATATAAATTGAAAAATATTTAAGTCAATATTAGGACATTTTATTCAAAATTTTATAAAAAAAACAGTAATATTTTATGACCAAGTGAAGCCTATTTAAACACTGCAAAGTTGGTATAAAATTAGAAAATCAACAGTCGCATTCAGCATTTTAAAAGCATAAAGGGGAAAACTCATGTGTTTATCTCAGTAGAAGCAGAAAAGTAAAAAAAAAATAATAATAATACAAAAAATAAACAAGCATTCATAATTTATTAAAAGAAATCTCAGGAAACTGGGAATATAGATTCTACTAATTTTATAGGAGTGCTGTAACAAAATATGCCAAACTGGGAGACTTCAGAGAACAATAATTGATAGGCTCACATTTCTATTGGCCCCAAATCGCAACAGTTTCAGCAGGGCCAGGCTCCCTGGGAAGGTGCTAGGGAAGGACCTGCTCCAGGCCTGTCTCCCGCCTTCTGGTGGATCTTTGGCTTATGGTGTTTTCCCTGTGTTTGCATCTCTGTGTCCAAACGTCCTTTTTTATAAGGACACCGGTCATATTGGATGACTGGCCCACCCCAGTCTTGTCTGACCTCATTTTAACTAATTATGTTTGCGATACCCTATTTCTTAAGAAGGTCACATTTTGAAGTACTGGGAGTTAGGATGAAACATTTGCATTTGGGAGATACAGTTCTATCCATAATGGAAGTGAACCTCATCATCTTGGTAAACATGCTAATAAAAAGAAATGCCATTTGTCTATTGCAGTTAATATTGAGACATTAAACAATCTGTTTCTCTGAAAGGAAGAAAAGCAATGATAGCCATTATCAGCATTTTTAGTCAACAGTGTCTGTTAATTCTAGCCAGTAATGCAAAGCAAGAAAAAAAATGTGTCATTAACACTGGAAAAGGAGTTAAATATCTTCCTTCATTTACAGATTGTAATTACTTATTTATAAGTTCCAAAGATATTTTCAAAAACGAGTACAATTAACAGCAGAATACAGCAAGTTCACAAGATACAAAAATCATATTTTTATACAACAGCAATGAACAATAGGAAATTATTTTATAAAACCAATTTACAGTAGCATCAAAAATATAAAATACTCAAGGATAAATTCAATGGATGATGTGCCACAGTTCTACCTTGGAAACCACACAACAGTGCTATGATAAATTAAAGATTTTAGTAAATACAGAAATATACCATGTTCATGCATTGGAAGACACAATCTAATTGATCTATCCATTTATCTCAAACTGATTTATTTATCCAATGTAATTTCAATTGAATCCTATTAAGTGACTTTAGTTTCCAGCCAAGATGGAGTGACAGACATCAGATTTACTTTCCTGACAGAAATAACCAAGACAATCAAACAAAATACATGTCCAATGGTTTTGATGATACTGGACATCAGACCACAAATGGCAGTGGCCCCCAATACAAATGAAGTGAGCTCTACAATTGTTCCTGTTTAGTGCCTTGAGGGAGCAGCGCTTGGGATTAGGGGTGGGGGAGAGAGGTGGGATTCAGGCAGGACTGAGGTGAAGCATGATGGAATCCATAAGTGGTATAATTAAGTGCCTGGAAGAACAAGGAGTGAGGTACTGGAGAGGAGAGAGACACGTAAAGAGAATTCCAGACATCTTCAGATTGCCTCCTCAAATTCTGCTTAGAGTACTGATCAATGTAGCATGTGAGGCAAATACCTGAGCTTACATCACCATGCATTCAAATCTTATGTGCATAAGTTTTTACTGATTTCAGAAAGGATGCGAGATGGAAAAAGAGATAGAAACATCAATGATGAGAGAGAATCATTGACTGGCTGCCTCCTGCATGGCCCACAGGTTAATTTTACTGAAAGTAAGCCCATCCTCATGCAGTTCATTATCCTTCAGGTGAGTAAACTGAAAGATTAAATGGTTAGTATCAACATAAAATATTCTGTAGTGGAGATACAAAATAAACTAAACTCTATTCACAAGGTGGAATATATCATCATGTCAGATTCCAAAATATATGGTTCACATTAGCTGGTTTAGCTCAGTGGATAGAGCTTTGCCCCAAGGACTGAAGGGTCCTGGGTTCAATTCTGGTCAAAGGCATGTACCTTGGTTGCATGTCCTGGGCCCTGGTCAGGGTGCATGCAGGAGCAACCAATCGATGTGCCTCTCTCACATAGATGTTCCTTTCTATCTCTCCCTCTTCCTTCCACTCTCTCAAAAAATCAATGGAAAAATATCCTCAGGTGAGGATTAACAAAATACAACAACAAAATATATGGTTCAAATACAGATGCTTTAATTCACATTAAAGAGCATAGCCCCAAACAAAGTATATGCCATTTTACGTGGCAAGAGTTCAAGAGATCATTCTTATTTATTAACCATGATGCAAATGTCATAGATAATTCAGTACTTGATCAGGATGCATAATACACTTATCTATAAAGGGGAAGAAAACAGGGAAATGAAGATGGAATGATTGGATTAATATTTAATTATTATTTTCAACCACATGGAAGAGGTTCAGTCATCTGCATTTGAACTGTGGTTTGCTGACATCTTCCTGGAGTGATATTCTTTATTATTATTCATTCTTTAGTGTAGCATAAAGGAATAACTCTGGGGTGAAGCCTCAGACAGCAATTAAGCCCATGGGCAATCATTCTGGCTTATTTTTCCCACAGAACTTGTGAAATGATGAACTGATTCTAATAGCACCAGAATAATTATTTACATGGCAAATGAGATTATTGGACAAACATTATTCCATATAGACATTATAAAAAGAAAAATTTATTTTAAGGAGTCTTTGTAATCATCTTTATAAGTTGATATAAAATCACAAAATTTTGTTTTGGTTACTAAAAATGCACAATATTCTTTTTAATTAAACTATTTCAGAGATGTTCTTATGTTTACATGCTACTTTGATGCTTCCTCATTACAGAAATATTTGCAAAATTGTAGACATTTTTAGTATTAAATCAACCTGTACTTATCTAATTGAGTAAATTTCTTATAAAACTTCAACGTGCCATGTGATCTAAACATTTGTTTCTGTAACTGCTATGCTCTTCTCTAAATCATGTCTACATTGGTCCGCGGAGTGATCTCTGCAAATGCTTTTTTTTCGTATTATTTTCTTAATAAAATTCTGTTCATGATATAAAACAGTTTACTGTTGAAACTTTTAGATATTACCACCTTATTATTTCCTTCTCTAACCTCTGGTAGCAGTGCCAGCTCATTCAAGAATATGTAACTGTAATGTAAATTAGCAAATGATTTTCTGGTAGCTTGAGGTTTTGTGTTCTGTGAGAATTATACCTTAGAGTTAGGAATAAAACATGCATACATGAACATAGTTTTAGGTAAATATTTTAATAGGTAGCATATGGTGTGGCATTTTATACATGGATATGCCAGTTGTGGTCTGGGTGATTATTTGACTGATGATAGAAGCAAAAAGATTTATTTTTGTCTCGATACCACAATCGCAAGATGAAAGGAACTGCAAGCTCAAATCCCATAATCTTCCTTTTATGTGCTAATTAAAATATCTCATACACTCATGCAATGCTTGCTCAGCTTCCTTCTTCCCTGCTACCTTCACTTTGCATAATGTCACTGGATTTTCGGTCCACATCCCAGGCATTCTTAGGCTTTTCTCATCCTTTCCCAGTGGTTGTCTCCTGTAACTGCTATTAACCAGATGCCTGTCAGCATGTCAAGGTTTTGACCCGTGGCTGAAGGAGAAAAATATCATTCACCCCACTTTGTGTTACATCCTGCCTGTCTAGTCCTTTGGGCTGCCGTAACAAAATACCACAGACTGAGAGGCTTATAAATGACACACATACCCCCACGGCTCTGGAGGCTGGAAGTCAGACTTGAGGGTGTGGGCATAATAAGGTGAGAGCCGTCTCCTGAGTCACGGACCTCCCTTTGTGCCCACACATTGCAGAAGGGGTTAGGGCAGCGGTTCTCAACTTGTGGGTCGCGACCTCTTTGGGGGTCGAATGACCCTTTCACAGGGGTCGCTTAAGACCATCAGATAACATATAATTGCATATTGTTTTTGCCATTAATCACTATGCTTTAATTATGTTCAATTTGTAACAATGAAAACACATCCTGCATATTGGATATTTACATTATGATTCATAACAGTAGCAAAATTACAGTTATGAAGTAGCAACGAAAATAATTTTATGGTTGGGGGTCACTACAACATGAGGAACTGTATTAAAGGGTCGCGGCATTAGGAAGGTTGAGAACCACTGGGTTAGGGGGTCTCTCTGGAGTCTTTTCTATTCTGGAGGGTTTCATTCTCATGACCTAAGCACCTCCCAGATCCCCACTTACTAATGCTATTATCTTGAGGGGTTAGAATGCCAGTACATGGATTGTGGGGAGGTGTAAACATCGAACCATAACAATGCCAGTGGCTGGAATGGATTGGTTTACCCCAAACATTCCCATTTATTTACAAATATTTTTATACAAGCATCGTGGTCAAAGGTACAGGCTTTGCAGTCAGGCTATAGGAATTCTTGGCTCTGACACTTGACTTCGAGCCACAGCTTCTAGCCTCTAAGAGTCATAAGGATACACTGCTCATTGGGCATGAAAGTTGTGCAAATTATGTAAAGGAATGTAGATAAAGTGCTTATTTTAGTGCTGGGAAAATAGCAAGCATTCAGGATACTGCGGGGAATGGCATTGCATCATTATAAATATTAAATAATAATATCTATTATTTCTGCATGTATTGAGCACCCTCTAGAAATTAAATCATGCGTGAACACTTAGGTACAAAGAAGTAGAGACGTACAGCCACCATAATTAAGAACTGAGAGTCTCTTGATCTCTCCGTTGTAAGAAGCACCAGAGAGTAGGTCAGATCTTCCCTCTTAGAATCAGCAGGACTAAATACAATGCAATCTCATGCCTTTTATATTTCTAGTAATTTCTAGTAATTCTAAAAGATTAACAAGCAAAGTAAAGACTCTATCAGAAGACAAAGGAGTAGAAAAATACTGTTTCCGTTTCTTGAAGAGGTCTCAAGAACAGTATGAGTGAATGTCTGTGTGCATAATAAATTCAATTAGCTTTTAAAAACTACTTACTAGTACAAAAAGTTTGCTGTGTTTTTCTTTTAACCCTAAATTTTTGTCACCAGTGAAATCATTGAAGTTGGTAGATACTAGAAAACACATACTTAGAAAGTAGGAGACAAAGGAGGGATGATTGAATGGAGATGTCTGGAAAAAAAGGGGAATGTTGTTCAAATTGTAATTAAATATGCTTAATAATTTAATCATATTCATGAGAGATCCTCTCTACATCTCAACTGCACATAATAAAGACACCAAACTATAAATGAGCATGATTTAAAGTAAGAAACAATGACAATTTTCATTCAGATACATTTATTGATTTCAGAGAGGAAGGGAAAAGGAGAGAGAGTTAGAAAGAGCAATGATGAGAATCATTGATCATCTGCCTCCTGCAGACCCCCTCACTGGGGATCGAGCCCCGGCATGTGCCCTAGACTAGAATCGAACCTGGGACCCTTCAGTTCGCAGGCTGACGCTCTATCCACTGAGCCAAAACATCTAGGGCCAGATACATTTTTTTGAACTGAAGTATTCCATTTTTCCATTCCTCCCACAGAGATTATTTGAATAATTTAACTGCAACTCCAAGCAGAAGAAAAAAATATATACATAATATATATTCCTTTAAAAATACAATTTAAAACAAAACCGCCTCTCAACACAGAAAATCTCTCCACAAAGATAGAAGAGAAGGAAAACAATTGTATTATTGAATAAGCATTAAACCACATTCTGGTTTAATGTGATGTGTATCACAGGCAAATTGCTAAGAGATTGCAGTCAGAAAGAAATCTCACCCTCTCATGCAGATAGCTAAGCAGATACAATTCATTTCATATATGTAATCAAGACAAACAATAACCAGTTCTCAAGTGAGAGGACTAGACAGCACCATTTTTTATTAAATGTCTTGATGTGACATGATTAGTGGGATTATATAGGTTTCAAGTGCACATTCCTATAATACATCATCTGTGTATTGCATTGTGTGTCTATTCCCCAAAGTCGATCTTCTTCCATCACCATATATTTGACCCCTTTTACTCTTTACTACACCCCCACTCTCCTTACCCCTGGCAACCACCATACATTGGCAGAGGGAGTAAGAAACAGCAATGATGAGAATCATTGATTGGCTGCCTCCTGTTGTCTATGTCTATGAGTTTCTCTTTGTTTGCTTTTCTTCTTTGTTCATTTGTTGCCTTCAGTTTTATATCCCACAAATGAGTAAAATCATATGGCTCTTGACTTTTTTCTGTAGGGCTTATTTAGCTTAGCATGATATTCTCAAGATCCATCGAGGTTTTCAACCATGAGCAAAGATAAAAGACAGCGCCATTTTTTTACATGTAGTACAAACAAAATTCACTAGGTAATTGCGGTGACCATCTATCTGTTAGATTTATTATTATTCTTCAAAGGAAAAGTTAACTTCTCATTTACTTATGTCAAGAAGTTGTTTTGAAGGTTGGAGTGAAATGCCTGCCTAAGTGAGGGACATACCCTCTCACAAAAATTGGGAGATTGTTTAAGAAAATTACTTAAGGAAAGAAAGATGTTGTTTCAGTGGTTTTGTGTTTCTGATTTGGTTTACTTGAAATCATTTCTTCAGAAAGCATGTGATAACTTTGCACGGTGACAGATAATTACTAGAATTAGTGGGGTGATCACATTTCAAGTTATAAATATATCAAATCATTTTGTTGTACACCTGAAACAAATGTAATTGATATAATACAGTATACCAACTATACTTAAATAAATAAATAAATAAATAAATAAGATATATTAAGGGGTAAAATAAAAGAAACCATGGTTAAGACTTGGAGCATTAAATATTTCAAACAATATGCCACTTTTATATTATTTACAAACATTTTTCAATTAAGACATAATAGATAGCCAGTTCATAGACATCAAATTTTATAATATAATCGATTGCCTTAATGCCATAATCTGATACAATAGTAAATCAGTCAATGAGAGATTTTTCTATAACTAAAATCCATGAGAGGAGAAAGGCAAAAACATAAAGTCAATGCACAGATTTATTTCTTGCTGAATCTCTGATTGCTATGCTCTTAAGTAATATTTTGATCCATTTTGTTATAGAAGTGTCTTTCAATATCTCAAAACTTTGGAATACTTCTGCTTATTTTAAATTAAAATCTACTTTTCTTACCATGAGATAATAATATAAAATACTTGTATAATACTGTTAATGATTATTCCGCTTTTTAAAATTAAATGTCTTAGGGTGACATTGGTTAATGTGATCATATAGGTTTCAGGTATAGATGTCTACGTTACAAGATCTGTATATTGCACTGTGTGTCCATATCCCAAAGTCAAATGATCTTCTGTCACCATATGTTAGGCCCCTTCCCTCCCCTCCCTCTCACCCCCTTCCTCCCTCTGGCAACCACCAGTGTGTATCCAGGGGTTTCAGTTTCCTATCCCACATATGAGTGAAATCCTATGGTTCTTAGCTTTTTCTTGATATGTCACTTCCTCGTGCCTGAATTTCTACCCAGGTTTTAAGTTTCTCTTAGAATCCATTAGCATCTGTTTTGAACCAGGGCCCCTTTCTTTTGAGCTTCTTTCCCGCTGTCTTTCTTTTACTCCCCTACCAATCTCAACCTTCTGCCCTTTACAGTCTTCTGACACTTTCATTTTGAATGCATTGTGAACCATTTTGAAATGCACAGACAGGTATTTCCTAGACCATCATTGGTCTAAGCTAATGGCTATCCTCTTTGTACCACCGTTGTATTTTCAACTATTACTGTGATCATCTTATACTTTGCATGAAGTGGCATCTTTTCTTCTTAACAAAATTTGCAAATAATGTGGCTCTGTAATCCACTGGCTCTGTCATTCTCTCATCACCACAGCAGAAAAATGTCGCACTTAATTCCAATCCTCTCCACCGCCTCTAGAGTGAATCAATTACTAAATGCTATATTTCATTAAAAATAGTTTAATGTATATTTAGTCCTCTGTCAGAAACTCTCATCCCCTTATATTAGACCGTGGACATCTCAAAATTGTACCAAACTATACCCCCTTTGCCTTAAATTCTATTTCCCTCTCCCACTTTTGCCGGCCAGATTTCTACCACTTTTACCCCCAGATTAACTTTCTTTAAACATTACTTTCCATGGAATATTGAAAACTCAAAATCCTCGCCAGGGAACAAAGCCTCCTGTAGTCTGACTTCTGTGGGTATCGGCCACATGGCTTCCCCTGACTTCCCAATCCCATCTCTCCTAAATGGTCTATGTATAGTTATTTGTTGACAAGTTAAGTGTAAAGTAAGTGTTTTGTTTTATAAGGAATATGTTTCCCTCTCACTATTTTCAATAGCAACATGATTTCTATTTCAATATTTAACTTATATTTCATCAGAGAGTGGAAACAGAATCAGATTGGGATTTCCCATTTCTAGCAACTTCCTGAGATGTGGGGTTTGTCCAAGGGAGGTAATATTTTGCAGGAATGGGGAGAGATGTAGTCCTTGATGACACCTTTCAACAAAGACATGTCTATGGTCCTGCCTGCTTGTCAGATTTTTAGCCTCTCTGGATTGCTGCTGAAATCGCTCTGGTGTCCATGCACATGGCTCATTCTGTTCTGTTGTCATTTTATGTCTCACATTGTGATGCAAGTGACTCATAGCTTGACTTCAGTTTCCTATAATATTACAGGAAGCAGTTGAAATAGTCACAGATTTGCCCTGACATTCTTTGCCTTCGGATATGCTTGCACACCTGCCTAGGGGTAGCTAAGATGACTGTACTGCCACACCCTGGAGCTGTGGGTACCGGAAGACAACAGTTGTTAGCCCACAGAGGAAGCAGAGCTGAAGCCTGTATTAAAGTATAAATCTTCCATCAGAGAAGATGCACCTCTCTCAGGTATATTTCCGTGGACTTTATTGATAAACCTTGTTTATAAAATTCATCACATCTGATGGCGGAAATATGTCCTCCCTGGTGCTACAGATCCAGCTACGCTTTTCTTATGCCTCTACTGCATATTTAAGTTGTACCAAGAAAACAGTAACGACAGGATGGAGCTTATTCCCAAGAGGGTAAATGATTACCGAGAAGGATTAACCACGACAATGGCTCCAGACCTA
This sequence comes from Myotis yumanensis, assembly GCF_028538775.1. Classification (NCBI taxonomy): domain Eukaryota; kingdom Metazoa; phylum Chordata; class Mammalia; order Chiroptera; family Vespertilionidae; genus Myotis; species Myotis yumanensis. The sequence continues at coordinate 203,845,808 of NW_027223753.1, read as the reverse complement.
GTGCTCAGAATGTAAAACGACTTAAAATTATGGAGCATTTGTGTTTACTGATTAGCAGGTTAAAGCTGTGTTCCCAAGTAGATGCGTATTTTCTTTCTTTAAGGGGTTCAAACTGTGGAGACCAGGTAGTCAGGTAAAATCTTCACTGCAGGAAATACACATTTCAAATCTTTCAGAAGGCATTCCATTTTTTTCCCCCTGTAATTAGGCAATTAATTCTACTGGGGTTTATAGACGACACGCAGTGAGGGGAAGAAAGAAAAAGAAAAGTTGTAAATCAAATATTTCAGTTTTGCTTTAAAGGTCACGGAATCATATGACCTACCTCAGAAGCATTTAACTGGAAATAAAGAACTCGGGAAACAAATTCAGTAACTCAAATTATAAAGTTAGTTAGTTTAATTATTATGTAGAAGGATTTCTCTTAAAAAGCTTACTAGGGTGTTTGAAAATAGTTTTGAACACTTTTATACTGTGAACCATATTTTATTTAGCCTTCATTGTTTTCAGATAAATATGTGACATATACAGGACTTGAATCCTCTTTCAATGTGCAAATAAAAAAAAAACACAGAATAATAGAGGACTTTTTTCTTTCACATGATGATATTAAAATATATTTTGAAATGTATAAACCAAAACATTAAAATGTGGATTCAGAATCTTGGGGGCAAAACTTTATTTAAGTGCTAAAATATTAACAATATTCATTGCAAAATATATTTATGAAATTTCTGTGCAAAGTGCTATTTTATGAAGTTAAATATGATTCTTAATTAATTTTCTCTAACTTTATGATAATAAATATAGAAACATAATTTTCATATTAATAGATTGGTGATAAAATGGTTTACAAAAAATAAAATATTTCAACCAATAGTATGTCCCAAGCACAACTAAAAATCATTATATCAAGCCTTGGTCTATTCAACAGTTTGTAGTAAATGTTGTATATAATAAATTACATGTAAATCATGTGTTCTACAAAGAAATGATGTATCTTCCATTTAAACTCCCATTGTACACAGACATTTGGTGTATATTAGGACATAAAAACCAAGCGAAATGTCATATGCAAAAAAAAAAAGAAACAACATTATCAATAACTACTACAACTCTACATTATCTGATTGTGACTGAATAGCATGTGTTGTTCAAATCAAAATGCTAAGCAAATATACTCTCCTGAGTAGCTGTGGGTTGAGAAAATGATTATATTTAGTGAGAAAATTACTATTTTTAGAAAGTCACACTAGTTCTGTACTGTAGCAGGCTGTGGGGATTGTTGGCATATGGTAGCCCCATGTTTTGTGCTTATGTAAGTTTCTGTTGGGCTCATGGGCACCTAGCTCAAGCAACTGTTCTCAGCCTTATGTGCAGGTATTACCATCGAACCAACATCTGACCTCATAGGTTGGCATAGAAGCACTGTGTACAACCCAAAGCATGGACAGTGTCCCATTACTTCCGGTGACTTTAGTGTCATGTTGGTGACAGCAAAGACTGTCATTTGGGACCATCTGTTTGGAATTGCAGAGCAACAAGAGAGAAAAATCCTGATCCCATGATCCAGGAAAGTTTTCTTTTCAATGTTGAACAAGCCTCCAGGACACATACAGGAGACAGAAAGAAACTATCTGTTCAGTCCATTGTACATTTAGTTTTCTTTTACAGCTCACTGACATGTACCCTCACTGATGCATCTTTACTTTTTATTTCTGCCACATCTGAGCAATATACTTATTTCATATTAATAATAGTAGCTCAGAGTACCATTTTTTTTTTACCTCAGATGTAGGAGACTCCTGTTTCCCACATTTATAATATAAATATGTAACACATTATAATACAGTGTATTTTAATATATAATATATAAAGCATATTATATAATCTATTAAAATTCCATTTTCATAATTATGTATAATTAATATATTAAAATAAATTTACTATATTATAATATACATTTATAAAATATTAGATACATATAGTAGATATTCTGTTACTTAGTCTTCAAAATATATCTAAAATATCACCATTTCTTACAAAATCACTATCATCTTGATCCAATTTACCATTATTTTTCACCTGTAATATTATAATACCTTTCTTATTTGCTACTTCTGAGTTGATATCTTTTATTCCCATTGGTTTTGACCAATCCTACTCCTATTTCAGGAATATTTTCCTGAGCATTTCCTCTGTCTGAAATTCTTTTGCTCTGATATCAGTCATTTGTGTGCTCACTTCTTTTAAGTTTATGTTTTACATTTTTAGTTAGCTTTCCTTTTATTATCCTTTACAGAGGAAACAAATCCTTGCTCTTCAATGCATATACATTTTACTGAGCTTTATTTTATACTCATAGCATTTATCAAAATGTGATATTTGCTCATGTGTTTTTAGATATCTGTCTTGCCTACACTTATGATAGAAGAAACATTCTGTTTTCATTGTTGCTATATTTTCTACACTTAGAATAGATAGTAAAAATAATCACTCAAAATAATGAAAGAAGGATGAAAGGAAAAGGAAAAAAAATAAAGGAAAAATAAATGAGAATAACAAGAAAATGAAGAAAATGGAATAAAAGGAAATAAAGGAAAGGAAAGAATATTAGGTTTGGGATTCAACAAAATAAACTTATTAAGAATGACATCTAAGTGTAGGGATGAAAGAAGTAAAAAATATGCAATATAAATAATACCAAGTAATCCAGAATGGCAGGTACAAGGTGCAGAAATAGGTAATAGTGGTGTCTTGAGGTGGGACCATAACTTGGCCAGAATATATATTTTTGCTGATGAGGTTTATGTTGTTTTGTATGTTCGTTGGTTGGTTTTATGTTGTTGGTGGTGGTTGGTATTTATATGATTGAAATGAAATACTACTATGCTATAGATTTTATAACACCATACATAGATATATTTTTTAAAGATTAAAGAATAAATGCAATCACCAAAGCAGAAACACAAGCAGGAAAGTCTATATAAAATAAAATTTGATAAATTAATATAATTACCAAAATGAACAAAAGGTATCAGTTAAAAAACAAATTTAGAGCTGATAAATAAAATAGTGATTATGTACTATGATAAAAAATTAGGAAAATTGATGGGGGGCAAAATCTTTGTTAATATTTCCCACTGGCATTTCTTCAAAACTTAGCAAAGAGCTAGAAATCAGAAAGCGACATTTAAATCAATGAATAGAATTGAATCTGTAAAAATCTATAATATAGGTAGGTAAAAACCAATAAAAGAAAGTATTGCATTTCATGATTCATGACAATTTAAAAGGAAAACTTTAAATAAAATCATAGTGATAGTCTAACATATAGTTTTAAGAAGTTAAGCAGCAAATAGAAAAGAAATCTGAAGAATGATGCACAAATCATGTAGGACATTCAAAGGCTGTAATTGTATATTTATATGTTGACACTAGCAGAAGTGACAATGTGGAAAACATGAGGCTTTGTATGACTAAAGACCAAATTAGAGTGTATCAATCTTATTACTGCATTTTTAATTCATGAGAAAGCTCATGAATTATTTGTTCTCTAATTGCATATGAAATAATTTTAAAGTGTTTTAAAGTTAAACCCTAATGGTTCCATAGAGATAATAGCTTTTAAATCTTCAGGCAACGAAGTGTGTTAAAAAAAAAAAAGGGTGATTTTCATAGCTGGGCAGACATTCCCTAGGACACAGGAAGTCTGCTTCTGATTGGGGATTTGTCTGTCTTGTAGATTCTCAGTGCAATGAGGACACATTTGACTTTAATAAAATGCTGTTTGTGATTCATAGCAAGGTGAGAAGGCCTTCTTCCATGTTAGAGACTTCCAGGCCAGCTGCTTCTCCTTTGGAATGTAGATACCTCCAAGTTCTTCAGGCCTTAACTGCTTTTTCTAGGTATTGTTTTAGGAAAAAATGGACATGAGTTTCAGCCTTTTGCCATTTCACAGTTCTGATCTATGATGTCTATGACGTTCTTAGAAATTCTTAATCTTATAACTAAGTTAGCAACTAAGTTAAATTTTAAAGATCTGTTTTATTTAGTTAATTCTGGCTAATTAAATTTCCACTTTTTAAAAATAACTTATCTTGCCCTAGCCAGTTTGGCTTGGTGGATAGAGCGTCAGCCTGCAGACTGAAGGGCCCTAGGTTTGATTCTGGTCAAGGGCACACGCCGGGGTTGCGGGCTCGATCCCCCGTGTGGGGCATGCAGGAGGCAGCCAATCAATGATTTTTCTCTCATCATTGATGTTTCTATCTCTCTCTCCCTCTTCCCTCCTCTCTGAAATCAATAAAGAAATATATTAAAAAATAACTCATCTTAAAAAAATAAATCTAGATCACTGTTACCTTCAAGGATATTACCTTTATCTTCTAGAATGAATACTTTCCCTTTTTTCACCAAAACATGAGCAATAGATAACACAGAGAATTGTAAGGCAGCCAATAAAATAGTGAGAATGCCTTGACATTTTTCAAGTAAATATATATGGTGATATCAAAGACTGGGAATGAGAACAAAGTAGGATTGTCATTTAGCAATGAAATCTCTATTGAGACAAGACTTATAACATTCCAGAAGATACAAGCTACACAATCTGGTAAATTAGAGGCTGTCTAGAAAGAACTTCAAACAACAGTGACAGAAAATCAAGAGTGATCACATTTGAGTGATGTTAAATGTGTCACTAAGATTAAGTTCTTTCATATATAGGTAAGACGCAAAAGTAAAAAGACAATATTTTTGGGATACACTCATACCTTTACATTTCCTGTCAGAAAAAAAAGTCTGCCTCCTTAATACTTATATTAACATCATCAGGGCCACATAATTGATACTTTTACATTGTTTTAAATGAAATCTGCTTCTCAGATACCAACTTTCAGTAATTTCACATTTCCGGTTCTGAAAAATAAAAAGCTCCAAAGAAGTTAACACACTCACAAATCTGGAGTTGTTATCTCAGTAGCTAAATTCTGAATCTCTCCCTCTGTGTGTGTATATGTCCGTGTGTGTGTGTGTGTGTGTGTGTGTGTGTCTGATTTCCCTTTATTTAGTAAACAGGAGATGGCAGTATCTGACCATTATTTAAAATATGAGATAATTGAACTGATCTAACACTGAAGTCTCAAAATGTGCCTTATTAGCATGCACAATGCCCTCTATTATTTTGCAATTAGAGTAGAACATTATATATTTAATTTGACGAAGGCATTAGAAAGAAAAACAAATCAATGGTTTGCTCTTGTTTTTTGAAATAAGATATTATGCGACCAAAAAATGATGTATTTTGATAATGAATAATTTTTAAATTTAAAAAGTAATGAAAATACAAAGATAGACTTACAAAAGTCTACCCATTTAGGGAGGTTGTGCACATTATACATTGCATGTATTTATAAGTTTAATGACTAAAGTTCTAATTCATTTTTCTATGGAAGCCATTTGACAATGGTTTTTAAACACATAAATAGTTAAATCTTGGGGATACTGGTTAACAGTTGGCCAATAAGGGTAGTAAATGAAAGGAAAGTGTGAATAGCTTTGCCAACCAACTTGCTATTTTAGTCTGTGTAAGTTTATGGGTATTCATAGCTGTGGCTCACATCGTTGATAGCTTCTGAAGATAATTTGTCCTTGCTTTTCCTTGCTCTTGGAGCCTCCTTCTATGAAAAGGAACAATGCCAGGTCCTCCAACTATTGCTCTCCTTTTCACTAGAACCTCAATTACCTTTTAGGAGCAGGGGAGTGAGTAACCCAGAGACATCTATGATTGTTTTCTTCCGATTAAAGAGAGAATCACATGAAAAGAAGCTAATGTCAATATTGCACGAGAACACATTCTTGGAGCTCCCATGACTGTGTTCTGAACATGGGACAGAGAGATGCCCCACAATTCACAAGGAAGCTGATTCAGACAGCATGTGTTTTCATACCTGAGGAGAGGGGCTGGCCAAAAGATGCTGGAAGGCCCAGTGAAAAATTAAAAAATAAATGTGGGACCTCTTCTTCTGCAAAGAGGGGGAACATATTATGAAAGGTGATAAAATCTAAAGCTTTCCCTTTTTTTTTCATGTTCTTTCTCTTAACTCGTCCTGATGTTTTCTCTTTAATTCAATGTAATTCTAAATCAAAACTATAATTTTACCTATTTAGTATGAATTTTCCCATTTATTTTTATATTGTACAATTCTACTTTTAATTGCAAATATAATGACAATTAGCATGTATGTGGAATCACTTAAATTGCACAATTTTGGATCTGTAGCTGGTGTGTGCATATGTCTTTTGTTCTTAAAACAGCAAAAACATTGCGCAACACTAACTCAACTGTTTATATTTCATTTCTTGATCTGGGACCATTTTACCAAAACTCACTCCCTTTATCGTACTAATGAGTACAAAAGGACTGAAAACAAACAAACAAACAAACAAAAAACAACTATGGGTCAACTGACTTTCCTTTTCCTTCTGTGTTGTCATTTTTAGTGCACATAGTTGGTCAGGACGTGGAAGCAACACGAATAAGAAGATATGATTGGTTTCCTTAGACATACATATTTCTTACAATGTCATTGCATTTCTTTTGCCTTTGAAGCAAGTTTTTGCTTGAACAGAAAATGTGGCCCCTTGGGACTGTCAGTCCCCATACTTATTTGTAGATGTAACATGCCTGCCTATCTACGCTTGCTTTAAGTCGCACTGGCTTCCTCACATTGTAGAGCCACTGAAATCCTATTTATATTCACTTGCATACTCCCTTGCCCCACAAGACTGAACCTTTAAAACACAAAGTAAAAGTTACTTTGAATTGCAAGATGGTGATAGCTTAGCATTAAAACTGGTGCTCTTCTCAGTGTGGTGCCATGTGTGACAACAGGTAGCAAACCCATGAAACCAGACATGCTGCTCAACATTATCCTGGAATTAAACATCCATGAAAAAATAACCAACTTTACCAGTTTTCTTTAAGCCTCTTATAATTAGTCTATTGGATATTTCCCATTTACCCTCCAGACTCAATATCCACAATCTTCACTTTATCCAAACTTTTACCAGATAGTTGATGATTTATGTACTGAATCACCCAGAATTCCTTGCCTTTGTCTTCAGTCTGGGTTTGGTTCAAAGAAGGTACTGTTAGATTACAGGACATGAGAAGAAGAGAATTCAGTGTCTTTACCTTTCTTCTTTATCGCCTAATAATGTGTTGGCGATGACCACATTTCTCTCAAAAGACAACTTGGTTTGAGCAGTTCCTAGAATCCTGGCACTAGGTTCTAGAAAAAGCTTCCTCAGCACTTTCTTTGGCTACTACTCCTGGGTGCCTCACAGTCCCTTGTCTGTTCTCTTTGCCCTTTCCACATATTAGTAAGTGATCATTTTATTAGATCTTTCAAATCTCTAACTTCCTAATTCCTTTGCTTTGGGATCCTTAGTAATGTAATTAGTGATACCATGCTCTTCTCAAGCCAAAAATCATCATGGCTCTTACAATATTATTACCAGACACTGCTAATGCCTTCCAACCAAAAAATAAAATAAAAAAATTGGGAACACAGCTATATGAAAACTAAGTTGACTGCAATAGCTAGCTCATTGTAAGAGAGAAAAGAAAACACACACCACGGATAACTAGGTGGGGGGGGGGGTGAAGTATCACTCAAATATTATTAGAAAACCTTATTGAATTTGGGCTGCTGTTGGGTAATTTGGGGGCTGGTTCATGGAAGTAGTATTTGCTCTGGATGTGTGCATCATGAAGTAGGGGTGAGGATAGGATTGTGTATCTTAAGCAATCTCATCTAAAAGGGAGGGGAACAATGAGCTTGAAGTCATTTTTTGCTGTCTTTTTGTTTTGTTTTGTTTTAAAGTTGGAAAGACACAGCAGTCAGCTGGGAGAGGGGAATGTTTGCTAACCTTGGTATGTGAACAAACAGTAACTTCACTTTTATCTGTGGTCTTAACTTTCATCTCACTTCATTATGGTACACACTGTGAGCTTGTCTGACAGAGTTCTGTGAGATTCTCTACATTCAAGGAGAACGCACCAAAACCTAGTATTGAGCTCTAGGTACCTCCTAACAACACTGAGGTCTGGGGCTTAGGGTGAGGTCAGTTGCAAGATATTATGAGCTGCTTTTTCTTTCTCATCACTTACTTGTTGAAACGTGTTCTATTCATATATTTGAGTTCAACTTAAGCATTGAGAACTCTATTAAAACATGTATAATTGACTATAGGCCTGGTGCACGGATTCGTGCACAGGTGGGTTCCGGCTGGCCCACCCCGGTGTGGGCTGATGGGGCCAGGCCGGCCAGGGGGAGGGGCTGCAGGAAGTTGAGGGGGCCGATTAGGGCCCTGATAGGGCCAGTTGGCCGCCACAGTGCATGTCATAGTGACTGGTCATTCCATTTGTTCTGGCTGTTCCATGGTTCCAGTCACTTGGCTTTTATACATATAGATTGTTATACTCTTTCCCAGATATGATATTTCCTCTCTTTTCTCACAACTACTTATGCCCCAAATTAATTTAATTTTATTATACTTTATTTTAACTCAAACTCTTTATAGTACCTCATTGTGCTCTCCTCAATTAGATTGCGAATTCATACAAATTAGTAAATGATCATATTTTTATTTTTCTCTTCATAAATGCACCCAAAAATGGATACAGATGGCTTCACAAAGAAGGGACACTGATTATAATGATATATATTTTTTTCAAGCAGAAATATATATATACAGATATATACATATGTTACATGCACATAGACATATATACATACATATATACATATATACATATATATGTTTCTCACACACTAAATTTATTAGTACATTTAGTGAATAAAAACTGTGTTCTTTATTTTATTACTACATGTTATGAATCTTTCTAATTAAAACTTGTTAAGCATGCAGAATGGTGAGCTTTAGTTCAACAACAGACCACAAGAGGAATAAAATAGAGAAGTTTATTATTCACAGGTTTTGGAGGAGTCACAAGGGTAGATCAAGGCCATGTGTAGAGATAGAGAGCAGAACTTCACCCACATACATGCCTTTATTAGTGTCCATGTGTAGGCAGATTGCTTTGGGGTTTATGGGTTAAGATCAGATTGATCCATAAAGACCATGAAAGTGGGGTTTGGCAAGTTACACGGCCATCTTATTATGAGGGACATGCAATGGAAAGGTTTGGGAAGGCAGGGGAGACTAGATTATAAGGGATTTAGGACAAGCCAGATCAGGAACTTCCATTTGCTTGTGACTGCAGCCTGTGCTTGCATGATGGTCTAGAGCCCGTTCAAGCCCCTGCAGGCTCCTTGGTCAAACACAGTGAATGCTGAGGCAGCAATACCACGGAGCAGCTCAGCTAAACTCACAGCCAGGCCGTACTCCATATGGGATTTCTGAGGGTGTGAATCTCAATGGGAAAGATAAATAGAAATGTCTGGAGTCGTATTGCTTAGCCAATGTTTTAAGGTTTTGATTTTATCGGATGTAGGTTTAGAGCTTCTCATGGAGAATATTGTTCTCTGTGAAATTGTTAAGATAATGAGCCTGAACTAATAAAAATTATACTTAACATTATGGTGATACTTTCTGCAAAACAAGTGAGTTAATGTGTGCTATTTATAAATATGTGCATATGGTTCACAGCATCCGCTGCGTGTTAAAACCCAAAGGGAAGACACAAATGCATTGATGCTCACATCTAAATAAGTGCTTAATTATACTTACACGGGTTCCTGATAATGAAGAATATATCCTTTATATTTTTCCATTTTCATGCATTAGCCATGTTTTGTAGTTATCCATTTTTACTAAGGTTTTTCTCGAGGAAAATGTTTTCTTGAGGCCAATCTGTACTATACTAATGGCTTCAACATTTTTATTATTTTCCATATTTCCAAATGTTAGAAATAATATGTATTTATTAATAAATTTACATCTTGAGACTTAGTTTTTCCTTTTGTTGTATCAATTAAATGTATAAAGCAGAAAAACCTTTAAATTTATAAAGACATATGGTGACTTTTTTTAACTTATAGAGCACCAAATTGAATTGTAAATGCAAGTGAAAATCCAAGATATTGAGATAAATTTTCCTGTTCATTATTCAGTATAGGAGATTTAATAATATTTTTAAAAGAGAACAGAGCCTGGCCAGTGTGGCTCAGTGGTTGAGCATTGACCTATGAACAGGGAGGTTGCATTTTGATTCACGGGCAGGGTGTGCAGGTGGTAGCCTATCGATGATTCTTTTTCATCATTGTTGTTTCTATCTCTCTCTCCCTCTCCCCTCCTCTCTGAAATCAATTAAAATTATACTAAACAAACAAAAAAATAAAATAAAAGAGAAAAGTGAGCCTTATGCAAACTAGACCTTTAAGCACCTTCCAAAGATTTCTTCCCAATCTCATTCCCACTCCCAGGTAACAGCAAAATTAAAATGCAACACAATTCCCAAAAGTGTATATCTCTGAAAGTGGACAAAATAAAGTAGTCAAACATGGGAAATGTTAGTGCATCTGTATTATATTAAAGTAAATAGAATATCTGGTCATGTTCTGTTAAAATTCCTGGATTAAATATGAATAGACTGCAAAGAAATAATATGGCAACTGTAAAAGCTTACTACAGAACAGTACATAAATTTTCAAAAAAAGGATTAAGAATGTATATCTTTGGAAGAGACAAGTGACAGAAAAATATCCCCTGAAGTGCCTTCTATGATAAAATTAAACCTTATGCTAACATGAGCTCAAGATCTTAAAGATGTGATGAGAAAGCAGCCAAACGAGATGGAAATAGAGATTTTGCTGTAATTTTTTAAAAACCACAAAAAACACAGAATTTACTGGTGGAAATCTAATCTAAGGCATGGAGGGGTGTCTTTATATTATTATAGTTAATATAGCAGAATAATTTAAAAATAAAGTGAAGATATGAAAAGATATATGAAGGAAACATTGACAATATCTATATTTATAAAAGCCTAAGTGACTGTTCGGCCATTCAACCGGTAGCTATGATGTGTACTGACCACTAGGGGGCAGATGCTCAATGCACAGGCATAGAAACATGGAACAGACTGATGAATCGCAGAGGGAATGGGGGTGGGTAGGAAGAGATTAACCAAATATCTTATATGCTTACTAGAGGCCTGGTGTGTGGATTCATGTATTGGTGGGATCCCTTGGTCTGGCCTGTGAGGATAGGGCCAAAACCAGCAGTCCAACATCCCCCAAGGGGTCCTGGATTGCAAGAGGGCACAGGCTAGATGGAGGAACTCCACCGGTGCACAAATCCATCCACCAGGCCTCTAGTCCAATATAATAAGCAACATAGAAAATACAATTATCCTATATAATGAAAGGCTAATATGCAAATTGACTGAACAGCAGAATGACCAGTTGCTATGATGCATACTAACCACCAGGGGGCAGACGCTCGGTGCAGGAGCTCCCCCTGGTGGTCAGTGCCCACCCACATGGGGAGCGCTGCTCAGCCAGAGGCCTTGAGCTGGCCTCAAGGCTGATGAGTGCAGTGGTGGTGGTGGTAGCCTCTCCCACCTCCGCAGCAGTGCTAAGGATGTTTAACTGCTGACTTAGGCCCATGGGGAGCGGGCCTAAACCAGCAGTCAGACATCCCCCAAGGGCTTCCGGACTGCAAGAGGGCTCAGGCCAGGCTGAGGGAACCCCTCCCCGCCGCCCCGAGTGCACAATTTTCATGCACCGGGTCTCTAGTTTATATATAAGAGAAAAAAATGATCTAAAACAGAAAACAAAACAAGTACACTGCCTAGCATATGAGAACCTAAATGTAACGCTCCCTTTTATGAGGGACCACATCAGTTACACTGACCTCATCACCTTTGTTTGATCAGAAAAGGCTACCTCAGGGCATTTGCACTTGCTCTTCCTCCAGACAGGAGAAAGAACAGTACTCTCATTACCTTTAGGTCTTTACTAAAAATTTACCTTTCAGATTAACCCTTCTCAGTATTTCAATATTTACATGGCAAAATTCGCAGATAAAAAAACCCCACACTCCATCACATATATTACTATCTAGCATAATGCATATTTTATGCATTAATCTTATTTATTTTCTCACTCTCCCAATAGCTTGCAAACCTCCAAGGGAAAGTGTTTTGGGCCTATTTTGTTCAGTGACAATTTCTAGTGCCTAAAACAGGGCCAGATACAAACTAATCTTTTAAATATTGTTAAATATGCTTTATTATTTAAGAAATAGAATGTAATATCTGAATTAGGTAACCTATTTAAGAAAAAATGAATTTTAGATGTATCGAAACAAAATAGAAACAAAATACTTTTGGTGAATTACATATGAATGAATAAGCAAACTAAAACCATAAAGAGATCTTTCTTGAAATGTTTTATATAAGTTTAACTCTTTTTAAAAATGTCTTTCTCCTTGCCTTTGGCCTTCTAGAAATATATATTTAACTTAATGTGGGCCAGGTAGTTTTTAATAGTTCTTGTTAAAAGAGGTCAGTAAGGCAGACAAGGGTTCTGATTAAACTGAAATAAGTGTTATATCACAGTACAGCTTGACATCCCCAGGAAAGTAACTTAATGATAATTTGACCTTAAAAAATACTTTAGATACAGTATTGTAAAGTATGTCTTACAGAGGCTATGAAATTTACTCATAATAAAGTATTCTAAATATATTAAACAAAGTGTGGCACAAACCTAATATCCTACTATTACTACTTATGTATTTGAAACTAATAATTTATATTTTGTTATTTTGTTATTCTAATTACCTTTCATGTGAATGGCTCAAAACTACCCCTTATTTATGAGAACTATTGCTCTGTAACAATTTTAAACAAAATTTATATTTTGTTATTTAAATATTTTAATATTTAGTATTAAAACCAATGCTTGATTTTAATACTAAAATCACATGTTGGTGTTATTTTACAGTTCACTTATGGCAATCTTCTAAATAAAATGGGATATTTTTTTCATAATTTGCATAAAAAACAAAAATAAGGTGGGTTATAACAAAATTTTTGATACACACACAAAACAACAACAACAATTTAAACTCTTCCAAAAGGCAATATATAATATTTAGTGGCAATTCATTTGTAAAATTAAAAATTCTTCAGATTTTCTTAGAAAGTAGAATCTTGCATGTATCCAAGGAACTCCAACTTGCAAGTGTATTCCCTACAGATCAATAATGATTTATGAAGTAAAAAATCAATGTTATTAACAATTTAAAATTCTGTAGCGTATAAGTTTAAAAAATATCAGACTTTTCTTAGAACTGTTAAAAAATACAGGTCTATTTTTTGTCATGTAAATAAACACTTTAATCAAAGGATATTAGTCATATATTGTAATTACAGAAAGAAAATGATGTCTAGTATAACAAGTGCATACATATGTATATATATATAATATTTTATAGTTAGCTTCCTAATTATATTCTAGGAATTTTAATGAGGAAAGGCAGTTGCAACATACAGATTATATTCTTAGTGAAAGTATATGTGTGGTAATGTCAGGAACAAGTCTATTTTTTAAAATATATTTTTATTATTGATTTCAGAGAAGAAGGGAGATGGAGAGATAGAAACAGAGAGATAGAAGAAGGGAGATGAGAGAGAATCATTGATCAGCTGCCTCCTGCATACACTCTAATGGGGATTAAGCCCGCAAATCAGCCATGAGCCTTGACCGGGAATCGAACCATGACCTCCTAGTTCATAGGTCGAGGCTCAACCATTGAGCCACGCCATCCAGGCACGAGTCCATTTTTTAACAATCATGAGAATAAATTTAAATAATAATTATGCCTGAGAGATCATACTTAATTTCATTTGAGATAATCTCATTACGTTAAAAGTAAACTGAGAATAAATTATCTAAACTGTTACTTGCTTTTTCTATCTTTGACTTTTCCTTTGTGTTTTAATAGTTATGTTAAAATGTCAGCAATAGCATCAACTAATACTAGAAAGGTTTAAGATTTTATTTGATTACATTTCATATGAATGGCTCAAAACTACTTATTTATTAGAGCTATTGCTCTGTAACAATTTTAAAAGCAACTGTAAAATTCATAATCTAGATCAGTGATGGCGAACCTTTTGAGCTCAGCATGTCAGCATTTTGAAAAACCGTAACTTAACTCTGGTGCCGTGTCACATATAGAATTTTTTTGATATTTGCAACCATAGTAAAACAAAAACATATTTTTGATATTTATTTTATATATTTAAATGCCATTTAACAAAGAAAAATCAACCAAAAAAATGAGTTTGTGTGTCACCTCTGACATGTGTGTCATAGGTTCGCCATCACTGATCTAGATAATAGCACTAAATTTCCCACTGTCAAAGTTTAAAATATAATTATTAGTCAAAATTTATCTTTCCCACTAAATGTGTAAAATCTCTTGGAGTTTGCACAATTTTCTATTAATAGTTTCATAAAACACCTAAACAATATAGAATTTTCAGCTTCATTTTATTCAAACAGAGAAGTATTTGACTCTCCTCTGCCTGTTTCCAGCAATAGTGGTGTGCTGAGGTAAGGGTCTTGTAGTATAGTAAACCCAATCTATCCTATATAAAAAGAGCTAATATGCAAATGGTTGCCACCCCTCACTCCGAGGCTGGGGGGCCTGAGGCCGCACTCCCTGCCCTGGCTCCGGGGATGGGGGAACTAAGGCCAAGCCGGGGGAACTGAGGCCATACCTCAAGCTGGAGGACTTGAGGCTGCACCCCATGCCCGATGGGGCTTGACGGGGTACCTGAAGCTGTGCCCTCCGCCCGGTGGGGCTTAACAGAAGATCTGAGGCTGCACACCCTGCCTGACACCAGGCCAGGGGACCTGAGGCTGAGCCCCTCACTCTGCGGGCCTTGACAGGTGTGGGGCCAGCCGGGTCTGGGTCTCGCATGATTTCGAGGCACATATGGGTGGTCGGGAACTTGACTCTGGGTCCCGTGGCATGCCCCAGACTCTGACAGGAGGGAGATTTTCATATACATTTTACGAATTTTCTTTAATCTCTGACACTTCTATTATAAAGGGCAGATAGCAATATTAAAATATTTCCTCTAATTAATTCCTATATATATATGGCTAATATGCTAAATGTCCAACCACCCAACTGGCCGCTGTGATGTACACTGACCACCAGGGTGATGAGGCTCAATGAAGTAGCTTTTGAGCTGCATTGACTTGGCAGCGAAGGTTCTCGGGTGAAGCACCCCGCATCCAGAGAGGAGGGAGCCTGATTCCTTGTGGGGCCCTGCGATTCCACCTTCAGCCATGGGTTATGTTGTTGCTGGGGCACTGCCAGCCCAGAATCTGGCTTACTGCACACTTACGTTTGCATTCCACACCCTGTACTACAGCGACTTTGCAGAGTACCCTCTTGCACTCCAGGACCCCTCGGGGGATGTGGGAGAGCCGGTTTTGGCCTGATCTCAGCAGGCCAGGCTGAGGGACTCTACCTGTTGGAGGGACCCCACTCACGCTTCAGATGCCAGGGAGGGACCATGAGAAATTGGCTCCAGGGAGTGTCCAGCCCATCTCATCCAGTCCCACCCCACTGGCCACCTTCTAATTAATTTCCTTTAATGTGCACAAATCCATGCACTGGGTCACTAGTGATAAATACAATCAGGAACATGGATAGTCCAATGACAAAATTAGTGTATTTTCATAGAGGGTCTTCACTCAGCTCAGTTATACTCTTTTAATAATTCTCAAGGAAATTGCATGTGATAGTTTTTTTTTCAGTTTAATTTCTATGCAGGTAGTCATAGATAGTATGAGGGTAAACTCTTGAAATTGCAAGGGCTTCCTCAAAACATATCAGAAAATCACTTCCATGCAAAAAAAAAAAAAAAAAAAGATTTTCAATTACTTCATTGTGCTATTTTCTGGTTGCCTGGTAATTAATTTGGTTATTGTCCAATTCCACTCTATTTCGTTTTAGCCCTACTCTGCAAAGAGCATGATTATCATTTTGTGTGCTGAAAAGGAGACAAATATTATGCCTGGCATTCTTGTGGATGAAAGGCCAGTGAAAGCTATACTCTGCCGTTGTCTACAGTGACATGTGTGTATGTATGACAGACGGGTGTAGGGGCTTTCTCATATCTTGTTGACTCAAGAGCTTCCCTAAAATTTTGCAACATCAGACAAATTACATGCCACTACCCTAGCAAATATCAGTCTTTCTGGAAGGATGAAAATACACAAAATAAGCTCTATAAATAGGGAAATGATGCAAACTAAAGCAACTCTCACTATTGTGTTTAAGTTAAAGGAAGACATACTGGTACCTACAGCAGTAGAAAATATATCAGATTTGTATGATCAAATACAACATGTGACATAATGCATCACCTGCAGTTAAACATGATGCTAAAGAATTCTTTCTGCCTTTATGAATCAGTTTTTGGTTGAAAACAAAGAGAAAGCCTTACCAAACGGAAGCATAAGCAGACTTTTTAGAAGAATGTGGCAAATACAAAATTTCCAAGAACTAAGTGAGGCCTAGCACATATCATGTCTTAAACATCAAGATTCCTCTGTTTGGGATGTATGGCTGTCATAACCACTGTTGTCACTGAACTCTTCTTGCTGCACTAGGCACTTCCTCCTCCTCCCTTTGAATTCTCAGGTTACCCAATAAAACTATTAACTAATAATGGCCAACTGCCCCTGCATCTTTCTGTTAGTTTCTCACCAATCAGCTATCACAAGGTGTGTTCATTGCCCAAGCCTCAGGCACATGCCTATAGGTTATTAAAGAAGGAGGAGAGGAGATATTTTCATTTAACATAGATGGTGGGAAGAACGTCCCACAACCCAACGTGCCAGTAAAGGTGTTCAGAGGTTGTTTACCAGATATAGCTGAGTCATACTACGGTTCACTACTTTGGCTGCTCAAAAAAATGTGTATACATTTCCCACCACAAATACACTCAGAGAAACTGATCCCTCTGACAATGTCATAGATGTTACGTGGGAAATAATATTATTCCTTTCTATATCAACATGTCTCAAGAAAAAATACATTTTTCTTGAGTTTGATGTAACAGTAAATTAACCACTTATTGAACTTGCACTACAGAATTAATCTTCCAGCACAGTTGAGTCAGCATTCTTTACTAAGTACATGATTGATTAAATTTACTACATGAATACCTATATTTGAACCAAAATAAAATCAGAATAATTATAGAGACATGATTAATTATAATGGAGTATTTTGTGGAATATTTTATTCTTAAAAAAAAGGTTATCTTTTTATAATAGATTTTGTTCCATCAATATGTGGTATTCATTTTTTCATAACCAGAAGCTATTTTAACATGGGAGATATGTTTCATCTGGATGCTGAGACTACATGCTTTTCTGATTTTCTGAAAGGTTTCACAAATGCTGTATAGAAGCTCTTATTTTAAGCTTTACCTGATTGGCAGCTATCCTTGATAGAATAAACATCCTCAGGAATGCCATGTAAAGAGAAAATAAATTATCTGCAAAATGCACTTGAATGTAAGAAATAGGTTAAACATATCTGTCTGACTAAAATTTATATTGTAAAGTCAGAATATCATATTGTTGCAAAAACTTTATAATTTAATAGACAAAATGGATTTTTTAACTTTCTTATGATAATATAGGGTATGTGTAAAAACAATTGCAAAAAACACAAAATGCACTCTTTATGTAGTCATTATAAAGCAAACAATCAAAAAACTAAGACAACAAAAATATTGGCAGAATCCTGGAGGACTGTTAAATGCCTCTCCCTAGTCACAATTCTCTCCTCCCTAAATTAACTGCTATCCAAATTTTCATACGAAAACTTCCTTGTGTTTGCTATATTTGTGTTATAGACTTTGTATATTTTAGAATCAGAATTAAGAATAGAATGACTTGAAAGTAAGGGTGTAAGTCTAACCAAATATTTGTATGAATATATACATAACCCATCAACACATACAATAGGGCAGTAGGCCTGGGGGAGGGGAGTATGGGTGTAGGCAATGGTGGGGGGAAAGGGGTTATCTGTAATACTTTCAACAATAAAGATAAATTTTAAAAAAAGAAAATGTAACTAAAAGTAATACAATGAAAATGAGTATGCTGAAGAAGAAAAGTTCTGAAACTCACTGCAGAAAGATTTAAAGTTCAGAGTTCTAGTTGGTCACATCAGTGAGGTGACCAACAAGCAGAAGATACAGATTTCATTCTTCCTACTCTTAGTTGACAGGGGTTGAGTGGGAGCATTTGTTTTGCTTGTTACTTTGCTTTTGAATGCTAACTGTGCACTAAATTTTAAACAGTGCTAAAAGTAGCCCTGGCCAGTGTTGCTAAGTGGTTAGAGTGTGGGCCCCTACACCGGAGAGTCCCAGGTTTGATTCTGGTCAAGGGCACATATCTGATTTGCAGGTCGATCCCTGGCCCTGGTTAGGATTCCTGTGGGAGAGAACTGACGGGTCTCTCTCTCTCTCTCTCTCTCTCTCTCCCTCCCTTCCACTTTCTCTAAAAATCAATGGGGAAAAAATCCTTGGGTGAGGATTAACAAAATAAAAATAATAAAAGTAGAGTTAGTCTAATATTTTAAGCTATATTCAATGCAAAGTAACAAATAGTCAGGAGTCTAAAGATAGGAATGGATGGTTATTTGAGAAAATCAGATAAAATGAGATGAGGACTAAAAACTAACATTTTCCACACACTGAAGTATTATTTACATTAAACTTGTAGTAGTAACATTGTACTTTCTCTTTCACATCTTTACCTGTTGCCTTTGACCTGTTTCAGTCAGTGGAATCCAATGGCTTGCAGGGAGTGTGGTCAGATCGCCTGCCTAGTATCCATTCGTCTTTGACTTGACCTCTCAGGTTGGAGAAAATTAAGCCAGGCTCTCTATTTCTTCTTCCCATACTGTTGCATAAATTCACAGATTGAAAATTCTCTCTTTGAAGAGTCTGACCTGTTTTACTTTCTCATTTCTTGTCCTCATATTGAAAGGGGAGTTCTTAGTCTCTTGTTTAATTCCAAGGTGGTGTGATAAACTCAGATTTATGACTTTAATCTGCTTACACAGGAATTGTGAGATCACATTTCAACCACATTGAAAAATTGAATTAATAAAAGCATTTGTTTGTGTATAGCCCTTTGGCCTCACGATCTGATAGACCTTTAAAAGTGTTACTTGAAGGGACATGCAAGCTTTAGATAAACTTGCCAGAAAGAATTATACAGTGATTAAAATTCAGCAATGTATGCTTGGAACAAAACTGGTTCTTTTCTTTCTCCTTTTTGAAGGGCAAAAAGGAAAGCTGTAAAGCAAAACAAAAGGCAAGAAACACCATAGCAGATAATATTTTCTCATATTTTTAAGAAACTTGGGCCCAGGAAATAGAAACTCCAATTTACTTTTAAAACTTATGATCTGGCCCAGCCGACGTGGCTCAGTAGTTGAACGTCAACCTATGAACCAAGAGGTCACAGTTTGATTCCTGGTCAGGGCACATGCCCAGGTTGCGGGCTCGGTCCCTAGTGTGGGAGTGCAGGAGGCAGCCTATCAATGATTCTCTCTCATCACTGATGTTTCTCTCTCTCTCCATCTCCCTTCCTCCTTGAAATCAATAAAAATATATTTTTAAGAAATAAAACTTCTGATCTGTGTTTGAACCCATGACTGCTCCCCTCTCTATTTGACTCTCTTCTCAAAGAAAATTATATTAGCATTGCATCTATTTAGATGGCTCACATCTCATCTACACTTTGTGCACTTTCTATTTATTCATCTAAATTAAAATTAAGCCTTCTTTCTCTCCTAAAAAAAAAAATGTAGCCTCTCTGACCACTTTGGGTTAAATAGGTTTAGATATTCTTTCTAATCAAGTAAATCTAATTATTTACTATGTACAAAAGTTCAGTTAGAGTTTAGAGATTAATATGGAACAAGAGTTCATTGGAGACCAGTGTTTCATATATTCAAATAAGTAAAAGTTATAAACCAAGCTACAAACTGCTACAAGAAGTCATATTGTGTCTAGCTATCTTGACAAATACGTTTTCATAATGACTGTACTGCTGGATTCAACTTTTGACTTGATATCTCAGAGTTCCTGGCCCATAGTGTGCAGTCTATCCTTTTTCTCCCCCAACCTGGTGGTGCCATAGTGGTTGAGCTCCAGCCTGCAAGTCCAACTCTATCTATGCCACTTCTAAATAGTTTTCTCTAAGCCACTTCCCAGGCCTTGTGGGTACACATTATAGTATATTTTTCTTTCAGGAGAATTGATACAAGTAGAGAATTATGCATGCCCTGCATGTAGCTTCAGGGTTGTTGGGCAAAAGTTCTAGAATCATTGGTATTCAGAGAGTGGTTTAGAAGGGAGGGTGCTGGTAGGACATATCTCAGTGGCCCAGCAGGTTGCTGGCTGTGGGGTTGGACTATTGATGGAGGAGAGCCAATGTGAGTGGGCTAAGTGTAAAGAGAGTACACCATCCTATTTTTTATCTGATGAAAAAGTCTTCATCTCATTCATTTTTATATCCCCAGTGTTATTTGATGCTCAACAAGTTTGCTTTATTTTTTTATTTTTATTTTTAAATATATTTTATTGATTTTCCACAGAGAGGAAGGGAGAGAGATAGAGAGTTAGAAACATCGATGAGAGAGAAATATCGATCAGCTGCCTCCTGCACATCCCCCACTGGGGATGTGCCCGAAACCCAGGTACATGCCCTTGACCGGAATCGAACCTGGGACCCTTCAGTCTGCAGGCCGACGCTCTATCCACTGAGCCAAACCGGTCTCGGCTATTTTAATTATTATTGTTGAATGAGGAAATTCAAACACAGAGACAATATAATTGTGACTAAGACCATGTAGCCAGTGAATGTCAAAAACAGAGTTCAAATTCAGACTTTAAAATTTGTGTCTTCTGCTATGAAAGTCCCTAGTATTGTTTCACACCCACATATATATATATATATAAAAGGCTAATATGCTAAGTGTCTCTCTGCCACTCCACTCGTCGCTATGACACACACTGGCCACCAGGAGACAGATACTCAACACAGGAGCTGCCAAGCTGCAGTGACTTGGCAACAGTGGTTCTCGGGTGACACACCCCGAAACACGGGCTGCTTGATTCCACCTTCGGCCATGGGTTATGTTGTTGCTGGGGCACTTTCAGCCCCGAATCTGCTTTACTGTATATTTGCATTTGTGATCCACACCCTATATGACAGCAACTGTGCACAGTGCCCTCTCGCACTCTGTGACCCCTCATGGGATGTCGGAGAGCTGGTTTCTGCCCAATCCCCACAGGCCAGGCTGAGGGACCCCATCTGCTGGAGGGACCCCACTTACTCCACAGACGCTGGGGAGGGACTGCGGGAGGTAGTCTCCAGAGCATGTCTGGCCTGTCTCACCCAGTGCCTCTCCACCAGCCACCTTCTAATTAATTTCCTTTCAATGTGCACGAATCCGTGCACCAGGTCACTAGTTCCTTTATAATAAAGAACATAAAAGTACAACCATAAGGAGTGTTAAGCAATCACAGGCCTGGTGTATTAAAGGATCCCAGCTGATGGAAAGGTTAAAGTACCCTTTGATGAAGAGTTATATTTTTATGGCGAAAGTCTGATGGAGACAGAATCACTCAAGTCTGAATATGATTTAGTTAAGTCTGTGAAAAGAATTCTTAAAAGGGAAAGGAACAACCAGCTCCTTATTATATTGACCTCATTTACCCCCAAACATAAGAAATATATATATATTTTAAAATTTCAACTCAAAGGAAAAGGAGTCAGCAATTAATTGAGATAATAAAAGTCATGAAATTATATTTAAATACATTGTATCTCCAAACTTTCTCAACAAGAAGACCATGTGTAAATTAAAATGTTTATAAATTGTTTTGAAGACAAAGTCTCAGGTGAGCCTATTCAAAGCAACACATTTAAAATATACCTCTCCACCCCAGAGAAAAATCAAGATTGAATCAAGCATAATCAACCTTTTTTAGATATCACCCTCATGTTAAGGAAAATACTTGCAGTGCATATCTATATGTATGCATTAGGGTTAAAATTATCTGTCTCTTGTTTAGTTGGATAAAGGTCACAGGCAAATTATGGTGCCAACCACAAAAGAATTTTCTTTCCAAATATTATGGGGGGAAAATCCCATTTCTGTGGAGGCAAGGGGTCTGATTAAGTGTTTAACAGAGCGGGATTTAATGGGAGAAAGAAAGGATGACTCTTCTATCCTGTGATAACAAGTCCTATTTGTCCCAACTGGCAGCAGCAGGGGAGGGAACCATGCCCCTAATATGCAAATAAACTATCCTGGTGCAGAGTGTGCATGCAAAAAGATAAGCTGGCTAGTGGCTGAGTAATTATAGTAATGCAGGGTGTGTGAGTATAGTCTGTGGACCAAAGAAGCATAAATAGGTGCAATAGAAATGGTACCGTTAAGAAAATATGCCTGTGGGTTCGATGGCACTACACAGACACCGCGAAGAACTTAGTTGCTCACAGCGCAAAAATCGCAAAATCAAGGAAAATGTTGCTCATTTGAATAACAACTGTTAAACCACATTCAGAGTCAATTGTTAACTAAAGCTTCCTTAGGTACAGCTCATTATCTAAGATGAAAAAATTACATAACAGTCCATTCCAAGAATGCCTTTTTATTAAAAAAAATAATAATAACAACCTAAGCAATTGTTATATATTTCCTCTCTTTTCTCTGGGGGATAACAATGAACCACCCAAGACTTGATAAGGATAAACTTCAGAAACAATGGAGTGAAGTGGAAGAGTCTCATTATCAGGAGTACTGCATTATAGCCTGGCAATTTGAAAGCTACTCCTGCAAAGTTCATGGTAAGGCGGCAGGGCAAATGGATAAATAGACCTCTTGCTCTTCCAACCATCTTTAGTTCTGTGCCTAATTCTGAAGGTTATTCAGAATTATTATTAGAATACATTTGATTTTCTAAAAAACTTGCAACTTAAACCAAATGCATACTCTAACATGGATTCCCTAGAAATATTTTTGTTAATTGTTTGTTTGTTTTTTCAAATTAGAGCCTTGAGATTACCCACATTTAGATTTCTCCCACATACAAAGAGATACATTTACTCTACTATGGGCTCTCGTAAATGCCCACAGAATGCATACTTCAAGCCTTCCTGGTGGGCAGCAGATTATCAATGCCAGACTATTGTACAGGAATCTCGGTTGAAAGCAATAGAGTATGATTCTGTCTTACTAAGCATAAACTAATTTTATTAAAATAATACTGGACTTGTTAAGTCTTTGGTGGGTAGCATGGAAAACAAAAAGAGATAAAAAATGGTAAAGAGCTTGAGTTAAAACTCATCTCATAAACCAGTCTGAACACCATACAACACAACTGCCCCAACACTTAGGTGGATGTAGTGCGCTAACACTTAACATGTTATGCAGCCATCCTTCTGAAGAAATGAAAGGAAAGCTCGGGGATTTTGTTTTATCAGCGGAAATACTACTGCCACTGGGCCCAGAACAGCAACGCTGATACCACAGGCACTGATGCCTTATAAATTGGATGCTGATGCTGCAATTACTGTCCCTACTGCTCACCATCTGAGTCAAGTCTTCATTACTCTACTACTTTGTCATAATAAGTAGCACTAACTTTGGAGTATGAGGTGTGTGCATTGGCTGTTTGAGCTCTAATCTAGTTCCAACGTCCCAGTTCCAACACAACCCAAGAGAGTAAATGTATGTTTGTGTTTTTGTTTGTTTTGTTTGTTTATTTGTTTTAATTTCTACAGTGGGAATGACCTCTCTCACTAACCAAGACTCACAAGGTGGGAAAATTAGGAACAAATGACTAATGTCCATTAGGGTCGTGGGTCACACTAATGTCTCCTTTATCTTTCTTGAATACACATTGCCATACAGAATTATCTTAAGTAATTTGATGCCAGATGCTGCTAAAAATAGAACAAAACAAATAACAACAGCAAAAACAGGAGTAACCAAAAATTATTTTATTAACATTGTCTACTTTGTGATGAAATGTAAGTTCTGCATTCATCCCTAAACTAAAGACTGAGGCTTTCAAAATTTAGCATAATAGAGAGAAATGTTCTTAACTTGATAATGAACATCTACAAAAAACTTATAGCTAACATTATACTTGATGAGAAACTAGATGCTCTCCCACTAAGACCAGGAACAAGGCAAGGGTATCTCTTATTACTCCTTTCAACAATGCGCTGGAAGTCCTAGTGATAACCGGAAAGGTGAGACGAGATGTTTTCCCAGGGTCATGTCTTGTGACTCCAAAGAATGAGCTATGTGGACCAGAAGATTTAAGCAAAGTGTGGAATATTTATTACAAGCAGATTCAGACTCCCCGCAAGGGAAGGGGGACCCAAGAATGGGCTGCCCGTTAAAGCCTTGTGGTCCAGGGGTATATGTTTGCTACAAGCTGCTCTATGTCTACCTGTTTCGTCAGCTGATTGGTTCCCTCAATTGTTTTTGCCCAGCAATGGGCCCAAACTTTCCCTGTTTCTAGGTGTTCTTTCTCTGTTCTATGCTGAACTTTTTCTGTTTCTATGCATTCGTACACCTTGTTGCTCAGCAGGCACTCCCTGGGTTTCCCATGCCTCCCGCTTTGAGTCCAGAAACATTTAATTATTTCTGCTTGGTTGGTTCCTGTGGTTAGGCTGGCTCACACTGCCATGTCTGCTCCGCCTATGTTCCACCTGCCTTTGTTTTCCACTGGACCCCTGCCCTATCTGCCTGTGTTTCAAGTGAACCCTCTCACTAGATAATGCAATAGACAAAATGTATACAGATTGGAAGAAAATACCATTGTTTGCAAGTGACATGATTGCTTACACCGAAAATCCTGAAGAATCAACAAACACACACGCACTATACTAATAAGCAATTATAGTAGAGTTTCAGAATCCAAAAGTAATATGCAAAAGTCAATTGCTTTCCCATATATTAACAATAATGGAGTTGAAAATTAAAAAAACAAAAAAGCAAATTAATTTGTTATAGATATACTATAATTTACTCTTAAAAAGATCTCTTTCTCATTATCTTAATCTACTATGATTGGTTCATTTGTCTTAGCTCTTCCTAAAATCTCAATCTAACATTTTAAATTATGTTCTGTGAATGAAAACTTTTCTTTATGGATAGAAACAGTAATTGAATATTTTACTATTTAAACATTTCTCCTAGTCTCTCCATAATTTTTGAAAGGAAATTGATTATTTTCTCAACATAATTCATTTTCTTATGAGCAGGTTTTAAGTAGTTTAGACCTGATTATACAAAAATTTATAAGAGATAAAGTTTGAATGTTCAAGGTAAGATGCTAAATACTTTATATATTTCAAACCAAGTTACTAATAGTTATTGATATTTTAACTAAAAATGAGTGACAATCATCTACAAAAAACAATTCTTACATATGATAGAGGTTAAAGTGGAAGAGGACAAAGCTAGACAGCTCCTATAAGCCTTTTATACTGGGTGATCATAGGGGTCATGGTGGTAGAGCCTGCTCAATCTGAAGTTTGAGATGTATTTACACTAATTCTATGGTTGAGCAGAATAACCGCCTAATGACAAATCTGAACCTTGACCATATTTGATCTCTGCCTAATAGAGTATTGATCAGGGCTCTCCAAGTTTTTATGGATGTGGGCATGATCCTTAGCACTCGGAGACTCACATTCAACACCACCATACCTGAAATACCTTGGGTTATTACTTTTGTCTGTAATAAAAATTAACACCAGTTCAGTATTACTACGTAGTAGAAACAGAAGTTTAAAAATCACTTGAAGAAAAGTGAAACAAAATGCCAGTCCAAGGGACAGGAGGTCAGAGTGGGAAGGAAGGAAGGAAGGAAGGAAGGAAGGAAGGAAGGAAGGAAGGAAGGAAGGAAGGAAGGAGGTATTTACTCTTTTTGTTTGATTTTGGTCAGAGAGAGTGTTGGTCAGGCCACTTCTTCGGACCAACCTACTGCCTTCTGTTCCAGGAAGGTGGATGGAGTCCTGAACTATCATATACCCTGAAGTAGCCATTTCTGATCAAACAAAGGTGATGAGTAGCTTAAACAATAGAAGTTAATTTTCTTACAGTTCTGAAAGCCAGATGTCTGAGATCAAAAGGTCAGCAGGTTTGGTTTCTTCTGAGGTCTCTCTGGCTGGTTTGCAGATGGCTGCCTTCTTATTGTGTACACATGATCGTGTGTGTGTGTGTGCGCGCGCGCGCGGGGCGCGCGCGCGCATGTGTCTGGTACTTTCCCTCTGTGTCCAAATATCTTCTTATAAAAACCTGAGATTGGATTAAGCCTCACCCTAATGACTCCCTTTTAAGTTTATTACTTCTTTAAAGACCCTCTATCTAAATAAGGTCAAATTCCAAGGTACTGGAAGTTAGGGCTTTCACATGAATTTTGGGTGAACACAATTCAGCCCATAACAAGGGGTATTTCTGAAATTCACTGGCAATCCTATTTCCACCTTTGTTCCCTAGCATCGGTCCCTCTCTTTTGCTGCAGCCTTGGGTTCTGTTACAGTATCAGAAAATCAAGCAGGGCACATTTCCCGAAGCTCATTTTCCTGCACTGCCATGCTCCTGGCGCCCGCCCTCATTCCCGGAGCTTAGCCATCTCTGCAGAGAGCCATTTCTTCCCCACCAAGTCTAATTAGCAAAGTTTTTAAGAAGCATCAGATAGAGTAAATCAGACTACATTGGAGCCTCTTTATGAGGCAAAACTTGTCTTCATTTGAAGTTTAGATGAGATAATTTAGAAAACACATTACTCTATTAATTTCCCCCCCCTTGATCCTGATTTTGTTTTAAGTGACTTATGGTTCTGGCTCTGTAGGATACGCACATTATCATCACATATGAATAAAGAAGACAGGGTTCAGTGGGACATAAAAGACTCAAGAAAGTACAAAAAATTATGAAAAATATTCAAAATGCTTTGTTTGGAAAGGAAGTGCTCTGTATACAGTCTGGCGCCTGAAGTTTACAAGTGGATAAACAGTGTTATTCATGGATAATACATAATTAATTAAACCCAAGGCAGTAATGGCAAATCTCCAACCTTTCAAGGAAGTAAAAGTAGGAAAGATAGTAACTAGAAAACTCAGTAAGCTGTGATTCAAACTAGCTATATCTTGTTGTTTTTCAAAAATACATATTTATATTGATTTTAGATAGGAAGGGAGAAGGAGAGATAGAAACATCAGTGACAAGTGAACCATTGACTGGCTGCCTCTTGCACACCCCACACTGGGGATCCAGCCCACAACCCGGACATGTGTCCTGACTGGGAATTGAACTGTGACCTCTTGGTTCATAGATCAACACTCAACCATTGATCCATGCTGGCTGGCTGGCTGGACAAACTAGCTATATGTTTGAAATAGAGTCAACATCTTAAATTGTACCTTAAATTATTGCTTTACATAAATAATCCGCTGTGGTTGATGGATTTTGTTTTTCATTCTTAAGTTTCTTTTCTTCTCTTTTTTTTCTGCTCCACTATTTTTAATTTTCCAATCCTTTATAAAGGCAATTTTTTGATCTCTGAGGAATCTTTATTCTATTCCTTAGAGTTCACCTTTGGCAAGAAGTAAATTGGTGACTCACCTTGATAATAAGATTAGACAATAAAGCTGCCATTAGTGGGTTTTCAGCTGGTTTCAGAAGTGCTGATAAGGCATCTGGCAAAGCTCTGTCATGACCTTGGAAGAAAATGTGCCAGACTCATAGCCACTATGTGTGCCAATACGAATAGTTCTAACAAAAGTGGTTTTATTCCCCAGGGGGAGAAAGTAATCTAAATATATAAGCTGAACTACTCGTATTCTATTTGTTAGTCTCTACCCACACTTAATGCTGTTTTTATGAAGATTCTTTTCTCTACTGATGCTTCTCATCCTGTAAAGCTGCCCTTATCATCTCCATGAATATGGACCATCCATCCATCAGTCCAGCAGAAGAAACCAAACCTGCTTACACTTTCACCTCAGACATCCAGCTTCAAAAACTGTAAGCAAATAAATGTATGTTGTTTAAGCCACCCGATCTGTGGTATGTTGTTATGGCAGTCCTCCCTAAAGTCATAATGTTGAGTTTTAACCTCTACAAATCAAAATTTCACCATATATGGAAAATGAGTTGTCATCAAGGTTTAGCTGATTCTCTTACTTATATCTTCAAATACAGTGATGGCTTTGCCTCAAGATTGCCAGGGAAATGTTGCACTCACTGAGTATGACCACTGGGGAAATATTCTCTTAAAACATCAGACTACTGTTTATTCCTGATTTTCTCTAAAGTTCAGATGGCAGCCCAGCACCCCCTCTCTGAAGAGTGTAGGGTTGCCATTAATCACACGGCATCTTATGAGCTGCACGTCAGTGATGCTCATTTATCTATGGCCTGTTACTACATAGAAGGCCCAGGAGAACCAAGTTTTGCCACATTCTTTGCAAATCAAGCCAAGGTGAAGGGGGGAATGGAAAGCAATTCATAGGATATCTCAGAGAGTGTGAGAGAAAAATCTGCCTTCCAGTGACGTAGAGGCCTGAGATAGATAATGAGGGAAATAGCATACAAGCTCTAGAGTCTGCTCTGGAATTGGAAAACCAGTGAACCAAGATCCTGCTAGATGTGAAGACCACAGCTTCTGCCAACAATAACACTAATGTCTTATGCTTCATGGGAAAGTACCTGGAGGAACAGAAGGATAATATAAACTACCTGCAACGCCAACTAGTATATCATAAGGAATTAGAAACGCAGACCCAGGAGGAGGAAGACCAATTGAAAAAGCCTGCAGACGTGTTAGGTAAATAGATCCAACAACTAAAGGCAACAAAGCAAGTCTTCCCGTTGTCGTAGGTCCCAAAATCAGCCACTTAAGAATCTTAATCTTCTCTATGTGTCAGAAGACTGCTTTCCTTCATTGGTGTATGTACAAATAAAGCTGTATTTGCATTATATATAAAAAAGTGATTCTGTATACTGCTGGGCACATGTCCTCCTCAGTGTACATTTCCTCCTATTTTATAATTTCTATGGGGAGCTTATCTTCAGCTATTTTTTGTTTGTTTTTCTATGGGTATCATGTTTGTCTTCTTCTGGGTGTCCCTATGGCTTTCCCTATAAAAAAGCAATTGTGATTTTTAGCATACAGGCTTGGCTGCAGTACCAAACAATCAAAGCATATTGGCAACTTAAATAATTTAGAAATGTGTTACTATGTTTCATAGCAATCTAATATTCAACCGTCCTAAAAAGATATGGCGGCACCATTGTGTTTGGAATCAAGTTTCCTTTTACCTTATTGCTCTGCTATTCTCAAAAGGCCCTTTTGTGGTTGGCAAAATAGAACATGAATGACATGACAAGAGAAGACTAAACAGGAGCATGCCAGCACCTTTCTCTTCCCTCTCTTCTTCCCCCACAGGCATGCAACTACGAAACTCTAAGGCAAGCATGTCAAACTTGCGGCCCATGGGACGCACGCCTTGTTTATTTGGCCCATGTTAGCCTTTGAGTTCGACATGCTTGCTGTAAGGGATCCCAGGAGACTTACAACCAGGGAGCAATGGACAGCAGTAGCTTGTCCTGGGTTAACCCCCTAAACCTGTCCTCAAGGCCACCTTTTCTCTGACTCTCCAATGAGCCTCAAGCAGCTTCTCATTGGCTCACTTATTTCCCATAGCATTTCTAGAGAGCCAACGCAGCCCCGTCCAGGCTTTCCTGTTGCTTCTACGCTAAGCCCTTCCTTGTGTCACTGTCCCCAGCTTTCATACACTACTCTCAAAAAAAAAAAAAGAAAAAAAGAAGGAAAAGAAAAGAGAGAGAGAGAGAAAAGACTAAATGAAGACCGTTTTCTATCCTCACAACTCTGTTCCCTAACATGGGACAGTGTCTATTCAAAAGAAAGGGCACCCTTTTCTCCCTTTTTTTGGTGCAACAAAATAAAATGTTCGGTTGTTTCTAGGTGCTCAGGACACTGGTGAACTTACATTTCACTCATGTTCAATTTCTAATTCAAAGGCATGAATCTGCTGAAGGACAGGCCTTCATGAAAGAGTGCAAATTAAAGAGCTGTTCTTGTAGCAGCTGCTTGGGAAGTGTGGTAAGCTCCAGGTTTGGTGCTTTGTAAATAGTTATAAATTACTATGGTTAATAGTAGTCACATCTACTGTCCCCTTCTGTCCTTTTCCTCCTTTATTTTTTATACTAGAAGCCTGGTGCACGAATTCATGCACCAGTGGGGTCCCATGGCCTGGCCTGTGGGGATCAGTCCAAAACTGGCAGTCTGACATCCCCCGAGGGGTCCTGGCATGCGAGAGGGCACTCTGCAAAGTTGCTGTCGTTGGGCAGCTCCTGCGTTGAACGTCTGCCCCCTGGTGGTCAGTGCACGTTATAGCTACTGGCAGGTCAGCTGGTCTGCCGGTCGCTTAGGCTTTTATATATATAGATAGATATAGTTAAGAAAACTATTGAAAAATATTGCTATATTTATATATTAAAGACAATAATGAAGCTTTCGGTGTTTTTGGTGAACTGGAAGGTTGGCAGATAGTATACATATTAATAAGCTTATAAATGAATGAAATGATTACAATTATAAGTGCTGTGAATGTTTGGCATGACATTTTCACAAATATATCACATTTAGGTGCTGAGTAGTTTGACATCTTTTTATACATATTCCACGGAGGGGAACATAAGAAGATGGCTAATATCCTAGAAGTTGCAATATGATCTGTGAAGAAAAAAATAAGAAAAAAAACCACAATCTACCAAAGCTATAGAACCCAGGAAAGCATGCAATAATTAAAGTTATTCAAACTCTTAAAACAAAAGAATAAAAGTTGATGGCCTGGGACACATTATTCAAAGCTAATGGGGATTATAAAGTGGAGGAAAACTAGCAAAGAAGAGATTAATTAAAAGCTACTACATTTTGAAGCCACTTGAAGGGAACTCAAGTAAAATTTATTGCTTGGTATCACTGAAGTGCATGAGAAATAATTGTGAGAACTTAGAGGCACACTCTTCAGTGGAGTAAAATATAATGCATCCTTACAAATGGTACTCATTTCCAGATTTTTATTTAAGAAGTACAACAAGAGTAGGACAAAAATGTAACTATATGTAAAATTGTCCATAGTTATATTACAAGGCAATGAGGTGGAAATAAAAAGCATAGCTCTTGGCACTCAAGAAACCTGGTTTTACTCACCAGTTACACTGCATAATAACTTGGTGAACTGCTTTATCAGTCACTGCATTTGCAAGAGTACACATTAGTATTTGTCCCCCGGGAAGGTAGTTAATATTAACAAGATATTGTTTGAAAAATGTTTAGCAAATGGTATGTTATGTCTATAAATAGAAGGGAACACAATTGAACAAAATGTAAAGAATAAAATCTACTTTCAAGCTATGTTATTTCTTTCCTATTACCGTCATGTTTAATACAAGACAATCAAATAATTCATTTTTGAACACATTAGTTGATCAGGCATTCTCAATTAATTATTAGTAAGACCACTTTTAATCATGATTGTTGCCAGTGAGCTCTACCTCTTTAAAAAAAATGTTACATTTCCTTGTGCCTGGTATCCCATTTCTGTTGATTGACAGCTATAAAGATGTAAATATCAATTCTATGAACATTTTAGGAGAACATTTGCAGACAGATTTTATGCCTACACATATACTTTTAATAATTTAGTAAATATTTATAGCCTGTTGCCTTTAGAAGATAAAATTTATTGGTCAGAATAAGAAAATAAACAAATTACTAGAATTAGAGAGAGATCACATATTGAAGAGCTCTCAGTGTATGACAACCAAGTGCTTTGTATTTTATAAAAAGGGAAAACATGTGAGCAGAGATCACAATTGAAAGATACTATGTGAGATATTGATAAATTGACAAAGTTTGGGTATTAAAGCTTGAAATAAAAGGATATGATTGAGCAAAGAAAAAAAGAAAATAATTGGTAAAAATATTACGTAATTTTAAAACCTAATAAGGAAAGGGCATTTAAGTGCCTGATAGAAAGAGTACAACAATCTTCCAACTCACAGAGATATTAATTTGCTTTAGATTGAAAAAAAATATAAGTATAGATATATAGCTCTATCATTATGTTTTAAGTACTTTTAATTAAGTTGTAAACACTTCTATTTTTAAAAATAACTCTGTTAATAGTGAGTGCAAGTTTTTTCACAGGTATGGCCAAAGAGACCATTATATATCTCTAGCCTAGACAGAAATATTATTTGAAGGTGAAGGTCGTATTCCCTGGGGACATGTGATCACAATCTTCTACTGGGAGAAGTAGAAGCAAGATTGGGCAGAGAGGAAAGTGGAGATGCAATTCAGTCATAAGGTGTCCTTGGCAAAACCTCGGGGGGTTCTGGAGCTGTCCTGCTCCTTCAGAGTTTTCTGAGGTGGAGAAAGTGGTTTGGGCCTTTAAAAGTACACATCAACCAATAATTGGATGCAGGCCACTCCCAAGAATAGAGACGTGCATTTGGGCAGTTCCAGAAGCTGAAGGAATAGATTATTCAGCTTTGCAAGGAGTTTTGGGCAGTATGGCATAGCACAGGTAACAGACTCAATACATAAATAAGTAATGGCTACGCCATAAATGACAATGGAACTCTAATTCACAGCCTCTGCAGGAACAATGCCAGGAAGCCAAGCAACCATCTATTCGCCCAGAAGAGTTAGGACTTGGTTAATAACTGGGGCTTCTTTTTGTGTGTTTACCCCCACTGCCAACAATGGACTAACAAGAGAAAACCAAATAAAGTGCCCACTTTAAGTAACTTCCTTGTGCCTTAATGAGAGCATTTCTCTTCTTTTCACTACTTTCCTTTTTTACTCTCTTGCCTGACTTTGAGTCTTGTCAAGGGAAAGAGATGGTAGATAATTTCTTGTTATATAGCAAGTTCTAAACATCTTCTAGATTCTCTTTGCTCTTATTCAAACTGTCTTCATTTCCACACTTAGTAAAATTTCCAATCAGAGCTTACCTGGTATATTCCTTTTGTCTTTTCCCACTCTCTGCCTGTCTTGGAGTCTCTGGCAAACACAAGTGATGGTGGCTGATTCCCCTTTATACAACCTCTAAATAAGTAACTGGCATTTGTTCTTATTTGAGTGTTGCTTGTTTATTTCAACGTTTTTTTCTGGAGGCTCCAGCAACACATGGTCTGCACTGCTATTAAAGATTTCTCCATACTGACTTCTCTTTCCATCTAATGAAATGATTTCTACTGAGTGCCGACGGTCATGGTGTAACGGAGAGCAGAGAAGAACTGGATAAAGGGTAAGAAAGTTAGGTTTCTCTTTGTTAACATGCCACGGCAGGCTTTCAGAATTCCCCAACAGGATACTTGCCAGTATTTTTGCTCTATAAATCTAGCCATTAAATTATTTTCCTGTTGACTTTGTTCCAAAAGTGGAAAGTCTTAAGCCTTCAGCTATATTACTGTGTTCTATTTTGAGAACAATTCATAGAAGAGATGCTTAAATTTCTTTTTAAATGTCATAATAAAAATTTTTTTAAATGTCATAATAAAGAGAGAATTTAGAATTACAATCTGCTTAAAATAGTTATTAGGTAAAAAAATCTTTTTAAGATATTGTACACACACCTAAAACCTTAGAAATAATTGAAAATATATTTTTTATAAAATTCAGATGTTCTTTTACAGATCATACATACAATTTTATCTTAAATTCATATGTTCTTTCTTATTTCTGAGATTTTTTATACATATTGAGAAATAAGATGTGAACTTAGTTTTACAAATAACCATACTTAGCCTAACATAATATAATTGTTACTTCCAGAATATATGAAGAATCTCAATCACCCCCCACAGTCTCTCACATCTGTTACAAGTCACCATTATTCCAGCCATTACAGCAATGTCTGCCTTCCACTATCTCTATATACAGTTATGTACCACATAGAATTAATACTCATCTTTGTTTTTCCCCCATCACTTCATTAAATGGAAAGAAAACAGAAACATTGACAAATCAGGTGCACAAATTGATACATTTTCTCAAGGAATAAAATATAGAAGGGCCTCAAAAATAGTCAATATCCCATGACCAGAAGTTCACCCTTGTCAATAAGCATAACTTAATTTTGCCTGTGTCTGAACTTTACATAAATGGAAACAACCTTATGCTTATGAGAATCATCTTAATGTGCTGAATATACTAACAGCTTGTTCATTCTTCTTTCATTGCTAAATCATAATTTAGGTGGGCATCTATTTTCTGTTGGGCATTCTGGTAGTTTCTAGGTAAGGGCTATTATGAACAGGGCAGTTTTGAGCATATGTTTTGAAAATGTCCACTGGTATATGCATGTTCTTGTTTCTGTTGAGTATAATCTAAGTGTAGTATTTTGCAAAGGTATAGATTATTCAAATGTCCAGTTTTCATGGATTCTGGTAGTTTTGCAAACTAATTATACCCACTTACAATTCCATATGCCATGTTTCTGAATACAGGCCATGCCGCATTCACAAAATTTGCATCTTCTTAATGACTAATACAAGTGGTCAGCTTTTCATATTTCTCAACCATTTGGACACATCAGAATATTTAACTTATTTGAGAATCGTTTCCTCTTCTTCTATTGTCTGAAATATTTTTCCTTTCAAGATTAGAGTAAGAGAATGATCTTTTTAACTCCCAAATCATGTACTTCTTCCCTGCTTTTTTAAAAAAAATGTTATACAATAAAAAAATCTAAAGATTTATCATTTTTACTTAGAATAATATACATCACATTAACATTGTCTAAAATTTCCTACATAAAATGATGTTTTTCTCCCAATTCTGTTGTACCCACACAGTCCTTACTACTGTTTTCAGGTTACAGGAAGTTTTTATTCTTGTACTTATTAATTTTTGCTCATTACAGAGTTCTTGCTCCTGTTATTTCAATCTTCTGATTACTGAATAGTTCAGTCACCACATCTCTGCTCAATTGTCATGTAACAAGAGATGCTTTACCTGATGAAACTAGCATTCCTTGACTTTGTTTTGCTGAGGCTCATTAACATTTTAATTTGTTCAGTTCACTTATCACTATCTGAAATCATCTTATTTTTAAATGTCTCTCTTTAATGTTATGTCAGTAGCATCTAAGTCTGTCTCAGGCACATAATACTACTTGACACATTTTAAATAAGTAAATGGCAAATGTACAAGTAAAAATTGCAATGAGTTGTTTTTCTGCTGACCCATTTTTGTTTTATTTTTGGGTTATTGTTTTTTTGTGTTTTATTTTTTTTGTTTTTTTAGTTTGTTACATTCCTTTAAAATTATCATGATTGGTTCAACTTCTGAAACATTCATTGCACTGATGCTTTAATCTATCACTAGTTTAGGATTTAGACCTGGAAATTTGCTGTTACAATTGAAGTGTTAGTGCCTAAAGAAAACTGTGCTGTTGAAGTGAGAAATGTCTCATAGAAGTATCTATATACATTGTTAATTAAGGAAGTGCAAGATGATCTATGCAAAAGGTGGGGAAGCTGTATCAAAATGCTGCAATCCTGTCTTCATTAATTACCTGTGAGATCTTGAAAAATATATTTAAATACATCAATCAAATAGTACATCCTTAGCCTACCTTAATATCATGAATATTTAGAGTAGAAATCTTTGGCTTTTAAATAATGTTAATTAATATATCTATCTCTATCTATCTATCTATCTATTTATATCTATATCTTTATCTACATCTATATCTATATTGATCTATGTAATATTTATCTACATATAGCTGAAATATATATCATATGCAATGTAATAAAAATTTTGTAATATGTATCTGTACATATATATGCATATATATAGTATGTTTTTAAGCAGCCCTTACGTGCTTGATTTATAAACACGTTACTCTGTCAGTCAATCAGTAAATTACATTTTGATTGTAAAGAAAAAGTAAAGTCACTAAGAATTGAAACAAATGTTTTGCTTTTCTGTGCTACACAATACTGGGAGTTTACATACTTCCCCATCCCTACATTAAATGGTGATAGGACTGAGAAAAATAAATTACCTTTTTGCTCCAAGACATACCTTTTTCCTTGAAGATAAGACTTTGAATTCCTGTATAGTATCCTGGGGCTGCCAAGACAAATTTTCACAAACTGGTTGGCTTCACACAATCAAAATTTATTGTCTCAAAATTCTGGAGGCCAGAAATTGAAATAAAACAGGGCCATGCTCCCCCGGAGGACTCCAGGCAAAATCCTTGCATGCCTCTTTATCCCTCTGGTGGTTGCTGGAAACCCTGAGTATTCCTTCGTTTGAAGATGCATCACCTCAATTTCTGTTTCCATTTACTACATGGTATTCCCCCTGTGTCTGTGTCTCTGTTCTCTCTTGCAACTCTGCATTTTCTGAGTTAATTCATTCTCCATCTTTTATTCTAATTTTTAAACCTGTGCCTCAGTGCTACACGTGTGTTATTTGGTAGATGATCTGTCTTCCAAGTTTCTACAGGTTGTATTAAAAAATATATGTATGTACCACTATGAAATATAGGTTTCTGCAATTTTAACATCTAATAATAGTTTTATCTCCACTAAAAAAGCAAGCCAAGCTAAGTGACTTTGGGTGTGTTACATCATACAAGATGGCCCTAAATTTCTCTATCAATCAGGATATGATAAGTTTGTTTCTTACTCACACTACGTGTCCTGTAAGAGCCATCTGATGCTGTACCTTGTCTTCTCCCTCCAAGACAAAAGCTGACAGAGCTGTATTATAGAAACATTGAGACCTGCATGCAGCACAAGGAGGAGTTAGCAAATTACAGTTTCTTAGTGCTTTTTTTTTTTTAAATATATTTTATTGATTTTTTACAGAGAGGAAGGGAGAGAGATAGAGAGTTAGAAACATCGATGAGAGAGAAACATTGATCAGCTGCCTCCTGCACATCTCCCACTGCGGATGTGCCCTCAACCCAGGTACATGCCCTTGACCGGAATCGAACCTGGGACCCCTCAGTCCGCAGGCCGACGCTCTATCCACCGAGCCAAACCAGTTTCGGCACTTAGTGCTTTTTCTAGATGTAAAACATGTCATTTTTCATACACTTATCTATAAAACTAGAGGCCCAGTGCACAAAATTCATGCATGGCGGGGAGGGATCCCCTCAGCCCAGCCTGCACCTTCTCCAATCGAGGACCCCTCGGGGGATGTCCGATTGCCAGTTCAGGCCCGATCCCAGGTAGTCGGACATCACTCTCACAGTCCTGGATCGCTGGCTCCTAATTGCTCACCTGCCTGCCTGGCTGGTCACCCCTAACTGACCCCCCTTGCCACCTGATCACCTCTCACTGCCTCTGTGTGCCAGCCTGATCACCCCTAACTGCACCCCCACCGGCCCTGTTGCTCCTATCTGTCCCCCGCTGCCGGCCAAGTCACTACTAACTCCCCTCCCCTGCAGGCCTGGTCGCCCCTCACTGCCACCCCTCCCAGTTTAATTGCCCCCCCGCTGGCCTGGTCACCCCCAACAGCCCCTGCTGCCAGCCTGGTCACCCCTCACAGCCCCCTTGCCGACCTGGTTGCTCCATGCAGCCGTCTTGTTTAGTCATTTGATCGTCCCTCACTAACCCTCCTGTAGGCCTGGTTGTAGGCAGCCATCTTGTGAGGGCGTAATAGTCAATTTGCATATTACCTCTTTATTATATAGGATGCAGAACTAATTCTAAACAATATGGTGACTTTACCAAGGACATTATTTGCAAGTGGTAGGGTGATGGCCTATCATAAATATAATTTTAATACCTACTCTTTCTACTACCCAATGACACCCTCCTCAAATCACTGTGGCTTACAGCTTATTTAAGGATTTACTCTCCTTTGATTTTGAGATTCACTTTTATTCCCTTTGTATATTTTACACATTAGAAATAATTGTGCATCTTATAATTAATTTCAGTATCTAATGTATAAATTCTGAACCAGGCCAATATTAGATTGGTCTTTAATAATGAAGACAAATAAAAACAATAAATTATTGTCTTTTTAGTTGCACTGGGATACAGCAATAAATAAGTGATGAAAACCACCATGAAGCAGCCTGGTAGGAATATGGAAGTGCAAAATACAATACTATACAATAGAAAGTACTATTGTAGAAATACACAAAGAATATTGGAGAATATTGTTGAGTACTAGTAAATCATGTGAGCCTGATGAGGTTGTGAGCAATGATATGTTTGGCAAGAATATTTGAACCAAGCCTCTGAAGTACAACTAGAAAGACATTAAGATGAGGTTGGGAATGTGGTAGAGAAATACCAATTTGTAAGTAGAATTAATTCTCCTACAAAACATTTATTTAGAATCAATTATGTGCCACTAGATAATATTGAGCACTTAAGATAGAAAGAGTAAAAAAAAAAAATCTAACCTCCTCCTTATTAATAAAGTCTTTATATTTAAATAGCAAGGAGAAGCCAGTGCAGTTCAAACAGTTACTCAGATGGAAAATTTGAAGAAAGGTAACTGGTGACTCTAAAGATTCTTCTTTTGCAAGCTCTAAACCCAAGGATAATGTGGTATTTAAGATTATGAACAATGTAGCCAAGTTTTCTAGATTGAAATGTTGGCTCTGTTTCAGGATAAGTTACTTAACCTTTCTGTACTTTAGTTTTCATATATGGAAAATAAGTATAATAGATTTTACCTCATCAAGTATATA
The DNA here is from genome assembly GCF_028538775.1 of Myotis yumanensis. NCBI lineage: Eukaryota > Metazoa > Chordata > Mammalia > Chiroptera > Vespertilionidae > Myotis > Myotis yumanensis. The sequence continues at coordinate 203,806,923 of NW_027223753.1, read as the reverse complement.
TATACATACACACACACACTAGTGGCCCGGTGCACGCAATTTGTGCACATTAAAATGGGATTAATTAGAGGAAATATTTTAATATTGCTATTTGCCCTTTCTCTATAATAGAAGTGTCAGAGATGAAAGAAAATTAGTAAAATATATGAAAATCTTCCTCCTGTCAGATACTGGGGTGTGCCATGGGATCCACAGTCAAGTCCTCGCCCACCCGTGGCACCTCAAAATTGCTCGAGACCCAGACTCAGCCGGCCCCACCCCCACTGGGTGAGATCCAGACCCGGCCGACCTCACCTTGTCAAGCCCCACCAAGTGGTGGGTGCAGGCTCAGGGCCCCCATCAAGCCCTGCAGGGTGGGGGGGTGCAGCCTCAGGTCCACCGGCCTGGCACTGGGGCAGGGGGCATGGCCTCAGGTCCTCTGGCCCTGCACTGAGGTGGGGGGTGTGCCCTGAGGTCCCCTATCAAGCCCTGCTGGGTGGGGGGCATGGCCTGAGGTTCCCCATCAAGCCCTGCTGGGTGGGGGGCATGGCCTGAGGTTCCCCATCAAGCCCTGCTGGGCAGGGGGCATGGCCTACTGTCCCCTGTCAAGCCCTGCCAGGCAGGGGCGGGGGGGGGCACAGCCTCAGGTGCCCTGCTCCAGCCCAGTACCACACAGCCTTAGGTCCCTGCTGATTGCTCATTAAGGCTCATTACAGGAACTCGGCCTCCACTGTGGGTGCAGCCATCTTGTATTACAGAATCCCTACCTCTGCTCTGAGTGCAGCCATCTTGACTGTTATGGAGTAATGGTCAATTTGCATATCCCCTCTTTACTAGATAAGACTAGTATGTGTGTGTGTGTGTATTTATTGCTTACCATTTCATAAGCAACACTATGTAAGTAATTTCTATAATTAATGCATTATTTGGTTTTGTTTTTATGTGTTGTTTTTTTTTTCATTCTTTTTTTTCTTGTGACATTTGGCTACAACTTACTGAAGGGTTATTAAGAAACTTGCTTTATTCAAACCGAATTCTTTAACCATTATTCCTACTTATTTTCCTTAGCTCATATTTCTTTACTTTCTAAACACATACTTCATTGGATATTATTTTCAGTCAAAAGTAACAAAGGAGCCCTAGTTGGTTTGACTCAGTGGATAGAGCATTGGCCTGCTTGCTGAAGGGTCCTGGGTTCGATTCCAGTCAAAGGCACATTCCAAGACTGTGGGTTCGATCCCCAGCAGGGGATGCAGGAGGCAGCCGATCAATCATTCTCTCTCATCATTGATGTTTCTTTCTCTCTCTCCCTCTCTGAAATCAATTATATATAATTTTTAAAAAGTAACAAAGTAAAGAGTTAAATGGTCAAATTGTGTAATGTGAGGCCATTACAAGGAAAATTTTGCTAATTGATATTTGAAAGTTTAACATCTAAAATGTTTTTATTTTGTTGTGTCGGATAATATGTATTTTTATTACATTTAGTTTATATCCACTTTCTTCAAAAACTTAGGAGCTATATTCTCTGAATCAGGATGTCATGATTTTCATTACCATTTTGCAGTGGCAATCACAGTAATCCAACAATGAAGATAGTAATTGGTTCCAACTTGCTTGACAGACATTATGCAAATTCAGAACTTTCTTTGGTTATGGCATATAGTTATGGCAATAGACTTTATTTTCAATGCACTTTGCCACCTATAATATACTGTCACTTGCACTATCTCATTTTCTTTGTCTCACAGCAATTATATGTAATGTTTCTTATACATTGAAAAGGACAATGAGCTTTTCTTCCAAATATTTGAAAGTATTGCCATCAGAGAGTTAAACTCTAAATGGAGAAGAAATGTTCAATCCTAAATAGGTCGATCAGTCTACATAATAAATGACAATTGTAAATGTACCAGTCTACATAATAAATGACAAATGTGTGATTTTTTTTTTTTGGTGGGGGGGTGATTAATTTTTCCTTTTTGGCCTATGTTAGGAGAAACATAGTGTTTTTATCAAAACACTATTTTCATGACATTATATTGTATCACTGGTAGATAGCTATAGTCACACAGCTATAAAATAAATAGGAAAACATTTTCATGTAGGGGTTTCTGTCTTAGATAGCTGTTTGATGCTTCATTAGTATCAAATTGTAGTATTTAAATTGCCAGAAATGATGACTGGAGTTGATAATTTTATTCACTAGTCAATTAAAAATGTCCCAAGAAATGTGCTTTGGAGACAATACTATGGCTTTCTAACCACTGAATATGCAGGGCCTGGTGGGGCCATAGGAGTTGGCTGAGTAATGTCCTTCCTAGTTAGGATGAAACATTTCCAGAATCAAAATGTAAACATTTCTGTAGTTGAGGAGTCACAAATATATGACTGCCAGATATTTACTACTCCCAAGGGATATTTTATGTTGAAAAAGCAGAAATTCCCAGGATAGATTATTCTTGCCCAAAATAATCTTGCCTAGATAATTTGAATGTCCGTGCTATATCAGGAAAGTTGGAATGAAAATAAATATTTCAGAACTTATTAAATCTCTATCTTAGATGCAGAAAAGCTATTATATATTATATATACACTAGAGGCCCGGTGCACAAAAATTTGTGCACTCGGGTGGGTCCCTCAGCCCGGCCTGTGCCCTCTCGCAATCTGGGGCCCTTGGGGGCCCCTTCCCCTGGCTGCTGGCACCAGTTTTCCTCCAGTGCCCGGAACCCAGGCCTTCGCTCTTCGCCGGGAGGGGCCCGCGCAGTGGGCAAGGGGCTTAGCTCTTTTAAAAATACTTCTGAATGTTTGGTAAACAACTCTATAGGAATATACTTTCTGGAACATGTTGGTTGTTAAGGGCTGATTTGGGTAATCAACAAAATGTATGTTAAAATCCTAATCCCCAGAACCTCAGAATGTACCTGTATATGGAGATAAGATCTTTAAAGAGGGGATTACATTAAATTGAGGCAGTTCCAGTGGGACCCTTAGCCCATTTCACTGAAGTCCTTATAAGAAGAGGAATGTTGGGGTCTTGCCCAGCAGGTCCAGGGGTTCCCAAAGGTGTGGACGGAGTCGACGAAGAAGGAATGACACAAAGGCAGCGTTCAGGTAATCATCATAGCCAGGTTCTCTTTTTATTGTCCTGTTACATCTATATTTATACTATTTGAACCTATAAGCTTTTTTTTGCCGAGGAGAGCATGGGGTCCATTTATTGGGGGGTCAGTCAAAGGGGGAGCTGGCTAGGGTGGGGTAGGGCAGCAGCTTGTCTGGCCCCTGAGAAACCCAACTTGAGTCCAGAGCCTCAACCGCTTTGAAGCCAAAGTCTTCCTCCACCTTTATCTGCACGGGGGCCAGCTCCGGAGTCAGCGGGACTCCCACCTGGTGCCCTTCCTGTGGCGCTCGCTGCGCTCGCTGCCTCTTCCACCCGCTGGGACCCTCGCCAGGGGCCGGGCTGCTGGCTTCTGTGGGCGCTGGCATCCTCCTGGGTGGGGAAAGCCCCTCTTTCTCTGGAGGCTTGTTCTCAGCGTTGCCTGGGGTGGGGGCGTCTGTGCCCTGGCTGCCCTCGTCCTCCAGTAAGATGGTGAACTGGCTGGCCCGGTAGTCATCGCCTTAGGAGTCTAGCACCTTCTTGAGGAACCTCCGCTCCTGCTGGAGTCTCCGTGTTATCCTCTGTACCTGATGGAGCCTGTTCAGGACCCACTTGTTCACCTGCTTGATCTCCCTGCAGTGCCGACCCAGCGCCTGGTACTTCCTGTGATTGAGTTCCCGTTGGCACCGCTGTTGCTGGCCTCGGGCTGCCTCCTCCTCTTCCTCTCGCTCCTGGAGGCTGGAGCTGCCCAGACCCCCAGACACGAACTCCACTCTGGTCTCAAGCTCGCTCTCCAGGATGTGACCTGAGAACTTCTCAAAGCCCACAGCTGCCATGGACCCCTCCCTCTGCTCCAGCTCCATTTCTCCCTGGCTCCCGGAGCAGAACTTCCAACCTTGCAAGCCTCTAGTTTAAAGTGGCTTGCAAAATGACACAGCCCATCCAATTTCACAGCCAGGCACCCAGGCCCTGGCCACTAAGCCTCCTGGGAGTTGTAGTTCTCTATGTCCGGCTTGCCTCCCTCGCCCCACCCCCATCCCAGTCCCAACTGAAAGGCCCTGCTGGCTGGTCTAACCCTGTGGCCAGGCATCTGAGTCACCTCGGGTCTTTATTCCTGTCCTAACACCGCGCCATCTGACCACGGAGACTCTCCTCTTGGGAGGCCCCTGGGTCTCCTTCTGGGTCTCCTCAGGCCAGGCACCGGATCGTGTGCCCCAGCGGCAATGCAGCCCTGGCGCCTGAGTCTCCTTCTGGGGCCTGGCTGCATCACCCCCGGGGACCTGATCGTGTGCCCCAGCTGCGACGCGGCCCGGGCCCCTGGGTCTCCTCAGCCCAGGCACCAGATAGCGTGCCCCAGCGGCTTCTGGGTCTCCTGCTGGGGCCTGGCTGCGTCGCCCGGATCATGTGCCCCAGCGGCTTTGCAGCTCCAGCGCCTGGGTCGCCTTCTGGGGCCTGGCTGCGTCGCCCCGGGGACTGGATCTCATGCCCAGCTGCAACGCAGCCCCGGCCCCTGGGTCTCCTCAGCCCAGGCACCAAATAGCATTCCCCAGCGGTGAAGCAGCCTCGGCCCGGCGCATGGGTCGCCTTCTGGGTGTCCTGCTGGGGCCTGGCTGCATCGCCCAGGGGACCGGACCTTGTGCCCAGCTGCAATGCAGCCCTGGCGCCTGGGTCTTCTTCTGGGTCTCCTCAGCCCAGGCACCAGATAGCATTCCCCAGTGGCGACGCAGCCTCGCCCGGCGCATGGGTCGCCTTCTGGGTCTCCTGCTGGGGCCTGGCTGCATCGCCCCGGGACCGGATCTCCATACCCAGCTGCGACGCAGCCCCGGCCCCTGGGTCTCCTCAGCCCAGGGACCAGATCTCAGGCCTCAGCGGCTACGCAGCCCCAGTGCCTGGGTCGCCCTCTGGATCTCCTACTGGGACCTAGCTGCGTCACCCCGGGACCGGATGGTGTACCCAGGCAGCTATGCAGCCGGCCTCTGGCCCCGCCTCTGGGTGCTCTCCCATCACTGGTGATCAGGGATCTGAGAAGCCAGGCAGGGCAAGGAAGAGGCAGATATCCACCTCTTCCCTGCCCCACCCAGCTTCTCCGACTACTGGCCCAGGGCCGGCAAAGGCTGCCAGGTTCTCCTATCACAGAAGCCGGCAAAGGCGGCCTGGCTTCTCCTAACAAAGGCAGTTCGGTTCTCTGGCTCTTGGCTGCCACCTGGGTTGCCGATGCAGTCAGCAGCAGGCGGCTTCTTCCCTCCTTCCCCTTTCGCCTCCCAGCATTGTGGCTACATATGCAAATTAACCGCCATCTTTGTTCGTGGTTAACTGCCATCTTGGCTGACAGTTAATTTGCATAAGGATATGCTGATTAGCCAATGGGAAGGGTAGCGGTCGTATGCTAATTACCATGTTTCTCTTTTATTAGTGTAGATTGATTACATTACATATTATATAATTTGGGAAACAATTCTGAAAAAGTAAAATGAAACTATAAGTAACCAAATAAAGCAAAGTGAAAATATTTAATTTTTTAAAAAATTATATATATATATATATATATATATATATATTGCTTAAAACCAGCCATTGTCCTGGACATTATTTGTACAAAATTAATAAAGTTAACATTTCCACTTCCCCCAGGAAGGTTTCAATCTTAAGGTAAAAGAGAAAAGCAAACACAAAAATATTGGGTTTGGGGTATGACTGAACACATTAGAGTGTGTTATAGAGCTCTGAGGAAGGACATCCGATTAAGTGGAGAAGGTAAAAAGGTCATCACTGATAACAGCTTCAAACTACTGCTCCTAAACTGTGACATAAAGATCATGTCAGGGTGAACAGGAATATGATCAGAAAACAAGAAACAAGTGACCATGATAGCCCTTTCGAGGAATGGGGATATTCCTGGTGGCTAAGCAGTGAGCTCTGTGGAGGTGGTGGTGCGATTACAAAGAATGGCTAAGGTAAAATCTACGAAGATGAGCAAGATCCAGATCCTATAGCATGTGATGAGCTGGGTCTATAGAGGTTTCTCTTCTCTTGAAGTAATTAAGGGCATTTCTTTTCTAAAAGGGTAAGTTCTGTATATCCCCCCTACACACTGAGATTATGCTCAAATATTGATTCTTACAAACTTCACTCTGATGACTTCGGTCTCAGTACTTGCCTGTTCAGTTCTAACTGATTTCTAATCCTCACCTCAAACAGATATTTCAAACATCTGTTTTCAAAGAGAAATGATATCTGTAAACAAAATTAGTGTGCTATTATATTATTTTGTATTGATGAAAATAGTAAACAATAAACAATAGTATGCTTCTCATATGATCTATAGACCATTCTCATCCTTTTTGGACCAGCTAAAGAAAATAATGACATGAGCTAACAAAGCAATAGCATAGAAACAAATGCCATACTATGGTTTTATAAAAGCATGTGCAATATGTGATATTGGCCTGTAGAGCCATCATTTTAAAAAGCATTTTTATCTTAGCAGTTCTGTATCAATAAAAATCATGTTATTTTGCTTTTATTTTTAAGGCTTCCAATTATGTTAAAATTTAGCACTGGTATTTTAGGGGAAAAATATATATACACTTTATATACAGAATTAAAAGAGAACCTGTGACTTATTTTTCAGTCTTTGATAAACAATGAACTCACTTGCTTCTGGGACTCCAGCCAGGAGGATGGTGATATTCAAAAACTGTTGTTTCCCTGTTGTGATATTTATTATTCAAATAATTTTGTGATGCTTTCATCTCCTATGGGCAGGAGTAGTAAGAAATCCCTTAATTACTTTCTATTTTACATAGAGCTGCTTTGGGTAATCTTAGAAAACAAATTCTAATTAAGAAACTTAAAAAAAAAAAAAAGACTGGATTCTACCTCCACTCTTTAGACTCTGCCAAAAATGAGGGTCAGTAAAACACTAGTGGTAATAATATTATTTAAGACTTTAGATCAAATTTATGTTAGTTTAATATTTTTATGATTTTAATTGTGTGCATGTATATTAAGACTACAACATTGAAATGTTTAATTCCTTCTAATGGATTTAATTGCTATTACCTTTCCTTTGTATCCAGGTTCATTCATGACGTCAATGGAGACAGACACAAGCTAATTAAAATTTTTTCTCTATAAATATACACTTTGATAACAACTGAATTGATTTTATGCATCTGATTAGATCTCTGCTAAGTTTATTTGATGAAGTTATTGATATGATTAATATTGCTCACAAATGTTTAGTGCTATTATTTCAAATACTTTAGTGTTAGATTAAATTGTTCATTTGCAATATAGCTGTAAAGATCACTCAGGTTTATATATTTGAAAGAATTCACAATAATACTCAGAACATAATCACACAAGGATTTAACAAAGGCAAATAACACAATAGAGCAATCAGAGAGTTCAGGCTAATTTGGGGAGGTCAGGAGACTCCCCAGAAGACTTCTAATTCTCACAAGGACTCTAATCTTGAAATTAAACCATTTTGTGTGATGAATTTTTCTTGGAGACAACTAAAGGAGACAGATGTTCCCTATGAGGGCTTTTATGTCCGTCTAGTAACGTAGCCTAGACAAGCTCGAAACTTAAAGCATAAAAGGCAGAGTTTGTTGGAACTCACCAAGAATACCCTCAAGCTCCATGATTATTTAGAACTCACAGGACTCAGAGAAGCTCTTATACTCACGGTATGAACACAGAGTCAATATACAGGTTAAAATAAGCAAAGAGGAATGGTAGACAGGGAATATTACCCTAATTAGGTAATATAGTAATATGCTAAAGGGTAATAGGGTAATAGGGTAATAAGGGTAATATGCTAAAGTCTGAGAGAAACTAGCATGTTTCTAGATGTCCTCTCCAATGCGCCTTGATGGCAATTCTCTCAGAAATGATATGTGACATGTATAAACTGCTTTCTACAAAGGAAATTCATTTAAGACTATGTGTGCAAGGTATTTACAAAGAGTCAATCATTTATGCACCCAGTGTCTGTATGCTTGAACTAGGTTGGTTAGACTAGCCCACAGAGCTCAAACAGGCATAACATCAGCATCTACATTATAAAAGGCCAGTGGCCGTCATGACCTAAATGACCAGATGGACAACCGGTCACCAGGAAGTGCATGGAGCACCTCTAGGTCCCTCCCCCATGGCCCACAGGCTCCTATACAACAAGGCTGGTGACCAATGTGCAGATGAGGCAGCAGGGGGGAGGGCAGGGTGAGGTGAGCACAGCAAGGTCATCAGCCTCTGGCCTGGGGCTGGGCTGGAGGCCTAACGACCTCACCACTGCTGCAGCTGCTACACATCAGGCCTGGAGACAGGCCCAGAGAGAGAGAGGCAGGGCCTGATCCGCAGCTGCCATGGAGGCTATGGATCAGGCCCGGAGATAGGCCCATATATAGGCCCAGAGATGCTGACTGGCATAGAAACCGACCAATCAGAACCTAATCTGGGTGAACTGTGAAGGTAGAACCTAAGGTGGGGGCTGAGGATGGGTTTTTAGAGGCAACAGCTATTTGGTGTAAGGTGTAAGAAAGCAGTTCAATTTTTTAATAACTGGTTTGGCAGTATAGTGCATATGGCTGGCTATCAGTCCAGATATAAGGAGTATATATTTTTGTCTGCCAAGAGCATCTCCTCCTGCTGAAAAAGGCTTCCCCACCCCCATTTAAGCAATCGTAATCTATATAATCTATATCTACACTAATAAAAGACAAACATGCTAATTGACCATACCTTTGCTATGCCTAAGCCGCGTCCACCAGCCAATCAGAGCGACTATATGCAAATTAACCAAAACAAGATGGCAGCCGGCAGCCACGGAGCTGGAGCAAGCAGGAGGCTTGGTTGCCTCGGCGATGAAGGAAGCCAAGCTTCCCGCCTGCTCTGGCCGGCTGTGGCCTCTGCAAAAGGCAACAAAGTTTCAATTATGGAAGATAAATAAATCTCATATACCTGCTTCCAGCCAGCTTCCACAGGGAGCTTGGTTGGCTGGGGGCTGTGGCCAGCCTGAAAACAGCCATCAGCCCCTCACCCAGGATGGCCACACCCTCATCGGGTGAGGGTCCCTGCTGGGGGGCTTGGCCAGCCTGAAAACAGCCATCAGCCCCTCACCCAGGCTTGCCAGGCACCCCAGCAGGAACCCCACCCTGATCCAGGACACCCTTTAGGGCAAACCAGCCAGCCCCCACCCATGCACCAGGCCTCTATCCTATATAGTAAAAGGGTAATATGCAAACTGACCGGAACAGCAGAGCAACTGGGAATCACTGGTCACTATGACACACACTGACCACCAGGAGGCAGACTCTCAATGCAGGAGCTGCCCCCTGGTGGTCAGTGTGCTCTCACAGGGGGAGCTCTGCTCAGCCACAAGCCAGGCTGACGGCTGCTAGTACAGCGATGGTGGTGGCAGCCTCTCCCACCTCCTCAGCAGTGCTAAGGATGTCTGACTGTAGCTAGGCCTGCTCCCTGCTGGCAAGTGGACATCTCCCAGGGGCTCCCAGGCTGCCAGAGGGATGTCTGACTGCCAGCTTAGGCCCAATCCCCCGAGGAGCGGGTCTAAGCCAGCAGGTGGCCATTCCACCGGGCCTCTAGTATACTAATAAAAGGTTAATATGCTAATTAGACCAGGTCGACCGGCCATCTTCTGGACATCCAACTTCCTTCTGGACAAAGCCATAGTGGTGGGTACTGAGGCAGAGGCAGTTAGGGGTGATCAGGCCAGCAGGGGAGAGCCATTAGGGGTGATCAGGCTGGCAGGGAAGGGCCGTTAGGGGTGATTAAGCCAGCAGGTAGAGGCAGTTAGGGGCAATCAGGCAGGCAGACAGAGAGGATTGGGGCAATCAGGCAGGCAGGCAGGTGAGCAGTTAGGAGCTAGTGGTCCCAGATTGTGAGAGGGATGTCCAACTGCTGGTTTAGGCCCGATCCCTGTAAACGGGCAGTCGGACATACCCCAAGGGGTCCCTGATTGGAGAGGGTGCAGGCTGGACTGAGGGATCCCCCCCTCATGCACTAATTTCATGCACCGTGCCTCTAGTAAACTATATAATCAAGTTAGTACCCTGTGCCCAAATGCAGGAGGCATTAAAGAAAAAAAACAAACATGTAATTAAGAGGTTTAGAAGAAAAAATAAAAGATAAAACAAACTACTTTTATATGAAGCTGCATAATATATTCTCAGAATTTAAAAAGCCTACTGGAAGAATTATTCTACTTATTTTCATCTATTTAATGAATATGCAGTTGTTTTCATTATCAACTTCTCATCACAGTCAAAAATAAAAACTATGATTTAACTATGATTTCTGTTATTAGTAAGACCAGTGCAAATATCTTAGAATCTCAAGTAACAATTACAAAAAATATATATCTTTATAGATAGTTACATACTAACTACATAGGTACATTGGTATTTATAACTAGTGTGTACTAGTATATTATTGTTATGCAGATGTACAACTAACTCTGAACTAGTTATAAATCATATTTATTATGCCTTTCAACCCAAGTATTTATTAGTAAAAGAGGAATGTGTTCAGTGTAATGTATAAAGCAAATAAAATAGATTTTGATTTGGTGTGTTTTTCTAGTATCCACCTTAAATTCAACATCTCACAAATAGAATTTAGGGCACTAGACTTGATCATTAAATGTTTTTAAAGATCAGATGAGCAAAGCATTCTTATGAGCATACCTAGAATTGTGTCAAGTCTGTTTTTTATGGTTTTTAGCATGGCATTTAAAGAAGAATTCCTTTTGTGGAAAGGAACTTGTACAGAAATAGATTCAATAAAATATCCCTGTATGGAATTAGAACTCCTCTCCTCTTCCATTAATCTAATTCATTTCATTGTACAAAGTTCTTTTATAAATGCATCTGTGCACTGTGGAAATGTCAGTGGATGTAATAGAGAAAATTCCTGAGAGATTTATCATCGGATGTAATTTTTAAATTACCCATATTGTGGTGCTGGACAGGATCACAGATGAAACGTATTTGAAATCACTGTTTTTTAGATGATCTTCAAAAGCTTAAAAGGTCATTGGGCTCCCCATTGTGACTGAAAGTTGAAAGGTAAGTTAAAATGTTACAGAGAAAAAAATTAACCGAGAGACAACCATCCTCTATTTTTTAAAAGTGAAATATGTTTGGCTTCTGCTGAGGTATTTTCAAGTGTAAGACCAAGTTTACTTCTTTTTGTTTTTTTAATTAACAACATGTGCTAAAGAATAAAAGTGAGTATAGATGAACTGATTTGTTTAATCAAAACTACACATGCTTAGTTCAAAATGTTGACTCACTGAATGTAGAGTCCTAAACTAAGAAATGAGGAGATAGTTGTTAAAGTCAGTGGAAAAAAAGCATGTGAGTGATATATAAGATGTATGAGGGGAAAAAAAATTTCTATAACAATTTAAATGAGCTATAGTGTGACAGACATAGAAGCTAATGAAATAACAACTGGAGATTCTCTCTCTCTCTCTTTCTCTCTCTCTCTCTCTCTCTCTCTCTCTCTCTATATATATATATATATATATATACACACATATATATATATATATATATACACACACACACACACACACATACACACACAAAATTAGGATTGGGAACCTGATTTACCCAGAGGAAACTGAAATGCCCAAACTTTTACTTCCTTAAGCAAGAATGTAATTTAAAATTATTGGTAATGTAAAAGTAAGCCCAAAAATAGAGAAGAATAGAGAAAACACCAAATGATGTTCCCAGAAATACTGAGTCTCTTTGCATGAATGATAGAGCTTTGATGAAGTTTAGTTAAAATTTGCAATAGTCTTAAAAACATTTCATAAGCTTTATTTTCTAAAGTATTTCCAACTCTGATATAGTTATAAATGTCATATTTACTTAAACCTTTATTCATCATATATTGTCAAACTTTATTAACTAATTAGGGGCCCAGTGCACGAATTTGTGCATGGGTGGTGTCTGGCCGATGGGGGAGGGAAGGAGGGAATGCGGGAAGTTGGCTGGCCTGCCCCTCCTCCGATTGAGGAAGAAATTTGCATATTAGCCTTTTATTATATAGGATTATTAAATTTTGAAATTCATCAGAAATTCAACAGAGTTAGAAGAGAAAGAAAGAGTTGGGACAAAAAATACCAGACAAAATAATATTTTTTAATAAAATAAAATAAAGATATCACTGAGCAAAAAGTAAGTTAAGCTGTTATAGTGCCAAGCTGTATTTCCCTTAGAAAAAACTGGAGGCTGCTTAAAATGTAATTCTCCAGAATGGTTCTTATATAAGTAGATAAACTACAGTTCCCAGTGTCAAGGGAAAGAATGGAATGCATTACTTTGTTTTCCATAGTTTTTTTAATGAATAACATATATTTAGTTACAGAGTTCATATATATTTTTTTACATTCAGCTAAGCCTTGTAGGGTAGGTAATGTGTCAGCTGAAAGTCTGATAGGAAACCAATATCATATGCCAATGAAAAAGAAATAAAAAATGTTTTATTATTCACATTTTACCAGAAGCAGATATTTTTAGGCAAACAAACATGTTTTCAAACAATCAAATTTTTAATTATGATGCATCTTAGAACAGACTGAGGAATCTCAGAGGGAAGAGAGGGACAGGAAGATATTAACCAAGTAACTTATATGAATACATGCAAAATCCATGGACACAGAAAATACTGTGGTGAAGGCCTGGGAGGGTGCAGGTGTGGATAGATAGGGTCAATGGGGAAAACAGAGGGACATTTTTAATGCTTTCAACAATAAAAATAAATTTAAAAAATTAGAATTCTAATTGTTTGAAAGTGAAAATGACAAAAAAGAACAAATATGAGAAAAATTGCAAATAGCTTACAGGCAATTGCCATTAGTAAAAGAAATAAAAATGTGGCAAGTGCTATGGAATATGGTAGACAAAATAATAATTAAAAAAACCTTATCTATTTATATATTTTGACAAACAAAAAGATCAGTGTTTTATGTAGTAGATCTAAGGAATTGCTAAATTTACCTAATAGTTTTGAAATCACCTTTTGGTGTTTTAAGATTTTTATTTGCAGAACCATATCACCTGTGAATAAAGCAGTATGATTTCTTTCTTCCCCACCAAAAATATTTTGAGATTAAGTGTTTTTGTAAAACAACCAATTAAAATATACTTACACCATCCTTAATTGTTCCTGAAAATGGCCTTTATTATGATGTCTTCGAAAACTGAGTGGCCAAAGTCCACTCTTTACAAATTTCTGAAGAGGACAGGCAGAAGAATTGATATTGTTTAGGAGGCTTTATTGCAATCTTCACTGCAATGAGTAATCCCTTTGTTCTTTCTTATAGAACAAAGATTCAAATTGTCAAAATGACCATTCATTGTTTTGGAAGTTAAATCCTTTTTCATACTCAACATTATTTCAATGTTTTATAAAAGCTGAATTGTCTTAGGTCTAAGTCACAATGCCGAAATAGAAAGATCATACATATGGTAGTGGAGGCATTTAAAAGAGATACAATATCTGGTATTGTGAGCCCTTCAACTTTGTTCTGCTTTCTCAGGACAGCTATGGTTATTTAAGGTCTTTTTTTATTCCAGATAAATTTTTGGAGAGTTTATTCTAGATCTTTGAAATATGCCTTTGATATTTTAATAGGTATTGCATTGAATCTATAGATTGCTTTAGGTAGTATGGACATTTTAATGATGTTGCTTCTACCAATCCATGAACATGGGATGTTCTTCCATTTGTTTATGTCTTCCTCTATATCTTTTTTCAATGTCCTGTAGTTTTCTGAGTACTGGTCTTTTACGTCCTTGGTTAAGTTTATTCCTAGGTATCTTAATTTTTTTGGTGCAATAGTAAATGTGATTGTTTTTTCATTTCTCTTTCTGTGAGTTCATTATTGGTGTATAAAAAGGCCATAGATTTCTGGGCTTTAATTTTGTATCCTGCTACATTGCTAAATTCATTTATTAGGTCTAGTAGTTTTTTGATGGAATCTTTGGGGTTTTCTATGTATAGTCATGTCATCTGCAAATAAGGATAGTTTTACTTTTTCTTTTCCAATTTGAATGCCTTTTATTTCTTCTTCTTGTTTGATTGCTATGGCTAGTACTTCTAGTACTATGTCAAACAGGAGTGGTGAAAGTAGGCATCCTTGTCTTGTTCCTGTTCTTAGGGAAAATTATATTACCAAGCCATGGTCCTCAAAACTGCCTGGTACTGGCACAAGAACAGACATATAGACCAATGGAACAGAATAGAGGATCCAGAAATTGACCCAAGCCCTTAAGCTCAATTAATATTTGACAAAGGAGAAAAGAGCATACAGTGGAGTCAAAACAGCCTCTTTAATAAATGGTGCTGGGAAATTTGGTCAGATACATGCAAAAAAAATGAAAGTAGATCACCAACTTACACCATACACAAAAACAAACTCAAAATGGCTAAAAGACTTGAACGTAAGATGGGAAACCATAAAAATCCTACAAGACTCCATAGGCAGCAAAATTGCAGATATATGTCATAGCAATATATTTACAGACACAGATCCGAGGGCAAGAGAGACTAAGGAAAAAAATAAACAAATGGGACTACATCAAAATAAAAAGCTTCTTCACAGCAAAAGAAACCATCAACAAAACAACAAGAAAGCCCACTACATGGGAGAACATATTTGCCAATGTTATCTCCAATAAGGGTTGAATCTCCAACATTTACAGGGAGCTCATACAACTTAACAAAAGGAAGATAAACAACCCAATCAAAAAATGGGCAAAGGACCTAAATAGACACTTTTTGAAAGAGGACATTCAGAAAGCCAAGAGACATATGAAAACATGCTCAAAGTCACTAATCATCCGAGAGATGCAAATCAAAACAACAATGAGGTACCATCTCACACCTGTCAGACTGGCTATCATCAACAAATCAACAAATGACAAGTGCTGGAGAGGATGTGGAGAAAAAGGAACCCTCCTTCACTGCTGGTGGGAATGCAGACTGGTGCCACCACTGTGGAAAACAGTATGGCGTTTCCTCAAAAAAGTTAAAAATGGAACTGCCATTTGACCCAGTAATACCACTTCTAGGACTATATCCCAAGAAACCAGAATCACCAATCAGAAAGGATATATGCACCCCTATGTTCATAGCAGCACAATTTACAATAGCTAAGATTTGGAAACAGCCTAAATGCCCATCAGCAGATGAGTGGATTAGAAAACTGTGGTACATCTACACAATGGAATACTATGCTGCTATAAAAAAGAAGGAATTCTTACCATATGCAACAGCATGGATGGAACTGGAGAGCATTATGCTAAGTGAAATAAGCCAGTCAATGAAAGAAAAATACCACATGATCTCACTCATTTATGGATAATAAAGAACATTATAACCTAATGAACAAAAAGATAGATACAGAGGCAGAGAAGCATCAAACAGACTGTCAAATTACAGTGGGAAGGGTGGGGAGTGTTGGGGGAGGGTAAGAGATCAAGCAAAGGACTTATATGCATGCATATAAGCATAACCAATGGACATAAGACACTGGGGAGATGGGGTAAGGGCATGTGCTGGGGGGTAGGGGAGGCCAGGGGAAGGTTAATGGGGGTAAAAAGGAGACATATATATACTACTATTTGTAATACTTCAAAGAAGAAAAAAAATAAAAACATGAAAGAGATACAATAATATGCCTTGTGTGAGGGTAAGGCATCAGATCAATGGGTCTACTTTTGTCTTTACTTATTTATTTTAATTAATCATGTGATATAGCAATTCCATGTTTACTCATGAAATGTAGTAATATGATTATTCTTATTTATTTTAATTTCAGGAATTTATAGTTTATATTGTAAATTGAAATTTCTTCCCAAACTTCCTTGTACCACATCTGTAAGCAATTTTGTTTAGATTTACTACTTCTTCATTTCTTCTTTGGCTTATGACCAAATGAAAGATTACTAAAACCAAGAACTATCAACAACTTGATGAGAACTTCGGGTACCAAATTTATTTCTAAGTGTGAATCTCAGATAGGATAAAGAGCAGCTGGACTAAGTACAACCCAAGTACATCTCCTGTAAATATAACTAAGGTATGTTATGCTGTGCCTAGAAATTGATCATGCTCAGTCTCAAAGATTTATATTTCTATAGCTATAGCTACAGCTATTCATATATTGATAATAGAGATTTAATTCTTTGGGTATTTTTGGTCTAGAATTCTGATAGCAAAATAAGACACATGAAGAAGAATTCAGAACTTTGAAATGCCAGGGTTATAGGGACATTTAGACTTTATACTTTACTAGAGGCCTGATGCATGAAAATTCATGCACGCACTGTGCGGGGGTCCCTCAGCCTGGCCTCCCCCTCTCACAGTCCAGGAGCCCTCAGGGGATGTCCTATTGATGGCTTAGGCCCGCTACCATGGGAATCGGGCCTAAGCCGCAGTCTGGCCTCCCTCTGCGGGAGGCAACCAGGCCGATTATGAGAAGGCGCTGCCCCCATCACCCCGCTGCTGCTGTCACTGCTGGCCACCGTGGCTGCCAGCCCTCGGGCCTCACTTCTTAGCACTGGCCCCACCCTCTGCCCACTGGTGGGTGGGGGGCTATCTGGGGCCAGGCCAGCTGAGGTAGGGGCTGTGGGAGGTTGAGGCACAGCAGGTCACACCCTGTCCAGCCTCTGTGGAGGCATGACACTAGGACCTGGCCTGCACTGCTGCCTCTGTGGCTGCCTCTGTGGAAGAGGCAGCACTTGACTGGGACCACGCTGCCACCTCTCCCATGCTGCCCCTGCAAAAGGGGCAGTGGCTGTAGCAGCAGTGCTGCCTCCTCTCCCACAGCAGCAGCGAAAGCGCCTCTCCCGTGGCCTTTGTGAAAGGGGTTAAGGCACTGGACCAGCCCACGCTGCAGCACCTCTTCCTTGCCTCCCCGCCTCTCCTGTGCCACTTGGCCCTCCCTTGCAGCTGCTGTGGCTTTGTAGTGATGGACATCCAGAAGATGTCAGGTCTAATTAGCATATTACCTTTTTATTAGTATAGATGTGTGATAAAGCCAATATAAGGAGATTTGTGTGAACTTTCTAGGGGATAAAATTATTGTTACTGTTTGCACTATAGCAGAAATCTCATTTTTTTTTTTCCCATAGTACATTCCTCTACCAGTGGTTCTCAACCTTCCTAATGCCGCGGCCCTTTAATACAGTTCCTCATGTTGTGGTGACCCCCAACCATAAAATTATTTTTTTTAATTTTTTTAAATATATTTTTATTGATTTTTTACAGAGAGGAAGGGAGAGGGATAGAGAGTTAGAAACATCGATGGGAGAGAAACATCAAACACCTGCCTCCTGCACACCTCCTACTGGGGATGTGCCCGCAACCAAGGTATATGCCCTTGAGCGGAATCGAACCTGGGACCCTTGAGTCCGCAGGCCGATGCTCTATCCACCGAGCCAAACCAGTTTTGGCCATAAAATTATTTTTGTTGGTACTTCATAACTGTAAATTTGCTACTGTTATGAATCATAATATAAATATCTGATATGCAGGATGTATTTTCATTGTTCATGACCCACAGGTTGAGAACCACTGCTTCTAAGCCATTAACTTTTTCTTTACAAATAATAAGAGAATTTCTAATATGATGTGCCTTATACTGAGTGCTTAGAGACTTTAACTCATTCACATTTTACAACATTCTAGAGTAGCTACAGATCACCTCCAGTTAGTGAATGAAGAACCTGTGAGACTAAAAGTTCCATGATTTTCTCAAGATCACACAGAAAGTGACAACCTGGACCCAGAGCCATGTGCTTAATCATTAGTCTAGGTTGCCTCTCTTTTTCTAGAATTGTTTTAAACTAGAAGCTAGATTTTGCTATAGAAAATAATCAGACCTCAAATTTATTGGCAGAATGACTGCCCATATAAGCCATCTCTTTTTAAATAAAAGACAACATTTCCTTGAAAGCTTTATAAGATTAAGAGCACATAGAACAATACCATTAATGTCAGCATCCTGAGAGGTTAAATATGCAAATTTACAATGGCTAAGCCAAATATAAAAATAGAGCCTGACCCATAACTTGGAGCAACCAGCCCAAGAATATAACCAATTATCTATTACTAGAGGCCTGGTACATGAATTCGTGCATGGGTGGGGTCCCTCGGGTGGCCTGCAGGGTGGCCTGGTGCTGCCCCTTCACCTGCTTCATCATCCCACCTGTGGGGCGATTGATTGGGGCTGCCCTCTCACCCCCTGCCCAGCTCTCTGCGGGGATATTGACAGGGCGATTGGGCTTGTTTAATAACTGGCAGCTTCCCTAATTATTGATAGACAGACTTCCCCTAGCAGGGAGAGGACCCAAAGTGAAGTGTCCACTGAATCTTCTTTGTCTAGGAGTAGATATATGTTTTGCTAGCACATGATTGGTGCTTTCAAAGAATTCTGCCTTAGCAACATATTAAAGCTCATATCTCCTGCCTGTGGTCTTTCCTAATGCAGCAGGGTTGCCTTAGCAACTCCCACCTAGTTGGGTCTCCACCCTAGGTCCTTTGGTTTCTCTCTGTGATTTTTCTCAGAGTAGGACGCAGTCAGCAGGCTGCATCCTGATATTCCACAAGATTCTATTACTCTTGGACTTCCCTGTGCTACTTCCCCTCCCGTGACTCTGTACTTAGCCCTCCTCTTTTTTTAAAAAAAATATATTTTATTGATTTTTTACAGAGAAGAAGGGAGAGGGATAGAGAGTTAGAAACATCGATGAGAGAGAAACATCGATCAGCTGCCTCCTTCACACCCCCTACTGGAGATGTGGCCGCAACCAGGGTACATGCCCTTGACGGGAATCGAACCTGGGACCCTTCAGTGTGCAGGCTGATGCTCTATCCACTGAGCCAAACCAGTTAGGGCCTTAGCCCTCCTCTTACTCCTCACATTTTTTTTTTTTCCCACCTGAAAGCTTTCCCACTCTACTGCCTGTCTTTGAATCTCTGTCCAAACACAGTGATGGTGGTCAACTCACTTCTTAAGGCAAATTCTGAATAAATAGCCTTTGCCTGTTCTAACTTGTTTGTATCCCCTATCCTATACTATTTTGAACCAGACTTGATCTTACTTACTTCGAATAACATTGGTCTAACTTATACTACAATTACTTTATGTCACAACGCATGCCAGACTGCATTTGATAAGATCATCTTTGAAATGTGTGGTCGTTTTGTTTTATATGGTTGGAACAAACAAGATTGATGTGTGTGTGCGTGTATGTGTGTGTGTGTGTGGGGGGGGGATATCACTGAACTTATGTTTAGATAATTAAAAAGTTCATGAAATAGTAGAAACAATTGCCCACTACTATTATTGTCTGTGATACCTAATATCCTGGTGTATTCTTTTTAAAATTACATCTTCATATTCATTTTCATTTTTACAACATGACTCCTGTTACCAATACAACATGAGACTGGAAATGTATGCATCACAGTACTCAGTAATTAAAGAGTAGCTATGGATCACATATGTCTGAATCTGATGAATCACTTTTCTTGTATGTGGCTGGATTACTTGAGGTCAAATTTTTGTTATCCTCTGTGTTTTCTCCAATGATTCTCAGGTTATAAGGATGTTGAATTTTTTTGATTCGTGAATAGTTCATGGAACAGAAAGCAAAAAATAGCTTGAAGTCAATGTCTCTAAATTATTTTAAATAAACATGTATATATTTAAAAACATTTTAAATGCTGCCTTGGATAAGAGATGAAAAAGAAGAATGCCTTTATGAGTAGCGGCAGTGATATAATTGTTTCTTATGGTCTTAGGAACTTATATAATTCAAGGTTCCCATGAGTTAAGGAAATTGGTTATCCACTCCAGAGCTGTGTCTTGTGGCTCATGGGAGGGGCAATAGACTTGTTTTCTGAAACTCTGTGGTGGACAGTATGGCGTTATAGGGGTTTGCAATACACATACAGAATCAAAGCAAAACAAAACTGAGATATGCAGTCTTATGCACTAATTCTATTACTCACTTAGCAGTAACTGATTGAATACATAATTAAGGCAGCAGAAAAGCAAGTGTTTGACGATACACAAAATATCTTACTTTCTTGTTGAGCTTTCTTCTGATTCTCTGGTCTTCAATTGTTTGAACACTGAACTCTGGTCAGCCTAAAATCCCACCACAGTGATGGTTTCTTTCCTAGTTGACGAGTTGCCTCTGCTTTCTTTAAAAAAAAAGAAAAAGAAAAATCAGAGTTCTTGAGCGCCGCTTCAGCACTTTCCTCCAGATACAGTGAGATAGATTATCAGGCTCGTGTTAGATGACCTGCCAAGAACATTGATCCTGCACCGTGCATATAAGTCTTAAGTACGAAAAGAACAGAGATTGCTCCAGAAAAAGCTCACAGATCAGGAATTTTAAACACAAATTATATTATTAAGTAAAAACCACAGTAATGTAAGAAACATTTTAGGACATGTGGTTTTGGAAAATGAAAGCTGTAACTTGAAGAGGGAAACTGAATCAGACGGTTTTTATAACATTAACAATGTCTTTTGGATAAAATTGTGATAAAGTTATTATTCTTTAACTTAGGTCTTGCTTTTCTCTTGACAATATTCCTAAAAATAAACTCCAGTGAGGCTCTCGGTCATAGTGTAGATATCCAAGTTCCTAATGGATTTGTCAAAGGTGATTCCACTTGTTTGGTTGAATATGTTCATACATGAAATTAATGATAACAAATTTAATTTTAGCATCAACATAAACAGCGGTATATACACCTTTCATTTTTGCAGCAGAAACAAACCCACAGTCAATGTACAAAAAGGTAGGATATCAGGCATTCATTTGCCACTGTTATCTCCAAGTCTAATAATTGAACGCCTGGGAATAATTCCTGCAATCAGCCACTCCACACACATTACATTTATGGAATTCCAGGAGAGGTCTGCATTTAAAACAGGCCTTCTAAACATGTTCTCAGTGGATAAGAATAAACCCCGAAGAGCTACTCTTTAAACTCTATATTTTTCCACAGATTCTAGACTTCAAAGATCTTCTGAAAACACCATAAAGTTTGAAACTACAGTGCCCACAAACTTCACACTTGGTTCCCATTGACATCAATCAGAATTCTATGTGCATGGACTGAGGGCAAAGCGTAACCTTTTATATGGTCGACGATGTGTTTGAAATGACTACAAAACTCTGAAACTTCAAACTCTGTGCTGACTTCACACTTTGGCAAGGCATTAAATTTTAAGTATTCAACAAATACATATGCTGCATTTTACTCGTTTAATTTAAAATTGTTAAAACTTAAGGGAACTTTGCTTTACAATTTGAAGGTTAAAATTAACTAAAACATCGAAAATGTTAAAGTATATGGTGGCTTTTAAATATCTTTATATTGAGTTAATTCTCATGCAAAGTATTGACATATTAGGTATCTAAATAATAGGGAAAGGAAATTGTCATCAAATCATTTAGGAAAACCAAATTCCCTAAATAAAACATTCAGAGTAAATAAAACTTGTAACAACAAAAACAGGAAAACCACATGTTATTGTTGGGGAAGGTCAAACAAAAGTTTGACCCACGAGTTGGACCTGTGTTTGGAGTGTGTGCTTTGCTTCCATCTCCTACTAGAAGCTACGCAAGGACACAGCCTCGATATAGCAACGTAGCAATGAGACAGTCTGGACTGGTACATGACAAACCTGGTTAAGGCCACCTGGGCGCTAAACTGAACCCAGTTAAGGCTTCTATATAAACTTCTAAAATTATAGTGGGTGGGTGTGATAAACTACTTGTTTTGTTCTTTTTCTTTGTTTTGTTTTGGGTTAATCCTAACCCAAGGATATTTTTTTCCATTGATTTTCAGAAAGAGGAGAAGGGAGGAGGAGAGGCAGAGAGAGAAGGAAACATTGATGTGGATGTGAGATTGGTTGCCTCCCGCACGTGTCCCAACTGGGGCTGGGGATTGTTTTGAGGCCACCCAGGACAAACTTCATATGTCAGTCCCCTTATTTATTAAACCAGCCTCCTAGCAATCTAGAGTGGTCTGCCTCTTCTGTTAGGATCTCCCTGTTCTTCAAGTATGTTTTTGCTTACTCATCAGAGGATATAAACCTCACGTGTGGGACACTGTCTTCGAAGAAACTTTCTCAGTGCTCTGCTGATGCATGAAATACGTGGAATTTCTGTTCTGCATCTAAGTATTAGGATTTAAGAAGTAGTTTGTCAGCGTCTCCCCATTGTTTCTCTCAGATCATGAAACTCCATATTCAATAATTCTACTCAAAGGACATCTTCATCTCCAAAAACTATTAACATGCAAGTAATACTTGAAAATGTATGCAGTAGTCTACCCTGCCTCTTCCATGTATGGTTTTGCTTTCTGAGGTTTCAGTTTCCTGCCTGAACCATAACCAAAAAAATATCAAATGGAGATAAACAATACATTGACATTTCATGTTGGGCTGGATTCCATTAACAACTCAACATAGAATTCAGGAAACAGGTTAAACAGTCAAATGTGGAAAAAGTGTTGTATTTGTAGAAGGCTCATCAGAAAAAGCTTTTGTAAACAAATAACTATTTAAATAAAACTATGTCGAAAGTTATTCTGGGATTTAAGGAATAAAAGAACAATGACATCTTCCTCTCAGGGGTCAGTAGAAAACTACTTGACTGTAAATACAGCACAGTCACTCTGCTCTGAAGAGATTCATGATCCCAGACATATGGCTAAAGCAGCCTCCAGGAATCCGTTAGGCAAGGTGTGCAGCCCTTTTTATACTGAAATTCAGGAGGTCCTGAGAGAGATGCTTAGCAGCTGGGGCAGGAGGGATTTGGAGGAAGATTGGTAAAGCAGTTATTTGCCCACAGGACTGAAGTGTTTCAATGTTTTACACACTGTTTTCATCTGTTGTTGTATCCTATGGTGGGTATCAAGGCTCCATCACACATTTAACAAAGTTTACTTGGTATAAAATTTCTACCTGCAAATCAAACATGGATAAGCAAAGAGACTTCCTGTTCTTATCTATATGTCCTCGCACTATAACTCAGATCAGTAATGTTCTGTCATACATGGTATGGACTGAATGTTTGCATCTTCCTAAAGTTCATACGTTGTAGGCCTACTGTGATAGTATTTGAATGTCAGAACTTTGCGATGTAAGTAGGTCTTGAGTGTGGAGCCCTGACACTGAAAGTCTAGTTTTTATAGGTTAAGATTGAGGCCTAGTAGAGATAAACGCCCAAAGGAGATTCCAGTAGAGTTTGGTCAAAGAGAGAGCCTTCATCAATATGCACTGCTCTCAATGCTAACATTGCCCTTATTCTTATATAATGAGTTTAAATTGTAATTTTCTCAAATCTTATCAACACACGTTGCTCCAAAAAATAACAAATAAGACAGGATGTGTTACAAAGAGGGAATATTTCTTTTATATTTAAAAAAATATTGTCATTATGTGAGGTTCATGATTTATTCTTTATCATTGTTTAGTTTGTTTATATAAACTGGGTTTTCAATATGTTCCTTTGGGTTTTGACAAATTTCTGTGCATAAATGAATAATCAAATGGCCACAAAATGCTTCAAAATGGTGTGCCTTATATTTTAAAATAATCAGTAAGGTTGAAATATAATTCTCTCAAAAATTTATAATAGGTATGGCATTCTAGAACTTTCATTTTTTTACTCAGTGCAGTCTAGTTTAGATTTCCCCAAAGGCAAACCCTGAGATGAGTAGTGTATCTGTAAAATAGTCATAAGAGACATGGGTCTGATAGGGAAGTGAGATAAGGAGGACAACAACAAGAATGGACAAATGGGTGTATCTCCCAAGGGCTTATCAGGGCTCCATCTGCTGAGAACTTTCTGAATACTGAGAGAATATACCTTAAAAGTATGGCTCCCACATAGAGAGCACTGAGCTATGTATTCAGCAACTATTTTGTCCTCATTAATGGGGCCACTGCCCCTCTGGCACTTCCTGCTCACCCAGTATAGGAACCAGAGAACTCCCCTATGGCCAAACATGCTCATAGGCTGAGAGATAGATAGATACAAGTCCATTTGTGTGTATATAAAATATTTGTACGAGACCTTCAGGACTGGGCTAAGTGTATATGAACTGTATAATGACAGAATCTTCTCCAAGATTATAAAATCAGAATTATTCTAAAGAGTCCATATTTTGTTCATATTATATGTGAAGTAACAGTTTCACTATGCAAAAATTGTAATGAAAAAAAGGAAAGAAAATGGCCTGGAAATTACCATATATGGGCTAATTTTAAGACAGATGAAGAATGATTTGCTAAATGATTTTACATATTTTTTTTCTACTGGCCTCAGACAAAGTGGCATGTATACAAAATAAGTCATTTGAAGTAAAAAAGCAAGAGTTACAATATTTTGATATATTCTCCTTAAACAAAAATCTTAGATGCTCAGAAATAATAATGTATCTGAAAATGAAAAGGAAATATTGAAATTGTTAAATGCAATTAGGTGGTGATCATTGGAATAAAAGCTAGCATTGTTTTGATTGTTACCAGGCAGCAAGAGCTAGATAATGCCATTATGAAAATGAAGCCATTAACCTTCAGAATCTATTTAAGTAGAGGTTATAACTCTAAATGAGCTGAAATGGGAACAAACATAAAGAAATTAGCTTTCAATATATTCATTAATGTCAAATATCATTGATGGTTTTATCCCTGTATATTTTTGTGAATTATTTCATGTGCACTCCTGGCCATCATTCTGAAGTCTTATAACGTCAGCCACTGTGGAAAACTTAATCTTATTCATAAGCAAATTTTTTGAAATGCTTTCTTTTCATGGTAATCAGTCATACAATAATGAAATTCCCAGGTTAATGCTATGCAATTGCTTACTGCAGGGTCTATTTAGTACTGTAAACACCTGGGTTAATATCTTGATTCAATTTAAAGAAAGCTGTTTATCCACATAATGGATGCTTCCTTGCTTAAAATTTTATTTATTTATTTTCTTGAACAACGATCCTTATATTATACACTGTGGTCATAGAATTTGAAAATATTTGTAAAGGTTTTGTATTAGTATGAAACATTATACCTTATATTACATATTATATCTTGATTAGCCTTAGAACTAACTGTATTTTATAATAAATGCTATATAAAAAAATATTACAATAGAAAAAATGCAGGTCATTGGATAGTGGAAACTATTTTATGTAATATACTAGAGGCCCGATGCATGAATTCATGCACCAGTGGGGTCCCTTGGCCTGGCCTGTGGGATCAGGCCGAAACTGGCTCTCCAACATCCCCCAAGGGGTCCCAGATTGCTAGAGGGTGCAGGCCAGGCCAAGGGACCGCACTGGTGCACGACTGGGGCCAGGGAGGGACACGGGAGGTTGGCCAGCCAGGGAGAGACCTAGGGAGGGCTCCAGGGCATGTCCAGCCCATCTCACTCAGTCCTGATTGGCCGGACCCAAGCAGCAAGCTAATCTACCAATCAGAGCATCTGTCCCCTGGTAGTCAGTGCACATCATAACCAACGGTCGAACACCCTTAGCATATCATTAGCATATTATGCTTTGATTGGTTGAACGGATGACTGGACAACTAGACACTTAGCATATTAGGCTTTTATTATATAGGATTATGTATTAATATTTGTAGAAACTTAGAAGCTTAACAATATAAATATTTCATACATAAAAACATTGAATAAGTTATCCTCTTTATCAAATAAAATGTTATAAATATTTGTATTTTAATTTCAGATTAAAAGTCAGTACTTTTTAATAAATATCTTTTAAAATTTAATTTAGAACCATCAAATGATAATACCACATGAGTCACCTTTATATTTAAACTAGAGGACCGGTGCATGGATTTGTGCACCAGTGGGGTCCCTTGGCCTGGCCTGTGGCATTCGGGCCAAAACTGGCTTTCTGACATCCCCCAGGGGTCCCGGATTGCGAGAGGGTGGTTCTCAGGTGGCACACCCAGAAATCGAGCTCCTTCCTCTTTGGTTTCTGGTGCATCACCCAAGAACCACAGCTGCCATATCACTGCAGCTCGGCAGCTCCTGCATTGAGCGTCTGCCCCCTGGTGGTCATTGTGTACCATGGCTACCAGCTGGTTGGAAGGTCATTTAGGCTTTTATCTATAATTATAAAAGCATAATATGCTAACTAGACTGGATGACCTTCTGGACAACCTTCTGATGACCTTCTGGATGAAGCCATGGCGGTAGGAGCCAAGGCAGAGGCAGCTGCTGAAGCAGCGAGGGCCGAGCACCTTGCACAAATTTTGTGCATTGGTCCTCTAGTATCTATATGAAAGCCTAAGCAACCGAACAACCAGTTGACCAGGTGACCAGTTGCTATGATGTGCACAGACCACCAGGGGGCAGACGCTCAATGCAGGAGCTGCCCCCTGGCAGTCAGTGTGTTTTCACAGTGGGAGTGCTGCTCAGCTTATTGACCTGTCCTGGCGGCAGCCACTCACTTCTGCAGTAGTCCTGCAGTCCAATCTCCAGAGAACGAGCCAGGCACTGATGGACTGGCGCCACTGGCATGATCCTGACAGTGCCACCGGCCTCCTGGAAGTTGGCCTCGGGCACTGTGGCTGCTTCCTCTCCCTAGACGTGCTGCAAGGAAGAAACAATATAAAAGTAGCTGCCAGGTGGCTCCAGACAACCAGTAGGAACATCAGTGGGATGGATCTGGATCCCTGGGCTGGTAAGGGCATCCCATCACCCGCCAGGAGGGCTGATCATGTCCCAGCCTCCCCCACTCAGGACAGGTACCAGATGCATAGCTCATGGTTGGCGAGCACCACTATGGCAGCGCGAGCCTCTCCCGATTAGGACTGACTGGGCATGAGCCTGCAGCAGGCATGCAGGGCCGGGATGAGCGGGAGTGGGAGGCAGGAGCCGAAGGTGGTGTTGGATTGCCAGTTTTGGCCCAATCCCCGAAGGCTACACCTAGGGACCCCACTGTGCATGAATTCATGCTCTGGGACTCTAGTATATAGATAATTACATCTCATTATTAAATTTCTAATTTAAAAAAAGGTTGAAAATTATTTAGCACTCATGCTATTTTAAAAACATCTATGGTGTGTTTAAAGAATGCTTTACATCTTTCTTTACAGTTTGGTTGCTTTCTTTTTTTCTTCTGCCTTTTTTTTACTGGCTATCAGCCAAAAGAGAATCAATCTCTATACCCAGCCAGAATCTTAAAAGTTTCTATAGAGGCCTTACCTGGTTTCAGTCACATATACCATCTAGATGATCACAACACATTGACCTCTCAAGGTTGTATCCTTGAAATGGTTCCTACTGTGGTAATATGGGCAGAACATACATTCCAAGGACAGAGAAGGGGGGAGGTGTCTAAAATTGCCTGGATTAAGTTTGTGGGTCAACCTGCAGTCAAGAACTCTCATTAACCTCCTCCAAAAAACTTTTAATGCTTTCACCATGAACTATCTTGTTAGTCATTGAGCTTGATAGATTCTCTACCATGTTGAGGTAGTTCTTTCTATTCCTAATTGCTAAAACTTTTAATAAGAAATAGATGATGAGTTTTGCCAAATGCTTTGTCGAATTTTTTAAGTAATCACTTTTTCCTCCTCTCCTGTTAATTTGATAAATTGCCTGTATTGATTTTGTAATCAACCTTGAATTTCTTGGATAAAATCCACTTGATCATGTGGAGTTATCATTTTTATGTTGTTGAACTCAATTTGCTAAAATGTTCAGAATTTCTGCATCTATTTTCATAAGGTCTATTACTGTGTAGTTTGTTTGTTTTTGCTTTTTATAATCTTGTTATCTGGTTCTAGTGTCAGGATAATAATAGCCTCCTACAATGAGTTGGGAAATATTTTATCTTTTTAATTTCTGGAGGAGTTTGTGTAGAATTGGTACAATCTCTACCTTAGAAGTTTTATGAAATTCACAACTGCGCTAGTGCAAATATCTGGCTGTGAAGTTTCCTTGTGAGAAGGATTTTAACTACATATTTAATAAATTTTATACATATAGGTCTATTCACATTAAAACGAATTCCTACCTGGTTGGTGTGGCTTAGTGATTGAGTGTTGACCTATGAACCAGGAGTCATGGTCAGATTCCCTGTCAGGATACATGCCTGGGTTGCAGGCCCATTCCCTGGTAGGGGGTGTGCAGGAGGCAGCTTATCAATGATTATACCCATCATTGATGTTTCTATCACCCTCTCTCTCTCCTCTCTCTCTCCCTTCCTCTCTGAAATCAGTAAAATATATATTTAAAAAAAAATAAACAAATTCCTTTCATATGAACTGTCAAATTCATTGACATAAAGTTGTTTACAGTGTTTTTATCTCTTTGATATCTGTATAATCTATAATGAAACTATCTCTCTCATTGCTTATATTGGTCATTTTTGATGTCTTCTCTTTTTCTCTCTTTTTTATTCTCTGAGCAGTCTAGTTAGATATTTATAAACTTTTGTGATCTTTTCAAAGAATCTGCTTTTGTTTTTACGCATGATGTCTTGTTTTTCTGGTTTCTTTTATTTTTATTTATTTTTTAAAATATATTTTTATTGATTTCAGAGAGTAAGGAAGAGGGAGAGAGATACTAGTAGAAACAACAATGATGAGAGAGAATCATTGACTGGCGGCCTCCTGCGGGCCCCCCACTGGGGATTGAGCCTGCAACCCTGGCACGTGCATGTGCCTTTGACTAGAATCAAACCTGGGACCCTTCAGTCCGCAGCTCTATCCACTGAGCCAAACCAGCTAGGGCTGGTTTCTTTTATTTTGATTTCTACTTTGATCTTTATTACCTCCTTTCTTTTACTTTGTGTTTGACATGCTTCCCCCACCCCCCCCCCGCCCCTCCCCAGGAGCTCTCTCTGCCCATGTTGGGAGTACTGAGTTTCAAGGTGTCTGATTAGCCAATTAAAACAAGCTAAAATGCAGATAACAGTCAAGCATGTGTTCACTTACTACTTCAGTACAAGTGAGAGGCTAAACAGCAAAGAACTGCGATCCACCTGTTTCTTCTTCCCCTTCCGCCGACCAAGCCTCTGGGAGAGGGTAAGGTGGATGGGCACACAGGCAGGGGGCCTCTAGCTGCTAAGGAGATGTAGACCCAAACAAAAGCCTGCTTCAGTTCTTTGGATTTGGGGGTATGGGAAGGAGAGGAGAAAGTTCTAGAAGTTGAAAAGTTCTATGTAATGAGTCAGAGCAGAGCAGAGGAGAAATAACATGATTGTCATCGCTAAGAAAGTCACTCCTAATAGTGTCAGGAGGCCACTGAGGAACTGGGGCCTAAGCAAGCCTCAGGCCTCAGTTCTCAGAAGCGCTATTCAGCTCTAACCTGTTGGTAAATTCAGCTCAAATCTGAGCCATAAACATCCTGGAACAACAAAGGCTCCGTGGACATGTATAGACATTTCTTCCTCCTTGTAGTGTTCACCTCCCTCGTCTGTGTATTGGAACTAAACACTCCCTGCTAACCTCCCTGGCGATCCTTTATTAGCCTGAGAGACCTAATTGGGACTGCACCTGTGGTATTTGCCTTTCTAAACTCAGCCTCTTTTGTTCTCTTCAGAGCACGATTTGAGTTCCTTCATGAATCTGTTTATCCAGGACTGCAATCTTTTTTGCTCAAAAAAATGATTTTATTCTTCTTCTGAGAGCGTAAATCTCTTCTTTGGTTAACATTACGTTTCAAGTTTTCCTCTCCTTCCCTCATAATGAGTTTTTTTTTGTTTGTTTGTTTTTGTATTTTTTTTTCAAAGAGCTTCCTGTGGAAGACCTCAGCACAATGGTTCTCGACCTTGGCTGCACATTAGAATCACCTGGGAATCTTTTTAAAATCCTGATTTCTTGGCCTCACCCTCCCACCCCATAACAAAGAAACAGAATTTCCAGAGGATGAGGCCCAGAAATCAGGATTTGAAAAAGATTCCCAGGTGATTCTAATGTGCAGCCAAGGTTGAGAACCACTGCCTCAGCAGAACACTCCAGATAAAGAGGGCCCAACTGGAAGGCCTGAGCCTTTGGCTCCAACTCTCCTCAGAGACTCCGAAGTGCTGGTTGTGCCCAAGACAGCTCTGGGGTGAGTAGCTTTTTCCCATGAGGGCTGTCAAGTAGAGTCTTTGTAATTGTCTGTGGTTGGACCTGAAATAATCACATTTCGGTTTTTTAAAAAAGCCAGGCTTCTTAGCTTCCCCACCCCCTAGGATTTCTTAAGTAGAAAGTGAAGTCATTTATTTGCAATCTTTATTCTTTCTAATATGGCTACTTATTGCTATGACTTTCTCCCCAACTACTGCATTAGTGGCACCCCACAAATTTCCATATATTGTTTTCATTTTGATTCAGTACAAAATACTCTCTTGTTTGCCCTTTAAACTCTGCTTTGAGCAAAAATATTCTTTGCATGATTTCTAGTTATTATTCCATTTGGGAAAGAGAACATACTTGGAATGACTTGAGTAATGTTACTTTTATGAGACTTGTTTTATGGCCCAGAACATAATCTATCATATGTATTTTATATACACAATTGAAAGAAATTTGTAGTTAACTGTTGTTAGTTTCACGTACACTAATCATCTTAATTAGGTCTAGCTGGTTGATAATTGTGGTCACAATTTCTATATCCTTGCTGATTTTTAATCTACTTGTTCTATCAGTTGTTGAAGGAATACGTTGAAATCTATTTTTCTGGGGGTTGTCTATTTCTCTGTGCAGGTCTCTCTGTTTTTATCTCTCTATCTTATGAAACTGCTATTCATGATGAAAACATATAGAGTTGTTATTGCTCATGATGAATTAATTGCTTTTACATTATAACATTTTTAATTTTAAATGTATTTAATTACCTTATTTTAAGTGTTTTTATTAGTTTGATGCTGAGTTTTATGTTGGATTGATTTGATTTTTTTGGTATTTTTGCTTAAATGTAGTTGCTTCAAATCCTTGAATTTCTTTTTGCTTTCACTGTATTATCACCGTCCTTTTCTGTGGATCTTTGTTTTGATGTTCAATAGTGGTTATTCTCCTCATTGTGGTTTCATATTAGTTAATTACTTCACTAAATATGTTGTTTAGTTTTAAAACATTCCTTTTGATCTACAGTTTCACTCCAATCTCCTTATTTTGGGAATTATTTTCACCCTATTGATTTGTTTCACCATGTCTACTCTTCTGCTTTGTTGTTTCCTTAAAAAATTAAGACAATTTGAAAAAAAATGTTTTCTTGAGTTATATTTTCTTCTATGTTTGTTTTTCAAAAAAGCTTTGAATGTTCTTTTTCCTTTTATCTTGCTCATATGTGGTGGTGATTTATTGGCATTCTAGCTGATATTATTTGCTTCTTTGTCTAGTTAAGTGGTTCTCAACCTTCCTAATGCCGCGACCCTTTAATACAGTTCCTCATGTTGTGGTGACCCCCCAACCATAAAATTATTTTCATTGCTACTTCATAACTGTAATTTTGCTACTGTTATGAATTGTAATGTAAATATCTGATATGCAGGATGTATTTTCATTGTTACAAATTGAACATAATTAAAGCATAGTGATTAATCACAAAAACAATATGTAATTATATATGTGTTTTCCGATGGTCTTAGGTGACCCCTGTGAAAGGGTCATTCGACCCCAAAGGGGTCGTGACCCACAGGTTGAGAACCGCTGGTCTAGTTAATGTTTGAGAACTGAGTATTTTGTTGCTATGTATTTTTGTTGCTGTTATTTATTGAGCTGAAGCATCGATAAATGTAGAAAACTCTAATAACACAATATGCTATATTTATTGGAAAATTGGGTCTTTGTTCCTTTTCTGAAATTTAATCAAGTGTTCTTAAACTCATAAGGTGGCAGTCAGAAATTTAGATATTTTTCTAGAACTCAGTGAATGGTCCTGGATCTTTGCATATATAATTTGGAGTCAGATATGTTGTTCTTTAATTCACTGCTTTCTCACTAGAAGCTATTCTAATGATTTCTCAATATAAAAAGGAAAATGATAGATACCTAGTCTGGTTTTTGTCTGCCTATCTGTTTGTTTGTTTTTGCTATGAAATTTGGGGAACATAACTAAGAGTTCTCAGGATCCTGCTGACCTGCCTTTCCAGCTTCTGTTGGTTGTCCAATGGTTGGGTGGTAGACCTATTTTCTGCTCCTCTTCCTTGAGTCACCCACAAACTGTTCTTTTGTTTGAACTTTCAAAGAACAATTATATAAGATTATGTCCTTTATTTGGTTAGTTGGTGATGATATTCTATCACTGCTTCATTTTTAGTTCACTCATAGTTTTAGGTATCAGGAGAAAACAATTTTTATTGCAGTTTGATGAAACTGATACCTAAACTGAATTCTTCTGATACAACTGTATTTAATTCTCATTTGTTTTGGTTTTATTTTTAGAGAAAATGCAACTGAAAAACAAACTGTTTTTTTGTTTTGTTTTTTTTTTAACCAGAATGAATATACTATGCAACTACCCCTAAACTCAGCATATGTACAAAAAATTGAAAAATGAATAAAAACACACAAAGACTATTTTAGTTAAAACTGGAATAGTGGTCAGTGAAAGTTATCTTTACTAATAGAGCATTTCACTTTATAAACTTTATTAGCTGAAAAAATATTATGTTTAATTTACAGTGTGAGTCAAAATAGAATAAATAAGCGATAATGATTAATATTCCTAATGTTAGGATAAGAAACTATTGGAAGGTTGTCTAATTAGAATCTGATTTTATCAAAATGGTATTGGGCAAACATATCCGTTTCAAATTCTGAATTTCAAACATTGAGTTTCACACTAAAATGAAAGTTTTCAATATTTCAAATAACCTGACATTGCCAAGTATCCTTAGCAATTAGTTTAATACGTCTAAGAATTGTAGTCAAGCTTTAATATATGTGTAGAGGCATAGTGAATGAAAAATTCGGTTCTTCTATAGGCATATCTTTGGCTATTCATAAATCCAGAAGTAAAGTATATAAATTGTTATTCTATTACTTTCTCATCCTAACATATAATTCATACTTACAAGGCTATCATTAGGTAGGTATTTAGGAGATGATAGTTCCTTTCAGTTCAGATGGCTTACCTTGAAATTTACCTTTAAATTAAATACTCAACTCTCTTTCCCCTGCAAAGCCCCATCTATCCCCTTGATCTTTACTTTTGTTTCCCCCACATGAGGCTCTACACTCTTTTAAACTGGCTGTTATTTTTATTTCACTTTAGAAATTGTGAAGTGACTGAAGGGCACTTAAAAAGGTTTGAGGGACCCATGTGTAAGTTGCTGCTCAAGGTAATGGGGAAAGTCTGTAATAGGTAAAAATGATAAAATTCATGATTTTCAGGAAAACTTAATCTAACTTTAAACTTTTGATTGAATATGTTTATTTGATGGAAACGTTAGTGAACTGAATTGGCACAGTACACCAGAATGTAAAATAATAAATTATGATAACTTAAATGTAAATAAATATATGAAAGGATTTGGACAAAAGTTAAACTCCAAATACTAAGTGATGTTTGTTTTTTGTTTCTGGGTGACAAAAAATAATCCCTTAATGCAATAAAATGTCCTGGAAATGAGATCCAAATAAAAGGAAAATAAAATAATAAAACATAGATTCTAGAAAATTATACAAACCATCTGATCTTTTGGAACTTATACCGGAACAAACCATTTGAATTTTCATTGCCACTATCCTGTAATTAATATGTTAATGATAGTATAATACTGGCATCAGTCACTATATACTTTAGGATTTAGCGGGCTCTACCTGTTCATTTTGTGTCCAGCCAGATGTACATAGAGCTGAAAATTATACAATCAGAGAAGCATCTGGAAATGGATGTTATGTTTGGAAGCAAATCTAACAAAAATAATGTTTTTCTCTCATAGAAAAGCTCTCTAAATAATAGAAAAAAACATATTCTTTTGTTGCAAGTTTCTTTCTAATTTGTTCCTTTATAAGACAGCATAGTCATGTATGTGGTCTTATATCTGTTATAAGCAATATAATCATATGTGTGATATTAGCAAGTAATTATTTTGATAGAATTCAAAGTTGTTAACCTGGTACTTTTTTTTTTGCTGTGTATGTGTTGGTGTATTTATGTGTTTTCTGTAATATATCTGAGTGATAAGATTAAATATAGGAACAAAAGTGAATTATACAAAATCTAAAAAATGTAAACTAATAATACTTAAAGCTGATATGTAATATATTATTCCAGCTGTGTGCAGGTGAATTGAGTATTTGTGTATATATTTATTGTTTTTCTGTATGATATGTAGATGTGTATATGTGTAGATGTATGGTTAAATTAAAATAAATTTTCATGAAGGAATAGCTAAAATGACCAGGTAATAAAATGTGGAAGAAGCATAAAGCAAGATGATAAAACGGGATATGCAGAGAAAGGTCATGGTGTTCCCATCAGGGACAAAGGCACATGCAGCAGATGGACAGTCTAAAATTATGTAAACCAACAAATGATGAATTATGTGGAGGGGGAGGTCAGGGTGTAGGGGGGTGAGTGATGAGTAGACAATACTACTAAAAATGCTTAAGCCTACCCATGCCAACTTTGACTCATCTATCCATCATCACCTCAACGTGGGCATTTGTGTTTGAATCACCAAATCAACATACAGTGCTAACTTAATTTAGACAATAATAGCTTTTAAAAAATATAATTTAACTAGCTAATCACTGCAATTATCCATTTTCCCCGTGGTAATCTAGCTTCATGAGCTTTCCAACATATAGTAAGAATAAAGATATAATGAGCCCATTTTTAATTTGATTATCTCAGAGTATATTAGGAGTCTATACTGGTCATTCAAGAAATTAAAATGAATTTTATGTAAATACTAGAGGCCCTGTGCACAAAAATGTGTGCACATGGGGGGGGGGGTCCTCAGCCCAGCCTGCTCCCATTTGCAGTCCAGGACCCCTTGGGGGATGTCCACCTGTTGACCTAGGCCTACTCCCCAGGGGATCAGGCCTAAGCTTGCAGTCAGACATCCTTCTGGCAGCCAGGGAGCCCTTGGGGGATGTCCGACTAAAGGCTTAGGTCCCCAAGGGAGCTGTGAGGAGGAAGCTGAGGTGACAGAGGAGCCACGCTGTCCCACCCCACCGCCCTGGGTCGGGTCACACATGGGACCCCTGGGAGGGCCAGCCAATCACTGCTGCCCCGCCCGGCCGCCCTGGGTCGGGTCTCATACGGGACGCCCGCTGCCCTGGGTCACAGATAGCAGGCCCGGATGGTGGCGGGGCAGGTGGGATGGCACTGACCCGCCCTGCCTGTAGTATGCAAATTAGTCCCCATCTTTGTTGCGGTTAATTTGCATATCACACTGATTAGCCAATGGGAGGCATAGTGAAGGTATGATCAATTACCATGTTTGTCTATTATTAGATAGGATTCTTCTTAATCCCACGAATTAAAAAAAAAAACGAACTAAAAATGTGAAAATTTAAATGTTTGAAATAAATTTCTCAGTTGAATGCATTAGAGTATAATCTATTTGTTTATTTCATGTGAATTTTTCACCTGGGTATAAAAAGCAAAACATTTCACAGGAGAAACTAAAATATATATATTTTTTGACAGAACAAATGATATTCCCTTGTCCTGATCAGCTCTTCCAGGCTCATCTTTGATTATATAATACCAGAAGCCTAGTGCACAAAATTTGTGCACTTGGCAGGGGGTGTCCTTCAGCTCAGCCTGTGCCCTGTTGCAGTCTGGGAGCCCTTGGGGGATGTCTGACTGACAGCTTAATGCTGCTGTGGAGGCAGTAGAGATTCCTGCCACCGCCGCTATGCTTGCCAGCCATGAGACTGGCTTCTGGCTGAGCGGCACTCCCCCTGTGGGAGCATACTCACCACCAGGGGGCAGCTCCTGCATTGAGCATCTTCCCCCTGGTGGTCAGTTCACGTCATAGTGACTGGTTGACTGTCTGCCCCCTGATGGTCAGTGCATGTCATAGTGAGCAGTTGAGCAGCCTTAGCATATCATTAGCATATTATGCTTTGATGGGTTAAATGGCTGACGGAACGACCGGACACTTAACATATTAAGCTTTTATTATATAGGATATGCTTCTGATTGGAGACATCTGTTGAAATGTATAAAGTCTCAGTTGCCTGCCAAACAATATAACCGAGGAGGAATGCACCTGCTGCAGGAAACTAGAAACAATGCAAATATGTAAACTCTGCCCAGACTCCTAGAAATCTCAAACCCCAGGCCCATGGTATGGATGCAAGCATTGGCTAAAGCTACTGCATTGTAACTTACAGTGTGACAATTAATGACACATTTCATATTTTAATATTCATAACCAATGTCAAGAAGAAACTTATGGATCATTCTAATCTCTCCTTCTAAACATATGTAGAAATGGTGATTTCCCTAGGAAACAAGATGCAGATCAGTTATGGGGCCTTACATAGCCTTCTAGCACTTATCTGCCATATTAGTAAGAATGGGGGTACCATGCTCCCAATATCATGCACACAGATGTGCAGTGTGTTTACCTATATCTGTAAGGAGAGATTCTATAGAACAACAAACACTTGGCTTAATGAATATCATAGAGTGAGTTGAATATTAATAGGCAACTAAAATGTATCAAAATTTGGGGGAGACATATTACTGTCAATTTCCTTTAAATATGTTTTATTGATTTTTTCAGAGAGCGATAGAGAGTTAGAAACATCTGTGAGAGAGAAACATGGATCAGCTGCCTCTTGCACACCCCCTACTGGGGGTGTGCCTGCAACCAATGTACATGCCCTTGACTGGAATCGAACCTGGGACCCTTCAGTCTGCAGACCGATGCTCTATCCACTGAGCCAAATAAGTTAGGGCTCAATTTTCTTTTTTATGTTTTATTTTATTTTTTCCCCATCTATTTATTTAGCCCATCTATGCCATCTTCCACCTCCACACTCCCATCCTCTGCAATCTGTTGTCCATGTCCAAGAATTCCCTCTATATATTTTTTATTTTTTGCTCAATCCTTCCATTCCCTCCCAAACTCTCTGCCCCAACCAGAGCTGTCTGCCTTCTCTCTATCGATGAGTCTGTCTCTATTTTGCTTGATAGTTCAGTTTGTTCATTAAATTTCACATATCAGTGATATTATATGGTATTGTTTACAGGAAATTATGAAATATCCTGTGAATAGTTATGAAAGGAGAGAAGAAATATATTCTCTCTGAAGATTCAATGTCTAATTGTTAGGCTTTTAAATAAGTAAGTTCTAGTGCATGTGTGAAATAGATTTCTTTTAGTCCTTTGGATGATGAAGCAGCAGGTATCTGTACTATTCCCCATACGTTTGGTTGTAAATATCTACCTAACTGAACAACAAGAACAAACATGCTGTCTTTTTCTTACATGAATTGATAAAATTATAGGTATAAATATAATAGTTTAAATCATTTCAAATTGTTTCAAGCCCTTCTTAATTATGACACATAATGATGCTACAAATCCTCAATGTTTTGATTATTTTCTTAGGTATGATTTATCCTTACTAACAAGATAGAGTCAGAATGTGGGAATAAAGACAAACTACAGATAAAGCTAATTATTTTGTGTATAATCAGATGTTAGAA
The DNA here is from genome assembly GCF_028538775.1 of Myotis yumanensis. Classification (NCBI taxonomy): domain Eukaryota; kingdom Metazoa; phylum Chordata; class Mammalia; order Chiroptera; family Vespertilionidae; genus Myotis; species Myotis yumanensis. Next base: position 203,769,130 of record NW_027223753.1, on the reverse strand, counting down.
GCTTTACATACATAAAACAATTTCCACACAAAATATAATATTATAATAAAAAGAAGGGCTGGAATAGATTTGGTTCTTTTATACAGTATTTCTCATAAGCTTAACAACATATTTATGGAATTATTTTATGGTTAGCTTTTTCATGTGTGTGATCATAGTAGATTAAAATGACATTGATGTCATTACCACATTAAGAGAATGTTCTTATGTGATTATGGATGGATTAGATAGAGTGATAGTTTCACAGCCCACTGGCTGCAGAGTGATTCCTAGAGAGAAAAGGTGTTTTATCTCTTGCTACTTACAGAAGTAGCCCTACATTTAGTGATTTAAGTATTAACCGTTCTGTCAGCTCACAGTTGTGAGTCTGCTGGCGGATTCTTCTGTTCAGAGAGAGCTCGGCTGCTAACTACTAAACTTACCCATATAGTGACTGTCAACTGCTGGATCAGCTTGTGTCTGGATGATCAAGTTTGTCCTCATTCACATGTCTGACTTTTGCAGTCGGTTGTATGAGGTGATGGGTGCACCTGAGTTTTTTCTCTTAATACTCAGCAAGCCAGCCTAGATTTCCTCAAACAGCGATAGCATGATTACACAGCTGCAAGAGAAGCCATCCCATGTCCAAGCCCTTATTAAGCCTGCGCTTGTGCCGTGTTTTCTAGCAAAGTCTATTGGTTGATGACACTTACATGGCCATTCCAGGTTCAATAAGCCCCACCTACTCATACTATGCATTGAAAGGAAGGAATCTGTGGGCATCTGCTAATTCGTCACAGCCATCCTCTGGCTAAAAGTTATTCATGTTTCGGTCACATGGAAAATGTGCTCACTCTTATTCCAGGGCCCCAAAATGCCTCATATAATTCTGCCCTTTGTGATCTAAAATCATGGTCTAAAAGGCAGCCGTGTGTGTGTGTGTGTGTGTGTGTGTGTGTGTGTGTGTGTGTGTGTTGAGCTAAAGATATGAATTGCTTGCACCCTTCCCGCCACAGAAACAATATCTATAAGGATGTGCTAGAAATGTATATTAAACACTTACTTCAGTGTTCCAAATTACAGCTGATGGTAGTTTACCAGCTGTTCTACTACAGAATAATAGAGGTCACTCTTTATCTGGCTTGCTATACAATTTCCTCATTGATTTTTCTAGCTTCCATGAACAGATTATTCACTAGTTTCCAGCCTCCCTTAATTGTTTCTTCACTGCTTTTTTGAGTCTTCGCTACCTCCCATTCCCAAGATTAATGGCACTTATAAGTACAATATCTCTATTAATTATCTATTGCCATATAACAAACTACCCCCAAAATGTCAGTGGCTTAAACCAATAATTATGTATTTGGCTCCTGATTTTGTGTGTTGGCAGGGAAGTCTTTCCTGACCGGGCCGGCCTCTCTGTTCTCTGCTGGGCTAGCTGATGCATCACCTTGCAGCTGGCAGGGCAGCCGGAGATGGATGATGGTGGGTGATTTGTGGTGGACTAGCTCACATGACTGGGACTTGGCAGGCTCTTGCCAAATTGGAGGAGGCTGATTCATGTGTCTCTTTTATCCAGGAGTATAGTCTGTGCTTCTTTACATGGTATTGGAAAAGCTAACAATACTGCAAGATAGGGTAACCTCAAAACTCAGGCACTTTCCAAGTCTGCTTGTATCGTTTGCTCAGGTCCCATAGGACAAACAAACAATGCAAGTATCACAGGTTTACACATTTAAACACTTCTTGATAAGAGTGAAAGTATCTGTTAATTTTTGCAATTCATCGCACAACATTCAATAAAGAATGTTTCTTGTTTATATAAACATTTAAAAAAACAACTTTTTTAAAAGAACAATTAGCCACAAAGAATTCAGTGGGTAGTTGTCAGTGAGGAAAATGATAGGATCTATTGGAAAGATGAAGAACCTCATGGAAGAAAATTCTCCCTGTATTTCTCAACGTTTCTGCTTTGCCTGGGCCTTCAGAGAAAAAGCAATAGACAAGCTGTAATCTTGAGAATATCACTTACCTGCGGGACCCTGCTCTCATCTTCTCACCCTAGAGACATTAGCTCACATTCCTGAGGAATATACCTGGAGATGTTTTGTGCTCTCCTAGAGAATTTTACTTCCCAGAATGAAAGGGAAGATCTTGCTATTTCTAGAAGAGAAAATGGGCAGTTATGCTAGCAGCATTAGATAAGTACTATGTCTCATAATTTTAGGGTTCCTCTACTGTTGTGAACCCCTACTGCATGTGAAGGTGAGCATCTGGCTCCTAAGCAAGCTGTGGAGAAATGTGTGTGGAATGCCCTGGGGACTGTTCTCTGGTCCAGAGACCTGTGTTTTTTGTCAGAATAGGAACATAAGAATATTAATAAATATATACTCTGCAGAAGCAAAATACTTGGTAGCATTATCCCTTTGGATAATCAACTAAGACTTGATTGAATTTTGTGGACCTGAGAATGATGTTGGAAAACAGAATAGTAGAAATATAAATTGTTTATCACTGGCTGCTTTTAACTAAAGTAGAGGTGAGCTTGGACAATAAAAATAGACTTATTTGCAAACCTGAAAGGCCTGAAAATGGAATATACATGATACGTGAAGCCTCAAAAACATGAAAAGTGTGTATTGTTTCTGGAACCCAAAGAATAAGAATAATTGGCGTTTTGTGATAAAATAAAAAAAAGAAAACGAAAAGACAATATCTAGAAGTTTGATGAAAGAGTTGGTAAAGCCCACTTTTTTTTCAGACTTTAATGCTATTTTAAAAGCTTTTGAATGGCAGAATCTCACTTATATTCAGCCCTGCTCCAAAGATAAAAGGAAGCCTGTAGCCTTTCTTTCCCATGCCCAGGGCTCTAAGATTGCCATCACTAGTTTAAGGGTGTGTGGTGGGTGGATTCCTAGTCCGTTCACAATCAAGGTGCCAGCAGTTTCAGAGTCTGCTGAGGCCTGCTTCCTAGCTCAGAGACAGCTGTCTTTTCTCTGTGTCCCGTGTGGCAGAAGGAACAACTGAGCTCTCTCTGGGTCCCCTTTAGTAAAGGCACTGATCCCATTGACGAGGGCTCCACCATCATGACATGATCACCTCCCATAGTCCCCACCTTCATACACCATCACATTGAGGATTAGGTTTCGGCATATGAATTTTGGGGGTACACAAGCATTCAGTCTATAGCAGGGGGAATCAACGAAACAAAAATGAATTGAGACCTAAGATATTTCTGATGTTTAGGGAATAACTTTGTTGTGTGGTTATAGGTTCATAGAGCTAAGTAGAAATAAATTGATCAGATGTATAATCCATTGTATGGGACTCATTCAGCCAAAAAATTAAAAAGGCAGAATGAAAATGCCTTGATTATTTGCAATTTAGAACATCCTTTAATTTGCAAACATATATAAGAATAAAACATTTAGTTACTGATGAAGAAAATTCTATTTTCAGCAGGATCTTTTACCTTAAAATTTAATAATCTGTTATTGGATTTACTGTTAATTATAAAAAAGTATAGTTGTTTTATAATGTATTAATCTTAATCTAGTATCAATTTGATAGCAACTTTCTTCCTATTTTAGTTAATTCTATAACTTATTTTTTAACTACTTAAACTGCCTTCTTTCTTTCTTTACATTATTGTTGGATTTTAAAATATTTCATGCATTTAACTCAATAATTTTTTGGTTCTGAGCAGAAGTTAAGTTTAGAACTTCCAGAGATTTCTGAAGGCTTTCTCCTTTAACAGATCTTGTTTTATTTCACACTTATTAATAATGTTTTTGTTGCTTAAACTTTATCAATTAGTTTTCCTTTTATAATAGTAGAATCTGATCATTCAACTCCTGTATTGTTCTTCTTGATTTTTAAGCCTATAGAGTCTTTCACCATGACAATTTATGTTAAGTTTTTATTGACTGAATGAGAGTACATATTGCTTGGTAGGAGATTTCTACTGATGGCACTTAAATCAACCTTATTGATAATACCATTCTGTTCCTCTATATAATTATTGATTACTTAATTTAAATTATATGACAAAGAACAAATGGTAATGTGTCTGTCAATTTTTCCTGGCTTGTCTTAGCTTCTGTTTATTTATCTGTTATGGTGTTTACCAAGTAATTGCTTATGGCTATAAATAATCTAATATCTCTAAATAGTCTGCTTTTGACATTTGGCCAAAATAGTATTTTGGATGTTATTAGTTTGTTACATGTGTTTTCATTTTAATTAATTAATATTGTTATGTAAGTATTTTCCAGGTATACATTTGTAAATACTTGGTTTTAAAATTCATGTGTTGTGTTATTTTTTTTTTTTATTCAGAGGCTTACATATAAAACATCTACCAGCAGTCCTTACATTGCAAAGAACCATATTAGCTGAAATTTAGGCATATCTGGAGGATCCAATTCCAGGATGTCCAAGTTCCAGTTAATACTTAAAGTTCTGTGCAATACAGGGACTGCCTCCAATTGAATCTTGCTATTTCTGTCAATCATTGGACACACAAAGCTTTTACCAGAAAAGACAGTTGAGTACATTTTGTATTTATATACTAGAGGCCCGGTGCACAAATTCGTGCACAGGTGGGGTCCCTCAGCCTGGCTGGCAATGGGACTGATTGGGGCAATCTTGCCCAGGCCCTATTGGGGCGATTGGGGACAGCCGGCTGGGAGGGAGGGGCCCATCAGGGCCAGCTGGCGGGGGGTAGAGGGAGAGGGACCTCTGGAGGTTGGTCCACTGCAGGAGGTTGGCTGTGGGATCACACTGACTACCAGGGGGCAGCTCCTGTGTTGAGCGTCTGCCCCTTTGTGGTCAGTGCGTGTCATAGCGACTGGTCGACTGTTCCATTGTTCGGTCATAAGGGTCACTTAGGCTTATATATATATAGATTTGAAATAGTTCCTCTCACCTATACTATATATTCATTGTTTACACTTTCTTGTTTTTTGTTTGTTTATTTGTTTTTATGGCTAACCATGAAATTATCTATGTCTTGTCAAATTAGTAATTTTTTATTGGTTTAAAGGTGTTTGTAATATTTCTAATTCTACTAGAGGTAATCATTACATTAAAGTCACTTTTGAAGTTGTATACATATATGTAATCCAAAACCCTTTACATTTTTTTTTATGCCTTTAAATTTCATAAAAGATTTAACTGTATTTTTCCCTCACACTATTTACCCTCCTTCTAAAATTCTGATTATGGCCACTCTGATCTGGGATGATTAACTTAATCAGCTTTTTTGAATACTACCTGGGAGAAAGGTGATCTTTATTCAGATACTGAGCAATTATGTGCTTATTTACAAATGGAAAGATTATTATTTATGACTCATTGACCTACAAACAAACAAACTAAACAAACAAATAACAAATGAATATCCATGGACCTTATCAGCTACCAAATAATTTTCAGCAATGATGTGAGGAAAATTTAAATCTAACTGCTTATTTATTATTTAAGAAAAAGTGTGAATTGATTTGGGTAGTGAACACACAATACAATATAGAGATAATGTATTATAGATTTGTACAACTGAAACCTATATAATTTTAGTAATCAATGTCACCCCAATAAATTCAATAAAAATGTTTAAAAAGAAAAAAAAAGAAACAAATCGAAGTACATAATGAGAAAATTTGTGCTTGGCTTAATGTAAAAATAGATGTAGTTTATCTTGCAAAATTAAATAGCACATGTTGGATATGCTAATTAATGCTGTTGACCATTCCTTTATGATGGAACTTATAACTCAATCATTTTTAAATTGAAATTTTACTGTACTATTAAAAAAAAGAAAAGAAAAAAAATAATGAAGTTAGTATTTATCTATTCAGAATGCAAACATCTGACCTATAAACTCTTGACAGGTTATAAAATAAATTTTAAAGAACTATATGAATAATAATACATAATTATGAATTAGAAAAAAATGTTATTTATAGACACTTATACTCTATCATATACATCTAAATTTTGAAAAATTTCAGCCCTTTTTGAAAGCATACTCTCTAGAGTATTTTTAAGCTTAGCTTTTTATACATATGTAAAATTTATGCACTTCCCCTCCAATTTTAAGCTTTTTAATTCACATTATCTCCCCCTGCTGATGATAAAATGAAGGTACAAAAGAAATCAGCGTCTGTGCTTTTTTGGTTATTTGTTTCACAATTTGATATCCTGGTATCTTGCCACATATTTCTCTAAAAAGGATTATGCAGTGACTGCTAACTATAGATTTCATCAGCAGCAACATAAGAAAACATTATTCTCATTAAGCATGATTTTCGGTAGGGGACTACCTGTGTTTGTTAGCCTGAATATTTTAAATTGATTTTTTTCCCATTATAATGTAAATCGAAAGGACACAGTGTATAGAAAAAGTTAAAAAGACCCAAAAATCAATTATTGTTTCCTTCATATAGATTCAAGATAACCAGAAAAATAGGAGGAAAGAAGTTATTCTCATTTTTGATACAGCAAATGGATACTTTTTGTGGAGTAAATTAAGGAGTAAAAAAACCAGGCATGGTTTATTTAAGTGAAGAATAATTCAGTCTATGTGTGTTATGTGTGAGAGTTGAGTTATGATGCATCCCTAGAAACTGGTAAAAATATTTGTGGACTGCAATAGAGTCTCCAAAGTCTTCTAATAGGATCCCATGGGCCAGCCTGGCTAGCCTTCCTCAAAAGAAATGCCATCTCTTGAGAATAAAATCATAGACAGATTTAATGTTTTGCAGGAGTTAGGATGTCACCATGGCTGATTCTCTCAGTGTGTTTCCTTTGCACACTGAGTAAAGATTGACATGCAAAAGGGAAATATGCAAATTCACAATTAGCCTGAACAGTGTCATAGCCCAGCACCTGCCAACTCACACCTGAGTTGGACTTCCTTGAAATAATTTGAATTCCTCTCTACTATTGAGTAATTTTCAAATGAGGAGAACTGTCTAAAGGGAAACATTTCTGTGTGTGCTGATATTAAAACTGTAGGTTGGCCCAGTTGGCATGGCTCAGTGGTTGAGCGTCAACCATCAACCCATGAACCAGGAGGTCATGGCTCAATTCCAGTCAGGGCATGTGATCAGTTGTGGGCTCAATTCCCAGTGTGGGGTATGCAGGAGGCAGCCGATCAATGATTCTTTCTCATCATTGATATTTCCATCTCTTTCTCCCTCCCCTACCATGTCATTTTAATGGATACAATATTAAGCCAGCGTGCACTCAGTAAGGAAATAAGCAGTTGTAAATGCAAAGATAAAAAAATATAGTTTGTAATGCAAAATACATTTTGAAATGCTTGAAGACCTATGATCTGTAGTGCAATGGAAGATTGCCTGGCATAGCTCAGTTCAGAACTAAGACTCATTGGTCGGTTTTGTTGAAATTCAGATGTACTGTGGTAATATGAACTTTATAACTCTTCAAAAATGAGTTTACACATTATTTGTCAGGCATTATGGAGGACATCCAGGGCAACCTTTGCCTGGAGCCCTTTTCTTCTCAGAACTGTTCTTTGCTCCAAACAAGTGATGTCAGTGGGATGTACCACTTTCCTAACTACACAAATGGGCGTAATCGCTGCTAGCATTTGCTTACAGAACCTACCGCAACTCAGTGTCCTTGTGTGGGTTTTAAGTTATACAATCCAACAGATTTTTTCCCCATTAGAATATGTTTATTGTGAATAACAATATCATCAAGACCTTCTATAATGTTAGGAATTAATTGAGGCAATTGGACATCTGTTGGTTGTTATATTGCCCAAAATACTGAGGAAGTGTATACACAGTAGAAAAGAATGAAGTCAGATTATACATAGCACAAAGGACAGATAGAAAGTAGGCCCGCTGAAATACACTTCTTTGAAGTCCAGCTGTTTTTCCTCCAGGTAATATAACTTGTTATTTAATTCCTTTCTTTAATTACGTTGGCTACCCCTTTAACATTTCAGTTAAAGTTCCTTTATGACTAAGCTAGTTGGAGTTGTTTTTCTTCCCAAAAGGCACTGTCTAAATTACTTGTCCATCAGGGAAGGACTAAAGTAACATTTCTCAGCCACAATTTGGCAAACAGAACAATGTTAAGGGAGACAGAATTGGACATTTGAAGAGTATAGTACTTTGTAACAAAACTTTCTTTGTTGTGAATTCCATCCTTGATTAAATCATAGCAAGTAGCTTTCTATATAAAACCACACTCATATTTCTCAGTATGGTCATAATTCTTAGTTCAATTTTTTTTCTATAAATTTAACAATGCTGACCTATAATTAAATGCATATTTTGTATTTCCTTAAAGTTATTGTTTTCTTAAATTTACCTTGAAAATAGAGCAATCACCTCTTGCAGTTATTAGGCAAAAGTGTTTCATAACTAATTTGTAGACATTTTGAAAAGCTACATTTTAACATATGACAAAGATTCTTTGCTTGACCAAATTTAGTCAGGCTTCTGAGCCTTCTAGGCCTATCTATGCACTCTCCTATGAATTCACTTTTAACAAGAACCTTGTTAAGTCAGTTTAACTATACCCCTCCCGCACCCTTTGATATCTGATCAATCTCCATATCTGATCAGATTCCACTCCCCCACCATCCCCAGAGTGACCTCTGATCACCTTGGACTTTCTTCAGCAAAGAACCCTGTCAGGTTGGTTTAGCCAGGATCCCCTCAGACCCCTGCTGTTTCCTCTTAGTAATGTTCTGTCCACTGGCTATACATTCCTAATTGTCCATGCTTTATTCAGAACTGAGCCAGGTAGTACTCTGAGGTCTGTTTTCTTCAATGGCCATAAGTCCTGAGGAAAATCTGTTTTTACTGCTTTAATATCCAGCTTCAGTTTTTCTTTGGCACACACTTGGCTTTTGGAAATTGTATTCAACTTTCAACATTTAAAGGTATGAGCTCCAAAACCACATATATGCACATATGTAATTTTAAGAGGTACACAATCAAGACTCTGCTTGTGTCTGACACAGGTACACCTGCTCAACATAAAAGGTGCAACTGAGCCCAGCCTTCCCCTTGGTCTCCAGGCACATGTCCAGCAGTCTGAAGGGATCACTTGTAAGTGCAGACACTTTGGCAACGAAGCTCGAAATAGTTGATGCCCAATGACAAGGTCAGCCATGACTATATTTTAGGAAGGAAAAGCCACAGTGGGGAAGGGTCTGCTGGAGCGTAGATGCCCACTGTGACCAGCAGTGCATGGGGCGCAGCTCCTGTCCACAGGGGGCAGAGGGGCCGGGGCCTCCATCTGCTCACCCCTCTGCCCTTGAAATCTGACTGAACCACATTCTTCATGCAGAAATTCTCCTCTGGTCAAACCCATGGCTCTTGTTCTTATTTTTTCTCCTTTATTTAGTAAGTCTTCATTCTGAACCACATTCTCACAAGATTCATCTGAGATTTAAAACAAACAAAAAAACAAAATGTTAGAAATCTTGATCCAGAATTGTATATCATGATCGTCATCATCCATTTAATAAATTTGTTTTATCTCCCATGCTTTCTTTATCTCTTCAAGATGAAAACGTTTATACTAGAATTGAAGATAAAAATACAACCTTTAGCCTCAAGGCATTTATCTTCTGTCCTGGACATCTAAGCACCTAAAACCCATGGGCTAGATATTCTTATTCAAGTCATATTGGCCATGTGAGTTGCAGCTGATGAATTTAACAACTTTTGGTTTAGTCTCTGTCACAATTTGGAAATAAATACATTCCAAGAGAGTTGAATATCCTGACTGGTTGTGCCATCACTCCGCTGACAAAAATATACAATTTAAGTGATATTACCATATAAAAGAAATTGTTTTTCTGTTCAAATGCTATCTCCTCCTCTGAGTTGTTTTTTTCCTTTTTTAATCAACTACAAACTAGTACTCCCAAATGTTCCCTTTTCCTACTTTTTTTTTTTTTGTCACAGTATCTACATGCCCACTGACATATCCTATAATTGTGATCATCTGCCTCCCTCACTGTGTAGAAGCTCCATTGGAGCAGAGACATGTTCGACTTCAGTCACCTCTTTGACTTCAGTGCTAGAACAAGCCCAATATTGAGGGCACTCAGTAAACATTGTTAGATAGAAGCAACTCATGCTTTAAAAAGCACTCAACAAAACAAATCCTGGGACCTAGGCTAGTACTACAGTTTCAATTGATTTGTCTTAAATAGAAGTGACTGAATAGGAAAAGGATCATTTTGAACTATAGGAAATGCCCTGTATTATTACCTTACGAAAATAAAAATCTCAATATTTCTCACTCTTTTCATAAACTACACTCGCGTTTAGTGCTTAAATATCTTATTATGACCTAAGAAAATAAAGCCCATAGTAATTGGATATGACTGGTTAAATGTCAAGCTTTCCAAATGCATGTCATTTTGCAATAAACTCCATTATCAGGATATTAGCCGGCGCTGGCTGCCATAGCAAATTACTACAGACTATGTGGGTTAAACAACAGATATTTATTTCTCACAGTTCTGGATCTTAAAAGTCCAAGCTTAAGGTTCTAGCAGGTTTGGTTTACTCCTGAGGCCTCTCTCCTTAGCTTGTGGGTGGATCCTCACATGGCCTTATCTGTGCACACACATCCCTCATGTTTCTTTCTCCTCTCGCAAGGACACCACATCTATGGCCTCAGTGAACACTAATTACATCTTTTAAAAGTCCTGTCTCCAAATATAACCACATTGTGGGTAGGGCTCCAACATATGACTTTGAGGGAACATGCTTCATACATACCTATAGAACAGTGGTTCTCAGCCTTGCTGCACATTAGATTCACCTGGGAATCTTTTTAAAATCCTGATTTCTGGGCCTCACCCTCCGGAAATTCTGTTTCTTTGTTACTAATGTTGTGGCCCCACCCCATAACAAAGAAACAGAATTTCTGGAGGATGAGGCCCAGAAATCAGGATTTTAAAAAGATTCCCAGATGATTCTAATGTGCAGCCAAGGTTGAGAACCACTGCTATAGAAAGTTCCTCATTGGCACAAAAGTTCGTCATTTCTGGATTCACAAGCAATTACATGAGAAATCACTAATTTTTCTAGTACTTGGTAGAGGTTAAAGAGAAATTGTTCTCATGCTACTCATTTACAATAGCATGATTTTGTGTGATCGGCATTTTCTTGTATAGCTCACAACAGATTCTATTGCGTGATAAGGTTTCCATTGGAGAGGTCACTGTCTGCACTTGTTGCTAATGGGTGTGGGCTTCTAGTGATATTCCAAGAAAAAGAATTTCCTGAGATTTGTAGAGGAAGATGCAATGATGTGGAAAGCTTTATTTTCATGGAATTATACCCCTGGGTTTCCAAGGTCCCCTTTCCGTCAGTCCCACCATAGAAGATGTGTAATTGTGGCTTCAGTAGGGCTAGAACAAGAGTCCATGTCCAGAGTTTTGTTGCCATGTTAGGGCAGGGTCCAGCTCAATACCAGGCTGGGTTAGTCTGTGTTTCCCATTGCAGCCCATTAGTCCATGGCATGTGGGGACCACAGGGCCACGTGGCCTGGAGGGAACATGGGCAAATTCAAGGAAGCAGGAATAAGACAGACGCAAAAGCCAAGAGCCACAAGAGAGTGGGCTTTTTTGTTTGGGGGATTATATATCCCCAAATTTTCATGGGTTTGCATTGGCTCCACCCATTCTGGCCAATAATCTGTGTTCCCAGGTTTGACTGACAGGCACCTTCCCTAGTAACCCAACTTTATGGTGAATGAAACTATCTCACCTTTGCTGAACCCTTTCCCCAGTGACCTGTGGGAAATAGACAGGTGGTTTCATGGTGAAATTGCAGCTTTCTGGTGAAGCTGCCCAAATGACAATGTTTGGCCTTTCTTTTGCTTCTTTGCTTCTTTTTTATTATTAAGAACCTGCTAATTATAACGGTATCAATAATATTAGAAATCAGGAAGAATTATGCTATTGAATTTTGATGTTTATTGCATTCATATTTGTTTTATTTCAATAGTACCTGTAATTTCAGGTCACATATTAATAGAACAGTGATTTTCAAACTTTTTTATCTCAAGGCACACATAAAGTAATTCCTAAAAGTCTGCAGCACAGCAAAAATAATTTTTTTGGTGACCTGACAAAAAAATAGGTATATTTTTGATTCATTCACATTAGATGTCTATTGCTGTGTTGGCTGTTGTCATTTTTTTTATTTGACAGTCTAAGGGAAAAAAGGTCAGTGCCCCTCACTAAACAGTCAGGTACTGCACGTTTTAAACATTCTTGGGGCACCTGATAGTCCTAATAATAACTAGTTCTAATTTTGGTAATTGATCAAGACATATTTAGACTTAAAACCCAAATACATTATTTGAAGAAAATATATTTTGAACTTAATTATATCATGAATGAATCAAAGGGAAGAAAAGTTTCTTAAGAAGTCCTTTATTTAACATTGTATTCTATTAATTTCCTTACCTCAGCTTTAAAAAAAGTGGATGGGTATTATTTTTAAATATTAGGCACTCACATATGTTTTGACAAAGAAAAGTTAACATGGGGAAAGATGTTTGAAAATGGATAAACAACTTCTATTTAAATAGACCCTAGATGATACTGTTATTTTAAAATAATTGTATTTGGTAGTGTATGATGTATTTAATTCATTGATTTTCTTGTGTTCAGTTATTTTTGCCTTCTTTTATTTATCCCACTTGGTCATAGTGTGTCATACATGTATGCTTATGCTGCTGAACTCAGTTGACTAGTTTTTCCTGAGTGTTACTGATTTGATAACTCTTTTGTTTTAACTATAGTCATTTATAGCTATATATTTCTCCTTAACTATTGTCTTCACTTCATTTTATAATCTTTGGTTTGTGATATTGGTTTCAATAAATATTTTGTATTCAAACTATATTTTTAACTTCCTTTGTGTTTTCTCTTGGATATTAAAAATAGTGTTAATTTCCACAAAATGTGGGATTTTTTTGTTATTGATTTCCAACTGAATTCCTTGGTATTACAGAACTTACTTTGTATGATTGAAATCTTTTTAAATGTATTGGAACTTGTTGGAACAAAGGAGAGAGGGATGGAGGGAGGGAAGGAGAGCAGGAACCAATGATGATGGTGTTTAAATCTAGGTCTACCAGATTCCAAGGCACCTAGTCCTAACCAGTATGCTATGTAGTCTCTTAGCTTAAGATGTCTTCTACCTTTCTTCCACTTCTGTAGTTTATATCAGAATCATGTGGGGTGTTTTTTCCCTCTATCATCTCCTTCTAACTTATTTTGTGCATCCCAAACATAATTCTGAATAAGTTGCTTCCTATGTACTTTACTGCTTAAAACACATATAATCAAGGCAAATCTTTACCCAACCACTAATTTACTCTGCCACCCTAAACTCCCAAAACCCTCTTCTCTCTTAATGTTACTCAACTACTCTTGGTTCCCTGAATACATCAATTGCTTTTTTGACTACTTTCCGATGCCTCCAACCCTTCACTTTTCTATCATCACCTGGATACCACCACCTGATCCTTCAGGTCAAAGCTCTAACATCATTTACTTTCAAAAGCTTTCCTTACCTAAGAAAGCCTCTTCAGGCACAAGTTTCTTCACAGACTCTAAGTTGGATAGCATCTAGCAGCCTTGATCCAAAACACACCTGTTTAGTCAAAATTAAGGTAATAGAGGATATTTCACAGAGGACAGTTGCCGGGCAGGGTAGCACTTCATACTGTTTTCTCAGTTGAAGAACCAATTAGGAACTAAAGTTATAATCCTTAAGTTCAGTAGGCCTCCCCAGTAGCAATGTCTTCTGTTGAACTCAGATTTTGCAGTATTTGACTCACAAATAATATCAAACAAGGGATGAAATGAAAATTAAATGGAGAAAACGAGAGTCATGATTGACCCATCATTATAGATGATTTATTCTAGGTCTTCTTTTTTCAACATATGGTTCATGTTAATTCACTGTTTTTGATAGCTGGGATTTTTAAATGAAAGTACATTTAAGAGGAGGTAGAAATAGAGATAAAATGATTCAGCCTCCTCACCCCAGGGTTCCCCACTCATCACTCCACTGTTCACAGGTGTGTTCAAGGCTTATTGCTCAGCTTCAAAGGCTTGTGGGATCCTCTGATGAAATGTCAGGTACCTACATATAAATATTGCATGCTTGGTTTCAGCCAGGGCCCTCATACTGTCCTTGGGAAGTGTTTCTCTTAATAAGACAGATGATATAATTTGCAATGTCCTTTGCCTCTAAACTTGGCAGAGAAAATACGTGTTTTCATATATGGTTTCTTGATGTCAGAGTTGGGGATAATTCTTTGGTGAACCAATAGACTTTTGAAGTTATTTCAAGTTAATGGGCTGTAATTAGGTATTTCAAAGAGAAATTTCTCCTTAAAGGTCATGAGGAAGAATCAGATACTATTGAATCATATTTTTGCAGGGCCACAGCAATGATATAATTACTTATTAGTCACACCTGGTAATCACATTTCTTCCTGGTGGGGATCCCAAAAGACTACTGAACGGAAAAATAATGACCAACTACCAGACTCATACTGAAATTTCAAAAGCAACATGTACTTGCTGGAAACTAGGCTGGGATACCACCTTGGGTTGAAGAAGCAAGAAAACTTTTTTCTTTACCTTGAATCATAACCTTAAAATCAACCAGAAATTGGAGGGTATGAGGAAGTTATACTGGGTCTACTTTTAGAGATCTGGTACTAACTAAATATTTGAAAGACATTTTATTTGAAAAAGGAACTGTTACAGGTTGAATCGTGTTCACAAAATATCCTGAAGTCCTAATCCCCAGTACCTGTGATTGTGAGCTTATTTAGAAATAGTGTCTTTGCAGATGATCAAGTTAAGTTCTAGTCATTAGTGTGGGTCCATACCCAGTTTGACTAGTGTCCTTATAAAAAGAGGAAATTGGGGCACAGAGGCAAGTACACAAAAGTGCATTTTGAAGATTTAAGTGAGGCTGCCACATCCAAGGAACACCAAACATTTCTGGCAAACCATCAGAGGTAGGGAGAGGCATGGAACAGGTTCTCACTCACAGCCCTCAGAAGGTGTCAACACTTCAGACACCTTGATCTCAGACTTCTTGCCTCCAGAACTCTGACAATAACTTATGTTACAATGTTTGTGAAATTTTGATATGGCAGCCTTAACAAACTAATACAGAAACTACCCACAATTTTCATTTATAAATTGACCTATCCAAGGGTAACACAGTTAGCATATATGGATGACTGACTATTTTAGTTAAAGAATTTATTCCAAATTCAAAGTTGTGGGAAGTATTCTGTGACAGACGTGTGCTACTCCTATTAAATTTATGTGACAAGCAGAAAATCAATGTGTCTTGATTTGAACATATATAACATAGAATTATTTTTCCTTCAGAACATTCTAATAATTTAGATTGATTTGAGAACATGGTTGTTTAATGCATCCAACCTTTGAGTCATTTTAAAATAGGCTTACTAAAATGGAAAACAAATACAAATAGCAAATGTTCTATTATCTGCCCTTGGCATAAGAGACTCGAAATCAAGTGAAACACAGAAAAAGTAATATGAAAACTTGTTGCCCTGAGGTTAAAAATTGTTTTCCTAATATGTCATGTAGAATTGTTCAAAAATAGATTTATATCGTTGATAAAGTGTATTAATCTGTCACAATATGATAAACCATTGGTACCCAGCAATTTTAAATGTATTACATAACAGTAACAATGTATTTGGTAATTGAGTTTTATAAAAATGAAACATTCCATTATACATGATATTGAAAATCAATTTAATAGATTATTCTCCTGTACTTACTGATATAAGTAATCATTTACTTTTAGAACATAGGTTTTCATGGAGAAAAAGACAAATGCTGGTTTAGTGAGTATAACATTTTTTAAAAATAAAACCTCAAATCTCAATAAAACTCAACCATTTTAAGCATTTTCCCCACCTGCTTCATAGGATTACATCTAAACACTGAAGACTTAACAAGTCATGTGGCATCATTGGTGAGGAGGTGCCTAATTCTATGTTTATTTTTTAACTAAATTTATTGGGGTGGCATTGGTTAATAAAATTATATAGGTTTTAAGTGTATATTCTGTATATTGCATTGTGTGCCCACAACCCAAAGTCACACCTTCTCCTGTCACCATATATTTGGCCCCTTACACTGCCCGCCTCCTTCCATCTAGTAACCACCAGGCTGTTGACTGTGTCTACTCCTATGTCTTGATGTGTCCTGAGTGGCTGCTAATAAGATATCAAAGCCGCTCTTCTTTCTCAGGTACCATCCTACATCCATGTTGGTAGTTAAAGGATCTACTACTGGAATGGATATCTGAATAAATGGTTAAAAGAGTTTCAACTGATGTTTCCCATCTTCTAAAGGTAAAAGACCTCGCAGACAGTCTACTCACTCAACTAGCTCTCACATTGTTTAGTGGGCCTGGACGCTTCACTCATCTTCCGATATTCTCCCTTAGGCTCATGGACAGATTTGAGGATCACTCTACTTCTTTTGCTCCACAAAGTGGAAACTGCTTCACCACTTTGTCTCTCTTTTGATTTAGAGGTTCCCCTTCGAGAGGAACCATGATGTTGGTCTCATCTATACCCGTTTCCCCAAACTTGTCTGCTGCACATGCATCTTTCTCATTGTAATGCAGAGACGGGTTTTCTGCTCAGACATCCTCCCCAGTGGCAATCTTCTTGTTTCCTCTTTGATTACATTTCTTTTCACCCTTCCTACAACAGGGCTTCTTTATCTGACTTAATCAGCTGAGGGAAGGGAATCATTCAAGACATGGGGGGTATTTAGCAGCAAACTTCCCAGATTTTCCCGTTTTCTTCTCTGTTCCTCTCATTCTGCCAGGATCACTTTCTTCCTAAGCAGAGGTGACTAATGTTAAATGCCTGGGCTATGGACAGAGCTTTAGTGAAAACAATGACCAAATAGTTGAAGTAATTAACATTATTTCAAATTGTGTTTGGCACAAAAAGAGTAAATATCTCAAAATAAGAATGATCAGAATTAATAAAGTTAGAGTTGAATTACCTAGAAAGTATTTGAAATGATTAAATATATCCTTTTACCCTACCTTTAAAGAACCGAGCATTCTAAATTTATTTAAAGAATTCCAAGCTATATATTTTTTAAATATGCTGATATTGCTTATACAAACTCTTAAGAAGAAATGAATAAAAGTGAATTACTGTATATCAAATATCTATAATAATAAAAGTGTAATATGCTAATTAGACCAGACAGCCAAACGACCTTCTGGATGAAGCCAGGACTGCGAGGGCTGAGCCCCTTGCATGAATTTCGTGCATCGGGCCTCTAGTTTTTAATAATCTTAATGAGTAATCATAAACCTAAAAAAATGTTAAAAACATGTCCATGAGTATCAGGAATTAGAGGACAATTTCAGCATTTTCAGTTAAAAGCCACTGGAATTAATAAATGATTTTGGTGATCTACTTAGATAAGAGATAAATATTTAAAAACATTTTCTTCTCATGATAATGTACTTAAATATCATAATAGAAACGTTATTACCATTTCACTAATAAAAATAATTACAATCTTACATATAAATTAAAAAGAAGACAAATCCTATCTAATAATAGACAAACATGGTAACAGACCATACCTTCGCTAGGCCTCCATTGGCTAATCAGCGTGATATGCAAAGTAACTGCCAACACAGATAGCGGCTAATTTGCATACTGCAGGCAGATCCCGCTGCGCCACCCTGCCTAGGGCTGGCAGGAGCACGATCCCCAGCCGCTGGCCGCCCCAGAGTGAGATCCTGGCCTGCCGTGTGTGGGGTGGGGTGGGCGGGGCAGGTGGGGCAGGTGGCAGTACTATCCCAAGCTGCTGCCCCCCCCCCCCCCCGGGGTGTGGGATCCAGGCCTGCCGTGTGCAGGCGGGGTGGGTGGGGTGGGCGGCAGCACAATCCAAGCGGCCACCTGACCCAGTGCAGGATCCGGGCCTGCCATCTGTGATCAGGGGAGACAGGGCTGACACCGCAGGATTGGGCATGCCATCTGCCACCAGGGGAGCGGGCCTAAGCCAGCAGGTGGTTATCTCCTAAGCGGTTCCAGACTGTGAGAGGGCACAGGTTGGGCTGAGGGACCTCCCCCTTCCCCCCCCCCCCCGCCCCGTGCTAGTGCACAAATTTTTGTGCATCAGGCTTCTAGTCCATATTAATAAAAGAAAAAAAAACTTATTGAAGAATATTGCAAAAATAAATCTATGAAAGATAAAATGGAAACATGTTGACATTGGGAAGATTTAATACCATAACATTACTTCTCCCCAAATTTACCCTTTTACTACTGATTTATAATAATATTCTACTAACACAGTGCACATTGGCCTAACTGTAAGAGTGAGAATATGTGCATGCAAATCCCACTGTGCAATCAACTTTGCTCACTGCAACATGGAAATAAGTCTAATGTACCAAATTGTCCCAGGAATCTTCTGCAAGAAGACAGTTCTGCAAGCAGACAGTTCTCTGGTCTGACAAGGCCAGACATTCTCGATCTTTCAGAATCAGGAACCTGAAATCCCTTAAAAATTATCGACTAATGTGATCTGTTTACATAAAGCATAACTTATCTAATAAAAGAGAAACATGCAAATTGACCGTGCCTTCGCTACACTCAGAAGGCACGCCCACCAGCTAATCAGAGCGACTATATGCAAATTAACCCAACCAAGATGGCGGCCGGCAGCCATGGAGCTGGAGCAAGCAGAAGGCTTGGTTGCCCCAGTGATGGAGGAAGCCAACCTTCCCGCCTGCCCTGGCTGGCTGTGGGCTCTGCTCAAGGCACCAAAGTTTCAATTATAGAAGACAAATAAATCCCAGATACCTGCTCCCAGCCAGCCTCCACTGGGAGCTTAGGTGGCTGGGGGGCTTTTCCAGCCTGCAAACAGCCATCAGCCCCTCACCCAGGATGGCCACACCCTCATGGGGTCAGAGTCCCTGCTGGGGGGTTTGGCCAGCCTGCAAACAGCCATCAGCCACTCACCCAGACTGGCCAGGCACCCCAGCAGGACCCCCCCTCCCTGAAGGGGGTGTGGCCAGCCTGAAAACGGCCTTCAGCCCCTCACCCAGGACACCCTTCAGGGCAAACCAGCTGGCCCCCACCTGTGTACCAGGCCTCTATCCTATGTAATAAAAGGGTAATATGCAAATTGACCATAATAGCAGAATGACTGGGAATGTCTGGTCACTATGACACACATTGATCACCAGGGGCAGACGCTCAATGCAGGAGCTGCCCCCTGGTGGTCAGTGCGCTCCCACAGGGGGAGCTCTGCTCAGCCACAAGCCAGGCTGATGGCTGCCAGTACAAAGGTGGTGGTGGGAGCCTCTCCCTCCTCCTCAGCAGCGCTAAGGATGTCCGACTGCAGCTTAGGCCTGCTCCCCGCTGGCAAGTGAACATCCCCTGAGGGCTCCTGGGCTGCCAGAGGGATGTCTGACTGCCAGCTTAGGCCCAGTCCCCCGGGGAATGGGCCTAAGTCAGCAGGTGGTCATCCCCCGAGGGGTCCCAGACTGCAAGAGGGCACAGGCCGGGCTGAGGGACCCCCCCCCCCAAGTGCACAAATTTTTGTGCACCGGGCCTCTAGTCTATCAATATCTGCCATATTTGAAATAAAATGAATAAAATTGAAAAATAGTTATCTATTTTTTTAAAAAAATAATTCATTATTTATTGAAATGAATCATATATTTTCTACAATGAAAAATTAGTATGAAGAGTAGCATTATTAAACAGTTTTGTGACATTACAAAATGTCTGGTATAATAGAAACTAACTGGATATTCATAATCTGCTTCTGTATTTAAAAAGATGCAATATGCTATTTATTTGCAGTATATGGATAAATATACTTACACATGACATGAGTAAGAAATTAAAGGTAATTGTGAATATTCCTTTTTAATAATGTACCAAAACTTGACTAGTTGTTTCTTAACATTTAGTTATAATGTGTTTAGTCTAAAACCATATCTGAGAAGTTTGTGTACTCTGTTTCCTTAAAATCTACTCATCTATTTTTCTCTGTGAAATTGCATTTTGTTTATGAATTACTTTGTAATATTATACATTCATAATTTAAAAATTATTATTCCAGTGAATCTGCAGATTTTCCAAATGTTGTATATTTCATTAAACATCAAGCTCACATTCATTAATCACAACCAATGTCATCAGAAAATTATTTAAATTTTGAGAACATGTCAAGCTTAAGATGGCAGATGCAAGTTTTCCAAAATGCTAATTTGTGCTTGAGAGCTCACATTTGATCATTGCCAACATTTTCTTTTATTTTCTTGAAATGATAGCCTCACTTCTTTCAAGATATGTCTGCCAAATATCCAAATCTGAATAATCATAGTTTGTCTTTTAGGCATTCTTTCAAAAGTCCTTTTGCTTGATACAACTGGCATACGTTGGTATGAAGCAGGAGTGCTTTATGTGTATTTCTCATTTCATTACATGGGTGTTAAAAAGCATTGAGATTTAAGAAAATTAATGTTTATTGCTTTATCATACCCTCAGCCCCATTCCCTCTAGTAACCACCATACTGTTGTCTGTGTCTTTGAGTTTTTGTTTGTTTTTCTTGTTTGTTCATTTGTTGCTTTCGGTTTTACATACCACATATGAGTGAAATCATATAGTTCTTAACTTTTTCTGACATATTTTGCTTACACAGCATTCTCAAGATCTATCCATGTTGCTGCAAATGGCAGTATCTAGTGTTGTGGATCATAACTACTCAGCCAACTTGCTGTGATTGCCTTCCTTTGGGCACCAGCCATTTTGGTCTGCATTGCTTTTGTATCATCAAACCAAATGTCAATATAGCAATGAAGGCAAAGTCTACAGATTTCATCTCATTATTATTATAAAACTAGTGGCCCAGTGCACGAATTCATGCACATTGAAAGGAAACTGATTAGAAGAAATATTTTAATATTGCTATTCCCCTTTCTCTATAATAGAAGTGTCAATAAGATTCATGATCAACAATGAAAGATCAAAACACATGCATGCGATTGGCACCAGCGAGAGCTTTATATGTATTATGCATGCACGAGTCAACTTAGCCTTTTATATATATAGAATAAACTTGCTTAATTAGATCTGCTTTCTGATTTAGCTAAACTTTTTTTCAGCCCAGTGAAGCACCCTAACTTCTCTTTCAGGTAATTGTCAGCAACACAGCAGTAAATATCAACACGAAGCAGATTATTATTATTGTAGATCACGCAGGGAGGACAAAGTGTAAAATATTTAACTGCAGCAGTGTTTGACTATATTCTGCACAGTGAGAAAACCTGAAGTCATTTTCAAGGTCCACCATTTCTTCTTTTCAGTTTGGTCAAGTTTCTAAGATTTCTAAATCTCTATTTTCCAGCTAACATAAAGAAAACAGGATTCTACCAAGTCTCCTATCTAAATACTCCAGGACTTCTGTGAGGATCAAATGATATGAGGCATGGGAAAAGGCTTCATAGACATTTGGTTAAAGTATAAAATGTTTACAACTGGCTATAAAGCAAGTCGTGTTCCTGGGTTGAAGAAACTGCAAGGAGGATAGTCACTAGGGAAAGGAAGCTGGGCATTGCTATGTGACATCATTACCAGGACAGACACTTAGCATTTTAGCCTTTTATATATATACTAGAGGCCCGGTGCACAAAAATTTGTGCACTCGGGGGGGAGAGGGGGTCCCTCAGCCCATCCTGTGCCCTCTTGCAGCCTGGGACCCCTCAGGAGATAATGACCTGCTGGCTTAGGCCTGCTCCTGGTTGGCAGAGGGCAGGCCCAATCCCTGGGTGCAGCCCCTGGTCGGGCTCAGAGCAGGGCCGATTGGGGAGTTGGGGCGCTGTCCCCTGTCATGCACAGAGCAGGGCGGATCGGGAGGTTGCGATGCCACCCCTAGTCACACTCAGGGTACAGACAATTGGGGGGTTGGGGCACCGCCCCCTGTCACGAACAGAGCAGGGCAGATAGGGAGGTTGTGGCCCTGCCCCCTGTCACACATAGAGCTGCAGGGCGATCAGGGAGTTTGGGCGCCACGCCCTGTCACGCTGATCCCCATGCCGGGAGGCCTCACGGCTCCGCTGATCCTGGTGCTGGGAGGCATATTACCCTTTTACTATATAGAATAGAGGCCTGGTGCATGGGTGGGGGCCGGCTGGTTTGCCCTGAAGGATGTCCTGGATCAGGGTGGGGGTCCCCACTGGGCTGCCTGGCCAGCCTGGGTGAGGGGCTGATGGCTGTTTGCAGCTGGTCACACGCCCTTCAGCGTGGGGGTCCCCACTGGGGTGCCTGGCCAGTCTGGGTGAGGGGCTGAGGGCCGTTTTCAGGCTGGCGGGTGACTGAAGCTCCCAACTGCTCCTTTTTTTCTTTTTTTTTTTATTCTGGGCCAGCTTTAGCTCTGAGGCCTCGGCTGCTGAAAGCGGGTTTCTGGCCTTTGTTTACCTTCTGTATTTGATACAATGTTGCGGTCCGGCTGGCTGAAGCCCGGCTGACTAAAGCTGGTTTCTGGGGTTTTGTTTAGCTTCTATATTTGGAACATAGTTGCTTAGAGTTGCAGCTGAGAGTCTGGCAAGTGAGGCGGGGAACGTTGGAGTCCGCCAGTCACTGGAGCAAGCAAGCCTCCCTGTTCGCTTCAGTGCATGGCTGCCGGCCGCCATCTTGGCTGGCAGTTAATTTGCATATCGCCCTGATTAGCCAATGGGAAGGGTAGCAGATGTACTGCTAATTACCATGTTTCTCTTTTATTAGATAGGATAGACTAGAGGCCTGACGCACAAAATTCGTGCAAGAGTAGGCCTTCCTTCCCCCAGCTGCCAGCACTGGCTTCCCTCTGACCCCTAGTACCCAGGCTTCCCTCACAGCCCTGGCTTCATCCAGAAGATCGTCTGGAAGGACATTCCATCTAATTAGCATATTACACTTTTATTATTATAGATAGTGTAGGTCTCTTATACCCCTTCTGATCTAGACATTTAAGAATAGTCACTTTTGCCCAGCCGGGTGTAGCTCAGTGGTTGAGCGTTGACTCAGGAACCAAGAGGTCACCGGTTCGATTCCAGGTCAGGGCATATGCCCAGGTTGTGGGCTCCATCCCAAGTAGGGGGCATGCAGGAGGCAGCCGATCAATGATTCTCTCTCATCATTGATGTTTCTATCTCTCTCTCCCTCTCCCTTCCTCTCTGAAATCAATAAAAATATACTTAAAAAAAAAGAATAGTCACTTTTCCCCCCCTTCTCTCAGGCCCATGATCTTCCTGATGATAGCCTTAGAACTTGTACTACCAAACCTTGAACACTGACTCTTCTAAAGGCCTGCCTTCATCAATAATATCTAAACGCAGTTATAAAATGCTCAATCTGGTTTCCAGCTATAATTGGGTCAAAGGGAGAACCTGCCAAGCTTAGCTAGAGTTTCTCAGGTAAGGAATGGCAGTAATCCCTAACTAGGAAACAGAGAGAGCAAGCTGTCCCTTCATTTTATAGAAGCTGTATTCAGAAGCATCATCTTGAACACGATGGAAAATAAAGTTAAGTGAGCTCCTATAATAGCAGGTATCAAAATAATAGGTATACTAGGATTAGCTGCTGTGAGCAAATACAAAATTGCTTAGGTAGCGGTTAACCAAGGGTAATATAGTTTTCATTTATGACCTAAGAAGAGCAAGGAAACATAATAAATATATTATACTAGGGACCCAGTGCACCTTGAAAGGAACTGTGGGCCGCGAGGCTGTGGTGGGAACAAGGGCGGGTCTTGGCCCATCCTCCGTGCTCCCGCCTGGCCTCCCCTCCGCACCCCCCCCCCCCCACCATCGTTCCCAGTCCCCTGTCTAGCTGCTGCTGCTCTCACGCACTGATGGCACCAGCCCCACTCGCACCCGCTGACAGCGCGGAGCAATTGGGGCTAGCGCCAGCACTGGGTGTGAGTGCCAGCTGCTGCCCCAATCGCCCCTCAGGAGCAGGGGGAGGTGGAGAAGCCCTTGGGGGCGATCAGTGCCAGCAGCCATCACTTGCACCCGCTGATGGCACCTAGAGATCAGGGCCGGCGCCGGGTGCCAGGAGCCGGTATGAGCGGCAGCTCTGGCCTTGGCAGTGGGTGTGAGTGGGGCCACCACTGGCACCAGGTGTGAGTGCCGAGTGGGACCATGGCATGTGGGAGCAAAAAATTTTCAGTAACCAGTAGAGGCTCGCCCTGATGACAGCGACCTGCTCTCCACCTTGGTCTGGCACCCCCGCTCATCTGCTCCACCATCCCACCACAGCCAACACCTGCCATGTTCCACGCTCTGCCACCTGCTGCCGAATCTGGCAATGTTCCCCACGCGCCCTGGTGGTCAGCGCATGTCATAGCAACCAGTTGTTCGGTTTGTCCAGTTGTTTTGCAGTTCTATTTGCATATTTGGGTTTTATATATATAGGTTGTTCCTAAGGAAATTTGCCCTTATCATTACATTTTATCTTTTATGTTCTCATATCTATTCTTCAAGGATAATGGCCAACTTGCTTAATCACTTTAATCTTCAATCCAATACCAAAAAAAAATAAAGGATGAAAATGCCAAACTAGCCTGTGTGTCTAAATGGTTAGAGCAGTGATGGCGAACCTTTTGAGCTCAGCGTGTCAGCATTTTGAAAAACCCTAAATTAACTCTGGTGCTGTGTCACATATAGAAATTTGTTGATATTTGCAACCATAGTAAAATAAAGATTTATATTTTTGATATTTCTTTTATACATTTAAATGCCGTTTAACAAAGAAAAATCAACCAAAAAAATGAGTTCGCATGTCACCTCTGACACGCGTGTCATAGGTTTGCCATCACTGGGTTAGAGCATCAGCCTGTGGCCCAAAGGGTCACAGGTTCAATTCCCAGTCAAAGGCCCATACTTTGGTTGCAGGCTCAATCATTAGCCAGGTTGGGGCATGTACAGGAGGCAACCAATTGATGTGTCTCTCTCAGATAGATGTTTCTTTCTCTTGCTCTCTCTCTCTCTCTCTCTCTCTCCCCCCCTCTCTAAAAAAAAAAAAAATCAATGGAGAAAATATTCATGGGTGAATAAAAATAAATAAAAAAGCCAAACTATTGTACAGTAGGGTCAACATTAAAGGCTAGTAATTTTTGTGAACAAAATTATTTTATATCAAAGAATATCATTTTTGAATAGTTTTAAAACAGTTTTGCTATCAAATTTTAATGTATTTTGGAGAATAAATAATCTTCATCTTAGCATATTTCACACAAAGACTACATTCCAGCAATATCTATTTTGTGAAGAGAAACTACCATATGTTCACATACTTCTTAAGCTTAAAGTAACAAATTGGCTATTCTATTATCTTTCTAACCTGTAAGAAACATGGTTATTAGTGAATAATAATATAACCTTTAATTTTATTAAAATATATATCTTATACCAATATATCTTTTTTGAATTCTACTATCTTCAAAGAAACTCCTTCTATTTAGATTGAAAACAACAACAACAAAAGAAACAAAAAAGTCTTTATTCTGCAAGTGGCTAATTTTAAATGGTTTGAGCTGATTAAAATATCTTTATTATCCCCTTTTCTGTGTAATTATCATATATTTTCATTTATCTACCTCTGTATGAAAAGCAACTAGGATGTTATTCTGTAATATACACTTTCTGTTGCAATTTAATTTACACATTATTGCCATGTTTTAAGTGAAAACAGCAGGCTCCATAATAACAATAACTTTTCATAACTACTAACATTTTCATATATCTTTAATTTTTTGCACTTATCCACAGGGGTTCAAATACTCATTTTCTTCATGTTCATTTTAGATTTGAGATCCACATTCACTTCACCCAAAGCATTGGCAATCTCATGCCATATTCATATATTATATATTTTTATTATATATTTTTGCCACATACAAGTATACAGCCCAATCCACCCCCCAAAAAAATTGTTTCCAAGAGATCAAGGTGAAACTGTATTTTTAAGATTACACATCCATCTTATGAAATAATTACCCCAAATAAAAATCAGTTTTTATTTTAATAAATAGTTGTCAATATGATTCATTTCAACCTAAATATGCCTTCTGCTCAAGAGGGACCATTTTCATATTAATTTATGTTTTACACTGGATCTGCCGCAAATATATTTATACAATGATAAACATATAAATAATATGTATTGTTATATTTTATTTGCATGTGAATTGATATACATTCCTGACTTGTGCTGAACTATTCGTCCAGCTTTCCAATTATTTTACTCAACATATCCTTTGACCATTCACAATTGCTCTGTGGAAAGCTAATCAATTTATTTTGAAAGCTGTAATATTACACAGTGTGCCCATGCCACATTTTATCTATCCTTTCAGGAATTGATGAACATTTATGTTCTTACGAGGGTTTGCTATCAGACATAATACTGCAATGAATACTCTCACACATGCCCTTTTTTCAGGATCATGCTAGAGTTTATGAAGTATATCCCCAAGAGTAGAATTGTGGAGTTAAGGTTCACTAAATAATGACAAACTGTACTCTAAAATGGCTATATTATTTCATGTTCTTACTACCAGTGTCTGAACTCTTCCATTTCAGGTTCTATATATATTTTTTTCATTTTTAAATTCAAGTTATTTAACTAAAAATATAAACAGTTAACGCATTTCTCCCACACCCCACGCCTTGGCACACCACCAATCTGTTCTCTGTATCTATGAGCTTGTGTGTGGTGTTTTTTTATTGACTTTTTTTTTTTTGATTACACATATAACTAAGATCATATGGTACTTGTTTCTCTGTCAGACTTATTTCACTTACATAATGCCAATGAGGTTTTAATGTAATTTGATATCACATTCTTTTAATTTGCTTTTTGCTGTAAAATAGAAGTTTTGTTTTTAATTATTTATTATTTTCCCCCTCATCATTTATCCCTACATACCCCATACCCTCCTCCACCTACCTCCCTACCCCTCTGCCTCTCACACTGTCACCACACACTGTTGTATGTCAATGAGTTATTTCTTTTTATTTATTTTTTTGTTCAATCTCTCCACCCCTCTTCTCAGGTCCCCACCCACTACAGCTGTCAGCCTGTGTTTTTTTTTTTTTTTTTTTTAATAAATAGCCTAGTTTAAATTATTAAAATACTATTTGATATATTTCCCAATTTATTTTTATCGATTCAGTTCAAATATGTTTGGATTTTCAATTTCCCAAATCCATAAGTTAAATACAATTGTTTTCAGTCCATTCACTTCCAAACTTCTTTCTATCATCTAATGCTGTCCACATATTAAACAATTGCTTAGGAAAGTCTAATGCATTTAGAATTGGTTAGATAAATCAGTTGCGTTTGGTAATTATTGTCTGTGTCATCTTTTTAAAAAGATATTTTTCAAAACCTTTCTTCTGATACAGTTCATTTTTTTGGACACAGGACTTCAAGTCATTAATTTTGAAAATTTACTAGTTCTCTCAGATCTTTTTCTATGCATAGGACCTAAAAACATTTTTTTAGACCTTTGTAGATGTGCCGCATTTGCTTTTATGTATGACTAGTGTCCTGGTGCACGGATCTGTGCACGTTGAAAGGAAATGAATTAATCCCTCCAGTGCAAGGACTAATGCAGGCGGTCCCAGGTGGTGGCCAGCAGGGTGGGACTGGGCGAGATGGGCTGGACACACCCTGAAGCCAACCTTCGTGGTCTCTCCCTGGCTGGCTGCACCTGGGCCGGCGCTGCTGGTCAAAGGGCATCTGCAAAACGAGTGGGTTCCTCCAGCAGGTGGGTCCCTCGGCCTGTCCTGCGGGGATCGGTTGAAACCAGCTCTCCAACATCCCCCAAGGGATCCCAGAGTGTGAGAGGAATTGCAAAGAATGGGGCTCCCTCCTCTCTGGTTCTGGGATGCATCACCTGAGAACCACTGCTCCTGCGTTGAGCTTCTGCCCCCACTGGTGCACAATTGGGGCTCAGGAGGGACCCAGGGAAGGCTCCAGGGCTGTCCAGCTGATCTCACCCAGTCTTGATTAGCCAGACCCCAGTAGCAAGCTAACCTACCCGTCAAGGCGTTTACCCCCTGGTGGTCAGTGCGCATCATAGCGACTGGTCAAACAGTTGAACAAATAGTTGGACTCTTAGCATATTAGGCTTTTATTACAAAGATGATTCTATTTTATTGTGCTTTTTTGAATGATTTCTTGATTTTAGATCATATTTAAGGTACTTTTTTATTATATTACTTTTGTCTGTACTAAGTTGTAAGCACTCAATTTTTAAATTTTAAACAACAAAGTTTTATTTTATATATTTTGTTTCTATCTGTTTTTCTATAATTTTTCTTTGTAGATTGAATTTACTGATTTGGTCTTGAATCTGCTTTCAGTATATCTCTAAATTTAAGTTTTTAAAATATCTTCTACTTAATAATTTTATATACTAGAGGCCCAGTGCATGAAATTCTTGCATGGATAGGGTCCCTGGTGGCTGCTGGCTGACACCAGGGCCTTCTTTCCCTGGCTGCCGAATGCCACTGGGCCTCCCTTCATTCCACACCACCCCCTGGTGGTCAGAACATATCATAGAGAGCGATGAACTCCTGGTCAGTCGAACTCCCAAGGGGACATTTTGCATATTAGGCTTTTATATATATAGATTAGTTATTTAGAAGATAATATATTTTGCTTATTAGGAAATAGTTTCAGGCTTTTAAGTATAATTAAAATGAATAAAGTCACCAAAGCCAAGGACCTATGATAAAATCACCATGATCTCAGGGTCAAGACAGAACCAAACAGCTAGGAGGCATATGAAACGTATTTAGAATGCTGCATCCTGTCAAAAACAGAAATGGAGGCATACAATAAAATGGGATATTTAAAGCACAACTTGGAGGCCCGTTTTAGAGTCATGATTATTTCAAAATTACAAAAAAACAATGCAAAATGATAGCAATTAAGGACAGATCAAAAATATGGTCCAGTTTTTTTCTACATTGCAAAAATTGAGGGAAGAGTGTAGTAGAGGACTGTGCCAATTCAAGATTATGAGGAATAAATTGGATTATGTAAAAAAGAAGTTATAAGCACTACATATCTATCATCTATCTATCTATCTATCTATCTATCTATCTATCTATCTATCTATCTATCATCTATCTGTTGTTAATCCTTACCCAAGGATATTCTTCTCATTGATTTTTAGGGAGAGTGAAAGAGAGAGGGAAAGGCAGAGAGAAACACTGGTGTGAGAGAAACACGTTCACTGGTTGTGTGAGAAAAAACAAATCATCTTTTCTGTCGAAGAACGGTTTAGATAGCCGCCATTTTGGACTTGGCAACTGTCATGTTGGCCACATGGCTTGCAGCTCCCTGGGGACCACCATCTAGAAATGGCAAAGGCCAACCCCTCCCTTTGAATTAGCCAATCTCGAGAGACTACGCCTGAGCTCCAATCAAGAGTGAGGGACAGGTAACATGCATCAGGGATTATAAAGCTGAGCAGACCACCTGCTCAATGTGCCCGTGCTTCCAGACCATGTGTGCGCACCCTTCTACATAGAAGTAGAGACATTTGCTTTGCTTCCTGGCTCCCAAGTATGTTTTGTGTTCTACCAGGACCCCTGAATTGGGGGGCTCTCCTTGTTTCTTACAGTTGCCTCCTGCACACCCCTGACAAGAGCCCACCAGGGAGGAGCCTGCAACCAAGGGACGTGCCCTTGACTGGCATTGAACCCATGACCCTTTGGTCCTCATGCCAATAATCTATCCACTGAGCCAAACTGGCTAGGGAAATCATTATATTTTAATTTAGACTTGATTAAAACTTTATCCAGTAAATCCATAATTTCACATCTATACCTTTTAGATGGTACTCGTTGATCTCACAGGCTATAAAGGGCATTGGATAGAAAACTCTAGAATCTTTGGCCTTCTCTGAAGGGGCTTGGTTATTTTAATCTACATATAATCACTAGTGAATCTTGTTGTTTTTTAAAAAGAAGAAATCTTTGATTCTGTGGAGTTTGGGCCAGGATTTTGCATTTCTAAGTAGTTTCTAGAGTAGTGCTTCTCAACCTTCCTAATGCCACGACCCTTTAATACAGTTCCTCATATTGTGGTGACCCCAACCATAACATTATTTTCGTTGCTACTCCATAACTATAATTTTGCTACTGTTATAAATCATAATGTAAATATCTGATATGCAGGATGTATTTTCATTGTTACAAATTGAACATAATTAAACATAGTGATTAATCACAAAACAATATGCAATTATATATGTGTTTTCTGATGGTCTTAGGCAACCCCTGTGAAAGGGTCGTTCAACCCCCAAAGGGGTCTCGACCCACAGGTTGGTGACTCATGGGTTGTGAACCGCTGTTCTAGAGGAAACCAAGGCTGCTGGTTCAGGACTAAAACTTTGTTACCAAAGCTTTACATTACTGGGCAATACTTTCTATTCCCAGGAATGAAGGCATACCCCAGAGCATATCCTTTAATAGTCCATGGTTCTGTAGTGATAACTTTTTTCAGTCCTTCCATCATAATTAGAAAGCAGACACAAATACATATATTTGTGTACTCATTCCTCATTTGATTTTTTTTCATAAATGTTTCCTCACATTTTGCATGTACAAGGTCTCTCTTAATCTGACTGAAAGTATGACTCAGACATTTTGAAACTAGTTTTATTTGTTACCATTAATTTCTTAGGGAATTGTCTGTGATTTTTTTTCACTTTTAATGAACTATATTTAATTTGAAACTTTTTATTTTTTAAGCAATTCATGTATTCACAGTTGGTGTGTGTTCATTTAAATTGGATGTGGCATCAGTCAGAACTCATTATAGCTACTACTTGAAAGTATCAGAATCTCTGTATACATCCCATTCAAGAAAATAGGAGCCTTATTTATATACACAATACATTTAGTTTCCATTTTAGAGTCCAATAGTTTGGGTATGGAAGAGGGAGTTTACAATATATTTTACAAAGTAAGATTTTGTTTAAATTACAGATACTCATTTAGCACCCCCTTTCCTCAGCTCTATCGCACACTTTTTGTTTTCTCAATTTTAATACTGCAACCTGGCACTTACTCTCACTTCATAGTCTTATTAGTAGATTGAAATGTTTATTAGATATGTGAGTTAGTTCAGTTCCTCCAGATCCTCATAGTTTGTCTTGCATAAAGTCCTCAGAAATCCACGGTGAATATTTAATTCAAATTCCCTTACGGTCACCTTTCTTCACTTTTTAATTGGACAGTGACCTTGTGCATTGTATTTATGATTCTATCCTCATTGTTAATAGCAAAAATTCCTCAAACATGTGACATTTCTGAATTCTATAAAACATTTCTAGAATGCTTGCATTTTTTCCAGGTGTTTACATTGTTTTTAATTTTAAAAAAATATGTGATAGGAGAGTGTGCCAAATAACTGTTAACTTACCAACCAGATTCAGTTCCATATTAATTTTACTAGAGTGATTTTGAAGAGAGCCAAATGCCTGAAGGGTAGAGTTAATTATAATTGAATTTTATTGTTATATCAAGCATACAAACTAACCATCTATATTTTGAGAGTTACTTTCCTTTAAAGCATCAGAAATGATGGATTGCACTTTTATATTATATGCATTTAATCACCAATAGTTTTCCTTAAATATTTCAATTACACTTTTTAAATTTTCCTTGCTGCATTATTCTATTAATTGTAGGCTATTACTGTTCATGCTTTATATGCTATTTCTGAGTCTCTCTGCAGAGACTTCCATTCCAAACTGCCACCATGATAAATTAAATATCTAGCCTACGGAGGTGATGACTACTCCTTGGCTTTTCTTGAGCTATTCATGGTTGCTAGTGTGATTAGGACATAATTGTTTGATTTATTTGCTTATCTAGGCAGCTTATGGGAAATGCCGTGCATTTGGCTATAACATCTTTCTTAATTCATTCATGTGAAAATGTAGACCACAGCATAATTAAATAATCTCTCTATGGATGACAATGGTAACTGTAATCATTATATGTCTTTTGTCAGCCACAGGTAAAACAAATTACAGGTTAAGAAAATTACAGAGTTTATCATTATATTCATGACTGTATTTCAGTTGCTGTATATTTTGTTTATAAATTTTCATTCATCTTGTGTAACCATGTGAAAAGGTTTCTTTAATTGTGGTTTTAAGAGCATGTTCATGAGAAGAATGTTAAAGTAAATGTTTCTATGTTTTATTAAATAAATTGGTGTAGAGAGAAAAATGCATGATCAGTAGAGCAACAGAGACTACTAAAAAGGATACTTAGAAAAGTATATGAAAGATAAGTTAGTATAGTTTGTCAATCTTTTAATTCTATATCATTGCCATAAATGTTTTGAAGTTAGTAAAATCAATTATTTAATTTTCTTTTTTAGATTTGACTATTTATTGATTTTTACTATAAACCAATATTGCATTTCAGAGAACTCAATTAGAAATGTAAAGATATTTGTTCTTCAAGATTTATGTAGAGACATAAACTTTTCAAAGTTAATGATGAGTTTCATCACTAAGTTCAGTAATTTTTACTTTCAATTTCATTTCAAGTTTAAAACCCTACATTATTGCATTTAAAAGTTTTTTATACACTTAGAAATTATGACTATAATTATTGATGTAATTGCTGACAAATATCTTAATATTAACACATTGTTTAAGTTACATTTATAATGACAATAGTAAGTTCAATATTTTCCCCAGGCCTTTCTATGTATTGACATTCAGTGATTCATGCAAACTTCTGAGTGTTCCGTCACCCCACAAAGAGCCTTCTCTAATTCTCTTACGTGGTTTTCATGGTGTAGATTAGCAATTTTCAACCGGTGTGCCATGGCACACTGGTATGAGGCAAAAATTTCTAAAACATGCCATACCTGACTATTTAGTCAAGGGCACTGACCTTTTTTCCCTTAGTTTGTCAAATAAAATAATGGCAACAGCCAACACAATAGCCATCCCACATGAGTGAATCAACATTATACCTATTTTTTGTCTGATAAGCAAATATATATATAAAAGGCTAATATGCTAAATATCCCTCCTACCATCCAACAGGTCACTATCATGTGCACCGACCATCAGGGGGCAGATGCTCAATGCAGGAGCTTCCATGATGCGCACTGGCCAGTACTATGGACCTTGTGCCAAAAAACCAACACTTGGCTTCCCCCAAGTGGGACACAGGCCCCTCCAACACCCACCAGCAACACCCCACCAAATTTCAGCCAATGCTGCCAAGACCCCATGATGCAAAATGCAGCCCACAGCCCAGCCCAGCCTAGAAACGGTCGCTGTGGGTGCCAGGTTATGACATCATGTAGCAACACCCATCTTCCTCTCCCTAGAAACTAACCTTCTTGGAATTTCTTCAGCCCAGGAGCACAGGTGGAAACATTTTATACTTTAACCAAATGTCTGTGAAGCATTTTATAGTGCCTCATCTCATTCGATCCTCACAGAAGACCTGGAGTAGGTAGATAAGAGACTCGTTGGAATCCTATTTTCTTTTCATTAGCTGGAAAACAGAGATTTAGAAAGCTTAGAAACTTGACCCAATTGAAAAGAAGTAAGAAATGGTGGACCTTAAAAATGACTTCAGGTTTTCTCACTGCACAGAATATAGTCAAACACTGCTGCAGTTAAATATTTTACTCTTTATTCTCCCTGCGTGATCTACAATAATAATCTGCTTCATGTTGATATTTACTGTGGTGTTGCTGACAATTACCTGAAAGAGAAGTTAGAGTGCTTCAGAAAGCATATCTAATTAAGGAAGATCTAATATATGGCTAAGTTGACTCATGAAGCACAATACATATAAAGCTCTTGCTGGTGCTAATTGCACACATGCGTTTCCACCAGTCATTGTTGATCGTGAATTTGATTGACACTTCTATTATAGAAAAAGGGTGAGTAGCAATATTAAAATATTTCTTCTAATTAATTTTCTTTAAATGTGCACGAATTCATGTACTGGGCCACTAGTTATAATGTATTTGTTAGTGTGCCACAGAATTTTATTAATTAGTTTATGTGTGCATGAGATGAAAAAGGTTGAAAATCACTATTTCTCCAAAACTGTATTATTTTCACATGCAACTGATATGAAACAGCTTCCTCATTCTGCTTCACTTTCTCTTGATTCATGTTTTCTGTCATTAATTCTGCAACTTAAACAAGTAATGAGTCATTAAATATAAATGTCTCTGTTTGCCACTTAAGTAATTTATAGCTTTTCTTTGACAGTTTTGCATGTTTAAAAGAGAAATTACCTTGACTATAGTGTATACAGTCTTGTCACTTGGGGTGAATTCCCTATTTACAAATCATTTAAAAATGTCTTCAACTAATCAATAAGAAAAGTTATAAATGGCCAACATCAATCAGAATTAAATAATTGCACTTAAGAGTTATTCTTTAATTTACCAAATTGGCAAACTTTAAGAGAATTAATCATATTAATTGATACATGTGTTAATTGACTTTAGTATGAAACAGCTGGCAGTTATATGCTGGTGGAAATGTAAATTGGTATAAATTTCCTGGTTTGAAATTTAGAAAGTTTTATTTTAAGTTATAAAACATTAATAATCTTAATATCTCTGAAGATGGATAGTCATTTACTTCTTGCTTTCTGAATAATCTTTAAAATTGAGCAATAACAAAAAACGACATCACCACTAAAAACTAAAGCAAGGTATTACCTACACACTGATCATAATTGAGGATGCGGCATATATGGAATAATATTAAAAATTGATATGTTTTTGCAAATTTTTATAAAGTATCAGACAAAAGAAAAGTCATGTTATGAAAAATGAATCTGAAGTCATTAAAGAAACTCATAGTTTTCTCTGATTTCAAGAAAAACACATATATTACATACATTAATATACCCTCTCATCATCATCATCATCTTCACCACCACCACCTAGTATTAGTTTGTTACTGTTGCTATAAGAAATTACTATAAACAGCAGATTAAAATGATACAATCAAGGGGGGAAGGAAGAATGGATAGGCAGAGCACAGAGGATTTCTATAGTGAAATACTCTGTATGATACTATAATGATAGAAACATTATTATCCATTTGTACGAACCCATTACAGTACCAACAGTGAATTATAATCTAAACTATGGACTTTGAGTAATAATGATATGTCAATGTAGGTTTGTCAATGATAACAAATGTAAGACTTTGGTGCAAATGTTGTCAGTAGGGAGGATATGTGCATGTGTGGGGGCAAGAGGTATATAGGAAATCTCTCCATCTTCCTCTTAACTTTGCTGCCAGTCTAATCTACACTAATAAAATAGAATGATGCAAATTGACTGTACCTTTGCGATGCCCACCAGCCAATCAGGAGTGAGTATGCAAATCAACCCAACAAAGATGGCAGGTTATTTTGCATATGCAGGTGCCGAGCTTGCTGGGGGCAGGGCGGACACAGGCATTCTGCACTGCCCCAGCTGCTCCAGGCCTCTGGGCAGTGTGGGAAGGTGGAAAGGTGGCTTTGAGCTGGAGGAAGACGAAAAGGCGACTCTGGGCCGGAGCGAAGGCGGTGCTGGCAGCCAGGGGAAGGAAGGACCATTCTTGCACAAATCTTTATTCATCGGGCCTCTAGTTCTGCTATAAAAGAATAAAATTTTTAAGGCAGACAAACAAAAATCACATAAATATATTATGTTCTGTATGTCAGAAGTCTGGAATGGGTCTCATGGGGTTAAAATCAATATGTTGGCAGGACTGTATTTCTTTCTAACAAAATAGCTCTAGGAGAGAGTGTGTTTCCTTGCCTTTTCCAGCTTCCTGAGGTCACCCACCTTCCTTGGCTCATGAGTGCCCCCGCCTCCATCTTTATGTTCAATATAGTTATCTAGTAGTATTCCCTTGTGTATATGTACCACATCTTCGTTATTTAATCATCTATGGGAGGACACTTTGGTTGTTTCCATGTCTCAGCTGCCGTGAACAATGCTGCAATGAATATACAGGTGCATATGTCTTTGCAAAGAAATGTTTTCAAACTATTCAGCCATAAGAAAATATTAAATACTGCCATTTGCAACAACATGGATGGATCTTGTGAATATCACGCTAAGAGAAATTCAGACAGAAAAAAATTAAGCACCATATGATTTCACTCACATGTGGAATATAAAACTGAAACTCATAGACACAGACAACAATATAGTGGTTACCAGAGGAAAGGGGAGTTAGGGGGTAAATGGAGCCAAATATATGGTGATGGAAGAAGATCTGACTTTGGGTTGTGGGCACTCAATATATACAGACAATGTATCATAGACTTGTACACTTGAAACCTATATAGCTTTATTAACTATTGTCTTGTCACTTCAACAAATGTAATTTAAAAGTAATAAAAATATTAAAAACATAGTCATCTTGTAAAGGTAAAACTTGAAATTCTAGTACTTTAAAACCTGGTATTATAATCTATTAGCTATTATAAGCAAATAAGCCCCATATATTTTTGTTTATAATACTCATGAATGAAAAGATACTCTATTCTACTTTAGATTTTGAAATTTTCCTATATGAAAATGTCTTTTGAGATAAAAATGTATTTAAACATTTTATTACTTTTCTATTGAGACTGATGTTTGATTTCTTTAATGATAAAACATGCCTTCTATATTGGTGAGATGTTTTATGAATTAGATTCATTGATCCATGGCAATGCTGTTAGTTCTATAACTACTAGTAATATGGCAATGGTCTTTTATGAAACTATTCATGTTATTTTTAAACACTTTTTATTGATTTTAGAGAGAGGAAGGGAGAGAGAGAGAGAGAGAGAGAGAGAGAGAAAGAGAGAAAGAGAGAAAGAGAGAGAGAGAAAGAAAGAGAGAGAGAAGCATCAATCCATTGACTCCCGAACCCACCCCAGACCAAACCAGCAACCTGGGCATGTGTCCTAACCAGGAATGGAACCAATGAACTTCAGTGCATGGGATGATGCTCAACCAACTGAGCCACTGAAACTATTCTTGATAAACTGAATATGGCATGATTGACTTTATCTGTTAGTACATATATTTGAGAGTAATTTCCTTTTCCACCATTATGGCCATAACTTTAATTCATGTGCTCATGAACCTTGGAGTTTATGTTCTTATTGATCATCTCTTACCTCCAGTTTTTCCACTTTGAGAATGGTGAATCTATTCTTCAATATTTCTGTGAAATGTTAATATATCCATATCAGACCTGGTTTTAAAGTATTTTAGGTATTCCATAATTTTATTGTTATGGCAAACAAAATTGTCTCTTCCATGAGCTCTGTATAATTTTGCATTCCATCTTTTTCCAATCTCTTACCAGTGTACATTCCAGAAGTGTAAAATGAAGTATTGTCCTTTTCATCACCAGGGTCCTGGCAGAAGCAAGTAGTTCATTCAAATAAAGTAATCAAGGAGAATGTCCCACGGGGATTGTAGACAGCTGTGTGAGCAGGCTGAAAGGTAAACTGGGCAGGATATTGCAACCTGTTGCAGTTGGCAACCATGGGAGGGAGCAGAGCATCGCTCCCCTTACAGACTTAAAGAGACAAAGGGCAAGGACAAGGTCATTGGAACCAGAACTGGAAGCAGACAGAGCTGTGTCCATTTCCTGTATGAAGATCCACAGATGAGCCCCTTCTAGGTCATTCTCTGCTAGAACTCCCCTGAGATTTTCCAAGTTTAGGTATTCCTATAGCCTCCAAGGGCCCAGAACTGTAGGGAGAAAAATATCTGGGGAGGCAAACAGATATCCAGTTCATTCCACACAGACATGGACTTTCCTCTGTGTTTTCATATGCATTTCTCACTTTCTGGAAGTCCTTCCTATCCCTCTATCTACCAACCCTCTGATTGGTTACCTCATTTAAAACTTTGAAGCATGTGTAGGGATACTGTTTCTTTTACTATTCAAGACAAAAAATACAGTGTGTGTTCTTTTATTCTCCCACACTCTTTTCATCTCCTGTAAATTCTTCCATTGTTTCACGTTTTTAACATTTGGGCTTCTTTTGCCTTCCTGCTGTTTTTGAATGTTTCTGGAGTTGGTACAGGGAATAATAATTGTTTGACATTTTATCAAAATGCTTATTGATATTGTACCTATTTTTTAATTTTTGTCAAAGGTCTTTTAAAAGTTAACAAACATGAGATAAGAAATACTTCACAGCAAGTTAAGGTTTTGTAATTATCTTTGGAATGTGACACTAGGGGAAATAAGAATCAATATCCATTTAAAATATTAATATTTCCAAATGTGAACATATTATAATGTCCAAAATGAATTCAAACTTCTGAAGCAGAGGAAAATACAAAAGATGATAAAAGTTAGAAACATATTTAAGGCAAAGGGTTTACCATGTACTTTTAAAAATCTTCATTTTGAATGAGTTCTAATATAACTTTCCTCAAAGGAAAGGACAAAAAGAATAATACAGGTAAATATAACTTAGGATGTTTATGTATTTGAACTTGGTTGGAGACATTTTCCACAATATTTCTTGATCATGGAATGAGTAAGTGCTGACAGGAGGATATGAAGAAAAGATAATGTGATTAAGGAATTAAAGTATAACTGATATAAAATAATAGTCTTACTAGAGGCCTGGTGCACGAAATTCTTGCACGGGTAGGGTCCCTAGGTCTGGCCGGCAATCAGGGCCAATCTGTGGGTGACTGGTGGGGCAATAGGGGGGCCCTCAGTGGCATCCACCTTGGCTGGCCTGGGGCCTGTGGGCTGGGGGAGCTCCTGCATTGAACGTCTGCCCCCTGGTGGTCAGTGCGTGTCATAACAACCGGTCATTTCATCAGTGATTCTGCAGTTCGGTCAATTTGCATATTAGGCTTTTATTATATAGGATTACAGTTAACTTAGTAAAACTATAAATTATCTCAAGTGATGTAAAAAATGACAAAAATAATATAATAATGACTAATAATTTAATTATAGTCTTTCATAAACAGCATCACAGAGGATAGTACTTGTTATTATTGTTTCAAAGAAAGAATACTGGAAACATAAAAATTGTCAAGGCTGCACTACTCTGTTGGAGAAGAAAATGGGGTCATACAAAATGTGATATTCATAATGTGATAATTATTAATATTCAATAAATTCCCTGACATCTATAAACAAAAGAATTGAATTGCTCTCACTTTTTAAAAATATTTCCCTATTTTTTTATGATTAGTCTGTTTTTGTTTGTTTTTCTTAAACAGCTTAGAGTTTTCAATGTCTTGGCCCTTTTTAGTTTATTTTTTTACTATCCTTCATCTGTTACTGTTTTAAGCATGTTTTTTCTAAAGAAGAATGAAGTGTACTGTTTTCGGAGCAATCTCAATCTTTACTATTAAAAAAAAATACTCCAATTACATTGTGTGTGTATTGTTGCTTCATCTGTTTAATTTATTAATTAATTCTTCTATTTGATATTCTTGGTAGCAAAAGTCTTTGGGGAACTGGTGGTTGGTTGATTGGCTGGTTTCTATGCCTTACTATAAAAATTATTACCTTTAAACATACCATACTATCATTCTCTTACAAACTGAATGTCCTGTATTTCTCCTTCATCAAACTCTAAGCCCCATGAGTACAGAGGTTATTTTTCCATTGCTGTTCACTATAGCATGCCTAGAATCTCAAACGGTATCTAATATTTAATAGGTGATCAAAATATTTGTTGAGTTACAAGAATAAACTCAAAATGGATAAAGGACTTAAATGTACGACAGGAAACCATAAAAATTCTAGAAGAATACAAAGGCAACAAAATCTCAGACATATGCCAAAGCAATTTCTTCACTGATACAGCTCCTAGGGCAGTTGAAACTAAAGAGAAAATGAACAAATGGGACTACATCAAAATAAAAAGCTTCTGCACAGCAAAAGAAACCATCAACAAAACAACAAGAAAACCCACCTCGTGGGAAAACATATTTGCCAACGTCATATCTGATAAGAGCCTAATCTCCAAAATTTATAGGGAACTCATACAACTTAACAAAAAAAAGATAAACGATCCAATCAAAAAATGGGCAAAGGATTTAAATAGACACCTTTCAAAAGAGGACATTCAGAAAGCCAAGAGACATATGAAAACATGCTCAAAGTCACTAATCATCCGAGAGATGCAAATCAAAACAACAATGAGGTACCATCTCACACCTGTCAGAATGGCCATCATCAACAAATCAACAAACGACAAGTGCTGGAGAGGGTGTGGAGAAAAAGGAACACTTGTGCACTGCTGGTGGGAATGCAGACTGGTGCAGCCACTATGGAAGACAGTATGGAATTTCCTCAAAAAATTGGAAATGGAACTCCCATTTGACCCTGTGATCCCACTTCTAGGAATATATCCCAAGAAACCAGAAACACCAATCAGAAAGGATATATGCACCCCTATGTTCATAGCAGCACAATTCACCATAGCTAAGATCTGGAAACAGGCTAAGTGCCCATCAGTAGATGAATGGATTAGAAAACTGTGGTACATCTACCCGATGGAATACTATGCTGCTGTAAAAAAGAAGGAACTCTTACCATTTGCAACAGCATGGATGGAACTGGAGAGCATTATGCTAAGTGAAACAAGCCAGTCAATGAAGGAAAAATACCACATGATCTCACTCATTCATGGATAATAAAGACCATTACAAACTTTTGAACAATAATAGATACAGAGGCAGAGCTGCCTCAAACTGATTGTCAAACTGCAGTGGGAAGGCCAGGGAGGGTTGGGGGACAGGAGGGAGGGGAGTAAGAGATCAACCGAAGGACTTGTATGCATCCATATAAGCATAACTAATGGACATAAGACACTGGGGGGTAAGGGAGGGCAGGGGTTTGTCAAGGGCAGGGGGGAAAAAGGACACTTATGTAATACCCTTTGTAATACTTTTAGCGAAAAAAAAAATATATTTGTTGAGTTAATGTTAACCGTGGCTTGTTTCCTGGTATAATGTTCTGTTTATTTGCAAGTATCATTATTTGAATTTCATCTGGGGCAATTCTAACAAATCTTTTCTTTTGGATTTACTCTTTCAGGGAGAATTTTGTTTACTCTCCAAGTAAGGTTGTGGGCCTTTAGGGAGACTTTAGCTAAATGTGTATTATTTAAGATGCTTTGCATTTGCACATAGTATGAATTTTGACCCTAAACTCTCTTGAGTGTCAACCACTGTTGAAGGTTTTTTTTAAAGAAACCTTGTTTCCCGCTCACCTATAACCTAGTGGCACATGTCACATTTTTATCCCTTGTTTGATATTTTGTGT
Source organism: Myotis yumanensis (assembly GCF_028538775.1). Lineage (NCBI taxonomy): Eukaryota > Metazoa > Chordata > Mammalia > Chiroptera > Vespertilionidae > Myotis > Myotis yumanensis. Next base: position 203,727,692 of record NW_027223753.1, on the reverse strand, counting down.
TTCTTGGTAGATAATCTTTCATTGAGGGTTTTGTTGGCATGTTTTGATAAGTTGGACTTATGCCAATGTCTTGCTTTCAGCACAAGGGGGGGGGGGGTGTTCTCTCGATACAGTCTTGCCATATATTTTAAAATTAGGGACCAGCTAAATTATGTGAAATGGTAAATAAGAGGAGAGGGACTGCATCTTGAGTTTATGTAATATTTTTATAGAAAAACAAACACAATGTGCCACATATGAATGTATACAAAAGCTAAAGGTCATGAATCTGGTTTTAAAAAACTAAACTGTGACTTCTCTTTCTTGAAAACAACTGTGAGACTCATAGTATGCATATGCCATGCAAAAAGACCAAAGAAATTGCATTTAAACAGAAATTAGACATTGATACTACTTTTTCACTTGGAAATAATTTTACATATCAACTAGTCATTAAAAGAACTTCTCTAAACATCTGTACAAAAATACCTGAAATGAATGTATGTATATATATATTCTCAGTTTGAAAGACCTTCTGTCAAAATCACCACAAAGGTGCAAGTAAAAACAAAACAAAATGATTTAATAGTTTGACAAATTTAATCTGATTTTTGTGTTTTATTTTTCTTCTGGAGACTATAATAAATCAGCAATTTACTTTTCACTGTTTCCCATTGGGCCTAACAGGCTATTTTTAGTATCTCTCTATTTTGGAAATGGTTCTGTTCTTGCGATTAGAGTTTAAATATCTCTATTAGGAAAAAAGATAAAGTGTTGTATCTGTCCAGCATGAGCATCAATTAAGCTGTTGTCAGTTTCCTCAAGGTGTGAATTGCTACTTAAGGTTTATATGCAAAATTATATGTCTTATAATAGCAGTTGAATATCACTATGGCACCTCTATCATGGTTACATATCACTACAGTCATTTATCAGAAACTTACACCATTTCTAATTTGTCTAAACTTGATCTGCAGATAAAGGAGGCTTATCTCTTTTTTATAATAATCTGACAATAGTATTCACTTTAAAAAATGTGATATTCAGCCCAGCATTTTAGTAAATAGAATAATGTACCGGGAGAGGGATTTGAGCACTGCTTATGTGGCATTTTTAAGTGGTAGTGGCACATGTAGAAATTGGCTCTCCCCTGATTTAAAGCATATCCTACTTTTCTTTTACATCAATAACTATTTTTAAGCATTAACCTTTTCTACAGTAGCTTTGATGGAATACTTAGTGATCTGAAGTAGATTAGCAAAGAAAGATAAATGCATGTGACTGTGCCAACTTCTAATTTAATTCAGTCAGAAGCAAATCCAAATGTAAACCAGAGCCTAACGCCACGGAAAGAGTTTTAAAATAATCCAATTCATTCTCACTGTTCCCCCAAGGGATCTACCCTCTTCACCAAATAACTCCAATCTGTTTGAAAACCACCCAAGCTTTAGTTCCTGGCTGCTATATTTCATTGTGGGAGACAGCTGTAGAGTAAATCAAGCATCAAATAGACTGTAATTCATCCACCTTTCCACTGGTGTGCTTTTTACTGCAAGGTTATATAGATGTCATAGAATTACTTGATTAGCATTTTTTTAGGGTGAGCAATACTTCAGTGCCAACCCATGAAGCTGAACTGGATCAATAAAGTTTGGTTGACATAAAAATGAACTTTATTGAACCTTTTAGAGTTGTGCCTGTGACACAATTCAGAAAACGAAAGAACTGGAAAATGTATTTGTTTCTTGTTTTGGAATTTACTGTGAGTAATGCAATTTTGAGAATAAACTTGTCATACCATTTTTGTTGCAAAATAAAATTTTTAACAGACCTAGCATAGGCTCTGGGAGGCGGTAGTGATTATATACTTGTAGTTTTTATGCAATGTTGGATATTCAAAGTCTTAGAGATTAGAAAAGCCAGCAAGGGACAGGATCATTTAGAATAAGAGACTCTAAAACATGTTTTTACTGATTTTTAAAGAGAGAGGAAAGGAGAGGGATAGAGAGATAGAAACATGGAATTTCAATATTTGTTTCTTTATCACATACCAGAGGCCTGATGAACGAAATCTGTGCAAGAGTAGGCCTTCCTTCCCCTGGCTGCCGGCACCAGCTTCTCTCCAGCACCCAGGACCCAGGCTTTCCTCTGGCTGCTGGCAGGCACCTGGGACCCAGGCTTCCCTCACAGCCCCGGCTTTTTCCGGAAGGTCGTCTAAAAGGACATCCGGAAGGATGTCTGGTCTAATTAGCATTTTATGTTTTTATTATTATAGAAGATGCTTACTTTTCTTTTTATGTTGGCTCATTGCCACCAGCTTTGGCGATGGATGGGACTCACTGTACTGATAATTTCCATATTTGACATATTAGAAATTTCAAAAGAACAATAGGCAATCTCAGATTCAGTTTAAACGTTGTCAGAAAAAGACTCCCACCTTTTTCTATAATCAACTTTTCCCAATAAACAGTGAATTCTATCAGAAGTTAGAAGATCATGTAGGAAACATATTTCAAGCAGGAAGAATGTGTATGATATATTGCTCCTCCAGAAAAAGAAGGGGCATGTATGATAAGTAAAAGAAAAAAGCATTTGTTCTGAAGGAAAAAAAGAATCTTAAACATCCATGTGCATCAGTGCCACTACAAACTGAGTCCACAGCCCAAATGTACTTGTCAATTCTGTCTAGTCCCACTTTTAAGTATTTTTAGTTAATTTTTTATTCCCCATTCTCCTCAGAGGATGAAGTTTACATCTTACCTTATACTCATTCCACCTTTGCTATTACTTTAAGAGTTTTATTTGCATCCTGCTTTATAGAAAATGAGTAAATGAGCTAGATCTGTGTTAAAAGGGTGAATGTTCCCTAGCCGGTAGCTCAATTGGTTAGAGTATCTACCTGATATGACAAGGTATGGGTTCAATCCCCTGTCAGGGCACATACAAGAATCAACCAACGAATGCATAAAATACGTAGAACAAATCTCTCATATTCATTCATTCTCTCTCTCTCTCTCTCTCTCTTTCTCTCAAATCACTAAATATTTTTTTTTTTAAGTGTGAATGCTTGCCTGGCCAGTGTTGCTCATGGTTGAGTGTCGACCTATGTCGATTCTCTCCTTCCAATACATTTCTCAACATTAACCTGTTCCTTTTCAGGTATAGAGATTAATGGGCACTTAATTTTCCTGAACCCAAAGTCTAGGAGCTAGTAAAATCAGTGGCATATCATGGACGTTACCTTAAAACCATTCTACAACTGATAAGAGCACTCTGAGAATCTTCCTCTCCAGATACAAACAACTATTATGTATCACTACCAGCCTCCCTTTTTGTTAGGATGGTCCTTATATACCTTCAGCTACTTGAATTCTTCACTTTACTTACCAGTAGTTGTGTGGGTGTCCTTCATGCTTTCTTTTACACAGTCCTGCCATTTTCCAATCATGAAATGTTTAGTAGTTCAATCCTGTGTTACTCAAAATACACTTTCAGGACTGGGAGTATAGCATCATCTGAGAGCTTATTAGAAATGCAGACTCTCAGGCTCTCCAACAGACTGATAAGATCAGAGTGTAATCAAATGCACACATGCATTGGATGCACGTTAGCTTGGGGTTTAGGAAAGAGAAGTGTCTACGTTGATCTATGTCCCTTTCAAATTAATCAATAACATAGCCCACTTTCTGAAAAGTCTTATGAGACTTCTTATATATTTTCTAGAAATGTCTCGTTTGAATCTTCAAAACTTCTCTCTAGGATAATGGTAGCAGGCCTTTAAAATTTGTTCTGATAGCAGTCCAAACTCCCAGGATCATTTCACCCCATCCATTTTATCATGGTACCCCTCAATATGATGATGAATGAGTTGATGGATTCACTATGTTTGTAAGTACAACTAATCATGTGTAGAAATAAAAATTTTAATAACTTTCAAATAAGATTAGATGACTTCTTTTAGCAGACACATCCCTTCATGATCTGGCCCCTTCCTAACTTTGAAAACCCATCCCTTGCTATAGCCCAGTGACTTGCAATTTCCAGAAGGTTTCAAGTTATTTCATACTTCTGTGAATCTGCTTCTACCAATCCCATTACATGACAGTCTTCATTTATCAAATATACTTTTAACCTCACTAATGCTCCCCAGTACTCCAGGATTTAATTCTAGTTTTCACCTTGGCAATTACCTTATTTAACTTGATACACCATTTCTCGGTGTACCCATAGCAAGTTATTATCATTGCTAATGGGAAATATTTACCTATTGCTCTTCATCTAGGAAAGTCAGGTTTATTTAGAACAGGGGAGCAATTTCATAGTTGTGTGTTCTTCCTAAAGCCAGCATATCACAAAGTCAATCTGTTTATTATCAACTGTGAATATTTTATTGCTTGAGAATGTGATTCCTTCTGACATTGTTATCAAACATGTTCTAAGCATGTTTGATGTTTTGCATATGTTATGTTGCCAAATTATAATTTGAAATGAGGGAGAAAAATGAGTAATTACTGAATAATCATATACTTAATTAATAAAGCACATGTGAAGAAAGTTAAATAACAATGTGAAAATTTTGGGTATAATAAACCTTCAAGTAACTGACAGTATATTTTCAATATTTATGTTGTGCAAATTAAAAATCTGAATCCATTTCTATAAAAATATATGCCATGTTATATGCTGTTAATCCATATACATAATATGGTGAAAGATGTAATATTTTTGTATCTGTCTTCTTCCCTACTTTCTCTAGCCTCCATCTCAGGAATCTGCATAAAAATCACATGTTTCCATAGTAGATAGCATTCAATAAATCTCCTTATAATAGTTTATCATAATAGTAATTAAAGAAAGAAAACCAAGACTAACCTCATATTGCTAATACTGTGTGCCCTTGAATCTAAATATATGTTAGTCCTACAATAGTGTTAAGGACTTTCATAATTTGGAAATTTGACATACAAACACTGCACATAGAGAAGAATGACACGGAATTAAATTTATATAGAGGCTGAGAATCAGGAAATATCAAGGCATCTGGAAATTGAATCAATATTGCAGTTGTTAGATACCCGAGTACCATCTGCATTGCCCACCAAGAATGGGTGTTTCTTAAACTCAACTACACATTCAGACTCACAAGACCCCAAACGGTGATAATTGGCACTAGTCAAATCAAAGGGTCTAGGATGGGAACCTCGGCGTGGCAGAAGGGCCACGCCAGGTGTTCTTCTTAGTGGGAAGGTTGCGGCATGTCTCGTAGTTATCCATGGGGAGCTCTTTTCTTCCAAGGAAATGGCTCAGGTGTAAGGAGATAAAATACACAATCCACTGGTGTGGAAATCACTGTTGATTAAAAAGCCTTGGGTCCCACAGGAGCTACACTCTTTTGTACCAACTCCATGTAGACCTTTCCTGGATATCAGAAGGTCCTGCCCAATTATGAAAGCCTCCACACTCAAGGGGCCCTCACAGTAGGGCTTCCGAAAAAGTATTTATTGTCCCCTGGTTTAATCCAGCCTATAGTGAAGAATCATTTTACCATATGCAATGTTGCCTATAAAGTTAGTTGGCAAATAGCATCCTTACCCGTTTCTAGGGAAACAAAGCTAGGGAATCGAACTGAAGTTGAAATTCTTATGCAGAAGATACACAATTTTGTTAACCCTTTGCATACACCTTTAAAATGTTAAAACCAATGCCTTGCTGAGTTTCTTAACTGTTCATGATTTTGATACACAAAAAAGGGCTAACTCGGAGGGTCATTAACAAATAGTAAAGGGCAATCATGGGTTGAGGCTTATGTAACATTTTCTGGAGGGCTTCCTCTTAAAATCAAGAAGTAGGTACAGTCCACACTTCTATGATGACATTAACTATTATATGGTCAATTAAATATATATTAGTCCAGTTTCATATATATTAGGTTGGAACCCTAAGAACTCCTCTCAACAAGAAACTTGTTTTCATTAGCTGAAAACCAAAGAGGAGACAATTGGATGATGGGAAGGTATATTCACTATGTAACATCTGCTTAAAACTCAAATAAATATCAGAAACCTGGCATTTGTTAATGACCTTACTGAAAACTACTTTGGTGGCATATCACAAGTAAAATGGGATTGCAATTGGTTGATATATGACTGGGAACTGAGGTAGTAGATATTATGAATGCAGATACATGAAGGTGATAAAAAAGCGTAGGAAGCTTAAGTTCAATATTTTTCAAGACATGGAATATAAGCTTTTTAAAAAAATTGATGGGAAGAATGTGTTAAAAGTTTAAAAAATAACTGTTAAGAGAGGAAAAGTATACTTAAAAATTTATAAATTATTATAAACTAGAGGTCCGGTGCACAAAATTCATGCACTTGGAGGGGGTTTCCTCAGCCCAGTATGTGCCCTCTTGCAGTCTGAGAACCCTCAGGGGATGTCTGACTGATGGCTTAGGCCTGCTCAGTCAGACATCCTTAGTGCTGCCGCAGAGGCGGGAGAGGCTCACGCTGCCACCGCCACCTCCACTGCGCTTGCCAGCCGTGAGCCCGACTTCTGGCTGAGTGGAGCTCCCCCTGTGCGAGCACACTGACCAGCAGGGGGCAGCTCCTGAGTTGAGCATCTTCCCCCTTGGTGGTCAGTGTGTGTCATAGCAACTGGTTGTTCCACTGTTCAGTCAATTTGCATGTTAGCTTTTTATTATATAGGATCATCAATTTAAAAATAGCTATAGGAAATTGTATAGGAGCTGAGCAGAGAGCACCGATTTGATAGAAAGTGAATGCTTTCTGGTTAGAAAATTCATATATCATTTAAATTATGAACAAATGAGAACCTCGGGGGAATAAATTTTATATTTGCTTCTTAGAAATATTAAGAATGCTACAGATTATAAATATTTTAAATTCTCAGAAAATACACAAATAATCAGTATGAGAAAGATATATACAGTGAAAAGAATGGAAAACCCATCAAATTATGAATATGTATGCATATGTAGACTCAATGAAAAATATAATTAATCGTACATGCATTTTGAAACTCTGTCTCAATAAAACTATTGGCATTTATTTTAAGTACATCCAACTTGGCTGTAATAATCACCCAACTTTGCAAATTTTATTCATATATAGTATAATGGTTATTTAGTGTCTAAATTATTATACACATATTTCTCTCAAATCATTGAGGAATATCTAGTTTTTGAAATTAATATTTAAAGCACTCAATATCTTATAAAAAGTGATAAATACATAAATAGTGGGAGAAGCTGTGTGTGGGGTTGGGGTATTGGGGTTTATGAGAACTGAATTTTCTGCTCATTTATGCTGTAAAGCTAAAACTGCTCTAAAAAATCAAAAATATATATATTAATTTAAACGATCAACAAAATAAGGTGATGTCAACATGATCTCACAGTCAATTAAAAATGGAAATATTATATGCTGTTCTACGACTTATAAAACAAAATGAATAATTTTCTATGTTAGTAGACATACTGCTGAATATCATGTAAACCAAAAATTCCGAAGGAAAACTTTAGACAAATGTCACAAAGTATAAAAATGAAAACTAACTCACATATATGTTTAGGAATGCTTTTATGTGTATTATATGTTTGATATTTATACATGATTTTATATATTCAAATTTTATACAAAATTTTAAATGCATCTTTATTATTAAGAAATATATTTAACCAGGTTATATGTATAACTCTTTCTATTGATGATTTATAAAGTCTTTGCACAAAAGCCATCACTTAAAACTTACATGCCTTTGAACAGATCGATCACTTAGCCTTTTTATTTTATTGATGAATAAAAAGCATAGTGAGAATCAGCTTAAATAACACCTCATCTTGGAAGGCTGCTCTGAATTCTTTAGACAAACTGAAATGCATTCCTATCGATCCTTTTGTCTGTCCCTGTACACCCTTCCCTTTATATTTTTGTTAGGGAATTTATATTCTCTGACATTTAGATAGTCTGTGTTCTCATCATTATCATATACACAGTCTGCTCCCCGGAATGTGCAATATATTAGATAATTAGCAAATATTTTGAAAGATTAAATGCAAGACTGATGACAAGAAATGTGATTCAAAACGGTTCTTTGGTTGATGTCAGGCTGATAACTAGGCCTGGTTATTTAGGTTCCCAGGACACCCAACGTGGCTGTAATAATCACCCAACTTTGCAAATTTTGAGACTGCAGTCATTATTATGGTTCTAAATGGATTCATTCAACAGAAAGTGGATATAAAATTTAAAATGAACAAAAATAACCTAATTCTACTGGCTACCCCTCCTAGGGAAAATGAGCTAGGGTCTATATTGTTTTGTAAAAGTAGCAATTAATACATATGTTAAAGATCCTAATTTTTAAAAACATGCTTATGCCATTTTTTTCATTGTTCATATTTGCTTTCAGTATGTTTATAGGTTTTGTTTTATTTAATATTCTTTATTATTTTAGTAAAGTCCAGCTCAGTTATATTTCATATCCATAAGAATAATAATATAAGATGATTCTTATCCTCAATAATCACTACTATTTTAGCTAGTTCAATCCATGTAATGGATTAGATATTGATGTCTTTTTTGAATAGAATTAGTTTCATATGAATTTAAGCTTATTAGGATTAATATTAGGAAAAATTGACACACTGTCTAAAGCATAGAAAAATAATTGATGTGATTTATTTTGAAATTATTAAATGCTATGCCCCATATATTAGTTGTATCATTAGGCTGGCTTGTGCTTCTGAATCCATGGTATTTTGAACAGAAATGATTAAAGAGGTTATTAGTAAACCTACAAAGAACAGGGCACATGGTGATTAAACATTACCCTATCATCTGAGCTACAAATGTTCAGCATCATTATGTTCCCACAATAGCAATTTACTATAACACTGAAAAGTAAGCAATCAATATTGGCAGGTAGTGCTTGTTACAGTTACAGAACCGAGTACGACCTCTTCTGTTCCAACCTTTGCAAAATCAATGGGCAGTCCACTTCATAAGGCATCAGGTGATTCCCAGTTTCAGATCAGAGGGGATGGTAGCTATAGCTATCAAGGTAATAAAACCTGCCAATGTTCACTTCACTGTTTGTCAAATGTGATTTGATTTGTAGCTCAATAGAAATAGAAGTAAGATGCATCAATAGAAAAGAAACACCATTTGAAATTATCATTGTTGTAAGAATATTAAAATATTGAACATGTAGAAATGCTTGTGTGTGTGTGTGCGTATGTGTATATGTTGTAGGTATTAAAACCAGAAAGAAATGAGCAAGCCTAAAATAAATATGTATTATTTCATGCAACATATTCTAGTTTACGCTGCACCATATCCTCTAACAAATAGTAGAGTTGTTGGTTTTCAATGTAGAAGATATAAACTGGATAGCTATATCACTAATATTGATTAATACCTCTGTGTTGTATAATACAGGATGTCCCCCAAACTATATACACACTGAATGATTATAGAGTCAGTGTTTATTAACATACAGTTCATTTTCAATGCCTGTTTTCAAACTGATGACTGTTCTGGTTCAGGCACTGCTGATAACACAAGGCAGTGGAATCACAAACATCCAGAATTATTTCATTTGGTATTTGTGTGCCCTCATTTCAATGACTGTTGCCAGTTTTGTTCTATAAATTTTACCTTTTATGTATCCCAAAACAAAATAATGTAGTGGGACTTTAGGGTAAATTTTCTTTGTTCAAAGCTTAGTCTGTCTTCACCCATTAATTCAAATTAGTTAAACCTGAAAATAAGTTAACAGCTGTTAAAACTTGTATACATTTTGGGGGCACACCCTACATATTGGGTCCAAAAGTCACTGCCCTAATATTTAGAATGTGTGATTTTTTTAAAGGATTTTACAAATAATTGAGAACATATCTTCATTGTATAGAAGGAAAACCTAAGGCCCTGAAAACCTCAGCAATAGGGGCAGAATTTATATTAAGTATGTTTCTGTGTCCTGACTGGAAGATGTATCTCTAGATTTCCTATGTTTTCCCAATATTCTCATGTTTTGCGGCAATGCCTCTCAAATTATATATCACCATGACTGAAGCTGTAGTTGTAGTGGCTATGGTTATTCAAGCATCATTGTACACCATTCATACAGATAAACATTGCCGAACATGCTGGAACTATATTATGGTTATATTCTGGTAACCCCAGAGGCTCTATTTTTTATATATGGTCATTTCCAGTCAAGAAGGTATAGCTCGTGAGAGGCAAAACTGTTTGAAAATGAGGGTGACAATGTTGAATTCTCTTTCTATAATACCAGAACCCCAGTGACCATTATTATTCATATTATTAATATGAATTAATCCATTCTTGACGTCCTAATGTGCAGGTAATTGTAAATACTGTGGAATAGAGGGTGGATTATGTCACTATATTTACAAGCCTATCAGCAAAGGTATATCATATACAACTTCTCTAGCAGGATCTCCCTAAATGTGTGCCCAATGGTTAGAATTTAGGAGGAACTTTTTGCAGACTTGCAGAATGATTCAAGGAAACTGAGAGATGACCGTAAGTCTTGAGTGAGAAGAGTATATATGTATAATGTAAATAGGAAAATGAGTGACAGTTTATTTTTGCCTGTAGACTAAGTTTTAAAAAGTGTTTTGATAGTAAAATGAAGAGTGAATAACAGACTAAATGATCCCTGGTAGTTAAGCTTATTTTCTGGAAATGAAATTTGAATTTCAATTGTTCACTTCAATTAAGTATTAATTACTGATTTGTGATTCTTACAGAACACTTTTGTCTTCAACTGAATATAAACTTGAGTGGTGAAGTTCATTGATTATATGTGCAAAACTACACAATATTTCCTATATAGTCTTTAATGTAATCAGTGTTAATTAATAATTATGAAAATTGCAAGGTTTCTTCACAAATTCCATTAAGCTTGTACTGTTAATGACTTTCTTTGCAGAGCAAATCAAATATCTGATTCCTAGTACATTTCCATTTATAACAATATTTCTAATTGACATTGTTTGAATTAATAAGGTCACATATTTGGTTGCAGATGGGATTTTCTAATATATTTTAATGAATCCATTGATACTTAAAGTGCTACATCTAGACTTGTAGATTTATGTAAATAGGCATAATGCTGGTGATTTAATGCATTTTTCTAGGGGAAAGACTAAAAGTGAGTGTAAAAGTGTTCATTGTGGCTTCCCAAATTCAAAACCTTTGTGTAATACACATGGCTCATTTCTTCTCCACATGATATTTATTTAAATGAGTATACTAGTGTGAAAAAGGAAAAATAAAGCATGGCAGAAAGAATATGAATCATAATTACTTAGGAAGGAAACCAAAGACATACTGATCATGAGTTTGAATTCCATTCTAATTTCTGTGGGGAGGAGCAAGTTCAGCATTTCAATTTCCTTTTTAATAGACCACATGTTTGTCATGGTGACCAAGAACTCATGTGTTTTTGATACCTATAAGGATTTTGTCTCCTACTTGAAGTAGACATCAAATTTTATTTCCTTTATATAAAATAATGCTAAATATATTTTCTGTGTAACTTATTCATCTGGGTTTTCATGGTTTACTTATATAAATATTGAATACTAGTTGGAGTTGAGGAAGACTGGCCTCAATACAAAACATTTCGCAATCTAAAAAGTCCCAAGTTTACTGAACCTCCATTTCCAAATCCACATAATGGGAAGGAGGGGCTTCAGAATCTACAGAAACGCTTAGAGCTTAAAACTCTAATGGTTGGATTTCTATGAATAGCAGTCACCTAACTATTTTTATTATCACAGGAGAAGTTACATTTGGACTATCTGAATACTTTAAAATATGAAACTATATCTACGTATATATTAATTTAAAAATAAATTTAATTATACCACATACCAAATTGTCTCATATTCCCATTAAAAACACTTACAGTTTGTTTTTCTCTAATTTCTATTTAGCAATTTATTTTTTCTATAATGAAATCTGTTGCGCTAGATATGATCTTTGAGTCTGTATGCTTGAACAAAACCATTGACTGCAAGATACTATATTTAATTATTATAATTTCTTTAACAATATTAAAGGTGATCATTTCCTTATTACTTTAGACCTGCTTATTGAGACCTCCAGTTATTTCATTCTTAAGTTCCCTCATGTTAGCAAAGCATCCAAACTACTGCTTGACGTAGTCCACCACAATTCTGAATGTTTAAATTGGGTTTCTGCCTAAAATTGTTTATCTTTGGTAATCCAAACCACCTGCATAAATATTTTTCCTTTGCCACTAAGTATTGCTGGATAAAAATATGCTACCTTATTTATTTTTATCTAAATCAGTTGTTTTCCTTCAGCAGACATATCAATACTTTTTCCTTTCCTTAGTCAACAAAAGTTTTAAGTTTTAAGCAATTCTTCCTTATCATCATACTTTTTAAATTTCTCTTTCACGCTCAAGCAGCTCACTTTCAGATGACCTTGTTTATTACATCATACATAAAATGGTGCTAAGACAATGCCTCTTAATTGCCAGCCTCAACATCTATTTAATATTATTGGAAAAAGTGAGTGACTGAGGAATGAGTCATACTTAGGAGAAGACATACTTTTAATATTCACTATACAAAGAAACATATATTGTATATTTGATAGATTATATAAAGGAAAAGCAGGTGTGATAAGACAAAGTAACCAATGTTAGTAATGGAAGGCCTTTTTGAATAAGTGACATTTGAGCAAAGACTCAAAATGGAATAAGAGACCACAAAGGGAGGAGACTCTCAGACCAATGATATGGCAAAGGAAGAAGTCCTGGGATGTGAAGAGTGGTTTCGTAGCTCTTCCAGGTGCTGCTCATCTAAATAAGGTCTATGACAGTCATTTGCTGGAAATTCTGCATTTACCTAACTGAGAACAAAGGAGCAAAGATATAGATTTGGCGGACACAGTACAAGTAGCTTCATGGACAGTCTTGAAGTACAATTCCAAATGCCATAATATGGCCCAAAATAACTTCAAGGGAGTCCAGAACAGTTAGATGTCCAGAGTGGCCAGTAGATACAACTAAATTCATAACTATCTAGGAATTTTCTGCAAAAACCTGGTATACTCAAGGGACTAAAAGCAACCTAAAACTAATGGCACTAAAAGTAAATGGAAATGTGCCATGATGCTAGCTGGAATGTCAGAGAGAAACCAAATCATGGGTGTGACCTTAGAGCAAATACTACATGTCTCAGTTGCACTACAACTAGTTTATATCATAGTTACACAATAGCTCCTCCTTTACCCCAAAATGTGTTCTGGTTTGATCAATAAATTCTATGCTTCCTCTGACTACATAAGAAAACAAAATTATTTTATAATAGAGAATACACTTCCTGGATTTTTAAAACTTTTTCTAGACTCTGAAATGGCCACAAATTTAAAGTACTACTGATTTGTGGATATTTAACAGTAGAGGCCCAGTGCATGAAAATTTGTGCACTCAGGGGGGTGGGGGAAGGTCCCTCAGCCTGCCTGCACCCTCTCACAGTCCTGGGAGCCCTCGGGGAATGCCCACCTGCCAGCTTAGGCCCGCTCCCCGAGGGATTGGTCCTAAGCTAGCAGTCAGACATCACTCTGGCAGCCCGTGAGCCCTCAGGGCATATCAGACTTATGGCTAAGCTGTAAGTCAGACATCTTTGTCACTGCTAAGGAGATGGGAGAGGCTCCCAGCACGGCCTCTGTGCTCGCAGCCATCAGCCTCGCTTGTGGCAGATTGGAGCTCAAGCGCACAGACCACTAGGGGGCAGCTCCTGCATTGAGCATCTGCCCTCTGGTGGTCAGTGTGCATCATAGTGACCAGTCTTTCCTGATAGTTCTGCCATTAGGGTAAATTTGCATATTATTCTTTTATTATACACTAGAGGCCCAATGCACGAAACTCATGCAATAATAGGCCTTCCTTCCCCCGGTTGCCAGCACCGGCTTCCTTCTGGCACCTGGGACCCAGCTTTCCTCTAGCACCCAGGACCCGGGCTTCCCTCCAGCTGCTGGAAGACACCCAGGACCTGGGCTTTCCTCACAGCCCCAGCTTAGTCCAAAAGGTCATCTAGAAGGAAGTCTGGTCTAATTAGCATATTACACTTTTATTATTATAGAGAATACTTATATGAGAATACTACTGTGTACTACTCAGTAGAAATCTAGTTTAATGATATTCTGTTTATGGTAAATATCCTATCTAATAATAGACAAACATGGTAATTGATCGTACCTTCGCTAAGCCTCCCATTGGCTAATCAGCGAGATATGCAAATTAACTGCCAACAAAGATGGCGGTTAATTTGTATACATAGGCGCAAAACTGCGAAGCAAAGGCTTGAAGGTGGCTCTGGCCACAGCAGCAAAGACTGAAGGTGGCTCCAGCTGGAGCATCGAAGACTAAAGGCGGCTCTGGCCGGAGCAAAAGCCTGGGTCCCATATGCCAGAGGAAAACAGGTGCCGGCAGCCAGGGGAAGGGAAGGCCTATTGCATGAATCTTTTCATGCAACAGGCCTCTAGTATTTATTATATTTCTGGGAAAGAATGAAGAAATAGTAAAGTCAAATTTTGTATAGGTCTTGGGAGCACTGTATTATTTTAAGCATCCAGGGGTGGAGGGAGAGGAAATACCATATTTAGCTATAATTAGATACTTAGGACTATTGAAATACTCCCAAATGATTGAATGGAATTTATATTTTTAAAAATGACTTTTAAAAAGATGGTCAGTGAAGTATTTTGGAGTCAAAACAAAAACTTTGAGGTCATTGTAAGAAAACTTGCTTTTTCTCTCTGTGAAATAGGAACCCACTGTGAGATTTTAAGCCAAGGGATGTTTTTGTTTTGTTCTTGTTCTTTCTTATATTTTTCTTAAAAATAAATGTTTTTGTTAAATGTGAGCTAATTGTATTTTCACATGAGCTTGTAAGAAATAATAGAGAGAGAGCCTGTGTATCCTTAACCCAGTTTTCCCCAATGGTAGCATCTTTCAAGATTATAATTTAGTATCACAATTAGGATATTGATTTTGATATAGACAAGATGCAGAGCATTTACCTCACCACAAGCATCTTTACTGTTGCCCTTTACATTTATCTTTGGTAACTACTAATCTGTATTCTATTCCTATAATTTGTCATTTCAAGAATGTTATATTCATGAGATCAGACAATATGTATCCATTTGAGATTGACTTTGTGCATGCAGCGTAATTTCCTCCAATCTGTTGAGTATATCAATAGCTTACTCCCTTTTGTTGCTGAGTAATATCTATAGCACCACAGTTTGCTTTACCATTCATCCATTGGAGTGCATCTGAGTTGATTTAACTTTTTGGCTATTATGAATAAAGCTTCTGTGAATGATCACATTCAGGTTTTTATGTGAACATAAGTTTTCAGTGTTCTGGGATAAATGCCAAAGATTATAATTGTTGACTCATATGGCATGTGCATGTTTAGTTTTATAATAAAATGCCAATATGTGTTTTTGGGTGACTGTACCATTTAGAGGCCCACAAGTAATGTGCAAGTCATACAGTATTTCACATTCTCACTGTTATTTCGTGTAGCCACTACTTCTTATTTTAGCCATTGCGATAGTTGTATAGTGACACCTCATTTTGGTTTTAATTGTATTCCCCTAAAACCAATGATAGTGAGTCTATTTTCATATGCTTTTTTGCCATCTGTACTTCCTCTTTAGTGAAATGTCTGTTCAAGTGTTTGTCTCATTTCCTAGTTGGATTGTTCGTTTTCACTTGACTGTTGAGAGTTCCTTGTCCATTCTAGTTACTGGGTTTGTCAAGTAGTGGCTTACAAATAGTTTCTCCCAGTCTTTGTGTTGTTTGTTTTTCCCCTCATCAATTTCAGAGTCTTTTGCAGAGCAAACATTTTGGCTGTTGTTCAGTTTGAATGATGTCTAACTTACCAATATTTTTATACACAGTATTTTGGATCAAAGCTAAGAACACATCACATAGCCCTAGATCTCAAAAACTTTTCTTCATTTTATTTTTTCTAACACTTCTGCACATTAACATTTTTCATTTAAGTCCATTTTGACATGGCATATTTTGAGGTGACTTGTATGTGAGATAGAGGTTCAAGTGAAAATTCTTTTTCTTTAACCTATGGATATCCAGTTGCTCCAGTACCATCTTGAAAAGGCTAACCTTTCCCCATGGAATTGCTTTGCACTTTTGTCAAAAATCAGTTGAGCCTATTTGTATGCATCTATTTCTGAGCCCTCTTTTCAATTTTATGTGTGTGATCTAGGGTGACTATCTTTTCCACCCATATAACTGTCTTGGTCACTGTAAGTTGTAGGCATTAATATCAGGTCGAGTGATTCTTTACTCTCTGTTCTTTTTCAAGATTGTTTTAGTTGTTCTTGAGACTGTGACTTTTTTTAGAATGTATTTTTATTAATTTCAGAGTTGAAGGAAGAAGGAGAGAGAGATAGAAACAATAATGATGAGGGAGAATCTTTGATTGGCTGCCTTCTGCATGCCCCACACTGGGGATCAAGCCTGCAATCTGGGCTTGTGCCCAGACCTAGAATCAAACTGTCCTCCTAATTCATAGGTCAACTCTCAACACTGAGCCATGCTGGCCAGATGATACTGTGACATTTATTTTAGAAATGAGTTCACTAACTTGTTTATATGTACAAAACAACTTGCTGGGATTTTGTTAGGAAGTCATTAAACTTATCGATAAATTTTGAAATAATTGACATTTTACTATGTGAATCTTTCAGTCTATTTATGTAACATGTCTTCATTCATTTACATCTTTTTTGATTCCTCATTGGGCAGATACCTAGCATAAATGCCAAAACAACGAAAACATCAAATAGATGTATTAATTGCTAACAAATACACATATAAAAGCATACAGACAAATATGTTTATATTTGTATTTTATATACCTATCACTGATGAAAAATTGGTATAACATTTATTCAAGTTCATAGTCTCCTTGAGGTTTAAAAATATTAATATGCCAGTTATATTTGTTTCCTTGAGTTACAGTTACAAAGTGGGTAACTTAAAACAATAAAAGTTAAATATCGTCTCACAGTTCTGGATGGTTGAATTCCAGAATCAAGGTGTCATCAGGGCTGTGTTCCCTGTGAACCCTATAAAACAAACCTTCCTTGCCTCTTCCTAGCTACCCTCTGGTGGTTTGCTGGAAATCTTTGTCAATTCTTAGCTTGTAGCTGCCTAACTCCAATATCTGCATTTGTTATCATATAATGTCCTCGCTGGGGGTGTCTTTCCACACCTATTCTACACTATTCCAGTTGACCTCATCTGAACTTAATGAATTACACCTGCAATTACCTATTTCCAAATAAGGTCACATTCTGAGGTACTAGGTGTTAGAAATTGAACATATGTTTTCTTGGGGGACACAATTTAATCCATAACATTAGTCATATTTGAAATATTGTATAGTTTTATGTTCAATAAAATGTGTAAACACGTATGGAAAGGAATGATCCTGCAACCTGGGCTTGTGCCCATGGACCAAACAGGAATTGATCGATGCTCAACCACTGAGCCATGCCCGCCAGGCAGAACAGTTTCATTTTTGTATTAATTTTCAAGGACTACTTATGCAAAAAATTCTTCTGGCAGTTTTGAAGATTTAGGCTGTTTTGATGGTTGCACAAGACATCTGCTACAGAGCTTTTTCTGTTTTATTAGAGATGGAAATTAAAAAAAACAACTTAATGACTGACTGCTTGTAAAATCATTTTAATTATGCCATAAATTGCAGCAATGTACCAGAGTACAGGCAAAACAGTAGTACAATTTTTATATTTCTGTTCAGTATATGCATAATTTAGTGTCCCAACTAAATTAAGGATTTTATCTTAGAGAAAATAAATACTTCAAATGATTCATTGGTCATCACAACAGACATGCTGATATTTTAAAGTGTTTTATTCATAGTTAATGCTTTATGAACTGAGTCTTGATTCTGTGATGAGGTTAGTTATTTTAATTATTTTGATGATAGCATAATAAGGGCCTTTATAAAATTAACTTTCACTTATTCAAAGATTTATTTCTCTTTCATTTTGTTTATATTTTGTCTATAAAGTTGTAATTTATGTTTCTTTTTTTTGAGAAAGAGAGTTCAACTCTACACTGCATAAAATAAACATCCTGTGTAATGAGATAATAATTGTGCTAAACTATAGACAGTTAGGCTAAAATTGTTTAATAGCAAAGTAATGGTTTGTATCCAAGTTTGCAATAGATATTCTGTGTGTTTTCAAGAAATTGTGGTAAGAGAGTCTTAATAATCACTTTCAATTTATTTTTCTTTGAGAATATTCAGGCAATTGTACTCCATAATTTAATGATGCTGATCTTTATCTGTATCATTATTATAAAAAATGCTGTTAGTTCAGAAATCAATGTTTGCAGCTTCAACAATCTGATGAAAAATCTGCTGAACTAATTTTATTTTAGTCAATTACATTTGGGCAATGAGGAATAAAACAGAGATGAGAAAGATTATGCCATTTATGTTGAGAGTAAAATACCGAATCCATTTCACTAAACCCAAATGATTTAAAGGCTAAAAAAGAAAGTCATTTTTCAGGGAAGTTTTTTGTTCTTTAAAAGTGGAATTAGGGAAGGAGAAAGTTATCTTGCCAGGAAGATAGATTAATTGTTTGCATTTCCCATATGTTGAGCATGCACTTTGTCAGTCCGTTTCACTCAGGCAGGATTGAAAGCCACGTTCACAGGTGTTTTACAATGAGCACTGAATTAGAGTTAGGTATTACAGATTTTCATTCTCTTTCACTAAACAGAGAAAATATCATTTAAATCCCTGGTCCTTATTTTCTCAACAGATAAGAGTTAGAATTAGGTAAGATTATATCCCTTCAAGTGTAATTACCAATCTAACACTCTGTGATTTGATGTTCAAGATGTTCAGAGTATTTTTAGGCATTGAAATTGATTTACACTTTAACACCTTTGTTTAAATCAACTTAACCACACATTAATTGGAACTATGACCACCAACTTCAGAATGACCACTTGCATTTTGTTAATCTTAGCATACATGTTTTCTCCAAACAGGTTTTCAGACATTCTTAAATATATTGATGATCATTGATGTTTTTTTAGCTTGAGGTCTACTTTATCTTAAAAGATTTCCGTAAGGGTATTATTTAAAGGGTAGCTAAATGGTTTCTTGCCCTATGTTAGCCTCCACAAGCAAGAGAAAAGGGTACAGTAAATAACTGGAAATTGATTATATAACAATTATCTTGTTTATTGTACAATAAAATAAAAAGAATTACATGTATAAAAGTAAACACAAAAAACAGTTAAGGTAAAATGTAAGCATTCAAAAGTAGATTTTCTGCATTAAGCAATATGTTATAGAAATTTACAAGTGTAGAATCTTAGAGTGACTTTAATTACATAATTTAACTGTCCAATGCAGTTAATTTGTTTAGCCAGTATTGTTACTCTTACTTTTTGCTACCTATTTTACTAAGCATTTTGAATAATATTTTTTTGTAATTCTCAAAGATCCCTATCAAATAAATGTTAGTATTCACATTTAAGAGAATTGTGCTGCAGAATGTTGAATGAACTTAGTCCATAGAGATTTACGGAGATTTACTCTAAACAACTTTAACCATATGCTTAGAGATAACTACCATTACTGTGGCAAAATGCCATGTGAAAAATTCCAATGACTTGATTTTATCCCACAACAACAATATTATTACATGGCTTATGAGTGATACATAGGTAAATGATGTCACAATTATTTTAATAATTTCTCTTTTGGATTAAAACAAAATGGAAACTTGACTACTTTCAGTGCTTTTGAATACATGAACTGTGAATGCTACAGTTATCCACTTCTAGAAACAGTGAACATACACAACTATTTTAGTATCTCTGCATTTGAATGGGGGAACGAATTAGGCACTATTGATTTATTGTGCAATTAATACATTTTAAGATTATTAGTCAGCATGATTTCTTTGATGGAGTACAACCAAAAATGTTCTATAACACAAAAAAATTGTTTTGGCCTTTGAGACAAGGTACACCTGATGGATGGCCTTGCTTTTATTTTGTTTAGCACCTTCAACTTTTCTCTTGATTTCCCTCTCTACTCTGCAAGATGTTCTTAATGAGTTTAAGATGCACATTTAGCAGTTGGGTACTACCACCTGCTCACTAGATTTCTGTCTTACATGGCTATTAGAATGTTATGTGGATTTTCAGAACCTGTCACTACTGATATTGTCAATCTTTTCACAGAAGCTATGTGAATTGACATGTTGTATAGATGCATGAGTCAGTTAAAAGTTGAGAGGAGAGAGTCGATAAGGTAAATCCTTTTGTTTGTTTCCATTTCAAATATACAACATAATTTCTTTTTACTATGAAGTGATAGTGTGCAATGAACCTATATGCAATCTATAATTTCGGAAGAGAGAAAATGAAAACTTGTTAAATTTATAATTAGTGACCTGAAAAATTATAGGATTCATTGAAAAATAGTATATGTAAAGCAATTTAAGAAAGATGGTATGTTTAAAATATACTAAAATCAATAGCATTTTTATATGCCAGATACAGTGTGAAAGTTTATGGGTACTATAATCTTCAGTCAGATAATTGTGTCACAGTGAATGAGGTTAACAGTACTTCCAGAAACATACTGCCCTTCCCCCTTCCTTCTCTCTGTCTCTGTCTCTTACACACACACACACACACACACATACCTATACATGAGTCAAATACACTCCCTCAACCTCAGTGTTGACGTGCACGAAAAGATGTATAGAAAACTACTTTTGTTGAGAATGGAGTATGAATATTAATTTTGCTTAAAGAGAGAGGGGGGAGAGGAAAAGGAGAGAGGCATATGATTATAAGAGTGCTGAAAACCACTGTTCAATTTCCTGCTAGAAGTTAATAAAAATGTGTTATGGGGAAAATATGACTGCAGAATGCATTATGGTATACTGAGGTATGACCAACATGCTTGTTGATCATCCATGCTAATACATTTTGTTTATGTGCTTTCTGAACTTCAAAATGCAGAAACTGTATAAGGATCACTAACAAGAAAGCCTTAGAGATTATCGTTCAAGGCCTCTTTGGTCTGTGATTTATTCTGCTGTTTCTTTGTTTAAAAACATCACTTAGTATAAAAACAAAATGTGTTTTAGTGGTTTCTGATTTAAAAGGAAGGGATTTATTAAGCACAGGGAAATGCTTCACAGACATTTAAAGTGTAAAATGTTTCCACCTGGCTATAAAGCAAGTTGTGTTCCGGGGCTGAAGAAACTCTAAGGCTAGTCGCTAGGAAGAGGAAGCTGGGCATTGCTACGTGACATTATTACCCGGCGCCCACTGCGACTGTTTCTGGTCTGGACTGGGCTGAGGACCGCATTTTGCACCATGGGGTCTCGGCTGTGTGGGCTGCGATTGGGTGGGCTGTCACTCCGAGGTGGTGGTAGGGCCTGTTTACCACTTGGGGGAAGCCAAGTGTTGCTTTGTGGGTGCCAGGCCATGGTGTCATTTCTTTGTGAATGGCCAGTATACATCATGGCAGCTCTGGCATTGAGTGTCTGCCCCCTGGTGGTAAGTGCACGTCATAGCAACTGGTCGTTCCACCATTTGGTCAATTTGCATATTATCCTTTTATTATATAGGATAGATGGTGAAAAGATGTATAGAAAACTACTTTTGTTGAGAATGGAGTATGAATATTAATTTTGCTTAAAGAGAGAGGGGGGAGAGGAAAAGGAGAGAGGCATATGATTATAAGAGTGCTGAAAACCACTGTTCAATTTCCTGCTAGAAGTTAATAAAAAAATGAAGAAACAATGACAATCCTTCATCATACTTAATACATTTGACATCACACAGACATAGGTTCCTTTTTAGGGGAAATATTCACAAGTCTGTTTTTTTTTTTCTTTCTGTATGCTAAATTAATTACCCACAAACAATTTTAAAATTCTCCTTGGTCCACTAAAGCGATTGATCCAATTTAAGCACTCTTTCACACCAGAAAATATAAAATACAAATAAATACTTTTTTAAAATACTGAATTTTTAAAGGCAATTGTGTTAAATGTTTCTTTTAACCCAATCCTGTAAATCTAATGTTGCACAGGTAAGAGATTCTCACCATCTGAACATTCTTTCTCTGGGACCATGACCTCACTTCAACCCAGAGTTAGCTATTTTTTTATCCCAAATCTGATTGATTTGCTTATTCTATGTGAAACTGGAAGTCAAAGCTAGAGCAGTTCTGTGTATCAAATAAGCACTGTCAATCTCTTAGATGGAGCTGAGCTTTCTTAGTAGGATTCTTTCAATCACAGAGTTAAACTTGCTGTCTACTAGTCTCTAAGATTGTGAAAGTGGTACTTTTGATCCAGTACAGATTTAGGAAAACCATATTTTTCTTTCACATTTTAGAATACAAAATTTTCTGAAACTCCTTGTAAAATTTTAATCCAGAATATATTCCTAACAAAATCCTCAAATGAACACTACCTGACTTTTCTAGGGAGAGGGAGTCAGTAACAAAATCCAACACTGAAGCAACCTCGTCTTCTTTCTTAGATTTCCTTGTAATATCCCATGAATCAGCTAACATATATTTAATTATAGAAGTCTGATAATTTTGTAGTTACTTTTAATTAGAGCCAGAAATAGAGAATTGAAAGATTTTATACCCAAAATGTTTCTTGTTCATCTTCATTCTCTAAACACACACACACACACACACACACACACACACAGCTTTTCTAGATTGTGGTATATGAAAACATATTGAACTGGGAATATGCTTTACTTAATAGAGTATACACAACTATCTCTTGAAGACCACTGTTTCACATAGATGAGGACAAGTTTTTGTTTTTTAGAAAACTTTGTTGTTTTTCAAATACAGGCCTCCTCCTTTTTTGTCTTTTTCATCTCTTTCTCTTTCTGTTCCCTTGATCCTGTAAATTGAGGATAGCCAGAAAGAGAGCTGGGGTCAATATACTTTAACAGATATTCCAAGAACAAATCATAAAACAAAAAACTTTTCCTTAAAGTTGTCTATGCAGAGTCCATATATTAAAAAGTCTCCTCTAAATGAAAAGCATATTTCAATCATTTTGAAGATTATTTGTCTCTATTTAAATTCTTACATTAATATATATGTGCCTTGTAAAGCAGAAAGCAAATTTTAAATGACTTTTTTCATTGAAAATTAACTAACAAAAATTGTTAATGGAAAGTATGCATAGCCTAGGACCGTGGTCGGCAAACTGCGGCTCGTGAGCCACATACGGCTCTTTGGCCCCTTGAGTGTGGCTCTTCCTAAGCCTTTGGAGTACCCTAATTAAGTTAATAACAATGTACCTACCTATATAGTTTAAGTTTAAAAAATTTGGCTCTCAAAAGAAATTTCAATCGTTGTACTGTTGATACTTGGCTCTGTTGACTAATGAGTTTGCCGACCACTGGCCTAGGAGGAATGGTATCCTCAGTATGAGTGCTGGATACATAAAAACATTCATACAATGCTAATTAGAGAGTCATCTGCTTGTGTGTCCTTACATTTAAGTAAAACACGATACTACTCTCTGCAATGCTATTCATATAAAGTAAAGGTATACTAATTTTTAACAAATACACTCAAGTGATTATGAATATTTGGCCAAACAGCTGGTTTGAGGACTATCCATATATATTACTTTATAAACAAAGGATCTTCTACAAACTGCCATAGGAAATGGTCCTTTAAGCCAGATTTAACTTTTATAACTTTCCAAGCCTATTATTTGCTAGTATTGGTTAGAAATATCTAATACATAAAGATACATTCTAATTTACATCAAAAGTTGCCTTTTCTGAACGTTTTCCTTTGTATTATGAAACTACATGAAGTTATGTTTTTGAAGGCAACAGTTGAGTAAAGGAGGAGAGCTAGATTAGATAGATAGGTAGATAGATGGATAGATACACATAATATATAAAGATATCATGTTAGAAAGTATATTCTCATATGCATCAAACTATGGTAAGTTCCATGAGGCTATAAATCAAGTTTGGTATGCTAGTTGCCCCCAGATAGCTGAGATACTAAAAAAGTCAAAACACTCATGCTTAACTACTTTTGATTACAACAAAAAGAGTAGTGTTAATCTTTTTGAATACGAAATTAGATTTAAAAAACCAATAAATAATATGCTAATTATATCTTTCCAGAGTGTTAATGAGAAGATCACAGTGTGGCACAACTAGTTGAAAATTCACAGAAAAGAAAAAGAAAGCCAGCTGACAGAGCAAATGACTTGTAATTGGCCTTAACAACTATCAAAAGTCATTTTTTATAGCGACAGTAGTTTCGCTACTAAATCTATTCATTGAGACCTATGGTCCATTTAAATTCTTTCTTTTTTTTTTTGTTTGTTTGTTTGTTTTTTCCGATGCAAAAGCATGAGTCTTTATTCAAGCCCGGGCTTCGCTCCCCTACCCTCCTTACTGACGCAGAAGCAAGTGGCAGAGAGAGCCATTTAAATTCTTTAAAAAATAATAATTGGAGATATAAAGTTCTTTATATGCAAAATTCCTTACCAAGTAAAAATTGTATTTTTTAAAGTGTAGAATAGTTAATAACAATAGCAGTAAGCCAGTTGAAGTGGGGTGGGGGGGAGTTGAAATACAACACAGGATGATCTCACTAATAGAGTTACTTATAATTTTAGGTAGGATTCTTTTTTTTACTGTCAATTTTGCTTCATTTCCTCACCCCTTTTCACAATTAATGCTCCCCCCAATCAGCAGATTCACTCATTTCAGCACATATTCAACACTTCTAGAGACCTCAATAACACTAAACAAATTTAGCTTTCACCAATTTTGTGTGCTTATTATAAAATAGTTTCCATTTGTTCTAAAATCATTGGTAGCAGAGATTTTTTTAAATATATTTTATTGATTTTTTACAGAGAGGAAGGGAGAGTGATAGAGAGTTAGAAACATCAATGAGAGAGAAAGATCGACCAGCTGCCTCCTGCACACCCCTTACTGGGGATGGGCCCGCAACCAAGGTATATGCCCTTGACCGGAATCGAACCTGGGACCCTTCAGTCCACAGGCCGAAGCTCCATCCACTGAGCCAAACTGGTTAGGGCGGTAGCAGAGATTTTATTTATTGCAATGTTTTGAATTTCTTATTATTCTTTCATATCTATCATCCCAGGCAACTTAAGTCTTTTCGAACTATTGGAAATTTAGCTAGTGGCAGAAGAATTTGCCAATAAGACCCAGATTTCTATCACTTTGGACAATGAGAAAGATCTCTTTTAGACCTCTGGTCTCCTTCTATTAGTTCTCATTTCCTCTTGCTTTCAAATTTTCCCTCTGTCTTTCCCTGTTCAGTTTTTGTAGTCCATGACTGTTAACCATCCATCTTGTCCCACATACTAAATTGCTTTGTTCATAATGGTATCTTCACATTAAAACCATAACATATTGAATTTAAGTGAACAAAATTTTCTATAGAACTTCAGGCATCTGGCAGAAAGTGAACAAACATGGGAGGGGTTTCACCTGTGTAGGATATTCCTAACAACCAAAAATATTGTTTTAAAATTAAAGTTGACTTGTTCTACTTACAAGGAAGCTGTCCTGTGATTGCTATGGAAACTACATTAGGTTGGTTGGTTATTGGTTACAAAGCACTCCTGTTCTTGTCAACTTGTGTTTTATATCAAAGCATTGATTACAAGGAAAACATAATAAAGGAGTGAGAAAATAAGCACATATAAACTAACACTCACAGTTGGAAATCATGCTTCAATATATACCAACCAATAAAAAATCAGTAGGTGTTTTGGGATAGAGCAATGTTAGTATACTGAATCATCAGAATTAATCTATACTTTACATTATCACATATTACCTTGGAAAATATATGACAAGAATCTAAGATGTTTTCTATTTACGTTAGTTAATGTAGTATTATTATTTAATTATTTGGTAATATGAAAAGATTCCTGAATGCATACATCTTAAGAACTAATGTGTTTTTTGGGTGGACAGGGATAATGATTAAGGTTCCAATCAATAGAAGACCAAGGCATTCCTAATATACCTAATAAAATGAACAAAGATATTGACAGTGATAAAAATAGACATCTGAAAATCAAAACACATAATTGAAAATTTGTACCTATCCTTTCAGTGCCTGATAAATCAGGCCAAAAACATTAACGATATACATTATTTGAGTGCATGACTGATGACTTTACTTAGTATAAATGTTTTGAACATGACATCCCAAACCTGCAGAAAACTTTTCCTTTACTTATTAAAATTGATCATATGCTAGATATGAAAAAATAAAAACCCTAACAGATTGCCATCATTATAGCACATTCTCTGACCACAGTGGGTTTAAACTAGAAATAAGTAAATATAACTGAAAATCACCAAATATTTGTAAATTAGGCACAATTCTTTAATCCCTATGTCAAATAAAAAAATATGCACATTAAAAATTATGTGGTAAATTAAAGAATTCTAAAGACATGTACCATAATTAAGGATTGAAGCCATGATATGGTCAAATACTTATTTTGAAAGTCCTTGCTTAATTTTCAAACATTTTATTGATCTATAGATGCAATGAAATATCAAACAAATCATCAGAAGTTTTTATTTTTAGGGGGTTATTTAAAATCTGATTTTAAAGTTTGTAAGATTTAAATATTTATACAAAGAGATTCCTTAACCAAGATACTACCAGATTTAAAACTTTAATAAAGTTGGTCATTGGAATTGATAGATAAAATGACCAAAGATACAGAAAAGACATACATTGTCACTTGATTTATAGCAATATTGCCACAATAATTTAGTTGGGAAATTATTGCTATTGTCAATTAAAGTTACTTGGAGTAATTGGACATCCTCACAGGAAAAAAAAAATCTTTGATCACCTACATATCATTAGAAAAAATTATTCAGGGTATATCATCATGTGTGATCTTTGGTGCTCCTGATTCTAGGTTACATAATCAAACTTTTATTTACAATCATATATTTAATATTAAGTTCTAAAGGCTAATGATAGCACGCTTGGCGTCCTGTACAATATATCTTTCCCTGTTGTCCTAAAAATACTTGTCCTATTTACTTCTCTTTGATTAGAACTCTTTGGTAGTAACTGGTAGAAACTAAATTTTTAATACCTTGACAAAAAATACTGTCTTGCCTACAGAAATCCAAAGATGAGAGTTGAGCAGACTTTTTGCAATGTAATATTTCTTTTTCTGGTAACTATGATCTCTCAAAGACTACAAACAATATTGATACCATTTGCAAATACGTATACTTATTATCCTGGAAAATGGTACTTTAGGGCCTTCAGATATATTGAACTGTGTTTCAACAAAGCAAGTCAAAGAAAGAAATAGTTTTAAGGATTTGGGATTGAGAGAATTCTCCAAATCCTTTGTTTTGTGGAACATGAAAACTTCCTCCTCCACCCAAATGTAAGCAAATTGAGGTAACTTCTTATTATGTCCACATAACCTCACTAACATATTTTCACTTAAAACAGGCAATCAAACAAAAGTTAGAGCTATTTTTGGATGTGCTGTATTGATTTCAGTACAATAGAAATGTTAAGGAGAATCACATTGTTGAAAATCCTCTAAAAAATTTCATCTGTCATGATCTGTTTTGGGTCACTTTTTCCTCTGAGATTTTGGCATCTATTTATCTTCTGGAACTATAGTACCTGTACAGTTTTATCTGCAAATAAGAAATCAAGTAGGACACTTTTGTGACAGATGGGACTCATCTTTCTTATCTTTTGACCTTGCCTTTTGTTCTCAAATGCGTGATGGTTTTCCATGGAAGAAATTTTAGTAACCTATAATGCGCTATCCTACCAAACTTACTAGTTTAGTAGTCATTATTTTTTAAAATTTTTATAGAAATTTTCTCACCAACCTATTGTTTATGAGCAAGTCAATTAAAATTCTCTAATGGTGCTTTCTCAATTGTCATGCGAAACTAAATATCCTGACCTAATAGTAGAATTGAAAAGACTAGCAAAATAAAGTATATAAAAGTATTCAGAAGACTTTGGCCCAAAGTGCATTAATATTACATTTCTAATTATTAGTGATATTGAATATATTTTTAATGTTAATAGTTTTATTAAATTGTAACACTAATCTTAATGGTGCATATTTGATTACATTTATATTTATCCGATTGATGCATCTAAATGCTATTGTTTTATGTCAGTCCTTAGTATATTGAAGATATATTCTGGCTGAATATTGTTTCTTGAGACTGGCTTTTATAGATTGTGCTAATACATCTGGTATGTTCTTTGGAGAAAAATTATACGATTTTTCCTGTCCTGAATATTTATATCTTTACTATAATTAAATTGTAAAGAACTTTAAGGTTTCTCTTTCTTTTACCTATATCCTTTAACACAACTTACACCAAACAGTGGCATGCACTTTCTGTGCAACCTCCATCTATAACTCAGATTCTTCGTTTTTCCCCCCACTACTTTCCATCATACAAAGCTATTTGATATCAACAGTCTGTTATATTTTGCACCCCACTATAGGGACATAACTGGCCTTCTTCTTTCCATTTTTGCCTAGCCAAAGTAAAATTCTGTACAGTGTAGCACAGAATCTCCTTAAGATGCCCATTCAATCAGATCACTCCCCTGTTTATAGTAATGTTTCAATAAATTGCTATTGCAATTATCTCCCCATGCTCTCCATGGTCCTACAAAACCGTTCCCATCTCTCTCCCCAATCTAATTTCAGACTTCTCTCTTTGGCATCCTACTCCACATGAGACTTTATTCTGTCCCCTCCATTTAAATGATGATTTTTATTGTAAAAAAAAATTGCTTTCTTATATCTAAGATGCATTTCCTCCAGATTTTTATATTGTTACTTCTTTATGTTTATCATCTTAGTTCAAATGTCACTATTTCAGACACCTCCTTTACTTGTTCTGTATCATTACCCTGTTTTAATTACTTCATAGTATTTATACATCATTGAAAAATACATAAAATTATTTATTTTTTGTTTTTATGGCCCTAACCCCTGTAGCATGGAGTATGTCATTCTTCTCTACCAATGTATTCACTGTGCCTAGAACAGTTCAAGGCATAGAGATAGATGGTCCTATAAAGAGTTATTAATTTATTTCAGGTATCAGGTTAAGTTACAATGAAATAGACATACAATTACAGAAATAAGGTGATCTTAAACAACAAGGATTAATTTCTCACTCTTTTAATCATGCCCATTTCAGACAAACTATGGGCTCTATCCCACATTCACTCACTCCAGGGGTCTAATTGTTTAAGAAAGCCAATAAATGCACATTTTTCTGTCACTGTGGCATAGGGAAACAGTTCTCACTAGGCTTACTATTGGCAATTAAATTTTTCTGTCTGGCAATGACTCACACTACTGCCTCTTACAATTAATTGACCTAAACCAGTCAGATGGCCCAAACAAATACAAAGTAATAAATGGTAAGATGCCATTGAATAGGTAGGCAGAGAGATGAAAATATTTGGCAACATAACACAATAAGTATTACAGTTCATAATAGATAATTGAGAAAAAGTTAAATTTACCAGAGACACAACCATAGCTATACTATGGTTGATATACTATACGATGCATGAAATTCATGCAAGAGTAGGCCTTCCTTCCTCCAGCTCCTGGCACTGGCTTCCCTCCAGCACCTGGGACCCGGGCTTCCCTTGCAGCCCGGGCTTCGTCCAGGAGTAGGGAAGGACGTCTGGTCTAATTAGCATATTATGCTTTTATTATTATAGATGGTATCTGAAAAGATATTGCCAAATTTATGATCAAATCTCCCTCAGATAGAATGTCAAGGATAGAAAAATGGGTTAGATGGACCCTCGGTAGAATATTTATACTAATATTCCTAATATTTTATATTTTCTACCAGCAAACAGATTTTTTCCTTATGACCTGCTGCTAATTTAAGAAACAGAACAGTTCTGGGAAGGTAGACCACCACTCCATCCTGCTAGTTTAGGTATATTTTTGACCTTCTGTAACTGAGTTTATTCTTATCTCTCTGTCATGATATTGTAGTCAGGATACAACTGACAGAAATCTATTTTTTTATGTTGTAATGTTTTTATCTTAATTTGTAGACCTATAGCTACTGTCATTATTATCAAGTTCTGCTAAAATAATGATCTTCTGGTTTATACAAAGGTAACAATCAGTTGTTGATCACCTCATTAAGGCAAATTTGTTATTGATCGCCTCCCTTTATGAAAACCTCATAACGCTTTTTAATTTTCTTCTTCCCAATCTGCAATAGGATAAAAATTATGAAAATGTCCAGCTAAATGGAAAAAAAGTATTTATTATTTTAAATGTTATTTTGTCTAATTTCATCAGAAAGTTATGTATCAGGCAGAAAAACAAAGGAAATATTTGAAGCTGAGTCCCTTTTGAATAATGCCCTCATTATAATGCTAATGACAATCAATTCTCATTTGAATGGAATTAAATTAATCCAGATTGCAAAACTAATTAAGTCCCTTGTCAGTACCTATTGAGATTAAAGAAACTTGACCTTCACAGGATCAAAGAAGTATGATGGGTCAGGAAACAGGTGAAAACTAAAAATGAGAGATTGAACATGCACTGAAAAAAAAAATAAAGGAAATTAACCATACCTAATACTTTCAACTAAATCTGAATCATTTAGCGTTATATCATTTGTTTTATAGACATCTAATTTTAAACAATAATGGATGTGTTTGGTCTGAAGCACATCATTATTCATAAAACAAGAGGTGCCAAGACTTTTGTGGTGTAGAGCAAAGCTCAGTGAAAATCTTAATGCTTCGTGAAGTGGCCATCTTAACGGGAGAATGGGCATTTAAATTCCACTATTATTCTGAATAAGGTATAGTGAATAGTCTAAACTACCTTCTGTTCTTAATGTTTGATCTCATTATAAAGCTAAAATATTTTAACTCGGTGTCTTAGAGGATGTTTGCTCTTTTGATCCAGATTCTTAATCTAAATTCCTCAAATAAAATAAGACTTAAATTTAGGACCTTGCATTCAGGTTTTTGCTTGAGCCTTTTACATTAGAGATCATTGGGAAATAAATGTTATAGGGTAGTATTTCAGTGTTGGAACAGAAAAAAAGACTATATTATTATCTTGGAAGAAGATAATTCTTCCCTCTCTTGTTTCTGTCAAGACATTTCTATCCTATATAATAAAGAGCTAATATGCAAATAGTCATCATACCCTCATGCCCTTGTACACTTGTGCCCTCACACCGGGTCTAGGGGACCTGAGTCCAGGCGGAGGAACCTGAGGCTGCGCCCCGGCACTGGGGCTGGGAGACATGAGGCCAGGCTGGGAGACCTGAGGCCATGCTCTCCACCCTCCTGGCAGGGCTTGATGGGGGACCTGAGGCTGCGCCCCCTGCCCTTCAGGGCTTGATGGGGGTGGTGCTGGCTGGGTCTGCGTCTCACACAATTTTGAGATGCGTGCAGGTGGGGGACTTGACTCTGGGTCCCGCAGCACACCCCAGAATTTGACAGGAGGAAGATTTTCATATAATTTTACTAATTTTCTTTCATCTCTGACACTTCTATTATAAAGTGCAAATAGCAATATTAAAATATTTCCTGTAATTAATTCCCTTTTAATGTGCACGAATTTCGTGCACCGAGCCACTAGTAAAGATATAATTGATCAAACATGTTACAATTCTGGCTCATATATGCATGTTTTTGAATGTACTACTGTTTCACCTCAAATAATTTTCAGTATGAAAAATTCCTGCTATCTTTATAAATGTTTTATAGGTTAGTCATAGACACAGTTTTATTAGTTCCAGAAAGAATTAAATACAACTTACTGAGCAAAAGCTTCCCATCTACACTGGGGCTGATGGTTTTGTCTTGAAGTCACACATGTCTTTATATTAAACTAGAGGCCCAGTGCATGAAATTCATGCATGGGTAGGGTCCCTAGGTCTGGCCAGTGATCAGGGCAAATCAGAGCCTCCCAGCTGCCAACCGGGGCCTTCCTTCATTCCGAGCCGCCCACTGGTGGTCAGCACATGTCATAGCAAGCGATCAGTCTCCCAGTTGAACTCCCGCGGGGACAATTTCATATTAGGCTTTTATATGTATACATATGTGGCCAGCAAAGAACTTTACCAACATGTAGTTCTAATCGAGACACTAAAGGTAGTGATGTTTCCTGTGGCAACACTGAACCCTGTTTTTCTGGCTCCTAAGGCACAGTTGTATTCCTTCATTAACTAATCAACAAAAATGTGTCAACTTAAGAAACATTCAAACCTGTGAAGAATTATTTTGAGTTTATTTGAGCCTAACTATTGACAATTGCTCAGAAGCAAAATCTCAACAGATTGAGACAATGCTCCAGAGAATGTCAGTTTTGCACCTTATTTTATACATTACAATCAAAAGAGGAGATATATGTGGGTTACATGAAATCCATTGGTGATAGATTACGGAGGCAGAAGAAAGCAAAGTTAGGGGGGCCACTTCTGGGATTGAATAAAAAGTAAAATGATAGACACATATTTCTTTTACATCAGTGGGTATAGGCTAAGTTAACAGTCAACAATTAACCCAATGAGAATGAGAGGATATGTGCTTGTGCTTTGAGGGTTCTGGGAAAAGGACAATTACTTTGACATTCCAAGGATATTGATATGATATTTTGGACTGAAACACGTGGTGTTCTCCTGGGTAAGATGATTCCTGGGCTCTTTGTCCTTTGGAGTCAAAGAATGAAGCCACGGATGGAAGATAGTATAGCAAAGGTGTAAATTTATTGAAGAACTAGTACAGGCTCCCAAGTTGGGAGGGGGAAAGTATCCCAATGAGTTCCTTTTTTCTAGGTTCATAAAGGCTACAGTTTTTGTTCCCTGATATACCCTCTGATTGGCCACTATTCCCCTTTGATTTGGTCACTATAGAAACTCCTCAACTCAAGTCAAATCTCACATGTGACATGTGAGGCCCTCCTTCTTTATTTTGTAAATATAGGTGTTTAGCTATTCCCAGTTCCCTTATCAATTGAAATGTAATTTCTCTCTTTCCATTGTCTTATGGAAATGTAACTGCTGCCTCCCCCAACTTTCTTGTCTTATGGAAATGAACTTCGGCTGGCTTCCTGCTCCCTGTCTTATGGAAATGTAACCTTTTGCAACTTGGTATCCCTGTGTTTTTTCATGGACCCCCTTAATTTTAAAAATTCCCTACACCTACCTTTTTCACCCCTAAAAATTCCTATTTTAACATGTTATCATAGATGCAAAAAGACAATATACAGGCTTTGTCAGGGAAGATACTGGCCTAGGACATGACTACCCACCATAAACTGTTTTTAGTTTAAAAAGTTTTAATTTCAGACCATCCTTGGTTGTTACTTTAGTTCCCTGAGTTTTCAAGGCCACCGTGCAGGCCTTGCCTGAGCTAGTCAGGCTAGCATGTGGCTTCTTTTCATACACACATGTATTGAGTACCTATTCTGATGCTAGTGATATGGGAAAATTGGACTGGAATGCATGGTGTTCCTCTGAGCCAGATGGTTCCCAGGCTCTTGTCCAGTGGAGTTGAAGAATGAAACCACTGATGAAAGGTGGTATAGCAAAGGTGGAAATTTATTGAGAAACAAGCACAGACTCCCACGTGGGGAGAGGGAAAGAGTCCCACTGAGTCCCTTTCCCTTTGGTTTATAAAGGCTGTAGATCTTTGTGCCTTTGTATCCCCTCTGATTGGTCACTATCCCCTTAGACTGGTTACCATAGCAACTCCAGAGCTCAAACCTCACATGAAGTAAGTGAGGTTCCCTCCTTCTTCTCCCTTATTATTTTCCTATTCCCTCTGGGCTTTCTTCTTCCCTCTTTGAATGAGAGGCTTCCTTCCCTTTATTCTGTAAATGTATACCTTCTGCAGCTCCCAGCTCCCTTACCTAATGGAAATGTACCTTCTGCTGCTCCCAGCTCCCTTATCTTATGGAAATGTACCTTCTTCTGCTCCCAGCTCCCTTATCTTATGGAAATGTACCTTCTGCTGCTCCCAGCTCCCTTATCTTATAGAAATATACCTTTTGCAGCTCTGTAACCCTGTGCTTTTTCCATGAATTTCTTAATTCCTAAAATTTCCTAAACCTGCCTATTTTACCCCTAAAAACTCCTTTCACTAGTGCTACATTAGGATCATGGGTTATATCAGAGAACAAAATAGCCAAACATATTTTTGCCTCATACTGTTTATATTTTAGTGAATAGAGTAGGACTAAAAGGGACTAACATGACAGTGAATTATCTAGTAAAATAGGTGGGAATATGTGTTTTAAAAAAATAGAAAATAGAAAAATTCTGAAGGAAAAGTCTACATCCTATATAATAAGAGGCTAATATGCAAATTGTCCCCTCAACCAGGAGTTCCACCAGGGGGTGAGGCCAGCCTGCCAACTGCCCACGGCCCCTCCCCCCAACTGGCCCCTCCCCCAATTGGCTCCCCATCCTGATTGGGGGCAGGGCCAGCCCACCAACTGCCTGCAGCCCCTCCCTCTGGCCAGCCCCGCCCCTGATCACCCTCCCTCCCCATGAACAGGGTCAGGGCCAGCTGGCCAACCCCCTGCATCCCTTCCCCCTGGCAGGACCCTACCCATGCACAAATTCGTGCATTAGGCCTCCAGTTTTAAATGAGATTTCCAGGATCAGCCTCATCAATTGAAGGTGGCATTTGAACAAATTTGAAGTTGAAAAGGAAATTGACACAGATATAATGCCAGGTTGAGAGAATAGTTAGCAAGCACAGACTATGAGATTAATACTTAAGAGCATTTAATTCACAATGAATTTGAAATGAACCAAATTCTAACACTTAAAATTATGGGCAGAAATGTTTCAACGTATCCTATATAATTAAAGGCTAATATGCAAATTGTCCCCTTGACCTGGAATTTGACCAGCAGTTCGACCAGGGGCAGGGCCGGCTGGCCAACCACCCTCGGCCCCTCCCCGTGGCAGGCCCCACCCCTGATCAGCCCCTGCCACTCCAACCAGGGGCAGACCGGCCAGCCAACCACTCATGGCCCCTCCCCTGGGCCAGCCTGACCCCTAATCAGACCTCCTCACCTCGATTGGGGGCAGAAGCGGCCAGCCAACACTTGTGGCCCCTCCCCCAGCCAGCCCGGCCTGATGAGGGAAGGCCGGCTGGACCCCACCTATGCACAAATTCATACACTGGGCCTCTAATTTTTATATAAAATTTTTTTTGTATAAACAGTGTTTCTGTAAAAAGTAATATAGCTTATTGAATAGAAATTTCATAACCTTCTATTATATAGAGAAGGATAAAAATTATCCTCATGAATAAAAATTTTGTAAGTTTCTATTATATAGAGGATAAAAAAAAGATCCTAGTATGTTCAGCTCACTTCTTGTAAAATAAGGAGGTAGACTGAATGGATAACTATTTTCAAAAAGAACGTATGATAAATGCACTTCTTTTGACATTTCCATGTCTTAGTTAATGGTGTCTCCATCCTTACAATTATTTATAGATACACATTGAAGTGATTATTTCAGAAGAGCCCTCTGAATATCCATTCTCAGATAGTCAACTATAAAATTTCTAGATTTATAACCTGAAAACTTATCATATTTGCCCTTTCTGTTTCTCTTGTCTAAAATATTCTCACTCTGGAAAATTTTTATGTAAAAATATTACTAAGCAATTGAAAATAGCCTGACACAGAGAATAGAGAGCAAGTTTAGCCACCTGAGAGGATATGACAGAAAGTAAGAAGAGCCCTGGCCAATTTTTTGCTCAGTGGTTAGAATGTTGACCTGAGGACCAAAGGGTCCAGGTTCAATTCCCGGTCAAGGGCATGTACCTGGGTTGCAAGCCCAATCCTGGTCTGGATTGGGGTGTGTGCAGGAGGCAACTGATGGATGTCTCTCTCTCATAGGTGTTTATCTCTCTCTCCTTCCTTTCTTCCTTCTACTCTCTCTAAAAATCAATGGGGAAAAAATATATCCTCAGGTGAGGATTAATGAAAAAAAAATATTAAGAGGAGAGTGGTGAGGACACTCTCATGCAAGCCTGGGTGTTCTACACATCGATGTGCAAACACAGGATCCTTTTTTGAAGAGATTATAATGCATATTGGAAAATACCAATGCACTGTTGGGTTATTAATCAACAATCAAGGTATATACACAAAAATAGTGACATTAAAATTATGGATATATACATCTGTTTATAAATATAACATTATATGTGCAATGTTCATTAAGTAAATTTAAGAACTAACATAATATGTTTCAGTATACATCTTGGCAGAATAATGTGCTTCATAAACAATGAGGTAAAGTCTGCAGTGTTTCCTCATGACTAATATATATATTTCATAGTTAAAATATTACAATACAAAAATGCCCGAGTGCCAATTTCATAAATGAACATTGATTAAAATAAAATGTTAAAGTTTCTCTGAAACATTTTCAAATTCTACAGTATAAAGGACAATTAGCTTAAAAAAAAGAAAATAGTTGAAGAATATGTTTTTCTAGGTCTCTACTCATTTTACTTTATTTGTTCCACAGATAATCAGCACAGTCTTTGTTCTGGGAAATTCATGAGGGTAAAGTGAATTATGGCAGGTTGGTACCAGTAACTCTAACTCTATGGGAAATTTGCCAAAATGTGTTGGAGAAAAAGGACCACAGAATGATTCTATTCATACACTCACTTATTAAAGCAGTGTGACCTGTATGTAGACTGGGTAGGTGTAGAGGGTCATTTGATTATATATTCTGTTTGTTTGAATTCTAGCAGGTTTTATTAAAAGGAGCCACATATCATAAAATTTTAAAATCCATTCATACATACATACATGCATATATGCATTAAACCAAAAGTAATATGTTGAGAATAAATAAGGAGGAAGAAAGTTATTTTATTTTACCCGCATTTGTGTCTCCCCTTGAACCTGTAAAATTGGTACCCATTCTGCAGTGGCACACCCTGACCCCAGAGCCATGAAGTTCTTGGAGTTTCAGGAACCTTTAGTTGTGAACTGCAATAGTGGGAGTTCTTGCAATTTGACAAGTTGTTACTAAATTACCAAGGTGTTAAATAAGCCAGCATGCCTACTTTAACATCCTGCATCTCGCTTTCTCTTTATCAAGACAGGCCTTATTTCTCCATGGAAAAGTTGCTTTAGTATAATTTTTTAAAAAAATTGTTTGCAGACTAACCTCATTTTCCATTGGTCACTCCACTCCTCTCAAACACGATATCAGGTTACTGCAGCACATGTATAATGTAAAATGGAGATATGCACTCTCATTTGGTGCACAATTATAATTGTATTAAACCCGCAATTCTTTGAATGTGAAAATAAGTAGGAGGGTGATTCTTAGGAGAAAAAGTGTAGCTGCTTTTTCTGGATCCCTCAAAGTGATTTAGATATCGTTGTGGGATATTGTTTCTCAGTTTTGGTAGCGTATGAGAATCACTTGTGAATTTTTAAAAATACTGATATTGCTATTTTTGTAGAGCTATCTTTCTAGTGCCCTAGCTATTATAATGCTAATATGTGTAGATCTTAACAGAGGTTAATGAGTTGAAGAATTCAAAATGGTGAAAAATGTGTTTATATTTTAGAATTAAAAAATACATATTTAAGTTATGACATAACATGTGTGTATATGTGTAACATGCACATGTAATGTCTTCTTATCTCAAATACTATTTAAATAAAAGTCATTTGTGGAGGATGGTTCTGTTTTAGAAGGCTTTATTAAATTTATTATTTCTCAGTGTTTAAAATTCCTAGTATTCTACATAAAGATAAATTTATTTTGAAATTTATAAAGCTAATTTAGTCTTTATCTATCAATTCCAAGATGCTGTTTGCTGTGACATGAAAATGAGATGGTTATAATTAAACACAGCTATTAAGACTTCTAGGTACAGTATTGCAAATTCTTATTAGCCTAGCTTTTTAAGCAAATTCATAAGAGCTTTGAACTTAGAAATGGGAGCTGTTTGAATGAAGTTCATTTGAAATGTCATTCCTAATCTCTCTCAGTACAGCCCTCATCAAGGTCAACCTTCTGCTTGCTTGTTACAACATGACAGAAATGCAGTACAACCATCCCAATGCTGTAATTGACCTTTAACCACAGGATAGTCACAATCCGTTTTAGGGATCTACTAATTCCATGGCATGAATACCATTCATTTGTTTCAATAAATATTACTGGTAGCATGTATTCTGTGTATTTTTAAAATAGGTTGAATAATACATAGTGAGCCTTATATTTCATCCAAATGATATTACTGAATGGTAATATTCTAATACATTCTTTTAAAATAAGATGTGTACACTTGCTTTATGTTTGTGCAAGAAGGGGAAAACAGAGGCATTAGAGTGTCCCTGAAGATATCCTTTGTATGTGTGCTTAGAAAACTTAAATTGAGTTCTATCCTCTTGACTAATATTTAAGTGCACAATTCAGTATTGTTAACTAGAGGCACAATGTTGTACAACAGATCTCTAGAGCTTAATCATGTTGCATAATTAAACCTTTATATTCTTGAATTATCACCACAGCAACTGCCCTTCTATCTGTTTCTATGAATGACCATTTTTTTAGATCACTCATACAGGGCAGATCATACAGTATATGTCTTTCTCTGTCTGATTTCACAGAGCATAATACCCAATATCCATGTTGTTGTAAATGGTAGAATTTTCTTCAATTTTATGGCTGAATAATATTCCAGAATGTGTGTGTGTGTGTGTGTGTGTGTGTGTGTGTGTGTTTTCTTTCTCTATCCATTGCTAGAAACTTAAATTGTTTCTATGTCTTCCCTGCTTTGAGGAATGTTGCAATGAACATGGGAGCGCAGATATCTCTTTGATAATTTTTTAAATCAATATTTTGTGATTTTTCAGTTTACAAGTTTTTCACGTCCTTGGTTAAGTTTATTTCTGAGTATTTTATTTTTCTTAATGTTATTATAAATTGGATTGTTTTCTAAATTTCATTTTTAAATAGTCCATTAGTAATGCATGAAAATCCCACGATATTTGTGTGTTGACTTTATATCCTGCAACTTTACTAAGTTCGTGGATTAGTTCTAACAGCGTTTTGGTAGCTTCTTTGGGTTTTTTATATGTAAGATCCTGTCACTGTAAGCAGATAATTTTACTTCTTCCTCTGCAATACAAGTACATTCTACTTCTTTTTCTTCACCTAGTAGCTCTGACTAGTAAATTAATTCTAGGACTATGATGACTAGAAGGTGGTTAGGGTGGGCATCCTTACCTTGCTCCTGATCTTAGGAAAAGCTTTCAGGTTTTCACCATATTAGCTGTGGGCTCTTAACCTTTATTATGTTGAGGTACTTTCCTTCCATATGTACTTTGAAATCATTTATCACAAGAGGATGTGGAATCTTGTTAAATGATTTTTCTGCATCTATTGAGATAGTCATATGATTTCTATCTTGATGTGTTAAATTGTATTAGTTGATTTGCGTATGTTGAACAATCCTTGCATCCCAGAGATAAATTACATTTGGTGATTGTGTATGATCCTTTTAATGTGCTGTTGAATTCAGTTTGCTAGTATTATGTTGAGGATTTTTTGCATTCATATTTATCATGATGTTGGCCTGCAATTTTCTTTCCTTGCAGTATCCTTATCAAGCTTTAGTAACTGGTTAATGTTGGCCTCATAAAATGATTTTGCAAATGTCCTCTCCTCTTCATTTTATGAAAGAGTTTGAGAAGAATTGGCCTTAATTCTAATGTAAATATTTGTTAAAATTCATCAGTGAAGCTAAGGGGTTATGGGCTCTATCTCTTCATGCTTTAGTCTGGTAGGGAATGATTCTAAAAATGTATGTATTTTGTATAGGTTATCCATTTTATTAATGTATAATTAATTATTCATAGTAGTCTCTTACATTGCTTAGTATTTCTATGTTATCAGTTGTAGTGTCACCTTTTTATACTGATTTTGAGTCCTCTCTTTTTTTACTTAGTTTTTCTAGCTAAGGTTTGTTTTGTTTATATTTTAGATTATAGTAGAATTTTATAATCGCAAAGATGAGTCCCTGAGAAATATCACTATACATATCATGACTAGTGAGAAAAAGTATGACCATGCATTTAACAACAGAAAGCAATGCCAACATAATGCAGGAGAGATTAGTCAATATCAGGACAGAGAAGATATATTTAACAACTCTGTTTATATCAGCCAAACTTGCTTTAATTAATGGTTTTTAGATCTTCTACAACTTTCTTTGTATCATATCTAGGTAACTGGCTGTTACTGTTATGAAATGAATTGAAAACTTAAGATTCATATTGAGAAATGTTTTATCTTCCTAAAAGCAAGCTTATTGTTCTATAATAGAGAGTATAGCATTTTATACTTTCTTATATCTTAGTATAAAATTATTTAAATATTATAAACATAAAAATTTTTATTTACATCAGGTAGCAGTTAAGTAATAAGATGCTGAGGAATGAATGTGAATCTATTGATATGATAGACACATACACCTACACTCACACCTATAGCTGTATTTTAGTGTTGTTTTGTGGGGAGGGACATTTATTATATCTGCTTTACTCTTCAAGTGTTTTTTACCAGTTAAAGAACTTTAAGAATATATTCAAGCAACATATTTTAAACAGAAAATAGGTTCTTATTCTCAATGTGTTATGATGTGAGAAGAGCTGTCATCAAGTTTCAATGTTTTCATTGTGTAGTCTTACATTTGTTTCTTAGAAAATATTATCATAAATTAAGTAGCACCAGCATCCTATATAAAGGCTGATATACAAATTGTTCCCTCAACCAGGAGTTGGACCAGGAATTGGACTGGGAGTTTGACCAGGGGGCGAGCAATTTGAACTAATGCACAAATCCCTGCACTGGGCCCCTAGAAGTAAATAAAAGTACCTGGTTAAGGCTGCATTTAAACACTAAACTGTAAAACATAAGGGAAGAAAACATATTATGTTTCCTTTATGTAATGTAAGGCTACCAATTGTGTAATACTACCAATTACAGAATTAAATTGTGTTAATGATGTGTTAGGTGGAAAAACCTTATAGACCATGTGCAAAGCTGATGGGGAAATGGTGCATCCATCCTAGCCAGTCAGTGCATTCATTCTGCCATATTACTTGTGCTTAAATATGTTTGACTGATTCGTTTTTCTCTTTGTCAGTTGTGTTTGCAGACTATAATGTTTTTTGGGAAAAGTGATCCTAAAGTATCTCCTCAGTTCTTCTATAGAAAAGTAAATAGTACAACAAAGTGGGGCACCCATCAAAACATTCCCCACACTGTGTCTGCACAATATTCATACTAACAACTCAGTCACTATTTTTAAGGTTTAATGAGATGATATATGCAACTTTAAAACAGAATATAATTTTAATAATTATATTCCTTTGCTGGAGATGTTTTGGTCTTGTCTTACAGGAGCACTGGCCAAAGGTAGAGGTGTGGAGGTGGGAGGGGAGGGTCAGAAGGAGACATAGATCTAGTTAAATACAGATAAG
The DNA here is from genome assembly GCF_028538775.1 of Myotis yumanensis. Taxonomy (NCBI): domain Eukaryota; kingdom Metazoa; phylum Chordata; class Mammalia; order Chiroptera; family Vespertilionidae; genus Myotis; species Myotis yumanensis. The sequence continues at coordinate 203,685,933 of NW_027223753.1, read as the reverse complement.
ATATGGAACTCAAAATGTTTGGGATGTGAGTGGTCTAGTACCTTAAAAATGTTATTTTATTGCTGAATCATCTAGAGTTTCTCTTTACCCACTCACCCATCTTTTCAATATTACAGTTGAAGGTGATTACCTATAGAGTGTCTCCGACATTCTTGGGAACTGAAAAATTGAAATGCGACTGGGGAGGTAGTTTCCAGAACGCCTAGGAAGATGCATCAGTTGGCATAGAGGAATATCTCTCTTTCAGTGACAATTCTAGAGTAGCCAAACAACATTCCAGATAAAGAAAATATATATAAAAAGTGCTTATTTATGTTTAAAAAACTCATAGCAAACCTCAAACATTACTTTCTCATTCTTTTTGAAAAAATAATAGTTATTTGGATGAGCAAATAATATAACTGCAGTAGCAATTCTGAAATCTTGACTTTTAAAAAGTCTGTTCAGAATGTTCACTTATCTGATGACAAGACTGCTGACATAACTCAGTGTGATCATAATTTTAGGCATTTCAGATACGGATACATGACATCTGGTTGCCAGGTAAGTGCCCATGAAATCAATCTTCCATGCTTCCTTTTAAACCACTAATGCAAGTTATCACTTTATAAAACTGTAATTTTTATGTTCACTTGGGTTCTAAATAAAATACAATCACTCCTTGAAGCATTGTTAGTTTTCAACTGCATCAGTCTGCTTGATGTTCTAACTACATACCAAACAAACTGATAAAGAATATGTTTCTCTTCTTTTTAAAATATATCTTTTGCTGTATCAAAAATATATAAATCATTAAAAAAAGAAAAAAATATATTTAAGAAGCTCTGAAAGGTAGTGAATAAGAGAATGTCTCTGAATCTGGAAATGTTCTATATAACTCATAGCTCTAGAAAATACCTTACTCATAGAATTTGTTGTAAGAACTCATCTATCAGATTTCTTAAAAGTATGCCTAGAATTTAATAAGTGCTATATAATACTTAGTAATTACTACATCTGTTCACCAATGACAGTGGCTGAAAATTGAGTTGCATTGGCATATCCACTTTCAGAAAATTGCATAAAGCAATATTTTTCATAATGCAGGTCATGATCTTTTATGGGTTCATGAAGGCAATTTAGTGAGTGATAATCCCATATTAAAAAGTAAGAAATATAATATAATATAATTGAATAGAATTTTTTAAAGTGTGTTGCATAATAAATAGATAATGATTTTTAATATTTTATTTCAGATTATATTTTTACCTAAATCATAGGTATGCATGACATACGTAGTTGCCTTAAAATTGTTTTTATAATATGTTTAAGTATAGATAAAATTCACAGTTCTAAGTTAAATCATCAATGATTTAATCTTTAACAACTTTGATATTCTTTCTAAAAATGTATTCTCCTTAAAGAGCATTTTTTAATTAATTGAAATATATAAAACTTTAAAGACACACTTAAGATATTTATTTACTTATTGATTTATCTTATTACACAACACATTGATTACTTACAAAATAAATGTTGGGAAAAAGTTGCAGTAGGAATAAATCCTAAAATTTCATAGTGATTAAAAGAAAAACATTGCAAGTATGCATTGTTTATTTTTTTTTCCAGTTATGGTAACTTAGAACTAGATTTCTGATTATTTGAATTTACAATCTATATCAACAACTTTTGGAGGTTCAAGGTATTAGTCTTAATTCTATTTTATTTACCTTTAAGATAAATTTCATTGATAGTAAATGGCAATGAAGAGCTAGTGCTCAGTATTTTAGGGTCAACTTAATTTTTTGTAGGGAGAAATGTTTCTTTTGTTTGTCCACTATAAATTGGATTATTGCTCTCTATGATCAGAAAAATGAAGAAATGTTACCAATCAATTACTCTATATTGTAATGTATCTAATAAAAATTATGAATCCAAAACTGCTACAAAATATAGTTTAATTTTAAAAAAACTAAGACTTGAAATGACTAAATTGATTCAAAGTAACTTAATTGCATATCACTTATAAAAAGCGTCATTATTTAAAATAGCACACCGAAACCCAGCACTCAACACTGTAAACGTGCCAGCACCTAATCCAAAATGGCCAGGCATGCAAACAAGAGGAAATTGACCTGCATACATTTAAAGTCATTAGATCAGACTTAGCAATGACAACGGTGATAGAACTAGTAGAAAATGGCTTTAAAATAACATTGTAAAAATAAACATGATAAGGAGAAAAATTCAAAAATAAAAACTCAAAGGAAACGTGGAGTGATTAAAACTGCAGTAACTGAAATAAAAATATCACTGGATGCAAGTCATAGAGAATAGACAATACAGGGATAAAAGATCCATGAACTTGAAGATATAATAACAAAAGCTCTCCAAAATTAAGGAGAGAAAATAAAATAGAGAAATCAGTGATCTGTGAGATATTATCAAGCTGTCTAAATTATGATTGGAGACCCAGGAGAAGAAGAGAAGAGAGCCTAAGTTGAAAAAATTTAGTGTATGATTTTTTTTTTTACCATTTGATAAGAATTAGCACATCACAGGCCTATAACTTCCATGAACCCAAATAAGGATACACCTAACAAAAGCTCTGCAAAGCCACATCACAATCAAATTACCTAAAATAAACATTAATTAAAAAACAGCTCTTAAAGACAGAGAAAGATAATACATTAGTTATAGAAGAGCAAAGACAAGAATAACGAAAAACCTTTGTCAAAAAATACAGGCAAGGAGAGGTTGGCATATTTAAAACATTGAAAGAAAGATACTGTCAACCCTGAATTTATTAGCAGCCAAATATGTTTCTAAATAAAGCAAAATAATGTTTTTTTTTCTGTGGATATAGGAAGCTGAAATAATCCATATCTTAGTCTGCTCAGGCTGCTATCACAAAATACCACAGACCGAGCAGTTAAAAAAAAAAAAGAAAGAAAGAAAGAAAAAGAAATGTTTTTCTTACAACTCCAAAAACTTAAAGTCCAAGATCAGAGTGCCAGCAGGGTCAAGTAGGTGAGGAGTCTTTCTGGCTTACAGATGATCACTAGTAGCTGTCTACTCCCATCACGAGGGAAATTGAAGGGGAAAGAGCAAGAGCCAGAGGGAGAAAGAGAACTAGAGAGGGAGAAATAAAGATTCTATTATTTTCTTATAAGGACGCTAATTCCATCATGAGGACCCTACACTCAGGACCTAATCGAAACCTTATTACCTCCCAAAGGCTAGATCTTCAAATACCATCACACTGGGGTTAGGGCTTCACTGTGTTAATTTTGTGGTGACAATTCAGTTCTTCATATACAGGCCTGCACTGCAAGAAATACCTCTACTTCATTCTCTGTATCAAGTTAGTTGATTCAGTCTGATTGATATGTCCTTCTTTATATATCATTAGTGGATTTATTTTTGTCCATTTCCAGTATAATTACCTTTGTTATCATCACAATTATTATGCTTAACTTCCTACATTCTCTTACACTCTTCCCTTCACTTATACCGACCCTTTCTTGTTATTACTTGGACACACTGAGGTGTTCTGACGCAAGGCTTTCCCCCACTGCTGGGGGAACCATTCTCGGGGATCTTGCCCTGGCTGACCTCTGCCAGTTAATCCAGCTCACCAGCCATTTCTACGGGGGAGTGTTCTTGGTTATTGGTGTTACTCACTCCCAGTTACTATACAGTATATCTTATGTGTAACACTTGCTTCCATCTGCACTTCTCTTATTCATTTCTAATTGTTTATCTTTTAGTCTCAGTATTTGCCCTTCAATAGGTAGCAGGTAGCAACAATCTTGTCTATATTTCTGTTCCTACAAAAATACCTTGGAAATAATTGCCATTCAGCAAACAATTGTTGAACAAATTTTCTTAAATTACTCAGTGTTCTTCCTGTTTCATTTCATTTCTTTTTATTTTTTTTTGCTCTCTAGATTGGATACTTTTACTCCATTCTTTCATTGATTGATTGACAGGTTTTGAAACATAAATATGGTCATGTCATCATCGTACATCTGTGCATGCTGAATTGGGTTGAGCATCTTCTTCCTAGAAAACCCCATGCAGTATCAGATGTGTATGTATATGCACATAGCACACATACACATACACTTACATGCACATGCTATTTTGAGTTATCACCTCAGCTCCCCACTTACATGCAGCTCCATAGGGAAGCTGTTCCTAAACCCTGCCTCACCAACCCCAGAGCACTCCTTACTTTAGAAGGTGATTCTTTATGTTCTCCTATAGGATCCTCTGTTTTACCTCCCGATGTAGAAATCACTTTGAAGTTTAATTGCTTGTCTCCACACAACACTATAAGTTCCTGGAGGATGGATCCTTTTTATTTTCATTTGTTGCTTCTTATTATTCTTTGTAGTTTGCATGTCATAAGCAATTTATGTGTAAGCAATGGAGGAAAATACCCCAAGACTCTCTTTTCTTATGTCCTATTCTGGTTGATAAGACAACTGCTTTAATGAGATCTATCTGCTGTCATCCAAAGATACATTGTTCCTCACCTCCTTGCCATCATTGATGTAATTCTCTACATAGAATGAATACCTGTCCTTTTTCTCAGATATTTGATTAATCTGAATTAAAAAACAAAATACTTCAAATCTGAATTAAGGCTTCATTCCTTAGTTCTGTATCCATTTACTTACTGATAGTGAAGTGTTTCCTCTAAATTATTTACAGATTAGTATAACACATTAATCAGTTATGATTGACAGCTTTGCATTATAATTATATTTTATTTTAAATTATATTAGTTTATATGCATATATAAGGACTATATCAGCCATATTTAGCATAAACAACTGTATAAGTCATTTTTTGAACTCTGGTACTATCTAGTGCCCTTCTTACATAAAAAGAACCAAATACTCTCAATCAATTATTAAAATCAATTTTTCTAATTTTAGGTGATCATACAGTTGTCTGTAGTTCCTATTAAAAACAGCTTCCTGGGCAAATATGCATATAAAATCAACATCTCCACAAGAAGTCTATTTCCAAAAAGTACTTCAAGTGAGTTTGAAGAAGAGAAAGATTAGGAAACATTGGGTTATTCTATTTCCTGCTATTGACAGAGTAAAATATATCCATTTAATATAAAATCCACATAAAAGTCTAGTTCATTTATATGTTTGAACTTATAAATATGAACTCTACTGAGAGTTATAATGTTTTTAAATGTATTTGCTCTGTATATATTAAATGTAGTTTCTTTTGATCCACTTACATAAAAATAAAGTTAAATTTCTTGAACTACTCTTTTTGGATCACCTTTACTCAGGAAAATATGATAATACAAATGAAATAGAAAAATTTGTTTAAAAAAGACACATAATTTAATATCTTTGAATTCAAATTCAAATAAATGAAAATTACATCCAATATAGCATTTTATGTACTGAGGTTGTCTAGCCCTTTCAAACTAACCATTGAAAAGACTATGTTTAATAAGTAGGAATTTTTCTCTATGAATTTGTAAAGCTTGTTAAGAGCCTTGAAGATAAAAAGATAAACCAAAGAACTTACATACTTTTATGCATAGCCCATGGACACAGCCAATAGGGTAGGGAAGATCTAGGGGTGAATGGGTAGGGACTAGGAGGAGAGGGAGGAGGAGAATAGGAGATATTTGTAATACTATCAACAATAAAAATATATTTAAAAATAGACTAAACAACAAATAAAACATATTAATGCATGTGGGTTGAGTCATCTGGATTGCAGGGCACTGTGCACTGCTTCTGAAATGCCTCAGCTGAACCTATGTGAGCAAGCTCCCCAGCCTTGAAAGAACATCAGTTAAAGCTATTGTGCTCTCTTCTGTCAAAGTGATATTGCAGTTACACAACTTCCATCTACCTCAGGAAGCCGTCCACCACTGATCCTTCATTACAGAGTTAGCCAGCATCATGGATCTGCTTGGAACTGCAGTGGCTTGCAAGGCTGACTAAGCAAACATTGTCAACTGGATGGAATTGAAGTAAGATAAAGTTTATGACTTAGGCAAAATCACCACAACAATAATAAGAGAAATGTTACTTAAAAAATATAAAATGATTGCAATTTTATCTCAGAATAGACAAATCCACTTAGTTATATATGTGTTAAACTCTTACTTAAAATGAGTAATATTGTCCTAGCTGGTTTGGCTCAGTGGATAGAGCGTTGGCCTGCAGACTGAGGGGTCCCAGGTTTGATTCCAGTCAAGGACACATACCCGGTTGCAGGCTTAATCCCCAGTAGGGGACATACCGGAGCCAGCCAATCGATTCTCTCTTATCATTGACTAGAGGTCCAGTGCACAAAATCTGTGCACAGGTAGGGTCCCTAGGCCTGGCTGGTAATCAGGGCCAATCAGGTTACCCGCCTCCCCACTTCCCTGTATCCTCCTTCCCTAGCTCCTCAGCGCCCCGCCACCACCGCTGGTCACCCACCATGTTCCATGCTACCCCCAGGTGGTCAGCGCACATCATAGTGAGCGATCAAACTCCTGGTCTCCTGGTTGAACTCCTGAGGGGATACTTTGCATATTAGCCATATCTATATCTATAACGATATAGATATATGGATAGATAGATATTTCTAAGTCTCTTTCCCTATCCCTTCCTCTCTGAAGTCAATAAAAAATATATATATTTTAAATGAGTAATATTCATTTGTGGAATATAATGAACAACATAAACTGATGAACAAAAACAGATCCAGAGACAGAGAAGCATCGATCAGACCATCAAACCTCAGAGGGAAGGTAGGGGAGGGTGGGGGTAAGGGGGAGAGATCAACCAAAGGAATTGTATGCATGCATATAAGCCTAATCAATGGACACAGACACCAGGGGGGTGAGGGCATGAGTTGGGGGGGGTGGGGGGCAATGGAGGGATAAGGATACATATGTAGTACCTTAATCAATAAAGAAAAATAAAATAAATAAATAAATGAGTAATATTACCGAATGCTTGTATCATGTTAATGGGCTGCCAGGCACTTTCTCTAAGAGTTTGACAAATATGAGCATATAAACACCACACTAACACTCCAAGGTGATACTTTTACCATCTCTATTTTCACTCACTGAGGAACTAAAACCCAGAGATCTGAGTGATTTACCCAGTTCACACAGCTGGATGGTGGAGTGGCTAAGATGTGTTGCCAGACATTCTGGCTCCAAAACTATGCCCTTAACCTTCTTACAGTACACTTATTCAAATCATTCATTGGTAAAATAATGTCAGATTATGTTTCATCCAAAATAAAAGATCAAACAGGACAGGGTGTGTGTGCTCTTTATAAGAAAGAGCTAAAATTTTAAAACCTTGAAAATGCAAGATGCTGATACCATATATGCTATAACATGGCAAAGTTTGAGGAATGTAGTAGTAGTAAATTTGACAGATGAATATTCTGGCACACTGGAAAATAAAAAATGGTAGTTGGATATTTCCAAATGTATTGAAGTGAACTGAGGATTTGAATGAACTAGTGATGCTGAATGATTATTAAGGAGTCATTTACTCTAAACAAGTTAGGCTCTTATTCAAGGGGTTGACAGTGCTGGCTCTGAGACTCTGGAATAATCCAGAGCTGGGTTTGCTTCCCAATCCAGTTACGTATCACAAATCCAGGGAATTTCATGTTCCTCCCTTGGCCTGTCTCCTCATACATATATTACCAATAGTATTTACCTCAAAGAGTGGTTTTCATTGCTAAAAATGTGAGTGTAAAATGCATAGCTTAAGGCCTGGTACACAATTAACAATCAATAAATGCTAGATATTAATACTTGTAATTAGTTATAAGTATTACTAATACTTGTAATTAATTATCATTAATTACAAGTATTTTTAATCAACAGTGAAACTATAAAATTTAATGATTATGCCCGTCCAGTGTGGCTCAGTGGTTGAGCATCAACCTATGCACCAAGAGGTCGCTGGCTGGATTCCTGATCCAGGCACATGCCCAGGTTGCAGACTCGATCCCCAGTAGGGGGAATGCAGGAGGCAACTGACCAATGTTTCTCTCTCATCCATGTTTCTCTCCTTTCTCTCTCTCCCTTCCTCTCTCTCTAAAAAAAAAATCAACAAAAACCTATTAAAAAATTTAGTGATTATTAACCTTTCTTGGTTTGACCTTAGCACTTTATAGGTGTTTGAATTTAATATGCTTCTATACATGTATCCACATCTCTTTATATATCATATGTGATATATATTATATATAATATTACACATATTAAATATATATACCTGAGGGTATGTTTTCATTAATTTTAGAGAGAGAGGAAAGGAGAGGGGGAGAGAGAGAGAGAAACATTGCCTCCCATATATTCCCAGACTGGAGATTGGGAATGAAACAAAACCGGGGTATGTGCTTTGACTGGGAATCAAACTTGCAAACCTTCAGTGCATGAGACAACACTCCAACCTACTGAGCCACACTGGAAGATAATGTATTTAGTCAAATTTCACCAAAAATCTGATGCAATAATGACAGACCTGGCAATGGTACCACTAAGAAGTCTGCAGGTATTAAGGTGATTTCAGATATTGGCCTCTTTCTTGGAAGACAGTTTTACTACAGTTTTCTAGCAGCTCAGACTACACATATAACCAACCAATTTACTCCTAAATGCTTGTTATAGTCAAGATGCTCTAGAGAAATAGAACCAAGAGGATGCTTATATAGATACAGGGAGAATTTGTTTTAAAGAATTGGGTCATTAGATTGTGAGGACTTGGTAAATATATGATCTAAAGGGTGGGTCAGCTGTCCAGAGAGCCTGGAAAGAGATGCAATTCAATTTTAAAGGCAGTCTTATGCCCCAAAACCGGTTTGGCTCAGTGGATAGAGCGTCGGCCTGCGGACTGAAAGGTCCCTGGTTCGATTCCGGTCAAGGGCATGTACCTGGGTTGCGGGCACATCCCCCGTGGGAGATGTGCAGGAGGCAGCTGGTCGATGTTTCTCTCCCATCGATGTTTCTAACTATCTATCTCTCTCCCTTCCTCTCTGTAAAAAATCAATAAAATATATTTTAAAAAATAAATAAATAAATAAAGGCAGTCTTATGGGAGAAATCCTTCTTAGTCTGAGGAGGTAACTCCTTCAACTGATTGAATGAATCCCACCCATGCTATAGAGAATAATCTACTTTTTAAAATATATTTTATCAATTTTTTACAGAGAGGAAGGGAGAGAGATAGAGAGTTAGAAACATCGAAGAGAAAGAAACATCGATCAGCTGCCTCCTGCACATCCCCCACTGGGGATGCGCTGGCAACCAAGGTACATGCCCTTGACCGGAATCGAACCTAGGACCTTCAGTCTGCAGGCTGATGCTCTATCCACTGAGCCAAACCGGTCAGGGAGAATAATCTACTTTCTTAAATTTCATTGATTTCAATGCTAATCTCATCCAAAAAGTGTCTTCACAGAAACATACAGAATAACATTGGACCTGATTTTGGAGCACGCAGCCCAGCTAAGTTGACACATAAAATTAATAATTATAGCTTCCCATTCCTTATAGCATATAATCTTCTAACCATCATTTTAGTGCATAGTGTTAAATTGAATAACATGTCTGGACATTCATTCGGGAGACATTATTTTTCTTTGCAGTGAACACTTTGGAGCTGCAACTTCTTTCTCAAAAACCTACATCCTCTATTATTTTCCCCATTACTAGATAGGCTGTAATGATGCAATTGGGTAAAGTTAATTAATATTTTAAAATTACATACACATGCATATTTGGATTTGTAGATAAGTATGGAATATTAATCAGTGCTTTTGAGACTATACTTTTTACTTAAGTGAGTTACAATAGTAAAGCACAGAGAGAATCTTTGAGCTTTAGTGAATAAGTGCTTGTTGTGTTTGTTAGTGAGATTCAATTATGTAATTGTTCTGTTATGGTTTTTGCTTGAGGTTGTATTTTTAGTGAAAGCTGTTTGTTTTATTTGTATTGAAAAGCATATAAAGCACATTAGGTAATAACTTGGACATCAGTGTGTGTGTGTGTGTGTGTGTGTGTGTGTGTGTGTGTGTGTAATAAAAAAGCAGCAAGCAACAGCTAAACACACAAGATACTGGACAGGGGGAGGCAGTTCTGGGATATTATCAAGCAAAGTAAACATGGGTATGGTTGTTAGGCAGAGTTAAGTTCCTGCCTTCTCCATTTACAAATTTCCAGATTTAGTCACCCTTATCTTCTTGGTACAGAGAGGGAAACAGCCTTTCAAATGGAGATGTCCCTTATGAATGTAAATTTATCTTACAAAGGGTAACTTCTCCCTTGTTAGAGCTTTTCCTATATCTACTGTTTCTGAAAAATAATCAGCCTAAAATAATCCCTATGTCAAAGGGACATATTTTTGTGTGACAAGTTCTGCTCTTGTTCAGCATAATCAAAGCTCATTTACAAAAATCAAGTGATTTTGTAAATCCTATAAGCATTATGTTTTCCACCTCTTCTGTTTTAGGGAGCAAAATTATATTCAAAAATTAAGATTGTTTTGCCAGTATTTAACACAGATTTGTTATTGGGGAAGTTGGGGTATCCCTTTCCCCCACTGAGTGCTGGGGTGGAGTCCGTATGATTTCTCAAGAAAAAGAATTTTCTGAGCCTCTCGGGGGAGGATGAGTGATTTTTACATGCATGGAATTACATTCCTGGCTTTCCTAAGTCCCATTTCTCTTCATCCAGTCCTGGGAAAGTGTTCATTGTGGTTCCAGTAGAGCTAAAAGCAAAGCCAGTATCCAGTTTCCTTTCCATATTGCAGCCAGGTCCACAGCATCAGGCTAGTTGCAGTCCATTAGTCTCCTTTGGGGTCCATGAGGCTGTGGGCCATGTGAGTGAATGCAGGCAGCAGGAGTGTGAGTGCCCCCCAAGAAATGAGTCAACTGAAAGGAACCAAGAGAGTGAATTCCTTTGTTTGGCGAATTAAGCATCCAAATCTTTTGGAGCTTGCAGTGACCACACCCATTCTGGCCAATGACCTCTGCCCTAAGAAGTGACCTTTACTAGTCCCCCAACTTTACTGGGCACAGACCTGTCTCTCCCCTACCTAGTCCCTTTCCCCAGTGATCTGCAGGGGGATAGACCAGTGGCTCCTGGAGTGTAAAGCTGCAGCTTCCTGGCAAAGCTGCCCTAGTGACATGCCTATAATTGTTGGCCTTCCCTTTGCTCCTTTCCTGTTGTTAATAACTAGGTTAATTGCAATGGTATCAAATTCACTGCAGAAAGTATAACGATTTCACAAGCCAATAATAGCAAGCAGGATAATGTCTCCTAATAAGCCAATAAAAAATAGCATTCTTCAAAACAATGAAGGATTAATTACACTATTGTTCTTGGCCAAGGGAGATTAAAAACAACAACAACACTGAAGTCTGAATTTAATTAAGGTGTAACTTGATACCGGTTGATCCTAGGGTGAGACAGCTTAGCCCAGAGAGCTGAGGTCCAGCTGCCAGAGCAAGAAGTAAAATTTCATTGTTGCCATAGAGCGCCTTGCTGGGGCAGGATAGCACCAATGCTGATAGGCAAGCCAATTTCATGTGCAGGATTGCCGCAGGTGTGCTTGCCATGGCAGAGCTAACGCCCCAAAACTCAGCAGAGTCACCTTGCTCAGACTGAATCTACCCAAAAGTCCTAACAAACTCTCAGTATTTATAATCCAAGTGTCCCCTTGCCATAGTTGCTTCTGAGATGTTTTTCATTGATAAGCCCCTAGCTATGTCCTTCAATGGCTGAGCTGCTGTGTGCTTATCAAGAATAAAAGATGAAATGATGACATCTTGAGAAGTCTTACTTTGCATTTATATCAAAACAACTTTAACACCTAAACACAATTTCATTTTTGTCATAAAGAAGTGGATTTGAAATCACATACAAAACCACCACCTTAATTTTTTCATATCAGGTAGAACTCTGATACAATAAGAAAACCTATTTTTTAAGTAGTTGATTGTATAATTTGTATCTATATTTGCTAAGATAATACAACCTTCATTGTTTAGAATCCCAATGGAATGCTTTGCTAATGCGTGACCATTGAGTGTTATTCCTGAATACTAGAATCTAAAACTTCTACCATACCACATGTCATTCATAATGTAATGTAGTCGGTAATGGATATGAGAGAGCACATTGATTTTCAGTGGAGAAAGTCTGATCTCACTTGTATGCAAAGCGATTAATTGTCAAATACTCAGTGTGCCCTGCATAAATGCTTTCTATTTCAACCACTAATGAAGGCTTCCTTTTGAGACCAATTAAATAGGGTGGCAGAACGATAAGTTAATTTAAAGTCATTGTCCACTTGTTTTACACGTGCATAGGAGATAACACTTGGTTCTGTAGTATTCTGTGTGATTTCTTGAAGTTGTTTACATCATGTCTTTATATGAATTCTTTAATTTTTAAGAATTTTTAGAGCATATTACAACACAAAGAGTTTTTCATTATATAAACACTTTTGAAACTTTTATATTCTTATTTTCTTGTTTTATATTCTGTTCATTATAAAGGGTTTGGGAAAAACAGAGCAAAATACAAATTGGAGATTGTCAGGTTATAATGAAGATCAAAATCAACAATTTAGTCTCACATACAAACAAATTTACATATTTACATGTGCACACATTGTCAGTTGATATGAGAAGTATGTAGACAATGCTCCAGGAGCAGAAAAAAATAACAAAATTAAGTTGTGAAAAAAGTGAAGAACAAGTGATATAGAAAAGAAAATATTTGAGCTTCCTGAGACAGTCTAGTGTAGAGTGGATATTCAGGAAAGGAGGAGGGAATTAAATATAAGATTATGAATGTAAGGAAAGTGCTGATTGTGGAATATAGTGATCTTAGTATGAGGATAGGTTTTATTAGACAGTCTCTAATCATAAGCCAGTGTTATATGACATGACAATAAGTCTTACTTTATACATACAGGCTGTGTTGAAATAGTGAGGAAAGGGTAAACACAAGACTATATTTTACATTCATAAGCATCTATAATACACTTGGCATGTGTTAATCATCCTCTCAAATATTTATAACAAAACCACAATGCAATAATAGAGTTAGCACATAGCATAAAGATGCATGCTCTTTTAAAAACTTTATTAAGCATTACATACAATATCAAAGGATTAAATTCAACAAACAATATATGCATTATCTAAAGGGTATACCTAACATTCCGATACCTAACATAATACCTAACATTCCGATATTAAAAATCATCTTGATATATAAAAATTGTAGAGAAAAGACAAAGTATTTCAGTGTACTGATATCATGCAAAATGGTTATAGAAGGCTTTATAGCTAAAAATAATAAGCATTATCTTGTTCACTTTTTAAAAATAAAAAATATAAAAGCCCATAAATATTTTGTTTTGAAAAAACATTTAGGATACTTTAATTATAATAATAATTACACAAAAGTTATATTTGACCAAGGGTTGGAAGGAAGAAATTCTTACCATAATGCTAGAATTCCATTTAACCCACTTTTAGATTATAAATTTCTAAGTTTGCAAATCAAAAGGAACTGCATCTTTTCTTTTTCTTCCTTCCTTCCTTCCTTCCTTCCTTCCTTCCTTCCTTCCTTCCTTCCTTCCTTCCTTCCTTCCTTCCTTCCTTTTTCTTCCTTCCTCTCTCTCTCTCTCTCTCTCTCTCTCTCTCTTTCTTTCTTTCTTTTCCCCACCGAGGATATTTTTCTATTGATTTTTAGAGAGAGTGGAAGAGAGAGGGAAAGACAGAGACCAGAGAGAAATATTGATGTGAGAGAAACACATCGATTGGTTGCCTCTTGCATGAGCCCCAATCAGAGCCTAGGCCTGGGAGGAGCCTGCAACCCAGATATGTACCCTTGCCTGGAATTGAACCAGGGATCCTTTGGTCCACAGGCTGACGCTCTATCCACTAAGCCAAACCAGGTAGGGTAATCATCATCTTTTACATTAATAAAGTGGTCATCTATATTGCTTCTAAATAAATTTTTGCTATGAAATCATGCATGTACTTGACTGAGTTCTAGTTTCTTATCACAAAACACCAATGGATACACAATGCAAATGAAGGATATTGTAATTGATAGTGATTATAATAATCTTACATATTATCATTTATTATAATAATGACATAATAAAGAAATATGCATGTGCATAAATTTAATGCACATGTATAAAGAAATGAAATTTATATAAAAAGTAAGGATAAACTATTTTTTAAATCACCAAAGTAAAATTAGCCCAAATTCTGAAATCAAACTGGAATAAAACGGCTAGATTTTTTTTCTACACATATAGATATACTTTTTAAGAATAATGAAATTTCATTTTAAAAAGTACAAAGAGCTTTCTTCTAAAATATGTGTAATATTTTTAAATGTTGACGGGTCTAAGCAATATTTTATTTTGTGTCAAGCATTTTTTTTATTTTGCTAATCTACTTGACATCTTTTTTGTAATAAACCTTCTATTCTAAGCCTAGATAGATGGCAGTGCTTTCATTTTACTTGATATACATAATAAAAATGTAAAAATCTGAAATTTAATGTGGAGTGTAAGTTCAGAGCTAACTCTACAGTCAGTGATCAGGTGAAATTTGAAAACTGACATTGAAAAGTTAATAGGAATTTTGAACTTTAAATGTTTCTGTATTTCTAGTTGGTATATCCTCTAACCTTTGGTTCATCTGTTTATATTGCATTTTGAAGTAAAAAGATAAGAATATGAGAAATAAAAAATGTTGCTAGTAAAATGCTTATTTTTTAACTATACAGAAACCTATAATCATTTTATATTATATCAGTACAGTCAAATACTTTTTCTCTACATGTAATTTTTAAAATCAAGGTAATTGTTAATAATTCATTTAAAAAATCTGAAAATTTGGTATTTTATAATTTAATACCATTTGGATAATGCATTTTTGTTTGTTGAATTTATACCTTTTGACATTGTGTTTAATGCTTAATAAAATTAAAAGGAGGGCTTGTATCTTTGTGCTATATACTAACTCTATTATGGCCTTGTAGTGTGTTATAAATATTTTTGAGAACATGACAAATATGCTAAGTGTATAGATAGATTCCATTTTATCAGAAATTCATGTTTTTATATAAATGACATAAAATCCTGATGTGACTAATAGGTACATCGATATAATATGTATTTTAACATTAAAACTGTTACATTCTTTATATATATATACACACATTATTGATTTCAGAGAGGAAGGGAAAGGGAGAGAGAGATAGAAACATCAATGATGAGAGAGAATCACTGATTGGCTGCCTCCTGCATGCCCCACACTGGGGATCAAGCCTACAACCCAGGCATGTGCCCTGACTGGGAATCCAGTTGTTACCTCCTGGATCATAGGTTGATGCTATGACGGAGCACACTGGCCGAGAAAACTGTTACATTTGTTAAAAAAACAAAACAGCTAAACATCAAAATTCAGAGTGAAACACTATTCTTTAGGCCTAAATCCCAAACTTTCCCTGTTTCTTTTTCATATATATTTATTTACTAAATTGATAGGGGTGACATTGGTCAACATGAACATATGTTTCAGGTGTAGGTATCTATGTTACAAGATCTGTATATTGCATGGGTTGCCCATCACCCAAAGTTAAATCTTCTCCTGTCATCTTATATTAGGACCCCCTGCCACCCCCCTTCCCCCTGGCAATCACCATACTGCTGTTTGTGTTCATGAGTTTCAGTTTTATGTCCCATATATGAGTAAATCATATCATTCTTAGCTTTTTCTGACTGACTTATTTCACTTAGCATAATGTTCTCAAGGTCCATCCATGTTGTTGCAAAAGGTGCTAATTTCCCTATTTCTTAAAAAATTATAGATGGCCCTAGTCGATTTGGCTCAGTGGATAGAGCATCGGCCTGTGGACTGAACGGTCCCAGGTTCAATTTCAGTCGGGTTGTGGGCTCGATTCCCAGTGGGGAGGCAGCCAATCAATGATTCTCTCATCATTGATGTTTCTGTCTCTCTTTCCCTCTCCCTTCCTCTCTACGTTCAATAAAAATATATTTTAAAAAGAAAAAAATTAAAGATCTTTAAAATGTTGCTTTTAAAACTATAAATATTTATGAAGCCCCAAACATAAATTTGCAATTCATTTACCATCTTTATCAACACATTTCTTTATCTTTTTTTCTTTCTCTTTTTCTTTTATGAATGCACTTTTATGAATGTAAAAAATCCTTTTGATCTCTGACCTGGAATATGTACAGCCCTCTGAAAAGAAAAGCAAAAATGGAAATATAGAAGCTGAAGAGGATGAAGGGCGATTCTGGAGGTTAAATCAGAGAATATAACAGAGATTACATGTCTGTCATTTTGCAGGAGTCTTCTCCTAGTTTATCTCCTTCAGTCCTTAGTCCATCCATCTGAAAGCAACTATGTACTCACTACTTGATCTCAGGGAACACAAAGTGAGAATAAGGAGCTATTTTTGTTTTGATTTCTAGCTCTCAATGTCTTCTTATGGTTATCTTTCTAATTATTTCCAGAGTATTCAATTGTATTAGTGGTTACATAAGGCAAAACTGAGTCTATGCCACCTGATATAAAAACTTAAGACAAAACAGTATGCATTCCAAATCTAAGTATTGCTCTTCTACATGTCCTTACTTTCTCTTGACCATCTGATCACCTTTTCTTTTTACTATTTTTTAAATCCATGGTAACCTCTTTAAGGTTTTCATATGTTCTATTATATCAAGAGACTCTTAACCTCCACCTCCTCTCCAATATACACCTTTTCTTCCTCACATCTCCAAAGTCATTTTTCCCAAAGCCCTGCCATTCTTTGATAATGTCCTTTGTTTTCATTGTTCTATATCTGAATATTCTAATAGATACTGGATTTCCCTGTTCTCAAATTCCCTCTTTGTCATTCTTTTACTTGGTCTTTTGTTTCACATTGAGGCATACCTTTCACTTGAAATTTCAAGTCTTTAATTAATTTATAGCCATTGATTTTTTTCATTTTTCCTATTAGAATTCCTGTAATATCACTTTAGAAGTATCTTGAGAATTGGTAAACTACATTTGGTCAATATCCCTCTGTAAGTAAAAGCCTATTGTAAAAAATAGAGTACACAATTCTGATGGACAAAAGAAAGATAGATATCTTTGTACATTGAAGTGGAAAATGGCAACTAGCATCACTGATCATAAAATGATAGCCAAATACTTTACTTCATTTGAGTCTGGAATAGGTCATTGGAAAGTCAAAAGATAAAATATATAAAATAATAACTTTAAAAATTTTGTCTCTTTTGCTTCTGATGGAACTTTAGAATTTAGCAAATACAGAATAATAGCAAATACAGAAAATTTTAAATTCTTGCTAATGAGTGAATTAATGAAGTTTTCATTATATTTATTTAATACTTTATTTTATTTTTTTAAATATATTCTATTGATTTTCCACAGAGTGGAAGGGAGAGAGATAGAGAGCTAGAAACATCGATGAGAGAGAAACATCGATCAGCTGCCCCCTGCACATCTCCCACTGGGGATGTGCCCACAACCCAGGCACATGCCCCCAACCGGAATCGAACCCGGGACCCTTCAGTCCGCAGGCCGATGCTCCATCCACTGACCCAAACCGGTTTCAGCTATTTAATACTTTAAAGACCCATTTTATTAACTTATTTTTACATCTAATAAATGAAAATATGTCATATTAAGGTATATCATAATATTTTAATAATATGTAATACTTTAATATTAAAATGTGTTTATAAGTAGAGGATACATAAATCAAAACTAATAATAACATTCTGTTAAATCATCTTTACTTAATGATTATTATGCCCAATTTTGCTTGTGATGTTATGAATATTCCCCAAAATCTGTAAATTTGTTTGAACATATGGTTTTTAAAAACTGTATATAATTTTGTCATCAATATCACCCTTACTTTGTTAATTAAATTTTCATGTTTTTAAGTGACTTTTATCAACTTCAAATTTTGCTATGATAAATAGCAATCAGAATTACATGAATTACGCTAAATCATATTCTATATTCACAAATATCTTGGGTAAATTTTTCCCATGACTATTTGTATATGTGTCAAACAGGCATAAATTGCTTGGTTTATACTCAAAGCACTAGCTTATACATGTATATATAGCACCATACCATCATAAGAATAGAATAAAATTGCATGCATTTGTATTTGTAGAGGGAAATGACATGTATTTTAATTAATTTTAGTGCATTTAAATGCATATTGATTTAAAATATATTTTGATAAAAACAGCTATTTTGAGATGTAATTTTTGTCACTCACGAATTTTTGAAAGTAATTTTTAAGAAATAAGTATGCACA
This sequence comes from Myotis yumanensis, assembly GCF_028538775.1. Taxonomy (NCBI): domain Eukaryota; kingdom Metazoa; phylum Chordata; class Mammalia; order Chiroptera; family Vespertilionidae; genus Myotis; species Myotis yumanensis. The sequence continues at coordinate 203,667,536 of NW_027223753.1, read as the reverse complement.
GTATCCAGCACATACTATTCAAAGGCAATTCTCATTACTTTTACATGCATTTGCTGAGGAGGACACTAAAGCTTATCCTGATGTGCTTCTGAAGCAGGGCTTTGTAGCAAACCTCGGCATGAAGCTTTTTGATTTGTTGGTAAACATTTGCTTTAGCGATACAAACTTTTATCCTTAAAAGAAGTTCTTCCAAACAGATAATGGAAAACAGCAGCACTCTCTCATCTCTCGCCTCTCCAGTTCCTATTTGTCAGAGACAAAGACTTTCTAATCTTGAACTGATCTCTTTTTGAATTTGTCTTTATTTCTAAAAAAAAAAAAAAAAAAAAAAAAAAAGTAGAAAGTTTATTGTTTTCTTTTTGTCTTTTTGGACTATTTCTACTAAGGGAAATTAAGAGTTTGCACCAAGGATAAATGAAACTTGCTCTCTTATATCTGCCCTCACCTGCACACCATTCTGCATGTATTCTTATTATAATTTATCATATTTCTTGCTATTTCAGTATTATATGATAACCTTATAATGACCAGGTAATTATTAATTATGGATGTGTATCTACCATCTTATGATTTTATTCCTTTATGTGCGTAATTTGTTGCCTCTGAAATTATTAATAGACTCATTTACTGTTTGCTTAATTTTCTATGTATCTGCAATAAAATGTACCTTAACTTTCCACCGGCACTATAATACCCCTCTCCATACATCCATCTAGTTTAGCAGTTCTGTCTATTCCTTGGAGAAAGTTCTATTCTAACCTATCTTACTGTTTCTTTATTCAGTCTATGGATGTGTTGCACAAATAATCTAATTAATTTGCTTTATTCAGGATATTAACATTATTTAATTGAGTGTTAATTTGCTTTTTCCTTATTTCCTCTTTCATTGGAGTTCCTTTATGTGTCTGTTTGCTCTGGCATCTGTGTTTCACGATGGAGGTTTTCTGCAAATGTCTGCTTAGCCTGGGTACCCTCTTCATATTTAGTAGTTAGGGGGCTTCAGATATAAGTGGAAGTTCTGTTTAGGTTGATGGGGTTTATTGATTTTTTGCTTTATTTTGGAGTAATCTTTCCAAACCCTTACAAAAAGGATAACTTTTTAAAAAATGTATCTGTAAGTTTTTTGTCTTAGATTGAATATCAGAGAATAATTCTTTAGTCTCCCATGTGAGATTTTAAGCCTGGCTCCCACGTATGTATTCATTGCAAGTGGGAGAAAGGCTCTTGGGAGGTGTTCTCGCCTCTACTCTGAAGATAGACTTTATTACCATTTCCACGTTTAAATCAGAGTGCCTGCAATTTCACCTGTGCCGCAGGACCCCTTCTGAGTCTCTTTAGTTCCGTGTCTTCAGAGGGGAAATTTATCGTTTCCTGTCAATGGACGAAGGAGCAATTTACCAGTCGGAAAGTGTGGTGAAGGGTGTCATGGGTCTACTTTCTCTTTTTATGGATTTCTTATGACTGCTCGTCTTGTCAGTGTCTCGGGCACCCACCAATTTCAGAGGCACTTGGCTTATCTAATTCCTGAGCCATTCTGAGAATCTCTGCCTTATTCCGTTTCCCATACTATTTATTTATTCTCTTTCATCATTCCTCTGTTTTCAAAGCGTGGTTTTTTTTTGGTGTGTTTTTGTTGTTATTGTTGTTGTATTTATTGGTGGTTTTTTGGTTTGGTTTGGTTTTCTTTTTCATTGCCTTGGTCATTCGGTTTAAACCCACTATTTTCATTTTTAAAATAACAGCTTTAAACTATTGTGTTCATTCCAAAATGCTTAATGCCCTTGAATAGACTCACAGTGTTTTAATAATTTTTTAAAACTATAATGAACTACCTTGTTCTAAGATCTTAATAGGATGCAAGAAATGGAGGTTTTTATGGGATAAAAGGTACTTCTCACATCAATGACAGTTATTAATTCATTTGGGGAATTAGCATCGATTGAATTGTTCACATCTTCCAAAAAATTAAGTGAATTACAAGGTAAAATGTGTTAATTTGTAAGTTTTAGAAAAATCTGAAATGCAGCATGAGTTCATGTACTCTGGCCACTCAAGCAATTTTAGAAGTTATTATGTGCTTAAGTATAAAGTAACAGTAAGCAGATACTTAAATGATAAATTAGAGTTAACCAAAATAAAAATACAGAAAGATTCTTTCAAGATAGCAAGTAAAGAATACCCTCAATCCAGAAAGGACATAGCATATTTCATCCCAAGGAGTGCCTGTGAGACTAAATCATGGAATGCATATGTATGACAAGGGTGAAAACATGCTGGGAAAGTGCACAGGGAAAAGTCAAGGTATGGGGTAATAGTCACGTGATAGATTATTCAATCTGTTACTATGATAATAGAAACAGAAATCTGAATAAGTTTTCAAATGCAAAGCCCTTTCATTACAATAAGCGGAATGATAAAAATTAATTTTAACTTAATGAATATTGATGACGTATGACTAGTGGGAGCATGAGGTTATGGCTGGAAACCAGTAAAAAACAATTATACTGACCAGACAACAGAAATTGGTGATTTGGGCCAAAAGAGTGAAATAAGAAGAGTAAAAACTCTAGATTAATATGAAATAAAATCTACAGAGATTCATATTTCTTGAATATGGGGATAAAGGAGGAAGTGGCATCAAGGATGATAGTTTTCTAGTTTTGTTTTTGTTTTTAATCCTCACCTGAGGATATGTTTTCACTGATTTTAGAGAGATAGAGGGAGATGGACAAAAGAGAGAGAAACATCTACCAGTTGGCTCCCATGCTTCACCCATCCAACCAGGGATCAAAACTGCAACCTAGACATGTTCCCTGACTGGGAATCAACCAGCAACTTTCAGTGCATGCTACTAGGTTCCAACCAAGTGATCCACATGGGCCAGGGCTCTAGTTTTTGCAGAGATGAAGACAGAGAGGATATGAAGGAGGAGCAGCGAGAGAGGCAGGAGGACAATTGCGAGAGCACAAGGACTGTGCTACAAAGGGCAGAGTGTGCTTTGAGAAGCAGAAAAGGCCCGAAAAATATCCATCTGACTAGCTGAGAACCAATGACCCTGATTTCATGCAATCAGACAACCAATCCCGAATTCATTTTCTGCTTCCTACATTTTCTTTTTTCCTACTGTTTTTATATAAATGAATACAAGGTATAATGAAGAAAATTCAGTAGCATGGGGGAAAAAGTCAGTGTTTGAACACTATTGTGTACATGCATATTAGGCAAGTGTGGATAATATTAATATTATTTTGGCTTATTTGTGCATTAATAAAAGGCCTACCTAGTTGTTTTCTAATAACCACTTTTGTTAACTAATCAGCTCTGATCAGAATATTAAAATGCTGTAGTTTTAGTTTGAATACTAATGTTCCTTTCAGACATTTGAGACATCATTTAAATGATAATTTCTATTTGTAGAAATTATAGAATTATGACAAGTAACTCCTTCTTGAACATAAGGAAAACTTAAATTTTTTCTCCTAAGTAGGAAAATTTTCCTGTTAAAAAATGAAAACCTCCTGAGACATCCCTTTAAAATATGAAAGCCAGAAATGCATTATGAGATTTTGTTATTGTTTACAACAACAGAATGGACCAAAATCATTTGTCACACAATAAGGGATGCAGAGCCCTAACCAGTTTGGCTCAGTGGTTAGAGCGCCAGCCTGCAAACTGAAGGGTCCCAGGTTCGATTCCGGTCAAAGGCTTGTACCTTGGTTGCGGCACATCCCCAGTGGGAGGTGTGCAGGAGGCAGCTGATTGATGTTTCTCTCTCATCGATGTTTCTAACTCTCTATCCCTATCCCTTCCTCTCTGTAAAATATCAATAAATTATATTTTAAAAAGGGATGCAGACAGATAAAAAATAGACATCTGTCACATCAGGTTCCCCAAACTTAATTCTTTCCTAACCAGCCACCCCTTGCCTCAAAATCCAAGAGTGAAATTTATGAAATATGACACATTGCCTGGCTGGCGTGGCTCAGTGGTTGAGCATTGACTTATGGACCAGGAGGTCATGGTTCCATTTCCATTTAAGGCCAATGTCCTGGGTTGTGGGTTTGATCCTCAGTAGGGGGCGTGAAGGAGGCATCCAATCAATGATTCTCTCATCATTGATGTTTCTATCGCTCTCTCCTCCCTTCTTTTCTGAAATAATATATTTTTTTAAAAAGAAATATTACATTTAATGCCACATTATATTTAATTCTCTTAACATTTGACTACAAAAATCAATATATAATGTGATTGGATTATAGTTTTGTATAGAAAGGCCTCATGTTAGCCAGGTGATAGTAACCTCAGTAGGCAGATTTGCCTTCATCTATCGCAGGCTCACAAGCTTTTAAAATATGAATGAAAGTATATCTGTGAAAAGAAAACAAATCCTAAATACATCTGACAGCCAAAAAAAAAAAAAGGCTTAGGAAAAACCTGAGTGCACATGGCATGCATCTAAAAGTTAACCTTCATAAACACCTCAAAATTTACCTCAGAGGAGAGCCAGCAAGCAGAGAGCAATATCAGGTCCTGACTCATCACTGATGTTGAGTGATAAAACAGGAAAGAGATAAAATGTAATCAAAACTTATCCTGACTGACTGCCAGCTAACAGGTTGACTGACTAAACTGTGTAGTTTTTGTTTTCCTCTTCTTCTGAACCCTAATGGAATTAACAGTGAACAGTTGTCTTGTAGCAGGAGTGAGGGTAATTTCCATGATCTGGATTGGGGCAGTCAGAATCATGGAGGGTCAGAGAATCATACATATATTTGGAGACATTTTCTTGCCAGACTGTTTCTATTGGGGACCTATACCAGTATAAGGAAAGGCAGAAACATTTTATAGGACTTTTGATTATCTGTGGAAACAAGAATGTGTCTCTGCTTTTATTGGCATGCACTCTGTAACTCTTTAGAATAGATTCTTATCTTGGCTAAAATAGGTCTTAGCATTAATGTATTCGTTACTTTCCTCTGAGTTAATTCAAAAGTCCTATAAAATGTTTCTTCCTTTTCTTATCCTGGTATAGGTCCCCTAAAAGTTTCCATTCTTCAATGCATCTTAATATTCTGCTCTAGTAATAAATCAGTGTTCTTATTTGCAAAGTTGTATTACTTTAATATTATCTCTTACTTTATCTTAGTTTTTTCAAAGTGCCAAGAATTAATGAAACCCATTTTCACTATTGACTTCAAAATTCTTTAAAGAGTTGTTTTAATTATTTTCATTTTTTTTCACCTCTCCTTCTCTTCTATGCACTTCGAGTTTTATTTTCCCTTTTCACCAAGATTATTATATTTTAACTAGAGGCCTGGTGCACAAAATTTGTGGACTTGGTGTGGGGGGTGTCCCTCAGCCCGGCCTGTGCCCTCTCACAGTCTGGGAGCCCTTGGGGGATGTCCAACTGCCACAGACATGGGAGAGGCTCCCACACCGCTGCTGCGCTCGCCAGCTGTGAGCCCGGATTCTGGTTGAGCAGCGCTCCCACTGTGGGAACGCACTGATCACCAGGGGGCAGCTCCTGCATTGAGCATCTGCCCCTTGGTGGTCAGTGCATATCATAGCGACCGGTCTTTCCACCGTTCAGGCAATTTGCGTATTAGCCTTTTATTATATAGGATTACAAATAACTTCCATGTAAATACCAGTGGCTTCCTTTCTGATACAATGTTACTCAAATTTCCACTGTTACTTGATGCAAAAGATAGATAACATGTTCTTGAAAGATTTTAATATTTGTTTCAAATCCCCCAAATTTTGCCTTTCCTTATTCTCTTCTGCAAAGGTTTTCTTATTTATAAGCATTTTATTTAAGAAAATTTTAAATACCTACTGATATAGGTCCCTAATGCAGCAACATTAAATACTACTTTGTCATACAGCTGAGCATACTTTGAGCATACTTCACAACTCTTAACACTATTTTATACCCTTATCTGAATTGACATACATTAAAGAACATGTTTAATATATTTGAAATTAGAGGGCTTGTAAATCAGTAGGAAAAAAAAGTTAAGGTAGAAGTATTAACTTTCAGCTTGGTATTGCAGACATTGTCTACATTTGTTTTCTATCTTGGTAAAACTAGGACCTGCTGATAATCTTAAGTAAAATGGTTCTTACTTTATGTCGTTTATAACAATGCCATGAGATATGTAATTGCTATTAAATTATCTTCCCATTCCTATTTGCAAAGAAACACTGACATTAATTCAGGTTTTTACTCCCTTTATAATTAGGTTGTAGAAATCTAGAATTGTCGTTGAAGTTATTTGAGGATTTCTTTTTAATTTGAGCTATCTTCATATATGAATACTTAATCAAAGTAGTGAAAACAGACAATGTTTTAAAACCTTAATCTTAATGCTTGTGCTTGTAATAAAATATATGTAAAAATTATTGTTTATAAACAATACTTGAATATTTTTGTTATTCCTTTTTTTAATATCCAAAATGAACTTTAAAGCCAAAGTGATGAGAACCTTGAATTTCCTTGCTGAAAGGCCTTTATCCTCAACGATCTACAACTGTGAGAGGAGCCACTCATTTCCACATACCATATACGAGTATATGATTTCCCCAATAATGGTGTTTGACTAAAGTGGTCCAGAGTGTTAGGGTGCATCCCACAGGTACTAAGCTTCTCATGAGCAGTCAGTCTCCTTCTCCAGCACTTCATCCATCGTCAGGCAGATATTGAATATAGCTGTTTGCTCATGTCTGCAGAAAACACCCCATTCCGTGAAGACCTCAGCAGCATGACTCTCATTGTAGAGAATGAGGCTTAACCTATTCTCTCCAAACTAAATTGGCGTTAGTATCCAGAAAGAACTTGTGACTTTACATTTACACATCGTGCTTAAACATCTGCATTGCGACACCTGAGAAAGCCCACAAAGGAAATGAGGCAGCGGTTCTCAACCTGTGGGTCAGGACACCTTTGGCGGTCGAACAACCCTTTCACAGGGGTCGCCTAAGACCATCCTGCATATCAGATATTTACACTACGATTCATAACAGTAGCAACGTTATGGTTATGAAGTAGCAACGAAAATAATTTTATGGTTGGGGCACAACATGAGGAATTGTATTTAAAGGGCCAGAAGGTTGAGAACTATTGAATAAGGGTTTATGGAAATCTTGCCTATTGATCCAAGAGAGCAATTAAACTCTGTACTGATACTACTTTTCTATAGTAACAATTCAGGGACTGGCTGTAACATTATCTCGCAAATTAGGCAAGGCTCATGTTATTTCCCGTCACTCATTTCCAATTCAGAAACTTTAGCTTGTGCATGTATATCTCTAGGTAAGTCTCTGAGCTTTTCTCAATCAATTGCTATTTTACTTACTGCTTGAAAGTGTTCCTCTCATGCTTTGATAGTCAACATAGATACCTTTTCAAACTCACGCTCAAAATGTACATAGTTTTCTACATAAAGGGTACTGACCCGTAAACTTAAATCTTCATCTCTCTGACCTTCTTCTGGGTTTCCTTGCCTGCAATGTCCAGTTGACAACTTTTATCTAGAGCAAAAGGCATCCCAGGTGATCCTATGGTCCATAGTGGAATTCAAATGAAAGGTAACATAAGGCTTCCCAGAGTATCAATTTGGCAAGTGATTGAGGATGGGGGAATTACAAGTTATACGTAGATTTGACCTAACTTGCCTCCAAGATTTCTTCACTTAATCATCTCACTTCACTCCAGGTCACGCGAACCCCTTATATAATGCTAGTACTAACCACATTGCCAAATCTACAGCGAAGGCCTCTCTCCTTTCTGTGACTCTAATTCCCTCTAATTCAACTTGTCTGGAACAGGGCACATATTGGCTGTCTCAGTCCCAAACGTTATGCCTTTTCCCCTCAGTGCTACTTTGTATGCCGTAAGAAGAATGTGACTCGGTTATTCACACCTCCTTAGAGGGTTCGGGGGACAGTAAGAATTTCATCTCTCAGATTTGCTCAGTCAGTCTCATACAGGAAAACCGCCTCCCCTGGAGAACCTTTTTCCAAGCACTTGCTAAGTGTGTCATTCTGGTTGATGGTTCCTATCCGCACCTCTGCCCACCCCCAGGCTACAGGCACACATTCACATAATTAAAAACATTTTTTATTTGTTTCCTACTTCTACAATAGTTTGTTATGTAGAATTCCTCTTATATTTTGTTTTTAATATTTACTTTATAACTTAGTGTGGGCTTTCAACATTCAAAACTCCCAGAACATAGTACATTTTAGTACGTGTTTCTTATTTTATTAACTGTTTTTCTACTTTCAACAGTTTTTCTGTGGCTAGGAAAAGCAGCGAGGGAGGCAGGTAGAGAGAGGATGAAAGAGAGAGGGAGGGAGGAAAGAAAGGAGGAAGAAGAAGGAAAGGAGAGAAGGGAGGAATGAAGGAATGAGGGGAGGGAGGGCAGAAAAGAAACAATAGAGACAGAAAGATGTCTATGCTACAGTGCACATCAATTGTCAGGGTCTAGGATGGTTATGAGGTCATGGATTCTAACAGCATTGGCTATAGAAGGACTAGGAAATAAAGAGGTGTGCAGTGTGATAGGCATCATGGGGTTCTAATTTACATATTTTAGGCAACTTGAATGGATAACATTTTATTGCACAATTTCTGCCTTTGTTACAATACAATTTAATAGTTCCCTGACATTTATAAAGTATGGCTTTCCAAACAATAAAAATAAACACAACTACTTAGTGTAGAGTAACTATAAAACATTTTCCTGCCTTAATATCAAAATTAGTTCATTTTATTAAAACAAAAGTGAATCACTGAGAATTTGGAAGGAAAACAAAATTCAGTAAATCAGTGTCAGCATGTAGAAATGACTTCTGCTGGAAGATACGTAGCCTATCTAAACTTCATGTTGAGCACTTATCCCATTAATTTGAAGAATATAGACAGTAATTTGTGATGGTTTTAGCCTCAAAGTTGTATTTTTCTCTCGACGCATAAGGTTTGCCTTATTTTAATTATTTGGGTCATTGCCTTAATTCCCCATTTAACATTACTTGTGACAAGACCATTCTTTTTTCTAAAATGTGGTCTTTTAATGAAGTTCTTCTTTTTACCAACTTTAACCCTTAAGCTCAGCATGCTAGGACACTGTATGTATATAGTCACCTTAACAATGACCTTTGGCGGGAGTCCAAAAGGAAAAGTAGCAGGAAGCAGTGGATGGAGCTTTGTTCCTTCAATTTTAAATGTATTTTGTACTTTAACAGCATTTGTTCTGAAACTGGAAAAAAAAAAAGATCTTGGATATCTATCTTTTAATTTCTCTCTCTCTCTCTCTCCCCGCACCCTTTCCTCTCCTTTCTCCCTCCTTCCCTTCTGTAATGTTTTAGAGTAAAGTTTCAAAAAGATTCAATTGTATAAAAAACATGAACTTCTGTTTGCTCTTGTCTTAATATTATTCCCTGAGCGATGCTTTAATAGTTAATTATACACATCAGTTCATAAATTGGTATCAATTTAACATTTACTTCTTTCTTAAAATATGATAGTGAATGTTTTGCTAGAAACCAAAACACCTGTATATTTGCATTATCAAAATTGAGAAAATATAGAATTTTGTAATTCAATTAAATATGAGGTTTGGGTCAAATTAATATTCCTCAAAAAATAAAATTTTGCTTTATATTAAACTTTTCTAAAATGATATACTGATACGCCATTAGTCTTTAATCCTATTCAGCTTTAATTTTTCATCTTACACATTTTTATTGTTCCCACTTTTTGCCTTTCTGATTGATAGATGTTCATGCCCTGAGAATAGGAGTAATGAATTAATTTCTACATTTCATTCTAATTACCAATGATAAATTGCCTGGAAGAATTAAGATGTCAAACTTATTAAACTGAATTTTGGGTTTAATTTATCTGAGTTTGGATTCTCTATATTGTGAGACTGAACAGCAGGAATATATTTTTAAAGTCACGAAGCAAGATTTTACAATATCAAGGGTGATGTTTACCCATCAATGGTCCAGTAGCTCGCTTTAGACTATTTTTATGAGACTCAGAAATCTTTTAGGAGCAAATCTAAGCAAAAGAGAAACAAAGAATGGTGCATTTAATGCGGTTACATAGATTATGCATCCTCAAATGCTTGAAATTATCTCCAAATCTATTTTTTTCTTCTCTCCTTGATCATTACTCCATAATGAAACACTACATCTTACCATTAACTGTAAAAACACCTTCATTGTGTCCAAGTGTCCCACAACCCAGGCTGTACTCAGGCCTTTACAGTACATCCCCTCTAGTCCCGCAGTGTTTCAGTTCCAGAGGTCTTTAGGTACAAGTGGAGCCACACTCACACACACGCAATTTGTAACTGTCTCAGGTAAAGTCTAGCCTTGGCTTGATCTGCACACGATGCCTCTGGAGCATGAACTGCACCAAAAAGCTATCCCTGCCGAAGGTCTGGTCCAGCTTTTCTAACCACAGGTCAGGCAGCCACTGAATGAGGGTTGCTGGTGGGAGTGGAGCTTCCCTCTGAGATTCAGCAGCTGACAGGATGAGAAAATAAGCTGTTGAGACTATGATTTGTATTTTTATTGTTTTAATACAATGCAGTGCCTTGTAATGATGAGGGTTCAGTTTATGTTTAAGAGCATAAATGCTGAAGCAAGTGCCTGAATTAAAATTCAAACTCTACCACTTAAGGCTTGTTAGGGGCAGGTTAATTAACCTTATGTGTCATACATTTTTGAATCTTGAATACACAGATGATATTAAAATAATATCTTTATCACAGGGCACTTGTAAAGGTTAAATGACATAATAAATGTTAATAATTCAAAACTGTGTTTGACCTGAATTAAGCAGTACATGAGCATTGTCCATTGTCATTATTATTTTTAATTCTTTATAAAATATGTGGGAAGATGGGTAGATAACTAGGAAGTAAATTACCTACTCTCTCCCCCCACATTGGAGAATACTAACTATGCTTTTTTACAAAATGCTTTTATAATTAAGAATAAAGACTACATCAGCTGCCTTTTTATATATCCATACGTATAATAATTTTCAAATATGTTTCATAGATGGTAATTGATTATTTTCTAGTTCAGCAATTGTTAATAATATTACAATACAACTTTGCATACAATTATTCTTGAGATAGAAAGTTATTCTTTTTAATTAAATATTTAGAAGTGAAATTTCTATATCTAAAGAAAGCATTTTTATTAAATTTACTGGGGTGACATTGGTTAACATGATCATATAGATTTCAAGTGTTTAAAGAAAGCATATTTTAAAGTTTTAGTTGACTTGTCAGATAATTTCTGGAATATTAAACACCATTTGATATAAATAATTGTAGACAGAATTCTTATTTCTCATCAAAATATACACTTCTTTTTTAGTATGCATTTCAGGGACCTTCTCAAATTCCAGCTCTGCCACTTAATAATTTGCACCATTAAAAAATCTCTTATTGTTCAAGCTTTAGTGAAAATGAGAATTAATAACTATCTAATCTAATAATAGACAAACATGGCAATTGACCATACCTCCGCTATGCTTCCCATTGGCTAATCAGCAGGATATGCAAATTAACCCAACCAAGATGGCAGCCAGCAGCCACGCAGCTGAAGTGAGCAGGAGGCTTGCTTGCTCCAGTGATGGAGGAAGCCAAACTTCCTCCCTGCTGCGGCCAGGCTCTGAGCTCTACTCTAAGCAACAATGTTGCAATTATAGAAGCTAAATAAATCCCAGAATAAAAAAAAAGAAAAAAAGGAGAGGCTGGGAGCTTCCGTCGCCAGCTTGGCCAGCCTGAAAACAGCCCTCAGCCCCTCATCCAGATTGGCCAGCCACCCCAGTGGGGACCCTCACCCTGAAGGGGGTGTGACCAGCTGCAAACAGCCATCAGCCCCTCACCCGGGCTGGCCAGGCATCCAAGCGGGTCCCCCACCCTGATCTGGGACACCCTTCAGGGCAAACTAGCCGGCCCCCACCTGTGCACCAGGCCTCTATTCTATATAGTAAAAGGGTAATATGCAAACTGACCCTAACAGCAGAAAGACTGGGAATGACTGGTCACTACGACACACTGATAACCAGGGTGCAGACGCTCAATACAGGAGCTGCCTCCTGGTGGTCAGTGCGCTCCCACAGGGGGAGCTTTGCTCAGCCACAAGCCAGGCTGATGGCTGCCAGTACAGCGGTGGTGGTGGGAGCCACTCCTGCCTCCTCAGCAGTGCTAAGGCTGTCAGACTGCAGCTTAGGTATTCTCCCCGCTGGCAAGTGGACATCCCCTGAGGGCTGCTGGGCTGCCAGAGGGATGTCTGATTGCCAGCTTAGGCCCAATCCCCCGAGGAGCAGGCCTAAGCCAGCAGGTGGTCATCCCCCAAGGGGTCCCAGACTGCAAGAGGGCACAGGCCTGGCTGAGGGACCCCCCCCCAAGTGCAAAAATTTTTGTGCACCGGGCCTCTAGTATTATATATTATAGTAAATATTGCAATAACAAATGCTCATATAGTATTTAATATACTTTTTTCTACATACGTAAGATTTTATTTAATTTTCCCCAATACTAGAATCCTATATTATAAAAGACTAATATGCTAAGTGTCTAATCGTTTATTCAACCAATCAAAGTGTAATATGCTAATGATATGGTAAGGCCACTCAACTGCTCGCCTTTTCATGACCTGACCACCAGGGGGCAATCAACCAGTTGACCAATTGCTATGACATGCAATAACCACCAGTGGGCAGACAGTTGACCGGTTGACCAGTTGCTATGACATGCACTGGCCACTAGGGGGCAGATGCTCCAACCAGTAGGTTAGCTTGCTGTTGGGTTCTGGCCCATATGGACTGAACAAGATGAGCCAGGCATGCCCTGGAGCCCTCCCACGGCCCCTTCCCAGCTGGCCAACCTTGCACATCTCTTCCAGCCCCAATCATGCACCAGTGGGGTCCCTTGGCCTGGCCTGTGCCCTCTTGCAATCCGGGACCCCTCAGGGGATGTCAGAGAGCCGGTTTCAGCCCGATCCCACAGGCCAGGCCAAGGGACCCCACTGTGCACCAGGCCTCTAGTAACATAACAGCATACACTGAGACAAAATTCTCATTTAATAAATTTGGAAATGTCTGGCTGGTGTGGCTCAGTGGTTGAGCGTCAACCTATGAACCAGAAGGTCATGGTTCGATTCCCTGGTCAGGGCACATGCTCTGATTGCAAACTTGATCCCCAGTGTGGGGTGTGCAGCCAATGGATAATTTTCTCTCATCATTGATGTTTCTATCTCTCTTCCTCCCTCTTCCTTTCTGAAATCAATAAAAATACGTTTAAAAAAATATAAATTTGGAAATGTGATGAAAGTTTACTTTCCTAATCTTAGGATGGTAGGTAATGATTAGTTTTAACAAGTTTGTTCAATTCTTATATCTATTTCAAATGTTAAAATAAAGAACCAGGACTATTTTTTTAAATTTTCTCGCAGCAGTTTCATGGGCTTGTACTTTGATAAGTATATGACTCTGTGACGGGCAGCTCAATAACATGTTCTATGCTTTCATTTACCTGTATGTCATAAACATATCATTCTAAGCGGGCCTGTCTTCAGTTATGTTCCAAGAGTTATTTTCGAGGTTAAAATAATAGTGTTCAAAACTTTGAAGCTACATTTTAACCAGAAAGCCATATTAACATCACCCATTTCTGTAGCGTGTAAGTTCTATAAAATAGGATCCAAGTTCTTATTAAAATTATAGTCCCTTTCAGGGTCTTCTCGTTGTCTGTCTTGCAAAGAATAGAAAGCAGAGCACAACAGAAATGTGAAGAAAAAAGGTTGTGATGATTATCATGCAAGTTATTAACAATGTCAGGATAGCAGTCATAAAATTATGCCACAGGGAAAAACGTTGATGATGGGATTTACCAGCTCAGTAGGCATGTAAAGCCTATTTACTTTAATAACACATTTGAACGCAAACATGGAAACATTTTGTGGCGTCAATCTTAATTTGTTTTTGGTCAAGCTATATTTCTCTCTAAATTTAAAAAGATCAACAATTATAATACTTAAAACTAATTATGATAGTTCACCTTATTTACTGTCCATTTAAAAATGCAGCCACCTTAATCACTGAACTCTTTCCATGCAACTACAGCCTTACTGAGAAATTCAATTTATAACAATTTGATAGCTCATGACGTTCCTTAAACATATTGTGCAGTGTATCAATATTTACTGGAATATATGTGCCTTTGTACATTTATATATCTTCCTGCTAATAACTATTATTGGCATCTAAAAGAGAACACTATTTTGTTTACACTGTTCCATGACTATCAGCAATTAATTGGTCATACTTTCCTATCAGTGGAAAATGTTTTTTATTTGGAACATACAGTTCAGAATCAATTTAAACTATGCCAGAAATCAGTAAGTTAAAAGTATTTGTTGTCAATTATTATAAGGGGATATAGGTTTCAGTAAAATAAACCTCTCAGGCAGCTTTTCTATAAAAGATAAAATTAAGCCATATATATATATCCCTAATATGCAAATAAACCAAACAGCAGAACAATCAAACAACTGAACAACTGGTCGCTATGATGATGTGCGCTGACCACTAGGGAGCATGCGCAGAACATTGGCAGCAGGCAGTAGAGCACAGAACATGGCAGTATCGGCTGCAGTGAGATAGTGGAGCAGGTGAGCAGGGGCGTCAGACCAAGGCGGGGTGCCGGTCGCTGTCACCTCTCAGGGCTTCTCCACCTCCCCTTGCTCCTGAGGGATGATCGGGGCTGGCAGCTGTCTCTTGTACCCACTGCAGGCGAAGGCCCTGCTCTCACCTGCTGTTGGTGCTACCCCAATTGCTTTGGGCCGCCAGCGGGTGTGAGTGGAGCCGGTGCTGTCAGTGCTTGGGAGCCATGGAGGTGGGAGCAGGGCTGCTGGCAGACAGGGGACCAAAGGCCAAGGTGGGAGGGGCCCAGTGGGGGTGGGGAGAATGGGCTGAGACCCATCCTGTGCCCATTGCAGCCTTGCAGCCCACAGTTCCTTTCAAGGTGCATAAATTCGTGCACTGGGCCCCTAGTTGTTTATATATTCACAGTCTAGTTGGTTGACTAACAACTCCAATCTGACACTCTTTGAGACAAAATTTCACACTTATTTAATCTCCCATTGCCTGGAGCATGTGTCCACATTTACCCAACTGGATTTTAAATTCCATTATGATGAATATTGTTTTCCCTTTTCCTATTGATACCCTAACGTAGCTCCATGCCTTGAAATGGTAGTTGCTAAAGCATTTCGTTTAATTTTATTGTTTTAATGGATCGATTCACATTGTCTGTGCTTATTTCCCATAACTTGTAAACGAAGTTATTAAAACACCAATTAAAATTTGTATCTACTTTTATCAACCTCTGACCTCAGTGATTGATTTTTAAACTGCAATCTCTTGCTTCTACAGTGAATTAATGGAAGTGGTGAGCCCTTAAAGGAGGATGAAAAGGTCAATGAGCAGATCACAAGAACAGTACATGCACTTCCCTCCCGCTTTATTATTTCCAAGCCCTAGACCCTCAGCGTCAGGATGCACAATCTTCCACAGCGCCTTCCCCATCCCTCCTCTCCCTAGCACCCAGAATCCGAAAGACAAAACTGAGAACTAGTAAAAGCTTTTATCTCCTCTAGAATGCCTCTAGGCGTGTCCCTGACGCTTTTGCTTCATAGATGCACTCTTTCTCATGTGAGTGATTTTTCTTTCTTTCTTTTTTTCTCCATAAGATTTTCTCTTTTGTAAGGCACGTTCACCTCTGCTCGGGTCCCAGATTTCTCAAGTGTCTCAGGGTCTCCATTATTGCTTTTTGTCAGTCTGAGGTTCAGGGCTCTGTTTGTGCACATGCTGAGATTTCACAGAGAATGAAGCTGAGAGGTGAGAAGGTAAGTAACGCATCTGAAACTCACAAGGCATTCCAACTGAGTGCTTCTGCTCTACGGTGAAACGCAAGGGCCAGTGGACACTGACTGGTGAGAGCCAAGTATTAAGGGATTTTGTGAGCCAGCCAAGGTGGGGTATTCACGTCATATGAATGCCTACCCTCACCCTAGAGCTAATTGTTGAATCGCCGCAGACACTGGGCCATGCAAGTGGATTCCTGGAAGACCTTCTATCTAGCTGAGAGGAGTACCAGGCAGCACCATCATTCTTTAAGAAGTCTTCACAAGGAATCATAGTATGATTCTTAATTTAATCATTACACTGAGGCCAATTCTAACTGTGAGGTTTTTGTTTTGTTTTCCTTTTGGAGAGACTGGGCAGGAAAAACAGTTTCACTTTTTAACCCAATAAGTCCAGCTTGCAACCAAGAAGATCCAATTAGTACTTCCTTCATTCCACCAGGATAGTCCCTAGCCAGGTACACAGTCAATTTGGTAAATTTTCTATTTTTCTAAGTTACTGAAGGAAAGCATTTTTGCTCATTTTTCAGTCAATATGTAGCATGGGATGCTTTTTATGTAAGTATGAATAATAATTTCCTTGTGGCTCTGCCAGCTTCTATGAATGGTCCTCTCACTACTTCTCTAATTTTTAAAAAAATTTTGTCCTTGTTGAAAGTATTACCGTTGCCCCCCTTTTTTTCCCATCCATTGACCCCCTCCCCCCTGCACTCACCCCCCAGGCCTTCACAACACTATTGTCTGTGTCCATGGTTATGCATTTATGCATATAAGTTCTTTGGTTAATCTCTCCCCACCCCCCACCCCACCTTCCCTCTGAAATTTGTCAGTCTTTTCCACACTTTAATGTCTCTGGATCTGTTTCTTCATTAGTTTATTTTGTCCATTAGGTTCCACATATGAGTGCAATTATGTGATACTTGTCTTTCTCTGACTGGCTTATTTTGCTTAACATAATACTTTCCAGGTCCCTCCATGCTATCTCAAAGGGTAAGAGATCCTTTTTTTTAAATAACTGCATAGTATTCCATGGTGTAAATGTACCATATCACCTGCAACATAACCCCAAAGTCAATGCTGCACATTTTATTCTTACAACAGCATCAATTTTATTAATTCACTACAGGCCCGGTGCAAGAATTCTTGCACGGGTGGGGTCCTTCAGGGTGGCCTACGGAGATTGGGCCCCAGCTCATGCCCCCAGACTCACAGCCCCAGCTTGTACCCCCGACCTCGCATCCTCACAGCCCCGCCTGGCACCCCACCTTGGCCTGGCGCCACCTGCTCACCTCCTCTACCGTCCCACTACAGTCCCATTCTCCTCGGAACCTATAGGGGCCAGCAGCACCTCCACTGCCACCCACTGCCAGTGCCACATTGCCGACACCCACTGTGTTCCCTGCCGGCCCCTTGTGGTCAGCGCACAACATAGCGAGCGGTCAAACTCTTGGTCAAACGACCACCGAGGGGACAATTTGCATACGAGGTTTTTATTATATAGGATTGCTCTGAAAAAAATCAAGTAAAAACCTTAGTGACTTAGAACAACTAGTTTCTCATCTTACATGATTCTATGAGTTAGCTGGGTAATTCTCAGACATGTGGCTAGAACAGCCGTGGGCAAACTATGGCCCGCGGGCCGGATCCGGCCCGTTTGAAATGAATAAAACTAAAAAAAAAAAAAAGACCGTACCCGTTTATGTAATGATGTCTACTTTGAATTTATATTAGTTCACACAAACACTCCATCCATGCTTTTGTTCCGGCCCTCCGGTCCAGTTTAAGAACCCATTGTGGCCCTCGAGTCAAAACGTTTGCCCACCCCTGGGCTAGAATGAAAGTTTCCACATGCCTTGATGCACACCTTCAGCAGTTGGTGCTGCCTGTCAGCAGATGTGCCTGTTTTCTCTTCCATGTAACCTTCATTCTCTAATACAAGATTCAGCAACTTTTTCTGTGAAGGGCCAGGTAGCAAATATTTTAGTTATTGTGGTTCATAGGGTCTCTGTCACAAATTTTCAGTTCTGCCATCAATGAAATAATCTACCAGATGTAGTTATTTTTATAATTATAGATTATACTTTATGTAAATTATAGACTCTAAGATCTGCATTGACATTTATTACAATTATACGCCATATATGTGTTTAATGAAATTTTTTCAAAGTGGCAATATCTCATATTAATATTCATATATATATAAACTTAATATATGCTTAATATTAACTTATGCATAAATATGTATGGCAAGTTATCATATTAAGGAACAAAATTTCTGGATAATATACTGCATATTTTCAGTCAAAATCTCAATAATATATCTACTATGAATTAAAATGTATGTCCATTAAAACTTCCTTTACAGAATAATTCCTTTAAATAATCATTCATTTAAACTGGAATCTGAGAGTGGCAACTTATGCCCCTTGAGTGTGAATTATTTAGGTCTGCATCTGCTCTTACCACACATCAGATTCGTATCCTTGACACATATATGTGGTAGTTATCTATTTTATGTAGGAATTTGAGTTTGCAATTCCTGGTATATATAAATGGACAGTAATTTCTTGCTTGAAACAACTTAGTACTATTATATTTTTCTCTGGGTGAAATCACACATCTAATTTGTTTTCCCCCCATTCTGGTTTCCTCTATGCCAGACTGTCTTTGGTTTTGTCACACTGGAATTCCTTTAGTTTTTCTAATATGCAACCTACATTTATTTTGTCTGTGAACATTCCTCTACCCCATTTTTTTTCTACTTAAATTCTCTACTCCATATATCATCGCATAGGTATTGTACCTACAACCTAAGAAGTAGTTTTTTGATAACCCAGAGACTGTAAATAATAGTAATAGTTAATGATTAATAGCAATAATTAATATTTATATCATCTAACAAAGGACCAGCCAGTGTTCTCAGCACTATTTTGCTTAAACTCATTTATCCTAGCAAAATCCCTATGCTGTTAACACTATCATTATCCCCATTTTTTAAACTCAGCCTAAATTTATTTAATAAATAGGTAAAGTTACTTTCTTATTCTTATAGCTGGTAATTAAAATTTTGAGCTGGAGGTCTGGTTTGGGGACCCATGAACTTACCTCTAGTTGTTCATCATCATCATCTTAGCAATAGCATTGCCCTTTTAAAAAGTCAAGAGATAACAATAACTAAAAGAACGAGCATATATTAAGAGATTACAATGATTTGGGCTCTGTGTTAAATACATTCTGTTTATATTTTTACTTCACGTTTACAAGAAAGCTTCAGCAGCCATGTATTATTGAGTAGAGGAAAGTAATGATTCTTTGGTGTCTTAGTAATTTCTATTATTTTTCTCAAAGACTTCAAATTTACATTGTTATAGGAAAACAAACAAACAACTTTATCTCTTTTTTTTATTTTCTTTATTAAAAAGGCTGAGGTTTCCTTTCAATTCACATAGCCACTAAGACTAATGACTCGTGCTAGCTCTTACCCTCATCAATAAAAACCTTCAACTCCAGAAGAACAGTTTCTCTACTTTCTCCATTTTTTTTCTAAGAAAATATTATTTGTTTAAAAAAAAACACAATCTAGATCTATTAGTTTCACCATATATTCGTAATCATAAGATTTAAGTCAATGTTTGATACTTCTTGTAGCATATTATATGAGAAGTAATGTATCAGTTAAATTATTTTTAGTTATGATGCATGGTAAGCTCTAGAGCTGTGAGCTAGCCATGAATCACATATATCTATTTAATTTTATATTAGCTAAAACTAAATAATTTAACAATTCATTTTCTTTATTGCATTTGCCATATTCCAAGTGTACAGTTGTCTCATGTAGCTAGTGGCTATCATATTAAAAATTGAAGATTGTAGAACATTCCTATCACCACAGAAAGTTTTACTGGATAGTACTGCTCAAGGATAAACACAACATAATAAATGAAGAAATTATAGTTAAAAGCTAATAAAAGATAATTTTAAAAAGGAACACTTAGAAATTCTCAATTAAATCAAGAAATGCCAAGGGAATTAACAGATAAAACCAGTATCAATTGGTTATATGGAAATTCAGTAAAAAGTCAATGTGAAGGGGTATCCATAACATAAGTTAGGTGTTTGCTAGATCAGTGATTTTATAACTTAATTTGATTGTTTACATTCGGGGTAATCACCAAAGTCCATGTCCACTTCAGTTCTGTGCATTTCACTGTGTATTTTATGATATCATAGTTTTAAAATGAAAGTGTTTTCATCATTCCCTCCAGTTATGCTTCATTTCCCACCCTTTCTCATAGTCAAACTCCAAAAGTAACCATCTAATACAGTGGTTCTCAACCTCCCTAACGGTGCAACCCTTTAATACAGTTCCTCATGTTGTGGTGACCCCCAACCATAAAATTATTTTTGTTGCTACCTCATAACCGTAATTTTGCTACTGTTATGAATCATAATGTAAATATCTGATATGTAGGATGTATTTTCATTGTTACAAATTGAACATAATTAAAGCATAGTGATTAATCACAAAAACAATATGTAATTATAGATGTGTTTTCCAATGGAGCCCAAAGGGTTGCGACCCACAGGTTGAGAACCGCTGATCTAATAAATGTATATCCACCACCTCTCATAAGGAGAGAAATACACTGAGCTGTCAAACTGCCCAATAATTTCATATTACCAAGTCCCTATCTCACTTGAGCCTTCATTGGTATTCTTCACAGTTGACCTATTGGTCTTTTTCCCCCCTGACATACTTTTACTCTAGCTGACCTGACACCACACATACCCTCTCCCCAAAACACACACACTCTTTCTCCAGCCATTCCTTATCTGGTTATTTTTGTTTTTTCTCACATCTACCTCTGTTTTTCAAAATTTGTCCTCATTGTCAATACTGTACTTCCTTTAATCCCAGTATTCTATTTAGATTATCTCCTCTATTTAAAAATAATCTTATAAACATGATATTGACTTGCACTTCCATTCTAGATATTTAGAGTCACTGATCCTATTGATTAATTGGCATGTTTGGATATCAAACTGATATCTCAATATTTTAACATATTTAAAAATGAATACTTGAGTCTCCCCTGAAGGGACCTTCTCCCAAACTACATTATTCCTCTAAATATGTCCTATCCACAGTTACTCAAGTGAGACAATCAGAAGTCATCCTTGATTTCTCCATTAATTTACTCATGTTTATTTTACCCAGTGTTCTCAATCATGGATAGATACTAGATAAGTAGATAGATTGATAGATAGGTAATTGAAAGAGAACAAAGACATATGTATATTTATGCATATTTACACATAGATCATAGTTTATACCAAGTATTATTTATAGATGGAAAAGCTATATTTTAATTAAACATGAAAATATAATTTTAATAACATTACATATTCACTATGTTTTATTTTCAATGAGGGCCACCTTAAAGGTAATTCAATGTGATATATCTTAAATATTAAATTGAAATTATAAGGTACCATCAAGCACTAACCATAATCAACAAAGTCAGAATGTAGTATCACTACTTAGATTTTTAGAAGAAAAATAAAAAATAAATATACATAAATATACAGATACATGCGTGCCTTCATATTCTCAGCCCAGAGCTGTCTTTATAAACTCATCTATTCTGGATTAATGTAATGATCAGCTTCTGTTTTCTTAACAAATGCAATCTGCCATGTAATCTAGCATGCTCATAGCTCTTGACAACTAGAAGCCATTTCAGATGAAAGTAAAACTTTAAAATATTGTGGTGATATGTGAAGCTAGATAATTTCTGCTCAATAATGCAGAAAATAATGTCTATCACCAGCATAAATTATTGACTAACACCTGAAGCACATTTATTCACCCTCTAATTTATTAGTACAGTTTGCACTTTATGCCATGGTTAAATAGCAT
This sequence comes from Myotis yumanensis, assembly GCF_028538775.1. Lineage (NCBI taxonomy): Eukaryota > Metazoa > Chordata > Mammalia > Chiroptera > Vespertilionidae > Myotis > Myotis yumanensis. Next base: position 203,645,659 of record NW_027223753.1, on the reverse strand, counting down.
TAAGAAAATTACTAGGTTCCAAAACATAAAAATAGATTTAATTTACACCTGTGTTCCATGCCCCGTATGTTTGCTTTTATTTAGTGTGGTCGAGATCACAGAGCAATGCAATTTACTGTAGCAGAAATTTTTATGGATTCAAATTACATAGGAAAAAAAGTTGTTTTTCTGAAATTTAATTAAAGGTTTATAAAAAGGAGATGAAATCAAGGCCTGTTTTGTTTGATATATACTTTGGTTGCATTTGCCAGAAAAATAGTTACCATTTCTCACATGAGTAGCAAGAAAAATAAATGATGAAACCAAAATATATTGAAATTGCAAAACCATTATATGTAAAATAAAGTCAGACTATGTAGTTAAGAAAATTTGGAGCTCTTTTATATCTGTATAAAATATATAAATTTGCCAGAAAAAATATTACCAATTTCTAGTTTTATTTTTCAATTGTGCTATTATTAATTAATGAAAACATTTAACACATTTAACTACTCTTACTAATACTATCATATTCATACTTTTATATTTTCATGAAATAGATACTTTACAATAATGATTTTATTTCAATGCTTCCTTTGAGAATTGTGATATTACCTGCAGATATTTTCCCTTTTTTCTCCATTATAGAATCACTTAAATAAGATAAGATCACACAAACTAATTACTTTATGGATACAGAAAATCAAGGTGTCTATCTAGCAAACAGTTATAAAAAATACATTAGATTAAAATGATTATTAGGTCAAAGGGAAAAATGAATTAGAAAATCAAATGGTTGCTTCCTGCATGCCCCCCAAGGGGCTGGGGAGCAAACCTGCAACTGAGGTATGTGCCCTTGACCAGAATTGAACCTGTAACCCTTCAGTTCAAGGGCTGATGCTCTAACCACTGAGAAAAACCGGCCAGAGCTTGACATCCATTATGAATTGGTCTGTTTACCCATCTGGCTGATCTGGGATGCAATGGGTGCTGGTGGAAAGTGTCACTATGGAGCCATGATCAGTCTCAACAAGGAGAAAACATCTTTGAATCACAGTGAAGATCAAGTGACACTCTAGAAAAGAAGCTCCATTGTGATCCTGCCACCCATAGAGGGAGTCTCATCTTTACTCCCTCAAAATACACGATAACCAGAGATACACAGTGCACAGTGTACCTGTGAACCAACCACCATGCTCTGGGAGCTCAAAGGTTGCCCTGGAGAGATTCCTGCCCCTTTGGAATGAAATGATTGCTCCTGATGTATTAAGTGGCAAAACTATTCTGATACCTATTCATGGAAATAAATTTAATAAAGCTGGCATAATATCCTTGAAGACAATGTCAGAGCAGAGCAAAAGAAACTGCTTTCAAATTTAATAAACGTAACTCTTTGTTATGTTATTATCTCTATGAGTATCATACAAAAGTTGAAACCTGGCTGAGCCAATCTGTGTGTTTGCACCAACTTGAAATGTACTTGTGAAAGATGATCCCAATTCCTGTGAATACTAGATTACAGTTGTGTTGTTGCTTTTGCACCTGCTGGCCTGGAATTCCATCGTTGTGAGATCTGCAGGTTTTGGTTAATACTACACAAATGTTAATTTAGGAAAAAAGAGAATTACATAAAAATGCATTTTATATAATATGTAAGGTTATAATTTTGTAAATTATGCAAGTTATTAAATATATAAACTATATATATAAAAGCCTAAGCGACCGTCTGACCGTTCGACCAGTAGCTATGATGTGCAATGACCAACAGGGGGCAAACATTCAATGCACAGGCATGGAAACATAGAACAGACTGATGAATCTCAGAGGGAAGTGGGGAGGGGGGAGGGCAGGAAGAGATTAACCAAAGATCTTATATGTATACTAGAGGCCCAGTGCACAGATTCATGCACTGGTGGGGTCCCTCAGCCTGGCCTGCAGAGATCGTACCAGTTTTACCTGTGCACAAATCCATGCACCAGGCCTCTAGCATACATATATAATTTTAAGGGTTTTTTTTTTAACCTCCCTGCATAGCAACAACCTGAGAAACAAAGCCTAATCAGCATTTCTGAATTTTTTATTGACAGCCCCAAATGGAGTATCTTCAGCCCCTCAGCCATTAGTTTTGAATCAATCTTTAAGGTGCCTTGATATAAATGAAAGTTTTGAATGATAGTGAATGTTGATATTTTAATAATTTTCATAAAAATAAGTAAAAGAGTAAAGTGATCATATGTGGTCTTTGAGCCCTCTGGCCTTTGGTGCTCACTTTCGCCACTGCTCCTGGTTTCAAACAAGTGAAGTTGAGGCTACTTGTCAGATTATTGCCGGGGAGCAGGGAGGAGAGATTGAAAACCATTGAGAAAAGAGCAAAGAAAGTTAGCATTTCCCAGAGGAAGTACATTATGGTAAGAGGTGCTCTTATTTTTCACCTGTGCTGTGTGTTTTGAAGTCATTAAAGTATCTGTAGTTTGGATATTTATTTAAAATGAAAATAAGAAATGTTGAGGAAAGAAACATAGATAAAAGGGATCTAAACAATGTACTTTTGAGAACTTTTTATCTGTCATTTAGTCAAAAATCATATTGAAATTTAATCACTCTTAGTAATGAAAATATTTTACTCTATTTCATTTATCTATTGATATCCAAAGCATATATATACTTACTGGAGGACTGGTGCATGAAATTCGTGCACAGGTAGGGTCCCTAGGCCTGGGCGGTCATCAAGGCCAATGAAGGCCTTCAGGCTGCTGACTGGGGCCTTCCTTTGTTCCACACCACACCCTGGTGGTCAGTGAATGTCATAGTAAGTGATTGAACTCCCACTCTCCCAGTCGAACTCCCTAGGGGACAATTTGCATATTAGGTTTTTATATATATAGATTTTATTTGCTACTTACAATATGATCAGCAGAATGGCTGCATTGTTATTACCATGGAGTTTGAATGAAGAATCTTTGCCTCCTCACTCTACATACTGGATCAGAATTTGTTTTTTAACAGGATTCCATGTTGTTCATATACACATAAAATTTGAGAAATACTTCCTGGAGTACCTTGAGGGTTCTGTAATTGCATAAATGTAAAGTTTAACTCTAAACTAAACTATATAGTTTTTATATCTTTGCTTTCATAAGTTACATGGGTTATGTGTCACCTATAAAACTAAACAAAAATATAGCTGTGCCACATTATTGGGGACACAGTTATCCATTGGTATATTTATCAATTATAAGTCCAATTTAAATTATTTTAATGATAAAAACTAAACATATTTTTTGTAACCAATTATAATCTTGGTGTATGTCCCTGGCTTTAATTCATTTATATGTCAATATATATTATGTTATAATATATATATAGTATAGAAGAAAAATAATCATGGCTAATATATAATTAAATAGTTGATGTAACACATTTGTTGCTGTAAGAGGGGAAAAATATGTGGTTATTGCTTTAAGAGTCATTTTTCATCAAGTTATTCTGACTCATTTGTCCTTGGTATCTTTACCCATGTTGACCACAGGAATAAGTCAAACTTCACTCTGGCAAGGTGAATGATTTATTGTTTCCATCCTGAAATTTAATACCTGAAAGTGATTGCATTGTCACAATAAACCATTCTCAGACCATCCCTCTCATCGAATGCCATATACTGAGTGTTTATTTTACAACAAAAGCCATTTAAAGTTTTGACTCAACTAATCATAGTTCTCTGAAACAGTGAATCCAGGGAGAGCTCTCTTCAGTTTTTATAATGGAAACTATTAAGATTTGAGGGAAGGCCCTTATTTTAAAGCACACTTTCTACTATCGATACCATATAGCTATTATTATTTCAGTGATTGCAATGCAAATACACAAAATGTTGGTCTTATTCTCTCATCCCCTACTCTCAGTGGAAAAGAGTATGTCCTCAAAGGTGATCTATTGGAGTAGAACAGTGATCCTGCCCCCCTAGGAATATGATTTATCCAGTACTTTCTCCCTAATTGAACATTCTTAGATAAATTGGGGTCTAACATTGTGAAAAAAGAAAGCAGTGAAGTTCAAAAACACACTCTTTAGTATTCTTCTATAACATTTCTTCCAGAAAATACACTTCAGAAAATATACAGCTCCCTATTATGTTAATAAAGTTCTTTTTAAAATATATATATTTTTTTCTTTTTTATTAAAAATTAAATATATTGGGATTATATTAGTTAATAAAACCATATAGTTTCCAAGTGTACAATTTTATGATATACCGAATCATCTTGCATTGTGTGCCCACCTCCCAATGTCAATAACAGTACGGTGGTTACCAGAGGGAAGAGGAATGGGATTGGTAGTGAAGGGGGTCAAATATATTGGGATGAAAGGTCTTTTTTTAAATGATAAAACAGTCACTACCACCCATCATAGCTACTATCTTTCTTGATTTAAACATATTTTTATTGATTTCAGAGAAGAAGAGAGAAGGGGAGAGACATAGAAACATCAGTGATGAGAGAGAATCATTGATTGGCTGCCTCCTGCATGCCCAGACTGGGGATCACACACGCAACCTGGGCATATCCCTTGACCGGGAATTGAACCATGACATCCTGGTTCATAGGTTGATGCTCAACCACTGGGCTACTGTCTTTCTTTACTTCGATTTTCATCAATTTCAACCATACTGTTAGCAATAAACTTAATCCGCTGTTTGTCAATTTAAATATTTTTAAGAAGTCACATTAGTTCTCAAAAACTTTAATCTCCTTTTTAATTGACAGTTTTTTTAAAAAAAAATAGAAATTATTACAACACTTAAGCTTCATTCATTTGGTAAAAGCAAATTAGCAGGTGGAGAGAATGTGGAGTGGAGTGGAAATATCTGGCATTCGCACCCACCTCCCTCCGAGGGCTCTGAGAATGGACTGGTCCCTAAAGCTGCAACCCATTAGTTTCAGTCCACAGAACATGCCAAGGGAAAGAATTCCCCTCATCTCCTTATCGAATCTGTCTCTTTTTGTTGCTGTAAATAAAGTATTCATGCTACTATTTAAGTCCAAACTCTTCTCATGTGCCATTGACACCATCCACTAGTTGCTTCTCAAAGACCATCTTTATCACCAGTTTCTCTCTTGACCTTTCAATATCATAGAAACATGTAGCACATTTCATTCAGCTACCATCTCTAGTTCTTTCCTTCTTTCCTAGCAAAACTTCAGGAAGGGGTCTATAATCAATGCTTTTTAAAAAATTTTTATTTTTATTTATTTATTTTTTTTAATTTCTTTATTGGCTAAGGTATTACAAGTGTGTCCTCGTACCCCCCTTAACCCCCAACCTCCCCCCGCCCACTCATGCTCTCATCTCCCTGTTGTCCATGTCCATTGATTTGGCTTATATGCATGCATACAAGTCCTTTGGTTGATCTCTTCCCCTTACCCCCACCTTCCCCTACTTTCCCTCTGGGGATTGATAGTCTGATCGCTGTTTCTCTGTCTTTGGATCTGTCCCTGTTCATCAGTCTATGTTGTTCTCTATATTCCACAAATGAGTGAGATCATGTGGTATTTATCAATGCTTATATGGCCCCTTTTTATATCATCAAGCCAAAGTAAATCAGCCTTCCCTTATTATTTCAATAAATTCCCTGGTCATTGTCACAAATGACTTCCATATTTCAATGGCCACTTCTCTGTGTTCTACTTACCTGACCTAACAGTAACAGAGCACAGTCCTCCTTTTTAAACAGCTTTCTTCTCTTATATATTATATCTCAGTATCATATGTTTTTCTGCATATCACTAGCCACACATTCTAAATCATCTTTCCTGCCTTCTCATCCATTATAAAATCTTACTTGTGTAAGCCTAAAGTTTTGGTCTTCAGCCTTAATATTTTGTTGTATTTACTCTACTCCTATTTAATCTATGTAGACATGATTTTGCACACAATCTGAATGTCAATGTGTCCCAAATGCATATCTCTAACTCTCAGTGAACATCAAATTCATCTTCCTTCACTCAGCATCTCAGCCATATTCCACACGACTTCACATTAGCATGTCCACATTAACATTATGACTACCAATAAACTTTTGCATCTTCCAAAATTACTTATTTCACAATTTGGCACACTTTTCTTCAGTTGTTAAACCACAGAGATAGGAGTTAGCATTCATTGCTCTTTTTTTCTTATTCCCTCCATCTAATCCATCAACAATGCCTGTATCTCAACCAAAAATATATCTTCATAATGTTAATTTTTTTCCTCTTCCCTAACATGTGCTCTTGAGCAAACTAGCATTAATAATTGTCTAGGCTAAATGCTAGCTTGCTGACCATCTTTCTGACTATCACATTATTCACATAGAAGTTGGAGACTATTTGAAAACCTAAGATACATTGTTTTGTTTTATTTTTCTACCAAGTCAAAATGATCTGTTATAATAAATTCAAATCCATTGATAATAAAATACAAACGATTTTAGGCGATGAGGCCAAACATGGCATAGCCCACGACTTAATCTCTGAAAATGCCTCCCTGAGGTTCCTCTTCACAACTCTGAAACATAGCTCCCTGAACCACTCGGCTACATTGCTTTCTTTTCTGGTTCTCAGTTGCACTGAATTTATCTTTTAGGATCTTTATCCTGTCTTCTGCCCAAATGTAATTCTGTTTAAATAAGTAGTTCCTTCTAACCATTGCCTAAACGTCACCTTCTCCACTTGGCCTTCCCCGACCATGTTCCCTGACCATCCAACATAGGGCAGTGATAAGTTCTCTCTGCATCTCTTATTTGGGACCAGGTACCATAGCAATTATAATAACTGGTACAATTATAATTATAATGACTCAATTGTTTCACTTGCACATTGTCTCTGTTAATAGATGATCATATCCAAGAAAAGAGTAATTTTTGGTTTGGTTTGTATGTGGTTATATCCCAAATACTCTTAAAAGACTCAGCGCATGCTTATTGAACCGTAAATATTAACTAAATAATTGAATAGGATACACTCAGTATGCAGGCCATAGGTGCTGTTATTCTGACCAGATACTATGAGCAGCTATCCAACTCACAAGTAATCAAAATCAGATAAACCATTTTCTAATTGGTACATGCATTTTTCATGGCATCCATATTCAAATGCTATTGCACTTTGTGTGTGTGTGTGTGTGTGTGTGTGTGTGTGTGTGTGTGTTTTCTGATGCAGATAGTTAGGTTCAAGTTCTTCCCTAACAGCGAGGAATTCAATCTCAATCTTTTCTATTTTGAGTTCTTGCCTAGAGATGTAGAAAAAAATATAAATAGAAAATGTGAGAGTTGTCTGGGACTTTACAATGGTCAATTTTACTCTCACCTCATTGCAGTTTTCTGACAAATATTGGCACTGAAAACTTTGGTAAGTATAGGAACAGTCTATTGCAAGAGTTCTTCTCTCAAAAAAGTTCAGGTTCAAAAACAAAACTAGGTGGTGGAAAATTATCCTGATATTTCAATTACACAAAAACCATTAGTAACTCCTAAATCAGTGTCCTCATACCCAAACACCTAAGCTTAGCCATTTTTTTATTTTTATTTTTGGTAAGAGAGAAAGAAATAATAAACCCCTCACTATTTCATATTCTTACAGCAACAAGAAACAAATAGGGACATCTATATGAATCACCTAGTAATAATTATGTATTTTAAATGTCTGGATGCAACATCCAATCCAATTGAGGTTAAAAAGCGTAACATTTTTATTTTAATTTTTAATGTATATTTATTGTTGAAAGTATTACAGATGTTCCTCTCCCTCCCTTTAACTGCCTTTGCCCTGCAACTGTATAACATTTGCACATAGTTAAAAATAGTTTAAAAATTCAAGTAATATAAAAGGGTCACAATTATATAATTACATCTCCTTTCTCTACTGTTTCTAACACATTTTCCTCGTGGTATTTTCTGTAACAGAATCTTCAGTGACCTTCTAGTACCATGGCCTGCAAGACAGTCTGAATTGCTCAGGCAGCAGTTAAAGCCCCCCAGGGTCAGACTCCACCCAGCTCAGCCACTCCTGCCTGCATTTCTCCCCAGCAGCACTGCTCCAGCTGCTCTGGCCTTCACTGGGATAAGACCTCTGCTCTCCCTCCCTGTTCATTTCCTTGTCAGGACCCGACCCTCTTTTCCCGGAGTCCTTCCCTGTCTTCCTCTCCCTGCAGTGCTCGGCCCTCTCATGAATCCTAATTTTACAGACTGTCTTTCACCTTGGGCCTGTGGCCACATGTTGCACTGTATTGCTTAGTACGGCTCGTGTCCCTTTTTAACTCTAATTAGACACTTAGGGATGTGGGATGGAATGGGCACTGCTGGGTAGGAGGGGAACATTCATTTCTTCCTGCCTCCCATGTCCGTCCACTGTTTAAGGCATGAGTAACCTCTTTTCTTCAGACCTATCCACTGGTCTTTGATTCCTCTTTTCTGTTCATACCTCACTCTTTTTATCCTCTTTTTTTGTTTTCTTTTGTTTTGTTTTGTTGTTGTTGTTGAAAGTATTACAGTTGTCCCTTTTGTTTGTTTGGGGTTCTCACCCCCCCATCAGTCCCCTCCACCCACACCTGCCCCTCCCAGGCCTTCACCACTCTATTATCTGTGCCCATATATGCATATAAGTTCCCCGGTTTAGTTTTGCCCATTCATAATCATCTTCTCACTTCTTATCCCTCATCATCAAAATGTTAATGTCAGCCTTTTGATATGTATGCTTATCAGTTTTATTTTTACCATTAATACATGACTGATGCAGGCGTAAGTGGTGAAAATGTGGTCTTGAGCTGTGTCTCCAAGTGCTTATTGACTGTGTGTGAACACGGGTTGTAAAATAGCCGGGCTTCATTGAGGCTGCTGCCACATCTTCCAAAAGGGCCAGTGACCCATGAAAAGCAGGTAAACAATGAATAGAGACCATCTGAGATAGTGGGGATTGTTGCTAGTTATCACTCACACCAGCAACTATATCCTCTTCTAGCAAAACCCTTGAGAAGAGGAAAAAGATGATCCCTTTAAGCAGCTGAAGCAAACATCAGTAGAAATTTACATGGGTGCCGGGATCATGTGTGCCTAGAACCATAGCTGGTACATGGCAGGCATGTAGGTAGCATTTGTCCAGCAAGTGAGGGTGTGAGCCAACAAAGGAATAAATGAATATGAACAGGCATCCCCAGCAAATATAGAAATCTGAGCAACAGAAAAAAAATGAGTAGAAAATGTGAAGTAAAAATTCACAGCATAAGACCATTTTAGAGGTGTATGTGCATGCGTGCCTGCATATGTGTGCACATAGGCATGTTGCCTTATTGTCCACTAGTGGTTCCTCCATAAGATTGTTCTGTTCAGAACATTCCATGTGCTGTTTTTGTCGTATTTGTTTGTACTTGCTTTCATCTACTTAAATTTTACCTTTTTTAGTTTGTAATTTCTTTCAGAGGATTGCTGATAAAACTTATAAATTAATGATCATACATGCAATTGGCTTTAAAATCTCAGAAAAATAAGCTTATTTATTTTAAATACTCTTAAAATTGGACATATAACACAAAAAGTCCATAAATGATTTATATCTCTTGTCAACTTTTAATATTTACACTACCTTAGTCATCTTGTGGACGTATGTATCTATATATAATTATTTAAAATATCTAAAAGAAATGACTCACCCTTCAGGATTAAAGTTCAATGACATTTCCTTAGTAATTATATGAAGTACTAATAATTGTATTAATTACTTGGAGTGACTTATCAATTAAATGGAATAATTATCTTATAAATATGAAGCTTTTGGAGAAAGTAAAACAAATACTGTAGTTTAAACTATGTTCAAAGCCAAAACTAATGTAGACTTTTATTTATCTTTTAGTAATTTCCTTTCCATCTATTCAAAGAGACATGTATTATTTGTTATCTTAATGGCATCTTTGGAACACTGTGAATCACTGTCTATCCTTATTAAATCTATTTTCACTTAGTGTTTTATCTAACTCAAAGAAATTGATGGGTATGATTAACAACTTAATAACAGCATTTTGTGGATTTATTAGATATAGTAAAGAGAGGTCAAGACTGTTTAGTAAGCTATAGAAACAAAGAAAAACCATCACAATTCAAGATGAAGGGAGACCAAGGAAACAAGGTCTGCTTTATTAAATGCTAGAATGACAGAGATAAGTTACTAAAAAAATAAGCTCATATTTTATATGTACACTATTGATTCATGTCATTTTATTCTTAATAAAATAGTTAAATTACATATTCACAAATAAATTGTACAACATTTTTGGATTTACAAAATAACAAAAGTAGTACAGAGAATTCCTGTATACCCCACACTCAGCTTCCCCTATTATTATCTTACTAGAGGCCCGATGCACGAAATTCGTGCAAAAGTAGGCCTTCCTTCCCTGGGCTTCCCTCTGGCCCAGATTCATCAAGCAGGATGTCCAGTCTAATTAGCATATTACCCTTTTATTATTATAGATATAGAATGGTATATGTGTTAAAATTAACACACCAATATCAATTTAATTTTTAATTAAGGACTATATTTTGTTTTTATATTTTTATTTTTTCCTAACATCCTTTTTTTCATCCCATTAAGTATACTATAATACATTTAGCTGTGAACAGGTTTCTTTGGGCTTGCTGTGGGTATGACAATTTCTCAGACATTCATTGTTTTTTTTATGACATTGACAATTTTTTTGTTTTTAAATATATTTTTTATTGTTGATAATATTAAGATATCTCCCATTCCCCACCTCTTTTCCTCCACTCCTTCCAGCCTTACCCCCCAACCCAAGTCTTCACTACCCTATTGCCCATGTCCATGGGCTATGCATATCTATAATAATAAAAGCATAATATGCTAATTAGACTGGATGACCTTCTGGACAAAGCCGGGGCTGCAGGGAAGCCTGGGTCCCGGGGTGCCAGAGGGAAGCAGGTTCCAGCATCCGGGGGAAGGAAGGCCTACTCTTGCACGAATTTTGTGCATCAGGCCTCTAGTAAAGTTCTTTGGTTTATCTGTTCTTGTCCCCCCAACTCTATATCGAGGTACGTCAGTCTGTTCCCAAAATATAAAAAGTACTTATACAAAAATAAGATGAAGAAAACAATTAAAAAATGGGCAGAGGACCTGAATAGACATTGAGGAGTATTGGCAAAGTATTTTGAAGAATGCCTCGCATTTGGGATTTGTCTAATTAGACTGTAGTAATGTTTGTCTGGGGAGGAAGAGCACAGAGATGAAGTATAATTCTTATCACATCATGTTGTGTACATTTTATAACATTACTTTCACTTTTGATGTTGACTTTGATCAGCTTGCTATGGTGGTGCTTGTCAGGTTTCTCCATGGTTATGTTACTCAATCCTCTTTCCATGCATTACTCTTTGTATGAAAGTCGCGATGTATAGCCGACGCTTAAGGAATGGGTAGTTGTGCTATACCTCGATAAGAACAAAATATATACATTCAGTATTTGGAATTTTCATGCATAGAAGATTTGTCTAATGTCTTTTATTTACTTATTTATTCCATGATGTATTCATTAATTTATTTTTTAATACAGACTCATGTTAAATTATTTTAAACCCCTAGTCAGGATCATTCTAACATCCCTGTCATGTGTGATGCTGATGCTTGCTCTATCTCTTCAAATTGTTTTTATTTTTTGTTTTTGCCATTTGGGATGACTTGCAATTTTTTCTTGATAGATGGACATGGTGTACTAGGTCAAAGGAAGTGCTGTTAGTTGACCTTGGCAATGTGATGCTTAGGTGGGCAGGGAGGGCAAGATTCCACAGTCCTATGACAGGTCTCAGCCTTAGTGAGCCTAGGCCTCTGGACCATGAACCTCACAAGTGTCCCCTCCCCTGCCTTACATAAGGCAAGATAAGACATGATGGCTAGCGTGGGCTGAAGTTGGGTGTTTTCCTTCCTGAGTCAGTCAGCTAATAATACCCCGGGAGACTGGCTCTGGTTGACTAATCTTCACTGAGGGTAGGCCTTAAGAGCTGAGGACTCTGGGCATTTAACAAGGGTTTCTTTTCTCCTCTTCTGTATGAAAATAAGAGGATTTTTCTCTGATATTTATGACGGATGCCAGGTTGAGCTCCTGGAAGAAAATCTCACAATTTTATGGGACACCTTCCATAACTGGGTCCCCCCGGGATTTTTACCTCTCAGACTTGTTGACACCGTGCCTCCAGAGATTCATAAGTTCCAGTTCTGTTCTTCCTCCCCCAGCACTGGTTCCCCAGGCAATTTCCCATTTTGAGTCTCTTTTCTGGTAAGCCATGATTCCCTGTATCGGCCTGTTTGTCTCTCCAATCTTGGCAGCAGAGGTTTGCCCTGTGATCTCCCCTCTCTTACTGATCCAAGAAAAGTTTTGGTTTTGACATCTGTTCAGTTTTTTTTTTCTTTTCTTGTTGTTAGGATGAAGTAGCAACTTCCAAGCTCCTTACATACAGTGCTAAAAATGAGAGTCCCCTAAATTATTTTATACATTTGGTTTGTTAACCTACAAAATAAAAGACCAAAGTGAGAAACAATAAACATTTATTTGAGATAAAAAAGAATTGCAATTCTGGGAAGCACTGATATAGGCAAAAACCCAGAGTGTACCAATTAGGAGGTAAAGGCAAATGATATTTATGAGAAAGGGAAGTAAAATAATGTCATGAATAGAAAGAAGGAATTTATATTTGGTGATAATAAGCCACAGAAGGAATTTCTATAGGGGCTCATGAGCTAAATTATACTATATGTGGTGGTGGCTAATTCTAAAGAATGTTTTTAATTTTCAGTCCTATACTCAGGATGTCTGCTTTCCTGTTAGCTTTGCAAACAATCGTTTGGAACAAAATGTTGCTTTGGCCCATTCCAAAGGTTATTTTTCCCAGTTCAAACATCCCAAAATTTTGAGGCATAAGACCAAGCCAATTCCTCTGGGATTGCAGCTTCTACTCTAATTTGAAGTGTCTCTATTTATATTATTTTTTCACAGGTTATGATCCAATAAACTTTATTTTGAAGCCATCTATGGAGCCAGCTATGTCTATATTAAGCTAAAATGAGTTCAATATGAGTTGATGTCTCCAACTTTAATCCATTAAGACATGGGCTATTTTAGCTTCTTATTCTTGTTTTCGGGAAACTCCCATTCCAACAGTGAGAATCCTGGCCCCATCCACCAGCAATTTACTTAATTGTTAAATTCCAGCATATTTATACAGTATATTTAGAATAGGTGCCCTATATGCAGGATAGTCACCCATGGGAGACAACCCTATTCAGTGTTTATGAGCAGTTCCATTGCCGTTAGTCTCATAGATTCCATTTATTTCCAAAGTTGGTTAAATTGTCACTTTACTGCCCTACTGAAGTTGTTTTACTCATTTGAAATTTTAGATTATTTTGTCACATTCTGTTTTGGTATCTCTTACCTCTAAGTAAATTTTGAAAAAATTATATTCAGGCCCTGGCCTGGTAGCTGAATTGGTTAGAGAATCGTCCATTACAGGTTTGCGGGTTCTATCCCAGGTCAGGGCACATATAGAAGGAACAAATGAATGCATAAATAAGTGAAACAAAAACTGGATATTTCCCTCTCTCTCTCCCTTCCTCTAAAAATAAATTTAAAAAATGTATATTGTTCATTAAGGTTCCTCTTTGGACTGTAGTTTCTCCAGGTTTTCACAAATGCTTACTGTGTTGAATCCATGGTTATAATAATCGTGCTGAATAGTTGCTTTGCCCTAAAAGAATTTCCCATTCTTCAACAATTCATCTCATTTCTTCTGAATTTGAAGAAACTACTGGTCTGATATGAACATAATTGAAATTATATATATACTTGAGGACTGGTGTATAAAATTTGTGCACTGAGGTAGGGGGGGGAGTCCCTCAGCCCGGCCTGTGCCCTCTTGCAGTCCAGGAGCCCTCGGAGGATGTCCAACTGTCAGCCTAAGCCATAGTCGGACATCCTTAGCACCACCACTGTGTTCGCCAGGTGTGAGCCCACTTCTGGCTGAGTGGTGGGGGGGAGGGGGATGCGGGGGGGGGGGGGGCAGGGAGAGGGAAGGAGCACCGCTCAACCAGAAGCCGGGCTCACTGCTCCTTAGTGCTGTCCCCGCCCCATGCCCACTGGTCAGGGGGGGCAGATTGGGAGCCAAGCCGGCCGGGGGAGGGGCCTTGGAATGTTGAGGCTCCACGATCGCACCCTGTCCCACCTCTGTGACCAGGACCACGCAGCCCCCTCTCCTGCCACCTCTGTGGAAGGGGGCGCTCTGGGACCACCATGGCTGGCCTGGTGGTGCAGGCTCACTGGCCCCACCCCCTGCCCACTGGTCCTTTGGCCAGGTCAGTCTGCCTTACAGTCTAATTAGCATATTAGCTCTTTATTATATAGCCTATTAGCTCTATATTATATATATATTATATATATATATTTTTTCAGCTATTTCAGACTGACTTTTCTCACTTAGCAATATGCATTTAAGTTTCATCCAGGTATTTTTATGATTTGATATCATATTTCTTTTATCACTAAATAATTTTCTACTGTATGAATGAACTACAGTTTGTAAATCACTAACATATTGAAGCATATCTTAGTTGCTTCCAGTTTGGGGTCATTATGAATAAGCTGCTACAAATATCTGCATGCAGGTGTTTGTCAACATAAGCATTCAACTCACTTGGGTAAATACCTCTGAACCATATTGCTGGATTGTATAGTAAAATATATATAATCTGGTAAGAAATTGCCTAAACTGTGTTCCAATATGGCTTTACCATTTTGCATTCCATCTTGCAATTAATGAGAGTTTCTGTTTCTCTGTGTCATTGTCAGGATTATAGTCAGCCTTTGGATTTTAGTCATTTTTAATAAGTGTGTAAAAGAACCTCATTGTGGTTCAAATTGTTATTTGTCTAGTGATAAGCGAGACTGAGCATCTTTCTTTGTGATTTTTATTTTTGGTGATTTTAATTCAGATCTTTTTCATTCTTTTACTTGTTTGTTTTCTTAATGTTGAATTTAATTGCAATAATATTTTGAAAACAAAGCTTTTTTCCAGATATGTAAATATTGTCTCTCCGTTTGTTGGTTCTCTATTTTTATCCCCTTACTAGTATCCTTTGCTGAGACACTTTAAATTTTAATAAAGACAAACATCAGTTTTTCTTCTTTGTTGAATCATGCTATTGGTATTGTATTTAAAAATTCATCACAGAGTTAAAAGTCAATTCTGTTATGTTTAATGAAGAAATTTTATAGGTATGCCTATGAGCCATTTTGAGTTAATTTTTATGAAACCTATAAGGTCTGTGTCTAAGTTCCTTTTTTATTTTTTTACTAGAGACCTGGTGCATGAATTTGTGCACAGGTGGGGTCCTGTTGGCCACCTGGGGTGGGGAGGGCAATCTGGACAGGGTTGGCTGAGGGGAGGGGTTGTGGGTAGTGGGCGGGCTGGCTCTACCCCCGAGTGGGATGGGGGTGGCGGGGGGGGGGGGGGCTGATCAGAGGTTGGGCTGGCCAGAGAGAGGGGCTGCAGGTGGTTGGCCACCAGCCCTGCCCCTGATTGGGATGATGAACTCCTTTAGCTTTTTCTTGTCTGTCAAGCTCTTTATCTGGCTTTTAATTCCAAATGAGCTTTGCTGGGTAGAGAAGGGCATGGCAACAAATATTCAAAGTGACAAAGAGCAAGGACCTGCAGCCAGGGTGACCTTCCTCTTGAAAGGACATGGCTGCTCCAGGGACCCAGGGTTCAGTCTCCGTGAAACCCGTGTCAGTCTTTGCATCAGGCGAGTGGAATCGCTGAGGCCTATTTGAGAGTCATTAGGGCTGGGAGCGTGATCTCAAAACAGTTAAAAACATGTTCCTGAAGGGATGTTATGGGTTCTCTCTCATCAAAAAGCCCATGTGTGTCTGTGCTACACCAACAGGGTTGCTTTAACACTGAAGCCTTCATCTGCAAGCCCACCGCCTCCAGGAGCTGGAGGGAGGTTGAAAGTGGCCCCGTAGAGGAGTCCAGTGCCAGGCGACCTGGCAGGTGTCAGTGGCTCGGCTGTCTGAGCCCTGGGCGTGGGGAGACGGCTCTGACATCACCACCATGCAGAGGATCTGACAGCAGTGGCAGCGGCTTCAGAGCTTGTTGCTGTTCTGTTTTATTTTTATCTCCTTTTCCCTTTAAACCTCTCTAGGTTGCATGTGTTTGAGAAAGGAGCAGCCTTTGCAGCCTCCTTGGCAGAGAGCATGCCTTCAATCTGGGTTCACATGCAACTGGACAGAATCCTTTTTAGAAACACGTGTGGGTTTGCATTATTTGCGCCATTACGGGTAAAGAGGGTTTTAGATTCTGGCACGTAAATATGTTTCCTGCTTATCCACAAGGTCAGGAGGCCGAGAGCAGTCACAGGAACAGACACAGCTCTTCACTCACTCACAGACCTCTGTCCAAGGGCGGTGATGCAGGTGCTTTGCACATGGAGGGGGCCAGTGAGCAGGGTGGGGCAGCAAACGCAAAACATGGTCATCTGTGGCCCTGCTTTTCCCAGTCCTTCTGTCTCAGTCCTGATCTTCCCGCTCCAGGTCTGTAGCATCTTCCTATTGAGTGGATTCAGGCATCTACAGGACATGATGTTTATCACATGCTGTTTCTCCATGTAGGTGTTCAGTACAGGGTGGGGTGGGGTCCTAAATCAGGCTTCCTTTAGCATTGTGGTCGGGGGTGGGGATAGCATAAAGGTGAGAACACAACCGGTGTGGACTCCTCGGTGAGCGCCTTCTGTATACCTTCTGTATACCTGGTGGGCGTCTCCCCTCATAAGAGGTGCCAACAGCTCAGTTGCATGCTCCCTGTGTCCATGACCAGCAGATGGGGGGGCCCAATCAGGGGCAGGGCCAGCTAGGGGAGAGGCAGCGGGAGGTTGGAGGGGGCCGATTGGGCCCGGATCAGGCTGGTCGGCTGCCACAGTGTGTGTCATAGTGACCGGTCATACTGGTCATTCTGGTCGTTCTGCCATAATGGTTGCTGGGCCTTTATATCGATATAGATATAGATAGATATAGATATAGATATAGATGTAGATATAGATATAGATAGATGTAGGTATAGGTATAAATATAGATATAGGTATAGGTATAGATATAGGTATAGGTATAGGTTTAGGTATAGGTATTGGTATAGGTATAGATATATAGTTATATAGATTTTTTTATATGGATGTCCAATTTTTCCAGCACCTTTGATTTAAAAGGCTATTATTTCTCATTTACTCACCTTTATTCCTTTTAAAAAACAGTTAACAAGTACGAGTTGGTCTATTTCTGACCTGTTTATATTATTCCATTAAGCTATGTGCCCTGAAAACCTTGAAATCAGATAACAGGAGTCCTCCAAATTTGTTTCTGTGTTGAATATTCTAGTGTATTTTTTTATAGGAATTCAGAATCAGTTTGTTAGTAGCCACAAAATAGCCTACTGGGATTTTGTGTAGGATTTTAGTTAATACACTAGAAGTCCGGTGTGCAAAATTCATGCACTTGGAGGGGGGGAGTTCCTCAGCCCACCCTGCACCCTCTTGCAGTCTGGGAGCCCTCAGAGGATGTCCGACTGATGACAGGGAGCGGGCCTAAGACAACAGTCAGACATCCTTAGCACTGCCCCCGCCACCTACCGCCACTGAGCGCGCCAGCCGTGAGCCTGGCTTCTGGCTGAGCAGCGCTCCTCCTGTGGGAGCACACTGACCACCAGGGAGCAGCTCCTGCATTGAGCGTCTGCTCCGTGGTGGTCAGTGTGCATCATAGCAACTGGTTGTTCCGCTGTTTGGTCGATTTGCCTTTTATTATATAGGATAAGTCAAACTGAGAAGAGCAAACACCTTAATAATTTTTTTTAAATGACCAAAAGATCTGAACAGATCTGAAAAGATCTGAATTGTGGAAATAAATGAACACAGCAAGAAACAAGATACAGGATTAATGTGCAAAAACCAATTGACTTCCTATATATTAGAAATGAACAATTGAAATTTAAATTAAAAAAAAAACAACACTCTACAATTTGCAAACACAGCCCCAATATGAAATAATTTGGCATAAACCTAACAAAATTATATAGGAGGTATTTGCAGAAAAATACAAAACAAAAAAATAAAAAATGATCTGAGTAAATGAAAAGATATTTTATGTTCATGAACTGAAAGACATAATACTTAACAATATTTTGGCTATGTTGGTTTTCTGTGTTTTTCTGTTTTCAATTTCACTAATTCTGATTTTGTTTTTGCTTTCTTTAGACTTCAGTCACTCTTTTTTCTCTAGCTTCCTATTTAATGGAAGTGTTATGCACATGTCAATTAGATCAAGTTGATTGATAGCGCAGTTCAGGCCAAGTATATCCTTAATGATTTTCTCTGTCCTTAATTTATCAATTATTAACAGAAGAATGTTGATGTCCTCACCTAAAGTAGTGAATTTTAAACACCTACTTTCAGTTCTATCAGTTTTGCTCCATATATTTGAATACCTAGTTGTTGGTACAAACACATTTAGGATTGTAATAAATTCTTAGAGAATTAACCTCTTTATCATTTCGTATTACTTTTCTGTATCCCTGTTAATTTTCCTAGTTTGGAAGTCTGATTTGTTTGAAATTAGTATGGTTAACCCAGATTTTATTTGATGCTTCATCTTTTTACTGTTAACCTATCTGGATCTAAATGTACAATGGGTTTTTATAAACAAGTTAGGCCTTCTTATTTTATATAGTTTGACAGTCTTTGTCCTGCTCTGGTATATTTAGACCATTCCTACTTAACATGATTATTTATATATTTGGATTAGTATTGACCAATTTGTAAATATATTCTGTTTGTTGCCAAAGACTTATTTTTCTTTTTTCTCAGGTTATAATTTTGCTTTCAGGTTTTATTTTACTCCTTGTATAGTTCAGGAAATGTATGACGGAGTATTCCAAATTCCTCCCTCCCATCTGTTATTATATTGCTAAAATTCATTGTACTCACCCATACACTACAATCAACCAATACATTGTTACTGTTATTTAAATAAAGTTATTCTTTAGATAAATTAAAAATAACACAAAGTTTATTTTCCCTTTAAGTATTCTTTTCCAGTACTCTTCCTTTATTTAGATACAAATTTCGGAAAGCTAGCTGTTCCTTCTGCCTAAAGAAAAGCATGAATATGTCTTATAGGTTTTTTCTGCTGGCAATTAATTCCATCAGTTTTGGTTGAGAATGTATTTTTTCTTCATTTTTCCTTTAGTATTTTTCATTCAATACTATTCTAAGTCTTTCTTGTTTTGTTTGTATGTTTAATGTCAATGGTAGTTTTTATCCCTATTCCTGTTTTTGTATAGTTAATTTTGTTTGGTTTTTATTTTTTTTTCAGTGTTTTCTCTTTGCTTTGATTTTCTGCACTTTGAATATAATATGCCTAGATATAGGGGATTATATGCAAGGGAAGGTAGTTATTATACACTTTTATTTATTCTGCTTGGTATTATCTAAGCTTCCAGAGTGGTTTGGCATCTCTCATTATGATCTGAAAGCCCTTATCCATTATTACTTCAGATATTTTTTTCTGCCTTATGACCTTTCTATTTTTTCCCCACCATCTGCATGTATTTTACACCTTTTCAAATTACTCTACCTTCCTTCAAACTTCTGTTCTCATTATTCCATTATTTTTCTCTTTGCATTTCAGTTTAGGAAATTTCCATTGGCCTGTCTTCATGCTCACTCATTTCTTTTCTAGATTGTGTCCATCCCACTGCTGAGACCATCAAAAGCAGTCATTATATCTGTTATATTACTTTTGATGTCTATATTTCTAATTCTCTTGTCTCAAAATGAAAAATTGTCTTTGAACTTGTTTTCAAGTATAATTGAAAAGGAATTGGTCTTATTAATCATTGTCATCCCAATAAATTTAATTTAAAATGTTTTAAAGGAAAAATACATTGTTAATATTTTAAAGTTAAAATCTCTGAATTGATAACTTAAAAAATGATAAATATTGAAGATCCTCCCTAATAATTATTTGATAATTCTGAATGTAACAAGGTATGTAAAGAGAAGCAATTACATCTAAACCCTATTTCTGCATTAGTATGATGATCTCAGTGAGCAACATATGAGACTGAGACTTTGAAAAAGAACTAATATAATGGGATTAGAGAATATAATGAAAATTTGATGATATTAGTATAATTTTGTTAACATAAATTGAATTTCTGATATTTACTCTAATGGATAATGTTTCATAGGAATTACTATTCTCATATTGTTATCTGAATCTGAGTAATGTTATATCCATATTCATTGCATGTTGGGAGAGATTTGGTGAAATAATAGAGGTAGCAATCTATATTCTTATCTGATTTTTTTTTTGAGAACCAGAGATTTTTAAAGGGTTGAAAATAAAAACTTTGGATAGAATATTTTCTCCTAAAACTCTAGGAAATAGTACAGAACACATATACTTAGAATTATCCTAGTCACATCAGCAACTTTCCTTTGAAACTATTGCCTGTCAAAGATGAATGCTTTTCTTTAAAAAAAAATAATAATACAGGTTAACTTAACATAGAATTTTTATGTCAATAGTTCTTTAATATATTTACAGAATGTCAAAATCCTTTCAAAAGTAGCTGAAGCAGTATGAGACTTAATGACCCTAATTTTCTGTCTTTACTTTTAACAGTTATACTCTTTGAAACTTTTGAGTATATTCACAGTTCTGTTCTCAGTAAAATGGAATATGTTGAGTTGATTGAATGTCCAGAGGAACCAATTAAAGGTGGGATATTAATATTAACAGAGATGTTTCATAAATGCTGGAATTATTTATTCCCTATTTTTTCATAATGCAAGAAAGATTGCTTTCCCTCTAGAGCTAAAAACTTTTAAAATTTTTATTTATGTATTAAAGTGTGGGCTTTTTTTGAAAGTGAGGATAGAATAACTCAACATGTAATCATCCTAGTTGGAAGTAGGAGAAAACGAGTCCTCCATAGGTTGTATTTAATGTGCCCATATCATAGAATCATGCAGAGAAGTGTTGCCAATGGAAATTCGAAGAGAGTTTTGCACTGGGGCAAAGCTCCAGTTCAGAAAATAATACTTCCTGGTTATGAGTTTGGGATTATATTTTATAGAAATGTAAGAGAAATCATTCTACCTAAATTTTATGTCTAGGAGTTCCTTTTGAAACATCTTATATTCATTGGTTATCAAATTATGGGAGGATACAACACATAGTATAAATACAAATTTATATATTTATATAGTAGTAGAAACATTTTTTTATACCTAGATACTCTTAACTCCAAATAGGCTAAAAGATATGTGAAAGTGAGACAACTAACACTAGAAAGGTGGCAACAAAAATTCTTATTTCAAAGAACCAAGTCCAAAACTATATTTTATAAATAACATGAATTAGAACATAACAATCATTTAAGAAAAATAGAGTACAAGTACAGTGATACTTCTAAAACTATAAGTTGATTTAAAAATTCTTTCTGGAATAAAATGTGTAAATATGGATTGAGACTGTTAAATATACTTTTACCATAAAAGCCAGCAATCATGCACACTGGTATTTACCCAAAGGAATTGGAAGCTTATGACCAAGCCAAACCATGCCCACCAATGCTTACAGCACCTTTATTACTAATTGCCCAAACTTGGAAGCAACCCAAATGCTGCTCAGTAGATGAAGAGATACATTGCTGCGCATCCAAAGAATGGAATATTGTTTAGTACTAAAGAGAAATGAACTTCCAAGGCATGAAAAGACATGGAGGAACCTTAGATGCATATTGCTAAGTGAAAGACCCAATCTGAAAAAGCTACATTCTGTAGGATCCAAACTACTTGATGTTCTGAAAAAGGTAAAACTGGGTATAGTCAAAAGATCAGCGTTTGACAGAGGTTGAGGGTGATGGAGGGATGAACAAGCAAAGCACAGAGAACTTTTAGGGCAGTGAAATACTCTGTATGACATAATGAGAAACACTATCATTATATATGTATTCAAATCCATAAGATGTACAACACCAAGAGTGAGCCCTAAAGTAAACTATGGACTTCGGATGATGAAGATATGTCAATATAGGTTCCTCAATTGCAGCCAATATCCCACTCTAGGGAGGGATGTTTATCATGGGAAGCCTTTGCATGTGTGGAAGTATGAGGTACGTAAGGTATCACTGTCTGATCCCATCATACTGGTTGTGATCCTAAAACTACTCTAAAAAAAAGTAAACCTTTAAAAAAAGAAAAGGACTTCCATTACAAATTATTACTTGTGAGCATGGATATAGTAGGTCTGGCAAAAAAAAATAGTTATATAATAAAATTAAATAGGATCTATTATAGGAAAAAATAAGAATTGAAAAGAAACTGGAAAAAATACAAAGACAAAATAATATATTACAGTAGAATTTTTGTATAAAATGTGCTTGAGTTTTTAAAGGAAATCTTATTACAAATATGAATGTTTCCGGTGTGCTTAAAAATGTTTAGAAAAAAAAATACTGAAACTTATTCAAGTCCTTTGTGGGAACATATTTTTTTTTTATTTAATGCTTATAAACATGTAGCTTAAAAATGAACTTAAGCCTGCTAAGTACAGGCAAGAACCAAACAAAACAATAATGATGCTCCCTTTATCAGATCACAAGACAGTGCACAAATATTTCCTTAAGTGCCAATTAATTACATCACAACTACATTTCATTTTGTGAGCACCTGTTTAAGAAAAAAAGCCAGATCATTAACACATGTCTTTCATGTGTTGCCAGGGAGGAAAATAAGCCATCAACCACCTAAAGAAAAGCTTATAGTTGGCTCTTCTTTTGTAAGGCAAGCAACTTGCTTAGCTTTGGTTGCCCAGGCACCCATTTCCAAGCAGCACCACCTCAGTGAAGGCTATCTTGAATAAACACATCACCAGCAAGACCAGATGAAGAGCCAGAAGCTTTTCCCTTTCCCCCACCGAGGCTCCTTTGTGTTGGAGATCTTGCTTGGATTTTGATAACTGACCATTTGAGTTACTTGTGTCCTCTGCCTGTGCTTTAAATGCTTGCTTGTATGTTTTCAGTTCACCAATAGTGTGCCCAGAGAATTCTAGGCCCCCACCCTCGATCTCAATAAAAGCAGAACCTCAGGCACCCTGACTTCTCTTTGCCTGAGATCTTTTTGTGTGCCTTTCCATATATTAGATTTCAGAAGATTTGTGAAAATACGAATTTTAAATGAAAAACTAAGGATATGCACTACAAATAAAATATACAATGCATGTTCAAAAACAATAAAATCAAAAGGCAGTAGTGGAATTACATTATACAGACAATGTAGAAGAAAAGAAAGGAACAATGACACTAATATACTTTATAGTTAAAATACCAGAAACTTAGATTTAGATTTTTTTACAAACTGGGATATAAAATTTTTATAACTTTCTTATGGTAGTGCAATTTTTTATAAAATCGGCCTCCGTTACCCATAGGTCTTGAGACTTTAATTATAGTAGTTAGAGAGATTATAGATGATTATACTAGTAGTTATAAGGCATTGGGTTTAATTCTATGTTTTTGTGAAATGTATAATACATTTGTTATTCCCCTGAGACAAAAGAGACTCTGCAGTATTAATTCTTTTTTTGAGAGAAGATATCCAATTCATAAAAGGCTTTTGGCAAAAACTTTAGGCACAGCAGAGATCAAATAACTATTTCAAGCTAAAGTTATCCATTTGGATGACTTACTGTGACAATTCCATTTAGCAATGGTTGTGAAAGATCTACTTATCATTCTAGTTAACAAACTGCTATGAAGAGTTATGTGTTTGAATAGATATGTATGTCCTTTGTGGAATGTTATATGATATCAATGTTTTATTAAATGTCCTAATTAATAATACTAAGAAGTCCACTTTTTTACATACTATGTTTCTTCTAAGTTTTGGCATAAAAAATTGAAGCACTTCTGTTCTCTGCAAGTATTCACTCATTCATTTGTCCTAAATAATCTCTGCAGTAATTATTTAGGTAATCCCTGAAATTTCCTGCAACTGACAGTTACAAGGCTTTGTAGGTGAAGATAAAAGGGAATTAATAACTGTTGCTCCCTACACAAGGAAGCAGAAATATGTCACATATTATATTAACTATCAACTATTATGTTAACTATTAGTTTTATCATTAATATCCCATTTTAATTTTCAGTATTGATTAACAAAAATAAATAATAAATTATTTCAGAAAATGTAAAAAGGAAAAGAGTTAAAAATTATCAGCTTGTAAATTCTTTTAAATGATAATAAAGAATCAAAAAATTAATAATAAAAAGTAGCTTAAAATAATTTCAAATTAAAATAAATATATTTCTTAACATTTAATTCAATGGCTAAATGAATCTTTCAAATTTGACATTGGGAATTTCTGAAACAACAAATGTATTTGTTTTTATATCAGAGAAAATAAGATTTTTACGATATAAATAGGTTTTTATTTTATAACATTTAATGTCGTAAATGATTAAAATTTTAGACTATTTTAAAGTACATATTGAATGAATAAGTGTTTAATGGAAAAAAATAATAATATAAACTCTGTAAAAGAAACCCCAGAAACATGGATTAAAAAACTTTTAACATCATTCACTGTGTGTAATAAAAAAGATAAAACATTCTTTAAAAATATATTAATTTCCTTAGCAAGGTAACTCTGTTGTTAGATCATTCTGTACACCAAAAGGTTTTGGGTACAATTCCTGATTAGGGCACATACCTAGGTTGCGTGTTCTGTCCTAGGCCCAGGCACATACAAGAGAAAACTGATCCATGTTTCTCTCTCACGTCAATGTATCTTTCTCTCTCTCCCTCTGCATTCCTCTCTCAAGTCAATTAAAAATACATTAACTCAGGTGAGGATTTAAAAATACGTATTCTTAAAATTGTGTTTGTTATAAAATATCAAATGTCTAAAGCAAGAAATATTAGTGATGTTGTGTGAGTGTTTAGCATTTATTAAATTAAAATAAATGCAAAGAACAGTGTAAGGGATTGGAGAGCAGAAATGGGAATATACTGTGAAACTAACTAAAATTATATAAAGGTATACTTTTGAATAATTAAACATGGATATTATCAAATCTAGGTCAATAACTAATTTTTAAAAGAAAAATAAATAAGTCAGTGGTGGAGATAATAAGGTATTTTTAAAAGTGCTCAATACAGCTGGGCCAGTGTGGTTCAGTGGTTGAACATCAACCTATGAACCAGGTCTCCATTCAATTCCCAGTCTGGGCATGTGCCCAGGTTGCAAGCTCGATCCCCAATGGGGGATATTCAGGAGGCAGCCAATCACTGGTTCTCTCTCATCACTGATGTTTCTATTTCCCTCTCCCTTTCCCCTTCCTCTCTGAAATCAATAAAAATATATTTTAAAAAAACTCAATACAAAAAAATGCAATAAAAAATAAAAATAGACAAAGATTTAATAGAATAAATAGAAAACCAACAAATGGTAGATTTTAATCCAGTTAAAGACAAAGATAGTTTAGTTGAAATATGACAACACAGGTATGTTAAAATTTAAAATGACAGAAGACCTGCAAATCAAATAATGATCAAATGTTGATATTATAAAAAGATGACTTCAGAAAATCAAATGTAACTAAGGCAAAGGGTATTTTATAATAGCAAATAAAATATTTAGAATAAAAATCTAGAATGTCTGTGGACTAATAAAAAGCTGGAAAAATATGAAGCAAAACTAAAAGAGAAATAGTTAAATTCAAAAATAGTTTCTTAGTACTTGATAGAACAAGTAGACAGAGTATCAGAAACTGTATAATATACTTCAGCAACACTAAAAACCAACATGACAAAGTTGAAATTTATTGACATTGCAACCTAATGTCAGAAAAAAAATCTATATCCTTCTCAAATTCACATGAAACATTCACAAGACACACTATATGCTAGGTCATAAAGCAAATCTGATTTGCTTTAAAATTAATTAAAAATAATTAAATGTATGCAAAACATTTTCTTGTACCACTTTTGAATTACTCTAGAAATCACAAGGAAATTATAAATTATTGTGCATAGAGTGCAAACAAAACAAATATATAAAAATGTATGGGTTGTAGCTAATCCTGTGCTAAGAATAAATATGTTGCATTAAAATTTTAATTAAAAAGAAAGAGAATAAATCCATGATCTAAGGTACCATCTTATTAAACGAGAAAAAAATAGTCCACAGAAAGTAGAAATCAAGAAATAATGGAGATAACAGAAGTATCAATGAGAGTGAATACAGATATACAATGGAAAACATTTTTTAAGTTTACTCTTTACTAAAATCCATCATATTGTTAAACCTCCAATCATATGGATAAATGAAATGAGATCTGTTATTTGGAATATATTACTTCCAGTTTACTGTTTCTCTGCTATTCTTCTAACAGCCTTTTTGAAAATGAGATTTTTTAAATGTGCTCATAATACATAAAACAACAATATTTAATAATAAATAAATCAGACGGCCACATTTTGAGTATCAGGGAAGAATTTTGCACAAAGGGAATAAAGGAAATTTGGATGATAAAAGAATTCTATCTTTGTAAAAACCCTGTGTCTAAGACTGGTATCAGATTCCTAAAGATAGAATTTGATATATATGTGTTGGACCAGGCCTCCACATCTGCTCCTGTCAAATGTAGCCGGGTACAGAATAACATATTGATATTTTTGGCTGTGAGATGGAAATGTTCTATAAAATATACCTCCCATTTGCAAGATTCATGACTTCATTAAAACTCTTTCAAGGGAAGAGAGTAAACAATCTAGTTTGAAATGGCCTATTTAAAAATAATTATAATAACTGTGGTGATAATGTAATTTCCCATAAGAAATTATAATGATAAAAAGTTTAGACATTCTTTTTAGCACAAATACAATATCTGTAAAATATATGAGGAGTAAATTTAGAAAAGTATTTAAATCTGGTATGTGTAAATCAACCCTTACCTATCTCCAGCATCTTTCTAATTTGGGATATATTAATTATCTATAGCTGTGGAACAAGTTAGTAAGACCTTGTGCAGTTTAAAACAACAACTATTTATTTACTCACACTGTCTGTGGGGCTGGAATCTGTGTGTGCCTCCTTAGCTGGGGCCTTTGGCTCAGTGTCTCTCAAGGCTGCAATCAACATTCTGGCTGGGCTGCAAGACTCAACCGGGGAACAAATCCTCTCCCACACTCACTCAGATGGTTGTTAGCAGGCCTCTGATCCTCGCTGGCTCTTACTGGAGACATTAGCTCCTTCCCAGGTGAGCCTCTCTCCATAAAACTATTCATGGCATGCCCAGCTGGCATGGCTCAGTGGTTGAGCATTGACCTATGAACCAGGAGGTCACAGTTCGATTCCCGTCAGGGCACATGCCTGGATTGCAGGCTCCATTCCCAGTAGGGGATGCGCAAAAGGCAGCCTACCAATGGTTCTCTTTCATCATTAATGTTTCTATCTCTCTCTTCCTCTGATATCAATAATATATATATATATATATATATATATATATATATATATATATTATATCATTTTTTTAAACTATTCATGGCATGGCAACTTCCTCGGCCCAGAGCCGAGGTTGAGACAGTGAGTGAGACAGAGACAGAGATTGAGAGAGACAGAGATAGAGGGTGAGGTCACAGAATCTCGTAACCTAGCCTCAGAAACGGCATTCTCCACTTGTGCTGTACTCTGTCCATTTGAAGACACAAAGTCCAACTCACAGGCAGGCAAGGAGTGGATATTACGAAAGAGGCAGCGAGTCATCGGTAGCCGTATTAGAAGCTGCTTACCATACGATAATAATATTTGCTTTCAGAAATATATAATCGTCAAAAATAAACCCCCAAAGTAAAATATATGTCATCAGACTAATGGTGATCCAAGAAAGACATC
The DNA here is from genome assembly GCF_028538775.1 of Myotis yumanensis. Classification (NCBI taxonomy): domain Eukaryota; kingdom Metazoa; phylum Chordata; class Mammalia; order Chiroptera; family Vespertilionidae; genus Myotis; species Myotis yumanensis. The sequence continues at coordinate 203,617,645 of NW_027223753.1, read as the reverse complement.
AGAAATATATAAAGACATAAGAATGTCATCAGTAATAAGAAATGCAGACACGCCTTGCATCTGTCTGAAAGAATACTTGCTTCAAAATCAAGCCCAGAAAAGGGATGACCTTTCAAATTTTCTGAACAAGACAAAGCCTAGCTATTCCTTTAGGATTTTTGCTAGCATGCAGAGGATGAAGACAACATGTAATATGTCAGAGTGAAAAAATAAGGAAAAAATGATATTACATGATGTTATTGAGCACTAATGACTACTATTACCGGTTACGACTATCTAGACTACTACACTATTCTTACTACTGCTGCTAGTAGTATTAGCAATGAAAATAAAAGCTGAAATTGGTGAGTACTTCCCACGTGTGAATTTCTTTTCCAAATGCTGTCAGAGATTATACTTTATTTCACATGCACCCATTTCTATAAAGAAGTCACTATTGTATTAATAGCACAGGAAAGAAAATTGTCAAGAGAAGGGATTTAGCACATGCCTGGGAAGGGGGTTTGCACTCTGGTTCCAAGTCTTTCCTTGAAACGTTGCTCTGTGGGGCTCCAATGTGTCCGTGGGACCCACACTATTTCTGGGCATCCTTTTATGTGAGCAAATCACGGTAAGTTACGGTCCTTGGAGAACAGTTTCTGTTTCTTTTAGCCTTTGGTATTGGGAGGAGTTAGGAACAGGATTAGGCAGACAGGGCAAGGGGTGAAAGGAAGGAGGAAACATGGACGTGACCTGTGGAGCAGCTAAAACTGTTATAGGATTCCAGGGAGGAGAAATAGGGAAACAGACAGGAAAGTGAAAACAAGGCCAAACAGTGTGGGCAATTTGCAGCCAGCTTGTAACTAACAAACCATTATCTCCCCCAGCCAAGGACACAGAACAAATGGTTAAAAACCTCCATAATGAAAGAATGCAGAAAGGGATGATCAAGGGGAAAGGAAAAAAAAAAAAAAAAAAAAAAAAGGCTATTTTACTCCCTAAGCAGAAAAGCCAGCAGTCTCAAGGCTTGGCAAGATAAAGCTGCCAGGTGTTTTCATGCATTCTGGGAAAGCCACAACAAATGTTTTTTCAAAAAGGGACCTTGAGAATTAATCTGTACTAAAATAGTCAGCGGAGGAATTTTGAAGCCTATAGACACGAGGGTATATAACGCCTCGGCCCCCACTCAGCCTGCTCTTCAGATTAGTTGAGAGGCTGTCTGCTGTGCTTCATGAGCCACATGTATAGGTTTGCTTGCTTTGCTTTTTCAATAAAGGTGCATGCTTTAATTGCTTTCATAAATTGGCTTTTCACAACGCAGTCAAGGTCTCTCATATGAATATATTCATATACATGAGGAGACGAGGATCGAGGTTGGGGACAGCCCTCCCCCAATGGCTCTGGGGGCTGTCCTATCCAATAACACCTCTCTGGTGTCTGTGAGAGGTGCCTGTAACAGCATGTCAACCTGTAGGATTCTAGAGTTATTATTCTTTTTAAAAAATCATAACATATCTTATGATTAATCACATATTCACCTTATAAATATCTGTGTATACTGTATGTTTATTTGTTTATCATCTTTTACAAGTAAGTCATTTTTTTGAGATTTTTTTTCTCCCTTTTACTTCCGAGGAGATAATGGTAATGGCCTTGCTTTGCAGGAGAGGATATGCTTACAAAGGGGAAATTTGTTCTCTGTCTGCCCTCCTCATAGACTGGCAATGCCTTCAGATTGTAAGACAAGAAAAATTGTACAGTTTACCTCCTGTAGTCTCCATTCATCAGGCCACCTCAGATAGATCTCTACTTCAACTGCCAATAAAAGAAAAGGAAAAAAAAATGTACTTTTTCAAAGTATTTTTCAAATTGCTTCTTAAATTAAAGTGAGGCATTTTCTATTCCTCTTCCATCTGTTACATGATTTTCTTATTCCTTAATTTGTTTTTACTTAATTCTCTTCTCTTTATAGTTATCATCACAGGAAACTAAACACAAAATGAGAATATGCTATAAAATAAATTGTTATAAGTGGCAAAAATGCAATCAAAATTTAGTGATTAAGTTAGAAAATTTAATAAAACACAAGAGGCCCGGTGCACAAAATTCATGCACAAGGGGAGAGTCCCTCAGCCTGTCCTGAGCCTTCTCTCAATCCGGGACCCTTCAGGAGTTGTCTGACTGCCAGTTCAGGCCCGACCCCTGCAGTTGGACATCCAGCAGTCAGACATCCCTCTTTCAATCCAGGACTGCTCGCCCATAACCGCTCACCTGCCTGCCTGCTCGCTCCTTAATGCTCAGCTCACTGTTCTTTAGCACTGCTGCAGAGGTGGGAGAAGTTTGCACCAATGCTACTGTGCTCGCCAGCCGTGAGCCCCACTTCTAGCTGAGCGGCGCTCACACTGTGAGAGCACACTGACCACCAGGGGGCAGCTCCTGCATTGAGCATCTGCCCCAGTGGTTAGTGTGCATCACAGCGACCAGTCATTCTGTTGTAACAGTCACTTTGGCTTTTATATATATACTAGAGGCCCGGTGCACCCCGGAGGAGAGGGTTCCTCAGCCCGTCCTGTGCCCTCTCGCAGTCTGGGACCCCTCAGGAGATAATGACCTGCTGGCTTAGGCCTGCTCCCGGGTGGCAGAGGGCAGGCCCAATCCCTAGGTGCAGCCCCTGGTCGGGCTCAGAGCAGGGCTGATTGGGGAGTTGGGGCGCTGCCCCCGTCATGCACAGAGCAGGGCGGATCGGGAGGTTGCGATGCCATCCCTAGTCATGCTCAGGGTACAGCCGATTGGGGGGTTGGGGCACCGCCCCCTGTCACACTCAAGGCAGGGTCAATAGGGAAGTTGCGGCGTCACCCCCTGTCATGCACAGAGCAGGGCCCATCAGGGGGGTTGGGGCTCCATACCCTGTCACACACAGAGCAGGGCCTATCAGGGGATTGAGGGGCTCCCCCCTGTCACAGAGTAGGGCCGATAGGGGAGTTGGGGCACCGCCCCTGTCACACACAAAGCAGGGCGGATCAGGGGGTTGGGGCGCTGCCCTCTATCACCCACAGAGCAGGGCCCGTGGGGGAGAGGGGGAGTTGGGGCACCGCACCCTGTCACACACAGAGCAGGGCCGATCAGGGGGTTTGGGCGCTGTCCCCTGTCATGCTGATCCCGGTGTCGAGAGGCCTTGCGGCTCCGCTGATCCTGGTGCTGGGAGGCATATTACCCTTTTACTATATAGGATAGAAGCCTGGTGCATGGGTGGGGGCTGGCTGGTTTACCCTGAAGGGTGTCCTGGATCAGGGTGGGGGTCCCCACTGGGGTGCCTGGCCAGCCTGGCTGAGGGGCTGAGGGCCGTTTTCAGGCTGGCGGGTGACTGAAGCTCCCAATTGCTCCTTTTTTTCTTTTTCTTTTTTTATTCTGGACCAGCTTTAGCTCTGAGGCCTCGGCTGCTGAAAGTTTCTGGCCTTTGTTTACCTTCTGTATTTGATACAATGTTGCGGTCCTGCTGGCTGAAGCTCGGCTGACTAAAGCTGGTTTCTGGGGTTTTGTTTAGCTTCTATATTTGCAACATAGTTGCTTAGAGTTGCAGCTGAGTGGCCGGCAAGTGAGGCGGGGAACGTTGGAGTCCTCTGTCACTGGAGCAAGCAAGCCTCCCTGTTCACTTCAGTGCATGGCTGCCGGCCACCATCTTGGCTGGCAGTTAATTTGCATATCGCCCTGGGAAGGGTAGCAGATGTACGGCTAATTACCATGTTTCTCTTTTATTAGATTAGACTAGTAGCTCGGTGCACAAAATTCGTGCACTGAGGTAGGAGGGGAGAAGGGGCCCCTCAGTCTGGCCTTCACCCTCTCCAATCTGAGACCCCTCAGGGAATGTCCAACTACCTGTTTGTGCCCACGCTTTTAACAGATAACAGCTCCATTGTTGTTCCTTTCTTATGCTTAAAACCATTGGAATTAGTAGGTATTCAAAGTGTGTATACATTTTGGGGGATACCCTGTATATCTCTAGTCATTGGTGAAAGAAACCAACAGCAGATTTGGAACCCCCAGACAGGGAAACTTGCTCATTCCCCACATGTCTCCCCACTTCACTTTCCACCTGCCTGATTGCCCCTAACTGCCTCTGCCTTCTGGCCTGATCTCCCCCTAACTGCTCTCCTGCAAGCCGGATCACCCCCTTATTGCTCCCCTGGCAGCCTGATAGCCCCTAACTGTCCTCCCCTGCCAGCCTGATCACCCTAATTGCCCTCCCCTGCTGTCCTAATTACCCCTAACTGCCCATCTCTGCCTCGGCCCCCGCCACCATGGCTTTGTCCAGAAGGACGTCTGGACAATGTCTGGTCTAATTAGAATATTACCCTTTTATTAGTATAGATAGCTTTCATATGACATTTAATGATTGGGGCACACCCATAAATGTTAAACAGACATAAGGCATGCAATATCTGAGAGATTGAGTTAAACTATTGAAGAGATGAAATTATGTGTGCATGTTGTTTTAATTGATTTGGATATTTTTAAATATTTAACAGAGAAATATAAAGACAAAATAAAAATTGTTACAAATATAACTGCCAAAATAATCTTATTGGCTTAACAGTAAAAGCAATAGATGCATATTGAAAGTCGATAAATGATTCTCTCTTATCATTGATGTTTCTATCTCTTTCTCTCTTCCTTCCTTTCTAAAATTATTAAAAATATCTTTTAAAGAAAATAGATGCATATTGAAGGCCCAAATAAGACAAAAAGTTTCTTTATTCCCTCCCATAATAAAATTTCCAGGTTGCTATTTTCTTATTTTTCTATGTAATTTTCCATTAACAAGGTATTTCTGTGAATGTCCATCATTGAAGCACACATGTTGTCTCTGGGTATTTTTACTTAGTCAAATAGGATAAATTTGACCCAAAACTAGGTCTAGTTGACATTTAAATCTATATATTCTTATATTTATGCATTATTTTAGTATTAAGAGGAATAAATATATCTTGTACATCATTTGCAAATTTTAGTAAATATTATAGCTAAGAGATTATTTATGTTATTAACATATTCATGCTTTCATTATTTTAAGACTGCATAATATTTCATTATTTTATTGTATCTACTAGAGGCCCAGTGCACGGACTCATGCACCAGTGGGGTCCTTCAGCCTGGCCTGTGCCCTCTCACAATCCAGGACCCCCTGGGGGGTGTCGGACTGCCAGTTCCAGCCTGATATCCGCAGGCCAGGTTGAGGGACCCCACCAGTGCACGAATCTGTACACTGGGCCTCTAGTATGCATATAAGATCTTTGGTTAATCTCTTCCTGCCCTCCTCCTCTCCCCCCTTTCCTCTGAGATTCATCAGTCTATTCCATATTTCCATGCCTGTGCATTGAGCATCTGCCCCCTGGTGGTCAGTGTGCATCATAGCTACCAGTTGAATGGTCAAACAGTCAAATGATCACTTAGGCTTTTATATATATATTCAACTATTTATTTCTCTGCTAGAAAGTGTATAGAATATTTATGTTCCTGTCATAGTTATACTCCTGTGAACTTTCATGTTTTTTAAGGCAGTGTACATAAGTGAATGTTAAATTTCTACAATTGAATTGGTTTGTAAAAGGCCATGAGATAACTAATGTTTATATTTTTTAATTATAAAAAATTCATATTACTTGCTTACCCATGTAGTTATATATTGTTGGGGCTTTCCGTTTTCTACTTTAAAAGATCTTGTATGAAAATGAAAAAAAAAGCTGACTTTAGGGAAATTGCCAGTTAATACGTCTGACTTTATTCTTCAATGGAAATAAAAATGAAAGCTACAATAAATGGGTCAATGACCTAAAGTTAAAATGCAATTTCCTTTGGGAGGAGTAAATGATAAGTGTAGCACTGAGTGATGTCTTTATACTGCTGTGGCTTGACTAGGAACATAAAACCTCAGGGTAGCACTCAGAATAACATCCATTATGCTCTCCAATATTGTATCATGCAAGGACTCATGAATTTTTTCATAATAGCTTAACCTAAAAGCATTTGTAACGGCTTAAAAATCATATTCCAATGTGCCAGTTAATATTTCAATGGAATAAAAAGGAAAAGCTAATAATATTTCAAGGACCACTTAAATCAATGTTTTCATTAATATTTTACTATAAACATTCCATTGTTGAACATTCATTTGTTTCTAGATTTGTCTTATTTAGAATAAAGAAAACAATAATCTTTTTTTTATCACCTTTCTCTTAGGGAAAAAACCCACAAAAACAAACAACTAAATTATCTAAAATATGCATGTATTTTATTGAACTGAAAAACTTATTTCCAAAGTATTTATAATTTTTTACACTCCAATCAGCAATGCATAAGAGTCCTCGACAACTACCTTTCTATTAATATTTGGTGTGTCAGTTTTTCTTGTTTTGCCATTCTATTTGTTGTGTCCTTTGTGTCTTATTTGTGTTTTAGTCTTTTTTAATTGTTTAACCTATTCTACTTTCATTTCATTTTTTATATAAATTTAAGAATAAACTTCTCTATTTTTAAAAGACTTGAAGAACTTTTATTAGAATACTGTTTAATCCATAGATAAACGTGGGAGAAACTGACATAATAACGTTAAATCTTCCAATCCATGAATATGATGTGTCTCTGTCATCTTTAGTTTAAATTTATTGTAAATTTTATACTTATAATCTTATATTGTTATATACATTTTTAAAATGCATTTCTAAGTATTTAATATTTTGTTTGCTGATGGTATATTGAAATAAAGTGCAATAGCATATATAAATAATTACATATATAGAGAGAGATACATGTATATTGTATAGATAATATACGTGTATTTGTGTGATACTAGAGAGAAAGGAAGGCGTCATGTTTAATTCATAATTGTGTGCCATTATGGAGCACCAAGAGAAGATAGTTCAAAGGTGAACTTAAAATGCCATTTACTGAAGTTGTAAATTCATAGATCACAAAATGTTCTTGCCAAGTCTTTCAATATTCTTTTTAATAAATCTTATCATTTAATCTTGGAAAGAAACATTCAGACAGCCCAGATGCTGATCCTGAGAAGCACCCTTTCATTTTCTTCTCATATGCAAGCTTGTAAAATGCATAAAATGCATGCTTGCTCTTTGGCAATCCTTCAAAAGTAAAAGGGGATATGCTATGTGTTATGTATTGTTCAATCAATACAGATGCAATATTTATCTGAAAAAATATTAATAGTGTATATTTGCTCTTTGGTTCATTCCCACCTGTTGTAACACCATATTTAGGAGGTATATTGGTTTATATTTTTTAATTTTGCCCTCTTATCCTAACCTGATGTTTGCTGAATTATAATTTTTTTTTTTTGTAGAAACTTCTTGATGACTCTAAGTAATTATAGCTCATTGCTTATATTTTCTTGCATTTCAAGGATGCCCTAGTTACCACCATCCCTGCCTTCTGACAAGCTAGACATGAGCAATTGCTCTTTGTGTAACTATGTATTCTGTTTGCTGCGTAAACCAACATTCCTCTCCTCTAGTCACTGTTATTGAAACTTCTTCCACAAAGGCTTTCTGAATCTCTGTGTGAGCCAATAAGGAAAATATTATCTTGTTTTAGACTATTGTCATTTGATTTGTTTCTCATTGTAAGATATGGTGTTATCTCAAGTTTCAACGTTTTTATTCCTTGTTATAGGTAATACTAGAGGCCCGATGCACAAAAATTTGTGCACTCGGGGGGGGGGGGGGTCCCTCAGCCCGGCCTGTGCCCTCTTGCAGTCTGGGACCCCTCAGGGGATGTCCACCTGCTGGCTTAGGCTCACTCCCCGGGGGATAGGGCCTAAGCTGCCATTCAGACATCTCTCTGGCAGTCTGGGAGCCCTCGGGGGATGTCCACTTGCCAGCGAGGTGCAGACTTAAGCTGCAGTCGAACATCCTTAGCGCTGCTGAGGAGGCTGGAGAGGCTCCCATCATCACTGCTGTGCTGGCGGCCATCAGCCTGGCTTGTGGCTGAGCAAAGATCCCCCTGTGGGAGTGCACTGACCACCAGGGGGCAGCTCCTTCATTGAGCGTCTGCCTCCTGGTGGTCAGTGAGTGTCATAGTGACCAGTCATTCTGCTGTTAGGGTCGATTTGCATATTACCCTTTTATTATATAGGATAGAGGCTTGGTGCATGGGTGGGGGCCGCCTGGTGTGCCCTGAAGGGTGTCCTGGATCAGGGTGGGGGTCCCGCTGGAGTGCCTGGCCAGCCTGGGTGAGGGGCTGATGGCTGTTTGCAGGCTGCCCACTCCCCCTTCAGGGTGGGGGTCCCCACTGGGGTGCCTGGCCAGCCTGGATGAGGGGCTGATGGCTATTTACAGGCTGGCCAAGCCACCCCGCGACAGAAGCTTCCAGCCTCTCCTTTTTTTCTTTTTTTTCCCCTGGAATTTATTTATCTTCTATCATTGAAACTTTGTAGCCTTGAGCACAGCCCAGGTCTGGCCAGGGCAGGTGGGAAGCTTGGCTTCCTCCCTTGCCTCCAAGCCTCCTGCTTGCTCCAGCTCTGTGGCCACCGCCATCTTAGTTGGGTTAATTTGCATATTCACTCCTGATTGGCTGGTGTGCATGGCTTGTGGGTGTAGCAGAGGTATGGTCAATTTGTGTGTTTCTCTTTTATTAGATTAGATATTTGGAAATTATGAGACAACAGGGAATAATAGATGCAATACCTGTACTCATTAAGAAGATGGCCTTAAAAGTTAGGTTGGGTTTGGATTTATTTGCACATCTTTCTAGTTATGAAATTTAGACAACATTTGAATCTCTTAATGTTTTAATATCTATAGAGTTGAGATAAGAAAAGTGCCAAGTTTATTACTTTGAGGATTATGAGAAGCAATAAATGTAAAATGTTTAGCTCATTGCTTACCAATAAATATTGCTTGCTATTTTTATTATTAGCTATTATTCAAAGGGACTGTATCAGTTCTCCTGGACAGATTTAATTTTACTTCAGAAACTAAATGTCTTGGAGATTTACCAGTTACTCTTAATCTTGTATGTCAGCAATTTGGAATGGGTTTAGATGGGCAAATCTCCTGCAAATCTTGCCAGGAGTCACTTGTAAGGTCATAGTCATCTTGTGACTACTGTTGCTAGGTATTCTATGTTAGGCTTACATGTCTGGTGTTTATTGCTGGCTGCCAGTTGGTAGTCAGATAGTAGTTCTAGAGGAATTTAGCTATGGCAGTTCTGCTTAATGATCTATAAGTACCCAATAGGATTGATAAGGGAATATTTACACCATGGCTTCAGCACAATTTGCCAAAAGTGGGGCGTGGGAATATCCACTCCTCTTCAGGCTTATAATCTGAATTCCCACAATACGCTTATTTCCACTGCATTTGTTGATCAATACAACTCACAGGACCAATTCTGATTCCATAAGGTAGAAAAATAAACTCTACCTCTTGAGAAGAGAAACAAGAAAATCACATTGCAAATCAGATGGAGGAATTTGTAGCCATTTCCTATTTTAATTAAACATACAAGCTTTATATCCTAGACTCTATTTCTTGGAATTTGTAATAAATCAATGATACTTAACAGTTTGACCCAATAAGTTTTGTGTTTTTTAATATTATTTTTAAAATATATTTTATTGATTTCAGAGAAGCAGGGGAGAGAGAGAGAGAGAGAGAGAGAGAGAGAGAGAGAGAGAGAGAAACATTATTGATAAGAGAGAATCATTGATTGGCTGCCTCTTGCATGCTCCCCATTGGGGATCAAGTTTGCAACGGGGGCATGTGCCCTGACAGGGAATCAAACCTCAACCTCCTGGTTCATAGGTCGATGTGCAACCACTGATTCACACTAGCCGAGCAATAACTTAAGTTTTTAACTGTTTACAGATGTACTTACTAGTGTTAGGAAACAGGAATTGCATTTTTGTCTTCTTTGTGCTCTGTTTTTTTTCTTTCTTTTTCTAGTGTTATCAAGTTATTCACTTCAATAAGAACATAAAACATAGTACTTTTGAAACATATATAATTTCACAATCTTAAATACAATACCTTCTTACCAAAACTTTAAAAATGTAATAAAAATGTACAAAGTTTTAGTTGTTTAATTATTGAGAGTCTCAGCCAGCAGACTATTTAAACTCTGAGTTTAACCATTTTACACACTTGAGTTTGTACAATATATTAATGTAATACAATCTTGTATATCTTGCTGTTCTTACTAAACTTTTGCACACTTTTAATGTTTCATATACTTCCCTGTTATGGCTTTTTTCATCATTGTAATTTTGCATTGATTAATGCCTCTCACATTCACTATATTGAAATATTTCACTTTTGAGACTATATTTACCATGTGATCACCTTTGTCCCATGTGCCATGGATGATGTAGCATTAAATGTATTTCCTTCCTAACAAATATTGAATTAAAATGAAAATTTAGTACTTTGAACCTTTTGTTTCTATTGAAACTTGAAAACAACTTCTATTTTCCTAAAAATTAAATAGTTGCTTATTAGAAAATACCTAGTGGTCATGGAATAAATAGGTCACAGTTCTTTATGATGAAGAAATAATGAGTGACTAAATGTTTTTGAATTATAAAGTATCTCCAGTTCAAAGACTAAAGCTGCTATTTTTTTTTCATGCAATTTGACAGTGAATGGGAAACTCAGGAGAGCAATTGACATATTTTATCATCCTTTGATTAAGGGTCAGTCATTAATATCTGTTCATTGTTTCTTTGTCAGGGGCAAACATCTTAACTCTGTATATTTGCTATTTAATAGTTGTGGTCAAGCAGAAATCTGGCTAAGCATCTCCTGTGCACTTGAGCTTTCCACATCCTGTTTACCAAACCACGGATGGATTTAGCCTTTGACACATAGTTTCTTTGCTCACCCATAGATGAGAGAGAATCAGCAACTCTAATGAGCGCAGTGGTTGCAGCATGAGAAAAGATTAAGGCCACAAGAGGCTGTGCTCAATTTGAGTTTCCAGCTTCATCAATATTTTACAATTGTTATTATGTTAGACAATAGTGTCTGTGAAAAATTCTTTTGTCAGTAAAAAGAAATGTGGTAAGATGCATCCAAGATAGTGTTTGAAAAATAAATGAAGAGAATCACTTTAGATTTGTGCATTGGCCACATGAGCCACATGTCAAGGAGTTTGTAATCCATTAGAATTATTTTCCTTTTAATATTTTTTTGTGAAAGCATTGTTTTGGGTTATTCTGGGAAGACAGTGCTAGATAAAGAGCTTAGGAAAACACATTTCTTTCTATTCTGCATCTTTTCCTATATTGTATTTTTTTTTCATTACAAGAATCTTCCTTTTTTTTAAGTTTATCTTTATCGTTGAAAGTATTACAGATGCCCCCCATTTTCCCCCCCATTGACCCCCTCCTCCCCACTCCCTCTTCCTCCCCAGGCCTTCACCACACTATTGTCTGTGTCCATGGGTTTTGCATATATGCATACAAGTTCCTTGGTTAATCCTTCCCCCCGTACTCCCTTCCCTCTGAGAATCGTCAATCTGTTGCACGCTTCTATGTCTCTCAATCTATTTTGTTTGTCAGTTTATTTTGTTCATTAGATTCCACATATACGTGATATCATGTGATATTTGTCTTTCTCTGACTGGCTTATTCCACTTAGCATAATACTCTCCAGGTTCCTCCAGGCTGGCTCAAAGGGTAAGAGATCATTCTTTTGTACAGCTGATAGTATTCCATTGTGTAAATGTACCACGGTGGTTTTTGTTGTTGTTGTTTTTAATTACTCATCTACTGATGGGCACTTAAGCTGCTTCCAGATCTTAATTATTGTAAATGGAACTGCCATTTGACCCAGTGATCCCCTTTTAGGAATATATCCTAAGAAGATTGGTATCTTACACACAAGAAAGTGTGGAAATCTTTCCTGGCTCAGCCCATAACTGCTAGGCACCTAGTTCAGTTATCTGAGTGTTCCCCCCAAAGGGCTCCTCATTAATATTAAGCTTGGGTTCACAAGTCATCTTTACCCCTTATTTCTTGAGGCTAACAGTTGATTTTGGGTTTGGATGATGTTTCAGAGCGTGGCAATAATTTTCTTCAAGGTCATATATTCAGAATCACACAATTTCAAAATCCCTTCTCAATTCTTCATATATCTCCCAAGTGAGTATTTTCAAATGTGTTGGAAAATAAGACTTAGCTGTTTCCTTGGAAATTTTCATTCTGGCTGTCTCCCAACTCACTTTGAAATCTGATACCTATGCTATCTCAGACATTCACACGAATTTTTCAAATTAACACCTCTGCACAAATGTGTCAAAGCTAGACTCCAGACCGGGATGGTAGGAGCGAGGGAGGAAGAGCTTAATCTCATTTATTAAAAATAAATGAGAGTGAAAATTATTTTTTGTACTCATTACCATTATATTTAATATAAGAAAAGAGATTACTGAAAGAAAAACAACTGTGTTAATTTCTGTATTATAGAAATATGGAAGGATTTCATAGTTTTAAAACACATATTTTTATTATCTAAATAATTTATAGCAATCATCACACACTACACTCAGAATCAGGAACCAAAATAGATTTGTTAATAAGAAAGAAACTTGAAAGTAAAAGAAGCGTTCGGAATAAACAGTCTCAGGGCCTCTGCCTTTGTTTCTTCCATTTTTTGCTGGGTTATCACCTCAATTCTCACGAATCCTACCAGCTCTAGACTCGGGCGCATGCATATGTCACGCAAGAAAGTGCTACAGTATGAAGTCTCCTTTGAAGTATATTGACCCGAATCTAAAGTTCGAAAGGCATATTTTGGTGTCATGCTCTGTATTTTTTGATCCTGTCACTAAAGTTTGAATGCCCTCAGATGATAGTACAAAGTTATTTTTCTTTTTAGCCTTATTTTCACTCTGAGAAAGTCTAAGTATGCCTAACTAACTACATTGGCTAAGGTTGGCATTTTAAAATGCCATCAAATCTGCGCAGTGTAAAGGATCTGCCACAGTTTAAGAAAACCTTCACACAGGGTTGATTTATTTATGATCAATTAGTAAGCTTAGATATCTCACAGAACACAGGATCCCTTCAAGGCAGTGCAAATCTAGTTAAAATTCATTCTCAGTGGCAGGGAAATGCCAGGCTTCTGATTCCTTGTTACGAATATATACATGTACACTTCAAATTTGGTAGACAAACATCTTCAAAGACACTTCTTTTAAAAGTGAAATATTAACACTATTTTAGTAATGCATGTTACTGAAAACCACCTTGAAATATTTAATGATTGAATGCATGATTATTTCTCATCAGAAGAACTGTTGAGAAAGGGGTGAAAATTCAGTATAATTTAGTTGCTGCAACACTGAGCAATCAGTGTGAGAATAGCTTGCAAACTTTGACATTGGCTTGAATTTTACTGATTAAAAAAGGAGAAAAAATTCTGTAATTTTTTTTATTTTATCATTTTCCCTTGCAAATAAAATATTTTTTATTCAACCTCTAGCCAGACTTCTGAACTCCTTTCAAATGGCAGCTCCTTTTTTGAGATGTATTAAAAAGTGTCACTAATCCCATCAGTAGGTTTTCTTCCTATATCTATACATTATATATATTTGTGTATATATATATATATATATATACACACACACACACACACAGTCAAACCTCCGTTCTCAAACATCTCCTATCTTCAACAATTCGCCTCTCAATCCAACAACCCTTTCATGCTGATACCTGGATGACCAGTCACGTGACTCTCGGGCAACAAAAAAGGAGAGAATGTGTGAGTATGAGGCAGCTGACTACTAAACCTCGAGTTGTTAATATCCCAGGAAAGTGTTCTCTGAATATTTTCGTGGCTTTTGCTTTTGTTGCTGTTTATTATTGTTAAATTTTCATTTAACAATAACATTTTATTTTATTCAATTTTCATTTATATTTTATGTCCTTTTTGTTTTTAAAGTGTTTATTTATAGATTAAACAGTACATTAAACATGGACAGCATATAAGAAAGGTTAAAACGGAATCATTTGAGGGTCTGGAATGAATTAATTCAGTTTACATTACTTCTAGTAGAAAACAATGATTTGGTTTTTGAACAGCTTTCAGCCTTTTGGAATGAATTAAGTACGAGAACTGAGGTAATATACATACAAATATTGCTTGCTGTTTGTGCATCGGTCTTATCCTCTCTACCTAACTATCTCTTTTGTGATATTCAAATCTACATGATCTTTAAACTTTGCAAAGGGATGAAACAGGTTTAGTGAGTGAGGAGGAAGTGGGCAAGAAAGAGGGAAGAGGCCCTTATTCCCTACACTGAGTACAAGTGGAAACTTCACGCTTCTGGGAGTGGAGTGAGTAATAACACCCACCTTTGATCAAGGACCAAAATGTAATGAATGTAGTGGAGGGACATTCTTATTTCTTGGAAACTGTCTTAATTTTAAATTAACTAGACATATATTTTATCACCTGGTTTGGTCAAACAGCCTTATCAGAAGTTATCATCTAGTAACTTAGAAAGGGGAGGAAGACCAACCAATAGATTTTAATGACATTTTTTAGTCAACTCATACCAGTGGTCGGCAAACTCATTAGTCAACAGAGCCAAGTATCAACAGTACAACGATTGAAATTTCTTTTGAGAGCCAAATTTTTTAAACTTAAACTATATAGGTAGGTACATTGTTATTCACTTAATTAGGGTACTCCTAAGGCTTAGGAAGAGCCACATTCTAGGGGCCAAAGAGCCGCATGTGGCTCACGAGCCGCAGTTTGCCGACCATGGTAGCCTATCTATTTCTCTGTCTAGAAATTTGAAAACATAGCTTTTCTTTAATAAATATTCTATTTTAAAAAGTAGAGATAATCTTAACACATACTTAAGAAGCAGTTTGATGAGCAAATAATTGTCCTCATTGGTTAGTTATTTGTCCAGATTAATCAACTGTTGCTCTGGTAAGATAACATATGTCTCCCTCCATACCTCCCCCCACCCCCAAAAAGAGACATTTACCCAGAAAAAAATTGTTTTGTAAGAGTGTTCTGGAACTACTGAGAAATTATTTATTTTTTGCAGTCTTGACTTCCAGACAAAAATATCCTGGTGTAAAGAGTGAAGTTATGCAGACTCGGTGCTCTCTTTTCCCAGTCCCCGCCTTGTGTACATTCCCATCTGGAGGTGGGGCATAGCAGGGCCATCTGTGGAGGTGGGTCAAGGTGTAGGGACTACATAAGTGTACGTGTGAGGGCGTTTCATTGTCTGTGAGTGTCTGGTGTTCTTTTTCTTTTTGCTACAGGATCCTTTCCGGCAGAGATTACAACATAGCATTTTAGACTCTGAAAATCACAGGTTTGAACAGTCTAACACAGACTGATACTTGAAGAATGATTGTGACCAGAATTAATCTGGGTACCAGAGTACCCAAATTAAACCAAAATAAAAAAACCATTTCTAATCAGAAAATACAACAAAACCCCATGTGGGAATATTTGTCAAGTTACCTGGATTTTGTCATTTCTGTGTTGTTTCCTAGGTGATTTTTGTAATATTAACTACCAATCACAGATGCCTACGATGATGTAAGTAAAGGAATATTTCCCCTGAGTGAATCATATTAGATCTAATGAGGATGATATTATTTCCTCTGGGTTTCTCTCTTTGAAACCTTGCTAACTCCCATGAACTTTTCAAGCAAGCACCTTTATGGCTTGTGGACTCTCCATACCGTCCTCCCCACATGTTATTCTCTGAACCATAGCTTGAGGGATTTCCCATCTTTCTGAGCCCCTTGTACACTGTGAAATGAAGAGGCTTGAGGACAAAGCAAGGAATTTAGGCCACAATGTACCTCCGGTCAATAAGGTGGTGCACTTATACATCAAGGCATCGCTGCTTTTGTTCTTGTTCTGTTTTGTTCTGTTTTGCATCACACTTAAGTGTCAGGTTACCAAGATAATAAATGCCCATTCATTTTTTCCGGTAGGAGACAGTAGTTTGTTTGGATTATTTTTAACTTCATTGAGGAATAATTGACTTACAATAAATTGCACATACTTAAAGTAAGTGATTTATCAGTTTTGGTATGTATAATATCAACCCCTAAAACCATCACCACAATTAAGATAAGAAACAATAGCTTTACCACCAACACTGCCTTTATGAGTCTTTTGCTCCTAAGCTCCCTCTATGCCCACTCCCAGGAAATACTGTCACTGACCAACTTTCTTCTAAGTGGTTTGCATATTAGAGTATATAAATAGAGCCCTGGGTTTTGTTCTTGTTTTTTCTTTTGTTCCTCTGTTCTCCTTTGCTGTCTTTTTCTCTTTAGTTATTTGAATATATGCCTATGTACACATATATATGTACGTGTATACACACATTTCAATCTAAATTTATTGGTTGACTTTTTTAAAAATACTCACCTGAGGATATTTTTTCCATTGCTTTTCAGAGATAGTAGAAGGGAGGGAAGGAGGAGAGAGAGAGAGAGAGAGAGAGAGAGAGAGAAAGAAACAAACATACATTGATGTGAGAGAAATACATCAACTGGTTGCCTCTTGCACACGCTCTGACCAGGGTGGAGAGCAAACCCACAACACAGGTTGTACCCTTGACCTGGATTGAATTCGTGACCCTATGGTGTGATGGCCTACGCTTTTGCCACTGAGCCATACTGGCCAGGGCTATTGATTGTCTTTTTTAGCTCTATCATTTATTTTATTTTTGTGGTTGCATTAGGAATTTTAATAAGCATGTCTAACTTTTCAAGTCTACTTAGAGTTAATTTTTTTACCACTTCCCATAAAAGGTAGATGATATACAATAATATAAGTCCACTTACTCAGTTCTGAACTTTTATAATTATCATATGTATTACATCTACCTAAATTGAAAACCCCACTAACAAATGTTGTAAGTATTGCTTTTCAAATCAAAACTTTTAAAGATCACCAGAGAGAACAATTCTTTTTATAGTAACCAGATACTTATAATTTCTCTTCTTGTTTCCTCATTCTTAATGATTCAGCTTCCCTTCTTCTATTTTCTCCTTGCAATCTATAGATTCATTTTTAACATATCTTATAGAGCAGTTTTACTTCTAATGCATTTTTCTTTATTTCGCCTTCATTTGAGAATATTCTTATTTGCCTTAATTGTTGAAGAATATAAAATATTCTTCACAATATAAAATGTTTAGTATATAGTTAATTTCTGACTGCACTTTGAAGATGTCCTTCCATTATTCTTTGCCTTTAATGGTTTTGAAAATAAGTCTGTGGTAACTAAAATTGTTGTTCCCTTGTATGTAATATGCCCTTCTTCACTAGCTGCTTTCAAGATATTTTCTTAACCTTTAGTTTCGTTACATTTTCTAAAGATGTTTTTCAATAGTATATAGTTTGAATTTATAAATTTTGTGGTTCCTTGAGCAACTTTATAAACTTGTGTCTTTGAACAAATTTTGAACTATTGTTTTTAATATTTTTTTCTCCCCATTTTTTTTCTCTTCCCAAACTAAAAGTTTCTGGTATTTTCTTATTTGTCCTTGAAACTGTCCTTTTTACTTTTCATTTTTAATTCTGTACTTTATATTATGTGATATTTATTGATTTGTCTTATTCTGTCCTCTGTCACATGTATTCTCTTGAGTTCATCTAATGAAATTTACTTCATATATAGATAACTATTTAGTTTGAAAATGCTCATTCATTCTCTTTTATAGTTTATATTTCTCTGACGCTAGCTCTTTATAATTATTTCAGTTATATTTAGCTTTATCTCAGGGTTATCATGGTTACAAGAACATCTTTAAAGTCTGTTTTATAACAATTCCAATCTCTGCATCATCTCAGCGTCCCTTGAGACTTGATCACATTTCTTGTTTTGTGTTTGTGTTTTAATATTGAATAGTTGTAGATTTT
Organism: Myotis yumanensis; assembly: GCF_028538775.1. NCBI lineage: Eukaryota > Metazoa > Chordata > Mammalia > Chiroptera > Vespertilionidae > Myotis > Myotis yumanensis. Next base: position 203,599,745 of record NW_027223753.1, on the reverse strand, counting down.
ATCCTGGAGAACATCAGTGCTATGATGCATACCACTGGATTCTGTTATAATTCTCTGGGGATTATTGAGCTTTTCAGTTTAGCAGGAAATCTTTTCAGTTAACCTCAAACCAAGAGTCCTGACTTAGCTTCTTTAAGAGAATGTTCAAATCTCAGCTCAATTCTTTATGCCTTTGATCAGATAGTGTGGGTCTACCCCAGGCATGAGTAAGGCAGGGAGATAATGAGCTACAGCTCTCTCTCCAGAGTCAGATCTTGCCAAAAAGGCATTTGGGTCTTAAATCAAATGACAGTCTTTTGTGGTCGCTGAATGATTTTAGACAAAATACTCCTTCCTGAGGTTGTTGTGTATTATTTTATGATTTTAGTACCATGCATTAGAAATATGATCAAGTGTGAGGCAGGAACGTTTGTGAGTACAGAAATCATCTAGGAACAAGAGGGTAACAATGAAATGGTCCCTCTTTCTGTTGGCCTGCAGGCTAACTCCTGCTGTAGGTATGCTAATTAGCCAGAGGAATTCTGCTGGAGACTTGAGCAGCCTCTTGGTCAGCAAAGATGTGGGGAAATATGCACAAAGTAATCACTGTTTTTCAAAGATTCACAGGAGTCTCCTTAATTGGACTCAGATCAGCTGGGGTCAAGGGACCAACCAGGAACAAAGGGATTGAGAAGTGTCCTACTCTTCCTTGGATCTCTATTCATGCCTATCTGTCTAGGTCCAGCACCCACCCCTTTCTTCGCACCTCTTCTCTTCCCTTAACAATAAAAGATGTCTGGATTCCAGACTGTCTTAAGATGGATTTGAGAATTAGTCCTCCCATCTTCTTGAGCTAGGCCTTTCTCAGTCAATAAACTTTTCCTTACTCCAAACTCTGAAGTATTGAAAATTCACTTTTGTTTTGAAACATTGGGCACACAAACCTTAGACCTGTAACCTTAGGTCTGAATCAAAAAATCCACACTGAGTCTTCAAATATGTGTCACTGATGCTTAACTCAGGATCAGCTTTCTGCTGTTGGGAAAACCAATACTACAGAGACAGGGGCTAATGTAAGGAAAGATGGTTTATTCAAGTGCCAGCAGCCTGAGAAGATAGTGAACTCCTGTCCTAAAGACCATCTTAACTACTCAGTGCACACAGGGGTTTTATTAGGATGGAGAGGGAAAGCAGAACATAGGAATCGAGGGGAGGGATTTGAAAGTTCTTCACATGTAATTCAGGACATTCCATTCCATTATCTCAAAACTGGTCAAGAGGAGGTTAAGAGTCAGCAAGTTTCCAGGAGTCCGAATGCCTGGTTGCTGGAGTCAGCTTCCTTCCCTGAAGCTAGTTCCTGCAACTCTTACACAAATATGCCGGTTATCCATGGGTTACAAAATAGTTAACAATTCTTCTTTTACAAAAAACACTTTTGACAGAGGCAATATTAAAAGAATGGAGAAGTGAATTGCATAATCTGTTATCATTTTTTAAGCTCAACTTTATAAAAGGTTTAATTAAAAATGCTAGTTTGTTAGCTCCTGTTAAAGGCCCACAGGGATTGTTTTAGGATAATAGTAACTTCCATTTCTACTTTTGACTTTCAATTGTGTATTATGGTGTTTGCCATGTGGAAAATTACTAAGTAATTTATTGCACTAACCCATTAAACCAACTGCTTAATTACCAGCTGTATGATGTCTAGAGGGAAAAGAGTACAAACCTAAAAGTTAACTTGATTGTATATTTTGGTCAAATAAAAAGAATTTAAGCAGATATTTGGAGTGTCTAAAGAAATAAATATCAATATTTAGATATGGCTATGATGGGTATTGTAGGGAAGAGGTAACAAGATCCAGTAGCAATGTAAAAGCTTAATCATACAAAAAGCAAATTATTTATGAGAACAATAAACAAAGGAAAGCAGATTAAAACAAGACTATGTATAGTTTTGGTCATATGCAACTTGTCTTTTGGGTCTTAGAAACTATCATCTTCACAAAATTATCTAATTAATTGTAAGAGATTGAGGAAAATCTGTTCCTTTTCATACATGCACAATATTCTGGGAGATTTCAAAGAATTCTCAGTTTAAGTTTGCTAGCTGGGAGAGTCTTTAATGATTCAATGATAACTTATGTCTCTTTAAGAGATATGGATCTAAAAAATAAAATGACACCTTGAGAATTCACTGCTCTTGATAGCTATTAATGCTATCTGGTAAGATGCCTTACATCTTACCAAGATCAGAAGGCAGTCTTCCTCATGTCTTTTTCAGAAGAGGTTTTGGAGTTGCCTGAGTCTACGAATTTTAGTTTAAATTTCTATTTATTTTTTTGTTTTATATATTTGTTTTATTTTTCCTATAGATTGAGGAAGACCTAGTTAGGGAAGTTTCTGAGTAAATCTCATGTTTTAGTGCATCTCTTCAGTGTATAACCCTGTCAGTTGATTGTTAGGTTGAAATTTCCCACATAAAATGAAGAAATCTTTCATATTGTCAATACCAAAAGCTTATAGCAAGGAAGAGATTCAGCCCATAATGAAAATTAATGGGTCTGAACTACACCATATATATTCTTTTATAATATATTTTATTGATTTTTCACAGAGAGGAAGGGAGAGGGATAGAGAGCTAGAAACATTGATCAGCTGCCTCCTGCACACCCCCCACTGGGGATGCGCCCCTTGACCAGAATCAAACCTGGGACCCTTGAGTCCGCAGGCTGACGCTGTACCCACTGAGCCAAACCAGTTAGGGCTAAACTACACCATATTTTAAAACCACTGTCGGCTGCAGTTGTGTGAAATCTGCTTGGGAGTCTTCAAAAAGACCATGAGGCTTAGTTGGTTTCATGTCCAAATTTTGTGTTGCTAGTTTGTCCAGCATGATGCTGGTAAAAGTAATGAAGCACGCTCCAAAGTCACCCTCACTCACTAACTCTTAGAGTTTCTCACCCATGTCGATGGAGTACAGTGGCCAATTTGACCTTGCTCTGATGAATAAACTCACGTAAAATTTTTAAAGATTTTTACTTGAGATCCTCTGATGTCATCACATGGCTGCCTTGAGATTAAGATTGTATTTGTATAATTTGCATCCAGATATTGTCCCATTATATTTTCTTATTCTGGAATTTATTGATGGCTCTCCATCTGGTGCCAGGACTTTAGTGAGAGTTGCCTCTTTGACATAATGATCATCTAGGGCATTTTCCATATTTTCTGTGTTAATTTTTCTTCCCTTAGCCTCATACACACCATTGTTGTTTTTTGTTTTTATTTTTGTTTTTTCATATTAGCCACCTCCTTTGTAAAAATTAGTATTCTTTAGACTTCTTTAATATTTTAAGTATTTTTAATTGAAGTTGCTGTGGAAGTGAAGAAACTCCCTTGTTTTCCAAGCCTTTCACAAAACTTATTTACCCCCCAATTACATGTTTAGCAATCTCTTGTAAATAGAATAAGTTACAAGTGTGATATCAGATCTTATTCTAGGCTTGAACTGAGACATGTTATAGTATAACCTATCTAAAAGTGTTTTTTGTTTGTGGTATTTTTTTTTTAATAATATAAGATGTGTCAATAAAAACAGATAAAATCAGATTTTTTTAAAAAGATGTACAATAAATATGTTTAGTGTAGGAAGAACTCTCAGAGAGAAGCTAAAAACTCATGAATTTTATGCCAGTATTTAAAATGATACAACTGTGTGAAGGAGATTTATAATTAAATTTCATTGGAGATAAACTTACTTGATGAGAATGCTGAATCTTATCTGTGAGCAATGAGGACTACATGGTGTAAGTGACCATAAGGGACACCACACACCCACGTTGGCAGAGGGTTATGCTAATTTAGCTTCTCCTGAGACAAGGTCAGTAGACTTTTGCCATAAGATCAAGAGAAAAAGTATAAAAAGTTATTGGTCTCTAATGACTTTCATGAAGTTAGAGTACCAAGGGTTTGTCTAGGATTTTCATAAACAATACTAGCAACATCAACAACAGCAAAACTAAGATTCATAATACTATATGCAGGCCTAGGGTAGAAGTTTATTTAAAGCAAATTATATATCACAAACCTCTCTGTGATGTTCAGACAGCAAATATTCATTTCCATTTGTTTTCTAAGAGTTGCATATTTTATAACCTAATGCATAGATTTCAGATTTTCTTGAGTTTTAATAAAAACATGGTAGCAGATTAATGATTAATCCCCCAATAGTCATGCAACTTGTTTAGCAGTAACACTGTTTGAGGAATAGAAAGTAGCTCAAAGAGTTGAGACTGATTAGTCTACTCCTCCTACAATTGGCTTAGAAAGTTGGTCTATTTCGGCTTGCATTTCATTCATTAATTTTACATGTCATTAAATACAATTCATTAATTTGTGCATTTTATTAACTGCAAGAAAGGTGTGCTTAAATATGTTGTGCATTTTTTTTAACTTGGAAATATTCTAATTGAAAGATTAGATAGGTAAGAAAAACAGGTATTGCTACCCAAAGAGCAAACTAATTAAGCATTTATTTCTATCTATCCAACTCAGACTGTAAAACAGAATGCTTCCCCATATTCATCAAAGTAGGGTTGTGTGTGTGTGTTTTCATTATCTCTGAGACTAACATCAGTAACATTTTAAAAGTACTGAAAAACTAACTTTTTCAATTGCAAGTTTAGCTATGCAGGGGAAAACACAAATGTATGTTCAGGATCGAAGCACTTGCTATTCTACTTGACACTTTAATTCTAATACATAGTTATGATCCCCTCCCTTGTATCCTTCAGCCAAGTAAAGATCCATTTTTCCTGATGAAGTTCAACGCTAACAAAATTCACTCCCTTATTCAAGGAAGAAGGCAGTATTTAATATTGCTGTTAAGTCTTCAAGCTTTTTTGTTTCTGTTTTCAAGATATGAAGACTTGAAAATCAGCTTTGATAATGTTTTTTCTCTTTGTAAAGCCACTAAATGTCCCCTTTATCTATGCAGTGTAAAGCAAACATTCTCTTCAGATAAGGAGTTATTGTAAAAATCTGAGGCCTGTAGTAGGAGTAAAAACTGCTTTCATGAGATTGAAGATAATTTTTCATGCTGAAATATCTTCTCTTGGAATCATGATTTATACTGGGAATATATACATATTTACAGATATATATTTCTCTCTTTCCATATGTAAACACACAGATATTTTTATGACACCATGTTACATCATATTATTTTGGCTAGCCAAAGGGTATCATTGGGTGCATTTGCAATTCCTCAGATAAATGAAATAGTTATTGTCATGAAGCTATTGGCAAAAGCTATATAGGTTGAAGTGAAAGCTCAGAGGAAGATATTTAGTACTTTCTGAATAGAATTGATAAATGCACTGGTATTTAAAGAATGAAACCATTGGGAGATGTCACTTCTAGTGTAGATATTGACTCTTAACTCTTTCAATAGGTGTCATCTCAGCCATTGATTTCAAGGAATTCAAAGCAAACTAGAAATATGTGGTGATTTAACATAAGGGATAGTATATGCCAAAACAAGAGAGCATCTTTATAGCATTTTCTAGAAATAGTGGACTTTGTGAACAAAGAAGATTCTACAGGTGTGTAGAAGAGAGAATATTGAGTGTATTGGTATATGAATTGCATAATTTATATCCAAAGAGTCAGAAGGTCTTGAAATTTTTGAGATAAGAACAAACATAGATTGACTTGCAAGAGAAAAATTTGCAATTCTGAACTTATTCCTTATAGTTATCACAATATGCCTTCATTGATGTTGCTAATTTCATATCAATGTAAGATGATGAAAATTATATACCCCGTATGTTATATATGTTTGAATTCCATGATTTCTAGGTTCACCCACTAAGGTATATCACTAGTAAAATCATGTCATTATTTTAGTGTCTGAGCCTGTGATATGGGACTAATGAACCTGCCTCATAAATTTGTCATCAATAAATATAACAGCATCTGTAAAGAAAGACTTTTCAATTATTTTTTGTGCTATTATTTTTTAAAAATTTATCTGCCTGTAAGGATAGCTTGAAGGTAAAACAACCAATTATATAGGGGTTCTAATATATGACACAAAGATAAAAAATAATATGTTTCTCATTGGGTATGAATGATTATGAAACATGAATATTGATGGATCATAAGGAGTCAGGTTTGGACAGGTGTAAGACACAGTGAGAATTTTGGAATTGTGCTGCCCACCATGACAAAGACATCACATAATGGAAGCCTCATTTTAAATCTACTCTGGGAACGTTGCCCAGCACATATACATTCACACACACAGGCTTCCTTATAACATTCTTTTTGTTGAACAAAGGCTGCAAGGGGATTTTCCACTGCACATTCTCTTTAGTTTTCACCTATAACAACACAGTATGTCAGTTTCTTGGCAGATCATTTAAAGAGTTCCTGGGAAGCTCTTTCTATACCATGTGTGGTCTTATATTGGGACATTTGCTGAGTGGCACACAGGTCAAAAATTGAGGACCAATAGTGAGAATAAATAGCTTTGGGATGGCTGACAGTGATGTATACACTTTTGAGTTTTGGTATAATTTTTTGTTCATGGTTTTAAGATAAACTAGCTAATAAGTTAAGTAAGAGGTTTCAGAAAAAGAATAAACTGTGGATTAAGAATTTATGCACTTTTGCCGAAGCCGGTTTGGCTCAGTGGATGGAGCGTCGGCCTGCGGACTGAGGGGTCCCGGGTTCGATTCCGGTCAAGGGCATGTGCCTTGGTTGCGGGCATATCCCCAGTGGGAGGTGTGCAGGAGGCAGCTGATCGATGTTTCTCTCTCATCGATGTTTCTAACTCTCTATCTCTCTCCCTTCCTCTCTGTAAAAAATCAATAAAATATATTAAAAAAAAAAAAAGAATTTATGCACTTTTAATCACAGCAGCTATTTCATGTCTGTATATGTAATACTATTTTAACAAGATTAAAATAATGATCCTATATAATAAAAGCCTAATATGCTAAGTGTCTGGTCATCCATTCAACCAATCAAAGCATAATATGCTAGTGATATGCTACGGCTGCTCAACCGTCACTATGATGTGCACTGACCACCAAAAGGCAGATGTTCCAACCAGTAGGTTAGCTTGCTGCTGGGGTCCGGCCCATCTGGACTGAGTGAGATGGGCTGGATATGCCCTAGAACCCTCTCGCGGTTCCTCCCTGGCTGGTCACCCTCCTGTGTCCCTCCCCAGCACCAATCGTGCACCAGTGGGGTCCCTTGGCCTGGCCTGCACCCTCTTGCAGTCTGGGATCCCTCAGGGTATGTCAGAGAGCCAATTTTGATCCGATCCCACAGGCCAGACAGAGGGACCTCACTGGTGCACAAATTCAGAGGTATAGAGAGATATAGAGAGATAGATGTATATATGTAAAATGAAAAGCTGTTATATTCATAGCATGTTGTGATAACTAAGTAAAGACATGTTTGCCTATATTATCTGTTTAAAACAATAGGTTTCATCTCATTAAGTTGTATAATATTGTGGGCCATATTAACACTTTTTCAAAATGAGAATTTAACAACATGCATCAACCTTTTACTCACACAAGAATATCAATATCTAAAGAATTAATACATTGCCTTTTATTTATAGAGTTTCTAAGAATAAATAGGTTATTCTATATAATAAAAGCATAATATGCAAATTGTCCCCTTGGGCAGTCATTCGACTGGGAGTTCGACCAGGAGACTGGGAGTTCAACCGCTCACTATGATGTGGGGCTGCAACCTCTCACTGGCTACCTGGGGGCAGGGGTGACAGGGACGGAGGTATGGTGGGAATGCGGGTTTCCGCCAAGCTCACTCTCACTCCAACCTGCTACCCTTCCCCAGGGCACAATGGCTCACATGCTGGGGAAGTCCCTGCGCTCAGGTGCTGGGTGCCTGCGAGGAGTCAACCCTTCACCCACACGGTGTCTTCCGGGTGAGCTGGGCCACAGCCACCTGGACAACAAGGGCTGGTCGGGCTCCCCAGGGTTTCATGCAGGAGCCGGTCTGTGAGGCCAGCTGGGAGAGCACACACTACTCACCTGGCTTCCCTGTGGCACCTCCGTGAGGCCCATGCTGCGCCCCGGCCTGTGGGGTCCTGCCATGCTCACTGCATCTCCGCGTGGGGACTTGGGCACCATGACTCAGGTGGAGGGGGGCGTGCAGGGGTCTGGGGGCCCAGGTGCTGCCCAGGGCCCAGAGGTCAGCTGGGACCTGCCTTTCCATGCCAGACAGTTGCACTTGAATTGCCAGCCAGGCTTAGGGACCACACCTGTGCACAATTTCGTGCACTAGGCCTCTAGTTATTGTATAATCATTGTATGCCTGTTTCTACTTAAACATGACAAAGGAGCTTGCTGCTTAGGAAACATCTCATGGTCAAGTTCTTAGAATGTCATGGTCAAGTTCTGCAAAGAGAAATAGTATTTATTTAATGGACAAACATATATTCCCATATATTTAAATGAAAATGGATACTATCAGTGAAATAAAATGACAAAAAATAGCTGTACATTTAAAATGAGAATTTTAAAGAGCATTTTTTAAAAATACTTCAAATGGGGCTCTTTAAGAATCAAGACCACCAGGCAAAGACTCTGTTCGGCCTTAGCTTAAGAAAGGTGAGTTAACCAGAGTCTGGCCCTCCCTAATGTGAAACCCAAGGCAAGTCACCTACATCACTTTGAGACGTATGTTCCTAAGAATTAAGTGATTATTCCTTAATTATCTTCCTTATTGGGTATGCTTTGAAGTTTAAATGTTATAAAGTTCATGGAAGTAACTAGTAGAGTGCCTTATACATAGTAGATGCTCAATATATATTTTCTATTTTCACAACTAGCAAGCTGTTTTATTTAGGTGATCTTATTCAGTTGTCCGGCCATTATATTAGGCTTGAAATGAGAAAGTCTACATGACCTCTGAGGTCTCTCTCACTTCAACGATAAAGTCCCAATTCATATTACTTATCTACACAGAAATATTCCACTAATAGTCTTCACTTAATTTATTGGTAAAATGTATGTGGTTCTCTCTGTGTGTGAATATGTTTACACTAATGTATTTCAAATAATAGTTCCAGGTAAAATTAGAAGTAATAATCCTGATATAAATAGTTTCTTGTCTTTTATGTTATAAATCATCAGAGAGGCTTATAAGGGAAAATAAACGCGGTTGTCTGATATCATAGAGTAGAATTTCTAGGAAAATATTTTCATATTATTGAGTTGCAACAAATTTCCATATCTTCTTTAGAAACAAAAACCATAATTTTGGACCATTAGTCTAGATCAATGGTTCCCAACATGGGGCACATGCCCCACCGGAGGGCAATTTGGTTCTTAAGGGGGACAATTCAAGAATGAATTATTAACAGTGAATTTTTTGTATTTTTTATAGTTCTAGGGGCTTCATATACAGTATATAAATATATATTGTGACATATTTGTGCATTTCAGTTTTCTGTTATATGTTTTGAAACTTTATTTGCTATTTTTTTCATATCACTTCATATTATTTTTTAACCATTTCTTAGTGATTTCTTCCTCAGTATTTCAACTGTCCTTTCGTTCTTTTATTTTTCTCTTTCATGGTGCCATGTTCTTTGGAAGCTTGTTTAGACCAAGTCAATGGCCTTTTAGGCTTCCTCCACGTGAATAGGAGTTCATTTTTTGAATAATAAGAATTACATGTCACGGGGTGTGGAGTGTGAGGCGGGGGGAGGCAATCAGGATTTCAGAGATGCTTAGGTGAGGAATGGCCAAAAAAAGGTTGGAAACCACTGGTCTAGGTCCTCAGAAAAGCAGATGCCAGGAAGAGATTAATGTCAAAGGAATGTATTAGGAGAAATACCTGTGTGAAAGAAACTAGGGAGGGGGCCTTCAGATCACGCAATAGAATTCTAACCCCAAGTAAGGGAGGAAAAACAACAGCATTGAAGATTACCTTTCATGCGAAGGAACGTTCTTCAAAGTTAGGAAATCCCTGGGCTAAATTCCGCTTACAAAGTAGTCTTTAATCTCCTAGAATGAGTGCTTGAGAATCTCCAGAGCACTTTGTTATGGGAGTTATGGCCTTACACAAACACAGCAATGGATTGCCAAGGTATCAACCAGGACCTGTGGTCAACTGTGCTCTTTGCAGGAATTCTCCTATTGTGCTGGCATGCCCACCAACTATTGTCACTGATTTCCTGGACCCTCTCATTGGTGGCAAAATGTTCCTAGGGTCTCAGAGCACTGATGGAGTCAGAGACTGTCCTGTGTCACTCTGTGTGTGTCATAAAAACTCGGCAGATTTTGTGAAAACTCCAATTGTCCACTGGCATCACAGGAATAAGATGCATGCTACCTCAAACCTAATTCAAGGAGCACAGACGGTCCCTGAAAGTTTCTATTTCTAAAGGTATTAAGATTAAGATATTTTTCCATGAAAACATCGGCAGTAATTTAGTCTATCCTCTCACTATAGCAAAAAAAGGGAGAAAAATATCAGAACCACCTTTTGAATAGCTCTGGATATTCTGTTTATGATATTTAATGTTATGCCACTTCACTTATATATGTGACCTTCAGTTAATATCCAACAGCCAAAAATCCTACACTGACTAACTTTAACAGCTGCATTTTCACAAACTCTAGTAGGAAAATTACTCAAAAGGTATGTACGGCACAGTGCCAGCTCTCCAGATGTTTCCCTCTGGGCTATTGACTCTACTGATCTACCAAACATCTTCAAATCTGTTTTTTCCTTGTTTTTGTCCCCAATCTTAATATTTTATATAGAACATATTTAAAATTAATTTCCCATTTCTTTTTTAACTGATTGTATTTAAAGAAGGCAAATATTTGATATAATTGAATTGGAAACATTTAGAACATTTAGGCAGTTGATTAAACTTAGATATGGCTATGACTTATAAATTTAATATTATCACAGTATATTCATAAAAAGAATAGCATACTTTTTTCAACTGGAATTTTTTCCATTGTCAGTTTATTTTAATTATGGACTCTATTCTAGACAGTATCTGCAAGTACAGGGTGCCCTCAAAATATATACACACTGAATAATTATTAATTGCAATGGGTTAAATCTGAAAAGAAAGACATATTAATTGAGCTATCAGTTGTTAAAGTTTTTATACGTTTTTTGGGACACTGTATATTTTATTCAGAGAACTAAAGAGAAGAAGGCATAAATAATAAAATATAATGGAATAAGCCAATATATCTTTTTATGCTAGAATATTCTCCTTCCTCTGTGTCTTATTTTTTTTTCTTGCTTTGGTCCTTGGACTTTTGAAATCTTTTTAGTGAATGGACCTAAAATCCATGCAAATGTCATGTAAGCCTTGCTTTAATTTTGTGTAAAACAATGTCTATACACAGTAAATTGGCAAAACTACTATATCATAACTATGGCTGTAAGAGAACAATATTAGCTAATCCATTATAGCAGTCTCAGAAAGTCACAATCTTTTAAATATTAATTTCTTAGTAACCTGGCATCAGAGAAAAATTCCACAGTGTAATGAAAATAATTACTTATTACACATTTAAAGGCCAATCGTTTATAGCTAGTACAAAATAACTAATCAAATTCTAGAGAGGCACAATATAAGATTAATTACAATACTCAGAATAATGGCACAACCCATTCATGCTTTTCTAAAAACCAAGTCAAAAATAGAACACACAAATAACAATAAGCTCCTTAAATATAGACTTCTTTGAAAAATTAAATACAAACTAGATAGAAAACGAAAGCACGGTTGGTTTCATTGATTTCAGCCTTGCACATTGATTTGTATTAACTTCTCTTTTCCTCCTGCCTCCTTACTGGTGCTTGTTTGCATGGGTGGTTTACAATTCATCATTACATTCACTGAAGCATATGGTTCCTCCTACATGCACACAATGAAATGCGTGTTTGGGGATGATGTAGCTAAATATGGGCCTCTCCTTACTATTAGGGTATTATTTTCAGAAATCTCTATGGCCCCAGCTGCAGCCACCTCTCTCACACATCATCAACACTGTCAAATACATTTAGGGGGACAGTCAAATAGGTATAGGCAATTTCAGCAACATAGATAGAGCATTTTTTTTCTGTATTTTTAACTGTTAGAAAAAAATCCTGCAGGTTATTTCAGTAGTGAAGAAAGCCCCAATGTGATATATTCATCATTTTCCCACTTTTCTGGGTTAAATATGCCACAGAGAAGAAATATGATTCTACATATTTCATCTTATAACAATCAGTGTGGGAAAGGTATTGAACTTAACCTATGAAAAGAATAAGAATTGTATAGTGGGTATGTAAATATTGCCAATTCAGTGCTGAATACAACAGACATGCATAAAAGGATGTAATTCTGAAACATTGTATATGAAGTCACAGACAAGGTGATATGAGGAAAGTCTAAGCAAAACTAAAACACGAGTTACAATTTTGTTATCAGGAAAAGTGAAAGCATGAAATAAGGCATCATTCAATATGAAAATGAAAGGCATTTTCTAAGGTAACCAGTATGACTTAAAATTGAATATAATAATTTAAATTATCTGGGTCAAAGAATGTAGCAGCAACATTAATTTCAGTAGTTTCAAGGGAAAATAGAAACATTCTTTAAATTAAGGCATATTTTTACTTGCTGTGACAGTGACTATGTTTATAGTTGTATGGATTTTCGAGAATGAAGACAGTCATGTAACCTCCAGCTCAATTAAGATATAGAACAGTTGGAACTACACTCTCTTCAACCCCCAGCCATGTCCTCCTGCTCCTTTGTAGTCAATATCTCTCCACTACTCCAGCCCCTGGCAGACACCAATCTGTTTTCTGTCTCTATATTTGTTACTTTTTCTGAATCTCATGTAAATGGAACCATACAGTTTGTGGCCTCTTGAACTGGGTTTCTTTTACTTAATGTACATGATGCCTTGACATTCACCCATGCTATTTCCTGCCAATATTTATCACTGGGAAACTGATCTCATATAAATGGATTCCATACATTAGCTCAGAAATTATTATTCTACTCCCCCACGGGTGGAGAACGTATGGCCTGCGGGCCATTGCAGGCCCGCAAAGTCAATTGGTCTGGCCCTGCCAAGGCATTAGGGGCGAGTTAATTAAATGTTTGACCAAATATAGCAGGCTAATTTTTAAGTTGATTATTTTGTATGGCCCGTGAATAATGTTATAAATATCCAAATGGCCCTTGGCAGAAAAAAAAAAAAAAAGGTTCCCTACCCCTGTTCTATAGGAAGGAAACTGAGCAAGTGAAACTGTATTTTTAATAAATTTCCTCACATTATTTGATGTTTGAGGGCTGTGGAATATAGTTAGAAGTCCTAAACTAAGAAAGGGTAATCACCCCCAAAACAAACTCAGTAAGATTATTTGCCAGGAGAGTTAAAGGGATAGAGACATAAGGCTCCTGGCACTCTACCCATTCCTAACGGTAATAGGACCTTGAGGAAGCATGTATCCAAGTTTTATGAGTAAAAGTCTGATGCATTAAGATAACACCCTAATCAAGGACTGAGGGTGGATCCTTAAATCATAGCTTACATTTTGCAAAACATGATTGCCTCTGCAGAAAGGCAGAGTTCATTGGTTATAAAAAAATAGGATTGCCTGTAATTAGAGAAGTAAAGGAGGCATATTAAAATTATTTTACTTGTAATAAACTAGCTATATAAAATACATAAGCTCTTTCCACTCTGTGGGGACACTGTAGGAACGTGGCCATCTGTAAGTCAGGAAGTTGGTTCTCACCACAACTCAAATCTGCCAGGGCTTCATCTTGGACTTCTAGTGTCCAGAACTGTGAGTGCTTGTTATTAAAGCCACGCAGTCTACGGTAGTTTGTTACAGATGCCAGAGCAGAGTCAGACACTGGTGTTGTCCCCATTGACACAGGAGTGGGCTGAATCTGACAGAATTTGGGTGGTTTGTCTAAGGGTATAATTCCAATAATGGTGGATTTAAAACTCAACTCCAACTTGTCTGTCTCTAAATCTGCTCTTATCTCTACCTGACGATGTTCCCAGAGTTCCAAGTACCAGCTTGGGTACATTTGTTCTCAAGGAGTTTATAATCTAGCAGAGGTAATAAGGTTGTTATTATGCCCAGATTTCAAGATTCCCAAGAAGCCACCAGGGAGCCAGCCAGTCTGATGCAAAAGCAGAGTCTTTTATTTTAAGCCCGGGCTTAGCTCTTCTACCTTCCTTACTGACGTAGCAGCAGGTGGCAAAGAGAAAGCAGTCTGCTCGAACCAGGGGTTTCATAGAGGGTTGGAGTAGGGGCGGGAGAGGGGGCTGTGTCCCCTGCCGATTGGCCAGGTGCGACCTGGTGACCCATTACACAGGATGTGGTCATAGCGATGGCGTGCACTTCCCTTGATTACCATTGGTTAGTCCAGAGAACTGGTGGGTGTGGCTAGCAGAGGCTCCTTGGGGGGCGGGGAGGGAAGGAGCCTTCGCTGAGCACATGGTTCCGTACAAAATGGAGGTCCCTTAATGGATGGGAAGCCGGCCACTCGGCTCCCATGCAAGGCCTGCCGCCGTGGGCGTCACCGGGAAGCGGGCCGCCCACCACCCCGCCTGGCCCTTGGGTCGCCCGGCTGCTCGACTCGGAGGCCGAGGAGGGCGGCCCGGGTCCGTCTGGGCGTCCGCGGGCCTGCGCCTATCTGGTCAGGCGCTGCCTCGGCCATGGCTGCCCATCCCTCCCTCGCAGCTCCTCTCAGCGGCCCGTCGGGCCCGGCGCAGCGCGCTGGAGGCGGTGGAGGCAGAGTGGAGCCGCCCAGCCTCGGAGCCCCAGCCCGGTGGCAGCGAGCTGCATCTGAGCCATGCGCCCCGCCGGTGGGCGTCCTCGCCGGCCTCCATGCCGCTCCAGGAAGCCGCGCTTCGCCCGAAGCGTGGCCTGTCCAGAGCCGCCTTCCGCCCGTGTTCCTGCTCTGCCCGGCGCCGTGGGGCGGGAAGACGCGTGCCTGACCCCGAGGCATGGGCGGTCAGCGCGCGGTCTCCGCGGTAACCCGCTGCTCCGGGGCGCCCTTCGCGCCAGGAGGCGCCACGATGCGGCCCCCCCAGCGCCAGGGCATCTCACGGGCCTGAGAGGGGCCCTTGGCCAGTCATCCTCCCTGCCGGACGCCTGCGGGGCCACGTGCCCCGCCGGCCCTTTCAGTTGTACCGATTATGAAAAATATATATGTAACATTTCAGCTCTTGTATCTGGGACGTTCATGATTAGGTTAGCAACAGACCTCGAGATTCAAATATTTATATGTATTATCTCTATCTCTTCTCCTTGCCCCATGTTGTGGGTTGAATTGTGCCCCCCATTTTCTTAAAGGGAACAGATGTTGAAGTCCATAGCGCCTCATAATGTGAGCTTCCTTGGAAATAGAGTCACTTCAGGTGTAATGAGCTAAGGCAGGGTCATTCTGACATAGAATGAGTCCCTATTTCAATATGACTGGTGTCCTTATAAGAAGACGGTCATGTGAAGACAGATGCACACGGAGACTATTATGTGATAATGAAGGCAGAGATGGAGTTATGCAGCTGCAAGCAAAGGGATGCCAGAGGTTGCTAGGAAACTAGGAGGTAGGAAGAGACAAGGAAGGATTCCCCTCTAGGTTTCAAAGAAAGCTTAGTATTAAAGCACCAATTTCAGACCTCTAGTCCTCAGAACTGTAAGAAAGTAAATGTATCTTGTTTCAGCCCCCACTGTGTGGTACTTGTCACAGCAATCATAAGAAACTAATGCATAGATCGCAACACAAATAACTGGAGTATTTTTCTATCTTCGTTAACTTTATTCTGATGCACTGCAAATTAGTTTCCTTCGGCACCAGAGGGAGGAGGAGGCAGGAGGCATGGACACAGAATGTTCAAGGTTTATATTTGTATCACCTCGTTGTTTTGGATTTTTTTTTTTTTTTGCTTGTTTTTGTTTTTGGCTTGGTATTGTGGTCCCCAATGAAGTGAGAATTTCCTGCATCCAGGCTTTGTATATAAAAAGGGAAGCACCATGATCAGCCAATCAGTGTGACTGTGGTGAAGGCTATTATCTGCGTGACTGGCACATTTGCTGTCCCCTGGGATAAGAAGGGGAGGAAGGTGTAGTGCTTTACAACCTCTCTCAAACCACACGCAGTAAAGGTGTGTAGTGATGAGGATACATTTTCAGTGAGACTTATGAAAATCGAATTCTTGGTTTAGAAGGCTTACTGGACAAAGTGGAGATATACTGTATAACCAGATATATAGATGATAGAAGATTAGGTAGAGATAGAGATAGAGATAGTAGAGATAGATAGATAGATAGATAGATAGATAGATAGATAGATGATAGATAGATAGATAGATAGATAGATGATAGATAGATAGATGATAGATAGATAGATAGATATACATAAATACAACTGTGGAGCAAATGCATTTTTACACAAATTCTAGGATACTGTATACACATTTCTTTACTGTTATGATATCTCAAGAGTGAATGATCAAATGTACATTTTAAAGATAAGCCTAATTAAAGCATGAAATGAGGATCTCCTTTTACGCTGGGAACAGAGCCTAGGGATTGCATGTTTCGAAGTCAGAAAGGGACCTGGATTCTAATACCAGTACTGCTACTTGCTACCTGCGTGATCTTTGATGGCTAATTTGTCCTCTTGGAACTTCAGTTTCTTCTCCATGGCAGTGGTCCTCGGGGAGAGTAAATAAGATGCACAACCCATTTATCAGAGTACCTGGAATTTTTAGTAAGTGCTCAGCGAATGTCAGCTAAATGTTTTACAATTTTAATTTTTCCATTTTCAGATGAGGCAATTGCTGCCAACAGGACTACATTCTTATTTCCCCAGCGGTGTGTGTCTGAGATCAGAACACAGAAGTGAGGAGACACCCCGAGGGGTGGGGGTGTGTGGGGAGTTCTCAGGTTTGGAATGCTGCCATTAACACTGACACTGAGGATGATGTGATAGGCTGTCTGATAACTTTTAGAAGTTTGGTTAGTCACAGTTGAGATCATCCTTGGTAGACGTAGAGAACTGAATCTTGTAAAGGACAGTTTCATGTCAGACTAAGTCCTGTTACTCAAGCTCAGTGTCAGTAGCCGTTGTAGAAATCGAAACGTAAGTAACGTGTGTACTCTGCTGCCTCCAAAAAACTCCCAGTGGCTAAGAAGTGATAGTCTTCACTTAAACTACCTGCTGACTCTGGGTGTCAGAACGCAGAAGCAAAAGGCAAAACAAACAAACAAACAAACAAAAAACATGCAAAACTTCTTTGAATTTCCAGAGTGGAATATGGCTTATTTCCCCCAAGCCTTTAAATCTGTATCCACAGATATCTAAAACTTCTCTCACTTGCTTTTTTACGTAAAGTGTCAATATATTTTCTATACAGCTTAAACTGTTGATGACCCTACTGACTACAAAACAATAATAGCAAGCAATGCACATGTTTATAATGATGATAAACTCATAAATGTTAAGGGCCCATGGATTCATTACTCTTCATGTTTCCACATGGAGAAATTTTCTTTAGATACTTTCTCTTTCCCCTTACACATTGCTCTAAAAATTGAAGAGACACGTGTAATTTGTGTTCTTAGGTCTAGTTTTTGTTTAGGTTTAATTTTCTTAACTTGAGAGTACACTTGGAAAAGACATAAATTTGATCTTATGTATGATTATCCATTTGCTTAATTTTTTAATGCTATACATTTGTTAATTGTATGTTTCTGTTCGATTTAAAATGAAGCCATTTATATCTTCCCAATAAGAAGCTCCATTGTAAATCAAAGTAAGCTGAAATGATGTCAGATTTATTTCTGAAGATATTATAAATATATACATGGTATACATTTATAGGAAATCAACTGCTTCTCAATTTAATCTTATTCCTTCTTTACCTCCTTTTTTTTATTTTTAATCTTCTCCGTGTCATCATTTATACAACTTAAAGTCTGGCACACACATTAAAAAAAGACTTGGGGGAAAAAAACAAAACAAGTAAGAATAAAAATAACATGTCTAACGGAATAGATGGGTTTTTAAACTAGGCTGATTGAAAATCTCAGTTCCAACATTTCTTACTGAAATTATAGCCAACTTTCCTAATTCCCTATAATAATTTGTTTTAATAATTGAGTTAATATGTGTTCACTTAGAAGAGTGTGTGAGATATAGTAAGTGCTAAATAAGTGCTAACTCCTACTTAATTGGAACCAAGAAATGTAAGAAGATGGGTTTAATTTTGAAAATTACCATAATTATGTTACGAATCATTAATTCACACAGTACAATATTTGAATAAATAATCAGGGTAACACATAACAATTAATTTAGAAAATGTCTTACCTAAGTATAAAGAACAGTTTCCTAAATGTTAAAAATAGGTGGGAGTCAATGCAATACCATTAATCATCCATTTAAAATGGCTGAAATGTTAGCCATTAACAATATCAAGGGTTGATGAGTTTGTGAAACTTTCAGGACTTTCACAAACTGCTGGTGGGACTATAAAATTGTCCAATCACGTTGGCAAACTGCTTTTCCGTTTCTATACAGTTAAATCTACCCTTATTACATAAGACTGCCATTCTACTCCTCGGCGCTTACCAAAGAGGAATGAAAATAGGTATCTACAAACCGATTTGTATATGAAAGTTCACAAAATTTTATTCATAATAATCAAAAACTGGAAATAACAAAATGGTCCTCAGTGTGAGAATAGACAAATTGTAATGAATTTCTACAAAGGAAGTATTTTTCAGCAATAATATGATAAATTACTGATACACTCAATATGAATGAATGTCAAAAATAATTTGCTGATGCTGGCAAAAAAATTTTGTACAATTTTATTTCATGTAAATGATATTATAAAACAGGCAACACCAACCTATAGTGACAGAAAGAAGCTCTCTGGTTGCCAGGCCTCAGAATGGGGACCTATGGACTAGAAATAGAAATAAGGACATTTTTGAGATAATATAAAAGTTCTATAGTCTAATTGTTGTGGATGGTTACATGGGTCTGTGCATTTTTGACAAAATTAATTGATCCTATAGTTAAAAAGGGTGCACAATGTATCATTTAAACTTCAAAATGAGAAAAAATGTAGGACTATACCAAATATTAAAGATTAACTGAGACATATAAATATGACTTTTTAAATTATTTGCCCAATAACAGGCAAGAACAGAACTGGGCTGGATGAGAGTGCTTCTGACTCAATACAGAAATCATTAGGTGAGGTAAATTAGGGCTACCTAAGCCTTCACACACTTTATTAGTAAAAATCACCTGCTCCATAGCACTTTCCAGATATTGCTGAACATGTTTTTAATTTTTTCCAGTATCTTAGGAATTGCTCCATATTATGTCCTGTCCCTTCCCTTTCTCAGGCTACCACAGTTCCTCTTAGTGATGATGCCTGCAAGATAAATCGCACTGCCTAGAACAGAGTAGCCACCTCAGGGTAGACATTGCAGGATCCTCTGTGCCTGTGAGGAAAGAATGCTGACTCCGTATCTCCGTCGCTACTTTATTTCAAGCCCATGGCAAACCATTTTTTAGTTCTACCAGCAAAGAAGAAAACGGGTTACATTTTCTGCTGAGAAGGCTAAGTAATTAAGGCAGTGGAGTGTTACATACAGTAACTCCCATGAGCTGGGGAACCCTAGAGGACCCCCAACACAGGGTATTGTGTTTTTCTCCCAAGATCATGAACAAGCTAAGGTATAAAATAAACAGTTAATATCAAGACAAAAAATGTTTCTTTTATTTTGGATAAATCCAGGTAGAAGGACATAGACTAGCATGAAAACAAAACACACCCTCTAAGGCAGAACTAGGCAGACTTAGCCAGGATACCTACTGATGGAGACCAGCACAGTAAACACAGAACACACTCTCCATGGGCAAACTGAATCCCCAGAGGGAAAAAGCCTCAGTTATTCATTCCAAGTGCCCAAACATACATATATTTCTTTCTACCACACAACAGACAGAGCAGAGAGAAAAAACAACAACACAAAAACAAGAAAAAACAAACAAACAAACAAAAAAAACGTGAAACACTGAGAGTGGTAAAATTATATTCCTCCTATGAAGAATATTTTCATTCCCCCCCCAAGATCTGGTCTCCACCCTTTCTCTATGCTGAGGAATAATTAAGACACTAAATGTATGGACTAAATCAACAGGATTCCTTGATCTCTGGACTTACCAAGTTTGGTTAGTGGGAGAATTGGCAGGAGATAGATGGGCTGGTTTAAGGTCAGAGTGGCCAGTGGCTTTGTTTCCCTACAGAGGTCTAAAGTTCTTATCTGTCACCCTTTATAAAGCCCCAGCTCCAGTTCTTTAAGTTAAACCAGTGGTTCTCAACCTTCTAGCCCTTTACATACAGTTCCTCATGTTGTGACCCAACCATAAAATTATTTTCATTGCTACTTCATAACTGTAATGTTGCTACTGTTATGAATCGTAATGTAAATATCTGATATGCAGGATGGTCTTAGGCGACCACTGTGAAAGGGTCGTTTGACCGCCAAAGGGGTCGCGACCCACAGGTTGAGAACCACTGGGTTAAACCATATTTTACCTCTTAACCCTTCTTTCCTCAGAATAGTAACATCTCTCATGATCTGCCCTAACCCTGGCCACCAACGTAATAATCCCTTCTTTAAACTCTTCATGTTTGCCTGGTAGAGCGCCATCTGTCCTTTTGTTTGTTTTACTAGTTTTCACATTACAATGCAGTTTGTTCCTCAGGGTTTTCCTCATTACAACTCAATCAAATCCTATTCTCCAGGCCTTCTCAGGAACCTCTGCTGATTCATATGACCGAGAAAATTTTAGACATCACCACCACTAGCAAACAGTAGAAATTTGAGTATTTGATGGAACACAATCAGAAGCTAATGGAAACTAGGCTATAAGTATGAATAGGTCATTAAGTATTTGGTACCAAATAAAGAAAATTGGAAGTTCTTTTTAGAAGCCAGTTTGGGTTCAGCCAGCATGGCTCAGTGGTTGAGCATCGATATCTGAGCCCTCAAATGTTATATTGTAAATCAGAAATGCCTTAATCAATAAGCCAAATTTATTTGAAGTCCTGTTCATTTTCACTAGTGCTAGCGGGCCCAGAGGAACTCTTGCTTCTCAAATTCTGGGGCCCAATATAGTGGAAGTCTCCCTTATATATGTTTTTCAGCTCTTTGTCTCCCAATTTTAGAATGAGACTTCCAGACCTTCTGAGAAAAAGTCCTATGTGCTGGGACAGAGCCATGAGACCATATCTCAAGGCCTGGTCTGGTGTCAGCACTGACAACTCTGTCTGGGGCATAGTTTATGGCCTCTCTGGAATGGGGAGTAGTCTTATTTTCTCTATTAGTTAAGCAAGCAAATGTTTACAGAAGCCAGAAGAGCAGGGTTAAAATTTTAAACAGCAGTTTTTACCCAAGATGGAGGTTACTATGCTTCACCAGGTGGTCACGGTTTGATTTCCGTCGGGGCACATGCCTGGGTTGCGGGCTCAGTCCTCAGTAGAGAGCATGCAGGATGCAGCCTATCAATGATTATCTCTCATCATTGATATTTCTACCTCTCTCTCCCTCTTCCTTCTTCATTGAACCAATAAAAATATATATTAAAAAATCTATATATATAAAAACCAAGCAACCGAACAGCGGAACTACTCGAACAACCGGTTGACCAGTCACTATGATGCACACTGACCACCAGGGGGCAGACGTTTAGTGCAGGAGCTGCCCCCTGGTGGTCAGTGAGCTCCCACAGTGGGAGTGCAGCTCAGCTGACCAGGATGAACAGCTGCTCCCACAGCGGGCCAATCCCCACAGGTCACGCTCCCCACCAGTGCACGAATCCATGCACTGGGCCGCTAGTAATATAATAAAAGCCTGTTTGGTCTTCTTACAATTGGTCTGTAGCCATGACAGTTGATAACTGATGAAATGTGGGGTTCATGATATAGACTTCTTCTCATGGGTTCTTGTCCGAGGAAGATGAAGAATAAATTCATAGACTAACAGATTTCTTTAATAAAAATGTATAAGTTTATTGGAAGCAGATACAAACTCCATCTGGGAAGGGGTGTCCCCAAAGGGGACCCTCTGGGGAGAGGCCCCCAAAGAGGAAAATCCTCTCTCTCTCTCTCTCTCTCTCTCTCTCTCTCTCAATGGGAAAAATTTAAAAAATTCTCTCTCATTCCCCTTTGTCTCCAGTTTACATATGCTGCAGCTCTTTGTTTAAACCTGACCCTTCCTAATCGGACCTTTCATTAATTTAGGACCCCCATGCTCTCCTCATTGGTTATTTTGTTACATAGTTTCAAAGTCCACTGGTGTCCCTCTCTTTTTCTCCCCCTTATCTTGTTACATTTCTCTATCTCCTGTGAAAATTTGTTTTCCCCTTTCTGCCATTTGTCAGCATTGCACTATCCTCTGTGAAAGTTTGTCTTTCTTCCCCCTTATCCTGTGGCCTTTTTCTAGCCTTTGTACAAGTAAGATAAGCATTTTGGCATCTCCAAGCTGCTCGGGTCATGGCTGCTTTTGATCTACCTTATAACTGCTGTAATTGCTCAGGACAGGGATAACTATGTCCTTCACATATGTATTTCTTCCCCCATGGACCCTCTTTATTTCTAAGACTCCCTAAACATGCCTATTTTGTCCCCAGAATTCCTTTCACTGACAGGAGCTGTAGACTGCACCAGGGTTTTCTGGATGCTTTGATTTAGCCAGTGCTGTAAAAAGAAAGCAATGCAACTTTGGAGGACATTCTATATTCACTATTTTCTGGTCCAAGGAATGTGAACATCAGTCACAAAACCACAAAGTCAACAAGATACACTTCTCCCTGAACCAGTTTATAAAGAATTGCATCGAAAAGGTCACTTCTTGTGATACTTTGCAGTTCCTCAGTTATGATATCTGATCATTTTAAGATATGCATGCTTCTTATCAGACATTGCTACTTTGAAAAAAATGATATACACAATCAGAAAGCCAATAAAACAAGATCACTTGTCTTTGCCACGCCAATTACAATATGGTTAGGATGATTAAAACTTCTTGTCAAATACAGATAAAAGTGAAGACCATTTTTATTCCCCAAATGACATTTTAAGTACTTTGTAAATTTTAAACAGCTTTAGACTGTGTCAATTTTCCTACCCTTAAGGCAGTTTCAATTTGAGCATTATCAAGTGGCGCAGGTTGTGTCTCCCTTTTAGACTAAAGTTAAATAAAATTGTTTCATTACCATATCTACAGCTAAACTGCATGAAACATTAGCATCTGTTCAAAAGCAAAGCTGTCCCTGGGGCCATGCATGGAGAACTCTGCGTGTCCCATTGCATCTGAGACAAGACTTCAGATCCCCAGAATACCTCTAAAGTAATTTCCCTTGTAGCAGTAGGAAGCCTTGGTCTGAGGAAGCAAACTCTTAGAAAAAAATTTCAGTTTAATTACAAAGATTAGTTCTTTCCTTCCAAGTCAACATTTAGAGCAGCATTTTTTTTTTCTGTTCTATAATTGCACCCCAAAGTAATTCACTTAGTAGACTGAGAAAGACTGAATGTGTATGTTTATTGAATGAACCAGTTACCACAAGAGATCAAAGAAGCAGTGTTGTAGAGACTAAATTGAATAATTTTTGCTTAATTTTTAACAATAAAAGAGTGCACTGGAGGAATGGGTGGAAGAGGTGAATATGTGCTAACAGGAAGTTTAAAAAGAGGTAGAAAGATAGACAATTGGCTGAAATAAAACACCAAAACTGAAATCAGAAGAGCACCTTCTTACCAGTCTGACATTAACTAATAACATCATCTTTGGCAAAGTCCATTTTTGTATTTTCTACTTCTGATTTCTTATCTACATGAAGAGGAACTGTTCTGAATTATTTCTCACAGTCTTCTTAGCATTTACATTCTGTAATTCTACTGGTAAATAAGTTATTAAAAGGCAACATAAACATGATAATAATATATTCTCTACCCTACTCTTCTTTCTTGAATTAACATTATTTTTAATTGGAAGAAGAAAAATGTAAATGGGAAAATAAGTTTTATTCTGAAAAAAAATGTGAGGAAAGTAACCATAAATTTTATTCTGAAAAAAAAAATTGAGAAAAGTAACCATGTCTTTATAATATATCCCGAGTATCATTAAAGATTAAATTTAAACATTGTAATGTAATCTTTAAAATATATCATAAAATATAGTTAGCTTGGAAGAATTTCTTTGTATAATATTAACTTAAAATGATGAAATACATTTTCTTAAGGAGGTTTAAAAGATTCCATATTATTGTAAAAGAAATGTTCTTAGGTCAAAATATATTGGAAAAGAGCACAAAAGACATGTATTTTATTCTCAGCTCTGCCTTTAATCTCTGTATCTGTTTTTTCATTTGTAAAATGAGTTGGTTGACAGAGATATTCAATGTCCATTTTCACATAAACATTTTATTATTGTAAAGCTTTAAAGTATTTGGATTTAATCATACGACACAATATGCCATCAATTACTAGACTTAAAACGGATATTAAACAAAATCCACTGAAACAGTAAATTGTCCTTTAACATTCTTAATGTTTTTCCCCTCCAGATATAAAATAATTCATGCTTAATTTACTACTTCTTTTATGTTTAATCCACTCCAAAATAACAGAAAATAGCTATTCTTCAGGGCATCAAAAATTAAGTCTATTTTTTAACATTATATTTCTTGAATTTTTTTTTTTCATGAATCATTCAAACTATATTTATCTCAGGCATACTGGAATATTAACAAAGAAACATTCCAAGTAAACATACTATAATTGATTATAGAAGACAAAAACATTCAAATAACCACCAAGTATTCATTCATGGCTGGTAAATAACATTGCAAAACTAAAAGAAAAATAAAATGGAGAGAGAGATAATAATTTCCACTTGTCTCAGTTTTTAATGAACCATGATAATAGAACTACTCATCCTTATTACTGTAGAACCCACCGACCCACAAACTTATGCAGACATATATACACTCTCACAGAAACCAAGTTGAGTGATAAGAATGATTAACAAACTCTAAGACAGTTTAATTAATGTGCCAATGTCTCAGCACCACCTCTGAAAGTTAATCAATAGATGGATTCACAGTGAGACTTGTTACTTGATGTTTTCTTTAAAAGGAAAAAAAAAACATGAATGTCCACTTTCCTTCTGTTCTACTCTCTATCTCATTAATTTGTTTGCAGCACAGGTATATGCCCATACCCTCTATAGAGTTGTGCTCATAGACTATCTGTGTTTATTAAATCTAAAGAATTATTCAATGTTTCTTCCCCTTAAAATGAGAATGGGCAAATGGATATAAATTCTAAATAATTCAGTCCTGTTCTTTAACAAAACAAGTGTCTGAATGTGAAGTTCAAATAATATACATTGTTTTATGTGCATAGCTATATATAATGGATGGCACATGTATATTCCTCAATTCATTTCCGCTTTATAGATCAGATCCTAAGATCCTAAAAGAGGGTATCCTTCTGTAGATAAGAGCCAAGGTTATCCAGCTGATAATTGGCAGGATTGAATCTGTTCATGGTTTTCTCAGTTTGTATTACCCTTTTTCTCTATGTAACAACAACAAATATATAATCCAACAAACAGAATATTCAATTAAAAATGAATTAATTTATAGTATTTCCTAATTTTCTTATGTTTAATCAGTATGTCTAGAAACTCACTTTTTTGCACACTCAAATGCAAGTGTTTTGTTTGCTGAAATTTTAACTTGTAAACCAAATTTTACAACTTACTTCTTGATTCTCTATAAGGCATCTGACACATGATGACATCCTGACACAGAGGTGTGATTAACTAAGAGTGCTAGTTACAGAAAAAAGTAATGGGTATATTCTAGCCGTGGATCACAAGAAGCTTTTCAAATTACCATATTTTTCTATCTATAAGATGCTATTTTTTTTTCTAAAACCGTTAGACTGAAAATTGAGGGGCGTCTTATAAATGGAAATCAGCCAAGGAGGGAGCCTTGGGTGCGTAGCTGCCCATACTTTGTCAAACTGGCTTCCTCCAATCACAAGCCTTATTGTTACTGATGTCAGATGATGCCATAATTGGAGGTGGAGGTGGCGGTGGAGAGTGTGCAGATGCAGCAGGGACCAGAGGGTTCTGAGCCCATAAAGATGTCAAAAACATAAAAAGAAACGTGTGACCACTTGTTACTTTATAAAGAATGATTTAGAGATTAGTGTTCACCACTACTGTGAAGTTTCATGAACTCAGAAAATAATCATATTTAAAAATTGCTAAGTTTGGGGGAAATAGATATTTTTATTTTTTCCCCAAATGTGCAGGTTGGGTATTGGTAATTTCTTAAAACTTAAACTGCAACAGTTAGTAAAATAATTACCTGTGACATTTTCTCTGAGGCAGGGTTTTTCAGCAATAAAATAATTATCTGTTAGTGCTATGGCAGTGGAAGTGGTTAACCCTAGGGGAAAGAGCAAATGAATTGTTATCTTTTTGAAAGCTTGGTAGTAATCTTAAAGACATCTTTGTTACTTCAGAACACATCATTGTGTGACATCTGAACACAAAGTGAAAGTCACATTTTACCAGTGTGGCTTTCTTTCAATAAAAACGTAACTATGAAATATTGATTCTATATATCAATGTTATCCCAGTTGAGTGTGAATTAAGCTTTCAAATTTAGTGGGTAATCATATTAAAGCCAAAGACCATCAGAAACATACTTGTATTGAAAAGTAATTGGATTATTGAACTCGGTGAAGCAAGAGAGAATGCTCTGTGGAGGGGCTATGGGAACCCTGAAGGCTTCAATGGAAGGGAGCTGTAATGTTGAAACTAGGCAAGTTTCTGTAAGACCAGGTGCCAGTGGTTTTATTTAGAACACATGTGTGTGAAAGAGCTGGTTTTAAGAGCACAAACTTAGAAAATCTATGGTATGCATCCTAAATTAATTCTTGTGGTTTATCTGTTTAAAGGACCATGGTGTTAAGTTTGCAAGTTGTGGTTTTTGATTGAACCCTCAGTTAACTTGCACAGTCTTGTTGCCAGCAAGTCCACTTCTCACTTTTTTCTACCACCATCCTCTATAATTCTTTACGCTGAAAGACATCTCATTATTTTTTCAGGACCTGAAAAATCCAGTTCTGTACTGCAAAGCTTATGCATGTTCGTAATCTTGTATCATGTTTCTCAATGGATAATTTTGACCTTTATCAGCACCTGACCTTTTCTCCTATTTTTCATAGAAGCATCATATTTTGAAATATATGACTAGATTTGCTTGTCTCTAAAACAAGCATTGTCATTTAAGTTCAAAACCTGGTTCATAGGCCCTACAATCTACTTTTATCTTCATATCCAAGTGAGGCCATCTGAGTAGTCTTTCCAATGACCTTGGGTGAAGTAGTCTACCACATGCACTATTTTTTCTTTTTCTCCCTATGTTTCCAGACTGAAGGAGTCCATTTGGCCTGTGTGCACCAAAGCCCAGTAAGACACGAACAGGAGTTTGCAGCCAAGAAGGTAAGGATTTATTAAGGAGATGGCACCCTGCCCAGAGTCACAGGTAGCTAATTCTTGAAGACGTGGCTCCCAAATAGCTTCCAGGGGATAGATTATGTGAGGAAAAAATATCGTTCATCATGGTGACTAATAGAGTTAGGGTCATGGTCTCTACTGATTGGTTGGTGCTAGGGCAGGGAGTAATTGATCATTATATCTGGTCCTGATGTCGGCCATGGAGTTGCTCTATGCAATTTCACAAAGATTTGTTCTGTGGAATCATTCTGCTTTCCTGGGTCCAGAGCTAAAACACAACTGAGGCCAAGATATTGTTTCTAAAACTATTAGATGTTGACCAGAACCTCATTGTCCTGAGGGCATAATGATTAAGCAAGGAAGAGGGAGGTGGGTAAGTCAAGGTGATGGGTGAGGCCAGTTTGAATCCAAGGAAAACAAGAAATAAAAATGGCCAGATTAAAGAAAATAAGGTTTCTGCTTTCTATGTGGTTACAGCTAAGGATCTAAGACTAGATCTATTTGAAACATTAGCTCCTAGAAATTTTTTTAGGAGGTGTGGTTATTGAGCTTATAGGTTCCAAATAATTATGACATTTATAATTTTTATTGAAGAATGGATGTTATCTTAGCATAAAAAACCTGGATTTAAATATCGCTCCCTTGGACCTCACTATTCAAATGTTAGCATTCCCTGATAAGGTTCTCTCACTGAACTTCAAGTTCCATTTTTCCCAAGAGTTATTTTCAAAGTATCCAATGGTCAAGTCCATAGTTATGTACATGCTGATTAGGTTTGTGAGGAAAGGTAACCCATACCTCTTGATAAGTGGTAAATCTAAACAGTTTTAGGTGTTTTTATCCCAACGATTTTGTCAGAATGGAAGAGAATTGAATCCTCTATTGAAACATCACACAATCCATAGGATTCAATCTCTAAACATTTTATCTGTTATATATACTATACAAGGAATGTACCTACTTTATAAGTGAATTTTTTTTTAGTGAATATTTTTAGCTAGTAATGAATCTGTCCTTGCATATAAAATTGAGCATGTTTCATTTAGCCACAGGGAACATTTTAAGTAAAGTTTTCTTTAAACAAAAATGGACACAATCATTGCAATGATATATTCATGTATTTTACATATGTGTAATTATTTTAGCATTTTCTATTGTAGTTAGCAGTTTCTATTGCATTTTTTTAAATGGATTTCAGAGAGGAAGGGAGAGGGAGAGAGAGATAGAAACATCAATGATGAGAGAGAATCATTGATTGGCTGCCTCCTGCATGCCCCACACTGGGGATCCAGCCATCAACCCGGGCATGTGCCCAAGAATCGAACCGTGACCTCCTGGTTCACAGGTCAATGCTTTGCTCAACCACTGAAACACATTGGCTAGGCTGCTTTTGTTTTATACCTGCTGTCCTTTTCGATATTAGCTGACAAATAATCTATACTAACAAAAGGGTAATATGCTAATTAGACTGGGAGACCTTCCGGACATCCTTCCGAAAAAAGCCATGGTGGCGGGGCTGAGGCAGAGGTGGTTAGGAGAGATCAGGATGGGGGAGGGGGGAACGAGGCAGTTGGGGGCGATCATGCTGGCAGGGGAGCAGTTGGGGACGATCAGGGTGGCAGGCAGAGTGGTTAAGGGAGATAAGGCAGGCAGGCAGGTGAGCGGTTAGGAGCCAGCAGTCCCAGATTGCAAGAGGGATGTCCGAAGGATCTCAGATTGGAGAGGGTGCAGGCCAGGATGAGGGACACCCTCCTCCCACCACTGTGCATGAATTTCATTCACCGGGCCACTAGTAATAATATTTATAAAGCACCTTATCATCCTATCTAATAAAAGAGAAACATGGTAATTAGCGTACAACCGCTACCATTCCCATTGGCTAATCAGGGCGATATGCAAATTAACTGACAGCCAAGATGGCGGCCGGCAGCCAGGCAGCTGGAAGTGAACATGAGGCTTGCTTGCTTCAGTGAAGGAGGACTCAAACGTTCCCTGCCTGACTTGCCAGCCTCTGAGCTGGCAGTTTGAAACATTATAACAAATATAGAAGCTAAACAAAACCCCAGAAACCAGCTTTCAGCAGGCCGGGATCTCAGAGCTGGAGATGATACAGAGTTTCAATTATCGAACCGAAAAAACCAGATACCTGCTTTCAGCAGCAGAGGCCTTGGCCCAGAATAAAAAAAAAAAAAAGAAAGGAGCGGTTGGGAGCTTCAGTCACCCACCAGCCTGAAAACAGCCCTTGGCCCCTCACCCAGACTGGCCAGGCACCCCAGTGGGGACCCCAACCCTGAAGGGTGTGTGACCAGCTGCAAACAGCCATCATCCCCTCATTCTGGCTGGCCAGGCACCCCAGTGGGGACCCCCACCCTGATCCAGGAAACCCTTCAGGGCAAACCAGCCAGCCCCTACCCATGCATCAGGCCTCTATCCTATATAGTAAAAGGGTAGTATGCCTCCCAGCACTGGGATTAGCGTGACAGGGGGCAGTGCCCAAACCCCCTGATCACCCTGCGGCTCTGTGTGTGACAGGAGGCGGGGCCACAACCTCCCTATCTGCCCTGCTCTGTTCGTGACAGGGGAAGGTGCCCCAACCCCCTGATCAGCCCTGCTCTGTGCCTCATAGCGGGGAGCTCCCCAACCTCCTGATCGCCCTGCGGCTCTGTGTGTGACAGGGTGCGGCGCCCCACCCCCCTGATCGGCCCTGCTCTGTGGATGATAGAGGGCGGTGCCCCAACCCCCTGATCAGCCCTGCTCTGTGTGTCACATGGTGCAGCGCCCCAACCCCCCCACCCCACAGGCCCTGCTCTGTGTGTGACGGTGTAGAGCCATAACCTCCCCATCGGCCCGGCCCTGAGTGTGACAGTGGTGGCGCCCCAACCTTCTGATTGGCCCTGCTCTGTGGGTGATAGAGGGCGGCGCCCCAACCCCCTGATTGGCCCTGCTCTGTGTGTGACAGGGAGCGGTGCTCCAACTCCCCTATCGGCCCTACTCTGTGCGTGACAGGGGGGAGCTCCCCAACCCCCTGATAGGCCCTGCTCTGTGCGTGACAGGGGGGAGCTCCCCAACCCCCTAATCCTGCTCTGTGCGTGACAGGGGGCAGCGCCCCAACACCCTGATTGGCCCTGCTCTGTGCATGACAGGGGTGGCGCCGCAACCTCCCCATTGACTCTGCCTTGAGTGTGACAGGGGGCGGTGCCCCAACCCCCCAATCGGCCCTACCCTGAGTGTGACTGAGGGTGGCATCGCAACCTCCCAATCTGCCCTGCTCTGTGCATGACAGGGAGTGGCGCCCCAACTCCTCAATCGGCCCTGCTCTGAGCCCGACCAGGGGCTGCACCTAGGGATTAGGCCTGCCCTCTGCCACCTGGGAGCAGGCCTAAGCCAGCAGGTCGTTATCTCCCGAGGGGTCCCAGACTGCGAGAGGGCACAGGCCGGGCTGAGGGACCCCCACTTCCCCCCGAGTGCAGAAATTTTTGTGCACCGGGCCTCTAGTTATAAGTAATTTTATATAGTTCGTATGTAATGAAAAAACGTTTACATTGAAAATTAATAATAAATTAGGGGTCTAAATTTATTTTAAGTGTTTAACTTGAAAATTAAGACTTTATGTGGTCTTAAATTTTTTTATAAAATCCATATGGGCAAGTTATAAGCAACACACCATATTTAATGGCTATGAACTGGTAACATATTATTTTCTATGCTATTCATCTTCTAGGGTGATTTACTTATTATTATTATTATTATTATTATTGTTAGATTTACAGAGGGACTGTCAAGCTGCATTAACCTAAAGTGAACTAATCAAGCTTTAACATCTATAATTTATATGAAGCAATGCATCTTCTTGAGTCTTTTACAGTTTTCTGTTTAGTACACATTGTCTAATTGTGCCTAACAGATGCAGAAAAGGATGAAGCAAGTGCTGAATACAGAAACCATGTATTATACTAATTGTAACCTAATGTTTAAAACTATAGCAAAACCAGATATCTTCACATGGGAAAGTCTGATTTAAACTTGCCTCTTGATCATGTTCTATATTTTAAAGTCACCAATTTTCAACCTATTTCATCTCATGGCACATATACACTAATTACTAAAATGCTGTGGCGCACCAAAAAAAATATATTACTTTTTTTGCCGATCTGAAAAGAAAAAGGTATATTTCTTTATTCATTCACATGGGAAGGCTACTATTGTGTTGCCTGTTGTCATGTTTTACTTTGACCATCTAAGGGAAAAGAGGTCAGGGCCCCTGACTAAATGGTCAGGTATTGCATGTTTTAAAAATTCTTGTGGCGCACCGGTAAAAATCACTCTTCTACATAATGGATATAACTACTTGCCTAATACCATTTCAAGGCCTGAGGTCACTGCTAATAAGAACCATATCATTTAGAATAATTTTAGCACGGAAAAAAAAAAAAACCTTTGTGGAAAAATTTTAAAAGAAATATTTCAGATGAAAATTACCCTGTTACTGCAAAGCTGTAATTTTGAGTGCTCATATCTTTTATTCTTCTCCAGCTCTGACAGAATAATCTTCTGATAATATTTTCATAGATTTATAAGCCAGTTCTGAGCAGAAATCATTTTTGTAATTCAGATTCATTATCATTTAAACCCTTGCAGCCTTTAATTATAATTCCTTTTTTTCTACTAAAATTTGCGTTTTTCTATTTTGTTTCCATTTCATTACAATTTTGAAATATCAAATTTAGGTAAGCCTTTATTTTTATGAATATTAACTGGGAAATATTTTCACATTTAAATAAAAATCAGATACTTTGGAAACAACAGTAAAACCTTTCTGCTTGATAATTTTATATACTAGTATGTTCTAAGATTTTGTCCTAGCTAGTTTGGCACAGTGGATAGAGTGTCAGCCTACAGACTGACAGGTCCTGGGTTTGATTTCAGTCAAGGGCACATGCCCAGGTTGTGGGCTGGATCCCCAGTAGGGGGCGTGCAGGAGACAGGCAGTCAATAATTCTCTCTCATCATTGATGTTTCTAACTCTCTCTCCCTTCCTCTCTGAAATTAATAAAAAATATATTTTAAAAACAGTTTATAAAATTTTGATTTGGAAAACTATAAAATACTAACAATATCAAGTTTATATAACAAAATATTTTGATATTTAAATATAGTATTGTGTTTTTATATTGTTTACTCATCATATTTTAAACTTTTGTACAAATTTCTTTTACTTTTTTTCTAGTCTAGAAATTATGTAGCACAATATGGAATTTGAAGCGTGGTGGAATAAGAGCATTCTTATTTCATGTGATAAAAGGTTTTTGGTACTTCTTACTTTCTCTATATGACACTAAATGGTCCATGACAGGAACCTGAGGATTATTTTTAGTTGCCTTCTCACATATTCTTGGTATCAGATTTGCTGATTACTCCTCTTTAAAAACTGAAACACTCAAGTCACCTTTGCATTCCTATTGCTGTATCTTTGATCCTAACACATTACTTTTACCCTGCAAGAGGACAATAGATGCTTATCTTTTCTGGCCTGTAGTCTTATTGCCATCTATTAAATCCTCCACATTGCTGCCAAAGGTCATTCTAAAATGCACCCAAGGTCATATCACTTCGTTGATATCATATGGAACTAACACCTTACTATATTCAGGTCAAAAGTCCAAAATCTCTTACGTATTATACAAGGACCTTCATATTCGAGTCTGTACCTGATTCAGATGCATTATCTTCTGCCAGGTTCTCAGGTCTTCTCAGGACTCTATACCTATAAATGGTTTGTTATCATGTTTTTTATTTCCTGTAAGGAATTGTGAGTCATCTAATATATTTATAGAGAACTTACATAAAGAAATGTTTAATAAAATTATTGTCCTTATCAAAATACTTATCCATAATTACCCTTTGAAATACATGTCTAGTATTTATTTTCTTTGATCACAAGCTTCTGTTCCATATTTATTTTACTTTTCTGTAGTAAAAGTAAAGAACTTGGTTAGCTAGCTCTTTCATTTGAACGTTGATGTGGCAAGAGCCATGAATCCAAATGGGTAGGAAGCATCTGTGAGTGGAGATTGAGCACCACCAGACACAGAACAGAATTTAAACAAAGAAGATATGCTAGAAGCATGGAGTCATGTCAGCCCAAAAACAGATTAAAAAAAGAAACAAAGTCAAAGAAATAATATTAAATCCAGGAAATATAGCAAATATGATAGGTGTATTAGTGGGCTAGGGTTGCCCTAACAAAATACCACAGACTATGTGGTTTCAACAACAAATGTATTTATCAGTTCTGGAGGCTAAAAGTCCAAGACCAAGGTTCAGGCAGGTTGGGTTAATCCTGAGACCTTCCTCCTTGGCTTGCAGATGGCAGTCTTCTTGATGATTCTTTTAATCTGTGCATCCCTGATATCTTTTTCTCTTCTTTAAAAACACAAATTGTATTGTGACCTCATTTAATTTTATTACTTCTTTAAAGTTCCTGCCTCCACATACAGTCACAATGAGATGCCAAACATATAAATCAGGGTGTGTGAGAGGGGTTGGGGGGGGCACAATTGAATCTATAACAGTAAGTTATTGTTGAGACTACAACACCAGCAGCAAGTTCTAGAACATTCTCCACTCTTATCTGGCTGAGTGATATTAGTAAATACGTTTTGTATTTGAAATCAGTTTCGTCAATTGCAAAATGAGAGGCTTGAACCTGATGATTCATCAATCCCTCCACTTGCAAGGAATAAGTGAAATCAGAATTGGTTGAAGCATAAGGATTGGAGCTTTATTTATTCATTAATTTTCTTTTGGGCACTGTAGCTTAAAGCTGGGCAATCCGTTCTATCTGTGGTAAATGCTTAAGCTTCTGTAGCACTAATAGCATCTCTCTTTCATTATGGACAAATATTGAGACATCTGCCTTAATGGACAGAGTTGACACAGATGTAATGCAAATCTTGGTTTAGTGACTACATAGTAAGCATTATCATTTCAGTCAGTTGGTCATTATATTGTGTCATTGTATAAATATCCCAGAAAACCTTAGATTTCAAGAAAGCATTACAATAAAGTGTTAGAACACAAATGTCTGCTGGCACATTGACAAATATCCACAGTTTAAAAACCTGGGAAATTGTGTTTAGTAAAACAACAAGCATTTAAAGAATATTTAGATGCCCAGGACACTGAGAAATCTGAAATAATAATATATTATTTAATCAAAGACATACACATTGTGATGTTTATGTATGACAATATAATTTTTTGCTTTGGAAAATAATTCAGATTTACTTACAGTGTACTTTCCCTCAAGTCATATCATTGTAGGAATTTTATAAACACACAATTATAATGAAGTTGTCTGTTAAATGAAACACATTTCTATTATTACAAATTTCCCTGTGAGGGCTTGACATAATGTGTTTTTTTGTGTGTGCAAATCACTTTTTAATGTAAGTAATCACTAAATAATATGAATATGTCTTTGGATTTTAAAGATCAGAGAATATTCAATTATTTTTTGTTAATAATAATGTTAATGATTACAGTAATTTCTACAAGAAACATAAACTGATTTTACACAACAGAGTCTATTTTATTTATATCTTTCAAAGGTTAATTATATTGTCTGATATATATGGCAGCTTTTCACTGAGGTATTTTCATACGTTTCATTTTAAAAATTGCCTTGAATTGTATGTCCTGACTCACCTGACCCTCCCTTTGTGGTGACAGTTGGAAAGCATGCAATTGACTTGAAAACTGCAAATGTGACGGCACAGATGGATGTGTTACTTCCCTAAGCTGTATAATTAATCAAGACTTCTCCAATTACATTGTTGAGTGGTTAGCATAAATACTGTTAAATTCTTTTCTAAATCTTTTTTTTTTTTTTTTTTTTTTTTTTTTTTTTTTTTTTTTTAAATATATTTTATTGATTTTTTACAGAGAGGAAGGGAGAGGGATAGAGAGTTAGAAACATCGATGAGAGAGACATCGATCAGCTGCCTCCTGCACATCTCCCACCAGGAATGTGCCCGCAACCAAGGTACATGCCCCTGACCGGAATCGAACCTGGGACCCTTCAGTCCGCAGGCCGACGCTCTATCCACTGAGCCAAACCGGTTTCGGCTCTTTTCTAAATCTTAATCACTATTCATCTGGCCAATACACATATGGCAAACAGGAAAATTTGCATCACAAGTATAGTAAATAGTTGACAAAGGGTAGTTGCAAAAGTTGATAACCAAAATTCTGAAGCCAAATTTGTCTTTGTTTTTTGTTGTTGTTTTACTTCTCTGTTTTTTGTAAGTTAATACCACTATACTAAAATACTAAATTGTCTCTAATTGTAGGAATTCTGTGATATTGATATTCTGTTCTTTATATTATGTTACAGACTGTTTTATACAGTTGTTTTACTTCCCGATATTGCTAACTTCTATGGTTAAAAGTTAAACTTTAGAAAAACAGCAGCAACAAGAACAATACTGGCTTTGATGCCAAGCTTCTCTATTGTGACTCTTGTATCTTGAGGCAAGTCATACAGTATGTTTGCCTTTGTTTCTTCATGGGCGATCTTACTCAATTGGCAGTATTGCTATATCTACTTGAAAAAAAAGAGTAAGAATTTAAATAAATGAGCAAACTGCCAAAAAATATTTGCTTCATTATTAGTTTTTAGATTTCTTTTCCAAGTCAAAGCCTCTTAATTTTTCTCAGGATAAAAACAATACAGCTCTGCCAATTTTCCATCATTTGCTCCACATACCCATGACATAACTGCTACTATCTGGGGTTTATCCTTCTGATTTTTTTAAAAGGTACATGGTGCATATAGATGTTTAGTACCACTGTTTAGCAATCTGTTTTGTATCCATGTAAAAGACTATCATCAAAAAATTTTTCTGCCAATAAATTAACATGTCATTATCATCATTTAGTGGTCACATAAAATCCCTGGCATGGTTAAGTATGATTTTCTAATCACTCCTCTATTGATTGTTCAACATTTTAGAGTACTTGCAATTTGGCACTTTTTAAATAATACTATTATTTTTTCCTTTTGTCCATTTTTCTTGGATATTTAAAAATATTTTTTCTTATGCATTATATAGCTATTAATCCTGCTTTGACATAAATTTTCAGATATTTTTATGGTTCTTCACTTGTCTTTCAACTAGTTGATATACTCTTATAATACATATAGTTTGTTAACTTACTTGATTTTTTATATTTTAGCCTAATTTATTCATATTTTTCTTCAAATTTTCTTATAGTGATTTCCTTAAAATGCATTAATTTGAAAAATTCTATACAAAAGACACTCACTTGAATACTTCCTCCTTCTGCCCTGCCCAGTGTGACTCGGTGGATTGGAGCTTTGTCCTATACACCAAAAGTGTGAGGGTTTGCCTCCCTGTCAGGACACGGACCTAGGTTGCATGTCCGGTCCCCCAGGTCAGGGTCTATATGGGAGTCAGCTGATTGATGTTTCTCTCTAGCATCAATAATTCTCTCTCTCTCTCTCTCTCTCTCTCTCTCTCATAAAATAAAAATAAAAATAAATATTTCTTTTTATTAATGATATGCTGTATTTCCTTTTTTGTATAAGAGAATTAGTAATAAACTTGTGATTATGACATTCTGGGATTAAATAGGGTCTTTAGGAGGTGATTAAGCCATGAGCTTGGAGTCCCTATGATGGAACCAGTTCCCTTATAACAAAAGACAGAGTATTGATGGTCTTTCCACCATGAGATGTGACATTTCTGGGTCTTTAGTTGCGTTTATTATTTTTATTTATTATTTATTTTTATTTTTTAAAATATATTTTTATTGATTTCAGAGAGGAAGGGAGAGGGTGAGAGAGATAGAAAATCAATGATGAGAGAGAATCATTGGTCATTTGCCTCCTGCACAACCCCTTTTGGGGATCGAGCCCACATCCCACGCATGTGCCCTTGACTGGAATCGAACCTAGGATCCTTCAGTCTGCAGGCTGACGCTGTATCCACTGAGCCAAACCAGCTAAGGCCGGCTTTTTAATTTTTAACTTGCATTTGTAATTTGCAAGTGATTATTACCAGAAATTACTTTGACCTAAGAACGAGGATTGGGCTTTTCCAGAATCCATAGATAGTGTGAGTCCAAACCCTGAAGTGTGCATAAGGATGCAGCTATTGTTGCAGATTCTCATGGGAGATAATTTTCAATCTTCCTTGATTACGGTCTTTAAGGTGTGATTTTTTTAAACCTATACTTTCACAGTATGTGTGTAGGCCATTAAGCTCCCTCCTACCCACTTAATAATGTTTCTTTTCAATTTCCTAACTTAGGTGAACACCAATTGTTTCTTACATCTGGGACTGCTGTAAATTCCAGTGTTAACAAATTCCTTTGCGTTTTGACCAGTTCTAGCTCCTACATATGACCTTCCATTTGTCCTTTCCTTGTTTTTAGTTTTAGGATTTTATTTTTGTAAGCTTAGCCTAACTATATATAGAGTGGGGGAAAGTTTACAGTTGTTTATATGGAAAATAATGTAATAATAAGTAATAATACAAGAATAAACTCTGTGTTTCATGAACTCACAACTGTAATCCTACTTTTGCCCCACCCTGTATTTGATAAGGTTTTTGTTGCATTTTGTGTAACTTGCTAAATATTTTTAGGGGAATACTGGAGGCCCGGTGCACAACTTCCTGCATGGATGGGGTCCCTTGGGGTGGCCTGCAGGGATCGGGTCCCAGCATGCGCCCCCTAGCCTTGCAGCTCCACAACCCAGCCTGGCACCCCACTGTGGCCTGGTGTCACCCTCTGACCTGCTCCATCATCCCACCTGCAGGGCGATCAATCACAGCCAGGCCCCCTGCCCGGCTCCCTCAGTGCCTGGGAGCCGGGTGGTAGCCCCACCCCACACTGCCTCCACTGGTCAACGTTTGTGGGGCAATCGGTGGGGAGATTGGGCCCGCTAGCACCGACCTTGGCCTGGCACCACCCTCTCACCTGCTCCACCATCCCACTGTGGTTCCACTCTCATCGGAGCCCATAGGGGCTGGCAGCGCCTCTACTGTTGCCCATTGCCAGCACCACATCGTCGATACCCGCCATGTTCCGCACCACCCCCTGGTTGTCAGCACACGTTATAGCCAGCAGTAGAACTCCCCATCTCTTGGTCAAATGACTGCCTGAGGGGACAATTTGCATATTAGGTTTTTATTATATAGGACTAGAGACCCAGTGCAAAAATTCATACACGGATGGGGTTTGGCCAGCCCGGCTCCAGTTGGGGTGGATCGAGGCCAGGCCTGTTGGGAGGAGGAGATAGGAGGAGGTTGGTCAGCGGTTTGTCCTGATCAGGGCCTGATCAGGGCCAGGCAGGCTGGGGAGAGGGCCTGTGGGCGATTGGTCAGCCCTGCCCCTGATCAGAGTGAGGGGGGCTGATTGGGTGGAGCTGGCTGGGGGGAGGGGCCACAGGTTGATGGGTGGTGGGGGACCATTGGGGGCAGGCTGGCTGGGGGGAGGGGCTGCGAGCCGATCTGGGTGGTGGGGGCCCATCGGGGTTGGGGCCAGCTAGGGGGAGTGTTATTTATAAGCTTAAAATAACACTGGCATGAATTGCTCATCAAATATATTTATCTAATTAAAATAATTCATTTATTGCCTATCCTGCATGGTTCAGTGATTGAGCATTGACCTATGGACCAGGTGGTCATGATTTGGTTCCCAGTAAGGCTATATGCCCAGATTGCAGGCTCCATCCCCATTTTGGAGTGTGCAGAAGGCAACCTATCAATGATTCTCTTTCATCTTTGATGTTTCTATCTTTCTCTCCCTCTCCCTTCCTCTTCAAAATCAATAAAAGTGTATTTTAAAAATAATTTATTTATATATACATGAATAATTTATTGTTTTATGTTAGTTATAGTATTAATAATATGTACTATAAATATAATGTACATTATATGTATTTATATTATACTAGAGGCCTGGTGCATGAAATTCGTGCACTCGGGAGGGGGGTCCCTCAGCCCGGCCTGCACTCTCTCACAGTCTGTGAGCCCTCAGGGGATGTCTGACTGAGTGGGCCTAAGCTGGCAGTCAGACATCATTAGCACTGCTGCGGAGGCAGGAGAAGCTCCCACCACTGCCACTGTGCTCGCTAGCTGTGAGCCCGGCTTCTGGCTGAGCAGCGCTCCCACTGTGGGAGCTCACTGACCACCAGGAGGCAGCTCCTGCGTTGAGCTTCTTCCCCCTGGTGGTCAATGCACATCATAGCGACCAGTCGTTCCATTGTCAGGCCAAAACCAGCTTTCCAACATTCCCTGAAGGGTCCTGGATTGCAAGAGCATGCAGGCCAGGCCGAGGGACCCCACTGGTGCACAATCGGGGCCAGGGGGGGACACAAGAGGTTGGCCAGCCAGGGAGGGATCGTGGGAGGGCTCCAGGGCGTATCCGGCCTGTCTCACTCAGTCCCTATCATCTGGGCTCCAGCAGCAAGCTAACCTACTGATCAGAGTGTCTACCCCCTGGTGGTCAGTGCACATCATAGTGAGCAATTGAGTGGCCCTAGCATATCATTAGCATATTACGTTTTGATTGAATGGCCCACTGGACAACCAGACACTTAGCATATTAAGCTTTTATTATATAGGATATGAGCTATATATTATTAATTATATAATGTTAATGTAAAATATTATATATTTATATATGTATATACATGTATGTAGGTGTATGTATTTACCTTAAAGCATCAGAAATTAGAGTGATCCATTGATAACCACAATCATCGTTGCAATAAAAATGCTGCATAAGAATAATGAAATATATTTATTGTTATTACCATGTCAAGACTAGTGCTATATAATTGTTAGAAAGAAAATTAATTTGAAATAAATTTCTCAATTTGACCCTTTTTTGTCATTTAAGTTACATTTAAAATCTATGATTCCCGATGGTAATAACAATTCATACTTTTAAAATATTTTTGTGCAGGGCATCAATCAACTTTACAAGTAACAATGCAATACTTTATCCAAGGCAATGTTATAGTTATCTATTTTTGCATGCTTAAATTTTTCATCACTTAATGTAATTTCAGTGATTATGCAATATGATGACTTGTGAAATACTTTCCCTTTTATTTAGTTTTTATTGTGATAATCATTACAGAGATAGTGATTGAAGGGCTGTTCCCCACACTTAAAGGAGGAAATAGAGACTCAGAAATTATGTGAATCATGATCAGTTAGAACAGTGGTTCTCAACCTTCCTAATGCCGCAGCCCTTTAATACAGTTCCTCATGTTGTGGTGACCCCCAACCATAAAATTATTTTTGTTGCTACTTCATAACCATAATTTTGCTACTGTTATGAATCGTAATGTAAATATCTGATATGCAGGCTGTATTTTCATTGTTACAAATTGAACATAATTGCCGAAACCGGTTTGGCTCAGTGGATAGAGCATCGGCCTGCGGACTGAAAGGTCCCAGGTTCGATTCCGGTCAAGGGCATGTACCTGGGTTGCGGGCACATCCCCAGTAGGAGATGTGCAGGAGGCAGCTGGTCGATGTTCCTCTCTCATCGATGTTTCTAACTCTCTATCTCTCTTTCTTCCTCTCTGTAAAAAATCAATAAAATATATTAAAAAAAAAAAAACAAATTGAACATAATTAAAGCATAGTGATTGATCACGAAAACAATATGTAATTATATATTCAATATGTGTTTTCCGATGGTCTTAGGCAACCCCTGTGAAAGAGTCATTCAACCCCCAAAGGGGTCGCGACCCACAGGTTGAGAACCGCTGAGTTAGAAGAAGAATTAGGACTTAACCTGGGTCTTCTTACTCCATTCCAATATTATTTCAGTTCTAATTTTTTACATTTAATGTGACTGAAGAATACTTAAAAAACTCTATTTTTACTGGAGTCTTACTGACTTTTGCATTATGTATTATGGTCAAACAGCTGTTAGTCCAGGCAGTGTGGGCTCTCTGAATAGAAAG
Source organism: Myotis yumanensis (assembly GCF_028538775.1). NCBI lineage: Eukaryota > Metazoa > Chordata > Mammalia > Chiroptera > Vespertilionidae > Myotis > Myotis yumanensis. Next base: position 203,558,092 of record NW_027223753.1, on the reverse strand, counting down.
TACTTCCTTTATCTTTAACAACATAACATTATTCACAGAGCTGTGACTCTTTTCTGATAAGGAATATCTCATCAAAAAAATAATACTCTCTATCAATGTGCTTTGCTTGTGAAGGTTTTAGCTGCAGTTTATCTATTCTATAGACTTGTAGTTCTTATACAAATAAAATATTGGCAACATAAATAAGGTTTCTGAGTGCTTGATATTTCTTTTGTCCTCTTTAACTATGTCAGTTGTTTCCATAACAAAGTGCTAAAGACTCACTGGGAATTTGGCTTTGATTTTCTTTATTTCAAAGCTTTTCCTTTTTTTTTCTTTTTTCTAAAAAGGAATTACAGGTCCCCCATCACAGTGTAACTATATCTGACAATGATATAGCAGCAAAATCTCCTAGGAGAAACCTTTGCTAAGAGATCATCCATCCTATTTTGGACAGAGACCAATGGAAATGAGCCAAATTCTAGATGTACACCCCTCAAAGACCAGAGGCGTCATCCTAGCTGTCGCCATGTTTACTAGCCTGAGACATCCAAGTATTTGAAAAAGGAATGTGGCAGAAAACATGTGTACTATTGAGCACAAACGTATTGCTAAGATTTGGAAATTAATTGTGCCAGAGCTGGTTTCTCAGTAGTTAGAGCGATCGCTGAGGGGCTGAAGGGTCCTGGGTTCAATTCTGGTCAAGGTCAAGCACCTCAGTTGCAGGCTTGATCCCCTGCCCTGATTGGAGCACAGGCAGGAGGCAACCAATCAATGTATCATTCTTACATCGATGTTTCTCTATGTCTCTCTTCCTCCCTTCCACTCTCTAAAAATCAATGGGAAAATATCCTCAGGTGAGGATTCACAACAACAACAACAAAATAAAGTTATTTGCAATATTCGAAGAAATTAATACCAGTGTTAAAAATAGGCCCCTCCCATTTTGTTTTGTTTTGTTTTGTTTTCAAGAGCAAGGTTTTTTACCCCCCTTACCCCTGTATTCCATTAGTGTAGTTTATTTCATATTCTTGCTCTCCTGCTCTACCTCGGTCACCTGGTATCATGTTGTATGGAAGCTGAGAGATATGGGCATCTATTTATTTTTTCTAATCTCAAGTGAAACTTCTTATTTTATAATTTACTAAGTTATCTCTAGATTTCTGTAGACTTTTCTTTACTCAGGCAATGAACACATCAATCTCTGACTTACTAAAATGTGTTTTCCAAAACTGCAAATAGTTTAAAAAACTGACTCAATTTATATCCTTCTAATTTATAGGCCAGTTATGCCATGTACTTTAATTCTACATCTGTGGATTTTTAAATTCCAGAAAACATCTTTGTTTTATACGAGGAAAATTTATCTAGATTTACCTACATATTGGATTTTCACCTGCTCACAGCTAGATAGAGAGGTTTTTCTGTTTGTTTTTCAGTACATATAACTGGCATAGATCCATTGACTTCTTCCACTGATTCTGTTGAAAACTCAGTCATTGGAATAGTTGCCCCTCATTAAAGCTAATTTACCTCTCCCCCAGCTTTTTTTAAGGTATTCTTTTTCCTTTTCTGCAGGTTTATTATTAAATGTTTAGTTATAATTTAGTTTTTTTATTCATTACATTTTGGCGTTTGTGGGCATGTTGGATTGGTTAATTATCCCAGGGCTTAGTAGGAGAAAATAAAATCCTTTCTAAAACAAATATGAACATAAAAAGTAAATGCATATAAATTTCTATAAAATTTAAAGTGTTATGTCCTATTTGTCAATGCCTAATATCAATTATCTACTAGCTATAAGCTTTAAAATGTAATGACATTTAAGGTATTGATAATTAAGAGCTTAAAATACAAGATCTAACCTTTTTATCTAAATAATTAACAACATAAATAAGTACCAACATTAGACTCAGAAGAATTAATTCTTTTGGTGTGAGAAAAATCACACAAAATTTAGTAAAATACTGAAACATAGGAAATTAATTCAACAGAAAGATATGGTGATGCTTAATGTTTCAGGAAAAATAGCAGAAGTGAGAAATGGGCGAATAATGCCACAGTTACCTGACGTGCGGGAAATTTACAAAGGTAGCTGAGGCTAAATGTAATGTAGGAAATGAAGACCAGATGTTAGGGATAAAGGCATGTAGATTTGATTTTGTAGACAATAGAGAAACTACTAAAGATTTGTGATCAAGTGAGTAAATCAATGACATATTTAGTCTATAAGGTTTATCTGATAGAGAGATGGAAAGAGAGCCTCATGGACCTAAAAGAGAATAGGTAAGAGGTCTATTCAATTGCTCAAGGAAGAGCTAACATTCATTTCTGACCACATTCATACTAACTTGAAAATCTTTCAGGTAGGTAATTACAGTGGATCCAGAGTGGATTTTGAAATAAAAATTAGCCTCAAGTATTCTTTTTTTACACGAAGCCATTTATTCACCGACAAAACAAATGTTTTGAAAGCCGGTAGACTGAATTTAGACTAAAGTTGCTCTGAGGTATTTTTAGTTTTAAAGAAGAGGTCAAACACAATGGCATATAAACAGAACACAGCCTGCAGATGTGTTGCTTGGCTTTTATATAACCAAAATACATAAGTAAATAAATTTGAATACTTTTAGAATGAAAATAGTTTCTCTAGTTTATGAATTCTCCAACTCTCTATTGTTCTATTTGTATACAACTTATGATATTTTCTCAGCAAGTTTTATTCTGATTGCTCTAATTAAAAATACAACCATGGCTGGCCCAGCCGGCGTGACTCAGTGGTTGAGTATCAATCTATAAATCAGGAGGTCACGGTTTGATTCCTGGTCTGGGCACAGGCCTGGGTTGCGGGTTCTATCCCCAGTGTGGGGCATGCAGTAGGCAGCTTATAAATGATTGTCTCTCATTATTGATGTTTCTCTCTCTCTCCCTTCCACTCTCTAAAATCAATTAAAAAATTAAAAAATAAAACCAACAATCTATTGACATAATTCATAGAATAGTTGTGTGTGTGTGATTTTTTTTAATATAATTACATCCAGTGGAAGAGAGATTTGGCAGGTATAGCAGCTATGCAAATAGCACAGTGCACAGGCTCAGCCCAATATCTGTTGGACCCATATCCTGGGTTTGTCACTTGTTATCAGTACGATCTGGGATAAGCCTCAATTTCTTCATCTATACATTGATGACAAATTGGTGATAGAATCTGTATCCCAGGATGGCTGTTAGGAGAGCCTGGCAAATGTTGAACACAGTGACTGATACACAGTAAGTGCAATGAGTTTTCTGCAAATGTTAGCCATTAATTTTCTCCACTCTCAAGAGTGCCCTTGGAGAAGACAGCAATATCATTGTGACAGTGACTAGTTTTCTTAGCACAGATTGAATTTAGACTGTTTCTATTTCTCTACTAGCTTGCATATATTTTGGCAGAGAGAAGACTAATGTATGTATTAGACTATATGATTATGTCAGAATGCAATGAGACTAAGCTGGGAAAAATAAAGGTCATAAAGAGTTGGAGTTTAACTATGAATAAGAAAAATCACAACATTTATTCTGAATTTTCCATGTGCCAGCATGTTTAAGAAACCTTTTTTGTTAACCCATAAGTTCTAATAACAACAATCTCATAAGGCAGGTATTATTGTTTTTTTCTATTTTATTGATGAACAATTAGAGATCTAGAGACTTAATCACTTGCTCAAGATCATATAAATAATGCATATCAGAGTTGGGCTTCTAATCAATGTAGTCTGTATCCAAAGTCTGTGGGAAAGAATTATCCTTGATGCTAAATAAGCAAATCTCTGTTTATAAAAGCATCTATGCAACTCAATTTTAGAGGCAGAAAACACAAGGGAAAAAATGGTAGAACTAGAGTAATGTAATTTATCTAGAACAGTTTGCATATAAATTATCTTATGGGACAGTAGATACAAGACAAAAATCTGCAAAAGAAGTGAGAATGCACATAACTACATTTGTTTTAAGGGTTTAAAAGTGCATTTGTAATCATCCTTGATTACATAACTGGAAGAGCTGGATGAGTAAAGTTTGTTAAATCAAATGGCTATACAATCATACAAAGTTAGATGTAAAGTTTTCTACCTGGACCTAAGTTTTTATATAAGTCTGACCACAAAGCAGCTAAGGAGAAGAGGCTAAGAAAAAAAATTTTTAATGTATTGGGGTGACATTGGTTCACAAAACCACCTGGGTTTCAAGTATAAAACTCAACAAAATATCTGCACACTGCATGATGCGCCCATTGCCCCAAGGAAAGTCTCTCTTTCTGTCCCCATTTCCTCCTCCCCCACCTTTGCCCACCTCCACCCACCCCTATGTTTCTGGAAAACTTAAAGTACTATAATCTGGGGGTAGGGGTCTTTCTTTTGCATCTCTAAGGAAAAATTGTAAATTAGAGAACTAGGTCAAAAAAGCATTACTATTTATCAGATATGTCTGCTAGGTACTTTATCGTAGGAAATGTCATAAGTTGCTTTAGAATTACAAACAAGATTTTTATCAAGAACTTAGAATAAGAAACAATGATAATACAGCTACAACTCATCTTAGTGTGGGTTATATTACAACCATATGAATTCTGAGGAATAGGGTGGAGAGAACTGATTAATGTCTAGAACAGTGATGGCGAACCTATGACACGTGTGTCAGGTGACACGCGAACTCATTTTTTTGGTTGATTTTTCTTTGTTAAATGGCATTTAAATAATTCAAATAAATATAAAAATATAAGTCTTTGTTTTACTATGGTTGCAAATATCAAAATATTTCTATATGTGACATGGCACCAGAGTTAAGTTAGGGTTTTTCAAAATGCTGACACGCCAAGCTCAAAAGGTTTGCCATCACTGGTCTAGAAGTACAGCTCACAAGCCTTCAGGCCCCTTTGTATCCTTAAATATTATTAAGGACCCCAAACATCTTTTCATGTGTATTATATCTGTAAAATTGTATCATGTTAGGGGACTAAATTTTAGAAACATTTAGGCCAAATTAGTCCATCTTAGTTATTAATTTATTTTTACCTAGAGGCCCGGGGCATGGATTCATGCACCGGTGGGGCCCTTCAGCCTGGCCTTCACCCTCTCACAATCCAGGACCCCTCAGGGATGTCAGACTGCCAGTTTTGGCCCGATCCCCACAAGCCAGGCCGAGGGACCCCACCAGTGCACAAATCTGTGCACCAGGCCTCTAGTATGCATCTCTTCCCACCCTCCACCCTCTCCCTTCCTTCTGAGATTCATCAGTCTATTCCATGTTTCCATGTCTGTCCCCTGGTGGTCAGTGCGGGTCAAAGCTACCAATCAAATAGTTGAACAGTCAAACGATTCCTTAGGCTTTTATATAGATAGATAGACAGCTATAATAATAGTGATAAAAGTGGCTTTATTGTATATTTTCCCATCTCTTTAATTTCTGAAACTTAAGAGCTGGATTCTCATAAACATTTCTATATCCAATATTTGTGATATCACACACACATCAATTAGCCCCTGGAAAACACCATCATACTCTATTGAGAGAGTGAAAAAGATTAACATAGATACCATCTTAGTATTATTTAAAATTTTTTTCACCTCTTGGACACCTAAATTGAAGGTGGGGCCACACTGAAAATTTCAAGAACAATATCCTGGCAGAAAGTAGATGTTTAAATAATGATTTTGAAAGAATTATACCTGAGTTGCAATTTCCATAAAAGTTTGTCCTGAAATTGCATTATGTGTCATCTTGGGAAATAAATTAGACAAACCCCTGTGTTCAGACTGCCACATTCATCAAAACTCTTCAGGCTGAGAACTCATAAGAAAACTGACTACACTCTGTTGTAATGACCTGATTCTTACGTAAGAGAAGGTGACTGAAGGAAAGAATAGGTGACATAGAACTTGGACATAAAAATGCATGGAGGAATGTCACTCAGCTACAAAGCTTTTTAAACTCATAATAGTGAAACTAGTTAGGATTCCAGCCTATAGGATGTAACCCTCAAAGACATCAAAAGGCTTGCTTCGATAAAAATGACATTTTATTGGATATCTATAGGTGTGTAACCGTACATATCATTAGGTATTATATTAGTGTTTGGGGTATGTAATACAATAAGTGCATGAAATATCAAAACATAGAAACTTCCAAACAAACATACAAATATATATGTTATATATAATTATATATAAATGTTAAGTGAGTTGTGATAAATTAAATTTTTAAATATGACCAAACATGTTATTTAAAAATTGAGACTAAAGAGATCAATTTTATGTTATAGAATCTTCATGAAATAGTTGTTTAAAAATAATGACTTCTTGTTGTACCATTTTCCATTCCCAATGTAATCTCGGCACTATTATAAAATATCAAAATCTTAATGTCTTACATATCCTGGGAAAGGTGCTTTACTACTTCAACCTTTTCAATATTCTGTATTTTGATTGCACTGCCCTTCCACTCCACTTACAGTTTACAGCCTCAGTGAACTGTGGGGGAGAGATTAGATTGCCAGAAAAAAAAATCACAAAATGCTAAATATTAAAGGTGTCAACTCTATTAAATTGTCTTATTTTATTGTTATTTTATGTTAAAGACTATAATGGTTTGAATGGTCATATTTTGGGACAAATTTTGAACTAAACAAAAATAAGTCTCTTATGACTTAAGGTGGTGAAATGTGTGTGTGTGTGTGTGTGTAAAAAATTAGCACTTCATTTTATTAAAAATAAATTAAAAGAAAGAACTAGCACTTTATAGAATAAAGTCTTATTTTCCCTTTGGTTGTCAGGCCTGTGCAATCTTCTGAAAGCACAAATTCAAATTTAGATGTACAGAGGACGAGGCACAATTGCTAAAACTCTAACCAGTTATATAGTCCGGGGGTGTAGGTGGCCTGTAAGGACTCTAAATAGCAGCTGGGTTTGCCTAAATGAAAAAGAGAAAGTGAATACGGGTGGCAAATACCACTCTTTAAAATACAAGGCAATTTCATGGAATGTAACATTGATGCTGATTGCCGAGGAAACGTCTGTTATAATTAGATCAGAAAATCAGGGGAAAAAAGAGGGCTTGATTTGAATAGCTTTACACGAGGCTGAAAAGGAGACAAGCTAGGAAATTGGAGTGGTAGGAAAAGTTAAGCTGCTCTACAAGACTAGCTCTTCGCTTACATTCACACTAGTGGGAGACAATCACAGCAGACAAAGAAAGCCCGCAGGTTCTGCTTGTTCATAAATGCATTCACTTGCATTCTATTTTCTGCTTCTCCTCGGCTCCTTTCTCCCTCTGCATTTGCAGATGTATCTATCTGTCTTCATTAAAACTCAATCAAGGAGAACATTTGTATTTCTAGCTGAGAAGCAGTTTTCATGGCTTGGTAAGCAAACTGCTTCCTTCGGTGCATATTATCGTAATGTAACTCAGGGACTGGCATTAGATAAGACATTTCTCTCCATGTTTTGTTTAACCCAAGAGATTGTGAGGAATAGGTGAAATAAAATGTATATGTATGAGCACGTAAAGATCGAATAATTACTGCCTCTGTGGAAACTTCAATAACTCATGCATGGGAAGACAGTGTTTCTGATAACCATATGCATTACAAAGCATATATTTTTTATTCCCAAAAAAATAATGACACATTTTCTCAAAAAAAAAATATATATATATATATATAGCATTCTGAACTATTTATTGAACAAAGGAAGTTTGCATTCCAATTCCTTTGCTAATCCACAATAGTCCTCCAACAACAACACCAATTGTATACCTTCACATCTACTTATAAAAACCTTATGGGAGGACAAATATTTATTAAAGCATGAAATCATACATATTAAAACATAAACTATGTAAGGGCTGTGCCCAAGATTTCAGAGAAAAGCTGTTAGTGTCCTATATTGTCAGTAGAGGCCATATCCATTGCTTTATTATAGACTGCCCCAAAATCATAGCCTCTTGATAGCGGGTTATGTTGTCAAGTGAGAAATTACATATATAGAAATTACATATATAGTAAAATCTTTTTAGTACTAATTTTTAAAGCATATTCATGATAAAATAGAGATAGCATCCATAATTGTAACTTTAGAACACATCAGCTTTTTAAAAAGAAGTTTTCACAAATTTTTCAAAGAAAACCATTTCTAACCACATTATTGCATCCAAAATATGAATAGACTTTATTTTCATAAAAATATTCAACTATATATTTATTAAATGTATTCATATTGCATACATCATTTTATCATAGATGCACTATAAAACAGCTAATTTCTCCAAGTATAAGCCAGTAGTAAAATAATAATTGTTAGATCTTTAAAAATTCTATCTGGTACAGAAACCTACTAACAGATGTCAGTATGTCAGTTTTCTTTATATATATATATATATATATATATATATATATATACACACACACACACACACAAACTAGCTGGCTTTTGTGGGGGATAATAAACAAATCAAAACATCCATTATTAAAACAGCTGCAATAAGTAATTCATCTCCCTCCTATCATCACTGTTGCCTCTTTCTTCCATATTCAAATTCTTTCCAACCCTAGCTTTATGCTTACAGTGGGAATAACCATCCTCTTCTTAGTCCCCTCAGCCAATATTTGAACTACATCTGAGTATGGTGACAAATTATCTTAATCACAGAACTATTATTATTAGCATCATCACTTATTCACTTAATTTTACTCTTCTTGTATGAAAAAGAGATCAATTATGTCATAAAATACATACTTTGAAAGTCAAGATGCGTAAAATATGAGTACAGTTTTGTGAAGAACAAAGAGCCTTAAAAATAAGTTTGGATTGGGCTTCTACTTTATAAATATATGATGATGAAAATAAGTACAAATAATTTAATAGTTTCTAGACTTTGTTATTTTCCTTCCCAAAGTGGTTTATTTTCCTGTAACGTCTTTCGTGTGCATCTTCCCATAATACAGAGAATCATGAATTACATAGTGCTCCTCATCTGAGGCACCAAGCCCCTCCTTTGCTGGAGGTGAGAGAGACTGTGCAGAAACCATTACATCCCTCCTACCTTTCTGCTTCTTTAAGTCTTTAGCTTCCAAACATTAATACTTCAGGCAGCTGTAGAGTCTCAGAGAGAACAGTCTCCTTGCAGCGGTTCTCAACCTGCGGGTCGCGACCCCTTTGGTGGTCAAACGACCCTTTCACAGGGGTCGCCTAAGACCATCCTGCAAATCAGATATTTACATTACAATTCATAACAGTAGCAACATTGCAGTTATGAAGTAGCAACGAAAATAATTGTATGGTTGGGTCACAACATGAGGAACTGTATTTAAAGGGCCAGAAGGTTGAGAAGCACTGTCTTAGAGTGAGCTTGAGTAGAGTGTCACAGTTCTAGGAGATAACTTCCCCAAAAGTGCTCTGACTCCCATAGAAAAGTCCGGACACTTTCTAACCGCAGTCCAAGAGGAATGTACAGGCATTGAACATCCCAACCGGCTTGCCTCTTCTGCCAGTGTCCTAATAGTCACTCTCATGGCTCTATTAAACCAGAAGCCAGAGTGTAAAATTTATGGGGTGGGGATGGGGGAATAAATAAAACCTGGTGGCCAAGGGGGAATAGAAACATTCTAGCATGAACATTATTTTCTTTTTTTAAGTAACAAAATCTCCCTTTCACAGAGCATTTTATGTCCAGTCCTTCAAGTTAACAATATTAAAAGGGAGGGAGAAGGGATTAACAAAGAAAAAAAGAGAGAGAGAGAGACACTCATGGGCACAGATAACAGTATGGTGATTGCCAGAGGGAAGTGGGGGCAGGGCTAGGGGGAGATAGAAGAAGGTAAAGGAAATAAATGGTGATGGAAGAATACTTGACTTGGGGTGGTAAACACACAATATAATATACAGATGATGTACTGTAGAATTGTATTCCTGAAACTTGGATAATTTTATTAACCAATGTCCCCCCCGCCCCCCAATAAGTTCAATTTAAAAAGGAAGATGTAATCTCCTAGGTTCTGGAATAGAGATGAGAGAATAGAAGACTAGCTTTAGAGCCCTCTGAGTGTTGTTACTTAACTATCCCTTGACCTTGACTGACAGAAACACAATTTTATAGTAGACTTCATTTTCTATTGAATCTGATTGATGGAAAAGCATGAATTCTTTCCCCCTCTGGCAACCCCACTTTATATTCCAGTAAAGAGTCTCTACAAACTTGCAGAAAATGCGTCTTAGCTGTCAGAAAAAAGAGCAATTTGTGAAATGATGGTAGCTACAAAGATTTTGAAACTCTAAGTAAAAGTCATCCGCCTATCTATCCATAGGGTGGCGGAAATGAGAACCAAGATGGGCTTCTTCTACTAACTGGCGTAGGGTCAAGGACTGAGGGACTAAGTGAGCTTCTTTATGCTTCAGCTGCCATGTCCTCCCAGCTAGATGCAATTAAGTAGATAATTGGGCCACAGAGATCTCATCAACAGCAATAGGTTCGCTGGCCCCAAAGTAGAGATTTGAATTATTTTAATCATTAATATGTCTCTTAAAACTATAAATATGAAATGATAGTATATTCCATAAAGGTTTCAATAGGGATCATTAATTTAAAGTGGATGTAAAAATGATGCATACATTAGAAGGTTGTTATAGAGTGCAGACCAATATTACATCAACTTAGCAACGCATATTCTACTTTCACAATTAAGGACTCTAGACCCATTCATTACATTCATTTCTCACTTTACAAGTATAAATTCAAAATTTATGTCTATAATAATATTTTCGGAAAGGTGAAGTCAATTTTTATGTTTATACAATTCTAGAATCATGAAAATAGAGTAAACCTTCAGCTCTATGAGGGTAGAAAATGGATCTGCATACTATTTCCCCATCTCTGATCTTCAATATACCAGTATACTTGTTGGTTAAAGAAGAAGAGGAAAAAACAAAAAAAGAAAATAGTCTCTGTACTATAATGTCTAACCTGACAGATTGTTGTCTGTATTTGTTTGTTTGTTTTTTAATCTACTGTATTCTAGGCATCTAGACCAATACTTGGCATATAGAAGGTGCTCAGTTAATACAAATCAAGTAAACATGTCCTAGACTCTCTAACCACAGTATATGTGAATCGATCCACTTTCTAGGTAACTATACACAAAGTTTATGCATTTGTTAATCCAAAGTTTCAAGAAACATATCTGTATGTTCCAATTTCCTCTGATATTTTCATGCTTTGTTTTTAATGAGTCTGGCTATTTGACTCCTTCAATTCAGCCTCAATCTCCACATTTCCCTCAGAGGTAGAAATAACAGGTCAGGGACCCTTATTGTTGAAAGGTTTCTGATGATTTCTTAGATTTGCTTTGCTGGTAATGTCTGTTCAAAATTACATAAATGAGAGTTTGGGAGAGCAGAAACACCACTGATTGAAGGCTTCTTTAAGATAGCTGTAGCCTTGCTTTATTTTGATGTATTTATGTATTTATTGCAGTAAATAAGGATTTGTTTTTAGGAAGTGGCCCACACCCAGATATACAGGTTAGCTAATGCTCAAAGATCTGACTGCCAGTGGCTTCCAGGGGATGAATTATATTGGGGAAATATCATTAATCAGTGACTAAAGGAGTTAAGAGTGTGGTCAGGGTCATGGTCTCTACTGATTGTTCCCTGCTAGGTTTGGGGGTAGTTGATCAGTGCATCCATGTTTTATATTGTTCTTATTAAAAAACAAACAAACAAATAAACAAACAAAGAAAAACACACACCCACCCACCCCCACGCACACGCAAAAACACAGAGAATAATGGTTCTGCTATCTCTTAAAGTATGGGAATCACTGGGAAAGATATTCTGTCCTTTGAGAAACCAAAGCTTAATTTTTATGGAATTTTATGCATGTTAAATGTTTAAAGTTATTATGTCACATCGTTTCTCATCCGATTGCCAATTTTGACGTTTCAGACTTCATACCCAGGTAACAAGCAGGAAAGAGACAGGCAGGTGCTTAATTGAATTTATGTTGTTTTTCTGCAGCTTATTTCCATCTCAGACATCTGCACAGACATAGTGATGCAAATGACGACGCTATCATTAAAAAGTTACGGGATATCATTTGTTCTTGGCATTGGTTTTAGTTTTTGAACAATAACTCATATATGTAGAAATAGACAATATTTTTTTTCTGCATACTATTCAACTTTCTCACAATTTCCATTTAAAATAATAATCACTCTGCCCTGGCCAGGTGGCTCAGTTGGTTGGAGCATCGTCCTGTACACCAAAAGGTTGCATACCATATTCAATTTCTGTTCAAGGCACACAACGAGGTTCTGGGTTTGATCACTGGTTGGGGTGTGTGTGAGAGGCAAACAATGTTTTCCTCTCACATCGATGTCTCTCTCTCTCTCTCTCTCTCTCTCTCTCCCCCTCCCTTTCTCCCTCTCTGCCCATCCTCCCCGTGGTTGGCAAACTGTGGCTCGCGAGCCATATGCGGCTCTTTGGCCCCTTGAGTGTGGCTCTTCCTAAGCCTTAGGAGGACCCTAATTAAGTTTAAGTTAAAAAATTTGGCTCTCAAGAGAAATTTCAATCATTGTACTGTTGATATTTGGCTCTGTTGACTAATGAGTTTGCCAACCACTGTGTCCCTTCCTACAGTGATCTGCAGGGAATCGACTGTTGGTTCCCTGAGTGTGAAGTTGCAGCTTCCTGGTGAAGCTGCCCAGATGACCATGCTTATATCTGGCTTTCCCTTTGCTCTATTCCTATTATTAATATTAATAACTACCTAATCAGAGTGTTAACAACATTAATGTATGTTATTCTGGCTTTTTCATTTTTTTCCTTCCTATTTAATGGAATGTCTTTTCATAAACATTCATAAGAAAAAAAAGTCTTCCTTAACTACCATATAAAAATGTCTATCTGTTCTCTATCTCATTACCCTAGTTAAATATTTATGAAAACAAGCTAATTATGTTCCATATGTCATATTTGAATTATATGGACAAATAACATCATTTCTTCTATTTATTTACTGATTGACATCTCCATGAATACTTAGGGTCCCTAGAAGCATTCTAAAGACATGCTTTAAGTCCATTCTGATAAAATGTTCAAAAACTAGCCAATAATAAGGAAAGACATGAAAAGTTTAGATCGTTATCTAAAAGAATGGAATGAATATTTTAAGTACTATGACATCCCAAAGCAATAGAGAGTAACAAAACAAGAAATAAATGATTTGAGGGTGTTATTTATTCTAATGTTGAGGGGAATTAATTTCAAAAGAATTGCTTTATATGCCTCATTCCCAAGTGATGTTTACTATCATCTGGGTCTCACTAACTTGGGAATATACTCCTGTGAACATTATGGGATAAGTAAGAGTTTCAGACAAAAGGCAACACGTGGAGGGACAGGAGGTAAAGGCATAATCATTATGCAATTTTATATTTTATAGGCCTCTGTGAAAAAAACATACAACTCGTTCATGAGCAACTCTAGAGATGCCAGGAAATAAAACAAGAGGCTGTGGTTGGTGTTTTAAGGATGTCAATTTTCACAGCGGTAAAGACAAGGTTAGTCTTAAATCGGCAGCTAAGGCTGTCAATGTTGCCATAAACTCATCTGTAATCAGAGGCCTAAGACAATGTGGAAAGATAATGTGTTTCTTTTCTTTTATTTATTTTTGTTTTGTTTTGTTTTGCTAATCCTCACCCTAGGATATTTATTCCAATGATTTTCAGAGAGAGTGGAAGGGAAGGAACTTGGGAAAGAGGGGCAAGAGAAAGAGAGAGAGAGGGGGAGAGAGAGAGAGAGAGAGAGAGAGAGAGAGAGAGAGAGAGAGACACCTTGATGTGGGAGAGACACATCAATTGGTTACCTCCCACACATACTTGACCAAAGCAGGGTCTGGGATCAAACCTACAACCCAGGTACATGCCCTAGACCAGGGATCAAACCTGCTATCCTTTGGTGCACAAGCCAATGCCCTTCCACTGCACAGCTGGCCCTCTTAATAATGTTAGCTCCAGTCCTGCTGGTGTGGGTCAGTGCTTGAGCATCGACATAGGAACCAAGAGGTCATGGCTCAATTCTTGGTCAGAGCACATGCTTGAGTTACGGGCTCAATCCCCAATCAATGTTTCTCTCCCATCATTGTTTCTACCTCTCTACCCCAGTCCCTTCTTCTCTCTCTCAAATCAATAAGAACATATTAAAAAAATAGTGTCAGTTTTAGGAATTTAAAATTCTGCCTGATATTAGAGATTAGTGTTCCTTAATATGTCACTTGTTTTAAAATTATTATATATAATTATGGAATAAAATATTTTTAAATTAACTTAAAAACTAAATAGTCCATGGAAAAGATGCTTAGAATGAAAAATTAAAGTGGCTATACCTGTACCCTTGCAATCTCCTCACAACATGAAGAACACTATTTGCATATCTTCTATGATCTTGTATCTCTCAGTGATTATTCATCATTCTGGTTTATAATTAGATGGAATTGAATATGGCAATTAAACATTTTGATTTATGTTTTCTACCTTCTTGAATAAATGAATATGTTACCTAATATATTTGTTTGCATTGAAAAACTTATTAAAATATGACTGGCTACTATTTACAATATTTAAATGCAGTCAGAAACTAGTTTGACTTTTAACGCACACTTTATTACCTGGAGAAACAATCTGAATGTCAGGAAATGACTTAATTGCACGTGGAGAAGATAGCAATGTCAATAAGTCCTGAAAAGCAAGGTTTGCCACAGGTAATCTATAATGTTGTAATCCCAGGAGATAATCAAGAGCTGACTATAAGTAGAAAATACATTGGGTCTTGGCAAAGCACTTGAAGAAAAATCTTTCAGGTGGAAAAAACAAGTAGACAATTAAAGAGAAGGTCAAGAAAACATCTGGTCTTAACTGCACTCAGTTAAATTATATATATATATATATATACATACATATATATTACATATAAACTTTATATATATATATAAAGTTTAATTTACTTTTTTAAAGAAGTAATAGTTAATATATTTGTCTAGCAAAATTTATTTTTAAAAAATATTTTCATATTATAATCTCTCAGCATTAGTCAAGGCTACAGAGCTTCTCTTAAAAAATAATACATAACTTGTAATAACAGAACCTAGGAAAAGTATTTATTAAAATGTAAAAAGGGTAAAAAATATGACTATCATATTACTTTGATTATATGTATCGTAACATTACTTATTATATCTATTACTGAAGTATGAGGACAGGGGCTTGTTATACTGTATATATATTGAGAATCTGAGACATTTTAGTGTCTAACAAAGAATCTGGTTTGTATTAGACACTAAAAAGTTAATTTCCATATGAAGAAACAAGTGAGTGCAAGATGGGTCACAAATAGCTTGGGGACTTTAGTAACACTATATCATCTTTTTGAAATAAAAAAAAAAATGACTTTTTCACTTCGGAAAAGAAAAAAAACACACACAATGCCATCTTTTTCTGCTTAGTGAAGTCAGGGACCAAAAATATTTTGTGACAAGAAAATCCATACAGTAATTCTATTTTTGACTGCTATATCTATGTATTTTATATTTAATAATGTAGGTTGAAATTTAAGGAGAAATTTTTATCCCTCTTCATGTCTTGGGAAATATATATGTATATATGTTTTCATATAATCTTGGCTTTCAAGTGGCATTTTTCATATGTTCTTATTTCTTGAACTTTACAGATAAAAATAAGCCATTGTTCTGTCTTCCTTGTACCCCTACTACAAACTCAGATGATATTGGTTAGTTACGTAGGTCTTCTTGGGACATTGGTTTATCTCTGTTCATGATGATTCAACTTTTAAGTTTAGAAAAAAAATATTTTCAATAATTGTGTTCATTCAGCATATTTTTTCTCAAATCAGTGTAAAATCCAGTGATGATCTCTGCCAAATAGATTTTTTTTCTGGCTATACGTGAAGCTGACTTTTGTGTAAAAGCTTTTCTGTATTTAATCACTGTGTATACTTACTGTTTATGTATACACTGTCACAACAAATCCTCCCAACAACTCTTTGATAGAATATGCTTCTTTCTTACAGAGCTCTAATATGCATATGATTTTTAGAGAGAGGAGAAGGGAGAGGGATAGAGAAATAGAAACATCAATGAGAGAGAAACATCATCGGTTGGGCATCTCTTTCATGCCCCCTTCTGGGGATCGAACTTGCAACCTGGGCATGTGCCCTAAATAAGAATCAAACCAGTGACCTCTTGGTTCATGGGGATTCTCAACCACTGAGCCACACTGGCCGGGCTGATTGGTTTTATTTGGTTTTATTGATTTTATTTTTAAGTGGATGCCATGCTCAACCAATTTACCTTTTAAAATATCTCAAAAAGCTGCTGTCCCATGCAATATATAAATATATATATATATATATTATTTTTTATTTTTTTATTGTTTAAACTTTATTACAAATAGTAGTACATATGTCTCCTTTTACCCCCATTGACCTCCCCCTGGCCTTCCCCATCCCCAGCACATGCCCTCCCCCCGCCTTTGTGTCTTATGTCCATTGGTTATGCTTATATGCATGCAAACAAGTCCTTTGGTTGATCAATTACCTCCCCAACCCTCCCCTGCCTTCCTGCTGTAGTTTGACAGTCTGTTTGATGCTTCTTTGTCTCTGTAGCTATTTTTGTTTATCAGTTTATGATGTTCTTTATATTCCACAAATGAGTGAGATCATGTGATATTTATTTCGTTAACTATTTTTCAAAGACTAAGAACTACTAATCAGATAAATAATATTAGAGCTAAGAAAAAGCCAGTCAAATTTAATAGGATAACTCTGTGTCAGTTAAAAATATAATGGCTATTTATTATGTGCCTATTTGAAGGCAGGTGGTTTAATTATGAATCTGAACTTCTTGAGTTTGACATTTATCTCCTTGATGCATAATTTTTTCAATCAGTAACCTGTGCAATATAATACCAGACTGCTAAACTGCATAAACTCTCATACACACAAGATACCAACTAAGAGCCCAATTCAACTATGGATAAATTACCAAAAGAGTTGCCATAGAGCAAACGTACACTATCTATGCAAATATTGCAAGACACTCATTGAAAGATAAAAAAAATAAAGGCTCCTAGATCATATGTCTGTCATAAAATGTCCTAAATTTCCTGATTCTTATTAAGCTACCTTGATTTGATTTTATAGTTATTAATCACCATGGCACAGAAATGTAAAGTAAAATAAAAGTGGTCACCCAATGACCTTGGTTGTTTCTACCCAACATTCTTTTTAACTGAACATTTCATCAGAAATTACTTTTAGAAAGCAGAATATTCCTGATAAAATAAGAAGAGTACTCT
Source organism: Myotis yumanensis (assembly GCF_028538775.1). Lineage (NCBI taxonomy): Eukaryota > Metazoa > Chordata > Mammalia > Chiroptera > Vespertilionidae > Myotis > Myotis yumanensis. Next base: position 203,540,712 of record NW_027223753.1, on the reverse strand, counting down.
ATGATAAATATTTTAAGTAAGGAAATATGTGGTTCACCAATTTAAAATGATGCTATCTCCTTAATCATATATATCCATATTAATTAGTGAAAAAGTGATTTTTACTATAAAATAGCTAAAAATTAAATAGTATGCTTTCCTTGTTAATTCAAAATCTCATAAACTTATATATTTTTTTTCTCCTTTCGAGATTTAGGCTTCCTTTAAAAATTTCTGATTATATTATTCTCTGTACAAAAACCTTAAATAACTACTATATCTAACTTAATCTCTGTGTTTAAATATAGTCTTATTTTATATGAAAACATTTCATTCATTTTCACTTTCTCCCAGGTGATCTTTTCTTCTTCTCTGGAGTTTTCCAGTCGTTTTAAAATCCTGTGCCTTTAGTTAACTTGCTTAATTAATGTTTTTAATCTATTACATCTAATGTCACAGAAGGAAGAACAAATTATGCCACATTCTTAATTGCTATTAACTGGAAAGGTCTGTCCTCTTAACTTACAACTCTTCATCAATACTTCTGTTATCACTTTACATAAATACATATTTCATGGAGCATCTATTTTTTGTCAGTCCTTGTATTTAGGTATTTTTGAAACAATGATGAGGATTTAAATCTGATTTGCTTTGATTAAGAAATTACTAGCCTGTGGGGAGAGACAGGCATCTATAGAAATAACCTATAGAGTTGGTTACAAAATGCTTTTAAGGGTGTTAAAGAGAGGGCAGTTACACCGGACTGAGGTTTCACAGAAGGCCTAAATAAAATAGGAACTTTTTGAAAGAAATACCAGATGGAAAACAAAACAAAACAACACAGTGGTAAACAAATGGAGGCCCATAACCTCAGAATATGTACTAGGAAGAGCAAAAAGTGCTACATAGCTAGTGTAGAGACACAGTATGTGATATGGTAGTGGCTGTGAGAAGGATAGCAATAAACGAGCCTGTAAAATCCTTGAGCAAAAATGTGATGAGACTTATACTTTCTGGTAAGGATATATGGCACCATTAAAAAGGTAATAATGAGAGCTCTGTAGTACTTTGCATAGAAGACAGACATGATATCATCTAGAAAAAATAACTTGAAGCACTATCAATTAAAAAAACTAGACAAAAAAGATATAGGATTAGAACAACAAATGCAAAAAATGTTGATTGTCTTCATCCCATTAAATAATCATGACTATTAACAGAATGAAATGGAAATAAATGATTAAATCAACAGATGTGTCATCTCTAAAGCTGATAAATTTGCTCATTGCCTGGTAGAAGTTGAAAAGGGGCAGTGTCAAAGTTTGACCCCAACTTTTCTTGTTTCAACAGTTGAGTAGACAATGGTGTGACTAAATGCACATGGGAATTCAAAATGAAGTTGTCACAGAGTGGCAAGTGGAATGTTTTCAACTTTTAACACATTGAATTCTCACTCAAATGTTTATGTAAATAACCAGTAGATAATTCTAAGTCTGTACCAAAAAAAAGGAGGTTCCAATATGTTAGTAGTCAAAGGTGACTCAGAAAATTAGGAATTACTTACATTAATGAGTGAATAAAGTTAGAAAAAGCAGTAGAGAAACACGGTACTGTATGTGGCAGGTACTCCTTGTTTTCTATCCCTTGTCTGTTTTTTTTTCCATAAAATAATCCAAATTTTATTTAGAGCATATTTTTTTAGAAAAAAAATAAGACAAAGAACTGATTCTCTGGGTGTCTCCAAATGGTGATAAGTATGTGACATAATTACAGCCCATGATATGTGAGAAGGTGTGTTCTGGGTTGGGATTTTAGGAAAAATAGTAAGTATTCCTTAATGAAAAAAGTCAAACTCACTCACCTAAAATTCTTGATCTTCATATATCTCTTTTTTATATGCATATTTGATGTATTTTATGTATGTCAATACATTATAGACATTAATTTTTGCTCCTCAAATTTTGGCAGGCAGATTTCTTAGCTGCCTCAGAGATTTTTACACTTTGGTATACATGCTTTTTATAATCTCTTCCCCTTTAGTGTAAGATCTATAAATATAATGTGATGTCAAACACTGTATGGTAAATGAAATTTTGCAGATATAACTAAGTCCATAATTATTTCACTGAGTTAGTCATAACGGAGGTCTTACCTGTCAATATATTTGTATTTATGTATCATTCAACACAAAGTATTGAAATGGATTTTTTAATCAAAGTCATTCATAGATCTAGTTTCCTATCCTTAAACTAACACTCTATTCTAGTTAAAGAAATGCATGACCCTTGTTTTCCATTTCTATTCTCCAATATTTAAACTCTGGCTTATTATGTTCCTCCTATGGCTATTTATTTTTATCACAATTTATGAAAAACTATCAAAAAGAAGTGAAAAAGAGATCTGTTTTTCTCTTGTTCCTAGTGTTTAGATTCTTAAATAAATACAATAATAACTATGGTAAATACAAATGCTTCCTGTAAAAACTTATAAAATAATTTCAGAAATGTATTTAAAATAATGCCACATGTTAAAGTAAAAACAAAGCAAACCTTTTCCTAGTACTAACTGAAAACTGGCATTTTAATTTTATTTTGGCCTTACAATTATACATTTAATTTGTAAGAACAGTTTTTGACAATGTTGTTATCTGAATGTGTTTTAGATATGCGGATATATACTATTTTATGAAGCATGAAAATATTTATTTGTAAGTAAGCAAATATATGCAAAAATTATGTGTGACATTTAACTTCCATCATGTGCTACAACACCTAGCAATGATGTTATCACAACATTCAATAACTACATTAAAGAAATGAATATCCTATTGGCTTAATTAACTACTTAATTATTTGTAGCCTTTGTAAAAAATTACAAATACTGCTAAGCTAAAAAAAATGTGAAAAGTAAACAGTTTTCTCCCAATGTCCCAAATAAGAATATGTTTGAATTTCTAAAACTAAATATTATGTCTATATATGGTTTGAATTGTTGCATTAAGAGATTTTTTTTAAGAGAGGAAGGGAGAGGGAGAGAGAGAGATAGAAACCTCAATTATGAGAGAGAATCATTGATCTGCTGCCCCCTGAAGACCCTGAACCTGAAACCTCAGCATGTGCCCTGACTGGGAACCAAACCATGACTGCCTGGTTCTTAGGTTGGCATTCAACCACTGAGCAATGCCTGCTAGACAATTGTGAGATTTTTGTAATATTATCACTGCAGTCATACAGTTATCACGGTTGTGATTTAATTTTTTAAGGTTTTAGTCAGGATTGTCTATTTTTGTGTTTTATTGGAATCATAGAGTTGGAGGGAGGGCAGAGAAACAGGCTATTTTATATTTAAATTCAATGTTAGCATGCAAGAGAACTTTAAAGTTTCTAAATACCAATTGTTGCAGTTGCTATTTTATCTATGTTTTTGAACCCATTTGTGAGCTATCTTAGGTTCTTCAATATCAATTTTTTAAAAAAATTACCACGTATGGTTTATGTTAATTGTTGTTGCTTCCTTTTTCTCTTAGGACACAGTTAGTTGTACCTATCCCATTTGTATTTATTCTCTGATTAGTCCATGACATTTCTCCCCTTCTGTCTGTTTTCAAAACTGAGGAAAATAATGAGCATATAGCTTAAATCTTTATTAATGAAAAACGCACATTAACACATGCTTTTCAAATATTAGTTCAATCTCTAATAGCACTCCACATTTTAATCCCCAAGCAAACTGAAAATTCCATCTCCCACTATAATTAGAAGGATGTATTATAGTTGATGTCTCTGCATTATTAATATACCTAGACCAGAAATATTGCTTGTTTTTATAATCCATCAAATAAAAGAGACTTTAAAAGTCATAATTCTATTAAAATAGAAGCAGCAACAAGTTCCTAGAACTTTGCCCAAAAGAAGTCTTATTTTGATTTTTACGTTCATTTTGCTTTTCTTATTTTTTTGTTTTTATTTGTTTTTACTTTTAAAGTTTAGAAATCTAGCCTGGCTTGTGTGGTTCAGTGGTTGAGCATCGACCTATGAAATAGGAGGTCAGGGTTTGATTCCAGGTCAGGACACATATCCAGGTTGCCAGCTCGATTCCCAGTAGGGGGCATTGAGGAGGCAGCAGATCAGTGATTCTCTCTCATCATTGATGTTTCTAGCTCTCTCTCCCTCTCTTCTTCTCTAAAATCAATAATGATATATATAATATATATATTATATATATATATATAAATCTAGATAAGCTAAGCATATTTGTTGATGAAATATCTACATACTAGTATTTAATTTCACATAAACCTCCCTTTTTAGTTCTTTCTATTTTTTTAAAAGATAAATATTGTAATATGTATTTAAAATAATGCCACATGTTAAAGTAAAAACAAAGAAAACCTTTTCCTAGTACTAACTGAAAACTGGCATTTTAATTTTCTTTGGGCCTTACAATTACATATTTAATTTGTAAGAACAGTTTTTGACAATGTTGTTGTCAAAAACCGGTAATCTATTCTCAGAAAAGTCTCATCATACTGTCCAAGAAGAAAAAATCTTCTAAATGTCTCGTCAGTTAAAAGTTTTCAAAGAACTTTTAATATTTTACCACTGTGCTCACTTCGTTCCTTATTATTTTTGGATCCTGCTGAGTAATGTTCTCAGCTGCTCCGTATGGTGATTTACATTCCTTTCCACATCTGGGTTCTTGTTCTGCCTTTTATTTTATATTGTTTGGATTGACACTGGAGCTTCAATTTTCTCTTCTTAAGACAACAAAATAAAACTTTTCTTAAAAATGTAAATTTCCCTCACACTTATAAGTTATCTTTAGAAGTCTTATGTTTGTATGCTTAAAAAATGCAGCAGTAAGTATTGCCTTGTTTTTCTTTGTCAGAGAAAGCTGTCTCTTAGATTTAAAAGAAATACATATTATTAGTTTTTTTAAAGAGAAAATGCATGTAATTCTCTAAAGAGAATTCATGAAATCTACTTATTTTTCTTCTGAAAGCATTCCTAATGAGATATAAGGCTATCTGTCCCAATATAAGGTTAGTGTTCTTAATCACCTGACAGTGAACTGCAGTGCACTTTACCACAAAGGATTTCAAACAAACCAAGATGACAGCTGTGACAACGGTGATAATAAGGATTATGATATCCACCTACAAAAAGCTGCTAGGGTTTCTTTTTGTCATATTTGATGTGTAAAATATATAAAATCTTAGCCTTAAATAAGCTTGCTGTGTTTCAATGATTCAATTAATAGAATGCTGTATAAGGTGTTAGGAATTCTGACCTCATCTCAAGCGAAGTTTAGGAAATATCACCTGTTATTTAGAAACTTATAATTATTTGTATAGTTTCTTGTGCATTACATACTTGTTCCTGTTGACTGGCCAAGAGACACATCTTTTCTTGTTTTAAGCCACTATGTAACTAGTGCCTAGCATAGAGAGAAAATAAGTTTCAATAAATGGTTGCCAAATAAAGGAACAAATTGCCAACACTGGAACACATATTTGATATCTGTGGCCACTCAATATTAATACTAAATTAGTATCAATTTCTTCTGTATTTTGAATACAATGCAAAATCATCTTTTTAGAAGGATTTAGATGCTAAGGTTTTGTATCCCATCTTGGATTTTTTTTCTTAAGGTTTCTATCTATAGAGATAGTCCATTATAGAACGAAAATAACTAAATCACTTAAATCATAATATATTTGGTCCCAGTACCCATTTGAAGGACGTGGACAGAAGTCAGAATACTTCTTTCTATTGACCAAAACCTACCTTTATGGAATGAATGCTCTTACAAGTATTTGCTTTGAGAGATGTGTAGGAGAGGAAGACAGCCCTTTGAAATATACCCATATTTTGCCCTGGCCAGTGTGTCTCAGTTGGTTAAAGTGTGGTCCTGTAAACTGAATGGTTATGGGTTCGATTCCTCTTCTGGGTATATACCTAGATTGCCAGTTCATTCCCTAGTTGGGATGTGCGTGAGAGGTAAACGTTTCTCTCTTCTCTCTCTCTCTCTCTCTCTCTCTCTCTCTCTCTCTCTCTCTGTCTCTCTCTCTCTCTCTCTTCCTGTCTCCCCTTTTCTCTTTCTCTCAATCAGTAAACATAAACTTTAAAAAAAGATATCTATTTAAAAATAAATAAACCCATATTTTTGTCACTAAGGTGGAGTTGTAGAAAGTGTTAGATCATGCTTTTGCAACCAATTACATAGGTTTGTTGTTGGTTTTTTAATGAGGTAGTTTAGACTTTACATTTACTACAATAATTGATATGTTTAGATTCAATCCTGGAAGTTATCTATTTATGTTGTCTGTTCCTTTCGTCCCCTCCTTCCCCCCCATGTCCCCCCCCCACACACACACTTTTTCTTCTTACTTTGGGATTTATTCAGCATGTTTTATAATACTTTATCATCTCAATTATGGCCTTATAATTCACATCACTTTAAAAAATGATTGTCCTAGGACTTAGAATACAGTTGGCCCTTGAACAACACTCCAGTCCTATCCATGGGGCATTGGTTCTGGGACACCCTGCGGAAACCAATATTTTAAAACAGGAGGGAGGAAAATCCATTGGTCAGACCATCATCTTAAACTAGAAATGTATCCTTTTTATTTTAACACTAATATTTCGCAAAAAGTCAATAGTATCCTCTATCAGTTCAATCAATATGTAGAAACACTTCCAGCTTCTAGATATGTGGCCAGCTTTTATCACTACATTTCACTATTTCATAGCATACTCATATAGACCCGTTCACATTGTGCTGTTTGAAGTGGCAAGGTAGAAAACACAATTTACTCCTGATACACTGGTTTTCTATGAGCACTTCACCCCAGCCATGAATCATTTCCCAAAGTTAAACATGTGGCATAACATACATTTTAAAGATAAGATGGTAAATGACATTCTTATCACCGTATTTCTATTCTAAAGGTTGATATTTAGAGTTAATATATATCTATATAAAGTGGGCTTTTACTCACACTCCATCTTTTCCCAGCAGTCAACTTCACACTGTCAGATTTTTGCCTCATTCAATAGGGTACACACAAATAGACTCAACAAGGGAAACATCTATTTGCAAAGGAAGAATTGCTGTTACCATACAAAAGAGTCAATCACCAGATACTTCAATTTTACTTCAGCTGCTCGTCTATACTAAAAGCAACAGTGTCTCCAGCATATGTTTCAAAAACACTTTTAATAACAAGATCCTTTCTGTTGGCTGTCTTCCATTTCTACACTTGCTCAAAGCAATTACTTCCAAGAGCATTCAATAAAGGTAGGTTTTGATCAATTGAAAGAAGTATTCTGACCTCTTGGCCACCTCATCCAAGAGTCTACTGGACCAAGTATATTATTACTTTGATCTCTTTCATTTTTCCTGTGAATAATGCTGTCTGTTGTTAATAAAAGTAGGAAGTATGGACAGAATTTACAGCTATAGTCTGTCATGGCCAGAAAAATCTCAGTGTAACACGTGTATCATCTAATAGCACACCATAGTCTCCCAGATCCTGAAAGCTATCTGACTCAGTTAATCCTGGGTTATATGCATAGCTCTTCCATTACATCATTAGAAGAAATGATAGCATGTATTTTACAGGCAGTGATGTGGAAAGGGAGAGTAATATACATGAGCTCAACCAACAGAAGCAGTGAGGAAGCCGAGGCTCTGTCTAACGCATTGCACAGTGTTCTGCATGGAATGGTATTAGCTGGTAGAAACAAGTCAACATAAGAATTTATGCCACTGCATGGTTTATTACATAACCAGAAGTCTCTGAAGAAACAACTTTGTATTTCTTCAAATAGTTTCAGAAACAATGTGCAGTTTTATGGACTCAATTAAATAATAATAATAATTCCTTATTTATTCTCACTCTATGTTCCACTACAGTCCTCCTAGGACTTACCTCAGGAAAACTTTTCAGGACCATCTCTATTCCCTTTGTTTCTATTTCATTTCAATGGGTAGGGCTTGTTACCTTAGACAACCTTGTTTATCATCTACCCAAGACTTTCTTGGGTTTTCTCTTGTATATGTGCAAATTATAAAGGTAATCAAAACTACAGAAACAATCATCAATTTAATTCCTGTGAGCTCTTATATACACCAACTGGATTAAGTCATCCTATGTGTTTCATTATTGCCTCTATATTATGGTACTTTTTTTTTTTAATTGCAAGATGCTTTTTGCTAAAATGATTAAATCTTACCATTTCTATATCAAAAATGTTAATAGCATTTCTCACACAGCCACAGCTTCATACCGATCTCTTATTAGTAGGAAAAAATAAATAAAACACATACCATAGAAGGCAGATCGTTTTATAATGAAGAAGGAGCTGAATTTCTTTGTGAAGGCTTTGAAGAGCCCAGAGAAATTCACCCCATCCATCTGGAGTACAGCTACACCTGTAGAGAAGAACTTGTTGATTGTCAATGTCATGCCAAGGTCAATGACATACCTCGAGGGGGTGATATGGTTTTACCTTTCTTTAGATGGCTAAGAGCATAAGATGTATACTTTTGTGTATAGATAGATGAAGAGGGAGCTTAAGTCCAGGAATGAGAAATTGATATGAAGTTTACTTTATCTGTTGTTTTTGTAATGCTTCTAAGTGTAGTGAGAATGGCCAAACCACCCAACTCCTGTGTTCTCTGGAGTACTTGCTGGCTGGCTGAAGCAGCAAGAGATATGCCAATGCCGTGGTGTGGACAAAGCAGGCTGTATGGAATGGACCTGAGAGGCTACTTGAATTGAAAGCCCTTTGGGGGGAACTTGAGCACTATGGATAAGGTGGGAATAGGCACTTCCTGGTGCTGCATCGCCAGACACTGCCACTTGCAGTACTAAATGTAATGAAAAAGTTAATTATGCAAGAATCTGGACGATAAATTCTTTCTTGCCTCCTGGTTCCTGTGTATCACCTCTAATGCAAATAGATGTTTCTGCCTCTCTACTTAACTTTAGTTAATAACATCAAAACTCAGCTAATGGCCAAGAGTTGGAGCATTGCAAACTCTTAAATGGCATATGGCAGTTGTTCTCTTTTTGAAATAATTTATTCTGATTGACTTTATATTTCATAACATAGTATGGAAACAAGATAAATTCTAGCTGTGCATAGGGGGAGAAACAATGTTAAATAATAACATTATATATTTAATAATTATTTTAAATTACTGTAAAATAACTCATTTATGTACTAACAATCACTTAATTTACAAAAGAGATAAAAATAATTAGTACTCAAAAGACACAGAACCAGAACAGCACATTTGATGAGAATATCTTTCTCTATCACTTGCATGATCCTGGATAGTGATGACTACAATTTTGCCTGAGTAAATATTGTCAATGAACTTTCTTTTTTCTTTAGTAATCAACTTTATTATTTCTATCATATTGCTACTCCGATTTTAATATTAGCCATAGTGCTGACATTGTCACTGGTAACTTTTTTTATTCATTAATAAAAGAAACCTGTTGTTTCAAATTTGAATACTAATAGAGACATTATTTGCATAGTCATAGTGAAGGACTGATTAGATTAATCAAAATTCTCTGATTAGGAGGATCCTTCCCAGTGTCAATCTTTGATAATTACTTAAAAACCATCATAGTACATGATATTTTAAGTGAAAATACTGTTGCCTATGCTTTCCCAGCTGCTTCGCTTCTGATCCTATATAATAAAAGCCTAATATGCTAAGTGTCTGGTCGTCTAGTCGGCCATTCAACCAATCAAAGTGTAATATGCTAATGATATGCTAAGGCCACTCAAATGCTTATTATGATGTGCAGTGCCCACCAGGGTGCAGATAGTTGACCGGTCGACCAGTCTCTATGATGTGTACTGACCACCAGGGGGCAGATGCTCTGACTGGTAGGTTAGCTTGCTGCTGGGGTCCAGCTGATTGGGACTGAACAAGATGGGCCAGACTCACTCTGGAGTCCTCCCGTGTCCCTCCCTGGCCCCGATCATGCACTGGTGGGGTCCCTCGTCCTGGCCTGCACCCTCCTGCAAGCCGGGACCCCTCAGGTGATGTTGGAGAGCTGGTTTCAGCCTGATTTCGGCTGTGACACGCATTGACCACCAGGGGGCAGAAGCTCAACACAGGAGCTGCCCCCCGGTGGCCAGTTTGCTCCCATAGGGGAGCACCACTCAGCCAGAAGCCGGGCTCACAGCTGGCAAGCACAGTAGCGGTGGCGGGAGCACCTCCCGTCTCCACAGCAGCACTAAGGATGCCTCCCCATGGGGAGCAGGCCTAAGCTGTCAGTCAGACATCCTCCAAGGATTCCTGGATGTGAGAGGGCGCGGGCCAGGCTGAGGGTTCCCCCCTCCCCCCAGGTGCATGAATTTCTTGTGCTGGACCTCTAGTGAGTATACAACTATACTTGCTGCTTTAGAGTTTATGAAAATATTCTGGATGGTTTACGCCTATGAACAATGAATCAGTAGTATCTGCTATAATTCTCAACTACCTATTTTTATAATCAATGGAATGCTTACCATTTAGTAAGTAGATGGACTCAAAAAATACTTGTTATTTCTTTTATTTTTAAGGAAAAATGAGAAACATTCAAAAACCTTGGAAATTTTAACTTTATTGATATCATCAAAGTAGTGAGGCATAATTATTTGTTTCAAAGTTTAGTGAAGATAATTTTTAAAGTGTGAAAATTAATATTTTAGTTAAACATTTGCTTATTTTCAAAGTTCTGACAGAACGCGTGGATAGTATGTAATGTTTTTTACTTAAAAACTGTTTTGAATGCACTAATTCTCCTACACCTCCATTATTCCCAATGTCCTTTTGCAGACAGAAGGAAGCTAGGTACTAAGGCATTGGGACAATGGGGCAGGGAAATAGAACTGGGTGAAGTTACTAAGACACCCAACTGGGCGGGAAGGAAGGATGTGTGTAGGAGACATGAGCTTTAAAATACATGAATGTTACTAAGACAGGCAGCTTGAAGATAACCAATCACAAGGAAGTTGCTAAGGAAAATTTTTTTGAAAAGACCAATCAGGAACTAACAAGCATATACACAAAAAACACACTTTCTCCTGGCCCTCCACAGGACACAATGGATTCCTGACCTTCCTGTGGCAGGGAGCACACCCCCAGCACCTACATGGCTTATGGCCAGGTGGGCCTCCACACATGGACTAATAGATTTTAATCCGCATGGATGCTTTCAATAAACTTCGGTTCCACTTGTCGGTTTTGTCTGCAACTTCAATCCTAGATTTTGCGAGATGACAAACTTGGACTTAACACCCTATATTTTGGTTTCACTTATTTCAATGAGAAAGTAAAAGCTTTCAAACTGAATCTTGTTGTTCATCATTACACATTAAATAATACATTTGTAATGATGATCCTCCCTTTCTATTTTTACAAATGACAAAGCTCCTCAACTATCATGGTCTTTTTTTGCTGCTATGTAAGCACAGCCCATTCATCAAATTGATTTCTGGTCATTCTATCCTATACACTTTGCAGGAAAGTCACTCCAGCATTTATACCCCTCACTAACTCATATCACCAATGATGCATTTCATTGGGGAATTCCCATCAGCATATGAACATGCTCCAGGAATTCCCAAACAAATAGCAATCAAACACCCGCCACTGCCCAGCCCAAACCCACACATGCTTAGCTACCACTTCATTTCTGTCTTCACTATTTTTACAGGGAAGAAAAATGCTCTTTTCACTTCCTTACTTTTCTTGGATTCTGAAGCCCTTTGAATTATGTTTGCCCCCAACCCCCCAAAAATAATGCATAGAAACTGTTTTTGTTTGAGCTTTGTATTGACAAGAGCATTAGTTTCTTCTCTGGAATCATTTACATAACCTCTCTGACTGGAATTTGATTTCTATTTTGAAACTCTACTATTGGCATCTATGATAACTCCTGAATGGAATTGCTAATTTAATCACTTAAGTCATCTTACCTTCTGGGAATCCTATAGCATATGATATTGATATAAGAAGGATCATACCTCGAGATTAGAGTGTGACATAGTCTTTGATTCTCATAAAGGTGATATTACAATATGATCAGCAGACTACATATTTATCAGCAGTTATATTTCTAGTCACGGTCGTTCATCAAAGTAGGCAAAGAGTAGATTAAATTGAAATGATAGCCTCTATTGGTCTCAGAGAGGTTTATTTCAAATTTTATTTCTAGAGGTTGATATACATAAAAAATGTATTAACAACATATGTAAATTACCACCAGATTTGATTTATATTCTCAGGATTCTATAAAACACTCAAAAATTAATTAGCTAAAAAGAAACAATAAACCATAGTACAGAGTATGTAACCCAAAATAAATTTGATATATGCTTATTGAAATGCATTTCCCAAAAATTATTTTCCCAGCAGATATATTAAAATAGAGATTAATTATAAAAAGTAACAATAATTTTGAAGAAAGACAATGGAACAAAGTATTTAAATTATCAGAGTTAGAAAGATAAATGATACAAAGGTACATCTGCACCTTCTAATTAATAATTTATTTATTAGAAATGACCTGAAAAAATTAATTAGTTTGTTTTAGGTAGAAAACACAGAAATGCTTGAAACTTGTTACAGTGTAGCAAGTAACAAACATAAAGGCTCCCTTCTGACAGCTGTTTCTCAAATTCCTATTTTGACTTGAAAATCAGAAGAAATACTTGTGTTTAAATAACTTTACGTTCATTTTTAAACCACACTTACAATTTCAAAGTCACATTTATAATTTTAATCACATTTTTATATAGGGTTTATTTTACCATGTTTTTCACATTTCATTCATTTTACAAATACTTTCTGACATTGACAAAAGAACAAAAATGACAGAATTGCTTTGTTGCTTTGCAATGAAATATACTTCTGCATCATTTAGAATGCAATCAATTGTAACCTACCCCCCCCTTTTTGTGCAACTTTTTAAATGCCTATACATACTATAATACCTACGTACTTTTTTTCATAGAAAATCAGAAAAGTTAGAAAGCAAAGAACCTTTCCAAAGGTAAGGCCGTGGAAGCAGCCCTGAAACAATGATGGAAATACCAGTATTACCTAGTACTTGCGGAATAAACCCCCACCCCCAGTTTCCTCCTCCATCAGATAGGAAAGCCCTGAGGCAGCTGCTACGCAGTTGGCCAGAGGTTTCCAGTTATAGTTAGGCCCGCTTATTGGTGCCATCTATACTGATCTATACGGACTTTCTTCTATTCAGTGTTCACTCCTATTGCCCCAACATTGTTTCCAGGAATTACCTCTTTAATGAATTCCTTACACTCAGATTCTCCTTCTGCTTAGAACATAGAAAGCTGCAATAGGACATGGTCCTACCCTAAAACAGGAAAGCCAGCAGACTCCTAGCCCTCGAGTCCTTCAGAGAGCTGAGGTTGTAAGGGTGCCAGGTGAACCAGAGTGGCAAACCTCTCCAAGGGGAGACAAAACAGTGTTATAAAAGGAAGCAAACATCTTACAAGTGTAATTTAAAACAATTGAAATTTAAAGAATTCTTAAGTGCCAAATGTGGAATAGTGTCACAGTTCCGAGTTCTTTAGATCCAGACACAAAGGCAATTCACTCACTCACTTGCAAGGCCTTTCCCACTTCTATCATGGGATAGATTAAGGGAGGGGCAGAGAGCTGAGGTGATACCCTCAAAGGTGATATCCTTAAAGCCCTGAGTGGCCCAAGTCCTGACCATTGGCTTCACAAATTAATTAATGAAGCTACCATTTATGTTGAAAACCTGCTCCAAACAGGCACATTTTTATAGAAAAAAATGTATACCATTATTATCAGTTTCCATTGAGTTATATATATTTTATACCAAAAAGTTATTTTTTAATCATCTATTTGTAATCCGTGATTTAAAAAATTTGTTTTAAAGTGCATGTTTAAGATCATTGCCCATCCTGGTTGGAAATATGTAATATTAATTAATTAATTTTATTTTCCTTTGGGAAAAGAAATTTAGAACATAGAAGCCTAGTTTTATCACGAAATTTAGAAAATCATTTGCTATAAGGAAAATGCAGTTGAACTTATAAAATACACATTATTTGTAATGCCATTATATGAAATACCATAGAAATATCAAAAAGTAGAATAAAATCATATGGTTCATATGAAATCTCAACTCTGCCCTATGGTAGCAATGAGAGCCTCATTTTTGCACTGTTACAATTCACTTGGCATCTACCCACTGATCTCCTTAACTTTTCTTGTTTTGTTGGAACAAATTGTTTCTTAGACATTTTTAAATATATCAAGAATAAATTATTTCAAAAATATTGTTTTTAAAGAGTGACAACTGGATATAAGTTCATGAAGGTTAAAGTTCAACATGGTAGTAACGATGATAAAAACTGATTTTGTTATGTATTTTTTAAATAACACAAGAATAATGCTTAGTGTTTCTGTTCTTCAGGCAAAACTATAAGGGACTTGGAAAATCTTAATTGTGGTTGGGAAAAAAAATATGGAGAGTTAAAATCTGGGCAGGAGCTTACTATTTTAAATTCAGAACAGCCCGGCTGGTATGGCTTAGTGATTGAACATCAACCCATGAATGAGGAGGTCACCATTCAATTACAGGTCAAGGCACATGCCCAGGTTGCTAGCTCAATAACCCAGTAGGGGGCATGCAGGAGGCAGCCAAGTGATGATTCTTATTATTGATGTTTCTATCTCTCTCCCTCTCCCTTCCTCTCTGTCTATAATAAATAAGTATTTAAAAATTCAGAACAGATATCTGTAAGGTTTATATTTAATAAAGTACATTTAAAAAGTCTCACACAATCCTCACATACTTTAAGGCACACTAAGCATCAAGATACATACCTACCTTTGATAATCCCTTAGAAAATGCATTTGTGAAATAACATTATGTCTCCTAAAGGACCTGTAGTCCCTGGACTGATACACTAGTTTTATATCTATCTTTCACGCCCTCCCTCATGATCTAAACCATATAAGCTCTGCTTAAAAAAAAAAAAAAGTCAATACCTACTAATTGCTTCCTGAGTAGGCTTTGGTTTTATTTCTGTGGAAGGTATAACTTAGCAAACAGATTTAGCAAGCAGCAGATAAAACAATTAGTACAAAGATCTTTTGTGAAAGAAGTGGCTGGCAGTACACCCAGAGTGAAGGCTGAATTTGTAATTTAGAAAACAGATTCAGCAAGTGGCAGATAGAACAATTAGTCTAAAAATCTTTTGTGTGTGTGTATGTGTGTGTGTAAGAGAGAGAGAGATGAGAGAGAGAGAGAGAGAGAGAGAGAAGTAGTTCACAGAGTAGAAAGAGAGAAGACACATTTGCATAAAAATGATATGTCAATTTTACTGAAAAGAAAATAATTTTCCGTCTCTACCTCTTAACATTTTGTTTTCCTTATGATTTTGTTTTTTCTCAGATATTACAAATGGCCAAGGCACTAAGATATTTCAAAAATCATGACATTAGCAATATTGTCTCATGTAGTAGAACCACTAAATTTTTTATGACTAAAATCACCGTGAATATCTATTGGATTGTGGAAGGAAATTAACTTTTTTTTTTTTTTTTTTCTCCAATGAGCCTATGCTTCCTTGGTCATAGCTTGAACTTCACAAATAGAATCACATATTAGTCAATTAGAAAATCTGGAAATCCAAACCAATATGGACTTATAGTAAAGTAACTCTCTAGAATATCATTCATTTTTAGGGTTCTAATTAGAAGCAAGAAAAGCACTAACACAGTAAAAATGGACCAAAGAATGGATTCACAGTAAACTTGATTGGGTTGCATTAGCTTCACATCTCTTCCCCTGACTTAGGAAAGGATAGGAGTAGTGTGAATGCTAGATCCTGAGGGATAGAGTTTTGTGCAGCTCTTAGATCGCACTGCTATCGAGGGACCTCTGTCAAAAACCAATAAGTAGTATGTATCACACCTTCTTTACCGAATTATCTATCAAAGAACCCACCACTGTTAGCAGGGACATCTCTTGACATTTATAGTTATGGAGGCCACGGATATTAAGCTGTATTAAGAAACTTACTGATTTTAGAAATACAAGGTCAAACACTCAGGTGTAAAACTGCTTTGTTTAATTTGGGTGCGTTCATTGCTGGTAACCAACCACTCTTGTTTTAATCATAGTATTTAAACATGAAGCCCTCATGGGTGATGCTGCAACTCTTTATTCTAAGCTTACTCTAGCACACAGATAATAGAAAAGAGCTCATAGACCCATATTTCTAAAATAAATACTGCACACATAAACTTACAAATAATTTCCACATATGTAACTCTACAATTAAAAGCTGCTTAATTTATGTCATTTAAAAAATTTCTATACAAAAAAAAATTTTTTTCTTGTACATTCGTATTCGTTTTCCAAGTTCCATTTGTTACCTATGCTCACTCAAGCATTTTGCTTTATGTTGCTCAATGTTGCTGTTTTATATGCTGGTTTATGGATATAATTCTTCTTTCTTCTAAAATCCAAAGGAAAGGAGGTTCTCAAAGGAGGGTTTTGCAAATTATTTCTCTGCAGGACTTTGCAGGCATTATAGTCTGTATTGCAACTGCTAAACTTTGCCTCTGTAGTGTGAAAAGCATCTTAGACAATAGGTAAACAAATGGGCATGATCGAGTTCCAATAAAACTTTATTTACAAAAACAGGTTGTAATGGAATAAATAATTGTATCTAAAATGTAAATTTATGATGTGTATGGGAATCTTATATATCATATAAAACTACATTTATTTATTTATTTTATTTAAAATTATGTTTTATTGATTTTTTTTAGAGAGAGAGAAAAGGAGAGGGAGAGAGAGAGAGAGAGAGAGATATTTCTGTAATGTAATTTTGCCTATTTTTCAGGATATTCTCTAAAAGTTCCTCTAAGTTGTAAATATAATTTATTTTAAATACTTTGCATTGCTATCAAGAATTAAGACTAAAGCTATCAATATTTTGTAATAATTTCAATATTTTAGAATTTTGATTATTTCACCTATATTAAGAAATATAATATAGGTGAAATAACCCCTTTCATATTTCTGCTTAATTCCCTAGTCAGTGATACATTTATCTTTTTCCACATGCTGGGATATACTTTTGCCCTTTAACGCATCCTATTACCAGCTTTCTCAGAGATATGAGGACTGGATGAATGAAAAGCTTAAATGCCAAAAAACTGTAAGGGCATAAGCCTTTCCTATCTAATTCTGTAACTGCTAGCCTCATGTGCCCTTTCCAAATAGCTCTAAAACTCAACCTGGTTCATATATCTTTCTATTATCAACCATTTTGCCTGCTTTTGACATCATCTCCATCTCAGTGCTCTGATTTCTGTTTATTAAGCATATTTTGCAATATCTTGTACATTCTGATAAAACTCATTTTAGATTTAAACTTGGGGCTGTATGTAAAACTGCTATTGTTTTAAACACTTAATATTTCTATGACCATGTGTTCCTGATGTAATGTTATTTCGATAAGTGATACTTTCTTCTTATGCCTACTATCTATGTACATTACTTTTGACCCCTCTTTAACTTCTAAAGATGATTCATTCAGGAAGATATGTAGTTATTTTTTTTTACTTTGTCTTTTATTTTAAAACACTGTGTTGTAACTATATGTCAGTGACATCATTTTTTGAATGTTATTTATTTACTAGAGGCCCAGTGCATGAAATTTGTTCACAGGTGTGGTCCCTAGGCCTGGCCGGCGATCAGGGCCAATTGAGGCCTTCTGGCTGCTGGCCGGGGCCTGCCAGACAGGGAGATGGACTGCAGGGAGTTGGCTGGCCTCAGGAGGTTGGCTGTGGGAACGCACTGACCACCAGGGGGCAGCCCCTGCATTGAGCAACTGGTTTTTCCAGTCATTCTGGCATTCTGGTCGCTTAGACTTTTATATATATAGATTGTTACTTAATGTCACTGGAAAATAAAAACAGACAGAAGTTTAAATTTCAGTACCAATATGCCTCATATAATCTTTTTTCTTTTAAAATATACTTTATTGATTTTTTACAGAGAAAAAGAGAGAGAGATAGAGAGTTAGACCCATAGATGAGAGAGAAACATCGATCAGCTGCCTCCTGCACATCTCCTACTGGGGATGTGCCTGAAACCCAGGTACATGCCCTTGACCGGAATCGAACCTGGGACCTTTCAGTCCGCAGGCCGACACTCTGTCCACTGAGCCAAACCGGTTTCGGCTGCCTCATATAATCTTAAGCCACTGGATATTAGATTTGCAAAGAATTTTTGACATGTGACATTTTTGAATTTAGCATTAACTATGGCTATGCTGAGAAGTAACAACTTTGCCCAGCTGAGGTGGCTCAGTGGTTGAGCATCAATCTATGAACCAGGAGGTCATGATTCAATTCCTGGTTAGGGCACATGCCCGGGTTTCGGGCTCAGTCCCCAGTGTGGAGCATGCAGGAGGCAGCTGATCAATGATTCTCTCTCATCATTAATGTTTCTATCTCTCTCTCCCTCTCCCTTCCTCTCTGAAGTAACCACTTTGATAATATGTAGGTCGTAGTGTGAAAATTAATGATGCAATCAATATTTCCTGAGTAAGCATGTCAGATTTTTAAGTAAATGTGTATTTATGAGAAGAATTTGATGTAGAAGAACAAATACGGCAGCTGCTTTTTAATCATATGTAGAAATTATGATTATCATCTGTTACATTTAATAGCACAATGCATTTGAAAGAATGTACCACTTAGTATCCATGCTACTGAGCATTTTTTGCACAATAAGCATCACTAAAATAACTCATATTTTATGTTTTTTAAAACAAATTGGATCCCCTTCCCCCTCCAACTGAGCTTATTTCATTGCCTAACACATGGCACTAGCAAATAACATTAAGCTTGGCTTGAGAAATATTTTACCTTTGTTTTCTTACCTCTGCAAGTTATCCATTCATGTCTCTGTAAGGTGGGTGGAAAGCTTTCCACACCTAGGATTAATAATGCCTTCTTTCTTCAAATACTTCAGTGAGAGAACAGAATCTCTGTTACTAAAGGAAACAGCAAATCTTACTACATTGACTGTCAAAACAGTTTTGGAATTGATGACACTCTTGACAATAACACCATCCATTCATACATGTGTACTTATGGTATTAATATATTTTATTTTAAAACTTTAATTAACCCTCAGAATTTCAGGATAAATTGTCATCCTTATTCACAATCTGAGTCCAAATAACTCATATATTAAAATGTTAAGTTAGCCCGGCCAACGTGGCTTAGTGGTTGAGTGTTGACCTATGAACCAGGAGGTCATGGTTCAATTCCTGGTGAGGGCACATGCCTGGGTTGCGGGCTTGATTCCCAATAGGGGGCGTGCAGGAGGCAGCTGATCAATGATTCTCTCTCATCATTGATGTTTCTATCTCTCCCTCCCCTTCTCCCTTCCTTTTTGATATCAATAAAAATATATAAAAAATAAAATAAAATGTTAAGTTATATTAGGAATATATCTACAAGGAAGAATAAATGGATATTGGAAATTAAACTTATTAGGGATTTTACAACTATTTAAACATAGTAAACAAATTTTTATTCTAATATTCCAAATTTTAAAAACATATTATCATGTGGCATAAAGAAGTACTTGGCATTTCCTGTAAATAAAAAATAAGCAAAAATGATGTTCAAAACAACCACTTTATGGCTATGAAAATCAACAAAAGGTATTCACTAAATTACTGAACTTCGGGTAAGAGTAATGGGAGTCTGTCATGTTATTGCCTGGAATAGCTCCTATTTCCTTCTAGCTCTGTATATGGTGGCTTCACCACAGCATGCTGGTCATGAAAACCAAGGGATTCTTTAAATTAGGGATGGCATTATATTAGAACAGAGTGGATAACACCTTACATCCATAGGAATTAGTAGTTATAGTAGCAACTTCATTGTAAATAATGGGAAACGAGAGACTCAAAGAGCCTAAAATTATGGTCCTGGTTGGGACAAGCAATAGCCAACTAGTGGGTTATTTACCAGAAAGATCCAGAAAATTTGACAAGCAAAGGAAGGTTTGCTAAGTTTAACAGACCTCTCTGTCTGACTGAAAGAACTTTATGTAGACACAGGAGAGAGCCTGGAGGGGCCGTTATCAACACATCTAACACATTCCTAGTGTCCAATGACTAGGGACACATGCAGAGAGAATGTGAGACAGTGATGTGCAAAGAAAAAGCCAGGGAAGACTTGAAAATGACCTGAAATTTGAAACTACTTTGCAGCTCAAAGATAGATCAGCCCTAGCCAGTTTTGCTCAATGAATAGAGCATCAGTCTCTGCAGACTGAAGGGTCCTGGGTTCAATTCCAGTCAAGGGCACATGCCTGGGTTGCGGACTCCATCCCTAGTTGGGGGCATGCAGGAGGCAGCCAATCAATGATTCTCTGTTGGGGTCCAGCCCCAACAGGTCCAGGGTTCCCCCAAGGTGTGGACAGAGTCGGAGAAGAAGGAATGACACGGGGCAGCTTTCAGGTGATCATCATGGCGAGGTTCCTCCTAGCCAGTTTCCTCCTAGCCAGGTTCCTCTCTTTAATGTCCTCTTACATTTGTATTTATCCTATTTGATCTTAATCCCATCCATTCTATTCCAAAGGTTAGGGCGTTCCTTATCTCCATTCCAAGGTTACTCTATTGTTCTATTAAGCTACAAGGAAGTAACTGAAGGAGACCATCCCAAGTAAAGATTATGTAGTTTAAGCGTGATTGTTCATAGTTAAAGTGATTAATTACCCGCCTGGCACTTAGTTAAGGGGTTTTACTGATAAAAATCCTCACCTGGGGAAACAACCTTTCTCAGAGAGGTGGTCCTGTTTAAAACACATAGCGTTAAGAGTGGGAGCAAACATATTAAGAACAGTATGCCATATACACCAGGTCCCTTGAAACATCCCTGCAGCAACTGCGTCAAGCAGCAAGGGTGGATCGGCTTCCAGCAATTCTCTCTCATCATTGATGTTTCTATCTCTCTCTCCTTCTCCCGTCCTCTCTGAAATCAATAAAAAAATATATTTTTAAAAGGATAAATCATTAGCAAAGTGTGAAAGTCTTAGCCAGCTCAAAGTTTTTGAAAACAACTTCTGAATAATCATTGACCAGCAATGGAATGATTTTTATAAAACTGCAATCATCATCATCGTCATCATCATCATCATCATCATCACTGATATCAGGAGAGACACAGGATGTGTGAGACAGTTTATAGATACAATCTGAATTGTTCCAATATATGTCTTAAAAGACCAGTTTTTAACAATCACCACCACCTCTACACTTTCAAGAGCCTGCTACCTAAAACTCTTCAGAAAAGAGTCCCACAACTAAGATCATAGGAACCAGGAAGGTACAGGAGACAGGCTAAACAGAAAAAAAATGACTCTGTCAAAGTGCTTATTAAAAGCCCTTTCAATGCTAAAATTATTATTCGCACAATAATTAATTAAATCAAAATAACCTTCAAATAGACATTTAAAATTTTTAAAGGAGCTGTGCTAATATTCTTTTTCTCGTCAATTTTGATACCTATCGGGAAGCATGGCGATTTAAGGCCATTCAGCACAACACTTTTGTACAAAAGGTACACATAAATAGCTTAGAAAACCCCAGATTGGCAATTAAAAAAAAAAAAAAAAAAAAAAGCTCTTGTGAGAAAGAATACTGATAGAGGAGATACAATTCACCCATCCTTGGAAACTGACTAGGTCAGAGACCAAAAAAATTACTGAATAAAATCAAAGTTTTCATGGTTTATGAACCAGGGCAAATTGAATGAATCAAACACAAAACTCCAGAAGCTACCCCTTTTGAATAAAGCAGTAGGCAATCTTCAGTTAGTCAGTTACCCTAATTAATACAGTCTATTAATTAAATCAAGACCCTAATAAAATGACTTTTATAATGAAAGAAAATGGTTGACAGGAAATAAAACGTGTATGTGAATGTTTCTTTAAAAGCTTATAAAAATCAAAAGAGCAATATTTTCAAAGGAACTTTGTAAAATGTAATTTATGGGAATTGAATTGAATAGACATGTTAAGAAAATATTTAATTGCTCTTGACCTACTTTAGAAATTGAGACTTTCTTGCTGTTTTTCCTATATGTCAGATTTTTCCACATTGTAGTTTCTTTTTTCTGAAATGGTTGAAATAAGTTTAACTTTATGTTTTTTATTTGAAATTTTAAAAATTTTCATAATGCTATAGTTTGTACCATCTATCTATACACATACACACAAAAATACATCTATCTATACACATACACACATATCTACATTAATAAAAGAGAAACATGGTAATTAGCGTACAACCGCTACCCTTCCCATTGGCTAATCAGCATATCCTTATGCAAATTAACTGTCAGCCAAGATGGCGGCTGGCAGCCATGCACTTAAGCGAGCAGGGAGGCTTGCTTGCTCCAGTGACAGCGAACTCCAACGTTCCCCGCCTGCTGCTGCCGGCCTCTCAGCTGCAACTCTAAGCAACTATGTACTATGTTGCAAATAAGAAGCTAAGCAAAACCCCAGAAACTGGCTTTCATTCAGCCAGGCTTCAGCCAGCCAGACCGCAACATTGTACCGATGTTTTCAGCAGCAAGGCCTCAGAGCTAAAGCTGGCCCAGAATAAAAAAAAAAAAGAAAAGAAAAAAAAGGAGCGGTTGGGAGCTTCAGTCACCCACTTCTGGAAAACAGCCCTCAGCTACTCACCCAGACTGGCCAGGCACCCCAGTGGGGACCCCCACCCTGATCCAGGACACCCTTCAGGGCAAACCAGCCGGCCCCCACCCGTGCACCAGGCCTCTATTCTATATAGTAAAAGGGTAATATGCCTCCCGGCACTGGGATCAGCGGAGCAGCGAGGCTCCCGGCACAGGGATCAGCGTGACAGGGGGCAGCGCCCAAACCCCCTAATCGCCCTGCGGCTCTGTGAGTAACAGGGGGCGGGGCCACAACCTCCCTATCTGCCCTGCTCTGTTCGTGACAGGGAAAGGCGCCCCAACCCCCTGATCAGCCCTGCTCTGTGCCTGATAGGGGGGAGCTCCCCAACCCCCTGATCGCCCTGCAGCTCTGTGTTTGACAGGGTGCAGCGCACCAACCCCCTGATCGGCCCTGCCCTGAGTGTGACAGTGGCGGCGCCCCAACCCCCTGATCGGCCCTGCTCTGTGGGTGATAGAGGGTGGCGCCACAACCCCCCTCCACGGGCCTTGCTCTGTGTGTGACAGGGTAGAGCCATAACCTCCCCATTGGCCCTGCCCTGAGTGTGACAGGGTGCAGCTCCCCAACCCCCTGATCTGCCTTGCTCTGTGTGTGACAGGGGGCGGTGCCCCAACTCCCCTATCGGCCCTACTCTGTGAGTGACAGTGGGGAGCTCCTCAACCCCCTGATCGGCCCTGCTCTGTGCATGACAGGGGGGAGCTCCCCAAACTCCTGATCGACCCTGTTCTGTGTGTGACAGGGTACGGAGCCCAACCCCCCTGATGGGCCCTGCTCTGTGAGTGACAGGGGACAGTGCCCCAACCCCCTGATTGGCCCTGCTCTGTGCATGACAGGGGGTGGTGCCGCAACCTCCCCATCGACCCTGCCTTGAGTGTGACAGGAGGCAGTACCCCAACCCCCCAATCGGCCCTACCCTGAGCATGCCTGAGGGTGGCATCGCAACCTCCCGATCCGCCCTGCTCTGTGCATGATGGGGTGGCGCCCCAACTCCCCAATCAGCCCTGCTCTGAGCCCCACCAGGGGCTGCACCTAGGGATTGGGCGTGCCCTCTGCCACCCAGGAGCAGGCCTAAGCCAGCAGGTGGTTATCTCCTGAGGGGTCCCAGACTGTGAGAGGGCACAGGCCGGGCTGGGGGACCCCTCTGCACTCCCAAGTGCACAAATTTTTGTGCACCGGGCCTCTAGTATATATATATATGATTTTAAAATTCCATTTTTTGAAGTCTTTCCTTCCTTTGGTAATGTCAAATTCTCAGCAGTTAACACAACTTCATAATAAAAATAAGGTCTGCTAAAGAATATTTTAATGTCCTTAAGATAAGTAAATTTCAGTTTCTGCTATGTCCATTATAATGGGTAAATTTATCTGATAATTCTATAGTAGAAACAAGAGCAAACAAAACATACTTTAACCAGGCATATTTAAATAATTTAGACCAATTCATTTGATGTAACTTTTGTTGGATGCCATTTATTTTGTTAACTCAAATTAGTATTATACTTTCTTCCTGTGAGTGATAATTCCCCTGCATAACAGTTATGCATTGTACATAGTGGATCATATTTCAGGTGCACTGATGGAACTTGTGGGACAGAAGAACGTGTTAGGTTACTTTTGGAGGTTTATATATACTAGTAAACATGTCGTGTAAGTGAGAGTTTGTTCTTACACATCTGTGTGAAATTTTCTTATAATCACTTTGACCAAGGAAGTCCTTATTTTCTAAACACAGACAACTCATCTTGATTTTGTGTTTGCTTTTTTTATTCCTTATGACATAAAATATATTCAATAAATGTGTGACAATATTATATTTGAATTATATTGTTGAACTGCTTCATCAGTTTTATCCATGAGATATGAGAGAAGATATGAAACACATATATACACAAATTAGATGCATTGCTTGATGAGTTTGATAGAACAATAGATATGTAGATAGATTGATCAGTGGAAAGATGGCTGACAGAAATATGGGTGAGAGAGAATGAGAGAAAAAGAGAGATTGACAACATGGCGTTTTCAAGCACAGCTTTGTAAAAGCAGAGATTGCTTCATTTAGAGCTGCACATATTGTTTTATTAAATATTTTCCTAATCTAATTTTGTTATCCAAATAAAAAACAACTAATAAAAGCAAAATAAGAAATCAGTATAACAAGGTATATAAATATCTTTAAAAATAATGATTATAGGATGGGTCTAAAATTTTGTACCAACCTATGTGAAGTGACTCCATTGTTCATTAAAACTCACAATAGTGACTACTAAAACTAGAAAACAAGGTATTTCAGAAAAATGTTGAGGGGATGGTTATACATCTTGAGGCATTTCTAATTTTGCTGGCATGATTTCTTTCTACATTAATCCAAAAGTACACATATCCCTGAAAACACAGCTCAAGGAGGCATTTCATTTTGAAGAATGAGAGCAAAACCATATAGTTTTGATCAATAAAACTGGGTTGGAAAAGAAGGGAGTATTTGAAGAAAAGAATTAATCTTAGAGGTGGTGCACATTGGGATAAATTGTATTTTTCATTATCTTCTCAAGTTAAATAAGTAAACAGGGATCAGCATAAGAGCATATATATATATATATATATGAAATGTTTTAAAAAATTAACTTTTTTTTAGAGATAAATGGAAAAGTCTATTTAAATATGGGTTTTCTGTCAGTGAGAAAAGGCTTAGAAAAAACAAAGAAATGTAGGGTTAAAATTACTGTTCAAAAATAATATATGAAAATGCCACTGACATTTTTAGAAATTTCTTGGCAAAGATTTCTGTAGGAGGAGCCTCCATTTACATGGCCTTCTCTTTCCGCATGAAAGACTTCATCCAGGAACATTTCTCTCTTCTTGTGGTGCCTCTTAGTCATGGGGGTGAATAAAATCTATTGTTTCACATTTCTAGATTGGATGGAAATTTTATTAAAATCAAGAGGCATTAGTGTATCACTCATGTTCTTGTTTCATGATCCTTCCCTCTTTATCACTAAGTCTGGGTAAATTCCCTAAGTGAGGTATCCCTTTGTCTGGAATGGTATTGGGAACAGTGATGGACAGTGACAATTTGCAAACACTTTGGCCACAAATCTACTTTGGCCAAATTTACTTTTTATGTACCAAAGCTGATAGTATAATTCCATATGACTATGTTTAGATCTTATTTCTCAGGTTGGTATAGACTTGAGCGGTATAAAAGGCACATTATTTCTAATTGTGTTTATAAAATATATTGAAAACATCCTACAGAGATAATTGTTAGATATGAAAATACAGTACCTGAGATCTAAAGTAAGAAGAGTAGAGCACAGATTTATTGTCATAAAAATTGGAATGCAATAAAAACAAATTAGAATAATTAGAGGTTATGTAAAATTGAATTTGTAAAGAAAGAGCTTGAAACCAGTTTTTATAGAGTATATAGAATATGTAAACAAAACTGATATAAGCAATAACATCATGAAAATATATTAGCAACCTATTATAAGATCAATAAGTAATAATGATAAGATTATTTTGAAAGTAAGCATTCATTGTTCACTAATTAAAACAAAAATTTGGTAAAATGAAAAAAATTAAAAAATCACATAGAAAAGTAGCAGCATATTACTGTAAAAAAGCAAACAAATACAAACAATCCTATATAATAAATCCTGTATAATAAAGAGGTAATATGCAAATTGACCCTCACACCATCACACTGTCACAAGATGGCGGCATGCACACTGGGGGTGGGGCAGCGGAGCAGGGCCAGTGGCCGCTCTGTGCAGCTTCCACTGGGGTTCCTGTGGCCTTGCTGGGGCGTGGAAGTCCCAGTGTCTGATACACGTGACTTCTGCCGGGCTTTCCACATCTCCGTGTGTGCGCTGCAAGGGCAGGGCCCAGCTGTGGCTTCACATGGCCTGGAGGTGGGGCATCGGGGTGGCACTCCAGGACTCGGAGCTATCCCACGGCATGCTGGCCATGCGGGGCGGGACTCCGGGACTCAGGGTGGTCCCATGGGGGGGGGAGGGATGCCGGGTCTTGCGCGATTTCACGCAACAGATCACTAGTACTAACATAAATGAAAACACGAAGCAATTTAGGCAACATTGGCACATTTGAATCAAGGAAAAACATAGAGAAGTAAAAACCAGGGTAATAAAACTCAAATTAATCTAGAATTTCATTGTTGAAGGAATAAACTTCAGAAACTTAGTGCAACATTTCTAAATGTTAAGGTCATAGGTTTTGCTCCAGTGCTATAATATTAACATTAAAATTGTTTCTTGTATCACCTCAGATAATCTCAGATGTACACTGTGTCAGAAAACCTAAGAAATACTAAGGTTAAGCTCCTCTAAGGGAAAGCCTGAGACAGAAATTCTTTTAAAGATGACTCTTGAGATAGTGCCTTCAGAAAGGGAGTAGAGAAGCCTGACAGGGAAGGCCAGACAACTAAACAAGGATGAGACCTCAACTGCAGGCAAGCCTTAGTCTGGCTTCATGTGCCAGTTAGAGAGACACTGGATGCATGCTCTCCAGGGAGCGAAGCCTCCTGGGTGAGACTCTTTCTTCTTCTTCTTCTTCTTCTTCTTCTTCTTCTTCTTCTTCTTCTTCTTCTTCTCCCTCTCCTTCTCCCTCTCCCTCTCCCTCTCCCTCTCCCTCTCCCTCTCCCTCTCCCTCTCCCTCTCCCTCTCCCTCTCCCTCTCCTCCCTCTCCCTCTCCCTCTCCCTCTCCTTCTTCTTCTTCTCCTTCTTCTTCTTCTTCTTCTTCTTCTTCTTCTTCTTCTTCTTCTTCTTCTTCTTCTTCTTCTTCTTTTTAAATATATTTTATTGATTTTTTTACAGAGAGGAAGGGAGAGTGATAGAGAGTTAGAAACATCAATGAGAAAGAAACATCGATCAGCTGCCTCTTGCACACCCACTACTGGGGATGTGCCTGCAACCAAGGTACATGGCCCTGACAAGAATCAAACCTGGGACCCTTCAGTCTGCAGGCCGCTGCTCTATCCACTGAACCAAACCGGCTAGGGTGATTCACCAGTTCTTACCCCAGAACCCTACCCTGATGGACACAACTGGCAGCCATTAGCAGTCAATAATCAAAGCAGCCAGAAAGGGGTGAAGCAGCTCACTGAAGGGGCTTTGTATGGGTCCCAGGCATCCCTACAGGCCTCCCTTACAATGCTCAGATTAAAGTGTTGATCAGTGTCACAATTGTTCACAATTTCTGTGGAAATTAATGAAAGGAACATTAGTGTAACTAACTAGAACCTTTGTTACTTCAGTTGGTCCTGAGGCTATAACTGAAATAGATCATGACCTCCATGCACATAACACTTCTGTTGAGATCACTGCAGAACTGCTGGATGGTGGCTTCCCTACTGGAGAAAACTGACCCAGTCTAAAGCACAATCATGTAAGGCCTTGGCTGTAGGTGAAATATTTGCAGTTAAATGTGTCAGGCAGAGAACTGGGCATGCCATCCCTGTTGGAAGACTACCAATAAATTATGAAAATATTAAAATATAAAGTTAACTTGAAATAAGTTCAAAAAAATTATTATTAAAACATACTATAGATTTAAATACCTGCCTAAAGGACAAAATATATAATGTTAAAATAATAATTTTTAAACTTTGAAAACTCCATATTTATATAATACAATCCTGGAAAGAGTTTGGAAAGGAAGAAGGAAAAAATATTTTTTATTGCTTGCCTCTTATTGGGCTGCAAATTGGGAGAGACTAAAGTTGTCAGGGATGTAGTTTGGCATTGCAGGATACAGAATAATTTAACTATGTTTGTTTGTTTATTAATTGAATATAAATAGTGATTTCTAACTAAGACATAAGAATTGTAAAACACCATATATATGCATATATGTATATATATATATATATATATATATATATATATATATAATTGATTTCACAATAAAAAAGAAAATAATTTTTTAAATAAGCAGAAAATGATGAAAGAAATAAAATATTCTAAACTGTCAAAAGATCCAACCCTCACATATGTAAAGCTCAAAATCAAGGTATTTTAAATACATAAATATGTTTATTTACATAAAGTGACTGAACAAAGTGAAAAATAAGTAAAGGGGTATGGAGTTCCTTCACACAGAAGCAAAAATAAGGCATAGATGACATTATGACATCAAAGAAATCAGAATACAAAGTATAAGGCAGGAGCTATAGCAAAGAAGGTATAATTATACCAATAAATACTTCATAAGTGATTAAAGCTACATTATCAATTTGAAACATTAGTTAAGTATATATAATATGTAAAAAAAAGCTGATTTGAAAGTGCAAGAAAAATCAAAGAAAATATAAGTTATCTTTCTCACTCCAATGAATCAAGAATTCAAAGTATTGCATCTTTTCTTATGGCTGAGTAGTATTCCATTGTGTATATGTAACACATTTGTGACAACATGAGTGGATCTTGAGAATAACATGCTAAGCAAAATAAATCAGACAGAAAACTCAAGAACCATAGGATTTCACTCATCTATACTAATAAAAGTCTAGGTGATCATCGTGCCCTCATGTCATCACAAATGGCCACCCCTATGTCATCACAAGATGGCTGCCTCAAGATGGCCAGCAGGGGAGACCAGTTGGGGGTGACTGGGCCAGCAGGGGAGGGCAGTTATGGGGGGGACTATGCCGACAGGGAAGGGCAGAGTTGGGGGCCATTAGGCTGGCAAGGGAGGGCAGTTGGGGGTGATCAGGCCAGCAGGCGATGGCAGTTGGAGGCAATTGGGCCAACAGGGGAGGGCAGTTGGGAGCAATTGGGCTGGTAGGGGAGCAGTTAGGCATCAATTAGGCCCGCAGGGGAGCGGTTAGGGGGTGATCAGGCAGGCAGGCGAGCGGTTAGGAGCCAGCAATCCTGGAATTTGAGAGGGATGTCCGACTGCCCCCGAGGGGTCCCAGATTGGAGAGGGTGCAGGCCGGGCTGAGGGACACCCCCCTAGTGCATGAATTTTGTGGACGGGGCCTCTAGTCACTCTCTCTCTCTTTCTCTCTCTCTCTCTCTCTCTCTCTCTCTCTCTCTCTCATATATATATATGAAAAGAAAATTTTCATATTAAAGTGAAGCAGTTTCAAAAGTATTTATCCATTTTTCAATGTTTAAAATCTATCTGGCGGTCATTTGTATGTCTTTTTGGGGGGTGGATGTCTATTTAAGTCTTTATCCCATTTTTAAAAATCAGATTATTTATTAGTCTTTAGAAATTTTTAGAGATCCTTATATATCCTGGATATTATCTCCTCATCAGATACATATTTGCAAATATTCTTTCCTTTTTCACTCTGGATTCTTTTCCTTGCTGTGCAGAAGCTTTATAGTGTGATGTAGTCCCTCTATCTATTTTTGCTTTCGTTGCCTGTGTTTTTGGTGTCAGATCCTTGAAATTTCTAAATCACGGATTAGGAAAATGCACATCAAAACCATAACGTAATATCACCTCACACCTGTGAGGATGGTTTTTATCAGAAAAACAAAGGAGCAAGTTTTGTCAAGAATTTACACTATTGGGTGGCATACAAGAGGGGCTTCTATGAAAATCAATATGAATTTTCCTTTAAAAATTAAAAATAAGTCTACCATATGATCTAGCAATACCTCTAATGAATATTCATCCAAAAGAATTGAAATCAGGGTCTCCAAGAGATATTAGCACTCCCAAGTTCATAGTAGCACTATTCACTGTAAGCAAAATGTGGAAACAGTCTAAATGTTTATTGACACATGAACGAATAAAGAAAATGTACATATATTGGAATATTCAGCCTTTAAAAAGGAGGTAACACTGCCATATGCAACAACATAGATAAACCTAGAGGAAATTATGCTGAGTGAAATAAGCCAGTCACAGAAAGAAAAATATTGCATGATCCACTTATATGATGTATCTAAACTAAATCGTTTTTTATAATAACAGGGTAGACAGCTGGTTTCCAAGACTTTGGGAGAGGGAACAGAATTACTAATAAACAGGCATAAAGTTTCAGTTAAGCAAAATGAGTAAGCTCTAGAGATCTAGTGTACAGTAGTGTACCTACAGGTAGCAACATTGCTTGTACAGTTAAAAATTTGATTAGAGGGTAGATCTCATGCTAAGTATTCTTACCAAAATAAAATAACATTTCCAAAAAAGCTTCTACTCAGCAAAATAGAAATGTAATACTCTGAATGAATTCTTATAATCGCTCATAAGCTTCCATTTTCTAGATGTGTGAAAAAGTAATGTTGCTCTAAATGGTAATGCAATTATTCTCACTAAAAAGAACCCCTCTGAAATAACTATCGGTTCATATCCCTCACCTTATAATTGGAGGCCAAGTGTGAATATGAAATGAGAATGTTGTCAAAATTTAGAGAGGTAAAGTTTTCCATAGACATCACAAAATGTTCACTGGTTTCTGGGGCAGTAGACCCTATCAAACACACCATACTTCTGCCATGAAATCTGTCAATTCATGCGCAGTGAAGCATTGAGACCAATAATGACTTGAAGTGATTTTGTTGTCACCACATTATTTTGAGAGGTGTTTGCATATGGGACCTGTTGCCACAGAGTTGTGAATCTGAGTCAAGACTGTTAGTTGTTTATTGTTTTTTCATTAATGTTTTGCCTTTTGTTCTCTGCTGGGTTCAACTAAATTCCTGGGGACTTGCTATCATTCCAGCTTTGAGGTGAGGGTGATTGGGTTACTACACTCTTTTATCTCCTGTGAGGTCTTTGTTGCACATAGTTTTAAAACTAACTGTCTAAGAACGCAATGATATGTCAAGGAAAATAAAGTGGAAGATGCTTGCAACCCCCAATACTTGCTATTAATTTATTTATGGTCAGAAACCAGCCTCACATTTTTGTATATAAACACAAAAATTTTCTAATATTTCAACAGTGAATTTTTTTAGGTTGACTATTTAATATACATTTAAAAATCCATATATGGTAGTGAAAATGAACATGTACATAGCACCTACTATGTGCCAGTGCATGTTATATTTACTTTGTAAATAATAATTTAATGGTTATGACTATGTTACTAAAATCACTTATTTTTAAGCAAGGGAGTCTGCTTACAGAATTTAATTAATTAATCGATTAATCAATTTATCTTTATTGTTGAAAATATTACAGATATCCCCTTTTTTTCTATTACTCCACCCTGCTCCTTTCCCCTCCTCAGGCCTTCCTGGAACTACTGTTTATCCATGGATTATTCGTATAAGTTCATTGCTTAATCTCTTCCTGCTCCCCACTCCTGTTCCTCAGAATTTAAGTAAATCCCAAGGATCATAAAATTATTAAACACTAGAGGCCCGATGCACAAAATTTGTGCAAGAGTAGGCCTTCCTTCCCCCAGCTGCTGGCACTGGCTTCTGTCTGGCACCTGGGACCCGGGCTGGCTTCCCTCCAGCTGCCGGCAGGCACCCAGGACCCAGGCTGGTTTCCCTCAGGCCACCTACAGGCACCCAGGACCTGGGCTTTGCTCTGGCCACTGCCAGACACCTGGGACCTGGGCTTCCATCTGGCCCTGGCTTTGTCTGGAATGACGTCCGGAATGATGTCCGGAATGACATCTGGTCTAATTAGCATATTACCCTTTTATTATTATAGATGTCTTGATATCTCCTTTCTCTATTATTTTATGTTTTAATTTTTTATATAATACTATTTATCTCTTACTTTTGTGTGTCACAGGACTTTGCATACTCAGGCTTAATTTGAACCAAACCCTAAGTTACTCCAAAATACATGCTTTTTTTCTATTCTCTCTGTTTCTCTCATTGTTGTAAGAAAGAACAGTCCTTATTAAGAAAGCAGACAATCCTGTAAGTTTTTGTACTTTGGTTTTAAAATGTCCCACTTTTTCTTGATCACTTTGTTTAAATGTTTAAATAATGTCTTCTTTAACAAATGTTTATAAAATGTCAATCATGTTTATTTACTGATTTTAAACTATGCAATCATCAATAATTGCTAAAATAACAATTACATTTTTGAAATATATTATCCACATAAACCTCTGTGAACCCTTTTTGTTAATAAGCAGGGGAACAAGTTTAAAAAGTCCCACTTCAGCAGTGTATTTTAGAATTCAAAAGAAGAGGTGGGAAAAGAAGAAAAAAAGATTCCTCAGCTAATATCCATTTTTCTCAATATGAACAATGGTGGCTTAAAATGTTCTCTTTTTTAAGGCATAGCAGCTGCAACTGTATTGCTCTCCTTGAATTGAGTGTGCAGCTTGTGATGTGATATGATGCTCTATGTTATTTTTAAAAAATTATTTCTTATTTTCAAGCAGCAAAGACTCAGGCATGAAAACAAAGATGAAATTGTTGGTTTTCAGGTCAAACAAGCTGCTATTATGTCTATGAAATATACTTCAGAAGGAAAAATCAGAGTAAGAACCGCATCTGTTAAACTTGAGACAGGAGCAAAACAAGGCAAGGAGCGGCTCCCATAACTACCCCAGTCCTACCCCATCAAGCTCCTGGGTCACAGACAGAAGGTTTTGTACTGCAGGCAGGAAACTTCTTAGATAGATGTCAACTAGAACCTTACAGATCGAGACAGAAAAACAGTCTTAGCAGGATTTTTTTTTTTTCAGTATAGATTTTGAACAAAAAGGGGGAAAATGAGTTCTATGAAGTCTGTTTCCTCAGGGCTACCAATCCCCCTTTGTCTCTGCTGGTACTTTTACAAATTATTCTAAGGCTGGATCTCCAATAGCTTCCCCCTACTCTTGCTCCCCACTCTGGATTCTCCTTTTCTCCATGGAGGGCTGTCAGGATAAGTAACTGACTTCAACCTTCTCAAGTTTTAACTTGCAGGGATAAGGTCTTCATATCTTTCCCAGAACTGTTAAGCTAGGCATGTCCAAGCCCTAGTTAGCAAAGCATTCAGTTAATTTTTAGATGCTGTCTGGAAAACAATTGACTACTCTTATTATGTGTAGGAAACTTTAATAAGCTCCTGCTGAGAGACCTATTTTTTTTGTAAGAATTCCTATAGGGTTAGGCCAATTATAAGTTAGTTCTACTCAATAAAGAAGCACAGAAGTCTCATTTTTCTTGTGGCAAGATAGTTTTTATGTTTTTGAAAGGTCTTAAAATGTATTCTATTTTTAATATGCTTTTACACGATGAAAACAAACACTGTATATACAGAAAAGATAACACTATTGGCATTTGAAAAAATAAAATGAAGTAAATAGAAGCATACTTTTTGTTTAGGCCAGTCTGATATTTCATAACAAGAAAGCGATAGTCACATTTTTTCCTTATGTCATCATGTTTAGATATAATGAAACCCAGGGAAGTTCAGTTAAGTACAATTAAATGACATCCGTACAGTTAAACATATGGTCTCTAGAGTTCAAGTCTGGATTAAACTATTAATCCTACTCTGTCCTAGCTAGGTGATCTTACATAAATTAACATTAAAAAGTGATTAAGCCAGGCTGGCAGGGCTCAGTAGTTGAGCTTCGATCTATGAATCAGGAGGTCATGGTTCAATTCCCAATCTGGACACGTGCTTGGGTGCAGGTTTGATCCCCAGTGTGGGGCGTGCAGGAGGCAGCAGATCATTGATTCTCTTTCATCGTTGATTTTTCTCTCTTTCTCTTTCTCTCCCTTCCTCCCTGATATCAATTAAAATACATTTTTAAAAATTTGATTAAACTAAAAAATCAACTGTCTGTAAGATTTTAGATTCTTCATTATACAAGAAGACATTGACATTACAATCTACAAGCTGTAGATTGTAAACAAGAATATTCATATTAAAACATTAAATATCAGAATATTAAATATCATTTTAAATATTTAGAAAGAAAAATGTATTTTTAAAAGAATATTATTGGCAGAGAGAAGTAAAGAGAGAGATACAAAAATGTGAAAAAAAATAAAATATTAAACCCCATAACATTAAAAAATTAAATTTATTTTAAAGAGAAAAATTAAATAAATATAATTAAAGCAAACCATGAAATGGGAGTAAAACATAAAAACAAAAATTTTTATAATTGTGTAAATATAAAAGTAAACAAAACTGCATACAATTTACAGTACCTTGATATTGTTTTAAATAAGGAAAAAGTAAAAATGCACAAAATTACAGGGAGGAAAGAGAGGTAAATATAACGCAATAGATTAACTTATATAATTAAATATGTTACTTAGATTTTCTGAATTAAAAAGAAAATGTCTGAATATTTTCATGGAATCTACTTGTTTCTGGGAAAATATAACTCAAGAAAAATCCAAAGTTTTAGGGGGTGGGGAGGAAATGAACTCAGAGGTATAAAGAGGAAGAGAGATTATCCTCCCATAGCTGGCATACGACAAAGATGACCACCTTACCTGATTATTTCATACTAGAGGCCCAGCGCACGAAATCGTGCACGGGTAGGGTCCCTAGGCCTTGCCTGTGATCAGGGCCATCTTTCGCCTGCTTGCCACCACCCACCCAGTTCCCCATGGTTCCCTGTTCGCCATGTTGCAATCAGAGCCTGTGGGCTGGTAGGGAGGTGACCAAGAGGTGGTCAATGCACCGCATAGTGACTGGTCAAGCAGTCATTCCGGTCATTATGGTCACTGGCCTTTTATTATATAGGGCTCTTAATTATTAATCAATTTATGGGACAAAAGTAAAAAATAAAATAAGCTATTCAAATTGAAATTCAGAGAAAAATGATCATTTCCATATGAAATAACTGATACCTGAAATTCCCAGCACGAATATATAAAAACTAATGTCAACACCATGTGCATTAGTTATTATATACAGATCCTAATAAACATGCAGTATAATGGTATTTAATATCACTTGACATGTCAAACAAAAATAACAATAAAGTATACATGAATAATCCTAAGAAAAGTGATCTGTTTGCAGAAATTTTAAAACTCTACTGAGAAATATTGAAGAAAATTTTAATAAAAATAATTATTCTTCACAAATGAGTTAATGTAAACATCCAGTGTTCTCTCTCTCCATTGACCTATAAATTCTGGCAATCCAATAAGTATGGAAAAAAATCAGTGACAAAATGATCATAAAACAGAAAAATGGGGAAAATCAAGAAAATTTATGAAAAGCGTTAGAAGTATGTTACATTTTCAAGTATTGTAATTAAAATAAAATAAGAAAAAATAGACTTATTCACACACAAAAATAAGATGAATATGCAGAAAGGAGACCAAACACTAGAAAAATTTAAAATATATTAAAGTATCATTTCAAATGACTGGGTAATGTGCTGATTTTTCAGTAACTCGGATAGGAACTATTGGTCTATAAATTGGTGCCTGTACATGCAGGGCAAGGAGACACTGAAGAAAGAGACAGGCCACTCTAGATGGGTAGGTAGCAGATTTAATAAGCAAGGAAACACATATGACATGTTTTGAATGACGTAAGACATATTATTACATATTCTTTTTCTTCAGTTCCATATTTGCCTGTTAAATGATTAAAAGTATGTATAGAGGACTTAACAGGGTTCAGTCACATAATTAGTCCAGATGGCCTCCGTAACACCTTACATTCTCAAGGCTGAGTCCTTGAAAACAATTCCCACTCTGGGAACTGTAGACAGAATGTACATTTCGAGGACAGGAGGAGGGGTGAGGCACCTCCCACTGCCCAGGTCCAGCTGGACAGTCAACCAGCGGCCACGTCCTCTCCATGACCTCTTCCAAACAGAAACAAGCTGACTATTGGGGATGGAGGAGGGAGTTTCCATCGCATACAGCAAAGTAAATGTACATGTGGTAAAATGAATTTTTGAACATCAAAACATGAATTTGGAGAGTATAGTACAATTTTAAAAGATGAGATTAGAGCTCTTTTAAAGCAATATATTACACTTAGGTGCCAAAGGAAAAAATAAATATATTCACTAAATGTAAATATAAAGTTCTACACAGAACAAATATACACATTATTCACGTAGATAACCAAAGTTAAAAGGAATAATAAAAACAACAACCTAGAAACAAATATTCAAGGTGCACCTGACAACAGGGTTCTATTATTTTTAACACACTTTGAGAACTTTTGCAAATAGATAAGAAAAACATAACTCAAAACCTGATGAGCATGTACGTTTGAACAACCTATAGAAGGTATCACAGAGGCTGCAAGTCATACGTCAATATCCATTCCCTTCTTGCTTTTTAGCTAAAGCCCAAAGTTGACTGGGTTACCTATTACATTTCCCAGCTTCTCTTAAATTTAGAGGTAGCCATGTAAATAGAAATCTAGAAAATAAATATTTGTAGGTTTTATGTGAAACACACAGAAAAGTATCATCACAGGGAGAAACTTATTTCTAGTCTTCTTTCTATTGGTCGGAATGCTGAGATGATGATGTGTTTGTTGGGGGATCTGTAGCTGACGCATTAAATTAAGACTATATGGATTATGACCTGCCGCATGAGGAGGCACAAGCTGTCCATATAGGTTGGCGGGTAGTTCTCTCAGCATCAGAGCTCCTACTTTGTGGAAGGGAAACCCCTGGGGTAGTTTTACTTGAAGGCGCAGTTTCCATACATTTACACCAAGGGGGTTGGGGGTTGGCAAATGAGCTAAGCTAAGGGCAGCCCTTGGTCCTAGGTCCCTAGCAGGCAGGAGATCGCAGAGAATCAAGCGTCTATTGCTTTGAAGGTGTTTGGGACAGAGGTCACTCACTTTTTGCAGGCTCAACTTTGGTAATTTTAGAAAGTGCCCCAGGAAAAGCAAAGCAGGGACCTGTGGTAGGAATCTTAAGCTCAGGTTCTGAACTAAATGTCCAGACTGGTTGTGAGCAGGGTTGCCATACTGTAAAACGCTCAGCAGCAACTCCAAATAGCTGTTTTCTCATCACAGGTGAGTAGGAGCTGTCTTGTACCACATGGTAGGTGTTACAAGTTAGAGGTGTGAGGGCAAACTGGCAGACAGCTTCTGGAGACAGCATGTCTGGCCCAGACTGCTTATGTTTTACTAGTATAGGAGAGAAGAGCAAATTTCTATCTTATAGAAGCCACTATAAAAATGTTAACGGCACTCTGATCACAACTAAGAAATGTAATAATGCAAAGTAGTGACTTGAATTTAAAGGGGCTCATATATACTATTGGTAGTATATTCTGGCTTAAATATTTGGTATCATATTTCTAGTTGTATCAAATGAGTGTAATATAGCAGTACATTTTGACTTAATTTACATTTTTCTGGTTACTGAATACGTTGAGCATCTGTTTACATGTTTGCTCACCATTTTTCTTTTTCTTCTGCCATATCTTTTTCCCTTGCCGTGCTTGTTTTTTTTCCATATTGATTTATAGAAATTTCTACACATATTTTTATATATTCTAAATACTAATGCTTTGGCAACTATGAAAATCTTTAGGTTTCTTTTTCACTTTCTTTTGACAGAAATAATTTTTAGCTTCAATATGGTTACATTTGTTATTCTCTTATGATATGGTTAGCAGAGTGTGTGTCTAGTTTAAGAAATTTTCTCACATTCTAAAGAAGACTATATATACGAGCATGTTCCCAGTTGATTCTGATGCTCTAGATCAGGCACCACACTTTGGAAATTAATAGTGCTACCATGAGGTTGGAAACCAATTTAATTTACTTTTCAGAAGCATTACTAATTGTTTCAGCAGATCCCGTTATTCCCTCAGTGACCTGTAATACCAAATATGTCATAGATAATAACATATTTGATTACCTTGATCAGTTTGTTCCTGTTCAAAGACACGTTGCTTTATTTGAATAACAGAATAGCAAGTAACCTAACATACTCTTCAAGAGGGTTTTGGTTATTTTTGACTCAACTCTTTTGTATACATTTTCATCCTCAGTGTGCCAATTTGACAGAGAATAATACTATGGGATTTAGTATTATTTAGGAACTGCATTAAATAATAAAATAATGTGCTAAAATTTGGTGAAATTGTGCTATTTAGTTTCCTTATCCTTGCCCTTTACACAACATGCAGTTTGATTATGTCTTTCGATATTTTTTAAAATTCTCTGAAGATAGGTCATAAACATCTTAAAAATTTTTAATTTGCCACCATTTTTCTATTTATAATTTATAAGTAGGCAGAAGCTATAGCCATGCCTCTTTTTTTAACTTTTAATTTTGAAATAAATATCTATTCAGAGGAAGATGTAAAAATAATTTAGAGCAGTACTGCATACACTTAATTCCCTCTAATGCTAACATCTTATGTAACTACAGTTTATCAAATTCAGGAAATAAGTCGTGCTACATTCCACAGAATTTATTTTGATTTCACAAATTTACATACACTGGTCTTTGTGTGTTCATACTTAATGAATTTGTATCATATGTGCAGATTTGTATAACCACCACCACATTCAAAATAAAAATTGTTTCGTCACAATTTTTTGTGCAACTTCTTAAGAGGAACATCTATCTCGCTCCCAATTCTGTCCCTAACACCTATCAACCACTCTTCTATTTTCTGCCTCTATAATTTTGTCATTTCAAGAATATTATATGAACAGAATCAGAGTGTACAAGCTTTTGAGATTGATTTTTTTCACGCAGTAAAATTTCATGGAAATGCATCAATTTATTCATTCATATTTTATTTTATTGTTTATTTTATTTTATTTTATTTTATTTTATTTTATTTTATTTTATTTTATTTTATTCAGAGAGGAAGGGAGAGGGAAACAGAGATAGACATATCCATGATGAGAGACAATCATTGATTGACTGCCTCCTGCATGTCCCCTACTGGGGATAGTGCCCACAATCCAGGCATGTGCCCTGAATGGGAATCGAACCATAACTTCTTGGTTCATAGGTCAATGCTCAACCACTGAACTATGCTGGTCAGGCAGAAATGCATCTATTCTGATGTATCTATGGGGTTTATGAATGAATTTCATTTAGAGTTTTAATGGTTTTTTAAGCATTGCATTATCATTACATATATATCATGCTTACCTCATGCTAATATGAGTTTAGGACACCTAGCGGGTATAATGTGAAATGTGAACCAAGACAGGTCAGGTATATGAAATAAATCATAAACTGCCTTGAAGACCAGCTTTAAGTCACACATTTTTCAATTTGTAGGAAATATGGAACAAAGGATTCCTTTGTCATCTGGAAATGTCTTTGCATTAAATTCTCTATGGAGGGCTGCCCATCTGAAGCTGAATTATAGGTGTACTAGAAGCCCGGTGCATGAATTCATGTACCAGTGGGGTCCCTCTGCCTGGCCTGTGGGATCAGCCAAAACTGGCTCTCCGACATCCCCTGAGGGGTCCCGGATTATGAGAGGGTGCAGGCCAGGCCAAGGGACCCCACTGGTGCACAATCAGGACTGGGGAGAGATGTGGGAGGTTGGCCAGCCGGGGAGGGACCACGGGAAGGCTCCTGGGTGTGTCTGGCCCATCTAGCTCAGTCCTCATCAGCCAGACTCCAGCAGCAAGATAACCTACCAGTTGGAGCTTCTGCCCCCTGGTGGTCAGTGCACATCATATCAAGCAGTTGAGCAGCTTTAGCATATCATTAACATATTACGCTTTGATTGGTTGAACAGCCAACCGGTCGACTGGACACTTAGCATAGTAGGCTTTTATTATATAGGATTCTCTTTCCACATTTGCTTAGAGTTAAATTTCAATAATTTCTAATGAAATAAAGAGAAATTTTAGTACTACTCTTTTGGGAACCTGACAGGTTCATATATCAAGTAGGTTGCTAAAACTGCTAAGCAATGCCTTTCTGACTTTTAATTGATTCACTTTTTTTTTTTTTACTACTCCACAATAGCCTTTCAGATCTTCTCTAGTATACTCAAAAGATATTCTCCTTCCATTCTTCCTTTCATTTGGCTGACTACACTGTCTATTTTACTGTGAAGACTGATTTTATCTGACAGACTATTTCTTTTCATA
Source organism: Myotis yumanensis (assembly GCF_028538775.1). Taxonomy (NCBI): domain Eukaryota; kingdom Metazoa; phylum Chordata; class Mammalia; order Chiroptera; family Vespertilionidae; genus Myotis; species Myotis yumanensis. Next base: position 203,499,962 of record NW_027223753.1, on the reverse strand, counting down.
TTTTCTTCTCTTAAAATTTTCTGAATTCTCTCCAATTGTTTTATATTTTCATCCACATTTAAAGTGGTATTTTTTTCATCTCTACTCATCAAATACTCTTTTTCTACTGGTACCCTATTCCTATGCTGTTTCAATATTCATGCATCTTGAGACATTCAATTTGCAATTCATCTTTCTTTGGTGGACAAAAATTATTAATTTAAAGAAGATTTAATTGGCATAAATAGTTTCATTCAAACTATATTATGTTCTTTTTCTGGTCTTTCTCTCCAATTATTTCCTGAAACTTTAAGTTAGGTTTCTGTATTTACTACTGTCTCAAAATACTGTTTTGAAAATAACCAATGATCTTGAAATTACTCAATGAGTAATCATTGTTGGTAAGCTCTCTACCCAATTTTAATTGTCAACTCTGAATAACATCTTTTGGATAATTTATTTATTGATTTACCTGTTTTTCAATCTAAGAGAAAAATCTCAAATTTTTACTTCCCAAACATAGTTTTGAGAATATGAGTCTTTTCTTGATTATCATGACAAATTAAAGTTAAGTGGTGACAAGGAAGCCAAAGACAGTTGACTGTGGTAAAGTACATAAATATTTTAGTAATGCCCTCCTCTTTCTAGAGGTCTGCTCCTTTGCCTTTTTAATACTACGATGCAACTGTGTATTAGACCAATTGCAGATTGCATAGGCTTTAGAATTAGGTAGAACTGGGCACAAATTTCTCTTGCATCATGTGTTAACTGGACAATCCATCCTATTTCTTTGAGTTACATTAACTTATAAAGTTGTTGTGAGGTGGAAACCAAATGTGAATGTATTAGTGACTTTCATAAGTTCATTTCTCAATCCTCCCATCTTTCATTGAATCTCTAATTGTCTATAATAATAAAAGCATAATATGCTAATTAGACCAGACAGATGAATGACCTTCTGGATGTCCTTTCGGATGAAGCCGCGGTGGCGGGGGCCAAAGCAGAGGTGGTTAAGGGTGATTGGGCAGGCAGGCAGGTGAGCGGTTAGGAGCCAGCAGTCCCAGATTGCAAGAGGGTGCAGGCCAGGCTGAGGGATCCCCCAACCCTGTACACGAATTTTGTGCACTGGGCTTCTAACAATGAGAATATCCTGAAAGCCTGGGAACTTCTTCTGGATCATCATCTTTTTGTGCCCAAAATAGTTGGCTGCTTAAGCAACTGATACTTTTTTTATTATATTATACTAGAGGCCCAGTGCACGAATTCATGCATGGGTGGGATACCTAGGCCTGGCCAGTGATCAGGGCTGACCAGGGCCAGGCCGATCAGGGCCTGCTGGCCAGGGGGAGAAACAGGTGAAGGGACTATAGGGCCGATCAGGGCCTGCTGGCTGCGGGGAGGGAGAGGGCATGGGAGGTTGGCCCCTGTCCCTGAGGAGGGAGCCGGCCCTCGGCCCCCCCTGGGAAAGGGACCACATTTGCCGCCACCCACCCCCAGTTCCCTATCCCAGCACGGGGCATGGACCCAATCAGGCGATCGGGGCTTGCCAGCCTGGAGGAAGGACCGCAGGAGGTTGGCCATCCAATGGAGGTTGGCTGTTGGGAGTGCACTGACCACCAGGGGCCAGCTCCTGCATTGAGAGTCTGCCCCCTGGTGATCAGTGCGTGTCATAGCGACCAGTCATTCTGGTCATTCCAGTCGCTTAGGCTTTTATATATATAGATGGCTCTGAATGAACACAAGGATTTTCACATTTTAATTTAATATGATGTTGGAAGCCAAGTGAAAAGGAATAAGGAGATGGATACAGAAATCATGAATGGGCCTTATAATTTGGTATATGAATTGAGCTCTAGATTTAGAGATTGTTACATGTGAAAAGATACTTACAAAACTGCTAGTGCCATCTCCTCATTTTCCAAGTCAGAAAACTGAGAACAGCAAAGTATTCCATATCTTATCAAATGCCATGCATTCAGTAAAAAAAAATAAATAGAATTTGAAATGATGTCACCTGGCTTACCCATGTTACTTCAACATACTACAACACAAAACAATGCTCCTAACCCGTAACCAAGAAAGTACAATTTATTTTGATTTTGACAAAATGGTTGGAAGGAGCTGTGTTTTCAAATCCATGAATCAATACTCTTTTAGTGGGTTCATTTTTCATCTCTTTACATTCATTCTTAAACCTGATGAAGAATTTCACAGCACTATAAAAGTTTGATTATTATAAATCAATCAAACCATATAATTTCTCCTGAAATTACAGTCTTATAAAAGAATGTGTTACCCAAAGCTGGCCAATGAAATGTGAGGGAAAGTCTGCTACAGTGTGTTTGGGAGAAATATTTCTTGCTCTTGGGAAGTCTGGTCTGTGAAGATATGCAAGGGTGGGTAAAAGTAGATTTACAGTTGTTCACATAGAAAATAATGTAATTATTAAAATATAATAATACAAATATAAACCTCCGTATACTCACAATTGTAAACCTACTTTTGCCCACTCTGTATTTGTTGTTTCTGCAGAAATCATGTGACTTTGAGAAAAACTAAATAACATATGAGTATTGTGGAAAAGAAATATTAATTTTGCTCCCTTAACCTGACTCATGGCTTTCACCACATTATGGGACATGGGTAAGAAAACACAAATTTTAACTCTTTGTGTTCTCTAAATTGCATGAAAATTTATAGTATCTACGGCTGTAATACTTGACTTTGAAATTTTCTTTTGGAAGTCTACTATAACTTTTTTGTTTTGTTTTGTTAATTTCGGAGCTGTTATAATCTAATCCAAAAGGCTAAATTGTATCCAGTCTTCCAGTACAATATTCAGTAGCCACCCATTGAATTTAAATATCAGACATTTATTAAATAATGATAGACAGAATAGAAGGACATGGGGAGATTAAAGTTCAGCTAAACTGGTATCAGGGATAGTCAAATGTAAATGAGAATGATAATACATTTCCCCAGCACTCACATTAACACCTTTGCTTCCTCACCCACTTATATTTGTTTTTCACTTTCCACTGTGAATTAATAAGCATGTCCACCCATTTCCAAGTCAGCTTTCCCTTTTTTCCTCCTTTATCTCTATGAAGATACTAAAATTCTGTCAGTGTTTAGTATGAAAGGTACCAAAAAGTAAAGATTTGTGTTGTAATTTTTTTTTCTGTTGCTCACATTTAAATTATTATATTTGGATAAATAGGCCCCACGCTTTAGATGACAATGTTTAGCTTCATAATCGTATGTGCTTTAAAACCACTTAATAACAAGATACTTAAGTTTTCAAAGAAAGCAAAATAACAGGGTTATATTTACCATACTTTTAGAAATCAGAGCAAAAGTGTGTTGCACAGTTTCTATAGCTAAGCACTCTAGGTGCAGTGAAACCTTTTCCACATTTTGTATTTAACTCTTGTGTTCTCCAGCCTCAGACATACTCTCTTTTCTTTTTGTTTAATTGTGAATGTGTGGAATCTCACAGCTTGTCTCATCACAAAGCCAAATTAACAATCCTGAAAGAAGTTAGTACAGAAAACCATGAATAGGCATTTATTAAAAGAGGATAATAAGGCTTGCTCTCCAAAGCATCTCATCAAAATACTTGTTTCAAATTAGTGTGTTTGTTTAGTAAAGTGATGTTTCCCTTCTATACTTATTTTTCCCCCTTAGGAATGACTTTTACTGTGTTCTATTGCAGAGTGAGTGTACTGGTAGCATTCCATTCCAGCATCTTAAAATGCAAATAAATAAATAAATCAGTATGGGTAAGGTAGAATTTACTAACAATTATAAACCAACATGACCCCAGAGAAGATGAAAGGTAGTGCTTTAAATCTGTAAATACATTTTTGGTATTTCTTTTTCTAAATTTTATAAAACCCTTCTGTCTTTCCAGTTACATTTTGAAAATCACGGTGAGGCATCCAGAGGTATAATACAATAAGAAATGAGACTTCAACTTGGTCACTTACAAGCTGTGTGACTAGAATTCAGTCACTTAATCCCAGGGTCCCCATTTTATGTTGGGAAAATAAAAGAATAATAACTTTTGAGTCTCCTTAAAACTCTTTAATTTTCTCATATTACTTGTCTAATCATTAATGATTACTAATAAAATGTTTTGTAGCCACATATGTATATGCTTACACAATGTATGTGTATATATATATATGTATATATGTATGTATGTGTGTATATATATATATATATATATATATATATTAATATATATGTCAGCTTATGGAACCTCCTATTTTATGAGAGCCCTGTTCTCAATAGCATTATAAATCATCCTACTAATTAAGATTTAAGATTCCTTTGCAGTTCTTTATTTTTTTCTCAATTGCATCCCACTAAGGAAATACGGTCAGAGTACTGTGTCCAAATGTTACTTGACTTGATTTAATTTTTTTCTGTGGTCTATTGCCAATTTGAAAGCTATGCGCATCACCATCATTTTTGAATGCAATTTTATTATATTAATTTATATTTTGATTATGTAAAGTATCTTTAATCTTTCTTTACCAATTTGAAGTGCAGTGTCGTTAGTTAATAGTCTTGGGGAACAGCTAGTTTGCTTCCATTTTAGTGTTTTTCAGGTCCCATAATTTCCATGACATGCTTCCTTCTTTGTCTTCAGGATCACACCTATAATGGATGACTTTTGCTTCCAAGGGGATGTCTTTTTGCCAAGACACTGTATCCCTCCAATATTGCTTCCTATTGCTCTGACTTTCAAAGTCCATTTCTTCACAAAATACAGTGTACTGAGTCACTGGATTACAAACTTCTCAGCATTGTTCACTCATGGTGGGATGTTCTATATCTGGAGAGATTTTCGTCTGTCTGATCACCATTCAGCCCTTTCTGTAATTATTCCTATAGATTCATTTATTCACTGAGCATATTTTCTGCCAAGCATGCTTCTAGGAATTAGGAATGCTGAAGTGAATAAAATAGATGAAAATATCTTCCCTTAGGGAAGGTTACATTACATTTTGGATATTAACATGTATAAATGTATACAAAAAGTCTGTAACTAATTAAAGCATTCTCCCTTCTCCCAAAAATAGAATGGTTGAGGGATTTTTGTTTTGTTTGCTTATTGTCTTTGAATGCTTTAAAAGCATTACGTTTTCTGTCCTATGTAGTGAAAACAGACAGAACACAGGTAAAATAGTATTTGTCTAAAATATATTTTAGATTAATAAATATTCCATTTTTATTATAACATTATTATTCTAAGGCATAGCTCTTATGCAGAAATAGCTAAGTTCGATAGTCTAGCTTTACACATTGAATATGTTCTTAGAAAATCATTGTATTATTTATGCTCCCATTTTATATATTATATGAAATTTATAAGAATGATAACTTGTAAAATCAGTAATGTCAGATATTTTTAAATAAAAATATATGATTTTTTGAGAAAAGTGTTAATTACCTTTCAAGATCCTTTTAGTAGTGTCTCTAAACTCATTTTACCCTTAAGATATAAGAATTAGAAATTTGCTGAGTCTCAAGAAATATGCTCTGTGTATCTGGGGAGACACAAGTAGAATAAATAGAACTGTGTAATGAACAATTTCAGAATTTATTCAGTCACCAAGTAGTAAGAGCATCTGGAGTGAGTGACTGCTCCACTCCACCTTCAGAGGCAATGCCACCCAGAAAGGGCACCTGAGTTTGTGCTCCTTCATCTGTCCACATAAAGGCAAGTTTGTCTCTCATCTTCACTGGATGCGCTTCACAAGGGCGCTAGAATAATTTCGCCAAACACTTTTTGGGCATGTCACCATTCTGTTGACATACCATGTGTGTCTATGACATGTACAACCTTCTTCCTTTCTAATGTCCATTCTTGCTTCTTACTCAGTCCTGTGAAAACTTTCCCTCTTCCCAGACAGTGATGTTCATATGCCCTTAGATCCCACCCTAGAGCTTTGATAGTCCTTCTAATCACCATGGTTCCTGACTTAATTCCCAAGCTTTCTTCAAATTCTCGCTCAAGGGACAAATCTATCATTTTTCACATTGAGATATCATTGACATTTAACTTTGTGTATGTTTGTGTACAATGTGTTGATTTGATACATTTATATATTGCAATATGATTACCACCATAGCTTTAGCTAACACTGCCATCACCTCACATAATTATCATGCCTTTTGGGGTGAGAACATCTAAGATCTAGTCTTTTAGCAACTTTGAACTTTTTAACAAAATGTTGTTGACTGCAATCACTATGCTGTGCTTTAGATCTCATCTTCTAAAGGGAAATGTGTACCCTTTGACATAAGTTTTCTGAAAAAAAAGTAACAATATGTCAATGATTTTATTTGTTGCTTTTATCTCTAGTACTTGACACTTTATGATTTCACATAAATAGTAGACAAAGTATAGTTGAACTGAGCTATAGATTTTGCAATTAAAACAATCAGTTTACTCCTGAGCTATCTGATGAGTCAAGCCCTGGGGGCTGCAGGAGGAGAAGCAAATATCACATCTTTCAGGACATGTGTGGTCAGAGAACTGCCCCTTTTTGGCCTGAAATAAATGCATTTAGCAGAGCCACTGCTCAATAAGAAGGTCATTCGGCCCCAGCTATCATTTTGCATTAAGGACATTATGCTCATTTCCTAAGAGTTATATTTCTCATTCCATAAAAGAAAATCAGTAATATCAATGAATTGAGTCTTTATTATAATAAGTAAAATTGTAAACCAAATGGTTTACATACCTCAGTATTTGCTGTGCTAATATTTGTATGTACTGTCCTTGGCAATACATTCTCTGTATATCCAAAGAGTACTTATTTTTAATCTTTCAAAAAGAAAGTGTGAAATATAAGCTGCTGCAGTCTAATAAGAATTAGCCCTTTAGGTAATACAATTCTTTCTCAACATTGGGTCTATCTTATGTGTCATAAAGATTCATCATCGCCAGCTGGTGTGGCGCTGTGGTTGAGCATCAACCTATGAACCAGGAGGTCACCAGTTCAATTCCTGGTCAGGACACATGCCGGAGGTTGCAGGCTCAAGTCCCAGTAGGGAGTGTGTAGGAGGTAGCCCATCATGTCTCTCTCTCATGGATGTTTCTAGCTCTCTATCCCCCTCCCTTCCTCTCTTTCTAGAAATCAATAAAGACATACAAAAAAGAAAAAAAAAGATTCATGGAATTTATCATTTTTATTTTCCTTAGATAAATAACAAATAATTACCATATTTTTTCATCCAAAAAGTCAGTGATTTTTTGTTTGTTTGGATTATTTTTCAAGATGTCATTTTGAGACATCATCTCATCACATTGCCTGGTGTCACTGAATAAGTTAACAGTGTGATATCTGTTTCTAACCAAACTCTGGCTCCCTGCTGAATGATATATTTCTGTGTTTATTTTAGAAAGCTTACATGAGGTCTTCTATATTATCTGGGAACTGTTAGTTTGTTATTTATTTAAATTATTCTAAAGTATGCTTTCCTGTGTCTTGTCATTTACTTGTTTTAAATTATTGACATGTGTGGATTGAATCGAATCTTTTGCTGCTCAAAATAAAATAAAAATAATTCACCTACTACAAACCCTGAAGGTAATTAGAATAATTAATTAAATAAATGAGTAGAGGTATCTATTTCACATTTGATATCATGTAACTGATTTTTTTCACTCAATTTTCCATAAGATACAAGTATAAACTTATACCTGGATTCAGACGAATCCTCTTCTTTTAAGGCTCAGATACCTAATTAGGCATCCATTCAATTATACTTGTAATATAATGGCAATTTATATATATTTACTCTCGAAATAGATGAAAATGTATGTTTGAAATGTATTCCTCTATAGAAGAAACAAAGTAAGAGAACCGTGGCTCAAAGTATTTAAATTACTTCTCCATGTTTGATACAGGAAGTAGCAGGGCAGAGTTTTGGAAATAAAAAGCACAGGGTTCTCCTGTATTTTTACTGAAAACAAATAGCAAAATGATACATTTAAATCCAATCATATTTTAATATTATTAAATCTATTTGTTATAAACATTGTAGTGAAATGACAAGTTGAAAAACTGGAAAACAAAACCAAAGCAAGTCCCAGCTGTATGTACAAAATAAAATGGCTTGTACATCACCATTTGTACTGGAAGTCATATTTAAATAGCACTTCAGATCTTTGAAAAATATTACTAATATTTCTCTTCATCATTCTGCTACATTGTTTAAATTCTTCCATTCTTTTTTTTTAAATCTTCACCAAAGATTGTTTTCCCTTGATTTTCAGAGAGAGTGAAGGGTGGAGGGGAGAAAGAAACACCGATGTGGGTCCATATCAATAGGTTGCCTCCCGCATGCACCTGACCTCAGGAGGGGTAACGAAGCTGCAACCCTTTGGTGCACAGTCCGAGGCTTTAATCACTGAGCCATGTTGGCCAGGACCTTTTCCATTCAATTTTTATAGGTAATAGGTTCATCAACCAAGGTACATGCCCTTGACCAGAATCGAACCTGGGACCCTTGAGTCTGCAGGCCGATGCTCTATCCACTGAGCCAAACCGGTTAGAGCTGATTGATTTTTTTCTCTCAAAACTTGTTCTGCAGCCCAGGCTGGTTTGGCTCGGTGGATAGAGCGTCAGCCTGCAGACTCAAGGGTCCCAGGTTTGATTCCGGTCAAGGGCATGTACCTTTGTTGCGGGCATATCCTAAATAGAGGGTGTGCAGGAGGCAGCTGATTGATGCTTCTCTCTCATCGATGTTTCTAACTCTCTATCCCTCTCCCTTCCTCTCTGTGAAAAATCAATAAAATATATTTTTAAAAAATCAGGGAGGTAAAGGAACATTGATGTTTTGAGACTTCATTAGAATTTGAGATACTCTCTTATATATCCCTTAGATTTTGGACTTTCTTTGTAAATTCCAGTATCTGCATATGAGACTACTTGTTCCAAGTCAGAGAGACAGTTATAACTACATTCAATAAAAGTAAAAACTCAGGTGTAATGCCTGGCAGGTGTGGCTCAGTGGTTGAATGTCCACCTGTGAACCAAGAGATTATGGTTTGATTCCAGATCAGGGCACATGCCCAGGTTATGGGCTTGATCCCCAGTGTAAGGTGTGCAGGAGGCAGCCGATCAATGATTCTCTCATCATTGATGTTTCTGTCTCTCCCTTCCTCTCTGAAATCAATAAAAAAAATATATTAAAAATAAAAACCTCAGGTGTAATGAAAAAATATAGCATCATCTTTTTATCTTGACATCATAGATTATCAGGCATAAAAGAAAAAATAAACCTCTATGCATGTACATAATTAATTTATCTTAATATTATTACATCACCTGATAAACACAAAGATTTTTAATGAAAAAATGCTCCCATCTTATTTGCAGTCAATTTTTTTAAATCCTATGGTTAAACATACTAGAAATAAATTATTTTATAGCTCATCATCTTCTTGTTCTTTTGTTTCAGTATACTATTATTCATTTAGTCATTTATTTATTTACTAGTAGCCCTGAGCACTGCGCACAAATCCGTGCACGAGTAGCTCTCTGCCTCTTGCCTCCACTGGCCACCGCCCACTGCCACTGGTAGCTCTCTGCTGCTCATAGGTTGCTGCCCCACCCTCCTATAGCTCTCCACTACTTGTAGATTGGCCTGATGTTATGGTGTAACGGATAATTAGCATATTCTTCTCTTATTATATAGGATATCTAAAATATCCTCCAATTCTAGCCAAAGATTCAAACTTTTAAGAAAAATGGAACATTTATATGAGGTATGCATGAGCTACAGTGCAGAGGCACTGTAGTTCGATTTGAAGATTTGCTAAAATAACAGGAAAACTAAAGTGCCAAAGCAAAGGACAAAACTGTAGGTTCTAACACATTAAACAACTTTTCTTGCTTGGCTGCCGACTGGAGGAGCTTGGTCCTTTTAGTCCTCTCAGGCAAAAACCAGGGTAAAATAACTGCTTTTCATTTGAGTTCTTTAAGAAATTAAATTATCCTGTAAGGCACTAGGAGAATGTCCCGTTATCTTTTGTCAGCATTTCCCTTTTCATGACCTTTGAAAACATTTTGCTTTTTAGACCTATCTTTTCTCCAACTGTGAAAATGAATTAAAAGTTCACCTGATGGTGATCACCTAATAAGAAATACTTTTCAATGTCACATTGTAATTGGAGAAGTGCATTAAAGTGTGCTATGATTTTAGATATGTTTTTCCTCCGAAGTGAAAATCTTTTTTCTCAAAGCTCTGCTTTTTCCTTCTTAAAGTTAAATTTTAAAGAAAACTCCTCTCACAGGGATTTTGAGTGGATTACAAAAGGTAATGTGCACATTGCTTTCTAATATAGGCCCTGATTTATGGTTTTAGAGAGGACTAAATAGGATTGTTTTTGCTTCCTTTCCTTGCATTATAGTTATGTATGCGATGCTTGATCTTCCCTATAAACATGTAATCATGAGGTTAGGCAACATGTCTATTTTATTTGCACAATTTATCAAAGTTAATGAAATGGTGCATTTCAACTCAAAAGAACTCAATGTGTTTTTTGGTGAATGTAGCATGTTACATTTGTTATAAGCTTTATTGGTAAACAGATGGTTACAAGTTTATCATTTATATTGATTATCCGATGAAACCTTGTGAGGCAGACATCTTTATTCCCATTTTATTGGTGACAAAGACTTTTAATAGATAAGTGATATGCTAAACAAGGACATATCATTAGTACACAAGTGTTTAAAAGTTTAGGTAGCTCTTATACCTTATCATTTTATATTATATAATTTATAAGAAATTAACACAGACACAGAATGTCATACACTATTTTAAAATAAAGTCCCCAAAATAAAATGTGTTTTTATTCATAATAAATAACCTTAGTCTATACAGTATTTTACAGTGAATCATAGGGCAAGAAACCTAAGGGACAACTTACCCTATAACAGAATAACTTCATAGGTTTTTACTGAAACCTTTAAATAAAGTACCAGTGAGAGGGCAGGTAGGTAGTTGGTGATCAATAAACAGTTGTAGAATAAATAAAATTAAAATCACCCAAATTTCACATTCTGATATAAAATCTCTAATATATGCACATATTTGGTAATAAAATTCTCAAAGATTTTCTGTACCACCTTGTCCACAGAAAACATTTTCCTCCTTTTTTAGAGCCTGAGTTACTTTTATGTTGAACTTGCCCTTTATTTCATGCTGCTAGGATGCTAATACTTTGCTTCAGATGATGCCTATTAAATAATGTTAAAAGGGCAAAATAACCTTTGGATTGGCCTTAAAGCAACATTGTGCCCCAAAGAACTATTTGCAAGGACAACAGGAAAACAAATATTATGACCACCAGATTTATGGCCTCTGGACTGGTCATTTAAAACACTGTTTGGAATTAGCATCACTGTGTTAGGTTATTGGCACCGATAGAAAGGCCTTCCTGCTATTGATGCAATTGTTGCCCTACCCTTTCTCATAAATATCCCCTTGCCTTTGTCTCCTAATTTGAACACTGTTTGAATTTCTGCCTGAATCAGTGTTTCCTGGATAGCTCTTCTTTTTTTGATCTCAGATTAATGCTTATTGTCTCTCTCTTTGGCCTTTTATTATTTAGATAACAATAGTTTATTAAGAGGATTGACATACTTGAGGGCAAATAAGATACTTTTCTTTCATTTTTATTAGTCACTATCACAACACTTTAAATTATTGAACTGATGTACATGCCTGCTGACAGAGCTTCTTTTCAGCAGTACATCAGTTAATAGATACTGCTCTGAACATTTTATTTTAATGATAATATTACTTTATATTGGTGTGATGCTGTAGTATGCAAAGTGCTTTTACATTCATCCCCTCATTTAATTACAAAAGGAATATATATTTTTTAAAGTCAGCAGTCTTAGAAACGATTCCCTTTTATATAGTGGCCTTTCACATTAGCCTTGTTTATCTATTCTTGTTTATATCTTTCTAATGTGGATGCTGTACTTCTCACATCCTTCCTCCAGGATAGATACACTCCATTCCCAAGCGCTGAGCGTTTAGTGCTGACAACTCACAAGGAAAAGCAGTCTGCAAGGGGAGCTGCCTCCCTCACATTAAATTCCCTCCTGGGGGCCATTGGAATACATTTAGAGATCCATTTAGGATTAAAGATTCCAGCCCCGTTTTCTCAATAGGGGAAATTCTGAAGTCACATCTCAATTTCAATGATTTCTGTAGCATGATCAGAGTCTTCTTTGCAAGGGTACCTTGCCTCACACATTTCTGTCTTTCTGTCCTGCTGCCCTCAATCCTGAGGAAGAGAAATCTCCCAGAAACCCTCTGCCTTCCTGCTTCCTAGTCTGTTCCTAGTCTGTTCCTGCTTCCTTGTCTGCTCTCTAGGAACCTCCTCCCACACAATAGCGATTCAGGCAGCAAATCTGATTATCCAGTTTGTGCAAAAACACAAGTGGCTTCATTTAAGAATAAATAAACCTCTGGATAGTAATAAATCCCTTAGATGACATTAGTTGAAAGAAAATGTGTGGATGTTAGGTATCTAGATCTACCCAAGCAACTTGCGGGTGGATATTTGTGAAACAGAACAAGTTGTCAAGATCCTTCTAGTACATTTGAATTCTAAAACAATGAACAGCCTCCCAAGAACCATGTAGAGACAATGATTTGTCAAGTTGTCATTAGCCAGGGCTTGTCATTGGCCACCCCATACAGGCACAAGGTGCATGAATGGAATAGACATATTATCAGAGCTAGGAGCTAATTATGACTCAAAAGCATAACCACCCACTCATGCAAGCTCATCTAGCTAATGCTGCTCTAAATACTAAAATTTAAGGAACAAAGACTAGTAGTACCTTTAATATGAAACTATTTTCAAGGAGAATTTCCAGCTACTAAGTGAAAATTTGGTTATGTTGGACATTCCCAGTCTGGAAGGGGAGCTGACATGTCATTATCATAACATCCTGTGTACAAGGTCTTGTTCCCCACTACTATCTAAGGACATTTGAACCACTGAGCTGGTGATCCTGCAAAACCATTCTTTACATCAAAAGAGTCACTTCACAGCACAGGAAATGTGACGATAGGGATATAACCATGGGATTCATAAGTCTTAGTATATACTTCTGCCAGAGATCAACAGGCAAGGAAAGAATCCACATGGTGCAGAGAGTAATGACCCTGAAAATCAGAAGGAGCTCGGCTGGCTGTTATTCTATCAACCTCGGGCTCTTAATTTTTAAAATTGTCCTGTATCCACAATTCACAAGAGAGATTTGTTACCTCATGTTGCTCATCCCCACATGTTGCTCACGGGAGTGGATTTCTTGCGATATCCCAAGAAGAAGAATTTTCTGAAACTGGCAGGAGAGAAGGAGTGATTTTTATTTGTGTGGAATTATACCCCTGTGTTTCCAAGGTCCCACTTCCCTCAGTCCAGGCATCGGAGATGTGCAGCTGGGGCTTCAGCAGAGCTAAAATCAGAGCCAGTGTCCAGAGTTTCCTTTCCATGTTAGAGCCGGGTCTAGTTCAGCATCAGGCCAGCTTAGCTTATGTTTCTCACTGTATTACATTACTCCATTGTGTGTGGGGCCAAATGGTCATGGGCCACATGGGCAAATGGAAGAGAGCCAAGAACAACGGACAAGAGAGTGCAATCCTTTGTTTAGGCCAGTGGTCGGCAAACTCATTAGTCAACAGAGCCAAATATCAACAGTACAACGATTGAAATTTCTTTTGAGAGACAAATTTTTTAAACTATATAGGTAGGTACATTGTTATTAACTTAATTAGGGTACTCCTAAGGCTTAGGAAGAGCCACACTCAAGGGGCCAAAGAGCCGCATGTGGCTCGCAAGCCGCAGTTTGCCGACCACGGGTTTAGGGGATTATGTATTCCCAAATTTTCACAGACTTGCATTAGCTTCATCCATTGTGGCCAATCCATGGCTCCCAGGCTTGACTGACAGACAAATACCTCCCCTAGTCACCCCAACTTCACTGCACATGTGTCCATCTATCCTTTGTTGGACCCTTTCCCCAGTGATCCTGCAAGAAATGGGCAGGTGGTTTCCTAGGGAGTGTAAAGTTGCAGCTTCCTGGGGAAGTTGTCCAAATGGCATGCCTGTGATGTCTGGCCTCTCCCTTTGCTCCTTTCCTATTACATATTAATAACTAGTTAATTACAAGGGTATCAAATTCTGCTGAAATTTTAGTGAATTGCATTGAATCCATGATTCTGTTCAAGATAATTGAACTCTTTAAAATGTCTTCACCCCGTTAATATACTGCCTCATTCATTTATAGAAATTATCTAACATACATTTTTCTCTGTAGACATCTTATTCATCTTTTATTAGATTCATTTCTAATCTTTTGATACACTTGTAAGTGGTATCTTTCTTTAAAAGTTTTTTTATTGTCCAAATAGCATTTCTGGCATATAGAAATAAGCTTGATTTTTATATAAAGTTAAGCATGAGATTATTGTAAACTAATTTTTAATTCTAAGTATTCTGTAAGTTATAAATGTATTTGGACTTCTTTGAACACAGTTTGCCTGTGAAAAATAGTAGTCATATTTTTAAAATCTAATTCTTAAATATGTTCTTCTTTTTCAGTTTTCTTTCTCTGCTTAAAAACACTATTAGTATTTTGAATTGGAATGGAGATAGTGGGTAGAATTCTCCCTCAAATGATGGAATTTAATTCCACTCTTAAGTACGTACATGGACAATAAGCCATAAATGGTTGACACCTGTCTACATCTCTAGTCATTGTGGCCTTGAAAACAATGGTGATGGAAAAATCCTCCGGATCGGCAGAGCTTCAGGTGGCATACTTACTTTTATACTTTGTGAACTTTTCTATAGACTCCTTGTCCATGGAGATTGGCCTTGCCAGCTGGTTAAGAATGAAATGAAATTTTAAATATTGGAATATTAAAAACAGGGAGTTCTTGAGTAGAGATATGTGAAAAATATTTATCACATTTTATCATCCAGCAGAGAGAATTTTAACATAGCATGGGTACTAAACTACTAAGTAGAAAAATAGCAGAGCAGATGTATATCAGCCATCCCTTGTCAATGGCAACACCAGTAGTGGCATGATGAGTTCACACACAAAGTGGTTTTAATGGTAGAGATGGGGGCTAAGTAGAAAGACATTTGCATGACTACTCTGGCTACTGACTACCACATGTCTACAAATTTTGAATACGACTTCCCTTTCTTATATGTAGACCATTAGCCTGTACCAACATCTGAGTGCTACTAGTACAGAATTCCACATAATGTCACATAAGACCAGGATGCATGCCAACACGGCCATGGTACCCAGAAGTATCTATCCTGATAAGCATTACAATGGCCTGTTGACAGCATAGATGTAGTATCAATTTGAAGGTAGACAAGGGTGGAATGTCATTCTGCTGGATGCAGAATACATATTGAATCAAAGACTTGTTTCCCCCAGAAGGACATACCCATGTGTCTGGGGTTATATATACAGAAACATGAACTCAGGCTCCTTGTGAATATTTAACTAGCTAAATATAAAAGGAAAATGTAATGTTGAAAGATGTTAAGTGCTGGTCTTTTATAGCTAAAGTATGCACTTACATAAGATGTGACTGTTTGATATCACCTCTACTGCTTGCTCAGTAAAAAGAGAATAAATACATTTGGTGAACATAAATATTTAGAAGGCGGTGAAATGATCAAAGATCAAATTTTTGCTTTGCAAATAAACAGCATTGGTCTGGGCACCATGGCCACGTTGGCATTTTCACAAATTAGGCACATATATATATAAATGGTCATGCAATAAATGTAAAATCACTTTCATAAAGTAACGTTTTCTTATATGCCTACCCAAAAATATAATGAATTATACTGAAATTACCTTAGAAGTTAATTTTGTTAAATTTAGTTTTTAAAATTTACTTTTACATCCCAAGAATTTTATATTATCCTGTGAGTAAATCATAATGCAGCAAGAGTATTTTCAAGAAATAATACACTTATATTCTATTTTTAATGTGGTTTTTTTTTTTATTGATTTCAGAGAGAAAGGTAGAGGGAGAGGGAGAGAGATAGAAACATCAATGATGAGAGAGAATCATTGATCTGCTGCCTTCTGCACGCCCCCCACTGGGGACTGAGCCCACAACCCAGACATGTGCGGTTGGCCAAAATCGAACCCGGGACCCTTCAGTCTGCAGGCCAATGCTCTATCCACTGAGCCAAACCAGCTAGGGCTGTTTATGTTTTGTTTCAGATAAATGTCAGTGTTGTAATTTTGTGCTAAATATATCACATACAGATTTAAACTATTTGAATGTAGCAAGTGTATTGCAATTGTCTTCCCAAGCACTTTATTTTTCTGAGCTGTGTTGGAAATGAATGTTGTGTTTTGCTAAACAAGCAAATTTGCATCTGTAGTCTTTCTCTAAGATGTGTAAGTTGTGGGTTTACCTTTAGAAATTCAAAATAGCTGATGCTTACTTGGAATCATCTTTGCCTAGGAAACTCCAGAAAAATGAGTAGAACGTATTGTCTTATTGTGACATAATTGCTTATAGAAAAGTCTGGTTTATTTCATTCTCTACAGTAAATACCTCATGCTAGGTAACTCCAAAAGGAGAAAATAAGAATTTTTGGCTCAAGATATGTATTAGGATCAACACCTGTATAAAAAATGGGGGAGGAACAAGATTGATTGCAGAACTATTTGAGCAATGACAAAGTTATAGAGGACCCAGCAGAGAAGAAGCTCTAAGATTTGCATATGACAACTGTCCTCCATAAATACCAACTGGCTGGCCTATAGGTTCCCACCTAGATCAGACCCTAGGAAGGTTTTGACCTTAAGCAAAACAGCTCTCTGCAACCTTGGAAGATCCCAAAATAACTGTTGGTTTGAGACTTTTGCTGAGTGAACTGCTTAGTCATTGAACACATCTTTCCTTAAAGGAGGATGTAGGCAGCACGTTGCCATGCCTACCGCAGTTTAACTCTTGGACCAATCCTCTCCAATTCTGCATAAACATTCAGGGTGCAGCACAGCCATGGATATGATGGCCTTCTCTTCCTGCGGGACACTTAGAAGAAGAGAGTTGCGAGACTAACTTCAGTTTCTAGTCTGGTCTCAGAACCACAATTTATTCTATTTATCTTCCTATTTTACTGCTCATTCTAGATCTCCTTCACGTTAAGCGACTTTCTTTTCATTATCTTAATTGCATACCTATTGTGGTGATTTAGACTTTGATTCATTTTTCTTTTAAATCTTCACCCGAGGATATTTTTCCATTGATTCTTAGAGACAGTGGAAGAGAGAGAGAAAGATACAGAGAAACATTGATGAGAGAAACATAGCAATTGGTTGCCTCCTGTATGTTCCCCGACCAGGGCCTGGGCCAGGGAGGAGCCTGAAACCAAGGTACTTGCCCTTGCCTGGAATTGAACCTGGGACCCCTCGGTCTTCAAGCCAATGCTCTATCCCCTGAGCCAAACCAGCTAGGGCAACATTTGTTATAAATTCTTTTTTTATAATATATTTTTATTGATTTCAGAAAGGGAGAGGGAGAAAGAGATAGAAACATCAATGATGAGATGTTTTATTGCAATTATGAAACAACAGGTTTTATAATTGAAAGAAAAGCCCTCAAATCTCAATATTTATCAGTGGCTGAGTGGTCATTAAATTGAAATGTATTCACACAGTAGCTTTCTATGCAATAATGAAAAAGATAAAGGCTCAGATACATTTTCATTGGGAAGAATTTGAAAGGTTTTTTTATTTAATAAACGTGTACTGACTCCTTTTAGGTGGCAGGCAATCTATTGGGTGCTGGGGATAACGAGTGAATAAGAAGTAACATACTTGTTTTAAAGGAAACTCATTTGAATTGGAGCAAGTGTCATTTTACAGGTTGATGAAATATCATTATTGTGATGACTGTACAGGGTACTAAGTAGTATAGAGGCAGGCAGGGGAAAGGGTGTAAATGGGAAAATTGCTTCAGCTACAGTAGCAGAAGCAGTTTCTCTTAATCAGATATCTTAAGAATGACAGTGGACCAACCCTAGGAAGAATATGGTATAATTTCCAGGCAAAGAGACTATGTAAACAAATCTTATTTTTACAGTCAAATATCAATAGATATTGTGAAAAGCTGATAAGTCAGACAGTGCAGTATATAGGGCATTATATTAAGAAAAAATGGTTACCTAATTTTCAAAAATGAATGGTGAGCAGAAACTTCAGGGAATGAGACTAGAGTTTGATGTGGGCACAGGAACAGACAGTGACAATGGGCTTGTATTTGTTTGAAACATCTATACATGTTTAGATTTTTATTTGGTTTTACTATTCTCCATAAAAATAGATGAAGAAAGAAAAAAAAATGAAAAATTATTCCACTATATTTTGATGAAACTGCAGTGAACCAACTGTCATTTTGTATGTTATATTTTGAACATATGAGTTGCTTGACAACAGTAGTCTCATCCAAAATGTTAGACAATTAAAACAGAGAAATACTTTACGCCCTAACTGGTTTGGCTCAGTGGATAGAGCATCAGCCTGCAGACTCAAGGGTCCCAGGTTCGATTCTGCTCAAGGGCATGTACCTTGGTTGCGGGCACATCCCCAGTAGGGAGTGTGCAGGAGGCAGCTGATCGATGTTTCTCTCTCATTGATGTTTCTAACTCTCTATCCCTCTCCCTTCCTCTCTGTAAAAAATCAATAAAATATATTAAAAAAAAGAATACTTAAAAAAATAAAAATAAAAATAAAACAGAGAAATACTTTTGCCTAAAGCATGTTAAATTTCCTGGATTCATTTCAAATGGGATTTGTCAATCATTCTCACTAATTCCAATATCTCTGATGTTCAGTAATGACCAATATTTTGATGTCTCCATATGTGTAAAAACTACAAATCACAAGCAGATAAACCAAGCAGACTTGAATTAAGTCTAGATTTTGTATATGGCTGAAAGGATATATTCCTAAAACGTCTATATGAATAGAATAACAGCTTTCCCATCCAGTGTAATTCAAGGTTTGCCAGACAATTGTTTTAAAGATCCGAGAAAGGTCCTTAAAGTAACACAATTGATTTTGTGATTTTATTGAAATTTGAACGCTGCAATTAAGTTTAAGCTTTCTCTATTAAGAATAAGATATATGTAACATATATTTAGCCTAATAAAATGTTGTATACATATATATTTATTATGATATATATGTATGCAATATTTTTATTAGGCCACAGGGGCCATAGTTTCTTTCTTTCCTGAACTATGGCAAGAATCTCTAACTGATCTTCCCGGATCCTGCTTCTCCTTCATGTTTCCCTCCTCACAGTTCGCACTGTTATCAGTGCCACTGCTTCTCCCCTTCCCCATCTGCACAGCATACAGGACAAACCAGGCTCAAAATCCTTATCCTGACTTTCAAACCCCTTCAGGATCTGGTCCCAATCTCTCTTTTGAGCCTTATTTCTTTACTCTCTTACTGATAAACTACATGTCAAATTAAACCTTGACTCATTGCTAAATCCTAAGTCCACATAGGCCTTGCTTCACAGTGGCCTCTCAGGCTGGGGGACCATTCATGATGAACCCACCTCTACTTCTTCTCACACTCACAGTCACACGATTTTCCTGCTTTCAGCTCACTTTTCTCTAGAACTTGAAATTTGACCATCAAAGCCTAGTTCTAGAAGTCACATGTTTTCCTGTATTTTTGCCTTTTACAACGAGTTAAATAGATACTTAGTGCTCTTAACAAGTTTAGAGAGGTTAATTGTAACTAAGACACTTCAATGTTAACTCTGTAGTTTGTACTCTCTGGATAATTGGGAGTCTTATCTAAGGTATGTAGACATAAAATTGTCAATGAAAATATAGTTTTACTGAAAATAGTTATTTCAACCAGCTATTTAGACACAAAATGCTTAACCCCGGCTGGCATGGCTCAGTGGTTGAGCATCGACCTATGAACCAGGAGGTTGAGGTTTGATTCCTGGTCAGGGCACATGCCTAGGTTGTGGGTTTGATCCCCAGTGTGGGGCGTGCAGGAGGCAGCCAATTAATGATTCTTTCTTATCATTAATATTTCTATCTCTTTCCCTCTCCCTTCCTCTCTGAAATCAATAAACATAATGCTCAAGAACATCAAGCTGAGAAGCTACAAGCTGATGTTCATATTGCAATCATTGCAAATACTAAGGCTTTACATTGTCTGAACAGCAAATTACTAAAAATATACAAAAAACTTCTCTGTCTTTTCTTTCTTCTATCACTTCCCCTCCTCTTTTTCTGTCATTCTCCTCCTCACCTCCTCCACTTCCTCTCCCAATTTTGTCTGTCTTCAGTTGCTCCCCTGCCCTGTCCATTTGGTAACAGGGGCACACCCTGCTAATATTGAATGCCAACATGATAATCTTAAGGAATATTGGAAAAAGTTAAATACTTTAAGCATGCATTGTAAAACTTACTAGTATGGATGTGATCACCTTCCAAGAAAACTGGATTTGGATATCCAAACTCTAATCCAATCTTTAGTTCTGATTTATCTTTTTTTCTTTTACTTAAGTTTCTAAAATTTATGTTGTAGCTCTTTTGTAAGAAATTGGATATCTTGAACCATTTTTTATTTATCCTTTTCTATTTTACAGAAAGAATAAAATGCACAGTCCTTCAGTATAACACAACTTAAAAAGCATATTAATATCACTTACTAGTTACCCATTCCCCTTGCCGTGTCTGCTGCAAAGCTTATTTTTCTTTTATCCTCTTCTGAGGCTTCTGAAGAAACATCTGAGCCAAAAGGGTAGATCATATTAATTTGGAAAGTAGCACAGAATATTACTTTCCTGAATCAAAGTATAAATTGTTCCTGCTTTCCAATTCCTTAGAAGCCCAAGTGTGACTTTAGTCTAAGTTATTGGAATAATTAACTCAAGTCCTCATTTCCCCTGGTTATGAAAATTCAATGTGGATGTTTTATATGAGGAGAATATGCAATTGAGCTGTTAAGTGAATATAAGCTCAGGCCATTTAAAAATCTTAATATAATTATTTGGTGTGTATACTTAATATCACCAGTCCCTTCCATTCATTTATATAAATACAATACTATCACATTATGTTGGGAAAAATTGATATGTCAATAGCATCACCTTTAAACTATTGGGGCTTTTACCTTCTATATAAGGTACTTAATTTCATGCTCTCAAAAAATTGCTTATTTATATTCTTTAATACCTAATTCTCTAACTTTGTTCAATAATAATTAAATTGTATGATATTTTCTAAAAAGACGATTTGAAACTGTTATTGAAAGGGTAAAATAGTTGTTTGCATAAATGTAAATTGACTTTGTTATTTATTAATAGAGCTAACATTCATCACTAAATTGAAATATACTAGTTTGTAATGTAAAGATACGGGAGCATAGAAACTTTCCAGAGTTAATGTGCTATACTTTCATTACGATTCAAGTGCAGAATTTAAATAAACCAACTTAGAGCTTCCTTTATTTTCTTTGGTAAAACAAGTCATACTATTTGCAGCTGATGATGCATTTAAGTAATTTTTGCATAATTACCACAAAACAAAGCTACTTAAATGTCTAATTCATGGCCTAAGTTTGATCTTTTGTCCAAATTTAAATCTCATATTAATATTATGATTGTTATTTAATTCCTTCAAGTTTTTAATTTTCTAGCTCCATAATATACTCTTAATAAGAGCACAATGCATTATTTCAAATATGTGTTGAGTGATATAACAAAGAATAGTGAGGAAATTACTAGAGTGGAATTTGTTTAAAAAAAACAACAAGTTTCAGGTATATTATACACCTTACTTCTACTTATGACCAATAAATTGTATTGAATTATAGAAAGACAAATTAATGTCTGTGTTTGTGTAAAAATACAATTTCAGATATCTGTTTTTGAAATAATTCAAATTCAAACATCATATCAACCTTTTCACCTAAATTGACTGTGTGCATGTGTGTATGCATGTGAGTGTATGTACTTTCCCTTATAGCAAACCATTCTAGATGCATGGAGGGAAGTTATCTTCTTTTATCACTATGAAGATAATGACGTTTTTATTGTATTTCCTACTTTTGGTTTGGATTATCTGATGCAATTCATTTGTGATTTAGTTAAATTTTATTTTCTTCTGTAGTAAATATTTTTCTCTGATTTCTAATGATCTTAGCTGCCAGTTCATGTTGAAGAGTAAGAAAATACATAAGACTACTGTACACTTCTACTTGCCCAGGAAGGCTTATTAGTGGGGTCTTATGTCTAAGGGTGATAAGGGTGTTGTCCCTTGGAGAACAATATATGTCATTGCTTATCTGTTTTCCCTTGGCCCTACTAGTTTTCCTTGTAGAGAAATTTACCATTCTTACTCATAAGGGGTGGGTGAAAGTTTGTGTCATAGTTCTAGGTGCATGGGAGAAGAACAGGGCTGGGAAATGCTCATACCATTCTAATAATACATTTTCTTCTAGTTCTGTTTTCCATATGGTGCTCTCACCTCAGCTGAGCCTGTATTTCTTTTGGTGGGGAAGTCTCTAGAATTGCATCTGTATCTTTCAGACCCTTCTCCTCTTTAAGTCCTATATGGACTGTGAGAAGTGCCTACTGTTATGCGACCCTGGGGCCTATTTTAAATTCCACAGAGCACTAAGCTCAGAGGACATCTGAGCTTCCTATTATTTTTTTCTCTTTGAATTCTCAGTCTGAGTCAGTTATCACTGATCTACTTGCTTGTCAACTTTCAAGGAAAAAACACATGGTGACATTTTCTCCTCTTCCCTTTGTCCTTGTGAGATTTATGCTTCCCCACTTTTTAGATCTTTTTCTTTGTATTTTTTGGGGGGCTGGGAATAGAGAATGTATTAAGGAAAATGCATGTGTTAAATCCACCACCTTTAATGCAAAGTCTTTATTTTAAACTACTTAAGAAAAAAGGAGAAAATTATTCGAGTACACTATTTTTAGAAGGTAAAATATAGCAAATACATTTCCCTAATTAGAAGGTTTAAAGGTTCTTTCTGGAAAAGAAAAGGAAAAAGAAAGTTGTGCCTTTTCTATAAGACACTATCTTCTTGATTGTCCTCCTCAAGAAACTTTCATTGTTAGTACTAATATAACCCTAATATTTCTAGGCTCTAAGAACATAAACAAGTTATGACATAATTTCTCCCCTTAAGAAGTACATAGTAAGAAGTATAACTCTCAAGAGGTTATTTTAATCTTAATTTTGGGGGCAGGTGCAGGCTAGAGGGTGTCAATGGGGAAGAAAGGGGACATCTGTAACACTTTCAACAATAAAGATAAATTTTAAAAAAGAAGATCTAAATTACAAAGGTCAAATGAATAAAAATGTATCATTTCTTTCCTCTCCCTTCAATCTGTGAACATATCTATCACCTTTAGACCTCACTTTTCTCCTTTTTATTGCAGCCTAGTTTACATTTTCAAGAACAAAAATAAAATAAAGCAATAAAAACACCAAAAGTGTGACAGGGTAAACAATAGACCTTTGAATTCTTCTGATTTTTCTGACTTGCCGTATATAGATTTTTAAAAAAATATATTTTATTGATTTTTTACAGAGAGGAAGGGAGAGGAATAGAGAGTTAGTAACATCGATGAGAGAGAAACACCCAGCAGCTGCCTCCTGCACACCCCATCCTGGGATGTGCCCGCAACCAAGGTACATGCCCTTGACCGGAATTGAACCTGGGACCCTTTAGTCCGCAGGCCGAACCTCTATCCACTGAGCCAAACCAGTTAAGGCATAGATTTTTTTTGTTAGACATTAAAACCATTGGCAGTTTGAAATATATAATTTGTGTTATCTAATTAATCAATCATTCATATTCAATATATAAAAACACATGTGGTAGAATGAAGGACTGCATCATGCATAAAAGGAAAATGTAATAAGTTGCTTTCAATACCACCCCCACTGGTGGGCCAGAAAATCACGACTTCTCTGAAGTGTGAATATTAACTTGCAACAAAGGTAAAAATTCATTTGGGAAGGTCAGTCAGTGGGGAAGGAAAACCAGTCTCTTCGACATCTGCACCGTAACAAGAACAGCAAAAAGGCTTGGGCTTCCGCAACAAGAAGTAGTTGTTGATTTCCTACTCTCTGCTCTCAAGTCTCTTATTGTCAATCTCCCTCTGTGTTACTACAGTGCTGCAAGGTGTTTCTGCATCTGTCATACTGTATTATAATTTATTTACTTATTTGTTTTCTCAATTAGATGATGTATTTTTATGATACTGTAGGACAACTCCATCCGTGTGAGCTTGCCCAAGAAAATTATATTTGAAAGCAATTAGGCACTGTTGGCATTTTCAATAGGCCTCTTGGATATCATTAAAGAATCAAATTTTGAAGTTAGAGACAAAGACATGTGTCCCACCCCCTCAAGCTCTGGGCCCAGAACAGTCATTCCAATAAAAGTGCCCAAAGACGCCCTAACCAGTTTGGCTCAGTGGATAGAGCGTCGGCCTGCGGACTGAAAGGTCCCAGGTTCGATTCCGGTCAGGGGCATGTACCTGGGTTGCGGGCACATCCCCAGTAGGAGATGTGCAGGAGGCAGCTGATCGATGTTTCTCTCTCATCGATGTTTCTAACTCTCTATCTCTCTCCCTTCCTCTCTGTAAAAAATCAATAAAATATATATAAAAAAAAAAGGGCCTGTACCTTGGTTGTGGGCACATCCCAGTAGGGGGTGTGCAGGAGGCAGCTGATCGATGTTTCTAACTCTCTATCCCTTTCCCTTCCTCTCTGTTAAAAAAAAAAAAATCAATAAAATATATTTTTTAAAAAAGTGCCCAAAGAGAAACCTGTCAAAAGTAGTTTTTAACACTTTTCCAGATCCACATTATGGGGAATTCATAAAAGCTGATAATTCTGTTATTTAAATAATTTTTCATCCTCTCCTCTTCCCTAAGAGTGAGTATTGATATTGGTTTGGGTGGATTATACTTGTATGTCAGTCTCTCCCATTGCAATACAAGACAACAATTAATACATTGAAATGTTGAAACTGTAATGACTTTCATCCTGGAAGGGAAGTATGACAAGCTCCTACTGGAGCAAAATGGAAAATTAGGAACTAAGCGTCAGTGAAGTCCAAGATCAGAGTGTCTGCAAGTTTAGTTTCTTCTCAGGGCCTCCCATGAGTCAAGGACTTCTTCTAGGCTTTTCTCCTTAGTTTACAGATGGCTATCTCCTCCTCATTTCTAAAAAAAAAAAACTCTGAATATCTGTCTACAAATTTCTTCTTTGAAAAGGACATTAGTCACATGAGATTTAGACCCACCCAAGAAACCTCATTTTAACTTAATTATTGCTGTAAAGACCAAAAATCAGTCACACCTGAGGTATGGGGACTTAGGAGTTCTACCTATGAACTTTTGGAGAGACATAATTCAGTCCATAACAATAGCTACATCAGTTTTCTAAATGCTTTAAATGTTGGTTAGATTTTATCCAGAAATTTGCGGAAGATTTTCTTTTCTCTGACAACAAAGCCTCTATGTTATTCATTGAATGCTGAAGAAAATTATGTGATTCATTTCCGTAAAGATCGCACTAATACAAATATATTTTGAGATGTTTGTTTAGGGCAGCTGTATTATGAAGGGAAAGCTTCTGTCACCTTCTAACATCACATTTTCACTTACTCATGTGGAACACCATATGCAACATTTTTTAAATACAGGCACGCTGTGCGATAAAAAGTCACAGGAAGGCTGCTGGTTCTGTTGCCTGAAGAGAGCATTTATGCAGTTTATCTTCCTTCCTCTGGATACTTTATTTTGCGCATTAACAATTGCTAATTTGACAAGAACTGACAACTGCTTTTTTGCAGAATCACTTATGCTAGCTAAGATACACACTACTAAAAACTCACATTAACATCTTACTAGAAGAACATGATATAAATGTCTAGACACATCACTTTATAATTTTTCTTGTATTTCACCTTTATTTGCCAGCAGCATTAAAGTAGAATGATTGCGTATTTATTCCTTCCATCTGGGTAAAAGGTACCTAAATTCTAAGACTAAATGTCTTAGAATGTTAGTTATTTATGTCTAAACAAATGCAATTATTTGACTAATAAAACAAATGAACTGCTCAATAACCCAGGCAATCATATAAACCATAAGGCTAACTAACCTTCCCTGTACTTCAGGTTGTATATGTAAGTTGTCATCAATATGATAATATTTTTAAAAAGCTACTTAAAGCTTTCAACCTTCACAGGAAGTAATCTTGGCCTTAGAAAATGAGAATGAAAGCTTACTGTGTGTGAGGCATGGTTTGAAACTCTTGAAATATATATTATCTCCTAACATATTTCCGTTTTACAACTACCCTATCAATGAAGCCTTTTTTTTTTAATGTCCATTTTACAGTTAAGGAAACTAAGCCTCAGGGGGATTAAATAATTTATCTAACCTCACACTAGTGATCATAAAATAACGCAACCGAAATTCAAGCCAGGGCAGTGTGGCCCCAGAATTAAGACGATTAGCTACTGCTATCTGTCAGGCCATTTAAATAAGTGCAGAAGATTTAAGCACATTGACTTTTGATCATGAAATTGAATTCTTTAAAAAAAAAATTATTGATTTCAGAGAGAGAAGAAGTGAGAGGGGGAGAGAAAAAAAATCAATCGGCTGACTCCTGCACACCTCCTACTGGGGATTGAGACCACAACTCAGTGGTTCCCTGACTGGAAATTAAATCGGCCACTTCTCAGTGTGTGCAGCTACACTCAACCAGCCAGGGAAAAACGAATTCTTATACTAGCCCCACATTCAGAAATGTGCTCTAGGAACTTAACTCTTGTTTATATCAGTTAGCCTATGGTAAAATTGGTTTTGTTTTATATTGTTTTACTTAAAGTTGCAGTTTCTAAGACCTATTGAAGTTAAGTAAGGACTTACTGTATTCTTAGTGGTTATGTTTGTACATCCATAAATAAAACAACTCTAAATAATTTTAAAGCATTAATATAAATTCTGCTCTAACTAAATGAAAATAATCTCTTAAAACTAATGTGGTTAGGCCATATCCAGGGTTTACTAAAGTAAATCTTTTCCTCCTTCTGGTGAAAGAATTTGTTTCATAACATGAAGCTTCTGTCTCATTCACTATTTTTTTTAACAGAAATATCTGTCTCTATATTTAATTGCTTAAAGTCCGACCTTAACGATATTTCTTCACTTACAGAAAGAGTAAAGTCTAAGCTATTTGTATTGCTTCTGCTATCTGAGTTCTAATTAGCTATTTTATAACTTTACTAGAGGCCTGGTGTGGTACATGAAATTCTTGCATGGGGGAGGGGGGGTTGTCCCTTAGCCGGGCCTGCATCCTCTCCAATCTGAGACATCCCTCTCACAATCCAGAACCGCTGGCTCCTACCCACTTGCCTGCCTGTCTGCCTGATTGACCCTAACCACTTTTGACTGCCAGCCTAGTTGCTCCCTAACCGCTCCCCTGCCAGCCTGATCACCCACAACTGCCCTTCCCTGCTGACCTGATCACCCCCAACTGCCCTCCCCTGCAGGCCTGATCGCCCACAACTGCCTTCCCCTGCCATGACCCGCCTCCTCCACCAGGACCTGCCTCCTCCACGCTGCATGGAGCCACAGACCCTTGGGCCTAACTGTGCAGATCGGCTGCCAGGTCCCACCTCCACTGTGCGTGCGGCCATCTTGTGACAATGTTAGGGCATGATGCGTGAAGGTGTGACGCCACCTAAGCTGTTAGTATAGATGAAACCCATAGTGTGTATATTTACACAATGTAAACAGAGTTGGAACACTTCACTACCTAAACATCTGTCTTTACAGTAAGATCAGTTTTAGATGACGACAAACAGGGAAAATATTGTTTTGGGGCCAAGCCTTGCCTTTCAGCCTACTCAGCACTTTGTAGAATATTGTTCCATTATTACTACCATTCACTATCAAATTTATTCCATGCTTTTATTACAAAGGTTAAACAAAACATTTCTTATGTCCCAATGTTTAGTAATTTCACACTTACTTAAACACATGAGTACAGCTTACTTCTATAGGAACAGCTCTGATAACCAAAATAATCTGCTAAAAATTGCACATATGATAGACAAATGGGTAACTATGAAAAAATTCATTGAAGTTATGATTTTTTCACTTCTCTTCTTGAAATACTATTTAGCAATTGAATATTAATTGCATTTCTACATATTTTCAATATAAACAAAACCTGAAATAAAAAGTTATCAGTTAATAGTACTAAATAAATATCCAATATCTAAAAATACTGCTAAGAAAAATTTGTACAAAACACATACACTGCAAAAAATAATTTGAGAAGTTAAGAATTCCCAGATAAATGATGAGATTCATAGACTGAAAAGCTGTATTTTTAAGATGCCAAGTCTCTGTAAACTGATCTCAAGATTCAATGCTATTCTAACCAAAACCCCAGCAAACACTAATAATTCAATCTACTATATAGAATTACTAATTTATTGAGTATATCTAGAAAACAATAGGTATATTTTACTTAAAAAGCTATATTTCTTATAAATCAATTATATAACCATTTACATGATCTGGTTTTATGATTAAAGAAATTCATTTCACCTTGATTTCTTCCCTGCCTCACCTGACAGTTTCTGAAACTTGAATTACTACCAATGCTGTTTCATTTCTCTACCTTAAAAGCTATCGTCTTATTGATCAGTAGTCTATGCCCATTTAAATCCAAAAATATCTGAGAACTATAGTTATTTGGATTATAACAGTAATTTATAGCCAAGAAGGAAAAGAGTTTATGAGCAGAAATTTTATGACAGGATAGGATATAGGTACTACAAGAAAATAATCCAAGTTGATTCTGAGCTGAAATTTGCATTTATAACAGAGAAATTAACAGTGCTGGTGCACTGAAGATAAACTTTGACTTTTTAACAGTTTAATCCAATGACAATATCTTTGACAACTATTAGTTACAGTTAGGGCATGTGTTATTAATGTACTCTATTAAATGTATTGTTCTCTTCCTGGAAGTTTCAAAGCATAAAAAGAAAATAATTTATTATTGTTGTTAATCATCATAAAATAATGAATAACTTTATTAAAGTAAAAGTGTCATTTTCACCATCACAAAACTATCAAATTACACTCACATGTACTTCACTTACAAAATAATAAGTTATTAGTATTTATATTTGATAGTGCTTTCTTTTAACTTTTTATAACATCAATTGTACACGTGTCCATTCTCCTTCCTTGTAGATATCATTTATTGATCTCCATTAATATCATTAATATATCCTTGCATTTATCCTTAAGCTGTTGTTTAAACTGGATATATGTAATTATAATTTATTTACCATTGATTTACACAATATCTCAGCATTTAGTACTTTTAATTCCAATACATCTATTAACCTGTCCAAGGCAAATTTTATTTGTTGCTTATTTTTTATCTTGCTCCTAAAAATTCTTCCAGAAAGGAAGAGAGAGGGAGGGAGGGAGGAAAAGAGAGAGAGAGAAATATCGATGAGAGAGAAACATCGACTGGCTGCCTCCTGCACACCCCTCACTGGGGAAGGAGCCCACAACCTGGGCATATGCCCTGACTGAGAATAGAATCAGTAACCTCCTGGAACATGGGACGATGCTCAACCAACCGAGCCACATGGCTGGCCATTGAACTGAAATGGGTTAAATCCAGCGCCATTAAGGACAATGCACTACAAAATTAGGAATATTCAGAAACACATATACATATGTATATATATGCATATAGAATTTTTAGAAATTAAAATATTGTTGAAATATTTAGAGTAGTAGCCAGACATAAGAACTATGAACAAACATTAATACATATTATATAAAATTGTGATATAAATAATAAAGGCATGTAGCTGAAATCTACCCAAAATTATATAAACATCAAACTTTGGAATTGAAGAAAGAAACAATGGAGGAGATTTAATTCAATTGATTCCTTACCTTTCATAGTAAAAGTGAATATATATGTGCTAATCTGAAATATTAAAAATAGACATTCAAGCTTATTGTTAAAATTATGGATGTAACAATCTGAGGGTGAGTGTGGGCTGGGGAAGAAACTATTGTGTCTGATAATAACTACTTATGACTTCCTTGATAAAACAAATGTTACGTCTTGCAGGAAAAGTTTTTGAATAGCTTTCACCAAATCACATATCTTAACTCTTTTTTTGGATTCAAGTGCACAATTATAATCATAGGTCATGTCTTCTTAATTAAACATAAATTAGGAATGCTAAGAGTAATAAAGCTACTTGGTTTTTACTGTGAAAAAATTCAGTGGTAGTGCTCACATTCTATTTTAAATTTTATTAAGCATTGATGCATTACTTTTTTATTTATAAATTAATATTTACCTCACAAAAACATGATTTTTAAAATCAGTATTGCAAAGTTACAATATTACTGCCTCTGTTATTACTTCTTGAACATTCACTGAATGCAAATTATACACCTTAAATCTTCCATTATCATTTGTTAATTGTCATACAAGTGCCCCAACTAATTAGTGTCTCAAGACCCATCTAAAATATAGAATAGCAATGATTTACCAACATACCTGTAAAACAATGTGATATCAAATAAATTCTTCATAACATCTAGAATATAACATATATTTTAAAACTATTTTTTTAGAATTTTACTCAGCCATATAAAAGTACTGTGTAAATGACAATACTATAAAATGTTAAGTAATTACTAATGCCAGTTTAGTGGAATTCACCAAAATGTGAGCATATTTATTCAATAATAGCTAACATGGAACAATAATGTATGGAGAAATAATAATGTATGGATTGGTATCATTTCATTCAAAATCCAATTATATAATATTGGGGGTTTTTATTGTGAAATTTGGGGGGATACAGCCTAGATTTCAATTCTGAAATAGAGTTAAAAATAGTTTTTTATAGAATTTACATTCTATATTAGAGAGTAAAGGTTGTATTAAATATATACGTTTAAAATGTAGCCTAGAGAGAAAAACAGAATTTTACAGTCATGGCACACAAGGCATTTATATATGGTAGCAAGAGGTCACCGATGGTCAGATACTGTCAATGAGAGACAAATAGTTTACCACTTATGAAGCATGATCAGTGATATTTGTCATCAAAATATAGGACACAATATACTAATTCTATATCAACCTATTCTTAATTGAAACAGTACACTACAGCTAAATAATGGTTCATATTCAAACGACATTTTGAGTTAAATCATGAGATGTTCCAAAAATACTTAGTCTCATTACTCTAGGATGCAGGCACATACAAATCATCCAATTTCAAGGTCCTTGGAAATGAACAAAAACATAGTGTGTGTCAAGAACTAAATATATTTTAACTTTAAGCACCTTCAAATCTAAAACTACAAAAATACTCTTACAAAAATATCAGGAGGCCAGTCAGAATATGGTGTGAACATTACAATTGAGCAGGTAAGAGATTCAATCAAATGTCATTGTAATTGGTATTCACACTAGCCAGGCTGATGGTTTTTCCAAAATGTGGAAGCTGTGACAAGTGTTCTACATGCATTATTTCATTTTATCCTCATACATGTATGTTACAGTTTGTAAGTCAATAGAATATTTAATACCTGGATCCACATAGTAGAGAAGATAAATAAGGTCAAAATAAGTCCAATGATTACTCTAAATAAAATAATGCCCTTGTGAATTTCTCTGTTCCCTGAACTGTCACATACTTATTAAAAGATTATTACTAATAATCTACTATAAAAGTATAATTATAAAACTAAAGTTAATTATTTTTCCATTGGAGAGGCCTATCATATGCTCTGACTCTTTGAAACAAAGATAACATCCTGAATTAGCTCTAGGTAATGTACAGGTGACTTAAGAATTTGGTATTTTAAGTTACCACATTTTAGGAAAAATATAGCATTTATGAAAAAAACAATTCCTCATAAACAAACCATCCCCAAACTAATTAGATTACTGTTTTGTGACTTATGATACATTTGCTTTGTTTAGAACACATTTCATCCACTTCAAGTCATGTGTTCAGCCTTGAAAACATAAGCATTTTGTGCCATTGTTTTCTAAAGGGCAGATCATGCCTTTTCTATTTGGTATACTATTTTCAAAATGTCACAAAATGGCAAAGAGTAAAGAATCCCAGAGACAAAGAGAAACAAGTTTTGCATGTTTAATTACACAAGAGAGATCAGAAGGATATTACCAAGGCTTTCAAGTAATTTTTATTTAAAATATGTGTGAATATTTCATTTATGGATATACTAAATAGAGAAATAATCATCTCTTGATTACCCGTGCACAGATATTGTGCTTAAGTATACTTATGAGTGAAAACATTTAGAAATACTGCCCTAAATGAAATCAGGGCTAGAATGAGCATTGTTTCCAAGATTTGCTTCTCTACCTTCGCACACTCATATTTATTAAGATAGATGATGACTGATTTGGCTGTAAATTATAATCAGATTGAATTTGAGGAAAACATTTTGCCACTTTCTGTTCTCTTCTTGCTTAAAAAATGTCGTATTTTTCTATCGTGTTTCCTAATATAGTTATGCAACTCTTCTAATGATATCCAAACTTTGGGGTCCTCTCAGATCCAAACACATTTATATTAAAACACAATACATTGATAAATTGTCATCCCACATATAACACAACTCATATGTCGCCCAAACCAAACTCTTAATTTCTTCCGCCAAAAATCTGCTCTTCCTGACTTGTAGTAGTCCATCTAGTCGCAGTGGTCGGCAAACTCATTAGTCAACAGAGCCAAATATCAACAGTACAACGACTGAAATTTTTTTTGAGAGCCAAATTTTTTAAACTTAAACTATATAGGTAGGTGCATTGTTATTAACTTAATTAGGGTACTCCTAAGGCTTAGGAAGAGCCACACTCAAGGGGCCAAAGAGCCGCATGTGGCTCGAGAGCCGCAGTTTGCCGACCACGGAGTCTAGTGCATTATCAATTCCTTTCCAACTGAAACCCTTGAAAACATCATTGATTCATTCATTTCCATCACTTCCTCATGCATCAGTCTTTAAATCTTCAGATTTCATGTCAAATATGCCCTTTCTTCTGTAACTCTTCTGCCACAAAGTGTGCCCTTTATTATCCCCTGATTAGGATTGTGTATATCCTGTTACTGATATTTAATTTCTTTCACTCATGCTCAAAGACCCTATAACCTACCCCTACTCTCCCCACATCCATACTGGATTTATTAGTGTTTCCCTCACTCTGTTCTAATGCTCTTTGGGGCCAGATGTTCTCTGTCGTGTGGGGTTTCCCTGTGCATCGTGTGTTCGTCAGCAGTATCCCTCTCCTCCACCCCACAGAAGCTAATAGCGCAGGAGATCACAAATACCGCTGGGTGAAAATGACTGTATTAGGGTTTATTTTTACTTTGATCAATTGTTTAAGTAATTTTCTCCCTTATAATGTTACTGTCTTTTATTTTATTAATATAAACTAAGTGTGAAATACTTGGAAGCTAGGTATATATGTTATTAAATTTTCTATTTACTTCTGCATGGGCTAATGCCTTTCTATCTATCCAGTGAATATAATCTACTGGATTCATTATTTATATTGATGTTAAAATCATTTCTGGATTGGTCAATGGGGACGCAATAGACATACTTTGACATTTCTCCAACATTTTCTGAGCACTGTTTTGCTTTCTAGCAGAATAATATGTCCAAGTTCAACTTATACTTTGTTGTCCCACAACTACAGTTAGCCATTATTCCAAGGAGGTCTTTGTCCCTCAAGTGAGTAAGAGTACTTAGAATCTCACAGATGTGCTCATTGTTGTTGAGGTGTCACAATCTTGGGTATTTTTAGTGCTCAGGTGTAGAATATATGCACCTTATATATTCTTATATGACTTGTATCTATCCCCAAAATATAGAACTATATATATATAACTATAAATATATACAAATATCTATATCTATATCTATATCTATATCTATATCTATATCTATATCTATATATACTAGAGGCCCGGTGCACAAAAATTTTTGCACTAGCGGCGGGGGGGGGCGGGGGGGTACCTCAGCCTGGCCTGTGCCCTCTTGCAGTCTGGGACCCCTCGGGGGATGACCACCTGCTGGCTTAGGCCCGCTCCCCAGGAGATTGGGCCTAAGATGCCAATCAGACATGCCTCTGGCAGCCCGGCAGCCCTCGGGGGATGTCCACTTGCCAGTGCGAAGCAGGCCTAAACTGCAGTTGGACATCCTTAGTGCTGCTGAGGAGGCAGGAGAGGCTCCCACCACCACCGCTGTACTGGCAGCCATCAGCCTGGCTTGTGGCTGAGCAGAGCTCCTCCCATATTAGAGCGCCCTGACCAACAGAGGGCAGCTTCTGCATTGAGTGTCTGCCTCCTGGTGGTCGGTGTGTATTAGGTGATCAGTCATTCCCAATCCTTCTGCTGTTAGGGTCAGTTTGCATATTACCCGTTTACTATATAGGATAGAGGCCTGGTGCATGGGTGGGGGCCGGCTGGTTTGCCCTGAAGGGTGTCCTGGATCAGGGTGGGGGTCCCGCTTGGGTGCCTGGCCAGCCTGGACGAGGGGCTGATGTCTGTTTGCAACTGGTCACACCCCCTTCAGGGTGGGGGTCCCCACAGGGGTGCCTGGCCAGCCTGGATGATGAGCTGATGGCTGTTTGCAGCTGGTCACACCCCTTCAGTTTGGGGGTCCCCACTGGGGTGCCCCTACTGGGGTGCCTGGCCAGTCTGGGTGAGGGGGATGAGAGCTGTTTTCAGGCTGGTGAGTGACTGAAGCTCCCAGCCTCTCCTTTTTTCTTGTTTTTTTTTATTTTTTATTCTGGGATTTATTTACCTTCTATAGCTGTCACTGGAGCTGAGAGCCGGCTCCAGCTCTGAGGCCGTTGCCGGCTGAAAGCAGGTACCTGGGGTTTGTTTAAGTTCTATAATTGCAGCATTGTTGCATCTGGAGCTCAGAGCTGGGCTGTGGCAGGCGGGGAACTTTGGCTTCCTCCATCACTGGAGCAAGCAAGCCTCCTGCTTGCTGCAGCTCCTTGGCTACAGGCCGCCATCTTGACTGGCAGTTAATTTGCATATCTCGCTGATTAGCCAATGGGAAGGGTAGCGAAGTTATGGTTAATTACCATGTTTCTCTATTATTAGATAGGATATGTATATATACACACACATTTATACATATTTGTGTGTTTCTGGTAGATTCTTTTGAGATGGCAATATATACCTTTAGGAAATAATGTACATTTTCAAATAATCTTACATATACATGTTGAGTGTTCACCTTTTGTGATCCTGTTATATATTTTAATTCTACATGTTATAAACTTTAAAACACTTTGCTATTTTCTTGCTTTAAGCCACCAATAATTCTTTAAATGAAATATAGATAAATAGATGATAGATAGATAGGTGATAGATAGATAGATAGATAGATAGATAGATAGATAGAAGATAGATAGGTAGGGAGATGATAAAATGAGCTGTTACTAAGGCCAATACATTTTACTCTTTTTGGTATTCTTGTATTTTGTACCATCTGGTATATCAACTTATCCTGGAAAGCTTCCTTTAGCTTTTGTTATAATGTGGGTATGCTGGCAACACTTTATTTCAGCTTTTCATCTGAAAATCTGTTTATTTAACATTTTCTAGAAGTATTTATTACAAAATATTTCTCTTGGATAACTATTTTTGTGTTCACATCTTCCTCTTTTCTTATTGTTTAATATCTTTGTATTTATCCTTAAATTGACTTGTGTTGTTTATATAAATCCTAAATGGATTTTGCTTATTTTCCTATATCTGTGAGTTGCTATTTTGATTACTTTGGAATCCACAAGGTTTTGATATTGTCACAATGTGAGAATGTAAGACTTCAAGACTGTAAGACTGTAAGGTTATAGATCATGATATTATGGAACAACCAATTGTAAAACTATTAAGTTTGTAATAGTATGATACCAGGAGATACCAAGATCATAAGTCTCTGATAGTGCCAGACTCTGAGAATAATGACTGCTTTCCATTTTTCCCATACAAATCCAAACTTCTGCTTACCCAGAAAATCCTCTAAAAGATAATCACTTGTTAAGAGGATTAACTGTATATTTGGGTTCTTTCAGATTAAAATCCAACAAACAGGCAAGAGTTGATAAAAATGTGGCTATTTTGTCCAAATGCTGTCTTTCTTGGGCTTCATGGCTCCTATGTATGTTCTGATCTCAAACTCAGGAACTGGACCCAGGTATAAAATTGGCTCGTTGGATAGAGCATCAGCCTGCTGATGAAAGGGTCCCAGGTTAGATTCTGGTCTAGGGCATGCACCATTGTTGCAGGCTTCTCCTTGGCCTGGGCCCTGGTCAGGGCTTGTACAGGAGGCAACTAGTCAATTTGTTTCTATCACATGGATTTTCTCTTTGTCTTTCCCTTCCACTCTCCCTAAAAATCAATGGAAAAATATCCTCGGGTGAGGATTAACAACAACAAATTATTCCCTGTTCCTCTTGAATCTATGAGTTTAGACTACCTACACGGTGCCTCCCAGTAGAGTTTAGTTCTTTTAGATTTCTTTATGTCCACAGTTCCTTATTATGGCTTTGAATAAAAGCATGATTTGTTTATTTCAATATAGAGATATCTCGTTGTTTTATAAAGGTTGTTTCTGTGAAGGAGTGAAGGTTATCCATGGCCTTCTATAACCTAGCCTTAAGTACAATATAAATCCCACTTTAAAATGTATTTCTTTTCTTTTTAATTTCATTTTTTCAATTACAGTTGATATTCAATATTATTAAAATGTATTTCTGAGATGGATCATATGAAAATAGGATATTAGGATAGATTTTCCATTTTTTGTTGTAAGAATTTGCTGTTGATACTTATATCCATAATCTATATCTATATATATAAAAGCCTGAGCAACCATTATGACAGGTTGACCAAACGACTGATTAATCAGTTGCTATGATGACACACTGACCACCAAGGAGTAGACGCTCAGGAGCTTCCCCCTGGTGGTCAGTGTGCTCCCACAGCCAACCTCCTACAGCTGGCCAATCTCCCGCAGTCCCTTCCCCTGGGCGGCCCTGATCTGGTCAGGTTGAGGGACCCCACCTGTGCATGAATTCATGCACCGGGACTCTAGTCCTATATAATAAAAGGCTAATATGCAAATAGACCAAACAGCAGAACAACCGGCCGCTATGACATACGCTGACCACCAGGGGGCGTGCGTGGAACATGGCGGGCATCAGCCATGGCAGGCTGGTGGAGCAGGTGAGCAGGGGTGACAGACCAAGGCAGGGCGCTGGTCATGCCATCAGGGTGAGCCTCAGGTGGTCACTGAAAATTCTTTGCTTTCATGTGCTACGATCCAGCCCAGTGCTCGCACCTGCTGCCAGCGCCAGCCCCACTCACACCCGCAGCTGGCACTGGAGCCACCGCTTGCACCTGCTACTGTTGCCCGGCATCAGTACTGATCGCTTGGCGCCATCAGCGGGTGTGAGTGGCTGCTGCTGGCCCGATCGCCCCTGAGGGCTTCTCCACCTTCCCTTGCTCCTGAGGGGTGATCAGGGCAGCAGCTGCCACTGATGGTGCTGGCCCTGCTTGCACCCGCTGCTGGCGCCGGCTCTAATTGCTCCGTGCCATCATCGGGTGGGAACGGGGCCAGCGCTGTTAGCACGGAGGAGTGGCAACAGTGCGAGCGGGGCTGCCGGCAGACAGTGGACTGGGGGCCAGGAGAGGCCAGGTGGGGGGTGCAGAGGATGGGCTGAGACCCGCCCCTGTGCCTACCACAGCCTCCCAGCCCACAGTTCCTTTCAAGGTGCACGAATTCATGCACTGGGCACCTAGTATATACATAAAAGCCTAAGCGACTGTTACAACTGGACGACTGGACAACCGATCAGTAGCTATGATGCACACTGACCACCATGGGGCAGACACTCAATGCAGGAGCTGCCCCCTGGTGGTCAGTGTGCTCCCACAGCCAACCTCCCATGGCCAGCCAAC
Source organism: Myotis yumanensis (assembly GCF_028538775.1). Lineage (NCBI taxonomy): Eukaryota > Metazoa > Chordata > Mammalia > Chiroptera > Vespertilionidae > Myotis > Myotis yumanensis. The sequence continues at coordinate 203,461,779 of NW_027223753.1, read as the reverse complement.
CTCCTGAAGTCCCTCCCTCCAGCCAGCCAGCCCCCATCAGCTCCAATTGGGACTGGGCAAGATGGCCCCAATTGGCCCCAATCGCCAGCCAGGCCAAGGGACCCCATCCGTGCACAAATTCGTGCACCAGGCCTCTAGTGTGTTACATAGTGTCATACAGTATTATCTGTCAGTTTTTAAATATCCAGCTATCTGCCTCTCTATCTTTACTGAACATACACAAGACGCTGTGTCTTATTTTCATATTTCAAGTTTCTACTACATAGTGCATGTTTACAAAATAATTATCAAATAAACAGATGAGTGTATAAATGAATAAAGAATTATAAAACGTGTTTATAATAAATTAATTTAAATGTTTATAATACTTACAAGTGGGAAATTTTACTTAACTATATGCAATGTTTTATCTATAATTAAAATGTTAGAAATCATTTTATGTCACTATGGAAAAGATAAGAAAGAAGATAAAACATTATCAAAGAAGAAAATGTAACATTAATTATTGCCTTAGACCACACACTCTGCTCATCAGGGTGAATCTTCTGTTGTGATTTTTTATTTCAACTTACTACTTTTTACCCACAGATTTTCAGAAGAATTACTGGGAAGTAAATGGTAGTCTCTTTTGAGAAAGAAGTTATCTCAATATTAAAGTCCCCTTTTTACTGATGTCTAATGTTTTTATCTGACTTTCTTACATAATCATTAAAACCTCTGCTTTGGTTTGGTTTCTGGTATGTGTATGACGTCTGACTCTTTAAAAAATATATATTTTTATTGATTTCAGAGAAGAAGGGTGAGGAAGAGAGAGATAAAAACATTGATAATGAGCCCAGCTGACATGGCTCAATGGTTGTGTGTCGACCTATGAACCAGGAGATCACAGTTCGATTTCTGGTCAGGGCACATACCTGGGTTGCAGGCTTGATCCCCATTGTGGGGCATGCAGAAGGCAGCCAATCAATGATTCCCTCTCACCATTGATGTTTCTCTCTATCCCTCTCCCTTCCTCTCTGAAATCAATACAAATATTTTTTTTAATATATTTTATTGATTTTTTACAGAGAGGAAGGGAGAGAGATAGAGAGTTAGAAACATCGATGAGAGAGAAACAACGATCAGCTGCCTCCTGCACATCTCCCACTGGGGATGTGCCCGCAACCCAGGTACATGCCCTTGACCGGAATCTAACCCAGGACCCTTCAGTCCGCAAGCCGACGCTCTATCCACTGAGCCAAGCCGGTTTCGGCTCAATACAAATATTAAAAAGAAACATCAATGATAAGGAAGAATCATTGATTGGCTGCCTCCTGCATGCCCCTTAACTGGGGATCCAGCCCGCAACCCAGCATGTGCTCTGGAATTGAACCATAACCTTCTGGTTCATAGGTGGATGCTCAACCACAGAGCCATACCAGCCAGGCTGATGCCTGACTCTTGAATCCATGATGAGTTCAGACTACTGTGTGAGTGGCAACTGGTTAGCAATCCTCGGGTGAGCCAAGATGATAAGTTAGCTCAGAAAGGAATTAGTGGTTTCTAGGGTTCCACTGCCATCACATTGTTAGTTCTTAAGTAGTTTCTCAAATATGAGGCACAAGAACTTTCAGGGAGAAGAGAATGTCAATGGATGGTTTTCTAGTTCTGGTGAAACTGCTATTGCTCATTAAGATTGACTGTATATCACCATCCAGGGTCCCTGGCATCTATTCACGATCTGCTTCTCTTACATCATTTTTTATTAGCGTTGAATACACAACTATTTTTGCATACAGATATTTTGTATCTTTTCCCATCTATCATTATATTCCACAAGATTTGAGGTAAATAAAGATCAAGATCTGAATAAGCATCAGAGAAAGGAAAGACCAGGTGAAAATCTAAGTAGCTAGGGAAGAGGTCAAGTCCAGCTGAGACAACTGAGGAGCTGATGGGAAAGAGGATAGAAGCCCATGCAGAGTGAGGTATGTGGGTCATGTACACTGAGATATAGCCATAGTACTGAACAGGCCTCACTAACCCAACCACTGACTCTAGGGTCGTGACCGTGCCAGCTTTAGTCTCATCTGGATGGACACATTTTAAATTTAACCACAAAATAGGGTTGAGGCCTAGAGAATTGTCTGCCTCTAATTGAGAGCAGAAACAAATCCTGCTTGATATCAAACCCTATTCCTAACCTTAAACTCTATTCGAACAGGATTTCTGGGCACTGCTAAAGACTTAAGGTTTGAGGTGTGTAGCTTTCATTTGCTGCATTGCTTCTATGTGAAAAGGCCTGGCTTAAAAACCTTTTTTAAAAAATTCCCAGAGCCCTAGTTCATTATGTTATCACAATTTCCAGATGGGTTTTGAAACAGATCAGTAGACCAGCAATAAGATGTAAAAGGGGAAAACACTAGTACTATTAAGTCTGCCAAGGAGAAAGCTATGATGGTACTGCGGCAACTCTTATACATGCAAAGTTACTAAAAAGGTAGCATTATCTGAGTCAGCTATTTTCTGGTTCTACTAGTGGACCGAAATGCAGAAAGGCTATAACAGGAGAATGGATGAAAATTAACTACGAGAGAAAAGGACTCTAACAGCAAGTGCCTTTTTCAATGGAATGAACTAATAATACAGTTTCCTTCCTTGAGAAAGAGGCTAATATCACAGAAGTGTTGCAAGGACTTCTCTCTGAGTGTTTGATTAGGTGATCACAGGATATCCTTTTAAGTTCTTTACTAGTAAGTGCAATTCTCATAGTCGTGAAAGGGGTAACTAATGGACTAAATGTCAAGAGAAAAACAGTCTAATGCGACTAGAAAGGAATATTGCCAGTGCTACATACCTTTTAAGATCTTTTTATTTCCCAACTGACAGTAATATTTTAGATGTTAAATTGCAAAAACAGATTTGGTTTGTACTTTTGTCTTTAGAAATAATTTAAATGGGGGATGAAAAACCATAGAAGATAAAATATGATGCAATGTTTTCACAAATGTTACACTTCAGCAGTTTGAACATCTATTATCAGGAATAGTAAAGTTAACATTTGACATTTTCCAAGACCTTGACAGAGTTAAATACTCTGTCATTTGCTAGAAAAATGTAAAAACCCATATTAGTTATTCCTTTGTAACATGTAATTATTTAGGTGAAATTAAAATTCCAACAAAAGTAAGATTGTTTTTCAAAAGAAAATACAAAAACACCAAAGTGAACCTTTTTACAGAAAATTAAAAGTTATAAAATAAGTAATGTAGTTAGACCAAATTAAAGTTGTTTTACTATAATTAAGGCAAATTGGAAAGCTTGCTGTATTGAGTGCTGTGTTTTCTGCTCCATAGCAACAGCTCAGGCTTACCAAAATAGGTTAATAATTGTTTTTGAAATCAACATTATTCATCACATGGTGTGTGAACATTTATGTACTTATTGTCCTCCTGTGGAATAAAAGTCACATTATAGTTACTTTATTCTAAGCTAATAAAAATGTCATAGTATGCAAATGAATAAGGACTTCACTTTGCAACCACAGGGAAATTAAAGTTTAAGAATGTTCTTATTTGTTGAATTAACATTTGGCCATTGGAAATAATATAAATTATTATAAGATCAATCTATTCACACATCTCTTATAATTAGGCAGCAGGGAAAGTGCAAAGAGGGGTGACTAGACCCCTCTAAAGACAGTGGTAGCCGGCTCCTGGTATGCAACATACAAACGATTAGATTTGAAACAGGCCAATTAATATAGTGAATGTCAACTTGGGGTCATAATGAGTAGGATTAAATACCTTAGTTACCTCATAGGACTGTTGGTAGAAATAACTAAAATTGTACTCCCAAGGGGACAATTTGCATATTAGCCTTTTATTATATAGGATTATAATATAGAATAGGATTTTCCATAGGAACAACTATACACCTTCTTTCCTCTCACCCTGTATATTTCTTTTTTTACATTGTTAAAAATTATGGAGTGTTTCTTGCAGCTGTACTAATAATTTTGTTACCTTGCCCTTATACTTCAATGATAGTGTTACTATTTTGGTTATTTGGAAAAGAGTAACTGGAAGTACACTGACAACACTATTAAATTCTTGTGGCAGTAGCTGTAGATTAGTACGAACGTCTTTCCCCAAAGACATGCTTCTGAAAATACAACAGCAAAAATTAAGAGCTAGGCATTCGGTATGGTCTATAGAAGAAAATATAAAAGATGACTGTATTAACACCCTTGGCATTAAAAAATGGCAACATTGCAGTTCAGTTAAGAATTCTACCCTATAAGGATTCAGAAATAAGTAAAGAAAACTGAAGATTTTGTTCAATTGATTATATTGAGATCATATTACACCAGTAAGCATCAGTGATAATGAAATGTCCCTTTTATATTTTTATCTATTTTCCCTATACTGAATAATCTTCTGAAATGTTATGTTAGAGAAGAGATTTACAAGAATAAATAATAAAAATGCTCAAATTAGTACTTAATTACTATCAAATCACACTGAACAAATGAGTGAGATAGAATAAAAGATCTGGTGATGATGCATTTATGTAACCTAATCCAAATTTCTTCTTTTGAGACTTAAGTTCTTATCCTAAAATCTCAGCTCTCATGTGGATGTGGGTGTAGGTGTGGATGGTTTTCTATGATCTTTTTAAATCATCTAAATATCTAATTTTAATACAGCAGATTATGTATAGACTTCCAATGAGTATATTTTTAATCAAGAATAATGATAACTTATTTTCTATAGGCAGGGATGCCCCCAACATACTTGTACATACAGACCACAAGCATACATACACATGTATATTCAATGCCAGTAAATGTTACCAACACATTAAATAAATATGAATTAATTACACTAATTGTGATTTTAGAAGCTGTGTTGGTCAAATGCACAGTAATAAAATCAGTGATTTTGCCACTAACACATTTAATTGACATTCTTTAATATATACAATTTCAGTTTTTTCCCTTTCAAAATATGTGTTGAAGTTGACAGGTGTACCTTCACTTTTAAAGAATTTGAACACACGCATCTCTCTCAAATAATCAGTATTCTCTCAGAGGAGCAACTAGGTTGCATGGCCTTTCTTAAGCATGAAAAAAATATGCTATTCCTTTATAGTTTAAAGCACAACAGAATATAGAAAATGTTTAATGAAGATTACTATGTCCTAGAATTTAACCAAACTCACTATAAGCTATCATGCATCAAACACATGAGTAAGCAGATAACTAATTCAAATGGATGTATGAGATTTAGACTATTTTTAATTTAATCTCATATTATGTATATTTATTCAATACTGACACTATTGCATTTGTCTCTTTATACCTCCTGACAGATTTAGAAAGGTAAAATTGACAACTAAAAATTGTATGCATTTAAGAAATTCAATCTGATGACTCAGTTGTCCTGAATTTACGTAGAGACACATTTGTTTTCTTTTAAACATGTTACCCAATTCCTTTGCTGAATAAGTTGATACTTACTTTAAAATCATTGCTACAATGAACAACTTTTACAAAATTAGTTTCAAAAACATTGAAATGTAACCTTTATAAAGGTATTTAACACATTTTTCTAAATAAACAGAAAAAATTACAAATAAATATGTAATACTAAAGTTTGTATAAATGTTTCAATATTTTTAATTGGATAATAATAGTTCAGTAACAAATACTTAGAAATATTGTGTTATAAAAGGAATATTTTAGATAAAAGGATGACATACTGGAATCTTTCTAAACTGACATGCTGGAAAATCCCCCTTCAATGATTTTAGTTACTCATGACCTTGTCTATTGTAATAATCTTAAGATTATTTAAGGAAATTGCATTTGGGTGCCCTATACTGAATTAACTTGATTTAACTCAAGGTGTGTTTTCCAAAATATTCAAGGTTAAATAGGTAAGCTGGAGGATCAATTTAATACAATAATTTTCTATGATACTAATTTGAACCTAATTTTTCTTTCTCTGTTTACATAAATATCTATATTGTACTTTTTGGTAGGAGAATATAGAGTGTTTGATGATAGCCACTACAAATAAATGGGTTAGTGAGTATAAATCAAATTTTTAAAATATCTATTCTAGTGGATATTTTTTTACCTCTTTTTCTTTCAGAGCTTAGATAAAACATGTCCATTTATTTCTAAGGTTTTCAATCTATGACACCTCAAAAATTAAAACGTGACTCAGGTGGTTGGAGCATTGTCCCATGCACCAAAGGGTTGCTATTTTGATTCCTGATTGGGGCACATACCTGAGATTTGGGTTTGATTCCTGATCCCAGGTGGTGGCACATTCAAGAGGCAACCAATCAATGTTTATCTCATACATGCTGTTCTTCCCAAAATCAGTAAAAACATGTCCTCAGATGAAGATTTAGAAAATAATAATTGCAATATTTAAGCTTGGATGTAGGATAATACAGCCAATGTTTAATTATACAAAACTTAGTTGTTTTTAACTTCTATTTTTAACTAATTTTTTGAGCATTATATTACACTTCAAGAAAGAGTGAAATTAAAATGAATCTATTTCAGAATATTTCTAGTAGCAAAAGTAACAGTGAGGCAAGAGTTTTTATAAAAATACCAAGGTAGATATCCTACTTCATCTCTGTTTAAAACAAATATTTTATTCTTGGAAAAAGAACCTCACCGATCAGGACGGTTCTCGGGTATCTAAATTTACATTAGTATGCTGTCAGTAGTAACACTTCCCATTTATCATTTGGATCACCTTTGCACCAACATTTTTATAAACATGTTTTATACTTGTTTAATGATTCACTTTTTGTGTGTACCAAAGTCCTATCTTTGGTACCAGCTTATAAAAGAGTTAATACAGTAACTACATGCATGTTTCTTATATCTTCATTGTATGCCTTCAAAATAAACTTGAGAACCTCTTAATGGATAAAAAAAAAAAAAGCATTTCTTACTCTATATCTTCATGAAGAATTTTCCTGACAAGACCATCTCTACTATAAATTCAAGCTTTAATTAGGAGGCCATCAGTCTCTTTTATGTGTTTTGATGGATTTATAGCTCCCACTATGGAAGTGAACCAAGTCATGCAAAGCTAATCTTCCTAGCAGGAATCAGCCTCCAGTACAGGACAAATGAAAGACAATTAAGTAATAGAGATTCCCTATGTTCTTCATCAAATGTGTCGGGAAGTGTTTAATCAAAGAAGAGTACCACATAATATTAAACAGATGTGTCCTTTTATCTACCAAATAAGTTCTCAATTCCACACTTATGTGTACAGAGTAGATAGACATGACAATTTAAAGTTCACATGTAGCCTTTATTTTATTTTCTCAGCATATTTTGTCACCATTTTTCTTTCAACTTTTAAAAAATAAAATTTCATCATTGCCTGGCAGGATTGAACAGTTTGCTAGCATTTCATTTTTATAAATCATGTTAAAGCATTCATAAACTTCTCTCTCTTCTCTTCCCCCACATAATCCCTTTAACTTCCTTAAAAGAGCATCAGCAAACATTTAAAGAGCAATGAGGTGATTACTGAGTGTGTGAAAAGTACCAACTCCCTCGGAAATATTCTATGACATTTAAATAGATGAGGGCAAAGACAAACTGGAAAATACTACAGAAGAGAAGATGTGTGAGACTGATCCAAATTTTAAAAGTAGCTTTCCAATTCTATTTCTCTCTTTAAATACTTTTGTTCTGCTTGGTATCATCTCCATATTTGTCGCTCTATCTTCCCAGAATTCTGATTGAAAATTAGAAGATATTCCTTGTACATGCTCATAAATATTGAGATCACTGCTTAAGATTTTATATATTTCTTATTGCATTTCTTTCTGCTTATTCTTCATTATCACTCTTTATGAAAAGTGTCATTACTGACTTTTAGTTAACAACATAATTTTCATGCAAAAGAAATATTGCTTATTTTCATAAATAGGTAAATATTTATTTTTACCAATCTTTACATCCTAAAGTTACCACTAAACATACTACTCTTAACAGAATAGTTGTGTCTATTTTATGAATGTATGTGATGCAACTCACATAGTCTGCACTATTTTGTGTGTGGCTTTTCTTGAATAATGTCATTTGTATTATATTTATCCTTTTGAGAGTGTGTGTGTGTGTGTGTGTGTGTGTGTGTATGAGTGTGTGTGTGTGTTTGATTTCCTATAGCAATATGGTATGGTCCTCTCTCTTACTGATGTATGATATGCAATGAAATAAATATATGGTAAAATAATTATTCTTATCTATTTTAAGTTATTTATATTAAATTATTGGGGAAGGAAGAAACTTTACTCCCCTAGGTTCTTTCTGCTGGTTTAATAATTACATCTACATGAGACAGATTAACAAGAGAAAACAAGCCAATTTAATTACATACATATGAATGGGAACTCCACCTACATGAGACAGAGACCCCATAGAGACAAGAGGTTTGGGAACAGAAAAGGAAAATGAAGCATATATACATTCTGAGCTAAAGATGAGGTAAGGCTAAGGCACCTTGGGGCTTCAGAAGGGAGGAAGGTCATTCCCAGGACAGTGAGAAGTGTAGCTGTTTCATAATTAGAAGTTTGGCCTTCCTTGTAGATAGGTATGTCCATACTACCCAAAGCAATCTATAGATTCAATGCACTTCCCATTAAAATACCAATGGCAGATTTCACAGACCTAGAATGAACTTTCCAAAATTTCATCTGGAATAAAAAAAGACCCAGAATAGCTGCAGCGATCCTGAGAAAGAAGAACAAAGTAGGTGGGATCTCAATACCAGATATCAAGCTGTATTACAAAGCCACTATTCTCAAAACAGCCTGGTACTGGCACAAGAATAGACATATAGACCAATGGAATAGAATAGAGAACCCAGAAATCGACCCAAACCGCTATGCTCAATTAATATTCGACAAAGGAGGCATGAACATACCATTGAGTGAAGACACCCTCTTCAATAAACGGTGTTGGGAAAATCGGACAGATACATGCAAAAAAAATGAAACTAGACCACCAACTTACACCATACACAAAAATAAACTCAAAATGGATAAAAGACTTAAACATAAGGTGGGAAACCATAAAAATACTAGAGGAATCCACAGGCAACAAAATCTCAGACATACGCCGAAGCAATTTCTTCACTGATACTGCTCCTAGGGCAATGGAAACTAAAGAGAAAATAAACAAATAGGACTACATCAAAATAAAAAGCTTTTGCACAGCAAAGGAAACCATCAACAAAACAACAGGAAATCCCACTGCATGGGAGAACATATTTACCGATGTTATAGATAGGTAATAAAAGTTATTTCTGGTGATAATTCTTATTATGGGCAAGGCCCCTAATTTAAATTCTTTGAGAGATAACTAGTGGGCTTGCAGGGTCTCAATTACCTTTATCTCAAAATAATCCATGTACCACAACAGCATATCTTAGAGTAACTTGCTCTGATTCCCTACAATTATCAATCAGTAAAACTGCCAGGTATACCTAGCTTTATCTTTTCCTAAATTATAGAATTTCAAATTTACCAAAAAGTTGCAAGAATATTTACCATATTTTTCTGCTTTCTCTACATATGTATATTGTTTTATTTTGCTGAACCATTTAAGTATACATTTTAGACATTACTACATTTAAACCAAGCAGGGAAATAAAGTCTCTTATATAACTGCAACAAAATTATCATACTGAGCATTAAAGTTATTAGATAACTCTTATCTACACTAATAAAAGAGAAACATGGTAATTAGCATATGACCACTACCCTTCCCATTGGCTAATCAGCATATCCTTATGCAAATTAACTGTCAGCCAAGATGGCAGCCAGCAGCCATGCACTGAAGTGAACAGGGAGGCTTGCTTGCTCCAGTGACGGCGGACTCCAATGTTCCCCGCCTCACTTGTCCGCCTCTCAACTGCAACTCTAAGCAACTATGTTGCAAATATAGAAGCTAAACAAAACCCTAGAAATCGGCTTTCAGTCAGCCGGGCTCCAGCCAGCCGGACCACAACATTGTATCAAATACAGAAGGTAAAGGCCAGAAACCTGCTTTCAGCAGCGAGGCCTCAGAGCTAAAGCTGGCCCAGAATAGAAAAAAAAAAGAAAAAAGAAAAAAAGGAGCAGTTGGGAGCTTCAGTCACAAGGCCAGCCTGAAAACGACCCTCAGCCCCTCAGCCAGACTGGCCAGGCACCCCAGTGGGGACCACCACCCTGATCCAGGACACCCTTCAGGGCAAACCAGCCGGCCCACACCCATGCACCAGGCCTCTATTCTATATAGTAAAAGGGTAATATGCCTCCCGGCACCGGGATCAGTGGAGCCTCGAGGCCTCCCAGCATCGGGATCAGCTTGACAGGGGGCAGCGACCAAACCCCCTGATTGCCCTGTGGCTCTGTGTGTGACAGGGGGCGGGGCCACAACCTCCCTATCCGTCCTGCTCTGTTCATGACAGGGGAAGGCACCCCAACTCCCTGATGAGCCCTGCTCTGTGCCTGATAGGGGGGAGCTCCCCAACCCCCTGATTGGCCCTGCTCTGTGTGTGACAGGGTGCGGCGCCCCAAGCCCCCCACCCCCCACGGGCTCTGCTCTGTGTGTGACAGGGTAGAGCCATAACCTCTCCATCAGCCCTGCCCTGTGTGTGACAGTGGTGGCACCCCAACCCCCTGATCGGCCCTGCTCTGTGGGTGATAGAGGGTGGCTCCCCAACCCCCCTCCACAGGCCCTGCCCTGTGTGTGACAGTGGTGGCACCCCAACCCCCTGATTGGCCCTGCTCTGTGCGTGACAGGGGGTGGCGCTGCAACCTCCCTATTGACCCTGCCTTGAGTGTGACAGGGGGCGGTGCCCCAACCCCCCAATCGGCCCTACCCTGAGCGTGACTGAGGGTGGCATCGCAACCTCCCAATCTGCCCTGCTCTGTGCATGACAGGGGGCAGCGCCCCAACTCCCCAATCGGCCCTCTCTGAGCCTGACCAGGGGCTGCACCTAGGGATTGGGTGTGCCCTCTGCCACCCGGGAGCAGGCCTAAGCCAGCAGGTCGTTATCTCCCAAGGGGTCCCAGGCTGCGAGAGGACACAGGCTGGGCTGGGGGACCCCCCCTCCCCCTCCCCAGTGCACAAATTTTTGTGCACTGGGCCTCTAGTCTAATATAATTATCCATATTTAAGTTTCTTCCCTTATATAGTATCACTATTTTTCCTTTATAGCTTTATGGTTGTTCTACTGTTGTTGTTTTTTCTGTACTTTTTATTATCTTTTGTTTTTGATAGAGGAGTGATATAATTTAAGATATTACCTTTCTCCCCAGCTGGATGGCTCAGTTTGGAGCATCATTCCATACACCACAAAGGTTGCCAGTTAGGATTCTGGGTCAGGGCAGATAACCAAGTTGCAGGTTTGATCCCTAATGGAGACACGTACCAGAGGCAACCGATCCATATTTCTCTCTCACATGGTTGTTTCTCTCTCTCTCTCTCTCTCTCTCTCTCTCTCTCCTCCCCCCCTAAAAAAAATCAGTAACAACATATCCTAGGGTGAGGATTACAGATAAAAAAAAAGATATTACTTTTCAATATCACTCAGTTCCCTGTAATCTAAAACATTGTATTTGATTTCTTTTATTTTTTTGCCTTTTGAAATTTGTGTCCAAAACATTTGATAAAAATAAAATAAGACAAGTAACAGAGATAAAATAATGTTCTTTGAAGTCAAATCATTTTGTTTAAGAAAAAGTTTACATTAAAAAGCCATTAAATTCTTTACTCCTAAATATTGTTTTAAAAAAATTAAAGGAAAAAAAAATGGCCAAAAAAAAAAAAGAGTCACTTTTGCTAAGCCATGTCACCAAACCACAACTTAATAGCTAACTTCCCAGGAGTGGAATTTTAAACCAGGCCATCTAAATTTTCCTGATCAGTACTAGTAAGGTAATCTGCGTAGTAAAACTCTGCCATCTCCTCTTCCTCCCCCCAAAAGAAGATAACCTGCCCTAAAAGTAATCCTTTATTTTCATGTGATAGTAAGCTCCCTGCCACACACACTCTTCCACCTTTGAAACTTTTCCTTTTGTACAACCCCTCCAGAGCATCCTTTTAGTTGCTAGATGGAATGCTGCTCAATTCATGACCTGCTTAAAAAAGCCATTTAGATCTTCAAATTTACCTGGTTGTTTTTGTTCTTTAACAGTATAAAATATCACTACCGAAAAATAATCTTTATTATGTAAGACAGGAAGAAAATTATGGAATTTACTGAGAGTTGATATCCTTACTGATGAGTTAAGTCCCCGAGTGTCGTTTGGGTGTCTCCTGCCATCAGGGCTCTCTGCCTTCCTTGCACCTGCTCTTGCTGCATTCTTCAGGCCCTTGGTTCCACTCACTTTCAGGAGGATTAGGAAACTGAAAACTGCACTATCAGTACAGGAATTTTATTGTATTTGGAACAAAATGACTTAGAAAATTTTCATTCAACATTCTTAACAAGAAAACAATCAATGTAAAATGTAATCTTGTCATTATTTGTATCTTTGTATCATTAGAATTATTTATTGCTCCTGATGGCACTGGCTTTAGTTTTTCAAAGAAATTGGACCTTTTGTCACTTTCTGATAACCTCTAATTTTCATTTGATTGAACAGGAAAATTTAAGACATATTTAATCCAAACTACTGTACCTACGACAGGCCTAGCCTTCATTCAGGTTTTTTTTTTAAACTTGATTTATTAGTTTTTTAAATATAATAATATTATATGCAACAAACATTAATGTTTCAAGAAAAATGATCTTAAATATAATAAGGTTACATGCAATAAACATTAATATCTCAAGAAAAACTATTTTAAATATAATGTTACATGCAATAAGTACCAATTATTCAAGAAAAACTATCTTAAATATAATAACATTACATGCAATAAACATTAATATTTTAGAAAAAAAGGATTTTAAATATAATAATAATACCAAAACTGTACTAACATCGTATGATATCACAAAAGTTGTAGGAAATATTTAAAATTTGCAAATAACAGGATTACTTCTACTATACTCTAAAATATTTTCCCCTCTGGATCTATTTTTATTCATCAGTTTATGTTGTTCATTCTTTCCACAAATGAGTGAGATCATGTGATATTTATCTTTCTCCAACTGGCTTATTTTGCTTAGCATGATGAATTCCAGGTCCATCTATGCTGTTGCAAATGGTAAGAGTTCCTTCTTTTTTTACAGCAGCATAGTATCCCATTGTGTAGATGTACCACTGTTTTGTAATCCATTCATCTGCTGATGGTCACTTAGGCTGTTTCCAAATCTTAACTATTGTAAATTGTGCTGCTATGAACATAGGAGTGCATAGATCCTTTCTGATTAGTGTTTCTGGTTTCTTGGGATATATTCCTAGAAGTGGGTTTACTGGGTAAAATGGGGTTCCATTTTTAATTTTTTGAGGAAACTCCATACTGTTTTCCACAGTGGTTGCACCTGTCTGCATTCCCACCAGCAGTGCAAAAGGGTTCCTTTTTCTCCACATCCTCGCCAGCCCTTGTCGTTTGTTGATTTGTTGATGATAGCCATTCTGACAGGTGTGAGATGGTACCTCATTGTTGTTTTGATATGCATCTGTCAGATGATTAATGACTTTGAGCATGTTTTATTATATCTCTTGGCCTTCTCTATGTTCTCTTTCTAAAAGTGTCTATTTAGGTCCTTTGCCCATTGATTGGATTGTTTATCTTCCGTTTGTTAAGTTGTATGAGATCCCTGTAATGTTGGAGATTAAACTCTTATTGGAGATAATATTGGAAAATATGTTCTCCCATGCAGTGGGCTTTCTTGTTATTTTGTTGATGGTTTCTTTTGCTGTGCAGAAGCTTTTTATTTTGATGTAATCCCATTTGTTTATTTTCTCCTTAGTTTCCAATGTTCTAAGAGCTGTATCGATAAAGATATTGCTATGACATGTCTGATATTTTGCTGCCTATGGAGTCTTCTAAGATTTTTATGGTTTCCCTTCTTACATTTAAGTCCTTTATCCATTTTGAGTCTATTTTTATGTATGGTGTTAAGTTGGTGATCTAGTTTCATTTTTTTTGCATGTATCTGTACAATTTTCCCAACACCATTTATTGAAGAGACTATTTTGACTCCATTGTATGCTCTTGTCTCCTTTGTCAAATAGTAATTGAGCATAATAGCTTGGGTCTATTTCTGGGTTCTCTGTTCTGTTCCATTGGTCTATATGTCTGTTCTTGTGCCAGTATCAGGCAGTTTTAAGAACAGTAGCTTTGCAATATAGCTTGATATCTGGTATTGTGATCCCACCAAAATTGTTCTCTCTCAGGGTTACTGCAGCTATTCAAAGTCTTTTTTTATTCCAGATGAACTTTTACAGAGTTTGTTCTAGGTCTGTGAAATATTACATTGGCATATTAATGGGGATTGCACTGAATCTATAGATTACTTTGGGTAGTATGGACATTTTAATGATGTCAATTCTACCAATCCATGAACATGATATATTATTCCATTTGCTTATGTGTTCCTCTATCTCTTTTTTCAATGTCCTGTAGTTTCCTGAGTATAGGTCTTTTACCTCCTTAGTTAAGTTTATTCCTAGGTATCTTAATTTTTTTGTAATTTGCAATGGTAAATGAGATTATTTTTTTTTTTTAGTTTATCTTTATATGAGTTCATTATTGGTGTATAAAAAAGCCATAGATTTCTGGGTGTTAATTTTGTATCCTGCTACATTGCCGAATTCATTTATTAAGACTAGTAGTTTTTTTTATGGAGTTTTTGGGGTTTTCTAAGTACAATATCATGTCATCTGCAAATAGTGACAGTTTTACATTTTTTTTTTTCAATTTGGATGACTTTTATTTCTTCTTCTTGTTTGGTTGCTATGGCTAGCACTTCCAGTACTATGTCGAACAGGAGTTGTGAAAGTGGGCATCCCTGTATTGTTCCTATTCTTAGGGGAAATGGTTTTAGTTTTTGCCCATTGAGTATGATGTTGGCTGTAGGTTTGTCATATCTGGACTTTATCATGTTAAGATATGCTCCCTCTATTCCATAGTTACTATATCTTTTTTCATGCTGTTGAGCACCTTTACCATTAATACTCTGAACTCTGTTTCAGATAAATTTCTTATCTCTGCTTCATTTGTCTCTTCTTCTTGAGAATTCTCTAGTTCTTTCACTTGGGGATTGTTTCTTTGTCTCCTCATTTTGGTTGTCTGTTTGGGTTTGTGACTATGCTTTAAGTAGATCCTCTACACCTTTCAATCTCTAGTGTAGGACCCTGTTAAAGTCTGTTTCTGACTAATTCAATCAGGCAAAGACTCAATGACTCCAGAGATTTACTCTGTCTATAGACTAATAGGATTCTGACTTGAATTGCCCCTAGGCAATTGTGCTCAGGTGTAGCAAGAGTTTTTTCAACAGGGTGGGGCAGTTGCTTCTATCTGGAGGCTATTACTTTTAGTCTCTTAAGCAGCCTCAGGGCAAGGTGTTTTCCAATAGGGTATGTAGACTGTCTTCCCCCCAGGCAAGGAAAATGTCTATGTGGGAAAGATGTCCTCTGCTGGAAACTCGGGGTGTCTACCTTCTGAGCTCTATCCTCCGAGTTCCCAGACCTGGGTTCTGCTCTAAAAGCTCCAGTCCACTTCACCCTCTTTTTGCCAGAGCACAAGGTGGGTGGCTCCACAGGGAATTTTTGTGTGTTGGCCCTTCAAGAGGGTGACTAAACTTTCAGCTGCCACTTCCTGGCAGACAGTTCCCCGCCTCATTTCACAGCTAGATGTGGGTACCCTCCTCAGATTTGGTGCTCTCTGCTGGGGAGCCCAGCTTGGGGATTAGATCCAATAATTCTCAGTGGAAGTCCCCCTCCCCGCCCCAGCTGAGATATCTCTCCGGGACTTCAGTTATTGTCTGTGGGCACCAAGCCAGCCCTTTTGAACCTCCCCCACTCCTACCAGTCTCTATATGGTCTCCACCTTCGGTCCTTGGGTATCAGGGTTCTCTCCTGTGAGTTTTCCGTTGGTTATCTAGGAAACCTTTCCATATTTCAGTTGTAATTCTAGCTTGTTCCTGGGAGCATGTCTGTGCAGCATCCACCTACTCTGCCACCATGTTTAATCTCCTCTTCATTCAGTTTTTATTAGAATTTTTCAAGACATATTCACTTTGTTTCTTCATAATTGTTTTATATTTGCATATAAGAATCTTTTGTTAAATTTCTGATTTCAAACTAATGTTCCAGAGAATAAAATCTAATTTGAATCCCCTAATGAAAATTCATGGGAACAATTCGTCATAAGTAGAATAAACATAATGGCATTATAGTTCTCTAGAGGGGGAAAAATATTTCACAATAATGTTGACTGTTTAAGAGGGTATGTTTGAGTTTTCTACATTTATTTTATGTAAACTTGGCTGTAAACCTCTGTTTATTTTCTTGTCATTTGAATCACAGATTCTGTGTTAAGTCAAACTATGGGATGATTTGGCCTATAATGCTAAAACCCTTTCTTCCTTGGATGATGCCCCAACTGTGAATATGAACTAAGTGATGCTTCTGGCTGTGAGCATCAGAAAGTAAGCAAAAGTGCAGGCAGATAAAGAGCAGATCCCCTCCAGCTTTGCACAGAAATGATTGTCCTTCTTCAGGCAGGTCTGTCATTTAACCTGTCGGTATGCTTGGCTAGTTTATGTGACCTATATGTTATTCACTCAGGAGGATATCTGTGTGTGTATTTATTTGCAGGTCATTGAAATGAATGATTTTATAAGAGAGTATGAGATATACTGTATATATATAATCGGTGGTTAAGCAGCATATGCTGTCCTGATATTAAAAGACTATATCATGTCAAAATAATTATTGAAGATGTTATTTGATGTCTGGGATTTCAAAATAATATAGTGCAGGGGAGTGCTTGGGTGGTGCTTGGGAAGCAAGATTGGCCTTGAATTGAGGACTGGTGAAGCTGGATCGTGGGTACATTTGGATTCATGTAGACTTGCTCTACTTTTGTATATATGGTTCAGATTTTCCATTAAGGGGGGAAAAATGGTATAAAGAGAGGAGGGAGGAGCAAAGAGAGAGGCAGGCTCTTGAGTAGAGAAGAGGTCTTTTCTCCAGTGAAAAACTGTGTACATGATCCTTGGATTTAAAAAAATATATATATTTTTTATTGATTTCAGAGAGGAAGGGAGAGGGAGAAAGAGATAGAAACATCAATGATAAGAATCATTGATTGGCTGCCTCTGGCACACCTCCTACTGGGGATCAAGCCTGCAACTCAGGCATGTGCCTTTGACTGGAATGAAAACTGGGACCCTTCAGTCTGCAGGCCTATGCTCTATCCACTGAGCAAAACTGGCTAGGGCGATCCTTGCATTTTTGATACCAGCCTCTGAGTTCAAGGCTTTGTTTTCACTGATAATGCAAAATACTCTCAGCAATTATTTTCAAAATCAGTCTCTCTGCCTTCAGTGATGCTGTCTGGTATGGTTACCTCACTAAAACAGAGGACAAAAATGCGCATTGATGGGAGCTTACCCTCCTCTGTGATAATAATACAACATCAAAGTAGCCAGTGGAAATCAGGAAGGAGTGGAACAGTAGACCAATGACCAAGTGTAGAGATTAGATGAAAGGGTTTCAGGGGAAAGACAGAAAGGAAAAACTACTCAACAATGCAATAAATAAGGAGCAAAAAGTGAGATCATAAAGTACGGTTTCTGATTTTCTATGCCTTTCAAGTCATAGCAATTGGCTTCACTCTGCCTGGTTTGCAGACTGGCAAATAAAGCTATTTGAGAGACTAAACAGAGTAGTCATGTGAAAAGTGGATACAGGGAACTGAAATTATTGGGGTAGAATTTTGTAAGAGTCCTTTCTTAAATACAGCTTCTTTCTGTTAAAGGTGTAAATGGAAAGAAAACATCCTCTGGTTTAGAGGGACTTTCTAAAATTTGGCCCAAAGAATGAGAGTTTTATCTTATTTTTATCTCTAACTCTCACACTCCTGCCAATTTCATGCCGGCCCCAGGGGACACTGCCTTCCTGTTCACCCTTAGGCTCAAATTAGTTCTTGGCTTATGGTGGAGGCTGATTCTTAAATAGGGTCTTGTCTGTTTGAGAGTATATGGGCTGTAGCCATTAAGCCAAAGGCTAATGTTTCACTCTTTCCAAGACATCTGCTCACCTTATTAGAAATTTCTTTTCCCTTGCCATGTTAATAGTTGCCTTGCTTCTGATCGGTATACATCACAGGCCCAGCCTACACAGTTTACATGTAGACATCATGACTCCCAGGGTAGTGTCCTGGCTGCCTGCCCAGAATGTGTTATTGGTGACCCTGTTGTTCTCTTCTTTAAACACAAAGTTAATTATGAGTTGTTGGAGCCTCTGATGACTTCTGAGACATCACACACTCCCTCGCTAATCTTCTAGCATGTAGATCAGATACCATGTGAGAAAGTACCCTCTAAAAAAGTGCCAAATCAGACCAGGGCAAAGCTAAATGGTCCCTTCTGATGAAGTGACACTGTTGTAGGCAGTATATTTGAGAAGATATACATCCTTCTAAACAGATTGATTAGATGTTATTACAAGAGAATGGAACACCTATCCCCTCACCTCTCATTGCTATGTGCTGAATGAAATATGAACTGGAATAAGAAGGCTGAGAAAAAGGATTTTATAATACTGGCTATTTTTTTTTTCTAAGGAGTCTGGATTTTTATAGGGTTCTGTAATTAATATCCCAGCTCTAGGTTAGATTTGTTATTGGTTAATCTTGTTCAGTTTGCATCTAGATGCATTAGATATCAGAAAGGATTTTAGAAAAATAATATTCAATTTTATTTGGGTTTGCATATTATTAAAATATATGTTTTTGTAATAAAAATTATGTTTTCTTATAAGTTATTAATTATAGAATCCAGCACAATAGCAAGTTTAAGAGATGGATTCATATTCATCTCATAATCACAAATATGAGATTGGAGGTATTTTAGCAAAATACATCTCTCTGTCAATATTTTCATACAAATTCTCAGAGTATTTGTTTCTTATATATAAAGATTTCTTGGTGTGCTCCATCTTTCCCTTATTGTAGAGTAAAATTGAGGTTACTCAATATAATATATTTGTATTTATTTAAGCTATTCCTAAATAATGGAATACAGCTATATTAAAATAATAAAAAATAGAAAAGCAATTTTGGACCACCCTATTTAATTAAACAGTAAGCACACAGGCATACATTAGAAAGAGTTATACCTTCATCCTGCATAGTCTGAAATATATTTGTATTTACCTTTCTTTTGTTATACTCATAAATCTGAATATGGGATGTCATAGATGATGAATAAATATGTACTTAGTTATTATTTACTGTAATTTGTTATTATTACTTGGACTCATGATCTACAATATCTTTACATTAGTGAGAAATTAGTTAATAAATCTGCTTCTACAGAATATGGCATTTATTCTTAAAATATAAAAGAATACAAATGATATTTAAAACATGCAAACATGCATGAAAGAAAAAGTAATGCAAATAAGATGATGGCATTATGATGCAATTAAGGGCAATAAGCAGGCTGATAATAGTTGAGACAACTGGGAAAAAAATAGTTGGGTTTGAAAGACAACAAAATATTGAGCCATTAAATACTATCATATACTCTTCTCTCACCTAGTAACATTAACACTTTCTACTTCAATCAGTTACTTGTTAAGACAAAATTCTCTAGGGGGAATTTCTGTTCTTAGGAAGTTTCTAGACTAAGTTAATGGTAGCAGAAATAGCCCCAGGAGGTAGACCCTTAGTTTGTGAAGCTCCTCTGTCAGCTGGCAACAGGGTCCCCTTGCTGGTGGGAGGTAAGAGGTGTTAATCCAGGGTATATTATAGCATCGTGATCCTGAGATGATCACTTTCGAGCAACTGGTATGAGGCACAGGTAGAAAGGTGAATAATTGAGTTATACTTCACTTCTAGCACTTGAACAGATGAAGATTTAGAGGTTGATTGGTTTCTGTGGTCCTTGGAAGCCTTAAATCAAACAGGCTATGTGAGCCAAATAGCACTCAAGGCATGCCGTGGAAGGCTTCCATGCCATCATTTATTGAGGACCTGAACTTTGCAGCCACAGTATAAACTGCTACAAATCAGGTGACAGATTTAACCATACAGGCGAAATAATGGTAAAAAACAAACAAAAAAACACACTATAGAGATTTGATAGATCTCCTATGAGTAGGGGATGAGTGAGACACCAGGACAGCTGTATGTACAACTCTTGTATCCACAAATTACCTTAAACACTCAGGGCTGGTACAAGCATCACACACCTTATTGCTAGAATTTAGCTGCCTGCCTGCCTGTAGATCTTAGAGAAACCTCACTCAAAGCATTTATCTTCTAAGTATTGTTCTTATCCTACCTAGATTTACCCCTACACCTACCATTGTTCCCGGACAATTACTAAGTTTAGATCTCAGCAAAGCTCAAGCAGAATAGCATAGCCCCTGCTGAGGGATTAGGTATTTTACTTAAAAAAATAATGCAGGGTCTGACATTATGTACCAGCAGGAATAAGAGAAATGCTAGTATATCTGAGAGTGGATCTTGAGTTGTGGTATAGGAAGTAGGTGAAATATATAACTGAATACATTTGAGTTTATAGTTGTTTGATCATTTCTCCAATAGACAAGTTTTAACATGTTGACAAGGACACCTGCATCTGGCCCTAATACGCTGTTGGGATGGCTTCTTGGAGGAAACAACAGTAGCCTATACTGAAAGAGATTCCAGCAATTTCAGCCTTGCCAGAGTATTGAGAAAGGGGTAAGAAAACTCAAGAAAGAGGCTTTAAAAATTAGATTTTTTATTTAGACTGGAGAAAGTATTATCTGACTTTGTTCTCCAGAATGGCCCAGAAAACATTACTTACCCAAAAGCAATAGAGGTGCACCAGTATAGAGGACACTGTAATCATTAAGGTCAGCAGGAACTGACAGGAAAAGTTGCGTGGAACTGGGTTTCTTCATTTCACTGGGAATGATAGAATGGTAGAAACCAGGTGACTGCACTTACTGTGAAAGAGGAGTTAGAATAATATTCTAATGGGAAACAGTGCCAGGGTGACAACCAAGGTACAACGTTCCACAATGAATCTAAGTGCCTACTAATATGTAATAATGTTTCTATGGGAAAGGCAGATGTTCCTATGAGAGAGTATATATTGTTTGACTTCTACAAGCAAAGAAACTCAAGAGTTGTTCGTTGCTACCACGATGGAAATTCATGATCCCTCTCCAGATTTCCATATGGAAAGCAATTATCAGAACTAGCATAATAATTTTTAAAGGATTATTATCCTAGAAAACTCTGGTGCAATAAATATTGCCCCAACTCTTCTTGAAAGTACACTTGGCTGGTTGCCAGAATACAGTACAGTAGGGAAAGTAGAATATCTAGACTTTTTGAGAGATACTGAAAAACAGAGTTTAAGGTGATACAGATACTAAAATCCTTAGTGTCCTCATCTTTCCCCACATCCCAATTAGACTTAGGTTTTTTTTTAAGGAGACCAAGTGAGAAATAGATTCCTGGCTCTAGTCCATCTCATGATGTGTCCAATGGACCCATGTTCCTACCCCTCGATCATTTTCCTGGTCCCTGATGCATAACTAGTATCAATTTTCTTGATGTTGGATGTACCATGAAAGGATCCTGACCTATGGTGGTTAAAACATGAAAGTACAAGTTAACAGTATGACATTCCACTGTTCAGTCAGAGAGTAAATCAGAAGCATGACTGCACTGTGAGAGGAATTCAGAGAGTAGAAGTACCCTCTAAGACTTTTGATGGTTGTCCTCATTAGATCCATACTTAATCCCCTGGACTGTGCTGGTTTCTGCACACAGCACTAATCTGGATACTTGAGTGGGACACTACTGGTCTCTGGACTCCTCTCTGTGCACATCTCTCTCCTGCAGCATTCTTACCCATGAATGCTAGCTGTTCTGGCTTCTCCAGGATCACAGCCCCCACTACTGAATTCAAAGAGTGTTTGGGATTCCACCTGGGTTCCCATTTCCTGTATTATAGCCTAGACATTTTCTCCAGCCAGTAAAGTATGGCAACCTTAGGTCTTAACTCACCACTCTCTCATGGACCACTGCCCTTTGTTGCCTATAAGTTAAATATCTTCAATGTATGTACTTGTTTCATACTTTGTCCACTTTTTTTAGTTGTTTCAAATGGACTGATGCATATGGTCTTTGTTATTCCATCTTGACTGGAAGAGGAAGTTGGTGATAGAGTTGATTTAAATCACCTTGAGTTTCTGCCTATTCTTTCACGCTGGACTTCAAAATCTTCCTAAAGTCACTGAGGCCACTCAAATGGAGAGTAAGAAGTCACTGCCTTCCAGAGAAGGCACTTAATTCTCAATAAGTGGAGGAAGAGAGTGAAAGACTGCTCCAGATTTTATCCCTGAGAAAGTCAAGTCCGTTATGCATTGAGTCACATTCTCCATGGTGGTGTCTGGTTCAGTGACACGCATTTTACTTTCCCTCTCCTTCTCTATCTTACTCTCCCAGCATCCTCATGAAAAAAATCCTCTCAGGTGGTGGAAATCACCTAAACAAACCTATAGACTTAGGACTAAACTCAGAGTATGCAGCAGGCACTAAGGGAATAGGGTGAAAAAATATAATGGCCAGAAAGGACAGTAGGTACAGGAAGAAGAAACATGGATAGCAAGGTAAAGAATTTGAATTTGAGTGAAGTGGCAATAGGATCCAATAAAGATATTTGGATTAAAAAAATACTCTAAAAGAATAAAAGCACATTGTATACGATTTAACATTTTTATTTATTTGATATTTCTGACATTGAGTATTTTGCTTTGTTACTGTGCGATCCCTCAGAAATTAAATAATGCCATTATAACTGAAGCATTAGAAGAAATTACTTGTCTATGTGTTCATATGTATTATAACAAACAGAAAAGTATATTAAATCTTCCTGGAGAAGGTACTTTCTTTTTCATAGAAGTTTTATAAAAATTCAAAAATTAGGAGGAAATGCCTAATGAATGACAGGCCAGAAACTTAATATAAGTAAATATAAATAGGTTTTAACAGATTTTCCCTTTTAAAAAAAAAAATTAGGGCAGTTTGGGGGACTGTGAGAACCATATAAGAGGCAGCTCTGAAACCAACTATGTCTATCTTCTCCCAGCCAATAATAATAGCAATAATAATAATAATAATAATAGTAAAGAAAGACTGCATACTCTCACCAGTGGCTTGACATTAATAACAGAATTCCAGTACATCAGATGGCCCCAACTATTACAGTCTGTGCTTCTAAATTTTATCTTCTAAAATGCAGTCAACTTAATGGAGAAAAGGTAAGTCACCAAGACTTATTTTAACAATTTAAATGATTTTCCATTCCTGAAATGCTACTAAGTCAAGTAAATGCTACTCATAGGTATTTCACAAAAGAATACTTGCTCTTCTCGTTTAGATGTGTGATTTCAATAACTGATACTACACATTACTTGTGATCAGGATCAGTGTTATATGTAAATTGAACTTGAATTTTGAAATGGCAACAGTGGTACCTTTCTGAGAAAAGAGAGAGAAAGATTAAAAAATACAGTTGTGTGTGAGGGAAGCAAGGTGATGTTCAATAAATAAATGAACAGGTCAGAAAAATAATGATTCAGGAATAGATGAAAAGGGATTTAAGAGTAAATTTAAGGTGACAAAAATTAGAGACTGTTTTTGCTGGTCACTCCAGATTCATTAAAGTTAGAGGAGTGGAAATAATTCCCTTAGAGAATTTTGAGGCTATTTCTCAAAGAAAATTAAAAATAATAATTTACACTAATAAAAGACAAAGATGCTAATTGACCGTACCTTCGCTACGCCCACGAGCCAATCAGAGCGACTATATGCAAATTAACCCAACCAAGATGGCGGTTAATTTGTATATACCAGCTGGGAGCGATTACTGAAGACAACGTGAAAGCCAAGCACTACAGCAGGGAGCAAAGTAGAGGCGGCGGAGACAGGAAGAGAGTCAAGGCGGCGGAGGTGGGCGGCAGGAGGGAAACCAGCCGGGTGGCGGAGCTGGAGGGAAAACAAACAGCTGCAAGGTGGAGCAGGAGGGAAGCCCTCTTCAGCGGGTTTCGCTCACTTCTCTGCTTCGCCAGCCACAGGAAGCCCTATTCTTACAGGAATCTTCCTGCAACAGGCCTCTAGTAATAATAATAATAAAAAAAGAACAAAATGTAAATTGGGTTAAGTTGGTTAAAATGAATCCAGCCCTAACTGGTTTGGCTGAGTAGATAGAGCGTCGGCCTGCAGACTGAAAGGTCCCAGGTTCAATTCCGGTCAAGGGCATGTACCATGGTTGCGGGCACATCCCCAGTAGGGGGTGTGCAGGAGGCAGCTGATCACTGTTTCTAGCTCTCTATCCCTCTCCCTTCCTCTCTGTAAAAAATCAATAAAATATATTTTAGAAAGAAATGAATCCAATAAATGAAGTACAGCATTTTTTTTCCTGAAGAGCAATCCTGTAGTTTCAATCTCTACTGAAGACAGACATTAATTTGCTAAAATAATCCTGAACATGGTTCGTTATTTTAAGTATCTAATTAATCATTCATGTAATTGACTAGATCCACATTTCTTTTACAAGAAAAAAGATTCTCTGTTCATCTGATAGTGAATCTTTAGCAAAACACACCTAGAAGTTGGTCTAGTTCTATGTTTAGGCCACAGTTCTTAAAAATTATATCTTATCCAGCTTCTTAAAAAAACATAAATAGATTTACAGATATGATGTTAATAGAGAATTTTTTGCAATAAAGGAGTTTTTCCCTTTATCTAGAAGGTACTAAAGGAAAAATTTTTTACTTACTAAAACCAATATACTAAAATATTATCATGCTCTCTCAAAATAACTTTGCAGTGATTTTTACATAATCAAAATTATATTAATAAAGAATTGTGTAAAATCTATTCCTGACTTTGTCCCCAGCAATAGTTTTGATGGCATTACTCAGTGTATTCCTCATTGTCAATATATGAAATAATGTGTAGTAACAGTATTTTAGATCATTGTGATAGGTTAATCATTTCCCTTTATTTAGTTAATATTTTTATTGATTTCAGAGAGGAAGAGAGAGGGAGAGAAACATCAATGATGAGGGAGAATCATGCCCCCTCCTGGAAATCGAGCCTGCAACCCAGGTATGTGCCCTTGACTGAATCGAACCCGAGACCCTTCAGTTCACAGGCTGACACTCTATCCACTGAGCCAAACCAGCTAGGACTGCCTTTTTTTAAGGAAAATTTTTATAAGAGTTTACTTGAGCCAAAACTAAGGATATGTGCCAGGGAGCAAGATCCTAAACACAACTATTTGATTTTCTTAATAGATATATATTTCTTCAGGTTTTACTAAGTCCAATGAAATAACCACACCGCTGCCTGGCTGGCGTGGCTCAGTGGTTGAGCATCAATCTATGAACTAGGTTAGGGTTTAATTCCTGGTCAGAGCACATGGCCGATTTGCCCAGGTTGTGGGCTTTATCCCCAGTAGGGAGGGGAGTGTGCAGGAGGCAGCCCAGCAATGATTCTCTCTCATCATTGATATTTCTATCTCTCCCTCTCCTTTTCTCTCTAAAATCAATAAACATATTATATATATATATATATATATATATATATATATATATATATATGACTGCACCTCCATTTCACTTTGCCTTTTTGAGCCAAACCGGTTTCGGCAAGGAAGTTAAAAGTCAGGATTAATTTAACCTATTCCATAATATTCTTATAGATGTGCTTCTTATAATCCTTAACTTTGTGGACTTACTGATATTTTTCCTTGCACTAATAGTTTATTTGTATTCATAAGTTTACCTTTTTATTGCTGTTTCTGCTCTTTTCCCTGTGTTTTTTTTTTTAAATCTTTGTGGAGTGAGATAGTCTCTAAATAGGTAAAGCACTAGATAAAATGGTGCAAAATTTAGTATTTTTTTAATTTTATACCAACATGAGGTGAAATAAACCAAGAAATAAAATTAAGTAAAAGCAAGATGCAATAAACAGTTCAGCATTTATTTTAGTTCACCAGGATTAGGCCTCGTATCATACTGGCAGGGAAAATCACAGAATTTTATAAAGCCCAAGTGGTAGTATAACGAGCAACAACTTTTATTTTCACCTTAGCAAATGACATTTGAAGAAAAAGAAATGAGTAGGTGTAAACAAAATAACTACTACATTGGTAGTGTCTATGATTCTGTGATTACAAAGAGAGCTTTCTGAAGTGTACTAAGCAAATAACACTTTACTAGTATATTTGTACTAGAGGCCTGGTGCACAAATTCATGCACCAGTGGGGTCCCTCGGCCTGGCCTGTGGGATCGGGCTGAAACTGGCTCTCTGACATCCCCCAAGAGGTCCCGAATTGCAAGAGGGAGCAGGTCAGGCTGAGGGACCTCACTGGTGCACGAGCAGGGCCGGGGAGGGACACGGGAAGTTGGCCAGTTGGGGAGGAGCCGAGGGAGGGCTCCAGGGTGTGTCCGGCCCATCTTGTTCAGTTCTGATCAGCCGGACCCCAGCAGCAAGCTAACCTACCAGTCAGAGCATCTGCCCCCTGGTGATCAGTGCATGCCATAGCAAGCGGTTGAGTGGCCTTAGCATATCATTAGCATATTATGCTTTGATTGGTTGAACAGATGACCAGACGACAGGACACAGGCTTTTATTATATTGGATTGTATTCTCTTTGTATTTGTGCAAGTATCACATTGTCTTCTTAAGTTGCATTCACTAGACAATAAACTTACATGGGGAAAATGTACTGACCTTGTGAATTTTAAGGATGCATACTACAGTCCTTAAGAAGTGACTGACCTCTTTTTCTTTGATCAACATTAAGAATATTCACTTACGTATATTTCCAACTGAAGACTTAATTTCACTGATCTTTTGTTTTTCAGAAGCAAGACTTTACTTATGGCCTTAACTAATGCTTCTTTTCGAGCAGTTGTTCGACATCTGCTCGAGTATTTCCATATAAAATGGAAATGGGGATGTTCGAGTATTTCCATATAAAAATACTCCTTTCATGTGATGCCTTCATCAAGATATTAGTTTCAGCCACAGTAGGAAGAGGAGAAGCAGCAATTAAAGTTGCTGGGGTGAACAGGGATTCCAATGTGTGTACATTAATAGTGCATCAATGCATCAATGCAACACCAAGTAGTGTAACAAATGCATTTGACAATGTAATTTCTTTTCAGGAGACACTTTTAAAAGATTAATGATTCACCAACATTTATCTTATAGTCAAGATGGAAGGATTTAATTTGCCATTGTCTGTTTTCTTTATTCTGATATTTTATTGTGTTTCTCTTGATAAAATTGTCACATTAATACGCTTTCAATTTTGAATAGTTCAGCATCTAAGTTCTATTATTTTTTTAAGGACTAGCATTGCAGAATAGCTGCTACTTTGTTCAGTGTTGTCATTTTCATAAACTGAAATTTTCCTTTGGAGAAGCACTGTTTGCAAATCCACTTGGTGAAAACCTTTAAAACTCTTTATTTGGTGTCGGTAGAAGTTACCGTGATGGTGCCATGCTCACAAAGGAAGTTTCTGACTGAAGTGACATTTTCCTCAACAAAGATTCAATAAATTACATTGTGTTGGGAAATAGCTTGATTTATTTTACCACTTACATAGTAAAAGCTTTGATTTAGAAAATGCCTCTTTACTGTATTGTGGTATAGAGGATTAGGGAATTTATTGAGGCTTTCTTGAGTTATAAAATGCACAATGTTTAACTTTAAACAAGCTTCTGTTATTTTCTTATAACCACAATTACCCTTTGGCAGTTTGATGAGGTACTAGGAAGTCATAACTTATTTATCTCAGAGCAAAAGAACTGCTTTAGCCAGAGATACATTTTTTAGTAACTTCTTTAGAAACACTTTTATTAAATAAACTACTATTAAATTGTATTCATATATTGTTCTGAACAAAAATAAAATAATTAAATATTAGTAATAACAAATCCAGTGCAATTTATTTAGTCAATTATTTCCCAGATAGTAAGAGCCCTTTTGTATCAAACACTTTTCTGAGCATTGGAGAAAATGCTAGGTGTTCAAAATAACAGTGCTTTAGAGCTGTTTATATTTTTTGTGGTTTAGACCAATGAACAAAGAAAAGGGTATATAATAGGTTGTGAAATGCGTGCTAAATAAAAATAAAAAAGATATAGGGCTAGCAAGTGACAGTTTTAGATGGGTCAGGAAATCATTCTGGTTTACGTAGGGTAGCTGGAAGTGAAATTTAGGCAGAAAATGGAAGAATGTAGGGAAGTAATGCACAGATAGTGGACAGTAAAGTGTTCCATGCAGAAGAAATAAGTGCAAAGACTCTGAACAGTATGGGATTAGTACAAAGTCAATGTGGCTGAAACATAGTGAGAAAGAGATGGATTTTTTAGACGATGAGTTCAAAGCTATGGTTGAGTTAGGAGAGAGCAAGATCATTAAGCTCTTCAGCTAGATAAAGAATAAGGAAATGAATAAGAGCAAGAAATGAAGTCGTTGAGGATATTGAGCACAGTTCTGTTTTTGTTTTTTCTTAAAAAATGGTACTATTTACGTAAGGTAGTTCAGATACAAGGTATGGTAAACGTACTTTAATGTGCAAGTGTTTAAGAAGTGACCTCTTTTTCTTTTATCAACAGTGGGAATATTCACTTATGTATTTTTCTCAAGCCATTAAAATTATAGTATTTAAAAGCCATCAGACATATTAAAAAGCCTTGACAGTTTCCAAGATAGTAAACCATTCTTGCTAATATTTTGAATCTTCTCTTGATTTAAAGGACATTTAAATTAGTGGAAAATTCTGAGGATATTAGTACTTCAAAAAATAACTCTGTGTTGAACCTGCTTTAAATAGGTTCTAAGGCAGATAATTACAAAAAGGTGTTTCACTTATTTGAATGTCCAGTGATCTTTTGAAATGTGAGTGGAATGTCAAGCAAGACTGTCCCTGCAGTCTTCTCTTCTTATCCACTGCACACTAAGGACCACAATGCTCTCCAATAGTTGTGACAATTGTAAACAAGCTATACATTTGCAAGCTCTTCCCTACTAGTATTACTGCTTCTACTGAGAATCACTGAGAGTGAGTAGCATATTAGGAATCAAGGGACCTGGGCTGTGGTTCTAGTCTGTTTAATAGCAATAATTGCCTCAGTTAATCTCTTGCTTAAAAGATAGTTCTTAGTGTTAAAATTATGACTTTTGATAATACCCAAATAATGAAAATTAGAGCATCAAGAAATTTTATAAAGGTTAACTTGTAGTTTCACCTAGTAACTCTCAAATTTATACTCAACACTTACAGATAAATATCATTAAACAAAAACTTACTCCCACCAGCTATGTATTGCTTTTATTAAAGACAGCCATGATGTGTAGTGGTGATTGCATTTCTACAATTTGTTGAGGCTATACTCCATAAACCACTTAGAGCTAAAGAAGACATAGGTATTGATTTCTGTTAAGTAAATTAGGTTTTGAGTGTAAAGTGTTTGTCCACGTGATTGCTCACCCATTTAACAAGTGACATCTCTCAGTATACTAATTGCTACCTTGGTTAATTCACCTCATGTAGATATATTGTTAACCAATTAAATAAATCAAGAGAAGTACAGGACATAATTGCATCTTTAAAATATAAGTATAATCTTCTGTATCATTGGAAGCTTCTTTTAAGATTGCAAAATAAAACATGCAATTTTCTATAGCTTTTTAAGCAATGGCGCTTTCCAAATAGGCAGTTACATTCTAGTAATAATTTAAAATGCTCTACATAAATTAAAAAAGCAAAACAAACTGTTTTCTGCATTGATGTATAAGTATATATTTCACAAGTAAAAAGATTTTTTAAACTGCAGTCTGATTGTGTTGTTGTTTTTTTCTCATCCTTTTGATATAAACAGACAAAATACTTGAGCCACATAGATTCAACCTTAGGTATTATTCCACAATTACGCTTTCTTGATCAATGGATGCTTCCAGAAGAATCTCAGGTACTATGTCTTTTATCAAGAGCTCACAATATCATGGCTGGACCAGATTCATAAACAGATAATTTGAATACAAATGTGAAATGTTCATGAAGCATTATGGAGTCATAAATTAACAGACTAGATAAGTTCAAGTAATACAAGTGCCTATACAGGTCAATGCTAGGAAATGTATATGTTCACATAATGAATGTTTGTTTTTCACTTACATAAAGTTCAAAAGTGGTATTCCTTATCAGTGCATAGGGGAGTCAGATACAAGAAGTGCTCTGCTCCACTGAGTCACTCAAGAACCACAGTCTTCACCACCATTCCTGGGGTCATCCTGGAAATGGTTTCAAGCTAGCAGAAATGAGAGCTGGTGAAAATGACATACCTGTTTCCCTAACAAACTTGGACTGGAAGTGACACCCTTGTTTCAGTGTTAATCACATTTCATGATTAAAACTCAGGCCACCCTGACAGCAAGAGGGACTGGAATGGGTAGTCTACCAGAGATGATAGATGATTAGATGATAGATAGATAGATAGATAGATAGATAGATAGATAAGGAGGAAGGGAAGAGAGAAGAAAGGAACAAAGGAAGGAAGGAAGGAAGGAAGGAAGGAAGGAAGGAAGGAAGGAAGGAAGGAAGGAAGGAAGGAGGGAAGGAAGGAAGGGAGGGAGGAAGGAAGGAAGGGAGGGAGGAAGGAAGGAAGGAAGGGGGGAAGGAAGGAAGGAAAGAAGAAATAAGGAAGGGGGAAAAGTTAGTTTTAGAGATTATATAGCAGTCTCTGCCACTTTTCAGTGTTAAAACTAAAAAAAAAAAACATGGGGAAAATCTCAGCTGTAAAAGAACATTATAAAGGAATTTTAATCAGAGAAGTAACATGATCAGTTTCACATTTTAGATAGATTACTTTAGCACCTGTGTGTAGGAAGGAGCTTGGGGATGGCACATTTCTGAAAAATTACATTTTCAGCCATCAATTAACACTAAGCCTGAGCAAAGAGATATTAAACATAGTGCAAGTATGCTCATATAAATATTATTCAACTGAAAAAGTTGGGTGCATAATGGAAAAGTTATTTTAATGGGGATTAGATATTTCTATCAAGCTCTGCCACTGAATTTTTGTCTGTCAAATACCAACTGTGTGTCTTAAATAAATGAGGAAATTTTGACCAGATAAGCCAACAGATCCCTTGCAATCTTGCTATTCTAGTGAAGCTTGAGAATTGTTATATAGGTTGTGTTAGGGCAGCTTTAAGACTACCCACTGGACTTTCTGAGAAACATGCAAACCAGAGTAAAATAATTCTGATTACAACTAATTCCAATGGTGGGGGTGATGCCCCCAGCAATAGGCAATTCTCCTGACACCAGCCAGGTGTCCTACAGGTCAACTCAATTCTGACACTACTTACCCAGAGGTAGTATCAAATTCTACAAGGTAAGGACTCAATCCTAAAAGACTACCCCTTCCCCACAATAGACTCTAGTCACAAGTCCTGATTGCTTCCTGGGCTTCTAACCAAATGGCATAAATTCAGAGGTTCCGTTACCTCCTCCTTATGTTTGATTAATTTGCTAGAGTGGTTCAGGGAACTCAAAGAAGCGTTTTAATTTCTAGGTCACCCGTTTATTATAAAAGGATATAAACTCAGTAATAGCCATATGAAAGAGATGCATAGTGCAAGGTCTGGGGATAGGGCTCCGAGGCTTCCATGCCTTCTCCAAGTGCGACTCTGTCCCCAAATCTCCACAGCTACACCAACCTAGAAGCTCTCAAAATCTGCCCTCTGGGGATTTTATGGAGACCTCATTACACATGGACATGATTGATTAGATCATTGACCATTGGTTCTCAGTGATTGATTCAACCTCCAGGCTGGGGTGGAATGAAAGCTCCAGCCTTCTAATCACATGGTTGGGCCTCCTGGCAACCAGACCCAATTCTTAAGTGGGATCCAAAGTCACCTCATTAACATAAGCCCAGTTGTGGTAGAAAAGGGACTTGTTTTGAATAACAGGACACCTACTTCACCTTTCTGCCTTTGAAGCAATTGCAGGAACTGAGGACAAGGGACTACATAATATGAAGAAAGATGCTCCCATTGTTCTATTGCTGAGGAAATTCCAAAGATTTGAGATCTGTGAGCCAGGAAGCAAGGAAGAAGAACAAATATAGATGAATAAACAAATATATGTTTCTTGTAAATCATAATATTGCACAGAATAACTCCAGAGTGAGTTATTCTGTGCAATATTGGCAGCAAAATTTATGGTCAACATTATAATCTGAGGTAGAGAATTTGAAAAATAAATATTTGATTTTATTATAAAATATGTAAAAGTAAGACATAATGGAAATACATTAAATACATGACATGAAGCAAGCCTTTTAACATGATGTCATGTCAGTTTCTTCTTCTGCAAAATGGGATTAAATAGTACTTACCATATAGAGTAGTTATTTTGATTAAATTGGACCATCATATAAGGCCATCATCATACTTCACAGTAGATAGCAAGTAATCAATAAAGGCTGATAACCTAACTTATTATAAATTAGATATGTCCCACCTCTGTGTCCATTAAGCTAAAATTTGTCAGCTTTGCTCCCGCTGGCTATTTCCAGACCAATCTTCCTCAATTGTGCCTAAATCCCCAAGTTTAGATTTCATGGCATTACACTATACCAGTGCTTCTCAAACTTTATTATGAATCAGAATCATTGTGAAGACTTGTTAAAATAGAGATTGCTAAGTTTTCCAAGAATTTGTTATCAGTAGTCTGGGATTTGAAGGAATATTTCTTTCTAATAAGGTCCCAATTATGCTAATGGTGTAGGTACATGGACCACAGTTTGAGAAACAACATTCCTATCATATAGTATGCACAACTTCTCATTGTTGCTAATATTTACAAAGCTCCAGGTCTCTCCTCATTTCTTGTTTTTTAAATATTTTTATTGATTTCATCGGGGAAGGGAGAGAGAGAGTGAGAGATAGAAACATCAATGAAAGAGAATCATTGATCAGCTGCCTCCTGCATGACCCATACTGGGGATCAAGCCCGCAACCTGGGCATGTGCCCTGACAGGGAATCAAACCTGTGACCTCCTGGTTCATAGGCCAGCACTCAACCACTGAGCCAAGCCAGCCGGACTCTCCTCATTTCTTGGAGGTTTCAATTCCTGGCTAACTTTTTCCAAAATGTTTTGACATAATCTTTAGTAATGTCAAGAACCACTTAGATGGCCATTGAAACTCCCTGGATTTGGATCTTGGGCAACTGCTCTCTTTCAATGATCATTTTTCCCAAACATTTACTTGCATGACCCTACTCAAGAATAAGCCAGTAGCATAACCGCAACATCTTCATTATCTCAGTTTAACACATCCTCTCAGGGATCGAAACCTCTTGGATTTCCTGATCCTTCTTACTAATGCTTCAACTTACACAATCTTTTGGAGCTGCATACCACAGATGCCACCATCTCTTCACTGCCTCTCAGCTTTTTCATGTCCTCATTTTGTTTCTTCTTTAGTTTAATTTCATAGTAAGTTATAATTGTGCTTCCATTTTATTTAATCATGCTTGCTTTGGAAAAACAAACAAACCGAAGGAATAAATATAGCCCCTCCCCCCTCTCCCGCCCCCCGTTCTGTCACACACCACATTTGCAGCTCTGGATACAGATGGAGGGAAAACATGGTTTTGCTGACTGTTGCACTTTAAATTCAGGATTGCCAACCTGAAATGTGCCCTTAACATTGCTTGGCAATCAAAACACTACTTCTTATTCCATTCACTCTCTGAGTAGTTATTTACAAAATAGAACTTCTTATTCATATTACTCTTTGAATGATTATTTCATACTGTCTCCTCTCATTTGTAATCTCTGCTATCATCTCCCTATTCTCAGTGGTGTTTCTTATTTTACTTGTAAAGTCATCAGAAGTACCAAGTTGCCACCTACCTTTCTGTTCACCCAGCAGAATCTATTAAGATAATCTGACTCCTATGCGCCATAAACTGTCAGTTCTACCCAAAGTCAGCTTTTCGTTTGTGCATGAGAGCTCATGCCCCTCACCTACTCAAAGACAACACTAGCATACAAGCAAGATTTTATCTCTCTCATTTTAAAGCCAACAACAATAAATCTGTCTCATGACCACTCTTTCTTCCCCAGCTTCTGCTCTATTTCTCTGCTCCTTGTGCTTGAAAATTCATTTAAAGAGTTGTTTATATATACTAGCTGATTTCAGTCCTCTCCATTGCTCCTCTCTAAATCTATTTCAATTAGACTTTTAACCACACTGTTCCACCAAACCTGATCTCAACAATACAGTTATGACCTCTATTTCATCATTGCAATGGCTGATTCTTAGTCCTCATCTGACATATCCTGGCAAACACATATTAAAAGGTGACCAAATTTCACCAGGCTTACAGAACACCATGCTTAATTGGTTTCCCTGCTACTTCTCTATATCTTCTAATTCAGTGTCTCCCATCGCAAGGCTGCAATCACGTGCTCAGGTGTTGACCAGGGTTATGCTCTCATCTGCAGCTCAACTGGGAAAGGACCTGATTCCCAGCTTGCTTTGCTACTGGCAGCATTTATTTCCTTGTGGACTGTTAAACTGAGATCTTCAGTTTCTTGCCAGCTATCTGCAAATGGCCATCCTCAGTTACTTGCTATGGATGCCTTCTTAACGTTCCCTTTCACTTCCTCAAAGATGACAAGGGGGTATTCTAATACACACATAATCAGATACATCCTGTTAACTTTGCTGTATTTTATTGGTTAGAAGTGAATCACAGATTTTGTACACACTCAGGAAGAAGGGATCACACAAGAACCTAAAAACTAGAAGGCTGTATCATGGGGTCACCTTGTCTGGCTCTCATAGTACTATTCTAAGTAATTTGATTTTATTAACTTGTGGTTTATCCCCATTATAAAGATAATAAAACTCAATTGCAGAAAGTTTAAATAACTAGCCCAATCCCAGACTGTCAGGCAGTATGCTCCAGGCTCCATTCTCTTAATAACTACATTGTACTAAATTGACATTTTATAGGTAAAGATTGACCTAGACTGAAAATATTAGAAATGTAATTTTATGATGAAATTCAATAAAAAAAAACAATTTGAGGAAAAATAGACTAAGGTTTTTAAAACATTATATTTACAGTCCTAACTCAGTGGTTAGAGCCTCCATCTGTAGACTGAGGGTTGTGGGTTCAATCCCAATCAAGGGCACATACCTCAGTTGCAGGCTTGATTGATCTCTGGCCCCCGCCAGGGCACGTGCAGGGGAAGCAACCAAGTGGTGTGTCTCTCTCACATGGCTGTTTCTCTGTCTCTTGTCCCTCAAGCTCCCTTCCACTCTCTCTCTAAAAACCAATGGAGAAAACATGCCCAGGTGGAGATTAACAAAAAAACAAAACAACAACATTATATTTACATGACATATGGGCATTTTTATTAAATCTAAATGATAAACTAACAAGGTTATAGAGAACATTAAAGTTAATTAAAATAAATCTAGCCTGCTCCATTTATTTATTTAATACATGTATATGTATTGTTATTAATTATTTTAAGTACTGGAAATGCACTCATGATAATTGCATCAGAAATGACTAAGATTTTCAATAATCCCAATATAGTGATAACTTTTTATTTTTGCTGGACATTTAGGTGCCAGAATAAAGGTTACATTTCTCACTCTTCCTTGCAACTAAGTATGGCCATTGATTCAATTCGGAGCCAGAAGATGTCAGTGGAAATACTATATAGATGGTCTATAAAGCATCTGAGAAAGAGCTAGGGCACAAACATCTCCTCCTCTCTTGCTGGTTTGAAATACTGAAGTAGCTCCAGTTAGAACAAACGTCTTGGATCAGGAGGTGAAAACTACATTCTGTGGCTAACACACCAAATACAAAGTAAGAACCAGAGTTCCTGAGATTTGTGGAACTGCTACACCATTCCTGGACTTTGCTTGTGAGAGAAATAAACGTTGATTTTTTTTTTCTTAAGTCACTATTATTTAGGGCTTCTTTACAAGCAAAAGCAAAACCAAATCCACACTGATGCAATAAAATGAAAAGTAATAACTGATGATGGGCACTGTCCTGACCCTCATAAAACTGTTAGTTCTCATTTACAACATACGCTAAATAGTAAGAATATTTTTAATCCTAAAGAAAATGTTTGTTAATTATTTAATGCTAATCATTATTTAAAAGACATTTATATTCTTATCAAAGACATTATCCAAAATAATATAGACGGCTTTCGAGATAGTTTATTGGAATAGAATATGACTTACTGGTAAATATGCTATGAGATATTCTATAATTATGTAATTAAAGCATAGACATGTCCTATAAACTATTGAAGTGAACATCCCAATTTTAAAGCTATTGGACATATAAATAAATCTTAGTAGACAATATTTATAAAGTAAACATAAAGTTAATTTTATGTCAGTAAATTACTGTTTTAGTAAGTTGTACAATGCATAGAACCATATTATTGTCCCACTCTTGAAATATGCTGTCCTTCAAATTGAGATCATAAAGACAGCTAAACAGAAATGCTAGAAAAAATATTACATGTTATCTATTCAATGAGTTGTACTGTACAAGTGGCTGACTGGAAAATTAGCAAGTCCTATGTTCTGTAGTAATGAATCCAAATATTTGAAAAAAAACAAGTGCAGCTGATTACCAGTTCATTGCTACTTGCCATAGTAAAATGAAAATTTAATTTTAATGGTGAGCAACTCAGTCTTTATACAACTGTGATAGTGATATTTTAATATAAAATGCCCTTATTGTATTTGTAATGGGGATCATGTTGCTTCATAGTTTTGAACAATGAAGTTACTGGCATTTTGGAAAATGTTGCAACTTTAAATAATTGCAGTGGTGCTTGTATGTGAGTTGTATATAAGGTGTTTAAATAGAAAAAAAAATTATGATTGTTAAATTATCATGACCTTTCCAGTAAAAATCTGTAAAACCATTTAAAAGGCAAATACATTTGTGGGAGACAAACAAAATGTTCCATGAATGCCACTTATTGCTGGGGTCCAGCCCCAGCGGGTCCAGGGGTTCCCAAAGGTGTGGACGGAGTCGGCGGAGAATGTTTTACACGGAGACAGTGTTCAGAACTCTCTAGCTTTCACAACTTATGGGCTGAATGATGGATGAATCAGCTATTTTAAACATTCTCCCAAGTCTGATCCAGATTTCTACTGCCCAGTTGTTCATGACCTGATCAACTCCCAATATTTAAATAAGCATAACTTACTCTTTCAAGCACATACGTTTTTTCAAGCTATTTTTAATGAATGACTTTTTGAATTTATATATAAAAAATTAGTTTTCTAGTTGTAAAGTCCACAGGGTATGTGTGGGGAATGGAGTTGGTATTGTAGAGGCAGGGACCATAGCAAATGTTTTTGCACAATGTATTTTGTTAAAAAGTGAAAGGTGATATTTGTCTTGCTAGAATCTATCTTTATGAGCTTTTTGTATCACTATGTAACATGATAATATTTCACTTCATCTTTATATAGATCATAGATTAAATCCTAAAGCTGGTTATTTGGATACTGAGCATTGCAACATCTAAAATGGAATTTTACTTTTGTTTTTCTTCCAGTAGTATCCTATCTTTTTCTCCTTCTCTAATTGTAAGCTTTCCAGGTAATCACATAGTCATGAAAGTTGTTTTAATGCAAAATACTTCAGTAAATTTTTCCACATAATATTCTTCATGTTTCTATCCCAAAGGTCTATTTGTTATTCACTCGCTGCTGCCATCTGCTTTCTAGATGTTTCTCAGGACATCTGCTGCCTATCAGAGTCATTG
Source organism: Myotis yumanensis (assembly GCF_028538775.1). Lineage (NCBI taxonomy): Eukaryota > Metazoa > Chordata > Mammalia > Chiroptera > Vespertilionidae > Myotis > Myotis yumanensis. The sequence continues at coordinate 203,423,706 of NW_027223753.1, read as the reverse complement.
TTTGTGTGCGTTTTTTATCTCCCATTGTGTAAGGAATTATTGAAATCTATTTTATAACCCCACCAAAAATATAGATTACAAGTGTTTAATCTTCTGGGCCAGAGAACATTCTACATCTATGTCTCTATCTTTCCACCACAGATGTTGGACTAGTTGGGAACAGTATTGTCTCTTTCTCAAGCGAGTTAATTAACGGAGGCTCTTTGATTGACAGAATGTTGGTCTAGCTTTATTTTTAGCACCCATTAAATCTTTCTCTGTTTTGGTTTTTCACAGAGAGTAAAAGTATTTAAATCTCCATTGACCTGTTTTGTTTGTTTGTATGTTTCATACCTAGTATGACCATTCAAACTGATATACCTGGGGCATGCTTGGTGTTTTGCCATTGTCTTTTCCAAGTTAGTTTTTGACTGAGATTTTTATTTTTAATGAATAATCTTATTCATACAATAGGCCCTTTGTATCCACAGGTTCTGAATTTGTGAACTAAACCAATTAAGGATAAAAACATTATTTAAAAAAGAAAGTAAGTTGCATGTTTTATGTGGTTAGCCTGAGATGGCTGCTTTTGTTCAGAACATGTACAGATATATTTTTTTGTCATTATTCTCTGCACAATGCAGTATAACAACTATTTACATTAAAAAATACCAAAAAAAATGTATTATAGGACTTGATGAGAGCACACAAGCAAAAGAGAGTGAAAAAATAAAACAGGAAAGAGATGAATATGCTGAGGCAAAGGAGATGAGAATCATAAAGTTCATATATTCTATAAGTATGAAAACAGATGTCAGAAAAATTATAGAAAAATTTAAAATTCCATCTATATTGCGACCCAAAAACTGAAATAGGAAGGCAGCTTTGTCTCTATTTATGTTCCCATTACAATTAACTGTAATCTTGGTAACACAAGTTTTTCTAATTAAAACCAAAGACAAGTGTTTTTTGCTTTTAAAAAACCATTTAATAAATGAAAACTATCCCATAACACTCAGGGAGTTATTTTGTTGCAAATCTAATTGAGCATCTTGAATTTAAAAGACACCTAAGATGTATATTATAACAGCCTATAATTAATTCCATCCAATTCTGTTGAGTCAGTTTAGAAAAGTTAGTCTAGACCAGTTGTCAGCAAACTGCGGCTCGTGAGCCACATGTGGCTCTTTGGCCCATTGAGTGTAGCTCTTCCACAAAATACCACGTGCGGATGCGCATGTACAGTGCGATTGAAACTCCGTGGCCCATGCACAGAAGTCAGTATTTTGTGGAAGAGCTGGTATTTTGTGGAAGAGCCACACTCAAGGGGCCAAAGAGCCGCATGTGGCTCGCGAGCCACCGTTTGCCAAGCCACAGTTTGCCGACCACTGGTCTAGACGAAGAAAACTAATAAAAAGTCAATAATGTTTGCGTATGATGAATCCTTCACTCCTGCTTCTAATGTAAAAAAATGTAGGTAGGTGGTAATACCAATCACAGAAGAAAATGTCCTGTTACAAGTTCAATTTTAAAACATAAAAGGTAGTATAGGAGTTTTCTGGAATTCAATGTAACACTTTCAAGTAATTTTTTAAAGGCCTCAATTTTACTACAAATGTGACATGAAAATTATGTTCTACTTCTTTAATGTGCCAATTTATATACAGCTATAGTTGCACAGAACTCAGTGAAATGCACTTTTGAAAGTTATTTTGAGTTATAGTAAGGTTAAAAAACACAATATTAGTCAAAATTACTTAAAAAATTGTAATGGAATTCATTGGGATGACATTGGTTCCAGAAACCATACAGGTTTCAAGTGTACAACTCAACAAAACATCATCTGCATATCACATCGTGTGTCCACCGCCCCAAGCAAAGTCTCTTTCCTTCCTCATTTTCCCACCCTTTGCTCATTTCCTCCAACCCCCGACCCATTACTCTGGCTATCACCACTGTTGTCTGTGTCTATGTGTTATATGTTTTTTTGGTTCATCCCCTCACCTTCTTTCAATCAGTCTCCCAACCCTCTCCCCTCTGAAAGCTGTTAGTCTGTTCCATGCACCTATGCCTCTGTTTCTGTTTTGTTAGTTTATTTTGTTCATTAGATTCCACATATAAGTGAGATAGTATGGTATTTGTCATTTTCTGACTGGCTTACTTAATTTAGCATAACAATCTCCAGGTACATACATGATGTCAAAAAATATAAGATCTCCTTTTATTTATGCCTGCATAGTAGTTCATTGTGTAAATGCACCACCGATGTTTATTCACTCATCTACTGATGGATACTTGGGCTGTTACCAGATCTTGGCTATCTACACTAATAAAAGAGAAACATGGTAATTAGCATACAACCGCTACCCTTTTCATTGGCTAATCAGTGAGTATATGCAAATTAACTGTCAGCCAAGATGGCAGCCGGCAGCCAGGTAGCTGGAAGCAAACATGAGGCTTTCTTGCTTCAGTGAAGGAGGACTCCAACGTTCCCCGCCTCACTTGCCGGCCTCTCAGCTGCAACTCTAAGCAACTACGTACTATGTTGCAAATAAGAAGCTAAACAAAACACCAGAAATCAGGCGGACTGAAATCCAGCCGGTCCGAAACATTGTATCGATGTTTTCAGCAGCGAGGCCTCAGATCTAAAGCTGGCCCAGAATAAAAAAAAAAAAAAAAGAAAACAAGGAGCGGTTGGAAGCTTCAGTCGCCTGCTTCCGGAAAACAGCCCTCAGCCCCTCACCCAGACTGGCCAGGCACCCCAGTGGGGACCCCCACCCTGATCCAGGACACCCGTCAGGGCAAACCAGCCGGCCCCCACCTGTGCACCAGGCCTCTATTCTATATAGTAAAAGGGTAATATGCCTCCCAGCACCGGGATCAGTGGAGCAGCGAGGCTCCCAGCACCGGGATCAGCGTGACAGGGGGCAGCGCCCAAACCCCCTGATCACCCTGCGGGTCTGTGTGTGACAGGGGGCAGGGCCACAACCTCCCTATCCGTCCTGCTCTTTTCGTGACAGGGGAAGGCACCCCAACCCCCTGATCAGCCCTGCTCTGTGCCTGATAGGGGGGAGCTCCCCAATCCCCTGATTGCCCTGTGGCTCTGTGTTTGACGGGGGAGCTCCCAAACCCCCTGATCGGCCCTGCTCTGTGTGTGACAGGGTGCGGCACCCCAACCCCCCCCCGCTACGGGCCCTGCTCTGTGTGTGACAGGGTAGAGCCATAACCTCTCCATTGGCCCTGCCCCGAGTGTGACAATGGTGGCACCCCAACCCCCTGATCGGCCCTGCTCTGTGGGTGATAGAGGGTGGCACCCCAACCCGCCTCCACGGGCCTTGCTCTGTGTGTGACAGGGTAGAGCCATAACCTCCCCATTGGCCCTGCCCTGAGTGTGACAGGGTGCAGCGCCCCAACCCCCTGATCTGCCCTGCTCTGTGTGTGACAGGGGGCGGTGCCCCAACTCCCCTATCGGCCCTGGTCTGTGAGTGACAGGGGGGAGCTCCTCACCCCCTGATCGGCCCTGCTCTGTGTGTGACAGGGGGGAGCTCCCCAACCCCCTGATCGGCCCTGCTCTGTGCATGACAGAGGGTGGCGCCGCAACCTCCCCATCGACCCTGCCTTGAGTGTGACAGGGGGCGGTGCCCCAACTCCCCAATCGGCCCTACCCTGAGCGTGACTGAGGGTGGCATCGTAACCTCTCGATCCGCCCTGCTCTGTGCATGACAGGGGGCAGCACCCCAACTCCCCAATCGACCCTGCTCTGAGCCTACCAGGAGCTGCACTTAGGGATTGGGCCTGCCCTCTACCACCCGGGAGCAGGCCTAAGCCAGCAGGTCGTTATCTCCTGAGGGGTCCCAGACTGCGAGAGGGCACAGGCCGGGCTGGGGGACTCCCCTCCCCCCGCCCCCCGAGTGCACAAATTTTTGTGCACCGGGCCTCTAGTCCTATATAATAGAGGTAATATGCAAATTGACCCTCACTCCATCACGCTGCCACAAGATGGCTGCACCCACAGCGGAGGCAGGGTTACCATAATACAAGATGGCTGCACCCACAGCAGAGGCTGGGTTCCCGTAACAAGCCATAACAAGCAATCAGCAGGGACCTGAGGCTGCATAGCACCGGGCTGGGGCAAGGGATCTGAGGCTGTGCCCCACGCCTGGTGGGGCTTGATAAGGGACCTCAGGCCGCACCCTCCACCCTGGCGCTGGGCCAGGGGATCTGAGGCTGCACCTCCAGCCCAGTGGGGCTTTATGGGGGACCTCAGGCCGCACCCCCCAATCTGGCCCGGGCCAGGGGACCTGAGAGTGCACTGGGGGACCTGAGGCTGCACCCCCTATCCAGCTGGGCTTGACAGAGGACCTGAGGCTGTGCCCCCCACCTGGCAGGGCCTTGTGTGAGACCTGAGGCTGTGCCGCCTTCCTGGCACCAGGCTGGAGGACCTGAGGCTGCGCCTCCCACCCAGCTGGACTTGATGGGGGTGGGGCTGGCCAGGTCTGGATCTTGCCCAATGGTGGTGGGGCCGGCTGGGTCTGGGTCTCGTGCAATTTTGAGGTGCACGTGGGTGGGTGGGGACTTGACTCTGGGTCCCGCGATGCACCCCAGACTCTGATAGGAGGTAGATTTGTATATACATTTTACTAATTTTCTTTCATCTCTGACACTTCTATTATAGAGAAAGGGCAAATAGCAATATTAAAATATTTCCTCTAATTAATTCTCTTTTAATGTGCACAAATTTTGTGCATCAGGCCACTAGTTGTAAATAATGCTGCAATTAACATAAGGATGCATGTATTCCTTCAAATTAGTATTTTGGGTTTCTTAGGATACATTCCCAGAAATGGGATCACTGGGTCAAAAGGCAGTTCCATTTTTAATTTTTAGAAGAAACGCCATACTGTTTTCCACAGTGGCTACAGTACTCTGAACTCCCACCAACAGAGTATGAGGGTTCCCTTTTCTCCAGTTCCTGGCCCTCACTTGCTGTTTGTTGATTTATTGATGGTTGCCATTCTGACTGATGTGAGTGATTATCTCATTGTGGTTTTCATTTGCATCTCTCTGATGATTAGTGATGTTGAGCAATTTTCCTTATGTCTATTGGTCATCTGTATGTCCTCTTTGGAGAAGTGTTTATTTAGGTCCTTTGCCCATTTTTTAATTGGATTGTTTGTCTTCCTGATATTGAGTTGTATAAGTTTCTATGTATTTTGGAAATTGATGCCTTATCAGATGTATCATTGATAAATATGTTCTCCCATTCGATGGGTTCCCTTTTCATTTTGTTAATGATTTCTTCTGCTTGCAAAATCTTTTTCATTTGATAAAGTCCTATTTGTTTATTTTTTCCTTTGTTTCCCTTGCCCAAGATATTTGAAGACACACACACACACACACACACACACACACACATTATATAAATATATCTGTTAAATTTTAAGTAGATTATTACATTGAATTTTTCCCATATCAGAGTACTCATGTCAAATTAATAAAAAGACAATTCTGATATCATCTAATAAATTTAAAATCAAATACACCTATATAGAAACATGTGTATTGACATTTCCACATATTTTATATAAAACCATATTTCTATATAAACCACATGTATTTATGTATGTGTGCATAATTTAACAAATACTGATGTTTGGGGTTGTTTTTGTTTTTTATAAGAATCCTACTTGCCTTGGAGAAGAGATGTTGTGCTCCCTGTCTTACTATATAAGGCATCTGCTTGAGTGGAGGCAGAGGAAGTCCTTTATTGTCCATTTGGACCCAAGACCAGACATGTAGGTGAATCAGTCTAAGTCAGGGGAGTTGTCAGAAGATTCACTTGGCAACATCTATAACTTTTTAATTTTAATTAATAACAAAAATGACATTTTGATTTTCATTTTTCAGATTCTTGGGACACTGTCTCAATAGTTTCCTAATTTGTGCAATACATAAAGGCATGATTTATCCATCCTCTAGGATTTAAAACATCATATGTACAGATTTATCTAAATCAGAAATCTGAGACTATCCTAGAATTCTTTCCTCATTTTAAACTAATGAAAACTCATTATTTAGTCAGAGTTATATTGAGTTGACCTCTGCTATAAATTTTTTTCTCCCAATTTCATCACTTTTCTCCATCCCCACTGCCATTGTCTTGACTTAGTTTTCATCATCTGTTATTGAACTATTGAAATTGTTTTCCTGCTTCAGTCTTGCTCTTATCCACTCAGCTTACAAAATATTAATAAAACTCTAATATGATTATGCCACTTTCCTACTTCAAATCCTTTTCTCACCTTGTCCTTAGAGAATAAAGTTCAGTCTTGAGTGGTATTTGAGGACCCTCAGGTGGCCTCCCACAGTCATCTCTCATCCCTCTCCATATCACCAAATATAAAATTCTTACTAGATTTTGTGTTGTTTGTTTTGTTAGTGTTCACCTGAGAATATTTTTCCATTGATTTTTAGAGAGAGAGTGTGTGTGTGTGTGTGTGTGTGTGTGTGTGTGAAGGGAGGGGGAGAGACACAGAGAGAGAAACATCAATGTGAGAGAGACACATCGACTGGTTGTCTCCTGCATGCTCCTGGACCAGAGCCAGGGATTGAGCCTGCAACTGAGGTATGTGTCCTGGACTGGAATTGAACCTACAACCTTCAGTTTGAGGGCTGATACGCTAAACACTGAGTCAAACCAGCTAGGGCCAACATGGAATTCTTTATAATGGTTATTCCTAGAATCACTTTCTTTTATTTATTCACCTAATTCATACTCATTCTCAAAATTCAAATCAAGCTATGCACATGCAGTGAGCCTTTCTCCAGTTTTCTCTCTGGGCAGAAACATGTGCTACCTCCCTGCTCCTATACACCTCTGTATATGGCTGAAGTGTAGCACTCATTACAATCTCATTAGCAATTCACATGCTATTCTCTTCCATGTAAATACTTGAGACAAAGAACTATGCCTTATTTTCTATGCAAGATTGTACTTTACTTTATAACATGTCTAATATTAGGTGCTTTGTATTATAAATATTTTACAACTGAAAGAATGAGACCAAATTTTTATTCCAAATTTCAGATTCAAACCTAAAAGTATTCACAATTTTCAAATCTGGAGAAAACACTTAATAAACCCTTATTCTTTTTTGAAAATTCAAAATCATTATGAAATTGAGGGTGTTACCATCTTCAGAATTCCACTGACTCCTTAAAATAGGACACCTTGCCTGGCTGGTGTGGCTCAGTGGTTTAGAGTTGACCTATGAACCAGGAGGTCATGGTTCCATTCCCAGTCAGGGCACATGCCCAGATTGTGGCTCTGACACTACATCATCACTTGGGGGCAGGTAGGGAGCCGAGAGAGAGAGAGAGAGAGAGAGAGAGAGAGAGAGAGAGAGAGAGAAGAAATAAGAGAATGAAAAAATGAGACAGTGACAATCAGGGGCAATAGTTCCAATGGTAACATTCAAAACAAAATTTACATAATCCCTTTAAATACATTGTTAAGATATTTACAGCTATAATAACACTATTTTTTGCTGGAGCAAATGCTATGAGAATTACACTTGCTTAAAAGGATAAACAAGTTTAAATTTCTGACATTTACCATTCTGCTATTTTCCTGCCAAGTATTCAGTAGATGGCAGGTTCTCCTGTGACACGCATTGCAATAAATCACAGGGTTTTTGTTAAACACTTCAACTCCCATGCACCGATACATATTCACACACACACACACACACACACACACACACACACACACAATGCACACATACAAAATATCAATTTCCCCCTCAAATGGAAATTGATCTATCATCTCATCAATTTGCATAGACTATTTTAACTTCTCTCACAGTTCTTTCTTTCCCTTCTGGGACACCAAAACCACTTAGAATATTTTCAGAGCAGAGTATCTGTTTTAAAGTATATAACAAATGCTAACCTGTGCCTTTTTAAAAAGCTACAAGCATTGTGTTCTCATTAGAAGACAGTTTCAGCTTTCCCAAGAGCGTAGTAATCTCAAGGAGGTGTCTCACTTTGTCCTCTGGCATGGAAAAAAAAATTATCTTAATGATACCAATTAAGAGGTGTGAATGTCATTTCTACATCTCTCTTCCCGTTTCAGGTCAGCAAGTCCAAGGCTCAAAACAAAGTCATAATAACCTTCCTGAAATTAAAGAGTTTCATAACATTTGATCAGGAACTCAGGTATGTCAAAATAACTAAATGTCTCCTGGTGTTCTCAATAAGAGATTACATTATTTATAGTCTATTTTTATTTATCTTTACTTTCTATAAAACAAAAGAAGGAAAATGCATGATATTTGTCCCTCTTATCTTATCCGAAGTTCTCTTATCTAGTTACTATTACTTGTGAGTTAAACCATAAGTATTAACTTTTCTTAAATTCCTTGAAATAAAAAATGTTATTTTTAATAACATTATTTTTATCACTCTTTTCAAGAATGGCAAGGACAGCCATCCTTTAGTACTGTTTTCTGACCTCCAACCAAAAATGTTGACTTCCTCCTCCTCCGTGTTTACATGGGCTTTTTCAGCAACAATTTGTCACCTTTACCTGGGTCAGCTTTTGTCTAAGTGCCATTCAAAACCACTTCTGCTTAAAGAGCCAATGAAGATCTATTGCTTTAAACGTAAGCTGACGGAGAACTCCAAAGTCAAGGCTGTTAATGGAGGGATGAGGACACATATGTAATACCTTAATCAATAAAGAAATTAAAGATTGAAAAGAACAACAACAACAACAAAAAGTCAAGGATGAAGAACAGGGGGTAGGATCATTTTTCAGGAGGCATTTTAACCCTGAAGAAGCCAAAAGAAATGTGCCCTATGTAGTGAAAGGCCCTGGTGCACATAAAATTAATGTTTCCCAATGATAACTGAACAAAACTACTGATAGTGGAAATGTTTATAACTAATTTGATTTATTAAATCTGGTTTATATAAGCTAATTTATACTACATAATTTGTCTTAGTTATGAAAAATAGTACATCTTTGCATAACATTGGAACTGTTTGAAGGTTTTTAAAAGTATATTTTCATTTTTAAGGACACACTAAAGCTAAAATGATTAGACAAAGAAATATATGCATAACCCATAGACACAGACAACAAACAGCATGGTGTTGGCCAGAGGGCAAAGGGAGGGGTGAGGGTGGGAGGGAGAGGTGGGCAAAGAGGGGGAGACATAATGTAAACAATAAAAAAAATAATAAAAATACATTTGGCATCATGTTCACCCTAGTTAATATTAGTATAAATTATCCCAAGCATAATAGCTCAAAAAACTCTTGCAAGGAGTTCCATATATAGCCTATATCCACTTACTCTCTCAGGTCAGTTGAAATGTATAGTCAGTTTTTTAAAGCTACTTTAAAATTCAGTAGTTTATACAATCAACCTTCCATACTTTGAATTACATTGTGTTAGTGTACCTATTTTACATATGAGTTATCCAAAACCCTTAAAAGTTACAAAATTTTGCATGATCACTAAAAAATAAGTAAACAATTTTGGAGCTCAGTAAACTATTAGAAGCATAATTATATTCAGGGTCCAGTATATTGTTTGCCTGAAAATCTGATAACATATTTTCTGAATATTAATATCAGGAAATAGGTTGAATATTATTAAATTCATCAGTCTCGTTCAAGAAGCCATTATAAGTAGATGGAATCAATTTTCTAATTGGGGGTTGTATTTTTTGTTGTTGTTGTTGTTAATTTTTGCTGAGGATATTTTTCCATTGATTTTTTAGGGAGAGTGGAAGGGAGAGGGACAGACAGAGCAACATCCATATGAGTGAAACACATGGATTGGTTGCCTCCTGCATGAGCCCTGACCAGGGTCCTGGCCAGGGAGGAGTCTGCTACCAAGGTACACGCCCTTGACTGGAATCAAACCTGGGACCCTTTGGTCTGCAGGCCACCCTCTATCCATGGAGCCAAATCGGTTAGGGTGGGATTGTATTCATTTTTATGTGTGTTTTTTAAGTGAAACTACTCAGAATATACTTGCATTTCCTAATTTCTTCAGCTTACCTATTCATCATTAAAATAATTTTTTTAAAAAACAAATCATAGTAAAAAAATATATACATTTTAAAATAAAAAGTAAAATTGTCTCCCTACCACAAAAGTAGTAGACTCACTCTGACAGAAGTAAGCATTCTTAAAAATATCCTTGAAAATCTTCTTGTAATTATATTCCAGAGAAATAAACATACATGCATAAATACACATATAAATATACTACATATACATGTATATATAATGTTTTTATATATTTATATACATATTTTGTAGATTTTTTTCAGTTAACTATATACCTTGAAAATCTTTCCATATGGAAACATAATTGTATGCAATGACATTATATTCCTTCATCTTTAAAAAATTGTTTATAATTGTTTATTCAATTATATGTATACATAAAACATATATATATATATATATATATATATATATATATATATATATATTTAATCTATCTATATAAAAGGCTAATAAGCAAAGTGTACCCTCGGGAGTTTGACCATGAGACTGGGAGTTCGATTGCTTGCTATGACGTGTGCTGACCACCAGTGGGCGGCATGGAACATGGTGGGAGACCAGCAGTGGTGGCAGGGAGCTGAGGGAGTGAGAGAAGGAGGAGGTGGGGGGGGGGGGGGACTGTGCAGTGGCAGCTTCCGAGTGGTGAGGAAGGAGGAGCAGGGGAGGCAGGGAGGCGGGGAACCTGATCGGCCCTGATTGCCGGCCAGGCCTAGGGACCCTACCCGTGCACAAATTTTGTGCACCGGGCCTCTAGTATATTATATAAACTATCATATTGGTAGTTTGTTTTACATTTCTTCAATAATGAAAAAATTTCATAGTAACTTATAAATTCCCTGTTTGTGTTCTAGGCCCATATTCTGTCATATTTCTGATGATTTGGGAGGTTGGATCATTGGCAACTTTTTCAGAATCTTTTCTGGTTCTACCTTCTTTAGATACCTCTCATTATTCTCTTGCCATCAATGCTCCATTAGTGATTAAGCATCATTCAGTTCTTTGCATTTGGTTATTTCCACTCTTGCCTTCAGGCATTCCCCATGCACAGAGACCCAGAAAAAACATCAGTGCTTGGATCAGTCTTCCTGCCCATCGGATGCCTACTCTCTGCTTCACATCTAATTACCTTTCTAATTACCTTTAAGAAATAATTTTGGGAACTTCAGACTAGAATAGATGTCCCTACTCTAGAATAACATTTATTATATTTTACGAAGGCTTTTTGTTTAACTGTTATTTTTCATTTCTAGACACTAAGTTTTAGGACAAAGTCAGGAGGTGTTTCTATATTTCCAACATCGAGCTCATAGCCTGGCACATAGGAAGCATTCAGTAGTTACTTATCTGAGTAAAATCTTCATTAGATTAAATATATCCTGAAGCTTATGTATAGATGCAAAGTAATTAGAAAAGAACAGTAGTATTGAGATTAAGTTAGATTATCTGTTCATCAATTATTCATGCATGTTCTATAAACATAATATTCTGTAAACATAATCACCTACTGTAAATTTGACATTAATAACACAAATAGCAAATAGCACTATACTATTGATCAAGTGCTTTTTCTGTACTAGAACATTTGCATACATTTTGCATTAATCCTTACAAAAATCCTGTGAGGAGTGGAATACTAATTATAGATGTTTTACAAAGGAAAGTGAAATTAAGAAAGCTTAAGTAATATGCCAGTATTGCACATTACTCCTACGTAACAGAATGAGGAAAATTGAATTCCAAGTTTAATTGATTTTATTGTCTAAAAATTTTTAGCAATCTCAATAGCAGACATTTCTACTCTTTAATAGCCATAAAAGACCCAATTACATATAATTGGTAAAGTATTTTTATTATATCCCTTTCATCTTCAATATCATACGTATCCCTTTGTGGTTTTTTTTTTTGTCATTTTCTACATTTATTGAAATAATGCTATGATTCACTTTTTAATTCTGGTAATGCATTTACATACAGTGATTGGTTTTAGAATGTTGAAACTTCCTTGAATCTCTGTGATAAAACTATCTTGGTGATAATTTATTAAAATTTTCATATTTTACTGGATTTGTTTTACTAGCATTTTGTTGAGAATTTCTGCATCTATGTTTCTAAGATTTTTTTTTTTTAATTTTCAGGTTTCTAAAAAATGTTTTGTTAGGTTTGTTATTTTGCAATATTTTTAAATCTCCCTTAGGATGTTTCCTTCGACTCATGGTTTGCTTGGAGAAGTGGCATCAAATTTCCTAATATTTGAGAATTTTCTGTTTTACATTCTGCTGATTTCTAACATAATACTACTTGAGTCAGATATAATTCTGTGCATAATTTGTATCTTTTAAAATTTATTGAACCATATTCTATGGATCAGGATATGGCCTTTTCCATGCATGTTTGTAAAGCATGTCTGGCTATTGCAGCTGCAATTGTTAGGTGCAGTTTTCTTTAAATGACAATTACGTCTGTTATGCCCAGATTTCAGGATCCCCAAGAAACCACATCAGGGAGCCAGCCAATCCGATGCAAAAGCATAAGAATCTGTATTTCAAGCTAGCTTGAGCTCCCCATCCACCAGACTCACCGACACAATCGCAAACCAAGTGGCTGAGAGACAGAACCCCGCCTAGAGACAGGTTTTAAAGGGGGGGTTGGAGTAAGGGGAGGAGAAAGGACTGTGCTCTGCTGATTGGCCAGGCGCAAGTCGATGTCTTATTCCTGGGTGTGGCTAGCAGAGTCTTAGACTTCCTGGAAGAGGTTCCTTGCCAAGCATGTGGCCAAGGTAAGATGGAGGATGTAGCCCTTACCCTGGGGCAAGGTGGAGGGCCTAGCCCTCGCCCTTTCAAGGTCAATTTTGTCCATAGCATTGCTCATCTCCATAGCATTGCTACTAGATTTTGCCTATTTGTTCTATTAATTACTGAGAGAGGGATTAAAATCTCAAAATAACTTCAAGCATTTGTCTATTTTTTTTTAAATTCTGTTTTCATTTCATGTACTTTAAAGTTCTGTTGTTGGGTGCATATTTAGAACTGTGATGTTTTTCTAACGAGGCACCTATTTATCCTTATGAAATGTCAGTCTTTCAGGACTGCCCACTTTTTTTTCAAGTCCATTTTGCCTGATGACAGTTAGTGACAAGGTTTTCTTATGTTTACTCTCTGTGGGAAGTGTCCTTTTAGGTTCAGCTAATTGTGTCTTTAATTTTAATGTGTATCTTTTGGGCATTGTACCTTCTCCAATCAAAGTCCTTTCATTGTCTCTGGCTTCAGGCCCTGGGGATTAAGGAGTGGCTAATGAGCTCTCTCTCCTCAGGCTAGCTGAATCTTTAATGTTCCTCAGCACTGTTTGACCTCTCTTATCCTATGCTATGGTTCTCAGTTTGGTAACTGCTGCTCTGTTGTCAGCTTCTTGTCATTTTGCCTTGCACATTCCCAGCCGAGCATTTAGAAGCCCTGGTAGATTTCTGTCTCCCCATCCCAACCTCTTGAAGCTACTTTCCGGAGCCCTGCCTATAGAGATTTCAGGTTGCTGGTCTGAAATCTGATTTCTACCTCTCTTGGGTTCAGGAGCACCACCATGTTCTGTTAAGTCTCCAGCTTGCTGTGCTGGTGAAATATTCCCCAGGCAAGGAGCCAGGCTGATCTTGAAGTTCACCTTCGGCATTTCCCTTCCCTGAGAAATCAACCTTTTCTTGCCTTTTTCCTTTGACTGAAGACAGTTGTCCTATTTAGAGTTCTTTACTTTCAGATAGCAAGATAGGAACAGTTTTTTCCTATCCTAGTCAGAAACAGAAGTCCCTGGTTGTTTTTTTTTTGTTTGTTTTTTTTTTGTTTTTTTTTTGTGGGTTTTTTTTTATGTTATCTCTTCAAACTTACATTACTCATGAGAATCTAGCTCTGACTAGTTTAATAAATTCTGTAACATCTTAATATCCTCCAGGGGGAGCCAAAACCTTAGTCTGCCTGTATACTGCACCTGAATTTCCAGGTTCTATTGACCCTGAGGAGATTTCTTACTAAGAAATGCCTTGGATTTTTAAATCATAATAGATGTTTCCACCTAAATAAGGATACATGCTACTTACAGAAATACTTCCTTGCAAAAATGGCCATCACAACAAAATCCCCTGGGTGAAAATGATCGATAGCTCCAGAGGAAATTCAAGGTCTTAGGGCTTCAGAAGGAATTTTAAATCTTTGAAGATAAATAATGACAAATCTATTATTTAATAAGTACTTGCAATCGAACTGTGGCAGTGAATTTAATTGGCTTATTCGAATGTTTGTTGGTCATAAATATGGTGAATGTGTATGTTTTATTTAGCACTATTTATTTATGTTAAACATAATTGATCGTAATTCTTTTTGGGTTTAATTTATTTACATTTACATAATTTCATTCTTTTTTTTACTAAAAACTCTAAGCCATTCTCCATATTTTCTTTTGACACTACCCTTCTTACATATTTATTTGTTTATTTCTTTCACAGTTACTTTTGTCTTCCTCTCACTGCCAAACTCTGGCTCTCGGGTCCTATTCATTCAAGTTGAATTTGATTGTGAACAGAAGTCAAGTTACAAATGGTTAAAATCTGAGAAGATAATAAGACATTTGAAATAAAAATGGAAGTTTAACTCAGTCAATTCTTAACCGGTTTCCAAAATGTTAATTTCACCTTTTTTAATCCATCCCTCATAATTCTCCCATGTTTTCTTCAAAATATAATTCTATTTAAGTCTCTATTGCATCAAACCTGTCAGTGAATGACCAAGACATAATATTGAAGTAATATTGTAATATTCTTCATAAAACTGAAGAAATTAGGCAAAAGTTAGGAAGGCATGATGGAACACCTCTGTATCTATTAACCTTATTTTTAACCCTCTCTTCTCTGTACCCCCTATGCTTCAGGCATTCTACGAAGTATGTTAAATTCCCCAATGAGCCCTGTTCTCATAACTCTGTATTTTTACTCATACTGCTTCTTAAATCAAAATTCTACCTCCAACCACATCCACCCATAAAGTGCCTGGGGTGTGGAATAATGAGGAGGAAAGCATCTAGTTTGCTTCATTGATGTTTGTAAACTTTGTCCAATAAAGTGTGTTAAAGCTGTATTATACATGAGGCACTAGTGGTATGTTTATGTGACTCCTTTAAGACCTTAGTTGAAACTTCACAGAGGCCACACTCTACTCACCTTGGTGACAAGCTTTTGTTTCTATTTTATTTTATTTTTTGAGAGACATTAATTGGGCTATCTCATCACCTACGAATAATGATAGGTAACCAGGAAGTGTTTTGACTTGGCAGTCTTTAACCAAAGATTGGGCAGAACAGCAACAGTGTCCACTAGCCCATGTGCCTCAGGTGAAGCAGGTGAGATGTCTGTTCAGAGTCCAAGAGTCCAGACTACCCATGGCTTCCATTCACCCAGAACCTACCAAGGCCTCAGAGATGTGTGCTCCAGGTCTCAGAGGGGGTGAAAGAATGGCAAAGAAATTGCTCAGTCATTAAAACACCAAAACAAATAGAGTATTTGCAGCCCAAGTGCACTTGTCAAAAAGGAAAATTGGCTAGCAAAGCTCTCTATAGCCAAGAAGAGGAGATAAGGGATCTGGGTGGTGTTATTGAGCAGGGTGATTTCTCTCCCGGTTCTTGTCCAGATGGATTCGAAGAATGAAGCCACGGAAAAAAAGGTGGTAGGGGGAAAGTACAGAAACTTTATTGCAAGCACACACTACTTCTAAAACCTTAATTCTAAATTCTAAGCCTAAAACTTTGTCCCTCCTGGATGGACAGAGGGGCCCCCTAAGAAGGGTAACGGCTGCTTTCTTTGTCTTGAGACATTAAATAGGCTGTAGACCCTCCTTTTCTACTATGGGAGCTTAGCCCTGTAATCAGCTCCCAAGAGCCCCACATCCACACTTTTCCTCATTTGGTCATCTTATCTGTTTAGGTTGGAGTCACTTTTGACTTATCTTATGGTTTTCTCCCAGTTGTGCTGGCAGAGAAAGCCTTACCCTATAGCTCTCCCAAGCTACTCAGGTTAGGGCTACTTTTGGTCTAACTCAGTGGTTCTCAACCTTCTGGCCCTTTAAATACAGTTCCTCATGTTGTGACCCAACCATAAAATTATTTTCCTTGCTACTTCATAACTGTAATGTTGCTACTGTTATGAATCATAATGTAAACATCTGATATGCAGGATGGTCTTAGGCGACCCCTGTGAAAGGGTCGTTCGACCCCCAAAGGGGTCTCGACCCACAGGTTGAGAACCGCTGGTAACTTATGGTCACTTTAATTGCTCGGGCCAGAGATACCCCTGTCTGTCCTTGGTTTATGGCTGTTTTAATTGCTTAGGCCAGAAATAGTTCTATCTGCATGTGGCATTTCTCTATCCTCTGAACAGGATAAGCTCCCTGGCATCTTCAAGTCTCCATCTATGTATTCCTCCCCCATGGACCCTCCTCATTCCTAAAACTCCCTAAACCTGCCTATTTTATCCCTAACACTCCTTTCATAATATAAAACTGCAAAATGTATGTGCTTTGTGGCCAAAGTCTAGGAAACTGGTAACAAATTAAAGGATAAACAAGCTGTCGTGAAGGTAGCTCAGAAACTGAAAGCAGTTTTGAGAGGATAAACTGATACCCAGCACACCACTGAAAATCTCTAGGTTAGACAAACCCCAGTACGAGATAAACTCTTGGTGAACACAGAGATACTTTCCTGCAATCATGGCTTTTTGATAATGACCGCTATTGAGAAAACTCTCTATATTGTATTGCATGCCATCCTGGCACAAATGACTAACAGTGACTCTGCATGAAGACAAAGGTCAAGGCCCCACTATACAGTTGATCATATGGAGAGAAACACAAAGAAATGTTAACATTGTGTTATTGTCTCTGCAGTCACCAACTACAAGGAAAAAAGGCTCACAATCTAATTGACCTTTTTGTGTATCGGAGAAAATGCATACCACATCTGAAAATTTTATTCTAGAGTCTTTCTAACACATCAGACAGATAATTAAATTTGAATGGAAGTGTCCATAGCTAGAAGCCTTGAATGCAATCCAAACAATAACTCAAGCTCTGCCCTGGAGACCTATATCTCCTTCAAATCTAATGAGATTACAAATATCTGGACCAACCTCACAGTAGATTGAAATTTTTCTTAAAAAAGACTCCATAATTCTTCCTGCTGCCAAATGTCTAAAGCTAGACTGTTCCTAGCCACAAATAGAGAAGGTTTACAAATGAGAAGTTAGTGTCACAAATCTGATATTCTCATCCTATAATTGAATATTCAATTAAGGACCCATCCTATAATTGAATATTCAAAGCCTTAGCCATCATTACTAACAGGCAGCTGCTCACCCATTGAACATAGAGTCAACCTTGCCTACTACTTTAGCAAAACCACTAGATCAATGGGGTCTTTGCCTTCAAGTCTTCATGCTTAAAAATACAATAGGATTTACTGATAAAAGATCCTTCCTTCAAGGTGGACATACCAATGGAAAACAGCAGTCATCATAATGATGAGGCTAATCAATGTTACTGCCCTCAGATAACTCTGAGTAATGGTCTGATTTATATGGTGTTGCTGGGCCAACAAATGATGTCCAGATTCTAAGGTCAGGTCCCAAGCCTAGTGAAGCACATATTAGGAATGACATACCTAGAAGCAACATTTTCTCATGAACTTACACTGTATGTCATGTAAAGGAAAACATGGGGACTATCAAATATGTACAACTACCACCTGAGTAGTAACAGTTGGACACGTGTGACTGCTGTTGTTACCGGCATGGTTTTTATAAACTGGCAACTATGCCAGTTTCTCTAACAAAGTTTTCTATATACTGGCATCTCGGCTAGAACCTTGAATATGGAGTATACTTAATATCCATGTCCAACCTAGGCTATAGAATAATAACAGGAAAACAGAGTTTACTCTGCTACTTCTCTGTTTAGTACATTTTCTCAACAAACCGTAGGTTTTTATCTACATCAGGTGGAACTAGTTTTCTCTCTATATAAACCCCCCTTGCATAAAAATCTGCAATCAAATATGTATAAGTTTTGAAGATATTGCTTTCCATTTAATATATAGACCATGCATGGGATAAATTAGTCACCCAGATTTATACAATATCTTCAAATCTTTGGGTCAAATGGGAAACACATTTAAGTTTGGCAGATAATGATATGGCAGATGATTGACTGAAATATATGACTTACCATTCACTTAACTGGCTGAAATAGTATATGCATTTCCATATTCTAATTTGACTAATGTGAGTAAATTACATAGCAAATTATCCAGACACATGATACGACAATGTGTGATTAGCTAGCAAGTGTTCTTTATCAATGACTAGCATTGGCATTCATGCTCTGGGAAATGTTCAAAAGGGGTGTCAGTTGTGAATTCTGCATGATGCTATGCAGTATGGTACTGACAAAGTCAAATATTTAAATGCTTTTTTTTGTGTTGCTATTCAGTGAGAAAAATTAAATCTGACAGCAAATCTCTGTAGTATACATGCAATCTCCACTGATAAAATACTTTTTGACCTTGGCAAACCTTAGTTATTCCAGGTTTGTTGACATCCTATATTTCAATTGCTAAAAAACAATAAACCAGAACTACCCCTGCAAGAGGGGCAAACCACGTTAAGCTGCGGAGGGGGTAAAAGCACTCCCTCAGAGGTGTCTCAGGACCAACTCGCACTTCGAACAGTCCTCGAGAGAACAACCCTGTAGTAATTTTGTACGTGTTGAAACGATGCTCTTCTTAGATGAGACCCAAGAGGACTCTCATTACATAAAACGTGGGCAGATCCCAGTTAAAGGAAATCCAGTAATTCAGTATCGAGTTTCATTGCTTTTATTGTGTAGTTAAATTGTTTTGGAAATGCCATAAGTATAAAGATTTTTATTCATAATTAATTAGTAGTAGTAGTTTCGGCATTAATTCATTATACCCAATATAATTCACTAATTCAATAAAATTCATTATAAATATATAATTAGGTATTTTATGGAATCCAAAATACTGCTCATTTTTTTCCTTTCCTTTTCCAAAGATATTTCATTGACTGTTAGAGAGAAGAAGGGAGAGGGAGAGAAATATCCATGTGAGCGTGATACATTGAGCTCGCCTTCCCCCCACCAGGGATCTCTCCCACAATCCAGGCATGTGCCCTGACAGAAAATTGAACCAGCAACCTTTCAGTGCATAGGAAGATGCCTAGCCAACTAAACCACAATGGCCAGGGCCAAAATTCTGTTCATTTTAAGAAGCAAACCTAACAAATACATTCAGTAGATTAGGATTCTGTTGTTATTGTTCTTCAGAAATAGCCTCGATCTAACTGTAAATCTAAAATGCCTACAACTCTCTTTTGTACATTCGGATTGAAAGAGTATTTGTCTCTGAGCAATTCCTGTCCATAAAGCTTTTGTAAGCCAAAGCAACATCATTATTGCCAGTATTGGTTCTTAAGTTTTTTCATTCTCCCTTTTGAAAACAACAGTAAACATGTAAAGAGTTTTCATCTGGATTCATAGAAACAAATTTCAGAATATTTATAAAATTTTTATACAACTTTGTGAAATTATAAAATGGTAAAGCTTAGTTGCATCAAAATAAAATAGGCTTGTTAAAAATAGCTCTTCTTTTTCAATAAAGTCACATTGTTTTCCTTGCCTTTTAGCTTTCTTATGTGTTCGAATCTCCATTATGCACAATTGGAATGATATTGCCAGGAGGGATACGGTATGCTCACCATGCTTACTAGCGAGAAGCACCCACACTGCATGGGAGTTATCGCTGAATTTACTGTCTGTCAGCAGGTGCTCACTGAAATGAAAACGTTCCCTGAATTCATGTTGTGCCTATCTTCTTTACTCCCCGGTGCCTTCCCTCCTCGGGGAATTATAGGGATAAGGATCTTTCTCTCCTATAACTAATGTTTTAGAGCTCACAGAGCAATATGTCTTTTGCCCCTCCTTGGGGAGCCATTTATCTCCTCTGAAGCACATTTTGATTATTTTGTTTTAAAGAGCAAGGTTTGGGTGCACGTAACCCATTCAGTTATCAGGGTCAGATACAATTGTTTCCATCTTCCAGGGTGACTGCCTCCCCCCAACATGATGAGTGGTTTATAAATACTGCACTCTGGTTTCTGGCTTTGCTTCCTATCCACTTAGAGAACATCCTTAGTCATTCAAATGTACAGTGCATGCATCCCAGAACCCAGCGAAAATTATTTTACTGACAATATGCCAATTAGATGAGCTGGAAAGAAAGCTTGTTGAAACAGGGAGGCACAGGCAAATTTTGTAATCTCTTCAGGCTCCTGCTCCTGCATTTTGTTCAGAAATTACTAGTATGTGTTCAGTCTTTTGTATCTGTTCGATGTTCCTTACCCCGCCCCCCCTTCTCTCTCTCTCTTCATTTTGCCCATTCCCTTTTTATGGATGTATCTGATAGATAAAGGTGGATTAAGGGGTGCTACTGTTAATAGTACTACTACTAATAATAGTAACAACAGCAATAAAAATACTTGTCTATGAGGTGAGAAGAAAGCACAGTCATTCTTATCACCATCTTACAAAGGAAGAAAAAGCAAGGTTAAAACACCCAAGATCAGAGTGGGAAGGAAGTAGAGATCAGATTTGATCTCACTCCTTTTGACTCAGGATGGTTTAAAGTGCTTTTCTCCTTAAAAATCACTTGATATTGACATACATTCTAGAGAGGACGGGAATGTATGCTTTCCTTCTATGGAGATTTATTAGGGGCCTTTTTTTGTACTCCCAACTCTATCATTAGAAGGAGATCCATAGGAAAGGATCACAGGCGTCTAACTCATTAGGCACCACAGGCAGCTAAAAACAGAATTCAGGCCGGTGTTCTGAATGCTCACTTCTCCAGACTACAACCAAGGTGTCAATGGTGCCAAATTCCTCACACAGGGACACAGAGACTCTCACACAACAGATTGCGGATTGAGATTGGTTGGATAATTGAATGTTGGCAATTTCCAAAATATATACAGGTTGTTTTAAAAAAGAAAAGATAATGAAAGGAAACACTGTGCAAGACATTTGCTTTTGTATTTAATACATTTTCCCATAAGATGTGTTCAAATAGTAATTAATATAGCAGGCTAGAAAAAGATGACTAGACGATAAGCACATATTATGATATGCACACTAGTCTTCCAACTCAAGAATGTATCTAGATTAATGTACATTTATGGTGAGAGTTGTGTGTGTATGTGTGTGTTTATCAGATTATTTTACATTTTCTTAAGTCTCATTCTATAAATAGTGTTACATGTATTTCAATGTTCAGTCTTTAAATCAATTAGATAAAGGTGACAGGAAGGGGCTGTTCCTATATTTGAATTTATTGTGAATATCGGTTAGGGTTTAGAATAGCTCTACCTATGGTGATGCATAAATTGGGACAACAAGCATTGTTTCGTACAAATGTCACCAGGATGCCCTGTGGCCTTGAGAATGAACAATAAGATGTTCTCTTTTGTTTACCTATCAGAACATTTGGATTTCTCTCTCTCTCTCTCTTTTTTTTTTTTTTTTTTTTTTTGGTAATGTAGACTTGACTAAGCCAACCATCTCTTCAACCAAGTAACATACCTAATATTTTAATATATGGAGCACCACGGCTCAGAGCATTTTGTGAAAGGCTTCATTTCAGTTCCCAATGCAGAAACCACACATTTACAGCTGCCCTGGAAAATGTATCCAGCACTTACGAAAGCACGAACCTGTGTAATACAGCTACAATTTGACAAGGTTTTGATCAAATGAAGCTGCTCTCCATGCCTTGTGTTATTTAGAATGAGAGACCTTTCTCAGGAAAGCCACCAGTTCTATTGATGTCCTTGTCACATTCACGAGCCTCTGTCAAATCAGTCAAGACATGATTTTATTTTAAATAATGTTTCTTCACAAAGTAATTTAAGTTGTCAGCGAATCACAAGGAGCTTAGGCAAAATTTGAGAAGAGTCACAAATGAGAATATGAAGGGCCATAAATCATTTGGCTTTCAGTCGACTAAAACTATTAACCCGGGGAAAACCAACAGCAAGTAAACATTGAAACAATTTGCCATGTCTTCCTTAACGACCTCCCCACAAGCCTGAGCTAAAACAGTCTAGTATTGTGATGTACAAGGATTAAAAATGTGTCACCAAATTGTTAAAAATGTGTAACCAAACACTCCCATATTTTCTATATCTTCCTTTGTCAACAATGCTTAGAGCAGAGGAATAATAGACAGCCAGTTACATATCTATAATAATAAAAGCACAATATGCTAATTAGACCGGACAGCCAAATGGCCTTCCGGATGTCATTCCGGACGAAGCTGCCATGGCAGGGGCCGAGGCAGAGGTGGTTAGGGGCAATCAGGCAGGCAGGCCAGCAGTTAGGGACATCAGGCAGGCAGGCGAGTGGTTAGGGGTGATCAAGCAGACAGGTGAGTGGTTAGGGGCAGTGGTTAGGAGCCAGCAGTCCCCTGATGGGAGAGGGATGTCTGACTGCCGGTTTAGGCCCGATCCCACAGGATCGGGCCTAAACTGGCAGTGGGACATGCCCTGAGGGGTCCCAGATTGCGAGAGGGAATAGGCCGGGTTAAGGGACACGCCCCCATGCATGAATTTCATGTACCAGGCCTCTAGTATTTTCAATAAAGAAAGTTAAATATGACATATACGATCTCTTTGTTCTTTCAGCATCTCAGAAGTCATTGCCAAAATGATAGAATTTGTGAAGCATAAAGCAGATCTTTAAGATTAGCTAATTGAAGTATATATCTGTATGTATATTTAAGTCACCAGTTGTTACCTTATTTTGTAAATGTTTGTACTTTCAAACAATTTAATATTCTGGCAATTGACCTTCTAAAAGTATTAAACATTTCTAGAATCAAAATCAATCTTATTCTTTATCTTAACTTCATCCTATTTCACCTGCATGTTGCCCCCTCCACCAAATATGAATGTATTAGTTTAGTTTTGTGTTTGTGTTTGTTTTCTAACCTACCTAAAAATCTTTCTAGCTCAATTCTGCTATAAATTAGAGTCTAATGTGATCAGTTAAGTAATGCCCCCCAAAAGATGTTTCTTTGTGTGTTTCTTTTTTCACTTCACACAATTTAGCTACATATTTTTCTCTCTCTCTCTCTCTCTCTCTGTGTGTTGGATAAACAAAATATTAGTCTTAAACTTTGTTTGCAGATACAACCTAAGGCTTTGATTTTCTTACTGAGTCTTAATAAATTACTGATGTACAATGCCATTGGAAGACAGAGTAGGAGGGAACCTTCTGTCAAAGAAGGAAAAAACAGAGAAACTGGGTGAATAGGCTGAAATCCTCAGAAAAGCTATGTAACACCTTATTGAATTAAAATATTTTCAAAATTGTTCCACTGCTTTAAATTGTTTTGTTTTTAATTTTAAAAAGGAAGAAAATATCAAGGAAAAACTAAAGTGCTCTATAAAGACAATTTAAAATACTTTGTCCATTTCACACAGAATTCTTAAAGATATCAGTAAATTGAAAGCACATTGTAAAATGTATTTAATTCCAAACTATAGGAATTATTGACTTAATGTGTCTTTGACTTTACCCTCCTTTTCTCTATAAAATATTATTTTAAAATTTGATTAAAACTTATTCGAGTTCAACGTAGTGACAATTTTGCTTCCTTTAATCACATCAACTGATCAAGATTAGATTGTGGGAGAGGTCCTTGTGGTCTTCATTACATCATTCCCTGGTTGTTCAATATTAATTCTTTATTAGTAGGTAACACAGCTTGTTTATTGCCTGGAGATTATTAAAGAGTCCACCTCGTTCTAGCCTTCAAAGAAAGCTATATTTTCCTTTCTACAATCTCAACTTAATGTCCTTTCTATTCTTCTTTGGAAAATATATGAGAAACTTATAGTAATTTTAACATTTATTTTTTTTTAAATTTTTCTTTTCACCGATACCTTACATTAACTATTCCTCTAAAAGTGTGAAAGTTTACTGCATAGTTGGGAAAAAAGTTATGATTGTCTTTGTGGAATATTTTTCTCTTATAATTTGCAATACTTAGAATAGGCTTAAATGTCTACTGGTTAAATTTGGTTTATTTGGAAATATTTAGGTCAAATTTTGTAATAGTTGTGTTGTAATTGTATATGTATATAAATATAACCGACCCTTTCTGGGAGAGAATTCATGGGAATATCATTGAGCTTGACCAAGCTGATATAGCACAAAGCCACCACAACATGATACCAGACTTTTTATTCTGTAGCACTGTAGCTTTTTCATTCTGCATTTTCACATCTCTCTCATCCTCATCTCATAGCTATTAGAGAGTAAGCTTGTTTCCTTGTCTTCAAGCCATTTTTTTTTTCCTCCTCCTTGGAAAATTTGGTTGAAGACAAAAATGAAACACATTTTAAAAAGTCATTTATACAGCAACTAAGATGTCCTTCAATAGGTGGATGACTAAACTAAACTGTGCTACCTGCAGACAATGAATATTAGTCAGTGCTAAAAAGACGGTAGCTATGAAGCCATAAAAAGACATGCAAGAACTTTAAACACATATCAATATCTGAAAGAAAACAACCTGAAAAGGCTAAATATTGTATGATTCCAACTATCTGACACTCTGGAAAAGGCAAAAGTATGGCAACAATAAAAATCAGTCACTGTCAGGGGCTGGAGGACAGGGGCAAAAAAACTGTCAGAAAGTAGGGGTATTTTATGGCTGTGAAACTACTCTACCAGGTATATGACATTACTAGATGCTCGATGTATGACATTCGTGCACTGGGGCGGGGGCGGGGGCCTTCAGCCCGGCCTGCACTCTTTTGCAGTCCAGGACCCCTCGGGGATGTCTGCCTGCCGGTTTGGGCCCAATCCCTGTAGGAAACAGGCCTAAGCTGGCAGTCAGACATCCCACTCGCAGTCCAGGAGCCCTCGCTCCTTACCGCCCACCCGCTCACTGCTCCTTACCTCTCGGCTTGCTGTTCCTTAGTGCTGCTGTGGAGGTGGAAGAGGCTCCTGCCACCACCATTGCACTTACCAGCCTTGAGCCTGGCTTCTGGATGAGTGGCGCTCCCCCTGTGGGAGCGCACTGACCACCAGGAGGCAGCTCTCGCATTTAGCATCTGCCCCCTGATGGTCTGTGCACATCATAGCGGCCAGTTGTTCTGGTCGTTCTGCTGTACGGTCACTTAGGCTTTTATTATATAGACTGGAGGCCCTGTGCACGAATTTGTGCACAGGTGGGGTCCAACCAGTCTAGCCCCGATCTTGGCAGATCGGGGCCAGACCTGTTGGGCAGAGGAGATGGCGGGAGGTTGGCTGGCCAATCTGCCCCATTTGGGGCCCAATCAGGGCTGGGCCAGCTGGGGGGTAGGGCCATGGGCAATTGGCTGGTGGGCCCCACCGCCAATTGGGGTGGGGGGTCTGATTGGGGTGGGGCCATCCATGGGGAGGGGCTTTGTGAGGTTGGCCAGCCAGCTCCACCCTCAATTGGTGTGTGAGGGTGATTGGGGGTGGAGCAGGTTGGGGGCAGGGGCCATAGGCAGTTGGCTGGCCAGCCCTGTCCCTGATCGGGTTGTGGGGCCGATCTGAGGTAGGGCCAGCTAGGGGGAGGGGCTGCAGGAAGTTGGCTTGTTGGCCCTCCCCCTATTGGGGTAGGGGGGTTATCAGGGGTAGGGTAGGCTGGGGGGAGAGGCTGCGTGCCAATCAGGGTGGGGTGGGCCAATCAGGGGTGGGGCCAGCTGGGGAGAGTGGCCATGGGAGGTTGGCCTGCTGGCCCCACCCCCTATCAGGCTGGTTCACTGACTGCAGTGGGCATCATAGCGACGGGTCGTTCCGTTCGTTACAGCTTTCCAGTCACTGGCTTTTTACATATATAGATAATGATGGACACATGCCATTATGTGTATTTGTTTAAACCCATAGAATATACTAGTACCGTACCCAAAAGCGAACCGTAATGTAAACTCTGGGCTTTGAGTGCTAATGGTGTATCAATGTAGGTTCATCAGTTATAATAAAGTAGAGGCCCAGTGCATCAATTTGTGCACCTTGAAAGAACCTGTGGTGCTGCAGTAGGTATAGGGGCGGGTCTCGGCCCATCTTCCATGACCCCACCTGGCCCCTACCACTGCGGCCCCCAGAACCCTGTCTGTCTGGCAGCCCTGCTCCTGCCACCACCATTCCCACGTGCTGATGGCGCTGGCCCCACTCACACCTGCCGACAGCACGGAGCAATTGGGGCCGAGTGATCGGGACCTGCGCCAGGCACCAGCAGCGGGTGCAAGTGGTGGCTCTGTCACCAGCTTCGAGTGTGAGTGGGGCTGGTGCCGGCAGTGGGTGCGAGTGGCAGCTCCGGCACCAGTAGAGGGTGAGATCAGGGCCAGCGCCAGTAGCAGATGAGAGTGCCAGGTGGGACCATGGCGCGCAGGAGCAAAGAATTTTCAGTAACCACCAGAGCTCGACCCGATGATAGCGACCAGCACCCCGCCTTGGTCTAGCCCCTCCGTTCACCTGCTCCACCATCACAACATGGCCAACGCCTGCTATGTTTTGCACACGCCCCCTGGTGGTCAGCGCACCTCATAACGTGCAATTGTTCGGTTGTTCAGTTGTTCCACTTGTTCCATTGTTCGGTCCATTTCCATATTAGCCTTTTATTATATAGGACTAGAGGCCCATTGCACGAAGATTCGTGCAGTAGGCCTTCTTTCCCCTGGCTGCCAGCACCAGTTTACCTCTGGCACCCGGGACCCAGACCTTCACTCTGGCCACTGCCTTCCATCTTCTCTCTGGACACAGTCTTCGCTGTGGCTGGAGCCTTCAGTCTTTGCTCCTCGCTCCGGCGGGAGTCTTCAGTCTCTGGCCAGAGCTCCTCTTGTAGTTCCTTCCACCCCCCAGACTCCCCCTCATAACTTGATCACTGCTTCGCTTGCACACCTCGCCGACAGGCTCCTGGGTTCCAGGGGGCTGCCTTGCCTGCGGCCATTTTTCCAATCATGATCACAGGCCACAGGCAAGGTTCTGCCTTGCCTGCGGCTCAGCTTTCCAATCACGAACACGGGCCGCAGGCAAGGGGGCTCCTGGGTCCCGGGGTGCCACCTTGCCTGCGGTCCGGCTTTCTGATCACGATCACAAACATGGACCAAAGGCAAGGCGGCTCCTGGGTCCCAGGGGGTCACCTTGCCTGCGGCCTGGCTTTCTGGTGGCTCCTGGGGTTGCACACGGGGGCCTGGATGGTGGCTCCTGGTGTCCTGCCCTGCCTGCAGTATGCAAATTAGTCTCCATCTTTGTTGGCGGTTAATTTGCATATCACGCCAATTAGTCAATGGGAGGCGTAGTGAAGGTATGGTCAATTACCATGTTTGTCTATTATTAGATAGGATAAGTCTATGGGGGATATTAACAATGGGGAAGGCTATGCATATATGGGGCAGGAGGCTATAAAGAAAAAATCTGTAGCTTCCACTCAATTTCTATATGAACTTAAATCTGCTCTAAAAGTAGTCTTTTAAACAATGATAACACCACCAAAAATGAAAATCAAGTCATCTATATCAGAAGTATTCAAGGCA
The DNA here is from genome assembly GCF_028538775.1 of Myotis yumanensis. Classification (NCBI taxonomy): domain Eukaryota; kingdom Metazoa; phylum Chordata; class Mammalia; order Chiroptera; family Vespertilionidae; genus Myotis; species Myotis yumanensis. Next base: position 203,395,976 of record NW_027223753.1, on the reverse strand, counting down.
AAGTCCCAGACCAGCAGTTTTGGTATCACTTGAGAACTTTTTAGAGAAGGTACCACTGCAGCCTTACTGCATCAGAACTCTGGGAGTGAGACGCAGTAATCACTGTTTAAGAAGCCAAGTTGGTCATTCTAATACATGCTAAAAGCCCAGAAGCACTGCATTTGATGATGGATTTCTACCCCTGGCCTACTTGCAAGTCCGATTTCCATATAGCATTGCTCTTTCTGCTCTCAATGTTCTACCCAGGTCTTCAGCTCTCACTTCTTCAGAATAAGAAATATTACTGTTTTCCTTTTAAGTAATGTTGTATATAGTCTTAGAACTTCATTTCCTCCACTTGCTAGGTATTAGCTCCTGGTATCTCTCAGCTTCATCTGAAGTTGACGGTAGCAGGTTGATAGTTGAGACTGTGTGGGATGATCATGGGAACTTGTCTAGTTTCACTGTAGATGAAGTTTTCATCTCTATGTTATTGTGATGTATAACACTTTTAATGTCTTTCAAACAATTTCGGAAATATGTGCCAACTCTCCATCTTTTTCGGAAGTCTCTCAGCGCGTCGAATATTTATTAGCTACTAACAACTAATGGAATGTAACTTCTTTGCTTTAAAATATAAACTTCCTTGCAGTGTCAAGCTTCCAGGTGCACCTGAGAGCTATTTCAGCGCATCGTTATCTCCACTGAAGTGGAAAAGGGATCTAAGGGTTATTTCTAACAGCAGAGATATACCAATCATGCTTGAAAGTAAAGTAGGTTGTTCCCAACTATTGACCAAAAACAAACAAACAAACACATAACAAACCAACAAACAAGACCCCCAGGTGTTTAGAAAAACATGGTTCCACTGCATATTTGAAGGCTCTGAACCACATTAGCTTTTGTTGCCATCTTGCTAAGAATTCAGGTCACATCTTGGCTTCTCATTGACACTTATAATAAGGAAACGTGTGCTAAAGAGAAACCGGAGAAACTCCTTAGGTTAGATAAAAAGAAATGCACATTAAACAACTGTCTAGAAAAACACCTGCTCTAGCAGGCAAAGCCTAGGGGGACAGCCGTCCTAAATGCGGCACTTCCAAGAAAAACACATGAGCTAAGGTGGTCAGCAGCTGCTCACCCTCCCTTTTCTCACCTTGCTGTCTGTCCTCCCCTAAGAAACTGCTTTTCTCTTACACGGTGGGTCCTGGATTCATTTTCATTGTGTCTTATTCATCTCTGTATTAAGACCTTTACAGGCCTGTCAGGAAGTCCAACTAAGTTCTCACTTTCCTCATAATGACTTATTGATCCTTTCTCTAGGATATCAAATATGAATTTTTTTCCGAGCAATATTTGGTCTTTCTGCATGCACTTAGGCCATCCTCTGTGTAATTCAGCAGTGACCATGAGTAATATGTTTGGTCCTCAGCTCCAAATCTGCATATACATTAGCCAATGCCTTTATTCTGTATAAAAATAATAAACAGAAACCTCATTTAAAATGAAGTCTGGAGGCCAGTAGGGAGAGCCCTTACACCCTACGTGGATCAAGGTCCCACAGGAAGAACTATTGCTTATAATAGCTCTTCCAATTTGCTCTTCTCTATAATAAACTTTCCTCTCCATTGTTTCTCAGGACTTGCACGGGTTCGCCAACAGACCATACACATGTCCTGAATTGCAATTATTTTAGTTCCCGAATCAATCAATTTTTCTGGAGAAATATCTGGCTATGTGTTTTAGGCTAACACCTGGGAACAGTGTACTTAACTTGAAAATGAGGAGTGTCCATGCAGGAAACACCATGTTCCCTGTGGAGAGAATATATTTTAGAGACAAAATTCACTTTAGAAATTGAGTGACAGAGCAATAGTGGGTGTGAGGTAAAGCACCACGATAAGAAAAGGTAGAAAAGAAAATGAGTTTTATCTTAAATGTTTAAGAAAATGTCCTCTTGTATTATAAACAGCAATAATCATGTTGAACATATTAACTTATTTTATATTTTATTTTACTGATTTATATAAACAATATCACATAAATTAATATGTTCTTTCTTGTTCCTGTCATATGGTTATATACACAAACAATCTCACATATTGTTGACAATTCCCTACAGGCTTTTTAAAATCGTTGAATATTCATAGAGAATACCATAATCTTATAGTGTATCAGAGATGCATTTCCGAAAAATCAGTATTTTTATATTATTCTATATATAATAACAACATTTTTAAAAAGTTAAAGTCAAAATATTTTAGATACAAATTAAAACATTATTTGTATAAATGAACTCAATACACAACAACCCAACTTGTCTCTTACAGTGAACCAAACTGTTAACTAATGTAAGTTACATTAATAGGAATAATTTAAATATAAAGGATAATATGAAAATTTAAATGTATAAACTTTAGTTTAGCATTATTTAAATCTTATAGCAATACCAAAATATTGAACATGTCTTATGAAATGTTTCACAAATAAATAATTATATTTAAGATATCATCAAATATATTTTATCCTGAGAGATCCTTACATAATAATATAATATACTATAACCCAATGTAAAATTTCCATTGTAATGATATAACCTGGTACGGTAAGATGAATAAGTCCTTGTAATCCAACAGAAATGATCATTATATTCAGCAGTGTGTTTAGTATGTGAATTTATACAGTTATCTCTCTGAGCCTCAGTATTCTCATATAGGTGTTAAATTCCACACCTTCATGCGTGTATGTGTGAGTGTAAGATTGCATTACACAACATTTCCAGAAATTACATATAACAGATTTTTTCATTGGCTACCTATCTTTGTTTATAAATTCAAAGATTGAAATAAGTCATATGAAAATAAAATTGTGTTTCCAGCCCTTTCATTTACCCCTTTTTTTTTCCAGGTGAAATGGCACTCTAGGCTTGAATTATCCACATGAATCTTTCCAGTTTCCATTGTGATTTAAATACAGTGACATGGCTGGTAAAGAAATGCACTAGGCACTTGTTTGTCATTTTTACTTTGAAAACAAAGCAGCAAACTCATGAAATAATTGGTGTCATAAATAACGGATGCACTTGCTGTACTTTTTCACTTGAATAGGTACATTTATTTTTCATCTGGTGTTAGATAGTGCTTTGCTTATGTACCTGTGGGAAACAACAAAGTTATCTCTGTACCAAGAGAACAACTAGACTTTGATAAATGCAACAGGGCAGAGCTCATGTACCATACATTTCATACATCAACTTTTGCAAGTTTTTTTTTTTTTCTGTGTACCTAAAATGTGAGAACAACAAAAATTGTTTTTTAAATTTTTTTACTTAAAATATTATTAAATGGTATTAATTACAGAATACAAGTTAGGGAACTGGTTGAGATTTTTCGTACAGAAATTTTCCCAGTGAAAGTAGAGAATATTTTTGCATATTACAATGTGATGAACAATAAGTACTAAACAGCCCTGACTGGTTTGGCTCAGTGGATAGAGCGTCTGCCTGCGGACTGAAGGGTCCCGGGTTCGATTCTGGTCAAGGGCATGTACTTTGGTTGCGGGCACATCCCCAGTCAGGGGGTGTGCAGGAGGCAGCTGATCGATGTTTCTCTCTTATCGATGTTTCTTGCTCTCTATCCCTCTCCCTTCCTCTCTGTAAAAAATCAATAAAATATATATATTTTTTAAAAAGTACTAAACAAACAAACAAAAAACAACAACAAAATAAATCCCCAAAACTTCCTCTCTGTAAAAAATCAATAAAATATATATATTTTTTAAAAAGTACTAAACAAACAAACAAAAAACAACAACAAAATAAATCCCCAAAACTTCATAATTCTGGTTTTGCTACTGTAACCTTGTTTTCCACAAATGAGTGACAGTGTGCACAAATGGGTTAAAAATCTACAAAAATATTTATCCCTCCAGGCACCTAGTTAGTTAAACAAGATTGGAAATATTAGGCCAGCTGCCTCCAACGTCAAGTAACTTACTCATTTTTTTCCAATGTCATATAATTTTAACATTTCTATATATATCATGACATGAATAATTTGAAAAGCACTTTAGGGAAGGTGATTCTTTAAAAATAATTAAATCATCAAATCACATATTTTAAAATAATGTTAGAAATTAATTACTAATCTGAATTTTTAAAATGTAAGGTATCTTCTCAGGCCAATAAGAAAGTAAAAACAGCATCCCTGGAGGGTAAGCAAGCGCCAAAGGGAATATTCTCCCAGTGACTTCTGGCAAACCCTGGTGAAATTTAACAGACACAAGAAGACAACTATGATGCTAGAAAGAAGCCCCAATAGACCAGTAATCACAATGAGTAAACAGACTAACCTTTAAAAGTCAAATATCAAAAATCGCAATAAACAAAACTCATCAGCTAAAACGATTGTAAGCAAAAAGAAAATTCAGTTAGGCTTGTTGGGGAAAATATTTCAGAGTCAAAGAATTTTAAAGTAAAGTTTTAAGAAGAATACATCTCCAGATACTGGGGAACATCAGACATCATATCCTTGACATATAATTTTAGATTTTCTTTTATACATGAGAACAACCTCATACCTCCACATATTTTTCTGTAGGCACAAATGAGATGAGAAAGGATCTTTTTGGTAGTATTTTTGTTATGGTTGTGGCTAATGGTTCTCCTGACTCCAACTCATAGTGCAGGGCAGACTTAAATTGAAATATAATGCCCTAGCCGGTTGCTCAATGGTTAGTGCATCAGCCTTGGGACTGACTGAAGGGTCCCAGGTTTGATTCTGGTCAAGGGCACGTGCTTTGATTGCAGGCTGTATCCCTGCCCCTGGTCAGTTGGGGCACGTGCAGGAGTCAATCAATCTATGTATCTCTCTCTCATCCATGTTTCTCTCTCTGTGTCTCTCCCCCTCCCTTCCACTCTCTCTAGAAATGAATTGGGAAAATATCCTCAGGTGAGAATTAACAACAACAAAAAAAGGTCACTATCCAGGATACTCCATTGAAATGTACGATAATGGAGGTGCAAGTGAGAACTTTGAAGGGGCTCCCTAGCCTGCTGTTTAGAAGGTACTTACTTTGCTGGAATTTCTTTACATAGACTCAGTTCTCCAGTTATTATACTTATGTTCCTGTTGGCTTAGTAAACAGGAAATATGCTAAAAGGATTGTGATATTTGTGAATCCTTGAAAAAAATATATAAAATGAAATTAAAAGTGGGTAACTAGCCCCAACTTCTGTTTTACTCTATATGTTATTTGCACAGATTTCTACATATTACAATTAGCACAAGTAAGGCAACATAAACCATGAGACTACCTATTTACCATGCAAGCCACATATTATTTGAAAGAGTCAAACAAAGTCTAGAAATAAAGGAAAGCTAAATATAAAAGTGTAAAACAGCTTTTAGCTAACAGCCACTCATGTAAAAGAAAGAAAAAAAAAAATTCAAAGTCAAACATATTACTTTATTTGAAGAGAGTTTTTACATAAAAATAAAATGTTGTCAATACCCAGTGAAATAATAGAATCTTTGTACCTAAAAAAGCTTAAAATATTGAATCATTTCTATGTTGTAATTATTTAAATGACAAGCAACACCCCAACATATAAAATGCCAGAGACATTAAAAAATACACATATATGGCCCTGGCCGAGTTGGTCAGTTGGTTGGAATGTTGTCCCATACACCAAAAGGTGGCCAATTCGATTCCTGGCCAGAGCACATACCTAGGTTGCGGGTCAGAACCCCGGTTGGGGCATGTACAAGAGAAGACAAATCAATGTTTCTCTCTCATATTGATGTTTCTCTTCCTTCCTCTCTTTAAAAAAAAAAAGACAAAACAAAACAACAACAACAAACACCGCAAACTATCTTCAGGGGAGAATTAAAAAGTGTGTATACATATATGTAGTTCATGAGGTGTTTTGGCTTGCTTTAACTGTGCAGTTTTCTAGTCTCAAATGTGTTTACGCATATAACTGGTCATCAGCTAACTGCCATCTGGTCTTGCTAGAATGTCTCCAGAGGATGAGCAGGGCATGATCTGATGTTTAACAGCAGATGGCAAGAAACAAGCAAACTGACCAAGCACACTCACTGTTCAAGCTTATGCATGTTTGCTAAAACTCCACTGACCAGAGAAGGCAAAGACTAGAGTCAAGTGGAGGGCACCAGTAGCCACTGTGAGCACATCACAAAGGACGTGGATTGAGGGAATGGTGAGGAATCAAGGTTACTAATGCAACTAATCTACTATAATTATATTAAGCGATGACAAGGTAAAATCAATAAGTTCTCCATTATGTGCAGACATTTTAACACACTTTTCTCAGTAATTGATAGATCTACCAGAAAATTTAAGAAATGAAATATATTTAATACATTTTAATCTACTTCTATTAAAACATTACAATAATAATAACTATACTTAAAAAGCAAAGGTGAGCCCTAACCGGTTTGGCTCAGTGGATAGAGCATCGGCCTGTGGACTGAGGGGTCCCAGGTTCTAGTCCAGTCAAGGGCATGTACCTTGGTTGTGGGCACATCCCCAGTGGGGTGTGTGCAGGAGGCAGCTGATCGATGTTTTTCTCTATCCCTCTCCCTTCTTCTCTATAAAAAAATCAATAAAATATATTTTTTTAAAAAGCAAAGGTGAATATATGTGTATGTGCATTTGTATTTAACTTTTGTGCAACTGAAATATATTTGAAATATAACAATCTGTAAGTTGAAAGGATAAACATGTTATTTGATGCATTTATATATTGCAATGTGATTGTCATTGTGGTGTTAGCTCACACATCTACAGTGTGAGATAATTTTTTTTATGGTGGGAATAATTAAGAGATAGTTTGATGTTTATAATACTGTATTGTTGTATATACTGACCATGCTGTGCATTAGTACTCCAGGACTTATTCATCTACCAGTTGGAAGTTTGTACCCTTAAACAAGTTGGGGTGTGAACAGGAGGCAACTGATAGATGTTTCACTCTCACTCTCACTCTCACTCTCACATTGATGTCTATCTCTCTCTTTCTCTCTTTCTCTCTCTCTCTCTCTCTCTCTCACCCTTCCTCTCTCTCTCTCTAAATAAAATTCAATTAAAAACAAACACATCATGTCAAAACATAGGAGAAGGAGTCAATGTGTACTTAAAATTTTCAAAAGAAAATTTTACTGAAAGAATTAATTAGAGAATGATGGAATTGAATAACCAACTTAAAAAGGTTAGAATAGGAGCCAACACCAAAAAGAATTTTATAGTATTTTAAGAAAGAGGGAACAACAAACTAAAAACCTAAAAAAAGAGGGCAGGAATAACAAGTAGAAGAGAAGAAAAAATACAAATGAATTAAAGGAAATAAGTTTTAAGAGAAGAGAAAGACACTACTATTTGATTATTTAGAAAAATAGAGTAATCTCTGGAGAATTAATCGAGTAAAACAGACACAGAATAATTTAAGTCATACATTCAGCAGAGTTTTAATATATAGTATATATGATACATACAGCAGAGTTTTAATATGTAGTATATATGATATAAAATTTTACACAAATACATTTGTAAATATAGGTGAAATATATACAGTCTTAGAAAGCTAAAATTCACCAAAAGCAAACTCAATATGAAATAGCTAAACTGAACATTTCTAATAATTTAAAGGTACTGAATCTGTTATTTCAAATATTCCATTGGGAAACAGTACACAATCAGCTGCATTTGCAATTGAATTTTACCTAATAGTCATAGAATTGATCATTCTAATCTCCCATAAGGCCTTCCGTACATTAGAAGATGAGAGGATACATCTAAATGAATAGCACAAGTTTGCATAAACTTGAGACTAAAGTAAAATATGTGTGTTTTCCTGGAGACACTAATGTAAAGAATAATAGTTTCTAGGCTAATTGCAGAAAGTTGGGTGATTATGCATGCCTAGATTTTTTCTTTAATACTCTGTCAAGCAAGGACAGCTTGGTAAGGAATCTGGGTTTGCTTTTCCTGAATTTTCACCCTTTTTTGTTTCTTTTCTTACAATCCATAGGGAAAATGCATGGACATCAGACTGCAGTACTTAACACTTATTGGCATCACATTTACTGAAACAAATATTATATTCTATAATAAAATATTAATAAGAAGCTGAAATGTTACCTATGCTATTGTTTATTTTAAATACTTTTTTCATATACACATATTTAAAATTTTCTTATTTATGTGTGAAGACACATTTGCTGATTATAGTATTTTAAGGGTCTTTGAAGAAGTAGTTTAATTTCTTGTTATTTCTACAAAAACCTCCCAAACTGAGTAGAGTATGCCACAGTGTGCAATGCTATTTTGCACATTTTATTGATTGCATAATTTTAATACTTAGTCATTATGATATAATGCTTTGTAAACAATCAAAGAAAACCTGAATTTTCAAACTGATCATACTCTGCCTATTTTTAATTTATGAGACACATCTTTTATCTACTTTGAATAAGTCAAGGCTGCCGCTGAAATTGTTTACTACATAAAGAACTAGAGCTTTGTAATTATTTGGTTAGCTGACAATCAATAGATTACAAGCATTAATGTGAATTGAGAGTGAAGGTGGTGTTCAATTGCCTGTTTGGTTATGGGTATTGATCAAGTTAATAACATAACTGCAGAATCCCTACTTCCTTCTCTAATATGCATTCAATTCCAACTGTTTTAGTTCATTTGCTCTTTCAAGAAATGTACAAATGTTTATGATGATTACCTTCTCTTCAAAAATGCCTGTCATTTTTATGTACCTCTATTTGTTGACACCTCATAAGACTTTATTGTCTTCTCTTCCACTTTATCCTTTCTTTATTATTTACTCATTGTTCACTACTTGGCTTCATTTTTCCACTTTTCAATTTATTCATTCCATTCCTATTCAGATTCCTTACCTATTTTATTTGTATCTATATCTGCTTGTTTTTATCATTTTCCCTCTATACTGAGGTCTTCCTCATTCCCGGGTAATCATAGTTTGGTGGGACATGATCACAAAGAAAGTGAAGGGGTATAAAGAGTTGGCTACCACTAAGACCTGCCACATGGCTTGAGACTGTAAGTTAAAGGCAGAGCTAGCTGTTTCTTAAAATTTTTGATTTTTTTCATTCTTTTTTATGTTCTCCATGTGTAATATGGGAAGGCAGAAATCCCCCAACACTTGATTAAGATGGAATTTAGTGTCCTAGTTAAAGCAAAACAACTTCTATGTAACTCATGATTGAATAATCTACATAAAACATGATTTTTTTGCTATATTGGAATTAGTTTTTGCAATTTTCAACTCTTTCTATAACATTTGACTGGCTTTTTAGTCACTTGCCCTGCTCCCCTCTTAGGGAAGGTCATCAAGAGGACATGATCGCCCTGGCCAGGTGGCTCAATTGGTTGGAGCATTCTCCCCTACACCAAAAGTTTGCCGGTTCAATTCCTGGTCAGGGCACATACTTAGGTTGCAGGTTTGATCCCCTGTTAGGGTGCCTCTGGGAGGCAGCCAATCGATGTTTCTCTCACATCGATGTTTCAGCTCTCTCTCTCCCTTCCTCTCTCTCTAAAAATCAATAAAAACATATATTCAGGTGAGGATTAAAAAAAAAAGCATGACTACTGGTTTAACCTGAGAACTGGACTCTGTCAACTGAATGCCCTGCATCCCTGCCACTCCCAGAAGCTACCCCAAGCATGAGTGTGGTGATGAGACGATATGGACAGGGTACATGACTAAACCCACTTCCGGCCTGGAAGTGGCTGCCGATGCAGAAAACTACTCATCTAGAGGGTCACCCAAGAAAAGCCTTGCTTATTAAACTTGCCACCAATCAGGAGTGTGGCCTTTTTCTTGGATCTATCCCTGCCCTCCATGAAAGAGGGCCACCTTCAGGTTACACCCAGGAATGCTCCTCCGGGTGTTCTCACAAACCAACATCCCCAAATACCCCAAAACATATAGCTGCAGACTTACTGCTTTCTTCAGGTTTTACTAGAAGGTTGGTGGATATAAACTTGGGAAATAAAAGGACAGTATCTGGAAAAGTTAGCTGGCATGCTTTTGACTTCAGACATTTTAACATTTAAATTGATTTTTTGTTTTTGCCACACTGGGTTGAATCCTGAAATCGCATTTCCACCTACCTGGAATTAGAGCCCAGGGTGTTACAAAAGCCTGAGATTCTATTTACAGATGTTATGTCTAAACAAGGAAAGAGTGCTTTTCCGTGGTTCATAAGTAGGTTGCTTCTTTTAAAACACATTTTAACGCATGTATTGTAATAAAACTGGCGTGACAATCAAAAAATTAAGAGAATGTGATGAAAAAGTTGATTTTCAAAGAATAGCAATCTCAGCCATCTGCTCCAACAATGGTACATAGATCTCTAACTCTTGGGGGTAGAATATTCTATTCAAAATAATGTATTAAAATAAGCCTCGAGTCTTTATATTTCTTTGCTTAAGGACTTAAAAAAGATCTTTATGCTGTGGTAGAAAAAGCAATATATTAGAGCTTATCTGAACAAACCTTTCAGCTTAACAAGATATTATATTTGCTTTGAGACAGAGAGCATGCAGTGTGCAGAACTGGATCTTCTTCAGTTCATTTTTTTCCTCTTTATATCTTGATGATTGTTTTATCTTTTTTTGTGGATTCCATTATAATTCATGCATAAATGCATGAGATTCCCTAAATCCTTATCTATAGCTCTGTTATGTGCAATTCAGGTTCTTACTGCATAAAAACCAGATTAAAAAAATTGATTTATTTCAGAGAGAGAGAGACGGGGGGAGAGAGAAAAAGAAACATTCATTTGCTCTTCCACTTATTTATGTATTCACTGGATGATTCTTGTAAGTGCCCTTACCAGAGATCAAACCCTGAACCTTGGCATATCACAACGACACTCTAACCAACTGAGCTACCTGGACAGGGCTGAAGAGTATTTACTGGTATGTATTAAGTGTATATTCTGTAACAAGTGCTACCCCAAATACTTCACACAATTACTTAATTTATTCCCACAATAACCCTATACTTTGAAATTTTAAAACCCATTTTGCAAGTGAGGAAACTGAAGTTCAGATAGATGAACTAATTGTGCCTGAGATTATATTGTTGGCAAATGGCAGGGTGTGCTGAACACACTCCTAATACTAGAGCCTGCAGTATGACCTGGACATGACGTCTTCTCAGATGTGCAGGGGCTGGGAAGGTTGACTATCTGTGAATGTAGAAGGAAGTCCATTCTGCTCTAGAGAGGAAACACGTAGAGGGCGAAGGAACTGGAGCTTTCCTTCATACCGTGGGTGAATGTTTGTGAAAATGTGTCCGTAGTATAATTAAATGTATCGTCTCTTTAAATATATGCCCATCTTTCAAAATTGCTAATTTCTCGAGTCATATATTATTTTGTGTGCTGAGATGATTTGTAATTGTCCTTGCATTTGTTTATTTGCTATCATCTCATGCAAGTTGCAGTTAAGTAAAAAAGAGAAGCAGGCCACGATAGTCTATGCATGACCAGATAATAATTAAATGCATTCATTCTGCTTTATGTTTTCCCTGAGGAGATAAGTCTTTTAGGGACATTACCTAATTATTTAGCTCATAACTTTCCCTTTCTATTTACAAGAAAAGAAATTAAGCCAATGCCAAAGGCAAGGGCAGAACTATTATTCTTAGAAAGTTTAAACAGTTACCAAAAAATAACACCATCCAAGTTGACCCTCTGTTATTGCTACAATGATAGATAGAATCATGTTATTTAATTCTCCACTGAGGTTTCTGTAGGAAAGTCACTGTAATGTTTCTTCTGTGTTCAAGTAGAAAGGTCTCTGTAGATTAAATAAGTCACAGAAATTAATAGGCACACTTGAACTTGTTTGAGGAATTGACTAGCACTTTCTGCTTTGGTTTTCAAAATTAATATTCGAAAAGTTTTCTTAGGTTGTAATACATCGGGTATTTTATTAGATGACAAACATTGTGTGATTAGGTTTGTGAAAGATAATTTTTGAATTTCTTCTCTTAATATAAAGTTGAAATATAAGATAATAAATTATCTTATTAGGAAATTCATGAGGAATATCCTCAGACCACAGCTAAAATAATTTTCAGAAATCTGATCTCCTTAGTTGCAGGGCTAAGAGACAGACCTTACCTTAATTTGGGGAATTATGGTTTGGAGTTGAAGCAATATATTGCATCCATAATAGCCTATTTAAAAACCTGGATATTTCATCAAGTGTATCTGCTGTGAAGATTTAAAGTTGTATATTTAAAAAAATCAGATCAGTAACTTGGAGAGTGTTTTACTCAGTGAGGTTATAAAAATGCAAAAGTGTGGAAGACTATATACCACAGGGAAAACTAGAGTGCTCATATTATATACAGCTGTATAAAAGATTTTAGTAGAGCAATAAAGCTATAGTTTTACAAACCAATGCTAATGGTTGTGGTAAAAAAGGCTATCTACATGACTCAGAAATGCTATAACTTTTACTTGATATTAAGTTAATGAATACCAATGTGAAAATGTAATCTCTTTTCTTTTACTAAAATATATTTATAATTTGAATTAAATGCTCCATTTATATTTTATTTGCATTAAATAAGATGTTTAGTCAAAATAATTTTTTAGAGAGAGGGAAAGACAGAGAGGAATATCGATGTGAGAGAAACACATCGATTGGCTGCCTCCTGCAGGAGTCCCAACCAGGGCCCCGGCCAGGAGGAGCCTGCAACCAAGGTATGTGCCTTTGACCTGAATCGAACCTGGGACCCTTTGGTTCGCAATCTGAAGCTCCAACCACAGAGCCAAACTGACTTGAGCCCAATAATATTTTTACACTGTAGGTTTCTGTCTTACAAAGTATTATTAGAAGAGCTGTGCAAATTTCTTAGTTCTGAACTCTCACAGTCATCTACGTCTAATGGTTTTGACCTGTTCTTTCTGAGTGTAGAAATATACAGGGCACAGTTTTACAATAGCTGTTTTAACCAACTTTAAAAATGGACCGTGCTTTCATAACCTAGTGCTCCTAATGTTTCACTCCATTTTCTCCAACTTCTATTTATATTAACTGAAAATTGGTTTTTAATTAAACAGAATAAAAATGAATTGAATTATATTTTAACCTGCAAATGGCTTGTTTATTTGAGGTTGGTATGCTTTTAACCACTCATTTTTCCATGCATCAAAAACTCTCTTTAAAAAAGAAAACTATTTTCTTTCCCTCAATAAAAGTAAGCTATTTGGGGGTTTATTTTTCGTTTTGTTACTTGTTTATTTGTTTTTCATCTGATGAGTAGCAAACCTGTGTGAGGAAGACACACACATCTTGGGGACTGAATACTTGAAATAATAATTAATTAGCCTTAACGTTCATAACTAAGTAGCTGTGCAACTGTAAGTAAATCTTGTAAACAGAACACAGGAACTCATGATCTTTGTGAATATCAAACTAGAAGACATAGATTCATTTAGTTTATAAAATTCAAAGGTACCACAAAATTGTTGATTATATTCAGAAAGATATATGATTACTTTTCATCAGGTTATAAAATTAAGCTAATTGAATAATTTAATATTAACAGTAAATTAAAATTATAATAAATACACTGCATTGGATTCAGAGTATCTGCTCTTAATTAACATTATCAGTGTTTGGATATTAGACTTTGATCTGTTAGCACTACTCAACATAGAACTCTGACATATTTATGTAGAGTGATTTTTAGTGCGTACTTGTTATATTTGTGAAATTATTGCAATCCAGTGTCAGTGTTGAGGCCACGAAGCAAAATCTCCATGATAATTTGTAATCTACTGCAAGGATTGACCGACTCCTTGTAAAGAACCAAATAATAAATAACTTAGGCTACAAAGAATACACCTAATATATGCAAAGATGGCAAATATTTTTGCTAGCGTCTACTTTCAGTTTTGTATTCTTAATATGTTTGCATTTGTTTGCTTATTTTTACAATGCTTTAAAATGTAACAACAACAACAACTTTTAATGTGAAGCAGTAGAAAACATTTTGTGACTTGAATTTGGCTCTGGGGTCATAGTTTGCCAATCCCTGGGCTAGTAGAGCTAATGCCATCAGGACCCTATATTCAAACAGTGAGAAATTGCATTACACATAAGGAAGGTGACTGGCTTACTCAAAGGCAGGATGTCTTTTAAAAGACCAGGTCTAATCCACTTCTCTGGATAGACAGTTATTTTGCAAAATAATTTACTCTTCTTAATTTTAAATTTATATATGATATAAAAAACCTTTTGAGCCAGTGAGGATGAAATCAAATTAATGTTAATTGTCGAAAACATATAACTAAATAGGCTTCATGAGGAAATAATTTAGGATTTACATGTCAATAAATTACTACCTTAAAGATATATAGATAACTATTTTCCCATTTCCATTTTAAGTACTTCTAACAATAGCATCCTGACAGGAAGAAAATATACTATTCCTGCATGCACGTTGGAAAGAAGAACTAAAATGATTCCATGCAGTGTCGCCAAAGAGAAAAATAGCTGTATAACACCCTGTGACATTTAGATTATATCTGCCCTTAGATGCTAATTTTCAACTATATCCCAGATGGTGGTTAAATTAATAAAATCTTTCATGTGTATTTTAGAACATCAGAGGAGCCATCTGGCTATTGACAGCCACCTTAATTTTTAGTGTCTTTATTGTGAATTTTACAGTTCAGTGTACCATTTTAATGCCAGGGAATGTTTTATCATCCATATTTAATTATTAAGTGCCTAAATGCACTGACATTTTGAAACCAAATAAGATAAGACTTATTCAGATCATGTCAATACATGCCAAATAGTGTGTTGGAAAATTCTTTTCAATTCAAGCCAAACACTATTGACCTGAAATAGGCAGGTGTCTTCTGTGGATGTATTATGTAATTTGCATTATACTTGCAAATGTGACAATTCCCATGTTCATTCTGTGTATATAGACGCAGTTGTAATGTATTCTTAAGTTGCTTTCATAAAAATTCGTGAGCAATAATTGTTGTGTGGAAAATAGAATAGATATACTTAGGACCAAGAACTGAGAACATTTTCTGACTTGAATACATGTTTGTTATTTGAAGGTAAATTATAGATACAAAAGAATTCATCTGATGCTATTACTATGCTCAAAAAATTAAGGATGCTATATGCATTGGATGCTAATTCAAATGTAAAACCTGTTTTTTATTGTCTTTTATGGTTTCCATTTTTATTCTAGAAATGAGGAAAATATTGGGAAATATGATCTTCCCTCAACACACACATACACAAGGTAAGAAGTAAAATTCTTTAGACATTGTCTAGAAATGGATATAGCAATTTTGGATTTTATGCTTCCATCTTGAATTGTTTTATTTATATAAAAATAGTATTCTTCTCATGGATTTTTGTGTTTTTAAAGGACTAGATGAATATATTGATTTATTAAATGAAGAAAACATGTCAGAAAGATACTTGTTGGGAGGGAACAGTTCAATATGACAGTGTAGGGGGTTCCAGAACTCACTTCCTCCCAGGGACACACCAAATCCACAGCTACAAATGAAACAAGTCCCTCTGGAGTGATCCTTAACCCTAGCTGATCAGCTCCACAACAAAAAAATAAGCATGGGTAGGAGAAGTAGAGACATGGTCTCAATAAAATACCCACCCTCCATGTGGTGACCCTCAATCAGGAGGGCTCTCACAAATGTGGAGTTTCTCCCTGAGGAGTGAGGGCCTAGAGACCCTCATGAGGATCCCCAACCCTTGGGACCTCCACTGGAGAAATGAACCCCTAAACCAGCTGGCTTTGAAAACCTATTGGGCTTATGTCCAGGTGACCCAAAGGGCTGTAGAAAACTGAGATTTCACTGGTAAAGGGCTATAGCACAGACTCAGTCCCCTGGGGCACTAGTCCAAAAGTAATAGCTTGAAAATTGCCTAGCTCTTATGTGAAGGAAATTCATTTGATAAACTTTTTTTTTTTTAATCTTCACAGAGGATGTTTTTTCCATTGATTTTTAGAGAGAGAGAGGACAAGATCCAGTGAAACTGGTGGCATTTGCAGCAGCCCCAGTAAAAAGTAAAAAAAAAAAAAAAAAAAGTGCCCAAGCTGGTTTTGTCCAGTGGATAGAGCGTTGGCCTGCAGACTGAAGAGTCTTGGGTTCAATTCCAGTCAAGGGCACATACCTTGATTGCAGGTCCCGGGCCCTGGTTGGGGACATGCGGGAGGCAACCAATTGATGTGTCTCTCTCACATTGGTGGTGTTTCTCTCTGTCTCTCCCCTTCCCTTCTACTCTTGCTAAAAAATCAATGAAAAGAAATATCCACGAGTGAGGATTAAAAAAAAAAGTTGTTCATGACTATCAGCAATGGCCACATAACCGGTGGAGGATTACACTGGAGTAGATTACAGAGAGGTGGACCCAAAAAATCCATTGCTCAAGATTAGGTTAGAACCATCCCTAGAAGTCATGAATAGGAACAAATGAAGTAGAAAGAGAACAAAACGGTATAAGGATGAAAACTGGTTAGAACAATGTAGAAAACCCAAGATTTTCCTCATTTCCACCCAATTAAATCAGTATCTTAGGCAAAGGAAAGATATCACAGAACATTTTCCCTTCCAAGAGAAGGATGAAACCTGAATAAAAGCAGACATCATTCATTGTCAAGGCCAGGAACCAGGAAGATTTTCTGACTCAAGTCCATGTTTATTATTTTGAGGCTGAAATATAAATGCCATAATACGACCTAGAAATCTTGAAATATAGTCAGAGATTAAACGAGAAGACATAAAATTATTTCCTAGAAATGTATTTGCCCTCAAAATATGAGAGAGAATGGAGAAATGTTCATCTGTTCCTTCCTGCATATTACAGATATTCAACTTTTTCATTTATATGATGATATTAAGCTACCATTTAAACAAAAGAGGTAAAACTTATAAAAAGAAAATTTATGACATAGCTGTGGTGATTTATTCAAAAATGATGGAAAGAAGTCTGAAACTATTCTTTATGAGCCTGTCCACATTTTTTTATCACAACATTTTAAGGACTACAAACATGTTTAACAATGTCAAAGTCAACATTAATTGAAAGATATAATAAGAAAGTCTTAGTTTGTGTGTTGTGTGTTCATGTGTGGCATACCATTTAAAAATCTAGCTGAAAAAAAGAATAATGCAAGTAATGAGGAAGCAATGTTATAAGGGAGTCATGCCAATCATTTAATGGTAGTTTTTCAGCATTTATAAAACCAAGTTCCTCTGCTTTTGATGATGGCATCTATTGGCTTCATCATTGAGAGTCTTGGGTTCCCTCCTCCTACCACAATTTCTAACTCAAAAGCTCTTCCCACTTACTTCAGTTGCATTGAATGCGTCCTTTGATAGCACTCTGATTCTGTTTCCCCCATATTACAGAGAAAGTTTAATACACCAGAGGACCTTTGCTAAAAATAGTTTAATGTTTTCTGACTTAACCTTTAATAACCACTTGATGCCCTCAATACACGTTTGTGTTGGGGGAGGTGACTTTTAAAAAAATGTCTGTATACACTTAAACAGCTAACAAACGTTTTGAAAGCTAAAAGTCAACACCTTCATATTGTGGTGCATCCCAGGATGAAGCATTTAATAATGTGGCAGAGAAGTCAGCTGGCAGACAGTTACATTTTCTTAAGAGGTTAATTAACATTACATGGAGGTTCACAGAGAAAAAAATATTTATTTATAATGGCATATTCACTGTGAATTGAATTTTAAGGGCATAAAATTACTGGTGGATTTGCATAAAGAGATCAAGTATGTCTATAGGTAAAGGTAATTTTCCCAGTGCCTTCTCAGTTTGAGAGCATCTCAGTCTCAAGAATATACTTTTTCTTCCTTTCAGAGAGCTCTGCTATCTATTTAAAAATGAAAACTATAACTTAGGGTATATAAAATACTGTGAATAATTAAATGCTATCCTTCCACAATGATTTCTTATACTCTACTTCACTAAAACAGTGTTCTATGTTAGAGAAGCAGTCTGTTTTGTTGGGTAAACCCTTTCTTCTCCAGAGTGGATATACCCTAGCATATTAAGATCTTTTTCTTAGATCATTAGCCAAAGAATTAAGGGGTAAGATATGATTCTATTTGGTCTGATAAATGCAAGCAAAAGAAGAAAAAAATGTGACCTTGGAGGATGAATCTATGTCAAGTTTCATAAAGGGAAAATTTTACTGAGGGGAAAAGACTGTGATGAATTGTTGGCCTCAGTTAGCATATCCTTCAGTATAATTGGAAAGTCTACATAATGTACACGTGTCCTTTTTTGCTATTTTTGTACATTAAAATTAACAGATCATATTGAGGATTTATTTATGAAATTTTCCAAAATCAATAAATATTTATTTTGAAAAGGTAAAATAAACATCAAATATTGAGTGAGGAATCAGAGATCCTAAGCAAAAGGCTAATATAACCCATTACAAAATTAACATATTGCATTATAAAATTGGACTAAATTTGCTTTCTGAATCTGTCTATCTCTCTCTCCCCTCGCAAACACATTTATTTATTTTCATTTCAATATACCCTTATTAAACCTCAAACTTTCCTGTATTTTTTAGGAGAGAGGAAAGGTCTAGAAAGGGGCGGGCAAACTTTTTGACTCGAGGGCCACAATGGGTTCTTAAACTGGACCGGAGGGCCGGAACAAAAGCATGGATGGAGTGTTTGTGTGAACTAATATAAATTCAAAGTAAACATCATTACATAAAAGGGTACGGTCTTTTTTTTTTTTTTTAGTTTTATTCATTTCAAACTGGCCGGATCCGGCCCACGGGCCGTAGTTTGCCCACGGCTGGTAGAGAGTAGAGTGGTAGAATAATTGCAATAGGAATGGGATGAGAGACAGAAAGATAGAATTGGCACTCTTCATTATCAAAACAGTATTAATCCTAGGATAGTAAAAAGTGCTCAGTCTTAAAAATGCGCCCTCACTTGACTTGTGATGACTTCCTCCTCATAATCATCTTCTTTTCCCAAGCCACTCTTTCAGTAATGTTACACCACATTTCAGTAATATTTTTACCTACTGATCTCTTTCTAGACCAGTGGTTCCCAATGGAGGGCAATTTGATTTTTAAGAGGGGCAATTTGAGAATGAGTAGTAAAAGTGAATTTTTTGCATTTTTTATGTTTCTAGTTTATACACTATATATATAGTGACATATTTATGCATTTCAATTCTCTATTATATGTTTTGAAACCTTATTTGCTATTTTTTCATATCACTTCATATTATTATTTTTTTTAACAATTTCTTAGTGATTTCTTTCTCAGTACTTCAACTGTCCTTTCGTTCTTTTATTTTTCTCTTTCACAGATGCCATGTTCTATGGAAGCGTGTTTAGACCAAGTTAATGGCCTTTTAGGCTTCCTCCACGTGAATAGGAGTTCATCTTTTGAATAATAAGGATTATATGTCACAGGGGTGGCATCAGAATTTTAGAGATGCTTAGGTGGGGCATGGCCCAAAAAAGGTTGGGAACCACTGTTCTGAACCATTTATCTGATCTCTGTTGTTCAATCCTAGAGTAGTATCTTTAGGTATTTTCCTAATAAGGGAAATAATTTTTAGAGCCAATACAAAAACTGCATCTGTACCCAGCTATGTAAGCATGAACTGAGCAATGATTCTGAACCATTAACAAACATGCCAAAAGGTCGCATGCTTGTTCAGCTGGTGTAGGACTTGCAAAGAAATCCTAAAAATTGGTGTTGGTGTCTTTGCCCCCATCACAACAGCAAAAATGAATCAGGATCAAGAGGCTTGAGGAGTTAGGGAGGGTGGCTTGGGGGGAGGTGCTTTAAGAATGTACTGTATCAGAAATAAAATCTATAGAAGGGGGATTGTAAACTGCCAGCCTTGGGGAAGATGGATTTCTTAAAAGTCAAGAACCAAGTGACTTCACTCATATGTAGGAAATAAACCTGAAAACAACAAATAAACACACAAGAAAATCAAACAAACAAAAACTCGTAGACACCGACAACAGAATGGTGATTACCAGAGGGAATGGGGTGTTGGGAGGATAGTAAAGACTTAAGGGGGTCAAATATATGGTGACAAAAGATTTGACATTGGGTGGTGAGCACAATGCAATATATTGAATTAAACACTTGAAACCTTGATAGTTTTATTAAACAATGTCACCTCAATAAATTTACTTTTAAAGGGAGGTTTTTGGTTGGAATTTTGGGGGACAAGGGATCTGAGAAAGCCACACAAAGGCTTACCAGAGAAAGGACCAATTGTATTCAATTATCCACCAAGCTAGTGCCAGCTCTTACACTGCTTTCCATGTGAAAAAGTATAATATCTTTTAATCTTCCATCTGTGGACCCAGTGCTTGGAGAGGTGGGAACACTGGCAAGTGTGTGTGTGTGTCTGCGTGTAGTATGTTGGGGGGTGCAGCTAGTACACCTAAGAAGGATATGAGAAGCTGACCATTCCCCCATCCTTAGGCCAGAGCAGTATGCAGCTAGGAAAGGGGAACTGCTGTAAAATCTGACTCACAGAGGGTGCTGGGTTCTATTTCTGGGATAGTTGGTATTAATAGTGAGTGTCAATTCTCTGCAGAAAGGAGCGGTACAAAACACATGTGCTATAACTTAGAAAAAAAATGATCAGTATTAGCTAGAGTGTGAGAATGGCTTAATGGGGAACATAAATTGTCACTGATAATCTGGATAGGAAGAGTGAGGTTTGGGTTTCAGGGAAGAGGAGAGGGACGGAGAGGCCTGGACTGGCTACCCTAGAGAGTGCAGACGCAGAAGGGAGAGCAATGTTTGTGGTGGACAAAGAACTTTAATGCATTTGCTCTGAATTTTCAGGGACTTTGTTCAACTGCCTCATAAATCGACAACCCAGAGGTTTGTGGCTGTCATATTTGAAATAAAAAATAAGTAAATCAATGTTGAATTCACAACTCCAGCAATGTTAGTGGGTTCTGGTAAAAACGTCTATGTTGATTTATGAATTGATCTGTGTGCTGAGGCTGTCTAGCTGTTATATGCATCTTATGTTGATCAGGCTTTTGATTTGTAAAAAGTGTGATTTAATCTCAATTTCATCACCAATAGCACTAAATCGTGTTGTATTTTTAAAGACAGTTTATCTTAAATGTTTTGCTTATAAAACTAGCCTCTTAATTGGAGCAATAAAAGGAATATCTGACTATCATTAGCCATTAGTCTGTAATTAGGAACAAAGTTAATGGCTATTTATGATCACTTATAAAATAACTGAGTGATGTTTTCTTTGTTATGCGCTTATGTGGCAATATGTGCCGAGTGTTACTAATGTCTGTAAGTTTACCCAGGAAATACGGACCAGGTGATAAGGAACAATACTAATCTCTATTTTAGGACATGAGAAAAATAAGCACACTAATTAAAAATAAATTAAATCTTCTAGCTTTATATTTTCATTTTAAAAAATCCCATCATGTTATCTCATTTTCAAATGCTAATAATTGGGGAACCTATCTTGCAGAAAAACAGAAATAAGAGCTAGTTTCCTAACTTTATCAAGATTGCTTTGAGCAAATTATTAATGAACCTTGAAATAAGTTGACCATCTTTATTCGTTTATGGTAAAATGCCCTTTCGTATTTTCAGGTATCTCTGTAGCTGTTAAGCATACAATGTGTATAACCTTGACAAAATGTTTAAGAGAAACGCATACTGTGTGCTAGTGATTCAACAGAAAAGTGGCTACGTTAGTCATGTCCCATGATAATACTTTTATCTTTGTCAGGAAAAAACACCTTGAAAACCTAACTTATTATAGCTGCAGAAAACAGCTCTCACATCTGTGTATTAATAGTAAAAACTATAAATGTAAAACTAGAATGGGAAAATATAACTCTCCAAATTATAATAGAACTAAACATGAAGACATTATATTTCATGCATATTTAATGTTAAGCACTAGGTGTGTACTGTATCCTCAATTCTGCTGGCATATTTGCATATAAAATCCTTCTTAGGACCAGTTCACAAAGATATCACAACAAATTATATTACGATGGAACATCTTGACAAAGTGTATTACTGACATTCTAAGTTTCTGCTTACTACATCCTTGGTAATGACTTTGGTGGTCTTATTCTTCAAAAAGCTAAACTGGTTGATCACCAGTAGAAACCACAGCATACTATGAAAGGCAAACGTTCAAATCCCCTCTGCAGTTGTGTCTCTGAGGAATGAACATCAATTCTCTGGTTTACATTCAGGGCGGTGAGTATTTTCTGTCCCTAGAATTCAGTGATAGCGAACCTATGACACGCGTGTCAGAGGTGACATGCGAACTCATTTTTTTGGTTGATTTTTCTTTGTTAAATGGCATTTAAATATATAAAATAAATATCAAAAATATAAATCTTTGTTTTACTATGGTTGCAAATATAAAAAAAATTCTATATGTGACACGGCACCAGACTTAAGTTAGGGTTTTTCAAAATGCTGACACGCCAAGCTCAAAAGGTTCACCATCACGGCCTTAGATCTTATCGCTTCTCATGACCAGCAGGCAGATGATGAAGCTCAGTTGTAGGGCCCGGATCCCAAGCAGAAACCATATTTTTTTGGTCATTGCTGAGTCTGAGAAGTGTTTTCTTTTCTTTCTTTTACATAATAAATTTCCTTCTACAATTAGGTCATGGGACCAGCAGATACAACAACACAGTTGCAATTCTCCAAAGCCTCCTAAATTAACCATCATTAAAATTGATTCATTCGTGCTTATAAAATAGGATTCTATTGTCTTTGTGTTTTGCATTATTGATCTAATTTCTAACAATCTAAATACTGTCTTAAAATGTTGAATGTCATTTATTTGTTATAAACAGTACAAATTCTTTTTTTTGGGGGGTGGAATTTCAGCAGAGACTATGTAGAGTTGATTAAGATAATTAAAAGTAGGTTTAATGAGTTCTTAGAAATTGCTGATGCTGATATTAATTATGTCCATGAGTTTTAGTGTGTGAGACACATCTTTGTGACTGGAGAGAGCTAACTTTTGCAAAATCCGTTTTAAAGTAAGATTTTGAAGCACTTAAAATAGCCTTTATGACAATATTAAGCCACAGGATTTTTTATTTAATGGAGAAGCTACAAAGGTACCCAGATTTAAAATACTAAAAGGTTTGTTACATATCTATCATTATTTCTCAAACAACTAAAGACAGATAAAAGCAGTTAAAAATGTTTAAATATTTTGGTCATCCCCTTTAAATATGCTGAGACAATAGGTCTCATGTAGTGTCCTAGAATATGAATTTTTAACCTCAGGAAATTAGCACTCAGTTGTTCACAGTTTAAAAATGAAAAGTGGGGATCACACTCCAGATCACTTAATAGCTCTTAAGTTACTAGAAAATGGAAATTATATTAATTTAAAACTAAAAATCTTTAAAAATATATAAACAAAAAGACTGCAATAATGCCTACAATAGAGCCTATAATCAAGGTTATTTGCTTGCATGTTTTTTTTAATATATTTTAATTGATTTCAGAGAGGAAGGGAAAGGGGGGGATAGAAACATCAATTGTGAAGGAGAATCATTGATTGGCTGCCTCCTGCACGCCCCCTACTGGGGATTGAGTCAGCAACCCTGGTATGTGCCCTGACAGGGAATTCAACCGTGACCTCCTGGTTCATAGGTCGATGTTCAACCACTGAGCCAAGCCAGCTGGGTTGCTTGTATGTTTTTTTTATCAGCATATTTTGGTATGCAAGCATCAGAAGACCCTACTTGATTGGCTTAAAAAATAAGAAATAAAGCATCCTGCTATAAAACAGAAGGGCCGGAGATAGAAGACTCGAGGATTATAAATCTAGCCACTAAATTATTTCACTCAGTACCATTGGACCTTTAAAATGTGTCTGCTGCCCTTGGCATGTTGGTTTGTCCACAGGCTAGCTCTTTATAAGGCCACAAAAAATCTGCTGCAGTCCAAGCCCAAACACTCAGAAATGCAAAGGGTCAGTGAATGGGAAGGAAAGATTTTTAAAAAGATGATCATAATCTATCCTAGAGGTTCCTGAAAAACATGCCCTTTTGGTTAGAATTGCTTCACAAGCCAATGCCTAAATCCATCATTGGAAGTGAGAATGGAGCCAGAACGATTGGTTCAAACTCATTAGGTATGAAACTTGGATCTGGAGATGAGTTTCTATATATCGAGTTGGTGAAGGATGAACACAAAATTTGATTCTGACAGCAAAGAAGTAAATATCTTTTGGTCAGACCAACAAAATTTTCTCCTGCTGGATATTAAGCATCTCTTCAAATATTTTATAAAAGTTTTTACCTGGATCATATAAAGCATCAATAAATCAGCTCTGTTTTGTGTTGCTTAAATTTTTGAATGGATATGCCAAATATGCTTGCAGGGTGAGTTTAATTTTTTGAATTCTTCAATTCCATTTGAATATTTCTAGCATATCCCATTATTTACAAAGTTGAACTTGGGGGATTTTAGATGTTTCTTAAGAGTAAAACTTGCATTTGTTCTAAGAGCGTGCACTTTTATTTATTTATTTTTTTGGCATTACTGATTATTGTGCTGGGAGATGGGGAGATAACTGATGAAAACAAGAATGATGAATTACATAAGATAAGGTAATCAGGCTTTCTATTTTTAATATAATGTTTCTCAGTCCCACTAGATCCTCCATTTGTCACTACTTCCTATATGCTGTCGATCTCGCAGGATATAAATCATACACTAATCATGTTGCTTTTTATCAACCCCTAATAGATCAGCATGCATTTCACACTGCACTAGGCCAGCATGACAGGAATATGGAATCAAGGGACTTTAGGATGTTCTGCTTTCTCAGCTGGTACCCATGATTGATGCTGTGGTTACTAACATGGAATTCATGTTTGCTCCTATCAACACAGACAATTGGAACAGAAAGCTGAAGTAATATTAAAGTGATGAATAAGCCTGTCATCTAAAAACCATACCTGTCTTTAAAAATCTACCCCTAGTTGAACACACAATGTTAAGCCACACGGATTATCAGGCTCAGCATCATACACTCAGATTTCTTTCACTTAAAATGTACACATTTCCCATATGAGAGTAAATCTGCTATTCAGAGTGACAGAGATTGGATCAAGAACACATTGCATTAATTTTATCAGTTAGGAATTGCATTTGGGCAAGAGAATCGATGAGATTCAAAATGACGGTTAACCAAATTAAAAAATATCTTTTTATTTTTAGGAACTTTTAAAATAAAAATCAGGTCTATTGCTGTGACTACAATA
This sequence comes from Myotis yumanensis, assembly GCF_028538775.1. NCBI lineage: Eukaryota > Metazoa > Chordata > Mammalia > Chiroptera > Vespertilionidae > Myotis > Myotis yumanensis. Next base: position 203,370,601 of record NW_027223753.1, on the reverse strand, counting down.
TGTTTTCAAAGCAAACCAATCTACCACCATTCTTTCAAGTTCCTCTAACGCCTAACATCATCCCGTTGGCAGGATCCTCATTGTTACACGTGCAAGATGGCTGCCCCAAATCCAGCCATTAAGCAGAAGTTTCATGAAATAAGGAGACAAAACACAAATGACATTATGTTGTATTGATGAGCTCCCTTTGTTTTTTTAAATAACTAGAGGCCTGGTGCACCACATTCATGCACGGGGGGTTGCGGGGGTAGTTCAGCCTGTGCCCTCTCATAGTCCCGGGACCCCTCACTCCTTACCGCCCAACTGCAGTGGAGGCAGGAAAGGCTCCCATCACCGGGGCTGTGCTCACCAGCAGTGAGCCCGGCTTCTGGATGAGTTATGCTCGCCCTGTGGGAGTGCACTGACCACCAGAGGGCAGCTCCTGCAATGAGCATATGCCCCATGGTGGTTAGTGTGCATCATAGCGACCAGTCATTCCGCTGGTGGTTCCATTGTTCGGTCGATTTGCACATTAGGATATTATTATATAGGATTTTTTTTATTGATTTCAGAGAGGAAGGGAGAGGAATAGAGAGATAGAAACATCAATGATGAGAGAGAATCATTGATTGTATGCCTCCTGCACACCCCACGCTGGAGACTGAGCCACAACCCAGGCATATGTGCTGACCGGGAATCAAACTGTGCTCTCCAGGTTCACAGGTGGACACTCAACCACCGAGCCATGCCAGCCGGGCAGATGAGCTCCCTTTAAAGGGCTCTCAGTAAGTTCGTCTTGATCGCATTGGTATAACCTATATTAGATGACAACAAGAGCTGAAATGGAAGTTATACGAATTTGTTTTTTGGGGAAAAAAGGGAGGAACTTATTAAAGCCATAAGTAAAGCCCTAGGTTGAATAAAGGTGAGAATGAATATTGGGGGGCATTGAGCAGTTGAGTCGCATTTATCAGCATGGGAGATGTCTGCTTTTAGCAACTTGCCTAACAGTGCAAAAAGGAAAGAATGACATAGGCAGGTGAAATAAAGTTCAAAGTCAAGCAGATTTTTGACTGGGATGCTGATAATATTATAGCCGGAAAGGGGAAAGGAGGGAAAAACATATCCTAATACATCCTCTTCAGGCCCTTGAGAATCTCATCCCCTTCCCCAGTTTTAGCTTTCCCCCCATGCTCCTGACTCTCAAACACATACATGAAATATTTTCCTCCCCTCATTGTCTTAAGACACAGACACCTAAATACTCCAATATTGACTAATTTATATGCTTATTTCCAAAACTAAATTAGATTTTTTTCTTATTTCTTAAGTTCTGTCAGTGACCTGGCCCTTCTCTCTGAAGCAGGACTGAAACTTGTCATTCACCTTTATTCTGGATTCCTCATCATTGACCTTACACAATGAGATCCTAGTTCTACAGATCACATCGCCAAAATTGCTTTTTAATATCTTCTTCTTCTATCCTATTGCCACTATCTTCATTTGTATCTACGAGTTTTTAGGGGCAAACTGTTTTGTCCAGCCTTTTCTCTCTCCTTTGTGCTATCCTGCCAGTAAGAGATGAACAGCCTGGCCGGTGTGGCTCAGTGATTGAGCATCGACCTATGAGCCAGGAGGTTGCACATGTCCAGATTGCAGGCTTAATCCCCAGTGTGGGGTGTGCAGAAGGTAGCAGATCAATGATTATCTATCATCACTGATGTTTCTGTATCTCTCTCCTTCTCCCTTCCTCTCTGAAATCAATAAAAATATAATTGAAAAAAAAGAGATGAACAAATCTTTCCAAAATCTCATAAAATACAACTAATATGTATATGAAGAGATTTACTGAAGAATTGTCTCACATGATTATGGAGGCTGAGAAGTCTCCTGATCTGCCGTGTGAGCTGGAGACCCAGGAGAGGCAGTGGTGTGAATCCTCTGGGAGTCCAAAGGCCTGAGAGCCACAGGAGCCCATGGTGTAATTCCAGTCCACAAAGAGCATTGCCCCAACTCCAGCGAAAAGGCAGGATGCCAAAGGGGCAAGTCCCTCTTTCCTCCACTTTTTGTTCTATGCACATTTGATGATGCCTATCTACCCACATTGGAGAAGGTAATCTTTACTAAATCCACCAATTCAAATGCTGATCTCATCTGGAAACATCTTTCCTGACGCACACAGAAATAATATTTAATGGGAACATTCCGTGGGCCAGTCAAGCTGATACATAAAATTAACCATCACACCTTGTTACAATCACTTTAGCACCTCAATGAAAACCACTTAAGAATCACAATACCTACTGAAATAAAAACACCTCAAGATAGTTTCTAACATTTTAATAATATTACCTCAATTTACTTGGCCAGTCTTAATTTTTAACTTTCTTCTGTGCAATATATTCTGGATAACAGAGACTACTTATCCCCCCAAATATCCCTTTTTCATACATTTTAACTTTTGCTTAGATACCAATCTTCTTTATGGGAAACAACCTCCCAGCTATATCTGCTTTATATTATTCAATTTCAAATTTAAATGAAGCTTTCTCCATAATGGTGTTTCTTTCATTTATACAGCTGGTTATAATTTTTCTTTTTCCTTTTTGGACCCCCTTGTTTTTCAGTTTTATCTCTTTTTTTTTTTTTTTTTTTTTTTTTTTTTTTTAAATATATATTTTATTGATTTTTTACAGAGAGGAAGGGAGAGAGAGAGCTAGAAACATCAATGAGAGAGAAACATCGACCAGCTGCCTCCTGCACATCTCCAACCGGAGATGTGCCCGCAACCCAGGTACATGCCCCCGACCGGAACCGAACCCGGGACCCTTCAGTCCCCAGGCCGACGCTCTATCCACTGAGCCAAACCGGTTTTGGCAGTTTTATCTCTTTTAAGGCTTTAAAATTACTCTTATTCAAGTCATTAGATACAATTTATACAATATTTATTCAAGTGTTTAGATGTAGTTTTATATTCTCTTCTTGATTGTATAGTTCAAAACACATAATTATTAGTCATACTAATTATCAATATGTCTTCTAATCTGTTAATCACAGTTTAGAAATGTAAGTCACTTATATGCCCACCAAAAAATGTAGACATTTATAGATTGTGAGTCAGGTGTGTGGTATTGTACATATGACCCAAGTTTAATATTAGAGGCCAATATTTATCTTCAGACTACATGAAGATTTCCTCTGCTACAACATAAAGGTAGTCTACATCAGTGCTATTCAAATTTTAATGTCTATGTGACTCCTTAGGAATCTTAAAGTGCAGATTCTAATTCAGTCAGTCTTTGATAAGGCCCATGATTCTGTATTTCTTATAAAAGCTTCTTAGTGGTGGTGATCCTACTGATCTTCTAGCCACACTTTGAAAAACAAAAGCAATGAATAAAGGAACAGTTCAAGAGAAGGATATTTGAAAGATTTGTAGGTGTATGTAAGTCTACACAGCTATAAATGATATACTAATAGCAATAATACCTACCTCATACTGTTGATGCAAGTATTAAACTAGATTATGGCTAATAAAGTGTTTTAGAAATATCAATGTGTTATTCCTTCAATCAATATATGAATGTGAATATAGACATACCTTTTTCTTTAGAAAACAGAAATCACATGTCAAAATGTAAATATGAAAATTATTGATAGCCAAACTGGTTTGGCTCAGTGAATAGAGCGTCGGCCTGCAGACTGAAAGGTCCCAGGTTCAATTCCGGTCAAGGGCATGTACCTGGGTTGCGGGCACATCCCCAGTGGGAGATGTGCAAGAGGCAGCTGATCGATGTTTCTCTCTCATCGATGTTTCTAACTCTCTATCTCTCTCCCTTCCTCTCTGTAAAAAATCAATAAAATATATTAAAAAAAAAAAAGAAAATTATTGATAATTTTTTTACATATATCTTTAAATGTAACTACTTAGAAACAATGTTCTATTGCTATTTAAAGATCTTTCCACTTCAACGTTTTGATGCAAAATTTCTATATGAAGTTGGCACAAATTTATGAGTGAATACTTTTAGCACTTTGGACCCTAAGTTCTTCAACTATGTTCCTAAAACACTTTTAAGTTACTATGTAAATTTCTGTATTTTAAAGCTTTGAAACAACTTGGAAAACTCACATTTAATACGGTGTGAGATATACATAGCTGAATTTATATATACATGGAAGCATTGTCAGTAAAACCAGCCAAGCCATTTAGCAATTAGCACCCATAGTCTCAAAATGCCAACTCAATCCAGAAGCATGTTCCTCTCATCAAACAGTCCAATTGTCTTTATTGATGCATGCCTTAGTCATAGACCAGGTGCTCTGAGCTTAAAATATGAATTCATTTTCTGAAATTAAGTCTGAAAACCTAATGAAAAGAGCTGACTGTAATTGCAAATGACATGTTACATCATGACAATCGCCAGTTGTAAATGATTCAAACAGCAATTGAATATGCTTCCGACTTGCTCGATATAGGTAGTGGGAAGAAATTTCTTTAGCTCAATTTGCTTATAGTATTTTACAGCTGCATTTCTCAGGAATATAGAGCCCATTGCTACCACTAAAAGGCCAATACATTTTCTCTGTGTAACACTGCATTGTACTGCCTAACCCCAGGGAAGATACACATTTATCCTATTTAAAAAAGTTATTTCACAAAAACCTCTGCAAAATTACAATGAAAATTGCAGTAATTGTTGGTTAAGATGATTTCTGTTTGCCTTTTACCAAATTTTTCTTTGTAAACCAATGTGGTGGCTTTTGTGACTTTTCAATGTAAAATGAGCTGGTTACTCTTTTTGAATGAATGTTTCTTTTCTAAATGAATTCAATTGATTGAATTGTGGTAAGCAGTACATTCATCCAAATAAGTAAGAAATATATTTGTCCCGTTTTGCATTTCAAGAGAAGTTTATGTTTTGAAAAACTCTTCCTAAAATATTTTAACTTGTTTTAAATATATGAAGTCAAATACAACATTAAGTTCTCTAATTATGAAATGACATATTTAAAAGTAACTTGGTGAATGAAGTCGAAGTTGGTATGTTAATGTGGGGGACAAGTCCAAGTGGTAAGGGTTTTATAAAATTATTTTATAGTGTTCTTTTTATATAATTTTTTAACTCATAAGAATAATCCACTTTCCTGAATTTTTAACACACACACACACACACACACACACACACCCTCCATTCACTCTCTTCTTATTTTACTAGACATTTCATGAAAACTTGTCAATTTACTTCCCCATGTAAATTCTAGAAGTTATGAGGAACAGGGAAAGTGAGTAATTAAATAGATTATGTTCATCCTACAAATTAAAGTACTGTATACATTTTAAAGCAATCACATTGACTATGATTTAGCACTCCATGGATTTAAGAACGTGATCTGAAGATATAGTTCTTAAATATTTAATACTCCAATGACAAGATTTGCATTTAATCCCAAATTCTATTACTATATCGAAGGATTGTTTGGCACATAGGATAAATTAGTTGTTTTACCTAATTTGTATCACTATTCTATAAATTATGCTGGAAAATGATATCTTGTGATTTCTTGTGGTATAACCTGAGTTCCTAAGATCAATGATCACATATTCTATGTGTTTATTTTTTTGTTTTTATTTTCCAAAATATTAGCGGGGACTTAAAACTAACATGGGTTGCTATTTCAGAGCATACTTTATCTCTATCAAAAAGCCTTATTAGTATATAAAATTTGTTAGATCACTGTTTAGTAGTCTCAATGACAGGGGCATTATCTTATTAACATAGGTGTGAAAAATAAGAGGATTAGGAAGCATTCAAAATATTATCATAAAAATTAATATTTATCATTCCACTTGCTATTATTTTGGTTACTATAAAATTGGTTTAATTAAAGTTTGTAAACTCAGAGAAAAATAATACTGAGCATGTGTACACTTTAAGATCAACTTACTCCAGGTACAACTGAAATGACCCTAGGGAGCCTGCAGGGACACATGAATGATAATGGTGCAACAGAGACGCAGGAGGACAGTAATTCTGTCAGTTTGCCTTGAGGAGAGCACTTAACTCCCACGCTATCAATCTGAAAGTTTCCTGACATTGAAATTCACACTAATACAAGAATGAGTTTGTCTTAAAAATTATAATTCCTGATAGAATGAAAGTAGAGAGTAAAATCAAATAAATTATAGATATTTGGGGAATGAATCAAAATAATTGCAAGTTGCAAGATGAAGAATCATAAACAAATAACAATATTTACTAAGCACATATTATGTGCTAAGAATTTTTATGTGATAGATACAAGGAAAAATGGGACATTACTTTGTTGTCAGAAAAGCTAGGGCAAGTGATGCATTGTAATATGCTAACAATGGAGTTGTTGGAAGGATAGAGGAGATGGAATCCAATAGATCAATAGTTTAAACAGATTCCTGTCTTAATCATCTTGGGCTGCTGTAACCAAATGCCATAGGTTCTTTGGTTGGCTTAAGCATCAGGTATTTATTTGTTACAATCTTGGAGGTTAGGAAGTCCAAGTACCAGTAGATTTGGCTCTTGGTCAGAGCCTTATTTCTGTCTTTTAGATGATCACCTTCGTACTGTGTCTTCACAGAGAGCTCTAGTCTCCTCCTAATCTCATAAGGACACTAATCCCTTCATAAGCATTCAGAAGAATGACATTATCAAAACCTAATGGCCTCTAAATAACACCACATTGGGAGTTAGGGCTTCAACATATGAGCTGGGTTGGGGATACATTATTTAGTCCTTTCATCATAAAGAGAAGCAATTTAGTTGATTTCACACATATCCTAAATTAGAGAATTTGGTTTCTTTGTTAATCTATATGAATTTAGGGGTAGTAGGAACCTCTTTGGTAGTCCTGGACCCCAAAGGCTCAAACAGACTAACTCTGAGGGAAATGATGAAGAGTATGTGTTTTCAAGTCAGGAAAACCCTGTTTAGAATCCTGGTTCTACCTCCTAGATTTGATTAATTGTTAAGTGCTTTGGATCTTGCTTTACTCATTGGTGAAATATATGCAATAATACCTTCTAAGGAGAGATTTTTAAAAAATATTAAATTAGTTGGCTCACTTTGAATGGTTCCTGGCCAAAATAGTGGCCATCAAAGGACAATTGACAACTTATTTTTAAACTTTAATAATATTGAGAGGGGCAGGTATTCTTTTGGAATGAAATGCTAATCCTACTAGGATCAAACAACATTAGTTAATATTGAAATAGAAGGTGAGCAATCCATTCTAGATTTTTAACCAAAAAGCTTTTATATCTCTAAAGCTTCAGAATCTCTTTCTACATTACAATACAGTATGGATTTAGGAGTAACTGACTAATTTTATTTGAATTCTTCTCTCCAAATATGTTCTCTACCATGTTGGCATTTGCTACAGAGAAACTGTTAATATCTATAATTCTGGTTCAAGACCTTTCTCATAATCTTAATTAGAATTTGAACTTAGTGTTTATATTGGAAACATGGAAATTAAAATAATATGATTATATTGTCTGTTGTTTGTAAATAGAAATTTTATAAACATAATAGGCACCAGAAATATGAAAGTAGCACAATAAGTATAGCTCTTCTTTATTTTTATAAATTGAAAACATTGATAAACTTATTAAAAATACAAGAGTTGCTGAAAAATTAAATGTATAGTAATAATTGTGTTTCCTATTTGTACAACATCTTATTACTACCATGAATCTTAACTTCCAAGCTACTGATTATTTCTTATTAATTTGTTTAATGTAATTGCTTTTTAAGAACTATTGTTCAGAGATGTTTTCTTTATGTTTAGACGTAACAATTTGAACAGATTTAATAAACTATTAATCACTTCCACAATCATCTAATGTTTGTGATTTAAAATCATTTCAAAAATGATGGAATAATGGAAATAGCACAGAATTTTGTTAGGTACATTATTATCCTAAGTGTGTGACAATCAGCAGAATCTGTAACTTATTTAAGTCTCAATTTCATCGTTTGTAAGGTAAGAATTAAGGCACAGGTGAAAAATTCAAATGGCTTTTTATTAGATGACTACTTCCTGGAAGATACTTTGTATAGTTTTTAAATTCAGTAGGCATCCAAATTAGAATGTATTGGATTGGTTAATTCATTTTTAAAAGTATTTATTGAGTACATATGTGCCAGGTAGTTTTCAAGGTACTATTAGCATGCAATATGAACAAAACAGACAATGCTAAAACTTCAGAGTTCTATTCCACACATTATACATGCAGATATATAAATTTTAAATAGAAGCGTTAAAAGAATGAAATTGTAATCTTGGAGTTTTTTTGGAATATATTAATTTCCATTAGAATTTAGCAATGCCATAAATCAAAGTCATTCAAAACCCATGCCATCTTATCTATTTCCTTGAGTTAAATAAGATGGCTTCTCTGTAGCTATTGCAAAAAAAAACAAATAAACATTCTTTATTACTTAATTCATGGTATTTGTAAGATGAAGACACACTAATTTCTGAGGAAAATTGCTAAGGACTGAGTTAAATTTTCCAAAGAGTGCATATTAAGGCTATAGCTAATACCTCTTAATTATTACAATGATAACCACTATAGTGAATTTTAAATATCAGCTCTTATGATGTTTCTCAAAATAATGTGCATTTAAGTAAAAGTTATTCTAAAAGGACCTTAGACTTATGAGGGTACGAAGTTCTGTGGCTAAAAAAATGATGACCTGTGGGTCACAGCCCTCTTTAGACATTTTTTTGGCTTAATTAAAAAGTTTAGAATTAACCTCAATAAGTTGGGCCTCTAGTAATTAATATTCAGATTTAAAACTTCTTTCCAAAAACTGGAAGATATGATAGCACTTAGCCTTATATCCCCTTAGCAACCAGGCACCCCTTCCTGAAGTGCCTGCTACTTCTATAAACAGGTGTAAATTCACCAGTTTTCATTGAATACCACAATCTTACATCTCACCCACTCCATGCACTTATTTTTATACTGGTACCTTGTAGAAACTGAAGTTGAAGTTTTCTCATTTTATCTAAGAAAAAAAAAACTTAGAATGGTAAGATATTGGTTTGGCTTTATAGTTTTCAAAATTGTTCTTATTGATATTGTCAAAATTTAAAATAGAGTTTTGGTCAGATTATCTCCATTCTGGGTTGTTATCATTCTCTGATCTTGGAAGACATGTGGCTTAATACAAGACGGTTTCATCTCATAAGGAAGCAAAACCATGTATGGGCTGAATGTTTGTGACCCTCCAAAATTTCTATGTTGAAATCTTAACTGCTAAAGATGGTGGTATTAAGAGATAGGACCTTTGGGAGGTGTTTAAGTCACTAATAGTGGTTAAAAAAGAGGCTGTTTAGATATCTGAGCCCCTTATACTATGTGAGGACACAGTGCTAAGGCACTGGTTATGGACTAAGAAGAGAGCTCTCACTAGAACATGACTATGTTAGCATCTTGGTCTTGAACTTCCCACTCTCCAGTCCATGGTGTTTTGTTATATAAGCCCAACTGAGACAGACCATGTCAGGTCATAAGTGTAGACATGAAGAATAGAAGAGGTCAGGTGTTCATGTCATATACATTTTGGTGGTGAGACCAAAAATAAATCAGTTAAAGGGTAATTTTTATTCTAATTTAACATCACAAATGGTATTTTAAAACTTAAAGGTAGTAAAAGAAATGGTGGGGCATGAAGATGTATTTTTAAAGGATGGATACAAAAAGTCCTCTGTGAGACCTAAGATATAAGCTATGACGTGGAGGAATGTGAGGGAGAAGGCTTGTTGCGGGGGGGGGGGGAGCATCTCAAGCTAGTCCTCAGAGCAACTTAATATTACTCCAATAAAGATCCAATCATGGTATAGTCTTGTTATTGTCTTTCAAGTCTTCTTCACAATATGATAGAGCAGCAATTTCCAGCCTTTTCCATCTCATGGCACACATAAATGAATTACTAAAATTCTGCAGCACACCAAAAATATACTTTTTGCTGATCTGACAAAAAATAAGTATAATTTTTATTCATTCACATCGTACAGCTATTATTGTGATGGCTGTATCATTTTTTTATTTGACAATTGAAGAAAAAAAGAGGTCAGCTCTAGCCAGTTTGGCTCAGTGCGTCGAATGTTGGCCTGTGGACTGAAGGGTCCTGGGTTTGATCTCAGTCAAGGGCACATGCTTGGATTGCAGGCTCAATTCCCAGTAGGGGGTGTTCAGGAGGCAACCGATGAATGATTCTCTCTCATTATTGATGTTTCTATTTCCCTCTCCCTTCCTTTCTCCCTTATTTTCATATATATATATAAAAGAGGTCAGTGTCTCTGACTAGTCAGGTATTACATGTTTTAAAAATTCTTGTGGCACACCAGTTGAAAACCACTGTGATAGAGCATATAAAAGACCAATGATGAAAATATATGCTTAAATCCTGCCAACTTATACAGAGTATATAAAGTTATTACTCAAGTAGAAAACTGGCAAATTACTTTAGATGGGCTATTCAGTAACTTAATACTTTTGTATGTTTTGTGAGAAGATGGCACCTTTTAAAACAAGTTACCTCACACTCTGGAAAAAAAAATAATATCAACCAAGCAGGTTTGCAGATGTAAGCCCAAATGGAAAGTATAGTTATCAGGATGATATGATATAAAATCAGGGCTATATTTATTCATTATTTCCATGGATATTAATTGAATAATTTTTTATGGATAATGACCCAAAATCTTGGAAGGCATGGAGAAAGAACTAATAAAGATAATGTCTAGGTTTCGTCTTTGGCAACTTGGCAGTTCTAGTTGGGAAATTCAGGACAGTGAATAGCTTTTGGGAGGTTGGCAGAGGCAAGGTGAAAGGTGTGTAACCAAACCATAACCAGGCTTTGCTGGGTATACTTTTCTTTTCTCTTCTTAAAATATTTTTTACTGATTTCAGAGAAGGAGGGAGAGGAGAGAGATGGAAACATCAATGATGAGAGAGAATCATTGACTGGCTGCCTCCTGTATACCCCACACTGGGGATTGAGCCTGCAACCTAAGCATGTGCCCTTGGCTGGAATTAAACCTGGGACTCTTCAGTCTGCAGGCCAATGCTCTATCCACTGAGCAAAACTGTCTAGGCCTGGGTATATTTTTCTTGCCGTTGACCTGGTGGAGAACAGAGCGACAGTATTCTACTAGCTAAGAGTTTATATGGACTGTAAGTACTTTAATTGGTATTTCCATAGCCATGGATAAAGGGAGAAGAATATGAATTAGCAAAACATTTGGGGCAGCTCTTTGACTTACTATATCAATCAGGAAAGTGGATGGGTCCTTGGAGAAGGATGCCAGATGTGAAGGGTACAGAGTGCTGCAACATTATAGCCTGATAACCTCAACAGTCCTTGATGTTGAAATGCCTTCAAGTATTTTTTAATCACAGTAGAGATTAAGGGAATTAAATAAATTGTATAATTTTTTCTGGCATTATTTCAAGTTCATTTCAAATCTCAAAGAAAACAACATATTAATTATAATAATTTATTTGGTGCATTCAACACTCATGGCCTGAAACACAAATGTAATATTAATGAAATATTATTTGATGATTCATAGTGTAGTTGTTATATAGTAAGAAAATATAATGTTATTTTGACCATTTCAAATTCTTTTGATTTTAGAATAAATTTGATAATTTCTATCAAAGAAACAGTCTGATGGGATATGGATATTGTATTAATTAATCAACCAAACAATTATGGTGAGGGATTAAATGTTAATATTTATTGAGATTTTTGATGTATTAGAATTCATTTTCATCATCTTATTTTGCCCTTTAGATGTGCCCCATTATTTATATTTTATCACTTATAGTGCACACGTGACAAGATACTTTATTTGGGAACTTACTTTTGTCCTTATTTAATTACACCCGAGGGAAAGGAAAAATCCAGAAGAGTCTTGAAGTTAATTTCAGTTTTTTTATACAAAAAAGAAAAATAAATAAAACTAGAACATATAAAAAAATAATTCTAAAGTATGATTTCAAATTACCTAGCCAAAAGACATGGAAATAATTATAAATTTCTGAGAAATAGTTTATGCCAAATCATGTTCTTTAATCATTAAAAACAGTTAATATATTAAAATAGTATTCATTTTGTGACTTTTAGGGCAGAAATTAATTTAAAAATAGAAAATGTTTTATTGTAACCACAGTAAGTACCACCAATCAAGTACTTATTCGAATAAAAACAAAGTGCTCAGACTTTACATAAATTTCCTCCTTTATTCTCATAAAAACCCAGAAGGATATACATTGTTACCTTGATTTTACAGATGAAGAATCTGAAGTTTCCATACATTCAGCAAGTTGACTGCATTACAGATAGAAAAAAAGTTTTTGTTGTAAGGGTCAAATAAAATCAAAGTAAAATGTTGTAGAAACTGTCCAGTGCTCTGTAGAGAATAAAGACTTAAGGTATTATTGTTAATAAAGTAACCATTTACTGGAATTTCCCATTTATATTCTTCAAACATCTCTTTGATAGAATATCCTGTCTTAGCTTCTTAAACTATGGCTATCACAGATAGTATCTACCATCTTGACTTTGTCTAATGCCAAAATGATAAAAATCCCTGTTAAAATTATAGAAAATAACTCAGTCTGCCAATCCTGACTGTATTTCCCGGGATGATTTTTTTATATGAAGATAGAGCACCTGTCACACTATTTCCCCATCATAATTCTTGCTAGAAGGTTTGGTGACTTCAGTAAGAAAATGAAAGGTCCATCGGTCCCCTAACCCTACGTCTTTAATTGCTTCACTTCCAATGATTTTCCCTTCAGGCATTGACTCTGTAGTCCAGCACTAGTCTTATTTCCTGCAACCGAACCCTTCTTCATTTCAGCTTCCATCACTCCATTGTTAGCCATCACCTCCTCTCTTTCAATCCCACTCTTTATTACTACAGAGTTCCAACATCCTTTCAGCCCGAACAACCTTCAGTCCATTGACCTACAACTATTTTTTATCCTCATCATGACTATTTTACTCATTACCAGCGTTGGTTTCTATGGTTAACATCATAGTTACTCTGTTGCATGAACATACAATTCTTTTCTCCCTCTCCATTTTGTTTCTGCATTTTACTAGATTGGAAAAATTTCAACCTTAAGTCTAACTCTGCCTGGTCTGTGCCTGCATGTAAGCAACTCATAGTAACTGGAAGCAAACACATACACATACTGACTGATCTCACTTTTTACTGAGGGTCCGTAACCTCGATTTCCTTCCTGTTCAGAGATCCTACTCTATGTTCCTAATCTATTAATTCTTTATTTCCAATCTCAAGGACTACACACCTTCGTCTTTCTTCTCAAACATCTTTTTTTAATTAAACTGGAAAAGTGTAATTAGTCAGAAATAAAATATAACAAATTTCTATGACATGTCTACCCATCCACCTGCAATTATACTCACATTCTAGTTTCCCCTCGTTTTAAAGTTTTCTTTTCTGTATTGCAAAATGATCGCGTGAGGCCACCCTGGCTGGCAAAACTGTTAAAACTAACTGAGAAACGTGTCAAACTTTATTGAGCAAAAAATAAGAATAATGATTTTATTGGAGTTTTGCTCTGTCAATAATGAATGATATAAAGTAAAATATCAAATCAGGTAGAATTATTGCTTGATTTTCATTATGCCATCTCTGAATTTTTTTCTATTTTTAATTTCTATTTTGTGAACTTTATAACACACATGCTTGTATATCTTTATAGCAGTAAAATATGTAAAAATAAACAATATATATATTTGGAGTATAAAGTTAACTATTTTAATAATACAGGTGCATGATTAAACTGGTTTGGCAATAATTGTCTTTGTATATGAAAATTCAAAGTCTATATATTTTGTTCATACAATGCTAAAACCACTAATGGAATTTGTTTATTCAAGCATTTGGTTAATTTGATAAATATTTAAAATCCATTACAAATCTGTTTGGCATCATTGCATTAATGCTAAAAGGCCAGTATACAAAAATGAGAATTTTGATAATGTTATAGCTAATTTTTCTTACAACATATAGTTAAATGAGGCTAATTCATCACATTAAATGAACATGAAAATAGGCCTTCAAGTACAATGTGAAGAAAAGACTTCCAAAAATAACAAACATAAAAGCAAATAATAGTTTGTGGTAGCAGTTAAACAAATTTAAAATCAAATGAACTTATATTGGCCCACAACGTAAAAAGTATAATTAATTGGTATATGTAACATAAACCCACTATATAATAAATAATTCACATCATTAAGACATTAAATATTTTAAATACAAATACAAACATCAGTGTGTTACAATTGTCCCTGAAAAATAAAAAATACAAACATTTCAGAAATAAAATTGTATCTCTGAAGTATTAACAATATTATTCTTTGTACAATATATATTAAATTTATAAAAATATAGTGCATATTTAAAAATTTCTGCACATACTAATTATTCATATTTAGGCTTTCATTTAAAATATATATATATATATATATATATATATATAATTTCAGAGAGGAAGGGAGAGGGAGAGAGAGATAGAAGCATCAATGATGAGAGCAAATCATTGATTGGCTGCCTCCTGTATGCCTCACACTACGGATCAAACCCGCAAACCGATCATACTATGTCCTGACCAGGAATGGAACCATTCCACAGGTCAACGCTCAACCACTGAGCAATGCCGGCCAGACCATATTTAAGCTTTTAAATATAAAAGTTTTGTATTCCTCTTGAAGTTAAATATACAAAGTTAATTTAAAATGTGTTTTTTTCTTGGAAAATAGTTTGTTCATATATGCTTATTATTTAAAAATCAGTGATATATTGAAAAGAACCCCCCCCCAAAGCCACCAGGATAGTAAATCATGCTGCAACAAAATTTGAGTTTTATGCAACCTAAAATAACTCCATAAAATTCCTAATTTGAATAAACATTGTTATTGCAGATATTTATAATGAAAATAATGAAACAGAGCTATCATATTTTAGAAATATCAAACTTTTCTAAAATTCTTTTTTTTTAATCTTTATTGTTGTGATTATTACAGATGTCCCTCTTTCCCTCCCCCATTGCCCCCCATTTAAAATTGACCCATTGTGGGAGGTGCCATGGTCTAATACCTAAAACAGCATTGCCTCTACTGAGAGTTTCCTGTAAGAGTCAAATGCTTACAACCATGTAAACCATAATTGCTTCTGATTCATAGATAATGCAAACATTTTTACAGAAATGCAATTTGTGTCTCTAAGGTATTAAAAAATTTCACCCTACTTACATGTTACTTCAATTGCTAAACTTCTCTTAAACATGATAAATATTAATGCCTGGACTGCTTTGAATGGGGTTTGCCATCAGTTAGCTTACTTTATTATCTGAACACTAAATTGAGGATGATTATGTTAAGAGCACTTCATCTTTTCATTATCTTACATTTATTTGACTACCCTACTTGACTACCTCGTATTTAATTGCAATACTAATTGTGGCTTGGATTTGGAAATAAAACTATGTATATTTCTCCCCATTTGAAGCATTTGTTTTTAGATTAGCAGTTTTTTTATTTCTTCACTTTGCTTCTATCTTTTAATTTTTGATTTTCATATGGGGGGCGGGAATTCAGTGGATGCAATAAATGCTCTGGCAACTCTTCCCTCCTAAAGTTTTCTTACCCAACATTCCCCAAGCATCAAAATAAAAATAACAGGAGTCAAAAAAAATGTGAAGAACTCTTTTCCAATTGAGGAATTAAAATCATAATTTAAATATTATATAGGTTACCATGGTATAAGATTTTAGAAAAATTTTGGACTCTCTGTGCTTCCTGGACTTGTAAGTCTATTTCTTTCAGAGATGATAGAAAATTAGGAAGATATACATTGTTACCTTTGTTTTACAGATGAAGAATCTGAAGTTTTCATACATTCCACAAGTTGACTGCATTACAGAAAAAAATGGTCAAGTTTTTGTTATAAGGGGAGTGGGCCTAAGCTGTCAATCGGACATCCCCCAAGGGCTCCTAGACTGCAAGAGGGCACAGGCTGGGCTGAGGGATCCCTCACCAGAGTGCATAAATTTCACGCACCGGGCCTCTACTATAACTTATAAAAAGCAAGATCATAAATGAGTTGTCAAATTGCTAGAAAATATACTGAAAACTCGTGATTAATGATGTATTTTTAAAGACTAGACTTTGAATTTTTTTTGTAGTAAGATGAATAAGTCAAGCAATTTATAGACTTACTAGTGGCCCAGTGCATGAATTCATGCACATTGAAAATGAATTAATTAGAAGAAATATTTTAATGTTGCTATTCGCCCTTTCTCTATAATAGAAGTGTAAGTGATGAAAGAAAATTAGTAAAATGTACATAAAAATAATATATAAATTTATTAATAAATAAATACTAACAACAAAATATAAAAACAACAAAGACATGATATTTAAAAAACATAATATAAAAACAACATTGATACAAACATTGATACAAACAATGACTGATATCTCCCTGTATACCACATTAAGAGTAAGAACACTTTCAGAGTGCTTGACTAATTTCCCTTGTGCTGAAGTATTTAGAACTTTAACATCACACTCTCTTCGAACTCGAGAGAAAGCAACATATAAGTGATCATGTCTGAAAATGGGTTCAGGTAGGGCTATTCTTACTCTGTCTAGAGTTTGTCCTTGTGCTTTATTAATAGTCATTGCAAATGCTGGCATCACGGGAAACTGTCTTCAAATTAATTTAAATGGGAGGCCAGTGTCAGATGGGGACAAATCAATTCTTGGAATCAGAACAACCTCTCCTTCCGCAAATCCTGTTAATACTTAAGCTTCGATTATGTTAGGTCGTAATCTTTTGATAATAAATCTAGTACCATTACAAAGACCCCATTTACTATTAAGATTTCTCAGTAGCATGATGATTGCATCCACATTCAACTTTAATTTATGACATGGCATTCCCAAAGGAGTAATACTATTAAGAAATTCTATGGGAAAATTTTCTTTTTCAGCATCATCTATTGAATCAATGGAATCATCACTCAAATAAGTGTGAAAATCTCCATCGAGTATATTCAAAATTTCTTCATTTAATTTTTGAAAATGCTCATTTTTTGGACAAAGAATCACACGTTTATATTTTTTTAAATATCTATACATATGCTATTTTCAAAGGTAGCTTCAATAATAGATCTGTTACAAATCATTTCATGGGGGATTTCAATGATATCAATTCCTAAATGAAAAATGCTATCAAGTTTGCCATCTCCAAGTTTTACTAACCATTCACTATAAGCATAATCCTCTGATCTCATATTTGTTTTAAGAGAAACTTTCTGAAACATCCCCAACCACTACAGTACTTTAAACTCATTTGTACTATGGCCGATCGCATAGCATGTGGCACAACACTGAGACATTGTCGCAAGTTCCCTCCAAGAAGGAGAACTTTCCCACCAAAGGCAACATTCAAATTCATAATTTCTCTTAGTAATCTGTCTATGGCATTTATAACATGACTGGATGCCATGGTGCATTCATCAATAATGAGAAGTTGGGCCTTTCTAATAGTTTTAGCAACTTCACTCTTTATAGCAAGTCTAGAGATGGAAGTTTCATTTAATGGAATTTGGTAAATATATTGGGAATGAAAGGTTCTTCCACTGAGAAGTAAATTTGCAGCAATTCCTGTAGGTGCTATGTGTAAAACAGTACCACTATGACCTTAATATAATGTATTAAAACTTTATAAAGATTTGTTTTTCCACTACCACCTGAACCATCCAAGAAAAAGCATTTGGGGATGTACAGTTTGATCTTTGATGGCTTAAGTTATAATCTGAAAGGATGCCAACTATTCATCTTTCAGAGAATTTATCAAAACCTCTGCCTGTTGTTGCTCATACAATTCATCGCATGTAGTTGTATTTGGTAGTTAATAAAGGATAGTCTGGAAGTTGGAAATGTGCACATTTCATTCCATGCAATGTGAATACTTCTTGAATTTCGTTAAGGGCATGCATTTCACAGTTCACACAGGCACCTTCTCTTCGGTGTAACTTCCAACAGAAATCTTCAATATAATGAGATTTATTCTCATCCCATAATTTGTCTGCAGCAGAAAGACATCCAAACAAGCATATATATACAAAAAGTTGCCATAGTTGTATATGCATATTAAGGATGATTGCATCATCAATCATATCTTTCCAGATACTGTTGTCGATTAATAATCCTCAATGTTTAGTAGCTTCACGAAATGTATCATAAATTACACCTCCTACAGTTCGCAGATCAGCAAAACTTATCGCACCTTTTACATGCAGAAGCAAAAGTCTAAGGTAATATTGTTCTGGTTTTCTAAAGCTCACAGTGAGCAGTCTACCTAATACTTTATTCCCGACCATTTGGCATTTTCTCCACAAAGAATTATTAAACACAAAATGTTGTGGAATCTCCCAATAATAATAATTACGCGTGTTGGAATCTTCTCTATTCAATAAGAACCAAGCCATCAAAGTTGAGTTATGCCTTTTAGCCCTATCTGTAACTTCAGCAAAATCATCGGTATGAAAATACAAATTCTGACCATTTGGCAAATGAATAGCTAATCTTGTGATTGTATAAGATTGGTCATGCATTCGCATTGCAAAAAATCTCCAAACAGCCTCAGAGCGCTCACATACCTCGAGTCAATGAAGTCCTATACTTCCTCATGATGGATAATATTTTTTCAGAAATTTGAATATTTGCACAATCATGCCCTTTATAGATGTATTTAAATATTTGACCCTTTTAATCAATGCACAGACTTCAACATTTATATGACAATTATATTTAAGACACAAATACGGGTTACACAGGACAGTCCAAGTATTATTGACAACTTTATTTCCAATAGACATGGTGCTACCAGATCCTCATTTGTATTTGGGATATCCAGCAATATTTCCAATGGTTGCATTTTGAAATTCTTTTGGATATCCCTTTGAACATTTTCTGTTTTCCATACATGGACTATTTGGATTTTGTATTCCACTGGGTCAATGTACCATATTTGATTTTACAATTTGAAAAAGTCAAGGACAATGGTCTATATCTGTAATTTCTGCCTTAACTATACAGTCAATGTCATCTCCCATTTGTAATTTGGATTCACTATCTAATATCAATAATATGTGAGCTTGAGGCAATCCGCATTTCTGAAATTCAATGACATGAATTTTAGCTATTACTTTGCCAAATAAATTGAATTTACATATATCATTTAAAAGAGCATTCAGCTTAATATTAAAAACCCTAGCTACCAAGTCAGGTCTGTTTTCAACTTTTTGCCAGCATTTTAAATTGTTTATAATATCTGCCAGTTTGGGTTGCACATCATGGTTATGAATAAATCAGGCTTGCCATACTGGTACTTCGTTACATTGCTATAGCATCCTGATATCGCTGCTGCATATTTCTGGGACTACCCTCAAAAGATGATGGAAGTATTGTAATTTTACCAATCGGCACATTGTCATTTTCAGATCTAGATGTGAGATTATGATCAAACCACTATAATTTTCAACTCTCAACTTAGATTGGTTTGTTTTAATGAAATTTGTCTGATTGGCTTACATTTTTTAATATGAATCAATAATATACTGTTGGGTTAATTTTCCTGCATTTAAAATAGGACTGAACGTGTTTGGGACGGAGAGATGAAATCCATAATACTACATTTGTGTGACTTGTGTCCTTACATTTTGTCTAGTATTATTGTGCATTACACTGTCATCTGAGATTTAATGCAATATCCGTTCCCCAGCCTTTTTCACCATGTGGAAAAAAAATAGGTATGTCATTGCATCTAATGTAGGAAACAGGATACTGATTTGTTTCATTTTAGTGACATTCGGATTACTGGGATCTGTAGGTCCCTTTCAAAAGGAGGTTCTCCATCTTCATTTCTGAATATTATGGCAACTTTGGTTACATGGGGAGAATTTTATCTACCCGGGTCACTGTTAAAATCATATTTAATCACCATTGTTACTTCTGTGGGAGCAATACCTTTTGCTGCTGCTTCACATTGGGCTTCTTTTTCTACCTCATGTAGCATCTTGTACAATTTTGTTAATTCATTTATTTCATGCATGAGGTTGTTGATGTTGATCATGAATCTTTCTGAGCAACCTTCATTTTCTGGCATTGCTAATCTTTTACTTGTTGCTTTGGCCAGAGCTAAAATATAGAGTTCAGCAAACTTCTGAGAAACACTATCCAAAGGATGTGAAGTTCCAGTACGGTGATAAACTTGTCCGTGTATTCTAAAACAGTATGGTCCATATCCTGATGGTAATGCAATATTTGCACCCATCAAAGCAAAAGCAAAAGCAAAAGCAAAAGGACTATTTATCAAACGAATATTTTCCATGAAATTTTTACTGTCAGAATATTATTTTATCATTTTTTTTTTTTAAAAATGCCGGGTATTCTGGAAAATGTACATTATTTGGACAAACTTTGCCTTTGCTACAACATTGAGTAAATTTTCCATCAGATGGCTTTTCATCAGAGAAATTTAGTGAGAGGCAAAATTGACATGTAACAGTCATTCTACCACAACTATGTTTGACAGTTACATCTTCATTTACTTCAATTTCGCTGTGAAGGCAGTTCCTACCAATAGTGGTAGTACTTGTCAATGGCTGTTCTTCAGACATATTCTGTTGATGAAGCCAGCTTCTTTCGGCTTCGTAGGTATGTTGTGCCAATAGTTGGTCTTCAGGCATATTCTGTTGACAATGCCACTTTCTTTCGGCTGCAGAGATACGTTGTGCCAATTGTTGGTCTTCAGATACATTCTGTCGACGACAACTTCTTTTGGCTTCAGATGCACATTGTGCCAATAGTTGGTCTTCAGACATTTTCTGTCCTGATGCCGGCCTAGAGGAATCGAGCCCCCTTCTCTCTCCTGTCAGGGTCCCTGGCAGGCGATCAGGGGGCGTCGGCTGGCCAAGGAGAGGGGCCACTGGAGGTTGGGGAGGCTGCTTGGCTGCCCGTGGTTGGGGGGCGGGGTGGCTGGGGGCAGGGGAGGTGTCGTGAGCTGAAGGCTGTGGGTTTGCACTTGTGGGCTTTGTGGCTCTCTGCTTGGCTTGGTGGGCTGCTCACTGGCCGCTGCTGGCTTTGTAGTCAGGGATGCGGGACTGAGGCAGAAGGAAGCAGGGAGGGCACCCAGCCCCAGCAGTGGCACAGGGAGGAAGAACCCACTCCTCAGCGGGCCCATCCCCAGGTCGTTGCCCCTGATCGCGGGGGCATGTACTGTCGACCTGGGGATGCACATAAGGCCAGCACTCAAGTCCCTGTGTCCAGCGGGAAGGGCACTTGCTCCTCACTGCCCCATCTTACAAATGCTGGGTTTGAACTGAATATAAAAGTAGAAAGGCCAGTGCAGCTGAGCTGAATAAACCTCTGTGGGAGGCGACCGCAGCCAACTGGGGGACAGTGCCAGCCAGCTAGTGGCTGCCATGCCCCAAATCGCCCAGCTGCCATCGCCTGGGGCCTCCCTCTGCAAGAGGCGACCCAGCGGGCAGATTGGGGGATGGCGCCGGAGGCAAGCTGCTAGCCCCCCCTCCCCCGATCACTGTCCCCTCCCTCTGACTGCTGGCATCTGCTTTGGCTGGCCCGCTGCCCCTGATCACCCTCTCCTCCCCCCGCTCCTCCGATGGCCACCCCCTCCCTCTGCCTGCTGGCACCTGCCCTGGATGGCCTGGCACTGCCCACTCGCTATCGCCACCCCCCCACTGACTTGTCATTCCACAGTTGAGTCAATTTGCATATTACCCTTTTATTATCTAGGATTTCCTTTTCTGTCAAATTTAAATAACACTTTATGGAGAGGCTATTGACTTTAAAAGAGCACAGTGAGAAAGTTACATTATTTTAAATTAACCCTCAGAACAAATCTATGAAATCAAGTTATGAGACAGTTGCAATTTTTAAAAAAAAATCTCAGACCCATAAGCACATCTAGTTCTTTATCTTAACTTCACAACTAACCAGTCAGCACAGACAGACACTAATGGACTCCAAAGACAGTCCTGTGGGAACCTACACTAACATAGCAAGCTACATAGTAGCATATTTGTACTGGATTTTAAATATTTTTTTTCATTTATATTAGAAAATAAAATTACTCCTGTATTAAAGTCCATTTCCTATTGTTTAGTCATCTGGGGAAATGGAACATTGCATCTCCCTCCTAATTACTCCATGTATGACTCATTTCTATAATCAGATCAACTTTTTCCTTCCTTTCTCTAAGCTAAACAAATCTAATCCATTTAATTTCTATTTGCCAGAAGGCTAATTATCTTTGCTGCTCTTCTCTGACAATCTCCCATTTTTACACTTTAAAAATATTTATTTAAAGTTCAGTGTCTGAAACAAAACACAATTCTAGAAACCTGATTAATGAGAGTAGCAGGAAGATTACTTTGTACTCCTCCTACAACTATTTGAACACTTCTCAGTATCTTATTCGATTCTTTTTATTATGGCATTTCACTGAAGATTTCTCCATGGCCCTGGAAGCTATCTTCAGTTGCCCATTTTTCCCCTCTAAACCTTATAGTATCCCCACCACACAAGAAGTTCTCTTCTGAATTTATTCATACATCAACAATTTTTAAAATATATATATCTGTGTGTGTGTGTGTGTGTGTGTGTGTGTGTAATATATATTATTTATTTATTTATTTATTTATTTATTTTTTATTTTTCGCTTAAAGTATTACAAAGGGTATTACATAAGTGTCCTTTTTTCCCCCCCGCCCTTGACAAACCCCTACCCTCCCTTACCCCCCAGTGTCTTATGTCCATTAGTTATGCTTATATGCATGCATACAAGTCCTTCGGTTGATCTCTTACTCCCCTCCCTCCTGCCCCCCAACTCTCTCTGGCCTTCCCACTGCAGCTTGACAATCAGTTTGAGGCAGCTCTGCCTCTGTATCTATTATTGTTCAAAAGTTTGTAATGGTCTTTATTATCCATGAATGAGTGAGATCATGTGGTATTTTTCCTTCATTGACTGGCTTGTTTCACTTAGCATAATGCTCTCCAGTTCCATCCATGATGTTGCAAATGGTAGGAGTTCCTTCTTTTTAACAGCAGCATAGTATTCCATCGTGTAGATGTACCACAGCTTTCTAATCCATTCATCTACTGATGGGCACTTAGGCTGTTTCCAGATCTTAGCTATGGTGAATTGTGCTGCTATGAACATCTGGTTACATATATCCTTTCTGATAGGTGTTTCTGGTTTCTTGGGATATATTCCTAGTAGTGGGAAACTAGACCACCAACTTACACCATACACAAGAATAAACTCAAAATGGATAAAGGACTTAAATGTACGACAGGAAACCATAAAAATTCTAGAAGAATACAAAGGCAACAAAATCTCAGACTTATGCCAAAACAATTTCTTCACTGACACAGCTCCTAGGGCAGTTGAAACTAAAGAGAAACTGAACAAATGGGACTACATCAAAATAAAAAGCTTCTGCACAGCAAAAGAAACCATCAACAAAACAACAAGAAAACCCACCTCTTGGGAAAACATATTTGCCAACGTCATATCTGATAAGGGCTTAATCTCCAAAATTTATAGGGAACTCATACAACTTAACAAAAAGAAGATAAACAATCCAATCAAAAAATGGGCAAAGGATCTAAATAGATACCTTTCAAAAGAGGACATTCAGAAAGCCAAGAGACATATGAAAACATGCTCAAAGTCACTAATCATCCGAGAGATGCAAATCAAAACAACAATGAGGTACCATCTCACACCTGTCAGAATGGCCATCATCAACAAATCAACAAACGACAAGTGCTGGAGAGGATGTGGAGAAAAAGGAACACTTGTGCACTGCTGGTGGGAATGCAGACTGGTGCAGCCACTATGGAAGGCAGTATGGAGGTTCCTCAAAAAATTGGAAATGGAACTCCCATTTGACCCTGTGATCCCACTACTAGGAATATATCCCAAGAAACCAGAAACACCTATCAGAAAGGATATATTTTTTTATTTAAAGAGAGGAAGGGAGAGGGAAAGAGAGATAGAAACATCAATGATGAGAGAGAATCCTTGATTGGCTGTCTCCTGCATGGTCCCTGCTGGGGATCGAGCCCACAACCTGGGCATGTGCCCTGACTGGGAATTGAACTGTGACCTCCTGGTTCATAGGTTGAGGTTCAACCACTGAGCTAAACCGGCTGGGCCATCAACAGTTTTGAGACTCTGACAGTGTCATCTGCTTTGTCTCCATACTATCCAATATGTCTTCCACTAGCACATTAATCATCCTAAAGTAGCTTTACTTCATTACATCCTATGGGAAGATACTCCCTGTTTACTGTCACACTAAGTCATAGCCCTTCTGGATACTTGCAAGATGTTCCTGTTTTCATACCTATGCATTACGGTGAGCTAGCTATACTAGATTATGTATGCATGATCATTTTTCCCATAATTCTCTCTTGCCCCTCTATGTTAACATTTATAAAACTCTTTTTTAATTCTCTTTTGTTAATGATTTGTCTTCCCTGCCCTACTCTAAGCTCATTGAGAACATGGACTATGTGAATCACTATGTATCTTGACAGGTTGGCATTTGTGTTAACCGTAAGACACTCAATGCATTCTTGTTATCAGAATGAATATGTAGGTTAATTAACATGTAAATAATGTTGTGAAAATATTGAATCAATGTATTTTAATCAAAATAAAATTTCTCTACAACCCATTAATTATGTCAGAACCTGAACTTTTTGTCTAGCCTACAAAGACAAGGGTCAATGTTATTTGGAAAGAGGGAAATATGACAAAGCAGTAGATCCTGCTTTGAGCTACTGCATTGTGTAGAAACCTTTGGCATAGAGGAGAAAGAGGGAGAGGACAAGCAGTCATATATGAGGTCCTGAGTATCCATCTGGGTTATATAATGGAGCTACGACACTACAAAATGCCCCTAAATAGAGGAGAAAGTTAAGTCCAGCAGGGCTTTTGTTTATCTTCTTATAAGTGATTCTGGACCATCCTGAAGAGAGTTCAAAAAATGTATCTCCACAGATACACATACATATGCACAAGCACATACACACACCAATCCCCGCCCCCTGCCCCACATGTATACTATTTACTCTATTCACGCTCAGAATGAGGACCCTGGACATCATTTACTCTATCATATAATGATTTGTCAACCCCTTATCTCAGCTTATCACTTATACAAAAAACAAAAAACAAATTTCTTCCCTAAAAGTACCTGGCATCAAGCTTAATTTACATATTTCCATTTCATAATTACCCTCACATAGTCATATCAAGACGGGAGAAATTTTTATCATAAAAGTTTCATTACATAATGTTGTCTTCATCTTTCTGTTTTTTTTATCATCTCAAGAATGTATACTTTTCATGACATAGCATATTTTTAATTAAAATCAGATATTGCTATGTTGTTCATGGAATAAAAACTCTCATCATTAAAGGCAATTACAAAGTGTAAGTATCATTTCTATCTTACTATTAAGTCTCTGATCAATATGAAAGTAGCCAGGAAGCATAGGAGGCAATCTATTCTCTAATAAACTGTAAATGAAACTGTAATTTATTATATTTTTAGAATTTAATGTGCACATAAATTTTCAATTTGCTCATTCCAAATATATTCAGAAACATACTAATAGATATTTGGATAGCACCAAAGTCATGCAGTCTGAGGTTTTAAAATTGAATTATTGTGCTAAGTGGAAATAACCAGTGATGAAGGGCTATTTTTCTTGTGAAGTATCATACTCCCTAGTTCTAATCATTTTTTACACATATAGACTTTCTCCGCTATCTGCACTGTCCCAAATTCTACAAAACAGGAATACTGGATCCTTTTGTACCTTCACTTTTTCACTGTGATTTATTTGTATCTCTTTTATGGTTAAACCAATTTTATCTGAATTATCCTCATGTACCCATGTATCCTGTTTTTCAGATTAGATTATATTAAATGTATTTGTAGATATATTTGTCATCATCTCTTTGTTTTCTACAGAACCTGGTACATTGTCTTACACAGAGTCAACATTCATAAATATCCCAACTCAGTAGACCTGTAACAGGTGACTAAAGGGAGATTTCCTAACCCACTGTTGTCTGAGACATAAAATTAATAGGTCTTGCATTGCAAAGCAGCTTATAAAGCACAACTCCAAGCTGACACCTTATAATTGGTGGTTGAGGACCAGTTAGAAGATTCCCCATCTAACATACACAAGAGTCAGATGTGTCAGTAGAACTTTGTGAGGGTGGTGTAACTGGAAAGCTGTGCGCTAAAATTGCATTCTCCAAAAGGTGGGGAACGCAGCCCACTCTTCCCAGGTCCACGATGTGCAGTATCCCTTGACAAGTTTGTGTGTGTGTCCTGTCATTGGAGACCCAGGGATCTGATGTCTGACCCATGCCTGACTAAGATGGGGGTGGGGGTTGGATCTGGCTAGAGCAGGACTGGGTCTGGGACCGAACTGCACTCTTTACCTAGGGCAGTCAAAGTGGTGTGAATCCCGACGACCTCTCAAAGATTTCCAGTTCCTGAGGATTTTGCCCAAAACTGAGATGTCCTCAGAAGAAAGAGGAGGAGCCTATCTTCAGATGCCAAAGCAGAAAGAAGGGCTGGGAATGTGCAGATGAAAGAGTGGCATCGTCTACATTGAAAGAGTTATAGTTGAAGGGGCCCAACCTAGGACACGTGACCATGCACCATAGCAGCATAAAGACACTTTTACACCTGTGCAGTACCTTTAGTTTTATGTCCCCTTCCTATCTTCTCTCAGACCAGCACTTAAAAGGCCAGGAATCTTATGTTGAAAGGAAAATATTGGATTGGAAAGAGCAGAAGGACTTCTAATTTACTTCTAAAATTGCAGGTTCTCACCTGCAGCAGGCCTTAGCTGGAGAAAAGGGAGATAATTTAATTGTGTTTGGGGTTTTTTTAAGGCCTTTCTTGAGGTATAATTGACAACCAAAATAAATTGCACAAATTGAAAGTGCCAAATTTAATATTTTACATGTTTTTGCATTTGTAAAACCCACAGCACAATCAAGATAGTGGACATATTTTCACCACCCCCAACTTTCATCGTGACACTTTGTAATCCCTTCCTAACTAACTCTCATCTCTGCCCACCTTTCCATCCCCAACCATTGATCTACTCTCTATCACTAGAGATTAGTTTGCATTTTCTTGAGTTTCATATATACTAGAATATATTTCAGGTTCATCTATAGTGTTGATTATATCAACAGTTCACTCATTTTCCTTGCTAATACTCCAGTTTCTCAGCATACCACAATTAATCTGTTCACCTGGTAATGGACATTTAGATTGTTTTTGTCTATTACAAATATGTCTGCTATGAATCAAAGTACAAGTCTTTGTGTGGATATATACTGGGTGTCCCAAAAACATGTATACGCAGTTTAACAGCTGATAGCTCAATTGATGTTTATTTCTTTTCAGCTAGACTAAGCTTTGAACAAAGGAAATCCATACTAAAATACTAGAAGTTTTAAAACACAGTTAAAGTACAAACACTGTCTTTATAATTATTCAAAGTGCGTATACATTTTTGAGGGGACAACTTGTATCCCAAAAATGTATACACACTTTAACAGCTAATAACTCACTTAATTTTCACTCCTTTTTAGGTTTAACTGATTTGAAATAATAGGTGAAGCCAGATTAAGCCAAAAAAGAAAATTTATCCAGTTGACTTTTTTATGGGGATATATAAAAGACTAGAGGCCTGGTGCACAGATTCGTGCACCCATGGGGTCCCTCAGCCTGGCCTGGGGGATAGGGCTGAAAATAGCTCTCCAACATCCCCCAGGGGTCCCGGATTGTGAGAAAGTGCAGGCCAGGCCGAGAGACCCCACTTGTGCATGATCTAGGCCAGGGAGGGACCGCGAGAGGGCTCCCGGGTGTCTCCGGCCCATCTCACTCAGTCCTGATTGGCCGGACCCCAGCAGCAATATAACCTATTGGTCAGAGTAACAGCCCCCTGGTGGTCAGTGTGCATCATAGAAACTGATCAAACAGTTGAATGGTCAGACACTTAGCCTATTAGGCTTATATAAAAATAGATAAAGTTTATAGTACAAAACGGCAACAGATGATTTGAGGGCACACAAATACCAAACGAAATGATTCTTGATGTTTGCAATTCCATTGCTTCACATTGTCAGCAATACCTGGACCAGAATGGTCATCAATTTGAAAATAGGCATTGACAAAAAAAATGTATGTTCATTTCTGTAGATTCTTTTAAATTTTGAAAATTAACTGTATGTTAATAAACCCTGACTTTATAATCATTCAAAGAATCTATACACTTTTAGGGACACCGTATAATTTAATTTTTCCCCCTTGAGTAAATACCTAAGAGTAGAATGACACTGGCTGATTTATGCTTAACTTAAAAAAAAAAAAACAACACACAAAAACAAACATCAACAAAAAACCCTGCTAACCTTTTGTCAAGTGGTTGTATCATTTTCTACTCACACCAGATTGTTTGAAAGAGTTCAAGTTCTTTTTACTGTCTTCGACACTTGGTATGGTCAGCCTTTTAAAATATTAGCCATTTAAATAGTCATGTCATGGTTTCTCGTTGTAATTTTAATTTTCAGTGCATTTAAAAACTAATGATAGTGAGCATATGCTAGTGTGTATATTTGCAATTTACCTAAAACTGAACATTTCAAATTACAGAAATTAGTTTTTACGACTTTCAGCGACTCTAGGTCTGTCTGCTCCTTCCTTAAACAACATGCCAGCCACAACGAAATGAACTTTTTTTCAGTTTAGTACATCAATAAACATCTCCTGACTTCGTAACTCAGTAAATCTGTAATGTTCTTTAATTAGTTAAAAGTTCTCGTGTAGTTGTTAATGGGGCAGATTCTTAAAGAAAGCTGCTTTTAGAAAGCATTAGGACAATTTTTTACAGTTATAGCACTAAGCAAGGCGTCTGTGAGAAATTCAGCATATTGCCAAAATAAACAGCAATACTTAAGGATGATGTGAGCTTCACAGGATATGTTTTAAATGTTTCAAAACAGGTTTCAGACATCTGCTTTAGACTGAAGGCACCACAATGAACATCACCTGACTAATAAATGAACATTGAATGTGAAATCAATAAAATATTACTGCAAAGTTGATTTCAAATTATTCAATGAGCATTAAACACTGATATGGTACCTAGTAAACTATGAAACAATAGAGAATTCAAATCCATCATATATGTATTTTGAACAATCTTATATATGTACAACTTTTAATCTAGGGCAAAAAGCAATTTATGTTACATAATGTTATATTTATTGGGTTTTATTCTATTTACCAGTTACTCATACATTTTCCCCAGTCTATTTGCTAACTTGGTTTATCAAATCTCCTAAAGTTATTCATCAATTCAATAAAATTCCTGCAGTAATATTTTTAAAACAAGGAAGGTGTTTTCCCAACAAGCAGTCACATGATATTTCCAGTTTGATAAATGTAAGTCTTTAGACATTACTTTAGACCTTTTACATCAAACATGTCAAACTCCCAGCCCATGGTCCTCATGCATTGTTTATTTGGCCCATATCAGCCTTTAAGTTTGACATGCTTGTTTTACATCATTAATCTAATGAGGAAGAGGAACATAAGAAGGGTGATTTAATATTAACCCTCAAAAGTAAGGCTTCAGATGGGTGCTAGACTTATCAGGGGCTCACTTTGTAAGTTATACAAATGTCTAATCACTATGTTGTTTACCTGAAACCAATGTAATATTGTACATCAACTATAACCTATAATAATAAAAGCATAATATGCTAATTAGACCAGACGTCCTTCCGGACGACCTTCCAGATGAAGCTGGGGCTGCTCAAGTCCCAGGTGCCTGCCGGGGGCCAGAGGGAAGCCCGGGTCCTGGGTGCTGGAGGGAAGCCAGTGCCAGCAGCTGGGGAAAGGAAGGCCTACTCTTGCATAATTTCGTGCATCGGGCCTCTAGTTAAAAAATAAATTTTAAAAATAGAGCCAGACTTCAGCAGCATCCACGCTGTCTGTCTACAAGGATGATTGTAATAAATTGGGAAGAAAAGTCACGTTAACAATGATCACAAACTCAAAGAAGTTTCTTTTTCCAATGTCCCTATTAATTAATGTTTGATATAATTTTTATCTTATTTTTTACTCTGTGAAATGGTAATTCTAGAAAAGAAAAACTGAGCTCCACTGGTTTCAACATCTTCAGAAATATTCAACACTTTAACAGCAGTGTTCCAAAGGGAAGATCAGATAAATTATTCTTGTTGGGTAGAAACCTAAAGACATGGTCCTCTAATTAGCTATAACAAGCGGATACTTTCCATTCCAATTCGACACTAGATGAGCTACTCTATCCACCACCCCTTTTCCAACAGTGGAACACTTAGACACATTTGTCCACAATATATATATTCTCATTCATCAGTCTTGGAATACATAGAAAGCAGTTTCAAATTTACTACTCCATACCAATACAGAAACCTTGCTAATTACACTTCAAAACTTAAAAAATTATCTTTGTACTGAGACATTATTGTCAAAATGTGTTTATAAGTTGGGTTATTTCTTTGTTCCAACCTTCAGTTGCAGCCATCATCGTCATGCAGAGATTTATAAAATATGCGTATTGTTAATACATTAAATTTATTTTATTCAGTAAACATCAAAGAGCCAGCAAATGTCACTTGGAGCTATTGCAAAGAAAAATGTAGTTTATGAAGAAGTTTGAATAAGTCTGTAAACCTAAAAATTATTTTGGCCCCTATCTATATTCTTGGAATGCATTTTTAAAAAATAGACCAAATATCATAGTTTATCTAGGGAGACTTTAGTAGAAATGAAAGCAGGTAATTTAAAATTTTTATTTTTAATATTACATGATAGTGGATATGATCAGTGATAATTAATTTCTCTTACAGAAAACACCATGAGAAAATATTTTGATCTGGATTTCTGTCTTGAAGCATAAAAGCAGTCTATATTGGAGAAAAGTTATTTTAAAAACTATAGTGATCACTGATGACTGAAATGCACAAATATATAATTCATAAGCAATAGTTTTGAATAGAACTAACCTATATAGTCAAAAGAATACCATAGGTTCCAGTTAGTTCATG
Source organism: Myotis yumanensis (assembly GCF_028538775.1). NCBI lineage: Eukaryota > Metazoa > Chordata > Mammalia > Chiroptera > Vespertilionidae > Myotis > Myotis yumanensis. The sequence continues at coordinate 203,339,290 of NW_027223753.1, read as the reverse complement.
CAGGTAAAAGGTAGGCATTAGTTTTGCAAAAAGCATAGAGAAGGAAAAAAGTAAAGCTAGTCATTTTTTATCTTAAGTTCATAGAGTATTCTATTCATTAGTCTTTGAAGTTTCCTGCTTTTCTATTGATTATTCAGTGTAATTATAACCATGCATTAAACAAGGTCACCTAGGATATAACTGAATATAGTAAATTTGAATTTTAGTTTTGGAGTCTCACTCCAAAATAGAAATGAAGTATGGTTACTTAAAAAAAAATAATTCTCAAGCAAATTAACATATTCCCATTTTTCCTTTATAATGCAAATTGCCATTAGAGAGCTGTGCGAAATTTTATTATGCATCACTTTCTGAAATAGAAAAGTTCTTACCATCTAATTTTAAGATGTAAAAGAATTATCATTATAAACATTTCAAGCATTCTGGATTGCATGATTGTCTCTCCTTATCCACAGGAGAAACATTCTAAGACTCCAAGTAGATGCCCGAAACCACAGATGGTATCAATCCCTATTTTTCTGTTTGTTTGTTTTTTCTATCCATAGATATGTATGACTAAGTTTAATTTATAAATTAGGCAAACTAAGAATTTAGTACTAACTAATAGTAAAATAGAAAATTTATAGTAATACTATAATAAAAGTTATATGAATGAATTTTTGGAAAATTATTAACTAAAATAAAGATTATTTGAACACAAGCACTGTGATGCCACAACAGTACATCTAATAAGATGCCACAACAGCCCATCTAATAAGCAAGACAGCTACTTAGGAGATTGCATATAGAGCATGGATACCCTGGACAAAGAGATTATCTCTAGGGATATAAGGAGTGGGACAGCATGAGATTTCATTACTGTGCCCATAAGGGTGTGCAATTTAAAATTGAGGAATTGCTTATTTCTAGAACTTTTGTTTATTCTTTTGGACCTGAGTTGACTACAGGTAACTGAAACCACATAAAGCAAAACCACATATAGATGAAATATAAATATTTCTCACCAAATGAAACACACAAATCAGCTATAACTACCAAGACACCCTATTGGATTTAATATAACAGTCCTTGAGAGTAGCATGATTACTCACAAATTGACACACATGCACACACCCACACACTACACAACATGTCTAGTTGTCAAATTTCTATTCCAGTTCTTCAACTCCTGAGAACTTAGACACACACTTGAAAGACTTGCTCACGTCATTGTCATTATTCTGGACACCACACTTCATGTGGGTTGCTTGTCCAATATTGGGGCCTTCATTTTATAGCAGAATCCAAAATCTGTTTTATACCTTAAATCTTGTTATCACATGGAATGTTCCAGCTTCAAAAATCTCACTTCACTTTTTCCACAGCATAAACCATATATTCAATTGCTTGAATGACTACCACTACCATAACTCATCTCTGGGTTGTTTTCTTTCCACTAGCTACTCCCTAATAGAGCCCATCTCCTGTGAGATCACTCTTCCTTCTCCTACATTTCCTCATCCTGTACCCAATAATGACTTTTGATGGAGAAAAAACAATGCCAGACAATTAACATGTTGCTGCCATTTTGAATACGCTATTGTCAAATACTAACAAATTAAATATATCCATGTCTCTTATCTCTCAGCTGCATTTTCTATAGCCAACCATTCCTTTTTTTCCCCTTGAAACATTTTTCCTATTACTTATTTGAAGACTCATACTAATTTGGTTGGGAAAGATACTTGATAAAAGTTCAAGCTTCTTAAATTTGCAAAAACCTATTTTGTGGCTTAATATATGATCTATCCTGGAGCATGTTCCATGTGTGCTAGAGAATAATGTGTATTATGCTGCTGTTAAATAAAATATCTATATACTATATGCCTGTGGGACATGTCTATATAGCTGCCGAAAGTGCTCACACACCTGTTTAAAAACTGCCTCTTTGTTTACTGTAGTCCTGTGAGACTTGTGAATGCCAAGCCTTGGTAGCTCTCAGATGTGCATAATTTGGGGGCTTGTTCCTCTGTTGACAGCTTTAGGAGTTGAAGTGCTAGATGTATGGACAAGCTCCTTCCAGGGAGTAGCTGGAGACTTAATTTTATTGTTTGATTGAGACAGAGAAAAAGCAAAGAAAGTTCCCATTAGCTTTTCCAGGCTTCCAGGAAGGCCCCAGCCTACACTTAGATGTAAGCTGATTAGAAGCTGCATCCTTAGGCAACTGATAGTAAGTTGCAGTTAAATCCTGTTTATTTTTATTTTAAACTTATCTTTATTGTTGAAAGTATTACAAATGTCCCCTTTTTCTCCCCTCTTTGACCTTCTCCACTTCACTCCTTCCCCAGCCCAGGCCAACTGCATTATTGTCTGTGTCCATGAGTTATTTGTATATATATATATATATATATATATATATATATATATACACACACATATATGCCAGGGGCCATCACATCCAAAATAACTGAATGGACGACTGAACAGACTGAGTGGGGGTGACAAGGCCAGCAGGGGGATTAGTGAGGGACAATGACTGAGCAGCAGACTGCATGGGGCAACCAGGCCGGCAGGGGGCTTAGTGAAGGATGACCAAACGACTGAACAAGCAGCCTGCTTTGGGTGACCAGGGGGGTCAGGGGGGCAGTGAGAGGCAACCAAGCTGGCAGAGGGGGGCAATGAGTGGCGACCAGGCCAGCGAGGGGGGAGGGGGATAGTAAGGTGAGACCAGGCTGGCCAGGGGGCAGTTAGGGGTGATCAGACTGGCAGGGGGGCCAGTTAGGGGCAATCAGGCAGGCAGGCAGTTGAGCAGTTAGGAGCCAGCGGTCCTGGATTGTGAGAGGGATGTCTGAATGCCGGTTTAGGCCCGATCCTGGGACATCCCCCGAGGGCTGGGCTGAGGGACCCCCACCCTGCACAAATTTTGTGCACCGGGCCTCTAGTATGCATATAAGATCTTTGGTTGATCTCTTCCACCCATCTCCCCGCTTCCATGTGACAATTTGTCAGTCTGTTCCGTGCTTCCATGTTTCTGAATGCACCCCTTTGTTCATAGCAACACTATTTACAATACTTAAGATCTGGAAACAGCCCGAGTACTCATCAGTAGATGAGATGATAAAAAAGAATTGGTACATTTACACCATGGAATACTAAGTTCTAAGGAATTTGGAAATTTCAGACACTATTAATTATATCTGAATAATTCAGTTTAACTAATATGAATGTTCTTATTATTAGCCTACTTGGTTCTCTTCAAATTCTTTTTTTCTTTTTTTTTAAAATATATTTTATTGATTTTTTACAGAGAGGAAGGGAGAGAGATAGAGAGTCAGAAACATTGATGAGAGAGAAACATCGATCAGCTGCCTCCTGCACATCTCCTACTGGGGATGTGCCCGCAACCCAGGTACATGCCCTTCACCGGAATTGAACCTGGGACCTTTCAGTCCGCAGGCTGACACTCAATACACTGAGCCAAACCGGTTTCGGCTCAAATTCTGATCTTGGCTTACTTCCCTGAACTTCTGATTTTGGAAACAGATTTAATTAGTAAATTCATTCTAAATAGGCCTGTGCCTGAAGCAACCCATAAAATAGACAACTATTCACTTTCTTAAAGAAATAGATTAATTGATTTATTGAGATTACCAAATGTTCAATATTTTAAAATGAATTTTTGCATAACTTCTACACAAGAATGGACTTTTAAACATCTTATACACTAAGGAATTGGTTTTTTATCTTGTTTAATTCATCTGTAAAATTTCATGCTTAACTCGTAAAAAATAGGTATTAGTTAAACATTGTTGAAGAATTTTACTACTCAGAATACACTGCTAATAACAATTGTTTGATTTTTGTATTGATTTAAAACAAATATGGGCATTCAATATCTCTCCAAACCATTGACATTAAGCATCATTTTATTTCCAGAATTGTTTTTAACATCAGTGAGACTCAGACAAAAGACTGAGTAAAAATAGACATTAGAGTAATTATGAAAATGCTATTGAGCTTGCAATATTAATTATTTAGCCTCTATTATAGTTCCTAGTCTAAAACCAATCAACACAAGCCATTAAGACATGGGGTCTGGATGCAGACTTCCTGGTTACAAACTTGAGCAATGTCATAGCAGTAAACTTCTCTAAGTCCCAGTTGCTTAATGTAGATGGTTTGAGGACAAAATGAGTTATAAGTGGAATGCATGTTTAATGCTCACTCAATGATAGCTATTGTTAGACTCTAGAGGATTTTAGACTCTAGTTATATTACTTATATATTCTAAAGTAGCTAAATGATTTTTGAAACGTGAATCCTTCCAGCTCTGACATTGTATGGGTGTTTTACACATATCAAAGCTTAAATTTCATTGATGATGAAATTTGATGTATAAAGAGACCAAAGTGATAGAGCTGTAAAGCTTTTCCCAAGGAGAGAAGATAATCTCACATAAGCCTGTGATACAATGACTATTATTGGAAGTAATAGAGTCCTGGTGCACGAAATTTGTGCACAGGTAGGGTCCCTAGGCCTGGCTGGTGATTATTTTGCCAATCTGTGGGGTGACTAGCAGGGCAATCAGGGGGCCCTGGTGCTACCAACTCGCCATCCCTGCCCCCCACCGCTGCTGCCAGTCGCCTCCCTCTGCAAGGGGGCCCCCGCTGGCACCTGCCTTGGCTGGCCTGGGGCCTGCAGGCTGGGGGCAGCTCCTGCATTGAGCTTATGCTCCCTGGTGGTCAGTGCATGTCATAGCAACCAATTGTTCTACCTGCATTCTGCAGTTTGGTCGATTTGCATATTAGGCTTTTATTATACAGGATAATTTTCGTTTAAAATTATTCATGTATTTTAAAACATCTAAAAAAGAAAAAAAACCACACCTCTGTTTGCCTTGGTTTCCATTTTTAAATGAATGGCTTATCAAATAATTAGTATTTTTATAAGCATATAGCGTATCTAATCCTCACAAGTGTGATCACAAAGCCAAGAGAGACGGCAGGCAACTCTATGACTATATAATGTGCATATTCGGTGGAAAAAAAAGGTGGAATTCATTGACCTTCCATTCTCAAGTTATGGTGTATTATGATAAAGAACATGAGGAATAACTATGGAATCTCAACCAATTTATTAACTACATTAATGGGAAAGAATCATAATATCAAGAAACAAGCAGGAAAAAATACAATATTCTGCAGTAATTTGTATAAATATAGTAGCATGCATTATAATATGAATGAGATAGTTTGTTCTTTTTTTTACAAAGAACAAGGTATACTTCTAATTTTGCAATCTCCAACTTAATGTAAACTAAATCCTATTTTGTATTTTCCTCAGGCTATTTCAGCTAACTTCTAATTTACCAGCCAAATTGGTTTCCCAAATTCTAATGTCTGCCTATACTAATAGAATCTATAGAGTAATGTAATTATCTAATCCATTCATTACATGAAATAAAGATAGTACAGTTAAAATGTCAAATAGAATCAAGGCTATCTGAATGAGAAATATTTTCAGCTGTAATTTTTCCTTTCCCAAAAGAGACATGAAGGTATAATTTCCTGCATGCATGAAATGTTTTATATTAAGTTTCTGAAAATAAAAGTCTCAGGAACCATTTCAAAGTACAAAGTACTTCATACTTGTGACCTTGGACAAGTTTCATAACCTTTCAGGGTCTCAGTTTCCTCATCTCTAAAGTGAGCATTATGAGCCAAATTATGTTAATAACCAAGGATTTTGAGTCCAGAAAATAATCACATTTTTAAGAGAAAAACAAGGTAGTGGGATTTAGAAATTTAATGAGATTGGAACAATTGCAATACTAGATTGATTGCTATTGAATGCTAAAATTTAATTGAAAAGTTTCTTATAGAAAAATATAAAAACTAGAACTCAGTAAATTTATTTTGCTCTCATATGCCTTGAGCAATCGTCTCTCTCAGAAACCATGCATCTCTGGAAAAGGGTGTGACTCAGAAGCAAGGCCAAAACAAAAGGAGGAAACCTATCCTGAGGTCATTATAATTATTCTGTGAGAGTTTCCAGTAGCAATATATCAAACCAGGATGAAGATTGGGAATGAGAAAGAGAAGTCAATCAACATTTTATCTGTAAAAAAGATACACACATAGATGCACACACACAGAGAAAGATATGTGATTTTGGCAATCTCGGTAGATCCAAAGTAAAACAATTTTGGTAAACCCATATAGTGTGGAGAATCTGGAGATAAGAACCTACATTTTACAGAACATGTAGTCTGCTACATTCTTCTAGTGTTTAATATATTGGACTGTTGACACATACCTTTGAAAAAAATCAAAGTTCCCAGCCCTTGTAAGGATGTTTATTCTAGAAAAGGAGATGCTAATAAATAGTGGCCATGGCAGACAAATTACATGACATGTGGAAAGTAAAGTGCTTTGGGGAGACAAAAAGACAGAGAGAGAGAGAGAGAGAGAGAGAGAGAGAGAGAGAGAAGAAGAAAAATGAGTATACCTGTTTGCAAATTACTTTCTAGCCATGTTCAGCTGCATGCCGTACAGGCATGAAACAGGGAGGTGAATTGAATCAGGAATCATTTTTTTTTTTCAAATTGAGTATGTGAAACTAAGAGAGGGAAAAGTGATCTGTGGATATAAGCAAGGATGATTATCATGACTGACTGTACCACTAAATCTAATAGGCAAGAGAGGGAAACCATCTAAGTGGTGAAGAATATAGTCTTAAAAAATGGTATGTAGGATTAATGGAATGTATGTTTGGTGGTTCAAAAACTGACTTAAATGAGGGAATAAGAGGGCATACATTTATTCTACACCTTTCATGCAATGAAGATTGTTGATAATGTATAACAATATTCTTGTCATGAAAAAGTAAAATTGTTGGCAAGTCTATAAAAAACATAAAGCAATAATGAAATAATCTATCACAGTAATTTATTCAGTATGTTTATTAGGAACAATAAAAGGATTAAAATATCAACTTGATTCCAGCCAATGATGTAAACATCTTTGTATTTTATTTGCAGTTTAATATTCAGCACTGAGATAACATTGGAATTTGCATTTGTTTCCCTTCCTTATATTGTATTGGCTGACATATTTCAAATGAAGAAACAAAGGCTCTGACAAAGAAATGGTTTGCTGGTAGATAGATGTTTCAGGACTTAGAGTCAGAGATCCACTTCTGCCAGTACCTTTCAGAAGAAAACTGGAGTCCTCCCTTGTAGACATGTACAGTATACCTCTTTGTATCACTCTGTGAGAAGAGAAATAGACAAAGAAAACATTAATTGTATGTCAAATAATATGAATTATTCTATGAAGATTATTTAAAATAGTATTTACCTGTCCAGCCAGCATGGCTCTGTGGTTGAGCATCAACCTATGAACCAGGAAGTCACCATTAGATTCCAGGTCAGGGAACAGGCCAGGGTTATGGGCTCAATCTCCAGTGGGAGACATGCAGGAAGCAGGCAATCAATGATTCTCTCTCATCATTGATGTTTCTACCTCCCTCTCCCTTTCCCTTCCTCTCTGAAATCAATAAAAATATATTTTTAAAAATAGTATTTACTTTATTTGATGTAACATTATAATACTTCTATATAATATTTAGAGACAAAAAATTAAATAATATGTAGAAAGTTGACAACTGGAGGGAATAAAATTTAAAATATATTTTTGTTTATTTTTGAGGATGAATGAGCAACTCTCAAATATAAAACCGATTTTTGATTAATTGCATTTTTTCAATTTCCATAGCAAAAAAATGACACTTTTTCTTATAACGAAGATGTTAATGATTGTTTCCCTATCAGATGCAATGATGTCTAACTTTATTTACTCCTGAAGTCTTCCCTGAATATAAAATAATATGTCATCTTGTAATTTTGCTGTAATGAAAATCCTTCAATGTTACTTTTTCTCTTTGCAATGTACTAAATAGAGGTGAAACTATAGTATTTTATTTCCTATTATAGTGACTTTCAATTTAAATGAATGAAGGTTAATATTAGACCTTCTGATGGAAATGCAATTTAACCTTAGTGTCATATTTTGAAACATACAAAAATCTTCCATTAAAATTAATATAAATAAATATTTCTATTCAGCTCAGTAATTTTTTTTAAAGTTTGTTGTTTGTTTTTGTTTTTTAGTGCATAGCAAAGAAATACTAAAATCATAAGTGACAAGGTTAACATTTCAGGGCATTCAATCTGTCTTTTGAATATGCATTGTCAGACAGCCTTAAATAGCACCAAAATATGTTTCCCTAACAGTAAATCATCATCATGATTGCCATTATTGATCTGTAGAGTCAGTAACCGAATCTCTCCATGAGATTCAACACCATCTATCTTTATATTATATAGCCCCATCCTCCTGTTTAAACCCATTAAACTGTCTTCCGCGGGTTTACATCATTTTTATTTGAGGGGCCTAGTGAATCTTTGCACTTTACTTGTTTTTCTAAAACACTTCTAAGACCAAACTATTTCATCAGGAAAATTCCATTGTTTCCTATTAATACCCGTTACCAAGAATGAATACCATGATAACTTTAAATGGGAGAATAACCATTATCATTGAACATACAGTGTGCATATTTATTTTCATGTTTATGTACATACGAATGTATAATATGATGATAATTTAAATATGTGGGAACCCAGAAATATTATGTAACAATGCCTATTTTGGAGTACATTCAGAATCAATTAAAATTGGTAAATCTACTTACCTACTGTTACCTATCTCCCCCAAATAATGATAAAGAAAAGATATTACTTAGAACTTATATAGTGAATATAATTTTCCTACAGTTAAGTTGAAGATACTTTGGACTATGAAATCAGGGTCTTTCTTTACCTTCATTTCCAAGGACTTTCAGGGAATAGTTACTGTACTGTGTGCATGGATAGCTTGACAATCCATGCAGCGGATTGTATCTATGTGCATTTCTGCTAATTGGTGAGGAAAAGATCAATAGTTTTCCATAGAATCTCAAGAGATACTATGATCCATAAATTATTAAGACATACAGGATAACTAAAAAGCATTTTTAATTTAAAATATAATTATAAAAATCACTTTGCTGAAAATAAAAATATGGCATATTTTACTTAGTTTATATTCAAAACATTGAAAATAAACATTAAATACTGGTTTAATAGCAAAATAAAACAAAAAACTGTACATCTATAGTCCAGAGATAATTGCATAACATGTGTTAAAAGATTTCAGAGAAAAGCAAACACATATTTTATGCAAAGAAGTTACGTATCATATGAAGATACATATACAAGTCTGTAAGTTGGTATAATGTATAACCTTGTCTTATGATTACATACTCCTTCCAACCACTATTCTAATTGTGGGATTAAAAAATAAACTACAGATAACTGAAAATAATAATTCTCATTTTTTACCACATCAATACTTTTGGAGAAAATTTGAGAGACAGATAAAATAAACTTCATTTAACTTTGTAAAAATGCCAATGTTCAATCAGAAGGAAACAATGAATTGTTAATGCTAGTGTTTATCAGTTAGCTATTTTAAAATAATTTTATAAATAAAAATGACTTCAAAAGTTTTAATAAGTATAATTAAAATTTATAATGTATTTTTAAAATATTTTAATGGAAATTTTGTGAGTGCAGAAAAAAATAATACTATAGTAAATTTTCAAATAGAATTTTTATGAGTCTGTAAAATTTATATTTAAAACTTTCTTAACATTTATATGTGTTATTTCATGTGAAAAAATATTATTGAAAATTAAAATGTTTTTCAAAATTAAAATTAATAAGAAGCATTGCTTAACAATCCTATATAATAAAAGGCTAATATGCAAATTGTCCCCTCCACTGAGATTTTGACCAGGAGACGGGGCTGACTGGCCAACCTCCCACATCTCCTCCCCCTGGCCAGCCTGGCCCAATCGGCCCCCATCAGGGCAGGCCAGCCAGACCCCACCCATGCACAAATTAGTGCACTGGGCCTCTAGTAAGGAAATAAATTGACAAATATGCATGTAATATCTACTAGACATGAAGAAGATACATTTTAAATAAGTAATTAATAAAGTTATATAAGTAAAGCTCAAAATATAATTTGAATGTGTTTATTAATGCAATTCATCAGTATTTAGATATACCAGTTTCTTTCTCTCAAAAATCATACTTAATGCAATTTAAAAGCATCAATATTTAGATATACCTGTTTCTTTCTCTCAAAAATTATACTTAATGCAATTTAAAGGTAGTAAGTCATTATTTTTCTCTATATATTTTTTCTGTCTCAATTTAATTCATATAAAGTTTAACAAAATACAATTCTCACTTTGTATTTTTCTGGCTATTACTTCCTCTTGTTTCATCTTATTATTACTCCTGATAACAATTGTGTGATGAAGATAAGGTGGATGTTAAAAAAATAATCCACTGTGGCTGTCAAAGAAGCAGGCATTTCACTGCCTTCATTAGACCTCCAAAACCTCATTTAAAATCTAACCTCATGCCAACCTCTGGAAATATTTAAATAAATTATATCAAGAATTTGAATAAATTGGGTACTAGAGATATTAAGGAATCATTATAAACTGTTTAGGTATAATAATGTCCTTGAGGTTATATGAGAAAATGACAATATTTTTTTGTAGACACAGAATGAGTAAAAGGCTTTGAGGTCTGAGATTTGCTTATAAATACTTCATTTTTGAAAAATAAAAGGTAAGGAATGTTTGTTTTGGAGTTATTATTCTATTCTCTTTACTTGTGGAGTGAATGAAACAAAAAACACACAACTATCAAAAACAGTGGCACCCAGGAACCGTCTATTGGGGTGGTGGGGCTCAGGAAGCCTGCGTTCTGGCAAAGCGTGACTGTGGTGTCCAGAGTTCTGTTGTTGGAGTCAATACAGTCTCTTCAATAAATGGTGCTGGGAAATGTGGTCAGACACATGCAAAAAAATGAAACTAGACCACCAACTTACACCAGACACAGAAACAAACTCAAAATGGATAAAGGACTTAAACGTAAGACAGGAAACCATAAGATTATTAGAGGAATCCACAGGTAGCAAAATCTCAGATATATGCCGAAGGAATTTCTTCACTGACACAGCTCCTAGGGCAATGGAAACTAAAGGGAAAATAAACAAATGGGACTTCATCAAAATAAAAAGCTTCTGCACAGCAAAAGAAAACCATCAACAAAACAACAAGAAAACCCACTGCATGGGAGAACATATTTGCCAATGATATCTCCGATAAAGGTTTAATCTCCAACATTTACAGGGAACTCATGCAACTTAACAAAAGGAAGATAAACAACCCAATCAAAAAATGGGCAACGGACCTAAATAGACACTTTTTGAAAGAGGACATAGAGAAGGCTGAGAGACATATGAGAACAAGCTCAGTCACTAATCATCCGAGAGATGCAAATCAAAACGACAATGAGGTACCATCTCACACCTGTCAGAATGGCTATCATCAACAAATCCACAAATGACCAATGCTGGCGAGGATGCAGAGAAAAAGGAACCCTCGTGCACTGCTGGTGGGAATGCAGACTGGTGCAGCCACTGTGGAAAACAGTATGGAGTTTCCTCAAAAAACTAAAAATGGAACTCCCATTTGACCCAGTGATCCCACTTCTAGGAATATATCCCAAGAAACCAGAAACACCAATAAGAAAGGATATATGCATTTCTATGTTCATAGAAGCACAATTTACAATAGCTAAGATTTGGGATCAGCCTAAGTGCCCATCAGCAGTTGAATGGATTAAAAAACTTTGGCACATCTACACAATGGAATACTATGCTGCTATAAAAAGGAAGGAACTCCTACCATTTGCAACAGCATGGATGGAGCTGGAGAGCATTATGCTAAGTGAAATAAGGCAGTCAGAGAAACATAAATATCACATGCTCTCACTCATTTGTGGATTATAATGAACAACGTAAACCGATGAACAAAAACAGATGTAGAGACAGAGAAGCATCGATCAGATGCTCAAAACTCGGAGGGAAAGCAGAGGAGGGTGGGGGTGAGGGGGAAAGATCAACCAAAGGACTTGTATGCATCCATATAAGCATAAGTGATGGATGTGGACAACAGGGGGTGAGGGTGAGGGCAGGATTGGGGGATGAGGGGACATTGGAGGGATAAGGACACATTTGTAATATCTTATTCAATAAAGGGAAAAAAACTGGAAAAAAAATAACCACACACACACAAAAAAAGAAAAACGGACATTTGCTTGTGTTATTATTATATAAAAGAAATATTAGCAAAGATGCATCTAAAACTTCCAGATAGTAATAATGTATATATAAATGAAAGGGAGATTCTATAATTCCATGCAGTTGTAGACTTCGAAATTATTTAACTAGTAGGAACCTCATGAATAATTTATATTTGTTATTGTATTCTGAAAACAAAAGTAAAATTCTAAGTGAAAGTCATTTTTCTGAAGAGAAGATATATGACTTTCATCAAATTTTCAAAATACTCATGATTCAAAATATCAAAGCCATCATTATAGTCCAGCTTTATTCTTTTTCAAATGAAGCATATGAAATGCAGACCAATGAAATGTCTTAGTACAAAGTCGCACAGGTAGTTAGTAATAAAATTAAAACCAGAACATGTTTTCTCATCTAGAGTTCTTTATTCTTTTCTCTTTTTACATGCTGTCCAGTATCATTACTATCTCCTGAAGCTCCTAAAAACAGTAAAAACTTTCAACTCTAATGATCTAGTTATAGTATACTGAGATTCAGAAGATGCTGTGCCCTGCTCTTTAAGCTCTTAAAGCTGTTATTTTCTGTTGCTTCCTCTGTAAAGATGTTTGGAACCATTCCAATAACCATAACCTTTTATATGTTTGAGGATAGTTATTAAATCTGTCTAGGCCTTTCAGAAAAGATATTCCCAATTCTTCTACTATTTTTTATATATTATATTTTCCATTAATCTTGTATTTGCTTTCTTATGAAAACCCTCCAAGTCTTTTTCAGATTTTTTTGTTTGTTAGATAAGCACAAATCGGAGATGTGATAAATGTCCTAGAAAAATATGCAGTTCATAAAGCATTTTATATTATTTATCTTTTACTTCTGTAGACATTTCCTTAGGCAATTACTTTGGTCTCTCTAAACTTGAAAGAACATAATGAGTATTCATATAACCAATTGCAATATTTAAAAAAGTTTTAACACACATTTTTAAAATTTTTTTATGAATTTTATTAGCAGTGTGATGTAGTTAAAAAGTATGGGCTAGGGAGCATTTTAAACTGCTTTGAAATCTTTTCTCCAATAATTAATTTAGGGTGTAACATTGATAGGCTATTTTACATTATGAATCCCCATTTTATTCTTAATATTGAAGTATCAATACAGAAATTAAATACTTTAAAAAACCTAAATATATTAATGAATTAAATATAATGGATTTAAATTTCCTGGAACCCTACCTAAAAAATTATAGTTTCTCATCAAAACTTATTTTATGATTTGAAATATATATTAAGTTCTTATTGAAGGCTACTCATTTATACCAAATAAAGACACAACATTGGTGATGAGATTAACTTTATAATTTGTATAGATATTTTCCACCAGTTTTTACAATGCTAGTGTTGAATTCCACAAATAACTTACTACTGTGTTTCTCAGTCTAATTTAACTGGGACCCTCCTGCTTCGAGAGGAATTCTTGATGACCAAAAGGAAAAATGAATAAAATAAATCCTGCTCTAATTTAATGAGTTGGTAGTTCAGAATCTCATCTTTTTTTACTGTGTTCCCCCTCTTACCACTATAATTCCTCCAGAGAGTTTATTTTAAAAACAATCACATGGGGATATATATTTAAAGGAGGACTATATCTACCCAGGAAAAATAGTCCCAGTTTACCCAGGTGTAAATTATATAAACTATGTTAACACTTTTAAGACATAAATTTTGTGCGTACTTATGTGTATGTGGTGATGTGTGCTCATCTTTTACTTTAATACATATTGAGTCTTTCTAAAAAAATCACTTTTAGTTCCCACAACTCCTTATTATACCATTTCTTTTGCCTAATAATTTATTCTAAGTAATGATTTTTAAAGGTTTCATTTTCTATTCTTTTGCAAACCCCTTCCTCTCATGTCAGAGATCAATAGATGGATAAGACCTTGGAACTCTACTGTATAGTCAGCGCCTTATTAAAATTACATATTCACTTGTCCCAGAATCTCATTCATTTGCAGCTCTTTGCTCATATTTTTATTTATTTGCTTATTTCCACATGTGAATTTAAAATATATTTACTAGTATATTATGAAGAATCCCAATAAATAATGGAAACTACTACTTTGGAAATGGATATATTTTGTAGTCTGAAATATGCATAGTACAGCTTTTTGAGGAAATGAGAATGCTATCTTTTCTAGATAAAAAATAGTAGTCACATAAGTTAAGGTCTGGCTTACAGTATGATATAGCACCAGGTAGCATAATATGTCACAATAACAACACTGAGTACAATGTACCACTGTACTATAAACTTTGAATTGTTTTATTGATAACCCAGCAAATGTAAGCATGAGTATCTGGTTATAATTTAACATGAACAATGTTTCTGCAGGCATTTTAACAGTGGAAATTTTTATTGTTAGTCAAATCTAGGTTTATGCAAGGCAGGTAAATATAAAACAACAATGATATGTTACTCCATAGTTTAGTGACTAATATTTTAAAAATACTTTTCCAAATGCAAATAGCTTTCATATTTATTATGGCAAAAGAGATGTAAATATTTGTCAATTTGAATTTAGTGAATGTTGTGTTTTACATGTGATTTCTTTCCCACTGTTCTGTACGTACATTGATTTTAACAAATTTAACTCTTCACCATTAAATTATATATATTTTTTATTGAAATCACTGAATTAATCAAAGAAAGCATGACATGGCACTTGGAGACTTTATGAGTATGAATATATAAGTACCAGCACAGTTTCTATACTCAATAGAAACTTATTTTATTTAAATTTCTTCATTAATATTAAGTTTTTTATTTACTTTCTGCAATCTGTAAAAAAATGTTATTTACTCTCAACCCATAAATTGCCAGCACATATCAAAATTCTCCCCCTCATCTTCAAGATTAATACAAGTTTTAAAATTCTTGGATAGTCTGATTTAGTTTTCATCTCTCAGTAAATATTTTACAAATTTTAAATATTTTATTTTCCTTTCATTTGTCAATCTAGTCACAAACATATAATGTACATGTATTTCACTCTGAGTACTATTATAGACATGGAAAACACAGTATCAACAAGAAAAATACTTTTCCTGTCCTCGTGGGCCTTTCATTCCAATGCAACCAAATAATATAACCTCCAAAGAGTACTATGTGCTTTGAAAAACCAAACAGAATTATTGGTCAATGAATGACAAGAGGCAAAGCCACTTGGTTAAGAGATTAAAGGAGGGACTCCTTTAGATGGTGGCAAGTCCTGTAATCTTATTGATAAACCATATATAAATCTGGGAATGACCATCAAGGTAAAAGAAACAACAAGGTTAATGCCTTGAGTCTGGGAGTAAGTTTGATTTGGCAAAAGACAAGAAATTCAACCAGGTTTAATTTACATGACAGGATGGGCTTTCTACTTCTATCCTTGTCACCCTACACTCAGTTTATCAGACAGCAGTGTTTGTTTGTAAACTTCATCAGATGCTTCATTTGGCTAAAGGACTCCAGTGTCTTTTTCTGAAATGTCAAATAAATTTCAAATAATTTACCATAGCTTGCAAAGCCAAGTCAATCTCAGTCCTGACTATTTGGTTATCATTTGTCATGAGTCTGCTCACTCAACATGCTGCAACCTTATTGACGATGGGGAAGGATAGAACATTAACACAAGCATCAATTTATTGGTTTGCAGTTGGCAACAATTTTGATGACACAGATGTATTGTGAAGATGACAGGAAGTGGTTAGATTTGAGATATAATCACAAAAGCAGCTACTCTTTGGAGTTGCAACAGAGAAAGAAAAATCAAGGATATGTTTAAGAAACTAGGTAAGAGGTACAAGGTGACTAGGTGTGACCTGGGCAAAATTGGATGTATTATTGCTCGTGCAACCCCTCCCAATATGAACTTTGTTCTCCATTACCAGAAATGTCACTGATTTTGAAGTCTTTTCAGACTCTAGTATCTACACTCTGTATCTACTCAGTAACCAGATTTAGTTGATTATAAGGTCTTAATATTTTTGTGTCTGCTCTCCATACCAGAGTTATGTATTATCTGCATTAATATGACCAGTGGTATATACACTGACTCCCTGTTTTTAATCCTCTCCTTAAAAAGTTCTTTCTAAAATGCAAATCCAGCTATGCCATGTTCTGCAGAAAACATTTTGTAACTTTTTATAACGTTAATATCAAAAATAAACTTTGTAAAATGGGATATACATGTGCTTCTATCATGAGACTTCTGCTTCTACCTTTAACCTCTTTTTCACTATATCCTATTTAGCACTTCCTGACTTAGCTATTCTAAAAATAGTTATAGACCTCATCATAATTTTATCTATGCTTTTTTTTCCTTGAATGTTGTCCTCCACCATTGGACACATTCACTCTTGAAGATTCATTCCAAGGCCGTTATCCTAAAGAGGTTCATCTGCCTCTTATTGATCACACATTCCTTTGTAAGCCCATTTGTCGTAGTACAGTCTTGTTTCTCTTTAGCTTTTTTGATTGCAAGAAATTGAGGTCATTGGTGACAGGGATGGATGTTACAAGAATACAGATGGTATAATTACAAAGAGATAGTTCTCATGGGGATTTGAAGACATAATTTACAAAGAGCCAGACCTGTGGAGATTAGCACTATAGCTAGTTCTGGATTCAAGGTTACTATGGCAAACTTAACAACATGAATTTGTGTCTATTTAGTCTCCCTTGCTCTGTATGACCCATTTCCACTCTAAAGATGTGTTTCTGTCCTTCAATGTCTTCAAAGTTTCTTTTTCTCCTTAACTTTATATGCATAAAATTAATATGTCCTTCTCTAGTTCTAAATTTCCTGCGTAATTGACAAATCATATCTTTTATTTAGTTCAAATTTTGGATAGCTAATTTGAATAACCCAGCTAATCTTGATATGAGCCATGTCACAAAGTCTATGTAAGTCACAAGAAAGTTTCTGAATTCCTTGCTCTTCATTGTTTACTTTGGATCTATAGCTTCATGGTATAAGTCAAGGCTGCCCAGGTAACATGGGCTGTGACTGAAACACTTCCATTATAAAGAAGGATGGATGAAATGAACGCCAAACCAAAATATTTTATCCTCTAGTTATTATGCATGATTTCACTTTTATGACACTCCTAGTATCAGTTACAAAGACATTTGCTAAATGCGACCTCAAAATTATGTAATCACCATAATCACCCTCATACATACTTACAAAAAGTCTGATCAGAAATACAACCTGTTACTAAATCCAGAGGCAAGAAAGTGAAGCCAGTTTAAAAGGGCTTGCCAGTCTTAGAGTCCATAATTTCCAAGCTGTGCTTATTAATTTCCTATTTCAGTTGTAACTTCATGCTGATATTCATTTGAATTTGTGTGAATCATATGCAGTAAGCAGTAAATATGACTATCTTTGGCACAGCTTAAGTTTAATATTGGGTAAGAGCAGAAAAACTGCAATAGTAAGTCCCATTTATAAAAGGAATACAAAAAGATAAAATATGGTATAAAATATTAGTTCCTGTTTCTATCATTTATTTATTGCTGACTAAAAAATATCACATAACTTTTTGGATTAAAAGAACAGTCATTTATTTTATTCATGTATCTATACTCTGGGCAGGGCTTAGGAAGAGTTCAGCAGAGAGCTTGTCAATTCAACTGGAGCTGAGGGATCTTTCAAAATGATTAACTCACACAAGTGGCAATTTAGTACTAGCTATCAGCTGGCACCTCATCTATACTGTTAGCCAAAACTCAAGAACACAACCTTTCCATGGAGTCTTTCTGCTTTTTCAAGAATAAGCATCCCAAGAGACATGGTAGATGGGCCTGGCATTTTTATACAATAATGGAGGCCCAGTGCACAAATTAGTGCACGGGTAGAGTCCCTAGGCCTGGCCGGTGATCAGGGACAATCGGGGCCTTCTGGCTGCCAACCAGGACCTCCCTTTGTTCCATGCCACCCCTGGTGGTCCGCGCATGTCATAGTGAACGATTGGTGTCCCAGTCGAACTCCTGTGAGGGCAATTTGCGTATTAGGCTTTTATGCATGAAATTCATGCAGGGGTGGGGGGGAGTCCCTCATCCTGGCCTGCACCCTCTTGCAATCCGGGACCCCTTAGGGGATGTCCAACTGCTGGTTTAGGCCCGATCCCACAGGACCTAAACCAGACATCCATCTCCCAATCAGGGTCCTCTGGCTCTAACAGATGGCCTTCCTGCCTGCCTGATCACCCCTAACCACTCGCCTGCCTGCCTGATTGCCCCTAACCACCTCTGCCTATCTTCCTGTTCACCTCTAAACATTCACCTGCCTGCCTGATTGCCTCTGCATGCCTGCCTGATCACCCCTAACTGCTTGCCTGCCTGCATGACTGCCTCTAACCACCTCTGCCTCGGGCTGGCCACTGCGGCTTTGTCTGGAAGAACATCCGGATTGACGTTCAGAAGGACGTTCAGAAGGTCGTTCAGCTGTCTGGTCTAATTAGCATATTATGCTTTTTTTAGTATAGATGCTGAGGCAGTCACAAAGAACCATTTAGATTCAAGGACCCTATAATAGGTCACACTGTAGAAAGAACATATGGAAGGGAGATTTGTTGTGGCCATCATTGGAAAATAAATTTTACTGTAATGTTTTTTGACTACATATCCCACAGCCCAAAATATGCCACTGAAATTTCTCACTCTCATTCTGAGACAAGTAACCATTTGTTAGTGATAATGGATTTGATCAACTACTTCATCACATGGCAAATAATATTTTCTTATTTTTTTTCTTCATCTATGGATAGCTTGCTTAATACTCATGCCTAGAAATGGTATAGTGGAAAGAGTCTCAGTTTACTCCTGGCATGAATCACGTACAGAATAAATATCATCAAGTTTACAATATTTTGTCAACTCAACTTCTTCCCAAAGTAAATCCACATTCATAAGGATTATAAAGTCTTCCCATCCCTGTTTATTTGAATAATGACATAAGCAAGGATTCTTTTGCTTAACACTTTCCCAGGCCAATTAACCATACTTATCTATCACAGTCCTCAAAATATCAAATGCAATTTAGGTACTAATAGGAAATAAGACCTCTTCCAAATGCAGGGAAACATGGCCCATTGTAGCTTCTCTAGCCAAACTCAATCAAATGACGAAGGACCTTTCAAAAACTTCTATACCACTCAAATTCAAAGTCTTTACATAGACTTAGTTTGAATTTCTGTGAAAGAAAATTTTCTTGGGTATTATTTTCATTAGCACATTTTGAATAAACTGTAGGTGCCTGTAAATTGAATGCTTGGGTGATGTATTAACTTCCTGATCAAATCGCCATAAACAGGAAGTTGAAGGTCTGAGTCACATAGAAGGAAGTTTGAGCACTGAAGCAGATGGAAATGGGATACAGGGTGGGGATGAAGCAAGAATAAGCAGCGTCCATTACAAAGGCATATGGGAGAGCAGACATGAAGATAAACATATCCAGGATAATATAATGAAACTTGCACTTTTAATACCTGATTTCTTATTACATCACATCTTTTTTACATTCAAAATATATCTTGGTTCATACTCTTTGTACTATGGCTGACACACAGTAATACTCGCAATATCCTATATAATAAAGAGGTAATATGCAAATTGACTCTCATTCCCTTGCATCATCACAAGATGGCCACCCCCACGTTGTCACAAGATGACCGGCAGAGGAGGGAAGTTGGGGGTGACCAGGCCAGCAGGGGAAGGCAGTTGGGGACAATCAGGCTGGCAAGGGAGGGCAGTTGGACGCAATATGGCCAGCAGGGGAGCAGTTAGGTGTCAACCAGTCCAACAGGGGAGTGATTAGGGGGCTATCAGGCTGGCAGGCAGAAGTGGTTAGGGGCAATCAGCCAGACAGGCGAGTAGTTTGGAGCCAGCAGTCCCGGATTGTGAGAGGGATGTCCCACAGATATCAGGCCTAAACCGGCAGTTAGACATCCCTCAAGGGGTCCCAGATTGGCGAAGGTGCAGGCTGGGCTGAGGGACAACCCCTCCAATGCACAAATTACATACACTGGGCCTCTAGTCCTAGCTAATAAAGAGGGGATATGCAAACTGACCATCACACCATCACAAAGATGGTGGCGCCCATAGCCACAAGATGGTGACTCCCAGTCCTCTCAGCCCTCTTGGAGTCCCCCAGTCCTTTCAGCCAAGCTGGGGGTGAGCAGCAGGCAAATGTTGCGGCTGGACCTGCCCTCAGCCCCCCAGCCACCCAGGGCCGGCCTGAGGTGCTGGCAAGCCTTGGATGGTGGCTGGCCAGCTGACACTTGAGGTGCAGGCAAGCCTTGGATGGCAGCTGCCCAGCCACCCAGGGTCACCCGAAGCTCAGGTAACCATGGCCAGCCGAGGCTTGTGCTGCCAGAAGTGGCAGCAGCCGGGGTGTGATGGGGGCGTCACCTTCCTCTGATTTTCGGGTTGCCTCCCACCCCTGAGGGCTCCCGGACTGTGAGAAGGGGCAGGCCTGGCTGAGAGACCCCCCTCCAGTGCATGAATTTTCATGCACCGAGCCTCTAGTCTATATATAAAAGCCTAAGCAACCGTCCAACCGTGCAACTGTCCGACCAGTAGCTATGGCGCACACTGATCACCAGGGAACAGATGCTAAACGCAGGAGCTGCTAGGCTGCAGTGACTTGGCAGCTGCAGTTCTCGTATGACACACTTTGGATCTAGCCAATTGCAGAGGTCGTGGGTCTGGCCCTTACAGAAACTTTTCCACTCAATTAGCTAAATGATGAGACATGCACGGCCTAGTGGCTGCGGCCCCGACGTCTGGTGCTCGCACCGGCCCATCCGCTTACTATCGATTTCCAGTGGAGGCAGCACATTTTCCCGTTACCACTCTCAGCTGGGAAACTGTCCACAGCTTCCCTCCTTTCAGGCAGACAGTAGCGCCAGGAGGAAAGGAGGCAAAGGAGCAGCTCAGGTGGGAAGAAGGAGGTTCCTGCTGCCAAAGGACTCCACCTGGGTGGAAGGCCCTGGGCTGGAGCCTAACATTGAACAGGATCCTTCCCTAGGCTAAGTAAATTGTATTTGCTAAATAATTGCATTTTGCAGCTAAAAGCCCACAAGTCATCAGTTACCACCAAACTTAGTGTAAAGTGAGATGAAAGAAGCGAGACAGGTACAGAGAGAAAGTGACATAATATTGGGAGAAGAGAGGAGGGAGCCTAATCCCAGAGTGCGTCACCTGAGAACAGCCCTCTCACAATCTAGGATCCCTTGGGGGATGTTGTAGAGCTGGTTTTGGCCTGATTCCTGCAGGCCAGGCTGAGGGACCCCACTCGTGCATGACTCCATGCACCGGGCCTCTAGTATAGTAATAAATGACAGAATGAAGGAACCATGCATTATAGTCTTTATTATGGCCACTATGGCACTGAGTGATTATTATAAATTGAGCTATGATGGAAAGTCAGACAAATTTCAAGCACTGAGTCAGGCACTTTGTACACAATGGAAAAGAAATAATCTGTGAAGCAAATTGCTTGTAGTTTTAATGAATCAGTTACTTAAATCTGTTGTCTTAAACATATTATCAAGAGATATTTATGTTCTAATCTGTGTTTTAAAGAAAATTATTTCAAGTATAGTACTTAATCAAGAGCCAGACACAATATCTTTCACTTAAGTTCATTCTTATGAATTGATAACAAGGATGGTCCTGTGTAAAACCCTGAAAGACTAAAGTAGGAATTCAAAGTATTGGTAATAATTTCTGAAAATATTCTGTTCAATTCATGTACAAACCATACTTTAAACATTTTAAAACATATCACATAGTTATTTTAGTTATATACCAAGATGGGGGACAAAGAAAAGTGATAAATTGTAGGGTGATCAAGACAAAATGACATGGGTAAGTTAGCAGTATTTCTTTTGTGTAGCTAGGTCCTCAAAGGAGAAAAATACACTAATTCAGAATGCAACGGAACAACACAAAAAGTTTCTGACAAAATGATGCACAAAACACAACACATTATTCTCTGCTATTTTTCTTTAAATATGTTTCCCTATGTAGAACGAAAAATGGCCATTGAATACAAAAGATAGTAACAGAAGAATAATTCACATTAATGTTTCATATAAAGATTGGAATGCTGTCCAAAATGAGAATCTACACAGGTGAATGGTGCACATGAGCTGGAAATCCTGACCCGCAGCATTATAACTGTAGACACAACAGGAGAGATGCACTTCGGGGAGAAGGCTTGAGCAGCTTTATCATGACAGTTACTGTTATGTAGACATTGCTCTTCCAACGAAAGTTCACTTTAGCAACATACTATTTCCGCCGATACAAAACAGTCATGGGTCCCAGGATCATCTAATTCTGGTCATAACTACTGTCCATCTGGAAGCCTGACAGGAATTTGTCATCTTTTGCTGTGGACCTTTTCTCATGGTGACGTGATACCTTGTGTTTGAGGGGCTATAGCACATGAACTCTTGACTTCCAGGTGAGCCTGTGAATGTGACCATTCTACCTGAATTGTCATCCCTGGAAAAACAAGAAGTGAAAAAACTTGCCCTCCTGCAGGAAGCTTGAGATTAATCCATTAAATTTACTGTAGCCGAACTGCATTGTGTAGCATCATTACAGACCCTTATGTGAATTTTCATATGTTTAATGCAAATCTGTGAGAGCCAACAATTCAACATAGAAATGTCTAATTACCAAACCTTATCTGAGGTTTCTATCTCAGTGCTTTCAGGCATTGAAAAGTACATATGTATCAATGTACACACATGAACCTATGTGTGTGAATTTAAAAGAATATATACTAGAGGCCTGGTGCACGAATTTGTGCACTGGTGGGATATAGCTGGCCCGCCCCGATGGGGGCCATTGGTAGCAGGCTGGCTGCAGTGAGAGGCCACAGGAAGTTTGCCAGATGGGTCTGCCCCCAACCAGGTTGGGGGTGGCCGCACAAAGGCTGGGCCAGCCAGGGTGAGGGGCTGCAGGTGTTCTGGTCATTCCACTGTTTGTTCAATTTGCGTATTACCCTTTTATTATATAGAATATGTCCTAATGTAGAGGGTGGGACAAAGTTAGGTTTGAAATGCAGAGTTTATTGTTATTTATTGATTATTGTGTTATTTTTTATATGAACAACAATAAAACTACTTTTACCACACCCTACGTGCACACTTTAGAGAATCCAGTTCATCTGTAGCAGAATTTCAGATTTATAGAAATTATGAGATACTAAATATGTGTTGTTTTAAAACATTAAATTTGTGGTAATGTGTTATGCAGCATAGAAATCAATGTTCTCATGCATTAATGTGCCTGTAGCTTAAGTAGACACTTCACTACAGTTGAAACTTACAAAATCAGCCAAGATTTAAAAGCTGTGTCTAAAGAAGGATTTTAAATCAGAATCATTTGTTAAGTTATTAATAAGTTAGAATAATAATTAAAACTGATTCACAACCACTTAATATTTTGGGCCACTAAATGAGTATCTCCATGTTATCAATTTTTAGACACACTGGGGAGCAAACAAGTGAGAACTAGTGTCTTTCCTCAACAGGAAGTAGCCTGCTAAGGACTGGAAAGGCAAATCTGATGGATTTCCTTAATTAACAGCTACTACTTTAATAGTCTCTAGTTCCTGCAAGGCAAAATGTGGTCTGACATTCAAGGGTATTCACAGTGTGACTCCACTTACCTTCCTAACATCTTGCCCTATATCTGAGATGTACCAAATCTTCAACTCTCCAAACAGCAAATGAAACTTAATGCTATTTGGTCTACAATTTACTTTCAAAGCCCTTTTTTACTTTGCCCACTAGCCAGATTTTGCCTTCAAGCATGAATCCCTAGGTAGATATTATAGGCATTTCTTTCATGCTATAGTTATGCTATGAATTCATATTTCTTTTAGCTCCAAGAATATTTTTCATTAGACAATGTTTTGAGGTCATGGTTAATGTCCCATTCATCAGTATATAGCCAGTGCTTAGCAGATATCTCTATCTGTCCATCATCTATCTGTCTATCTATCTATCTATCTATCTATATCTATCTATCATCTGATCTATCTATATAATGTTATAGAGTAAACATCAATGTGGTAAGCACTCTCAATAGATGTAAGAATGCATTTAATTTTACATTCACAAAAATAATTAGTATTTCAGATAAAGCTTTTATTCCATAACTAGAGATCCAGTGCATGGATTGATGCACCAGTGGGGTCCCTTGGCCTGGCCTGTGGGGACCGGGCCGAAACCGGCTCTCTGACATCTCCCAAGGGGTCTTGGATTGCAAGAGGGTGCAGGTCAGGCTAAGGGGCCCCACTGGTGCATGATTGGGGCCTGGGAGGGACCGTGGGAGGGTTCCAGGGCATGTCCCAATCAGAGCCAATCAGGGCCATCTTGCCCAGTCTTGATGGGGGCTGATCAGGGCTGATCGGGGCCGGCTGGCCAGGGAAGGACTACGGGAAGTTGGCTGGCTGGGGAGGGGCCACAGGAGGGCTCAGGGTATGTCTGGCCCATCTCAGCTGATCAGGATCAGCCGGACCCCAGCAGTAAGCTAACCTACCAGTCTTCCCCCTGATAGTCAGTGTGCGTCATAGCAACTAGTCAAACGGTCAAACACTTAGCATAGTAGGCTTTATTATATAGGATAATTTCTATAAATGTGAGGTTAACTGTATCTGTCAATTTGGTTATACTATGGTGCCTAGTTTTTACATATTTATTTTCATTGTTTATTCTTTTTTAATTAAAAATTTTTATTGTTAATACAATTGCAGGTATCCCCCCATTTTCCCATTCTTCCCTGCATCCCTTGGCCCTCACCATGCTATTGTCTATGTCCATGGTGCCCAGTTTTTTTTGTAATAAACTAGTATAGAGTTTGCTGTAAAGGTAGTTGGGATGTTGTTAACATTTATCAAAAGCAGATTACCCTCCGTGATATGAATGAGCTTCAGCCAATTAGTTGAAAGGCTTAAGATTACTGAAGAAGAAGGGATTCTTCCTCAAGAAAACAACATACAATTCTGCTTGAATTTTCAGCCTGCTGATTCACCTGAAGATTTTGGATATAAGACTGCAACATTGACTCTTACCTGCATATCCAGCCTGCTAGTTAATACGACACATTTTTCAAATACCAGCCCCATAACTGAGTGAGACAATGATTAAATAATTCTTTCTTTAGACAGGTTAGCTAGATAGATGATAGATAGATGATTGATAGATAGATGATAGATAGATAGATAGATAGGAGATATGTAGATAGATGGATAGATAGATAGATAGATAGATCATAGATAGATAGATATAGATAGACAGATTAGATATATAGATGATAGAACTAGATAGAAATATCTCCTAATAGTTCTGTTTCTCTAGAGAACTCTAATACAGTAAATTTTAATTGATGATGGCTTAATATTTACCCTGACCTAACAATTTTCAACATACAGAAGATTTAAATGTCTTCCTAATCCCTTTATTTTTAATCTTAAATAGTATTTTTGATCTTAAGATTTATTGTTTTGAATTTTTTCTAAAAAATCACTTTTGTTAGTGAAAGCAAAGTCAAAATTTCAGATTTATAAAATATGTTGTAGCAAAAAGAGTACACATACAAAGCAAAGATAAATGTTCTTAACAACTTTACTTATACATTTATGTTATTGTGTAAATTCAAGCGTTGGATTGGATAGAAGATTAGATAGTTTAAAAATGCCATAATGAGATAAATTGCTTTTTAAAAAGGTTTTTGGTTGTTACACTAGCAGGGACTTTTTTATGCCATTGCAATGTGTTCTTTGGCAGCATACTTGCATGAAATGAAAAGAAATTAATTATTGCTTTTAATAGATAAATGTCTTGTGGAAATACTAAGAGGTAGGCAGAGTAGTGCTCTCACCTCCCCTGCAAAATATGTCTACCTTCCAATCACCAGAATTTTTTGATATGTTACCTTCTATGGTAAAAATTAATGTTGCAAATGTGTTTATATTAAGGCTCTTGAGATGCATAGATTAGCCTTGGCCCTTTTATAATTACATGAATCCTTAACAATGGAGAAACTTTCCCATCTGTGATCAGAGATGCAATTGTGGAAGAATGATTGAACAAATGCAAAGGCATTGGCTTTGAAGATGAAGAAAGTTGGCCATGGCCCAAGAAATATGGCCTCTACAATCTGGAAAATATGAGCAAACATTGCAGAGCCTCTAGAACATAATGTGCCAACACCGTGGTTTTGGCCCATGTCAGACTTTTAACCTACAGAAATACAGAATAATAACTGTGTGTTGTTTCAAGCCACCAAATTTGTGGTGTTTTATGATAGCATGATCAGAAACTAATAGAGAAGTTTTCAAAATCATTCTGATATGGAGACATAGCCATAAAGTTATAAATGCAAAAGAAAGAAAAACATGGTTGATGCTGACAGTCTTTTCCTTCCTCAGTCATTCATAGACTCTTTTGCACCTAGTATCTTAGTACTAATCCTTAGTACTTATTTGTTTACCTATCAAGTTACTGCAGAAAATGAAGTTTTCAATGTGTGCTTTAGCATTGGAAGCAGCATGCAAGACCAGACATACAGGGTATTGGCTCAGTTAAAGAGAAATCTGCCAGTAATTTTTTGTTTGTTGGTTTGTTTCCTAGCTACTTAACACTAAATGCTATTACTGGTCAGGAAATCTCACAAAATTTATGGCAACCAAACACAAATATCCTTAATAAACAATTGTGGCAGATGTATCAGGAATAGTCATTCAGGTATACAAATCAGAGTTTAAAGGAACACTATATAAAACTATGTCATTTACCATCTCGTATTATTTGATAAATGATTGAATGGATGAAATCCCCCCCCCCAAAAATAGTTATTATACAAAGGTCATCTCAAGGCAAAATGTCCCTATGTAATTTAGAAGTTCCAAATCAGCTGATTAGGGAACTTTAACTTTTGGCCAAAAGAAAATAACAAAGAAAGGATTTGCTCTGTCGTCAAAAAACATAAAAATCAGAACAAAATATAGAAAAAGGTGTTTTGTTTTGTTTTTAAATATTGGACCTTAGGCACTAAATGATAGCAAACCATGAGATATGGGAATGACCAGAAGGGCACTGTAAATGTCCTAAGTTATTGCCTTAGCAGGTCTGGTTCACAGCCATGAAACTTGTGCATTGGCACAGAGTCCAGAGTGCCAGCTCTGCCTGGGCCCCTGCCTGTTGTGGCTTTGTCTGGAAGGAAGGACATCCAGTCTAATTTGCATATTACACACACACACACACACACACACACACACAAATATATATATATACTAGAGGCCCGGTGCACAAAAATTTGTGCACTCAGGGCGGGGGGGTCCCTCAGCCCAGCCTGTGCCCTCTCACAGTCTGGGAGCCCTCAGGAGATAACGACCTGCTGGCTTAGGCCTGCTCCTGGGTGGCAGAGGGCAGGCCCAATCCCTAGGTGCAGCCCCTGGTCGGGCTCAGAGCAGGGTTGATTGGGGAGTTGGGGCGCTGCCCCTAGTCATGCACAGAGCAGGGCGGATCGGGAGGTTGCAATGCCACCCTCAGTCACGCTCAGGGTAGGGCCGATTGGGGAGTTGGGGCACCGCCCCCTGTCACACTCAAGGCAGGGTCGATGGGGAGGTTGCAGTGCCACCCCTGTCACGCACAGAGCAGGGCCAATCAGGGGGTTGGGGTGCTGCCCCCTGTCACTCAAAGAGCAGGGCCAATCAGAGGGTTGGGCACTGCCCCCTGTCATGCACAGAGCAGGGCCCATCAGGGCATTGGGGAGCTCCCCCCTGTCATGCACAGAGCAGGGCCCATCAGGGGGTTGGGGAGCTCCCCCTTGTCACGCACAGAGTAGGGCCGATAGGGGAGTTAGGGCACTGCCCCCTGTCACACACAGAGCAGGGCAGATCAAGGGGTTGGGGCGCCACCCTCTATCACCCACAGAGCAGGGCCGATCAGGGGGTTGGGGCGCAGCCACTGTCACACTCAGGGCAGGGCCGATGGGGAGGCTGTGGCTCTACCCTGTCACACACAGAGCAGGGCCTATGGGGGGGGGAGGGTTGGGGCGCCGTGCCCTGTCACACACAGAGCAGGGCTGATCAGGGGGTTGGGACACCGCACCCTGTCACACACAGAGCCGCAGGGCGATCAGGGCGTTTGGGCGCTGCCCCCTGTCACACTGATCCGGTGCCAGGAGGCCTCGCGGCTCCGCTGATCCCGGTGCTGGGAGGCATATTACCCTTTTACTATATAGGATAGAGGCCTGGGGGCTGGCTGGTTTGCCCTGAAGGGTATCCTGGATCAGGGTGGGGGTCCCCACTGGGGTGCCTGGCCAGCCTGGATGAGGGGATGATGGCTGTTTGCAGCTGGTCACACACTCTTCAGGGTGGGGGTCCCCACTGGGGTGCCTGGCCAGTCTGGGTGAGGGGCTGAGGGCTGCTTTCAGGCTGGCGGTTGTTGACTGAAGCTCCCAACTGCTCCTTTTTTTTCTCTCTTTTTTTTATTTTATCCTGGGCCAGCTTTAGCTCTGGCTCTAGCTCTGAGGCTTCCGCTGCTGAAAGCAGGTATCTGGTTTGTTTGCGTTCTATAATCGAAACAATGTATAACTCCAGCTCTGAGATCCCGGGCCGGCTGAAAGCTGGTTTCTGGAGTTTTGTTTAACTTCTATATTTGTTAGAATGTTTGAAACTGCCAGCTCAGAGGCCGGCAAGTCAGGCGGGGAACGTTGGAGTCTGCAGTCCCTGGAGCAAGCAAGCCTCATGTTCGCTTCCAGCTGCCTGGCTGCTGGCCACCATCTTGGCTGACAGTTAATTTGCATAAGGATATGCTGATTAGCCAATGGGAAGGGTAGCAGTCGTATGCTAATTACCATGTTTCTCTTTTATTAGTGTAGATATCTTCTTAGTCAAAAACTGATTCATCTTACTTTAGTCTCTAACTATAACTGTCAAAAGCTATTAACAACAAAAATATTCTGTTAATCTCACTTTTTATCTATCTTTTAAAATAATTCACTCTGAATATACATTATGGCCCTTTTATTTGAGGAACTCATCTGTTCTCGGGATTATTTCATTAATAAATTTAATCTTACTAAACTTAGTCAGATTCCTGTTCAGTAAACCCTATAAATTGTCAGCATACTAAAGCCACAGAGCAGATAATATTTTACACCTTCTCAAAAACATTTAGACACTCACTCTTGTGTTCAACATAAAGTCCCAATGCTTCAGTTGGATTTATAGGACTGTACTTAATCTGGTACCTGCCTTCCTCTTCAGTCACCTACTATAGGAATTTCTCTGCATCCCACACTTAACCAACCTGAACCCTGTGCTCTGTATGTAAACCTACTTGGACTTTAACATTTAGCTAACTCATTAACTCCTCTATTCTATTCAACTTTTCAATGTTTCCTTTTTATTTTATTTTTTATTTTTATTGATTTCAGAGAGGAAGGGAGGGGGAGAGAGAGATATAAACATCAGTGATGAGAGAGAATCATTGTTCAACTGCCTCCTGCACATCCCCTACTAGGGATGGAGCCTGCGACCTTGGCATGTGCCCTTGACTGGAATCTAACCTAGGACCCTTCAGTCCACAGGCTGATGCTCTATTCACTGAGCAAAACCAGCTAGGGCTAACTTTTCAATGTTTCAACTCCCCACTGCATACTCCAACTGAAGTAAAATTGTTATGCTCTGCTTTTATGCCATGACTTAATTACCTTTTAGTATTTTTGCATAAAATCTATAAGCATTGCTGGATTATCTTTAGTTTAATCTCTAGATCTTAAGCCTCTTAAAGTCAGGGACCACATATTATTCATCACTGTATTACATTTGTGTCCATAATACTGGATGAATAGATACTGTGCCTTCTAGAAATATTAATTCCATTTTAACAAGAGAAAATACAATAGTGGAAATCAATACCTTTCTGATGATGAAATTTCAGAACTAAGGAGATATTTTGTCAATGATACCCTCAAATTTGATGATATTTTGCCCTTATCTAAGTATAAGTGGCACCTGCACTCCCAACCATTTGGCCACTTTATAACCTTTATAAGATTTCTTCACATATTTGATCCAGGACAGTAGTACCTAAAGTGTGATCCCTGGAACAACAACATTGTCATCTGGGAATTTGTGAGAAATACAATTTTTAGGGCCTCCGCCAGTGGCACTAAATCGGAAACTCTGGGAGAGGACCCAGCAACTCATGTTTCAGCTAGTCCTTTAGATATTTCTGATGTTCTAAAACTTGAGAACCACTGTAAAGGTCAGGAAAAGAGCTATTATTTGCTGCCTGACTAATTTTTCCCCTTTTGTCACGTGTGGTTCCTGGGAGAGCAAGTTGTGAATGGAAATTATAGCCAGCATGCATCACCTGGGTAGCATGAGCAAGTGACTTAATCTTTCGAACCTAAATTTTCTCATTTATGTAATGGGGTAAAATTATATATTATTATAACATATTATCTGCCTTAAGAGTTGCTGTGGATATTAAATGAGTTAATACACAGAAAATTTCTAACACCATTCATGAGAAAATAGCACAGGGCTTGCTCAAAAGGTTCAAGGGTGTTGTTTCCCTGTTGCTACTATTGCTGCTAGTTTTACCGTTACTATTATTGCTATACCATTATGTTTAAAAACACTGCTGCCATTACTGTTAGTTTTACAGGTATTTTTTTAAAATGCTGTGAAGTGATATATTTATTTTTATATTAGAGAGGAAGTAACAGGGTGGAAGAGGTAGATTAACAAAATCACACAGCAGTTACAAAGTGAAACCAGAATTAAACTCTAAGTCAGTCTATGGCTTATTGATGTTTTTCTTTTGAAATCTATAGGTATGAATGACAACCCAAGTTCGAGTATGAAAAAGAAATAACTTTTTTTCCCGTGATTCAACTTGATTTCTATTTTGAGTGCCCATCACACTGGGGTTGAAGACTTTCTTTCCCTTGCTCTGGGGTCCGCCCCCAGAGCTGGGATGTTGTTGGGATCACTTAGCCCTGAAGTAATCTCTTGATATGGGAATCCCGTGATTGTCTTCATTCTGTCTGCTTTTTAGTCACAAATCTATCCATTCAGGTTTTCTTCTTTTAAAAAAATATTTTTTTTTATTGATTTCAGAGAAGAAGGTAGAGGGAGAGCTTAGAAACATCAATGATGAGAGAGAATCATTGATTAGCTGCCTCCTGCACTGGGGATATAGCCCACAGCCTGGGCATATGCCCTGACTGGGAATCGAATGGTGACCTCGTGGTTCATAGGTCAATACAACCACTGATCCACACCGGCCGAGCCCATTCAGGTTTTCATTGAAACAGGTCCCTTTCCTATCTGCTGACTTCATTCAGACACTATTATTCTTGCTGCTACTTTCACACCAATCCTAAAGTCATGGGCATCTTCTTTGGTTTCTTTATCACCCCGGGGATGGAGTTTTCTGGAAGGTTATCTGTGGGCTTTATCTGCTTAATGCTGGAAAATATCAGTTCCCAGATATGGTGAACCCAGAATAGCCTAAATACTTTGGGGTGACAGAGA
The DNA here is from genome assembly GCF_028538775.1 of Myotis yumanensis. Lineage (NCBI taxonomy): Eukaryota > Metazoa > Chordata > Mammalia > Chiroptera > Vespertilionidae > Myotis > Myotis yumanensis. The sequence continues at coordinate 203,307,418 of NW_027223753.1, read as the reverse complement.
GTAAACTACAGGGAAAACAAAATGTATATCAGTATTTATTCATACAAAAAATTCAGTCACTTTAAAAGCATAGCATCTTTTCTGTAATCTTGTAAGGCTTAAACCGCATGTCCTTCTCAAATCACCTTCAGTATGCAATCACCTAAGCCCTTCAGCTTCCCTTCACAAAAGAAATGAATAAGTAACCCTTCAGCTGATAAGGTAATTCAATTTACTGGAACATGAACTAGACACAATTCTAATTTCTATAATGTTAGGCACCAATGAGAAAAGTTTATATGCACTACAACACACATTAAAACGTTTTACCCTGAAGAAAGACAAGGAGAAACATATGTTATTCACAACGGTAGTGATTAAATCTCAAGAAGCATAGGGGAGAAAAAAACATTAAACATGCTTGCAAAATAGAATGAAGGATATTATTAATTGGGGGGGGGGGGCAGGTTTAACAAGAAAATGTGAGTTTAAATTGCTCATCTGATTCCAAACGGCAGAAATAAGTTCAAATCGCCATCAAGCCCAAGTCTCAGCTGTTAGGAATGATTGACTCATAACACGGTGATTGGCTTTGGGAGCCTACACATTCACCAAACACACATCGCACCCACACACACATACTTTCATTTCTGAGATATGATTGTAATAAACTTTATACCATAGGCAGTTTTGATTATATAGGCTTATTTATTGCACCAAATAAGACATATATTTATTTCTAATTTATCTTCATAATGAAGCTATTTTCATCGTCTATGTAAATGAAGTGATAGTTTATCAGGTTGAACAAGCAGACTTTATGATCTGAAACTCAAATACATTATCCCAGTGTTCAACTAACTTGTAAGATTATTACTGACCTCAAAAGAAATAAAAAAAAACACATTTACAGAATACATGTTTAATGAATATTTATGTTTTTAAATGAATAAATTTTTAAACGGTGAGGAAGCAAAAGAGAGATGAAAGGAGAAAAATATGGAAATGAAGGAAAGAGAAGGAGGGAGGAAAGGAAAAAAGAGAGAAAAGAAAAGAAAAAGAATTTCCAGAAGTTCTAGTGATGAGCATGCAAAACTCCTCCTTGATTCTTACTATTCTTATTATTAGAAGTAGTTATTTCTTCCTTCAACTCAAACATAATTTGCACTGTGTATCAGCCCACTTTTCACAGGAGATATGGAGAATCCTGCTTCTTTCAATAGTACCATATTCTTCCATTTAGTTCATCTCAAAAGCTATTTTTAAAAACTCACTTTCCTTTGACACAAATTTTAACAGCTTCTGCTGAACGATTGATACATTTTGTAAAGCATCCATGTTTCCTTTAAATACCTGCTTCTACCAGCATGTTTACACTGGTAGAATTACCCCTTCTACCAATGATTTCTAGGCAGTAGGCCTTCCCTGTACACCTGCTCAAAAAGCACTTCAAAACTATCAGATTAATTCCCTAAGTACTACTTGCTTACTATCACTCCTTTCAACCATTCTTCCATTTTCTGCAATATCACATCCAAATTTGTACCCTCACACCATTAGCAATCTGCTCTTCAACTATATTTCCAAATCCATCTCCCACAATTCCTAGACATAAAAATCCTTATCTCTACCAGGTTGGCCCCTACATACTACTTTTCACATTCCTACTTTGTCATCTTTGTTTCTGGGGTGCCCTTTCCTCTCACCTTCACTTTATAAAAATTACTTCTTATCCGAAGTTTATCAATCCCCACTTCTGTTGCCACATCTCCCTTGCTAGCCCAGCCCACGGTGCTCTCTGGCTCGGTTGCCTGCTGACCACAGCTGTTGTCAGTACATTTATCTAGCTCATGCCATGCCATGCAGTGTTCACTGCAGTTAACATTTCCCAGGAGATAACCACCTCCTTATTTTTTAAAAAATATATTTTTATTTATTTCAGAAAGGGATGGAGAGGGAGAGAGAGATAGAAATATCACTGATGAGAGAGAATCATGGATAGGCTGCCTCCTGCACGCCCCACACTGGGGATTGAGCCTGCAACCCGGGCATGTGCCCTGACTGGGTATTGAACTGTGACCTCCTGGTTTATAGGTTGATAGTCAACCACTGAGCAACACAAGCCAGGCACCACCTCCTTATTATTGGTAACCATGGCAAACAGGTTTTGGTTTTGGCAGGCAGGCAGGCAGTATGGCATCATGGTTAAGGGAATGGATACCGAAACCAAAACAAATTGTACATGTTATACTATCTTGGAAAGTTACTTAGCAACTCTAGGTCTCAAGTGTTTTCAGCTATCAATTGGAGATAATGACCATACTGACCAGATAGCTATGGTGCATTGGTGTTTGAAGCATTTGTACATCAGATGGTGATTTTCAAGGGTCTTGTTAATCATAATTATACTTAGTTTATAATATTTCTATATTGACTGTGTTTTACACATCAACTTTTTCCCCCCTCATGTGATATAGTAATAATTTATAGTTTGTGGTACTTTATAATTTATAAATTACATTCATGTAATTTGTACTATGCAAGGCTCTATCCATAAGAAAAGAGAATTAACATTCTAGTTCTTGTCCAAAATGTGAAATCACAACATAATCCAAAAGACAAAACTATTTCTAAAAACCAACTAAGTCTTAGTCAAACCAGGAACAGTAGTGGTATACCATTCCGCTCTGGGGCCAAACCACCCTGCTCAATGTGCCAATTGTTGTAAATGTCAGTGTTATTATTATTCAGGTATGACAAGGCCAACAGACCAGGAGAGAATTATCACTGAAAACCAATTTGTTAGCCACAGTTTCCAAGGTGAGGAGACCTGCCACACCACATGGGGAGGATCCAGGATCAGTACGGAGGCAGAAGAGATGGGAAAACCCATGGCAAGGTCCTTTGTTGTGCTTCCCTAGGGAAGGAATGAGTGAGTTAGAGTAAGTAGGCTTAGACTGGCTAGTTTGAATAATGTCTGTGGGCCCTGGGTATACAGATTGTCCCAAACTGTGTCGTACCTGGCCCTGGGGGGAGATGATGGGAGGGGAATGTTAAGTAGGTGTGGGGAGGGGAGTGTGGGCTATGGATTCGTTTTCATGTGAATGGTGCACTCTTGGTAAGTCATTTTTATTTCTAGAAAATACTAGCTAAACCTGGGATGGGCAGTCCCTCCCTGACCGGTGTCAGGCTCCAGATGTCAGAGCATCAATAATATGAAAATATATATGTATTTGAAGTTATAGATGCAACCTAAGGTGTTCACAGATTATTCCATTGTAAATGATTTTTTGAATATTTTGCAATCAGTAGGTAATTTGTAAAGTGATACCTTGAGATGCTGTGAATTTCTTATAAATATCTTGTTCTCCATAGGAATTTTAAGCACTTTGCTTCATTGATGAGTATTGCATCATGGTGGCTAGGCAGTGTGACCTTTCCAATTATCACTCTTTCTCTGCATAGTAGCTTTCATTGTTTAGTGAAGAAGTGGTCTCTCTTTGCCCTCCTCCTTTCTTTGTTAAAACATTATAATGGATCCTTAGAAACTTTTGCTATTCAAATGTTTAAAATCCATTACCATTGATCATTTTTTAATTTCTTTCTTTCTGTATATTTTTAACACACCATCTATCCTATATTTGGCCCATGGAAATACATTTTAAAGAGATTCCTGCCATTTTCACACATTTGCATCAGAATTTGAACAATTTCTTGCTTTTTGGAACAACATATTGCATACTTATCTTCTACTTTACAATATGTTGTTCCAAAGGCAAATACAGAATGACTTTTCTATAAGGAATGTTGGTGCCTTTTATTGGGAGCCTATCATTACTTTATTTTTAACATAGAAAAAAACACAGAATAATAGTTTTTGCCTTGCAGGGAATATTTGTTAAGAAAAAGCTATATTGAAATCATTAATAATAATCTTAGCATTAAAAAAATTCTAGAATCGCCAAATAATCATTATCAATATTATATATACCTTCAAATTACTTAATAACTTTCTAAGCAGCCATTGCTTTGTTGAACTGCATGGATCCTTGTACTTTTATTTGCATATGCAAGTAGTCATGAGTATTCATGGACTAAATTAATAAAATAATATAAATTTGCAAGAGACAAAATTCTAAGGATCTTTTAAGTCAGATGTTTCCTTGACAGGAACTTTCTTTTTGTAATTTAGTAGTAAATAATATGACAATATCATAATTTCTTTTAAATTCTTTGGTATAAAAGGAAACAAATGCAGGGGGAAAAGGAAAAAGTAGCCCAGCCAGTATGGATCAATGGTTGAGTGTAGACCTATGAACCAGAAGGTCACAGTTCGATTCCAGTCAGGGCATATGCCTGGGTTGCGGGCTCAGTTTCCAGTGTTGGGAATACAGAAGGCAGCCGATCAATTATTCTCTCTCATCATTGATTTTTCTATCTCTCTCTCCCTCTCCCTTTCTCTCTGAAATCAATTGAAAAGTATATGTAAAAAAATACCAAAAAGTATTATATGTACATTTTTCAACTAGTCCAGGCAGAGAAAATATTTGCTAGTAATTATAGTAGCATCATTTTTGGATTTAATAAGTAAAAACAAAAACAAAAACACACACAAAAAAACAAGTTTTTAATACTAAGCAAACATTGGAAAATAATTTGATAAATTATTTGATTATTCTGTATAAGAATGATATAGGATGACCTAAACAAATAAATTTGGGTGGATTTGATACATGATAAATGAGAAAAAATTGAAATAATATATAACACATAATAAGCTTGTAAAATAAAGATTAAAAATGAGTTAGAGGCAAATTTAGATAGCAGTTAAAAATTGAATAATTCATTAAAATAATTTTTCAATTTAAATGTGACCTTTTTAATCTTTTATGTCAAACACATCACATATTTCTAGCATATTGAACTATCAATAAGTTATACAATATTATTTCTAACATAGAAAAAATATTATTTCTAACATAGTAAAGCAATAAATTACTTGGTTGCTGTGAAATCATAATAATTTCAGGGAGATTGAAACAATTAACTTTTCATTTATATTAAAATAATAATTATAATATTTTCTACATTATTCCACCTTTTTTTTTTTAAATATATTTTTATTGATTTTTTACAGAGAGGAAGGGAGAGGGATAGAGAGTTAGAAACATCGATGAGAGAGAAACATCGATCAGCTGCCTCCTGCACATCTCCCACTGGGGATGGGCCCGCAACCCAGGTACATGCCCTTGACCGGAATCGAACCTGGGACCTTTCAGTCCGCAGGCCGACGCTCCATCCACTGAGCCAAACCGGCTTCGGCTCCACATATTTTACATTAAAAACATTGACAACGCTGAGAGCAGTCATCAATATGGTGTTTATTCTTAAAATTAAATGCATGTCTTTATTTATTTATTTTTTACATAACCCCGGATCTCATTGGAAAAGATCCTGAAAGTGCTGTATATTATTTATATATATAAAAGCCCAGCGACCAGAATGACAGAACAACTGGAACAACTGGAATGACTGATTGCTATGACGTGCATTGTGGCAGTCAACTGGCCGGATCAGGACCCCATCGGGGCTCCCCGCCAATGGCCCGCAGGCCCTCTCCCTGGCCAGCCCACCCCCAATTGGCCTTCCCCCCATCTGGGGCGGGGCCAGCCGGCCTCCTGCGGGCACCCCTCTGCTGGCCAGGCCTGATCAGCCCCAATTAGGGCAGGCCAGCTAGACCCCACCAGTGCATGAATTCATGCACCGGGCCTCTAGTAAAAACATAAAATCAAATCACACAGGCGATTCAAGAAGAAAAAAATTTATGTGCAAATTTCATCCAGATCTGTTTTGATTTCTATCTGGCACACTTTATCGATTTAACAAACCTCTTTTAGCATATACTGAAAATAAAATAGAGGGGGAAAAGCATGCGTTTATTATAATAAAAACCACAAGCACATTTACTATATGCCTGACACTGTTATAAGTGTTTGACTAACTCATTACTCATTCTGACAGTTACAAGAAAGATACCATACTGGCACCATTTTAGGAAAGGGGAGCTCAGGTAAATCAAATAATTCACCTGCAATTACTTAATCTTGGCTGACGTGACTGAGACCCCACGATTATTCCATGGTCTCTAAACCTAAATTACATTGTAATAACTGTTAAAAAAGTTAAGAACAATATTAACCAAAAATAAATAAATAAATACAAAATGTAATTTTAAAATGCCTATACATTATAACATAAAACTAACTTTCATTAAAGTTAAGTGATTTGACACAAAATCCAGAGCTTTGGAATTGGGACCAGGTCCAGATTTTCTGAAATTAGATTCGGTTTTATTTTTGTAAGAACAAAAAACCTACTAATGAAAATTATCAGGATTGTGAATGAGTAACTGAGGGAGAAAAACATGGTAATAACGAACTCATATATATTGTTTATGTGTGCTGTAAGCTTTCCTAAGTTTTATATATTTTAATTCACCAAACAACTATGTGTGATAACTTTTTTATTATTAACCCAACTTTTGAGATGAAGAAACTAAGGAACAAAGACAATAAATATGTTTCTCAAGATCACAAAATAAAATAATAACTAGCAAAGCTAGAATTCAAGCTCCTGCGTTTTGGGTCCAGAGTTCTTGCTTTTAAGTCCAAGGAAATGCTGACATTTAAGTTTTGTGTCTGGGAGGATTTCTATTGGTAGAATGGGAGAAGCCAGAAAAAGCAAATGCTCTTTCATAATTGTTCCCCTAAGAAATGGTGGAGATGAGAAAAAGTCCTACATGTTACATTTGAAATATCAAAAGGTATATTGTCCAAATGGAAATATATCTGAAAATAAAAATGTCTAAATCCTAGCACAGAAATAAAAGTAGATATTTATAATTCATCTAGTAGAGGAGAGATTTAAACTGAGAATAGAAATAATGATAAAAATTGTTAACAATAATAATTGTTATAAATATAATATGCTACAATGATTTATTACTTTTATATATTTATTTTGTAGTTTATAGCTATAGTTTTGTCACACATGTGACCTTATTTAACCTCGTATATTATTTAATTTAATATCAGAGATAAAGTTTTCCATGGAACAGAGAAGAATTCTAAGATAATTCAGAAAGAGTCAGTCAAGGAATGAGAAATGGCTATAGAGATAAGAAATGATCCAAACATAAACCAGATTTCAAGGGCTTGAATAGTGAGTAGATGATGAATAGTGAAGTGACAAGGTATTCTACACTTTCAAAAGAGGAAGAAAAAAGGAGATGTGTTTAAAAAGTTAGTCAGAACTAAAAAAAAAAAAAATACTTTTAAGGTAGGACAAACTGGAGTATACTTAGAAACACAGGTAAAGAACTAATGGAGAACAAATAAGGAAACCTAGAATTTGGGTATGGATGGAGAATGGATTGTGTTCCTTCAGTCATGCGTAAATGAGGTCAGAAATCACATCTTCATATTAGCAATCATAAGCAAACTAATAAATAAGGAAGGTTCCGTAGGAAATGCAGGTACGGATCTAAAGCTATTTGAGCTGAATGGTTTCAGAAAGGTAGCTGATAGAATGTGATGGTAGAATACTGAGAAAAAAAAAAATGGCATGGACATATGAGGAAGTGTATTAGGGAATCAAGAAGAAAACCAATGGTCAGCTTTTTGTCTAAAGCTCTTTTAGCTAAGAATATAGTTTTTAATCACTTCAATCTTCTAAAATTAAAAAAGGCTCATATTTCACTATCATAATAAATTATTAGATATTCATTTGTTGTGCTAAGTAAGCAGTTAATGGTAGAATTAAGAAAAACTAAATGGATTCTCAAATGGGCCAGTAAAGGATTTCTGTCATCATAAAATGTGAAATGGAAAAAGATTTTTAATAGAGGTTAACATAATCTATACTGGAGCTCAAAGAAGGCAATCAAGTCAATCATTAAATGATTTATTATCAATTAGTGTTTCAGTTACTCTGTTGCATGCTACAAGTTACATGTGTAACAAGTTAACTTTTAAAAACTCAGTTTAATTTTTCTATTTATTTTAGTTCTATTTATTTTAATCTTCAATATGTGAAGCTATGTTTTGCCTGCTTGATTGTATAAAATATGATAACATGTCTAGTTGGAAAATAAAATAAGAAAATAATTTTAAAATGAGAAAAAGCAACATAATTTTGCTCCTTGTGTCATCTAATTTTTTTTTTAATGAATTGGGAATTCCATAAAAGTACAAGGAAAATGTAAGCCCAAGATTTTTAAAAATGTCAAATGAATCTAGACTTACTCTCGTACTTTAGAAAAACACATGTTAATGGAACACCTACATGAAAATCATGTAAAAGAATGAATGAGATGAGATACAGGGGAATAGCACCTAATTTGTTTGTGCTGGAATCACAGATATATTGTCCTTGTGCAATCGTGATTATTTTGTTCAGAGCTTCAGTGTAGGATTATTTGATATACTGGTTAGATGTCTAGTGTATATATGAGAATTCTTTTTCAAACTTTTAGGTGAGAATCATCTGAAAAACTAAGGCAAAAAACAAAAAAACAGATAATTGGTTCAATTTGAAACCAGAATAAAAATATATTTTCTTAATATCCTATGACCCACAAGGACAAGATCACAGAGGCCAATTATGATAAGCACACATTTTTAAATATAGTTTCTATGGCTTCTATAACAAATGACCACAAACTTCAGGGCTTACTACAATACAAATATATTCTCTTACAGTTTTGGAGGTCAGAACCCCAAAATCCATTTCAGTTGGCTGAAACGAAAATATCCACTAGGCCACACACCCTGGAGACACTGACAGAGAATCTGTTTCCTCTCCTTTTCCAGCTTCTGGTGTTGCATTCCTTGACTCATGGACCCTTCCTCCATCTTCAAAGTCAGTGGCAAAGCTCTCACTGACTCTGCCTCCCTCTTCTTGCTCACACGGCTTTCTTCTTCTGTAGTCTGACGCAAACATCTCTTTTTATAAGGATGCATGTGATGGCATTTAGGGCCCACTTGGATAATTTAGAATAATCCTCTTATCTCAATGTCCTTAACTTAATTTTACTTGCAAAGTCCTTTTTTTTCATATAAAAGTTTCATGTATTAGGGTTGTGGATACCTTTTAGGTGTTCATTATTCATCTTACCACAACATGTGAGGCACACATCTATCTAGAATGTAAGATTTAATATGTTTTTCCCTTACCTGGTGTATTTAAAGGAAATTGTCAGGAAAACCTTTAATATTTGAGAACTTGCATGCTAAAAGGAGTATATAGTGTCGGAAAATCATACTTCTACAAATCCTTAGAAAACAGAGCTTGAGTTCCCACACTAAGAGCTGTCACCTTCCTTCTCCCACAAATCCCTAAGAACTGGTAACTGTGTGGGCCTCTGCACATTACAGCCCTATTCTGTCAAGGACAATATCTAGCAAGTGTTGGCCCATGGACAAAAGAGTAAAATTATAATAATAAAAGCAGAATTTCATGAGATCAAATCAAATCAAGGGCCAGGAGGATCAAGAATGCAATGGAAATAATGTTTGAAAAAAGTTATATAGGATTCTGAGACTTGATAGAGAGGAGATAATAAACATAATTGGTGATTGATCATATTACACATATGTGTGACATGACTATCTGGATTCTTTTTTTTTTTTTTAAATATATTTTATTGATTTTTTACAGAGAGAAAGGGAGAGAGATAGAGAGTTAGAAACATCGATGAGAGAGAAAACATCGATCAGCTGCCTCCTGCACACCTCCTACTGGGGATGTGCCCGCAACCAACGTACATGCCCTTTACCGGAATCGAACCTGGGACCTTTCAGTCCGCAGGCAGACGCTCTATCCACTGAGCCAAACCGATTAGGGCGACTATCTGGATTCATGATGTTGAGTTAATGGTATGTTAGAAAATAATGGCTGAAAATGTAAATACATTTTGAAATATTTTATTAAAATCACAAATTGTAGATCAGTAAGAGCAGCTGGCATATACTTAACTATAATTTCAAATGAGAATGGACATTCATGCAAACAGAGACCTACCTGGACATATTTTGGCATGGCGTCATTGTGGCAAGACAAGTATGCAAATTTAGATTTTTATAAGTTCCTATTCAAGATATGAGGTTCAGTGTCTGTGTGCCATCAATTTATCATCCTTGTTTGTTACCTCTTCATATGTTTATATAGCTCTTTAACTAGAATTTTGCCTCACATTGGACAGAGCATAGCTTAGGCATAGATATCCCCAAGAGAGATACTGAAATGAAGTTTGACATGCAAGATAAGGCATAGATATAAGCATGCTTAGCAATGAATATCCTGAGGAAAATATTGTCTCTTTTTTGATAATGGCAAATGCAAGAGTTCAAAGTGAATTGTGTTCTAATGTCACTTACGCAAACCTTTATCATCTATTGTAGTGCCTAGCAGAGCACGTGATCATAGCATAAAATCAGTACAAGTATATTGAATTAAACTTATTACTGAAAATGGTAAAAAATAATCTGTACCCAGCAAAATAATTTATTTTTGAAACAAGCAAAAAAAAAAAAAAAAAAAGTAGCCCTCAACATCAGGAAATTCTTAGCCAAATAGAACATTGTTATGTTTTTCTGTGGAAAAATAAGAGGACTTAGCCGTGGTTAAAATAATGTATTCTCCTCATTTTCTATCTACTCTTTAGATTCCTGATTGAATTCCCTGACATGCTCAGATGACTAATCAGTGCTTAAGGTAGTTTCTCATCATAAAGGAAGGAAGGAAGTTATTATGTAAATTGTTTTATCTAGGCACATGGACAATAAAAATTACCTCTCCGAATCTGGTTTTCAGACAAGTATAGTTTTGAAACTTCTGAAAAATGGGATATAAGCATGCAACACTTTTGCAATTACCGAAATATAGAATGAATTAAACTCATCTTTTTTTCCTTCATTTTTGCTGGTTGGAATTTGTACATCATGGTTGCAACTGATAAGGCCACCATGGACCATAAGAAATTTTTGTGAATGGAGGTTACCACTGGTTGAGTTCCCCAACAGAGATACTGAAATGAAGTTTGACATACAAGATAATTAACTCTTTGTGCCTTTTGAGTCATCCACAGTGGAATGTAGGAGGAGAAAACAGGTTTGGATGGAGGAAGAAGTTGAACTGAGGTGGAGTTCTCATAATAGCCTCTAGAAATTTCACGAGATCTATGGAGCTAGACTTGCCCTTCAGTATAGTCCCATGGTGGGTTGAAGTGTCTGGCTTTATACCCCTGTATTGATCAATTACTGGCTGTAGGTAACAATAGGAGATCATGAAACCTTAGGAGAGGCAGCTCTTTATAGCTTTGGCAACCCACACCATAAGGGGACAACTGTGTCCAGAAGTTCACTAACAACTATGAAAACAAATTCTTCAATGATAGGCATCTGATGGGCATCATAGCGTCCAACATAGTGGCTATGTCTAATAAAATAAAGAAGCATTATGAGTCCTGGAACCCAAAATAATTTTCCAGTCTCAGACTGCCAACCTCACTGTGACACGTACTTCAGTAGCGTGGCTTTTATTACCATACTAGTGGCCCACTGCACAAAATTCATCCACTCGAGGGGGGAGGGGGTGTCCCCCAGCCTAGCCTGTGCCCTGTCACTATGCGGGAGCACCGCGATCCATTGCCCCAAAGAGGTAGGCCTCCGTGAGGCTCACGTCCCTGGGCCCAGAACCACGGGTGGGAACACGAGCCTTATGTCCCCGGGGCCAGTGCTGCGAGCCTCACGTCTTCAGGGCCAGAACAAGGGGCAGGGATGTGAGCCTGAGCCTGACGTCCCTGGGCTCGATGCCAGGGACAGAGACTGGATCCTCATGTAAGGTCCCAATGCTGCAAGTCCCCGCCCACCTGTACCTGCTGTGTATGCAGCCTCCTGCTGATTGGTTGTTATGTGTGAGGGCATCATGACCATTAGCATATTAGCTCTTTATTATATAGACTAGAGGCCCGGTGCACAAAAATTTGTGCACTCAGGGGGGGAGGGGGCAGTCCCTCAGCCCAGCCTGTGCCCTCGGGAGATAACGACCTGCTGGCTTAGGCCTGCTCCTGGGTGGCAGAGGGCATGCCCAATCCCTAGGTGCAGCCCCTGGTTGGGCTCAGAGCAGGGCTGATTGGGGAGTTGGGGCGCCGCCCCCTGTCATGCACAGAGCAGGGCAGATTGGGAGGTTGCGATGCCCCCCTCAGTCACGCTCAGGGTGGGACCGATTGGGGGGTTGGGGCTCCGCCCCCTGTTACACTCAAGGCAGGGTCGATCGGGAGGTTGCAGCGCCACCCCCATCACACACAGAGCAGGGCCCATCAGGGGGGTTGGGGCTCCGTACCCTGTCATGCACAGAGCAGGGCCAATCAGGGGGTTGGGCGCTGCCCCCTGTCACACACAGAGCAGAGCGGATCAGGGGGTTGGGGCACAGCCACTGTCACACTAAGGGCAGGGCCGATGGGGAGGTTATGGCTCTACCCTGTCACACACAGAGCAGGGCCCATGGGGGAGGGGGGTTGGGGTGCTGCCCTCTATCACCCACAGAGCAGGGCCGATCAGAGGGTTGGGGCACAGCCACTGTTACACTCAGGGAAGGGCCGATGGGGAGGTTATGGCTCTACCCTGTCACACATAGAGCAGGGCCTGTGGGGGGGGGGGGGGTTGGGGCGCTGCACCCTGTCACACACAGAGCAGGGCCGATCAGGGGGTTGGGGTGCCACACCCTGTCACACACAGAGCTGCAGGGCGATCAGGGGATTGGGAAGCTCCCCCCTATCAGGCACAGAGCAGGGCTGATCAGGTGGTTGGGGCGCCTTCCCCTGTCATGAACAGAGCAGGGCGGATAGGGAGGTTGTGGCCCCGCCCCCTGTCACACACAGAGCCGCAGGCCAATCAGGGCGTTTGGGCGCTGCCCCTTGTCATGCTGATCCGGTGCCAGGAGGCCTCGTGCCTCCACTGATCCTGGTGCTGGGAGGCATAATACCCTTTTACTATATAGGATAGAGGCCTGGGGGCCGGCTGGTTTGCCCTGAAGGGTGTCCTGGATCAGGGTGGGGTCCCCACTGAGGTGCCTGGCCAGCCTGGATGAGGGGATGATGGCTGTTTGTAGCTGGTCACACACCCTTCAGGGTGGGGGTCCCCACTGGGGTGCCTGGCCAGTCTGGGTGAGGGGCTGAGGGCTGCTTTCAGGCTGGCGGTTGTTTACTGAAGCTCCCAACCACTCCTTTTTTTCTCTTTTTTTTTTATTTTATTCTGGGCCAGCTTTAGCTCTGGCTCTAGCTCTGAGGCTTCCGCTGCTGAAAGCAGGTATCTGGTTTGTTTGCGTTCTATAATCGAAACAATGTATAACTCCAGCTCTGAGATCCCAGTGGGCTGAAAACTGGTTTCTGGGGTTTTGTTTAGCTTCTATATTTTTAGAATGTTTGAAACTGCCAGCTCAGAGGCTGGCAAGTCAGGTGGGGAACGTTGGAGTCTGCAGTCACTGAAGCAAGCAAGCCTCATGTTCGCTTCCAGCTGCCTGGCTGCCAGCCGCCATCTTGGCTGACAGTTAACTTGCATAAGGATATGCTGATTAGCCAATGGGAAGGGTAGCGGTCGTAGGCTAATTACCATGTTTCTCTTTTATTAGTGTAGATTTATGCAATGAGTTCTAAAAATTTATCTCTAATCCTGAGCAAGTACCAGAATTTTATAGCAAATAAAGTAGTTGGCATTTCCAATGGAAATAATGTTGAATCTTTATTTCAACTTGATCAAACTAAATTTCATCCTCCACCAGACAAGATTTTCTTTTTGTACTACCAATCTCAGTATATGGCACAAAAATCCATGTATATGCTTACTTCACAACCTAAAATCATATCTTAGCTCATAAAGAATTTCATTAGCTGACCTCTCCTATAACATCTTATCACACTCTTCTATTGTACATTCAAAATTTCCATCATTTTAATAAATAGTTTATTTTATGTATTTTTCATGAATCCTTTGTCCACTACATGCCTTCTTTCTGTACTTGCTTATTTTCTTCTCCTCTCCAGTTAACTTCTATTCACATTTAATACCCTAAGTTAGACTTTCTGGTTACCCTTGCCACATTATATAACTCAATCATGTTTGTAATTATTTATCTCCAAAACACAAGCATCATAATCTCCTTATAGTATTGTGTATCCAGGACCTGTACAATGTCCGGCCTATAGTCATTTCATATTGAGTAGGTGAATGAATGTAAGACTGAAAAAAGAAACCCGGATTCCATCTATTCCAGTTCCCCTCTTTCCATATAAGCATGACATGGTCCACTTTTCACAGGTTATTATAGTAGTGAAAAATAAATCTGAACATGTAGTAGTTAAATAATGAACAATGGAAAATATTAGAAAAAGTAAACTGGACTTAATTTGTTAGATATTGTGGAGCCACTGAAAAATTTTAAGAAGTCTTTAGGTAAAAACATGAGTTCAAATTTCAGGCTGTAGCCAGTTGAAGATAGCCAGGATGATCATTGCATTAATTGAAGTCTTACTAGACGTGTGTGGTCAGTGTTGAGCTGTGAATAATTTAATAGAAGGAACTCTGAAATTGAGATGATAGAATATCAGATGTACTCACTGACTCTTCAGACAACATTAAACAGCAAGAGAGGACAAGGAAGTCGCTTAAAACTAAGAGGATATGCTGACAATTTAAAGTGAATTCCATGAGTATAAAAACACAGAGAACAAAATGCATTAAAGATAAGACGAGGGTAATATAATTTGAGAGGGAAATAATTTTTTTAAAATGCAAAAGTGCAAGATGTGCAAGTGTGGAAGATACATAGCTAAGTGTCATCGTGGATAAGGAACTACCAGTCAGTGAGGCAGCTCCAGGGAAAGGAGACAGTGTTGAATTCTAAGTAGGAACAGTGCACCCCGGGATGAAGCACTGATTCTCAAATTCTAGTCTCAGTCTGTGGCATGGTTTTTTACACTGTGATCAAGGAGCTTTGTGGAAAATGTGGGGCAGACTCGGAGGAGGAAAATATAATCTGTTAAATTATTAATTAATTAGTTCAATGAAGGAAGATTCAATAAGGGATGACAGTACTGAGAGGTGACTAAGAGTTATGTCTGCAAAGAATGTTGTCCAGGTCCTCTCCGCCAGACATAATGGTTTGGAAGGATATGAGAGCAGACAGTAATATGACAAACTACATATGAAGGATGACTCCCTCATGCTTTTTAAAAAAATATCAGCATGAGATGCTACAAATACAAAAATAAAAATTGATTATAATTTCCTTTGAATGATTTAAGCAAAATTCTATTGAAATGAATATCATGAAATAAATATCTTTTTAAGTTACCCTTACCCATCACAAATATTTTGATACTATCATTCTTAATACTAGTCTGACAAGCTTTGATTTTTTTAAAAAACAACAACAATATTGCCCCCCCCCCCCCCCCACACACACACACACTCCTCTCACACACACACATGCTAGAAACCATGCTGATCTCATTCAGGGCTTGGTCCCACGAATTCTCTTGATCAGTCTCTGAATAGATACTATCATTACTCTCAATTTTACAGAGAGGAAACAGGCTCACCTAGATTAAACAACTTGCCCCCACTCACACACCTGGACTATGTATGCAAACATGATTGTTGGACACCAAAATGCATGTTGTTAACCATAAATAATCCTACAGTATCAGTCTCAAGTAAACAGGAGAATCAGTTTAATTTTTTTCTCTGTATCCTCAATAGTATTAAGGACATAATTTTTACTTACATGTTTGTTGAAATAATATTATATATGCAAACATTTGGAAATAAGACCCAAGGGGGTTGAAGAAAAATTTATGTGAAGATTATGTTTCCTGGTGATTTTAAATTTTAAATATTTAGACTGAACACCCCCCCACCCCCAACAAGCCCTATGTAGAGGCCTTAACCACTCAGTGTGACTGTATTTGAAGGCAGGAAAGTAATTAAAATTAAATGAGGTGATAAGTGTGAGGCCCTAATCTGACTGAATCTGTGTTGCTTTTAGAGTAAATAGGAGGTAATGATTTTCACTCTTACAGAGCAGATAACAAAGATCTCTCTCTCTCTCTCTCTCTCTCTCTCTCTCTCTCTCTCTCTCTCCTCTCTCAGATACAGCATATCAGGAAGAGAGCTGCCACCAGAAATTGAACCCCCAGGAAACCTTCATATTAGATTTTCCAGCCTCTAGAGCTGGGAGAAAATTAATTTCTCTTTAAGTCAGAGTCTGCAGTATTTTTTAATGCAGGCTGAGCAGACTAAGACAGTATATTTTATTTAAAAGGACGACAATAAAAATGATATAGTCTTTAACGTCAATTAATAGGATGTGAGCTCAAGTATGAAGTCAGAGAATAAGTGAAAAGGATGCTGTCTGTCTGTAAGAACGTAGGGCTCTAAAGACATGCTCCCATCTGTTAGAGGAGCAGACAGGAGGACTTGTTGTCCGTGTTTTGTTTTCTTTCACTGTGAGAAAGGCACAGTTTCTCCCTTTGTGTTTTTACTTTAGATACATTGTCTTCTGCTGTTATTAACCAGATCAGATTTTTAAAATATTCATCTAATGCCCTGGGTGGATTGGCTCAGTGAATAGAGAGTTGGCCTATGGACTGAAGGGTTCCAGGGCACATGCCTAGGTTGCAGGCTTGATCCCCCATGGGGGATGTGCAGGAGGCAGCCTATCAATGATTCTCTCTCATCATTGATGTTTCTCTCTCTCTCTGCTTCCTCTCTGAAATCAATAAAAATATGTTAAAAATAAAAAAAATAAATACTCATGTAATATTAACAGTAATTGTACATTTGCAGGAAAAAACTAACATAAAAGTAAGACCATCAGATATCTGTTAGTGTGGAACACTTGGAAAAATTCCCTCAAAGAGATGTACTCAGTGTCCTTTTTTATATTAATTTTCTTTTCCATTTTAACATCAGTTCATATTTTATGGCCTTGGTTGAGAGAAAGTGACCTTAGCTTTAAAAGAACTACCCTGACATCTTAATTTTTTTTTAACTCAGCACTCAGATAAGAATTTGATTACTAGAGAATTTAAAAAATATGATTGGTTTGTGTTTAGTTAAAATTAAAATGACCTTAAAATGAACTTACTTAAAATTAAATGACCTAAAAACTGTGGGAAACACAAATTCACCATAATGTCATTTACTTGATTAACCTTTTTAGTTACTTACTTACAGTTGCAAAATGTTTAAATGAGAAAACTAAATAAACAAACCAACATAAATTTCTTTGTAAAAGGGCACTGAAGGGTTATAAGTGATTAGAGATAAAAATGTGGTAAATGAATATGTAGAGAAAGATTTTACTTTCTCTCAAATATGTTTGTTGATAAAGATTTGAATTTTGAGTACCTCATGAACAATTAATTTTTGAGGAGAAAGACTTATTGTTGTGATGTGAGATCTAATCCAATATTTTAAAATGTGTTCCTCATCATTTTCTGCAGAATTAGAGAAAGTCTACTCATTGTCAAATTATCATTAGGAATATTGGCTTTGCTACCTATACATGATACCAATGTAATTAGCTATTTATTAATAGGAAAGGAGCAAAAGGGAAGACTAGACATAATAGGCATTGCCATTTGGGCAGCTTCACAAGGAAGCTGCAATTTCACACTCTCCAGGGAACCACCAGCCCATTCTCTACAGATCACTGGAAGAAGGGATCCAACGAAGGAGAGATAGATGAATGTGCAGTGAAGTTGGGGTGATTAGCGTAGGTGCCTGTCAGTCAAACCTGGGAGCAGAAATCATTGGTTAGAGGAGGCACAAGCCTATGAAAATTTGGGGATATATAATCCCCCAAACAAAGGGGTTAGCTCTCTTGGCCTGTGGCTCTCTTGGCTCTCTGGTTCCTCTGGCTTTGTTCCTGTCCATGTTCCATCCATAGCCACGTGGTCCTGTGGATCCTGCATGGACGGGACTGGTGGACTTCAATTGGGAATGGATGTGGGACTAGCCTGATGTGGGACTGGAGACTGCTTCAACATGGAGCAAAAACTGTGGACACTGACTCATTCTAGCCCTGCTGAATCCACAGCTATACTTCTTCCTTGTGGGGACAGAGGGAAATGAAACTTTAGGAACTCAAGGGTTTGATTCCACAGAAAAAAAAAAATATTTCTACAATATCTCATCCTCCCATGGGAGTCTCAGAAATTGCTTTTCTTGGGGTATCACAAGGAGCCCATTCCCACAAGCAGTAAGTGAGGATGTAGAGTTTGCCCCACTGATGACATAAGTACAGTGAAGAGTGTTTGACTGACTTTTTAAGATGTAACGCCTTTACAATATATCATTCTAGTTTCATTCTTAATTATTTATTAATGTTGAAAAATTTTAGTGTTGTCTACCTTTTGAAAATAAAATTCATATCACTATGACAGGCAGAATTGACATGCTCATAAACAATTCCATAAAATAACATTTTAATCCATAACAAAGTTTTTAACACATAGCAAAAAAAAATTTACAATTTTCCTCCAAGGGTAATAAAACATTTACCACTTAGTCTTATATGTAACATTGTCATTTCAACGTATTTGGTCTAAAATATTGATATGAGTTCAATTAGTGAGTAATTGTAATGATGGACACATTATTAGTACATTTAGATAATGGTGGAAACATTAAAAGTACATTTATAAAAAATAAATGCAGAGTAAGTTGTCAAAAAATTTTCAAAATCTCATTTTTGATGGATCTTATGAGGACTCTACGGTTCATCACAAATATATTAGAGGAATAGAAAGCCTGAAACATTTTTATAGCCTAAGAAAAATATCTTAGTGTCACATAATTTTAAATAGCATGCTATGCTACAGACTCAACGGCTAATAAGCAAGACCATTTTAAGTTCCTATTAGCCCTTGTAGATTGAGGGTCATTTTGAAAATGTCACTTTCAAAGTGGAAATCGTTTTTTACATGTTTTAAAACAACAAAAACCAAATTGTTACTTAAAAACAAGTCACATTTATAGCAAATTTTATTTTTGAAATATAATTTTAATAGAACTATCACAATTGAATTTCACTGAAGTTTTTAAGCTCTTGTGTTGCAGTATTTGAGCCTCTGAATCTTAATGAGCTTTACTGACACATTTTTTGCTGTCTGAGTAGCACTCTCCATCAATGTTAATGAATATTTTTACAACATAACTTGTAAAGAACTATTCTGTCCATTAAATTAGATGGGACTTTTAGCATCATCTTGAAAAAAAGAGATGCATCAGCTATTTCTAAGCACTTTTAAATACAAGATATATATCTTCAGGACTACAAAGTGAAGTTGGCAGAACTCATATAAAAATGTTCTTGATAGTCTCATACAGAATTTCCTAAGACCAATGTCAACAGAGAGGGCAAATGGTTAGATTAAGAAGGAAGAAGAAAAAAATGTTGAAAAGTCTGAGGAAAAATAAGAAGTAACTTGGTAAATATGTTTACAGCCAAAATATGTGGGAAGCAATATTGAGCACATATGTTTAAAGGATAAAGAAAGTTTAGCATAGATATATTTATCTTGAGACAAATGCAGACAAAGATAGACTTAACATATCTGCTAATACATATATTGAATAAAGTTTTGCATTGCCTTTTCTTCCTCAGGATTTAAGGAATATTAGGAAGCATTTTAAACATGACTAAATTTGAGACACTTTTTTTTTTGGCTGAAATGACAGGCTCTGGGAAATACATTTATGTAGGAAATAAAAAAAAATTTGTCAATAGTTTCTGTTGTAAAGAAAGTGTTTTTATTTCTGTAATTTTTATAAAAATGTATAAATGGAAGAAAATTTTTATTGGATGTTTTCACTGCCCACAATACTAATAAGAATATTGTATTTGACAGGTAAAGATAATTGAAATAACTCTTAACATTTATCAAATTATTCTGGTGGAAAATGTTGATAGAACAAATATTTCATAACACCATGTTTTACTGGTCTACCTTCCAAATGTTGAAATTTAATAGCAATAAAGCTCAGAATGTGAGAAACTGAAGATGTGTAATGGGCAGCCTCTTTCCCTCAATAAATCTAATGGCAAGTGAATTATGTTTTTTGGAAAGCAACTGAAGTTTCTCTCGTTCAGAGGTTTTGGAATAATACATCAGAAAAATGATGGAAAACAAGTGTCTTCCACGCCCTAAAATTATGGCAACATAAAATACACCGTGAAGTCATCCTCTGAGCATCAATAAAACATATATCAGAATGTCCGTTTTATGTTTCTCCCACCACCAAAAGCACACACTGCCATAAACTACCAGAATATGAAACAGTTTCAATTAAGCATATCTTACATTTTATGTACATTTCATTATTTAACTAGTGCTCAGATGCACATTAGGGATACAATATGTTCTTTCCAACTCTGTCAATATGAAACCTGAGATTAGATTAAAATCCTGAGAAACTAGCTTTGGTATATTTTAGGCATGAAACTAAATCTCCATTTCCTCAAAGTATTTCCATTTAAAAAAAATTAATTACTTTCTAATTCATTAGGGCAACCTGAACTAACTAGATGTCAAGACATCACCTAATATTAGGCATTAATTTAAGGCCATAAACCACAAAGTACGTTTTTATTATTTTATTAAGCTGTTTTAGATTAAGTGACTATATATCTGCAGCAACTGAGATAAAAATATATGAAAAATAAAGGTGTGCAATCACTTATCCGTGATTATAAAATACTAAAATCTCTGAAAAATGAAAGTATTTTTGTAACTCAATGGGCGATAATACTTGACTTGCTCTGTAGTCACTTAAGGAGTGAATAGATTTGAGGTTATTTATAGTTTTTCTTTCCCACTTAGTATAAAAGATTCATATGATTTTTCTGTGAACATCATGCTATGATTGATAACTGACCCCAGTAGGAGCATTATATACACAGCATATGTGCATATTGCTCTCAAAAGGGTCTCTAAAATTCTAAATCTGAAACATATCTGGTTTTTTGGGTTTCAAAACAGATTATTATATGATTTAAGGTCACTGATTGATTTGCATATGTTAAATTATCTTTGTATCCCAGGGATAAATCCCACTTGGTCATGGTGTATAATCCTTTTAATATGATGTTAGATTCAATTTACTAGTGTTTTATTGAAGATTATTGCACCTATGTTCATCAGGGATATTGGCTTGTTTTCCTTTTTGTAGTGTCTTTGTCCAATTTTGGTATCAGGATGATGCTGGTCTCATGAAATGAGTTTGAGGGAGTGTCCTCTTTTATTTTTTTTTTGAGTTTAAGAAGGATTAATATTGATTATTCTTTGAATGTTTGGTGGAATTCACCTATGAAGCCATCTGGTCTTGGACTTTTCTTTGGTGGAAAGTTTTCATTACAGATTCAACCTCTTTAATTAATGGTCTGTCAAACTTTCCATTTCTTCTTGAATCAGAAAAAGTGATGGGTGTGCGCGCGCACGCACGCGCGTGCACACACACTCATACACACACACACACACACACACACAGTGCAATATTATTAAGCCTTAAAAAAGAAGAAAAGCCTGCTATTTGTATAGCATCAATAAACCTGAAAGATATTATTCTAGGTAAAATAATGAAATAATCCAGATGAAAAAAGACAATGCATAGTCTTACTTATATGAAAAATCTAAAATAGTCAAAGGTCTGGAAGCAGAGAGGGGAATGGTAGTAGCCACAGATTGGGGAGAAAGGGAAATGTTTGTCAAGGAGTGCAAAGTTTCATTTATGCAAGAGTAAGTTCTAGAGAACAACATTTGCTTATAGCTAACAATAATGTGTCATATATTTGAAATTTTCTAAGACGGTAGATGATAAGTGTTATCACCATACCCTCAAAAAGAAAGAAAACGTAAATATGTGAGGCGATGATATGCTAATTACCTTTATCATGATGATTATTTCAAAAAGTATATGTATATCAAATCATCAAGCTGTACACATTTAATATAAATATATTTAGATTGCCAGTCATGCCTCAAAAAGGAGGGGGAAAAGATCTAAGGAAAATACTCTAGACTAAGTAAATAAAAGGACCCTGAAGTTTTCTTCACAGTCATCCATTCTAAGCTCTTTTTAGCAAAGTCAACCTATGAAGGACCTCTCTGACCTTGGATCTACATCTCCTAGTGTCCTCCTGGAAGTCTCACTATCTGGATGACATTGTACTCCCTACCTTTCTGGCAGTCTCCTTTATATTTGGAAGCTGAGATGTCACAGAGCCCTCTCTTCTGTAGCTATAGCTATGAGCTTTTGCGCTCTAATTTTGCTGACAGGGAATATTTTCCTCTGTCCACAGTCCGCACTCTCCATGAAAAGCTGGAGTAACTGCAGGAGCCAACAGACTGGTCAACCTTGGCCCACTGTTGTGCCTTCACATTCTCTTTTCAAGAAAATAATGAGTGTAAGTCATTTCATTCCATTGCTGGAACCTTGCAGCAGTGCTCATTTCCATCCAGAGTAAAATACAAATTCCTTCTGATGATCTAAAGACCCTTTCTGCCCTGGCTCGCCCACCGCTCCTCAAACATCCTCTCCTATAGCTCATTCTCTCACCCTCTCAGCTCCAGTTACCTTGGTCTCTCTCAGCTTAAGGATTTTGCATTGACTAATTCCACTGCCTGAGGTGTTGTTCCTGAAATGACCCACCAGGTGAACTTCCTCACCTCCTTCAATGCTTTGCTAAATGTCACCTCTTTAATGAAGGTCATTGGATACCCTTTTTAAATTTCTGCAAACTAATTTCCGGTACTCAAAACCCCGCTTAACCTGCTTTGCGTTTTTCCATAGTACATAATCTTTGACAAGTTGTATAATTTATGTATTTAGTAGTCACAATGATTATAGGGTATTTTGTCTGTGTTTCAGGTCCATGTAATAGTTTTACTTTAAAATAGGCATCCGCTAAATATGTTGTAGAAATAAATGAATGATTAATATATGGTATCAGTATTGGCTTAATTCAGCTGTACATTTAGAAAGTGATGGATTATTAGAAAAAAACTACAAATGAAGAATTAGAAGATCTGGATTTCTATTTGTCATTCTGTTTGTTAGTGACTATGCTAACTTTGGACAAGTTACTTAATATGGGCTGCCATGATATAATCTGCTAAAGCCACAACAAAAAGAGGAAATTGAACTAGTTAATTTCTCATTTTACTTTCTTCTCATTTTTCACCCTCTCACTCTATGAATGTTCTAACATTTGCAATTCATAGTGCATAGTAGGGGATAGACTAAATAGCTGTTGAATACATGAATGGATGAACATTTTAAGTGTACTATTTTAAATATTTAGATGATAGCTTAGGGGTGTGGAAAGTAATTCAGAAACTAAATAGAGATTGGAGAGGCACTGCCAATTCTCCAATATTACAAGCACAGAAAAGGGGCAGCAACAATATATATGCTATTGATGAGTCACATTCTACTAAGTGCAATGAGGAATGATCCTTATGGGAGTGTAGAAAGGCCACTTATGGAACTGAGCCAGCCTGGGGAATTCTTTCATAGTCTTGTTAGACTTAAGAATGCATCTGTAGTTGGAAATGGATAATGACCTTCAGGGAATAAAGGATGACCTAAGCTTTCACAATATTGTTTTGATGAGAGTAAGACATAAGTCCAAGAAGAAATGCTATCAACAATTAGCCCAGGTGCTGCATTTCTGAAATTTTTGCAGTCTCTGTCTTCAAAATAGATAATGATGTAGTAATACAATAATTTTTACTTTCACTACCAAGCTGAAAAAAAAAATAAAAAATAATAATTTAATCCCACATGCGAACAATTCACAATACCCTCAAAGACTTAGACAAAGGTTATTTTAGTCATATTGATATGTACATTTAATAATTAACTGGGACTTGTCAAAGTATTATAACCAGAAATATCTTGACTCAGAATTAGTGGCTAACGTCAATGTTAACATTTATGCTATAGGTAAAAACAATCAATAGAGATCATTCATTTGAGAGTATTAAATCCATTCACATAGGTGTAATATGTTGCATTAAGAAAAATCAGAAAGCGTTTTGAAAGATTTTTCTGTCTCAAATGGATAATAGATTATATCTGAGTATTGTCCAGAAGTTCAGGGTATACCAGGAAGAGCCATAGCACACAGGACAGATAGAACCAGATTAATACAGTACTATGTACGTTGTCAAATCAGGAAAAAGCCACACTACCTCAGACAATAAAATTTTATTGCAAAGTTAAAACGAAATTGAAGGAAAGTCAAGTTCATAATGTATGGTTCAGAGTGCTCATCATATCAAAGGGGTAGGTCGTAGGAGATACAAAAACAAGTGGAGCCAAAATGTCTGGGTGTGAAGTTCAGAAAGGGCAGCAGGTCTGAGATGTAGAAATAGACATGGACGACCTGAGGATCAAACGTAAGTGAGGCAGGCACACCTTTAAGGCATCTGGTATAGGATGCCATACACTGCAGCTTAAAGGACCCATGTAAGCTGTCCTCTCAACAGACAACAAAGGAAAAACCATTCTGAGTAAAACATATCTTACTTAAAATAATAATAACACAAGCCTAAACTAAAAA
Source organism: Myotis yumanensis (assembly GCF_028538775.1). Classification (NCBI taxonomy): domain Eukaryota; kingdom Metazoa; phylum Chordata; class Mammalia; order Chiroptera; family Vespertilionidae; genus Myotis; species Myotis yumanensis. The sequence continues at coordinate 203,282,752 of NW_027223753.1, read as the reverse complement.
ATAACATTTCATCTTAAATTTTATTTTAACCATCAACATTTTTAATGCATTTACGATGATCAACCTGACTGTCATGTGTTCCAAAAAACAATAAGCAGAAATGAAAATGCTCTACTTAAATTATTTCCATTGAAGTAAATGATCAGTTAACGATAATTTGTGTTACCCCTACCACCCCACACACATTCTCCAGCATCGCTGCTAAGATTCTTCTCCATCTCAGGCTTTTGAAAGGCAGATTCTTTCTTACCTTTATTACTCCAACACCTAAAACAGTGCCAGACACCTGGTAAAAAGTCAAAGAATATATTTTGAGCTAAACTAAACTTTGACTACCCTTGGTATATCCCACAATATCAAAAGCAAAGTGGTTGCTGAGTTTACTCTGAAACATGATATGTGTAAAAGATTAGTCACGAAATCATAACAATCCTAAAAGAAAATATAGGTAGTAAAATCTTAGACATCTCTAGCAGCAATATTTTTGCCGATATGTCTCCAAGGGAAAGGGAAACATAGGAAAAAATAAACAAATGAGACTACAGCAGAATCAACCAACAAAATGAAAAGGGAATCCACCATATAGAAGAACATTTTCACCAATGACACATACAGGTATTTAGGGGTAATGATAACCAGGCATTCTTCCAGAAAAAAAAGAAAACATTTGGTAATAGCACAGATAAGGAACTGCTCTTCTGGAACTTTTATATGATGTGGAAGGGGGGTCCCAGATCTTGCATTATGTAAGAGCTAAGGCAAGTTGGGTCTAATTGTTAATGTAATCTAGTTTATATTGACAGATTGTCAAAGCCATGGGAAATCCTGTTTTCCAAAATAAAAGTTAATATATCTCATGCTAAGTGTTCCACATTCTATGAATAAAGCACAGTGAGTGGGCACGCCATAAAAATATATTTGATAGGTTGTAACTTTATTTAACTTGTAGCCATCTTACACAGTACATCAAATTAACTGCTTAAATAGAGCACTTATTATGCCAATAGTTTGAAGGCAATTGAATAAGGGCTTCTTGAGTGAAGTTTGAATATTGATCCTACCAGTGATAACAATAATAGCATCACCAACGGACTAACATATGTCCAACAGATAGCTGGGATAAGAGAGTTGACAAATGGAGAACTTTGGAAGCTGTTAGATTAAATGAGAGCAGAAAAAAAATTTTAGTTAATATTGAGATTAAAAAAGATAATTATAGCATAACTCCTGAGACTGACATGTTGTATATCAGACTCCCTATATGAGTATGATATAGCCCTGAAATAATTTCATGTGCAAGGGACTTGGTACAGTCGTCTCCTGGGTGCCAGAGAGGCTCTGTCACTCCAGTTGTGATATCCATGGGGGAAGCATTTGCTGCACCTCCATTATTTCATCAAGTCAACAAAAGTTTTACATTCAAATGTTTTAAAAAGTTTCACAATTAACCTGTTTTCCAGAAATTCCCTGTTTTCATAACTAATTCTCAGGGGGAAAACTGTCAAATTGTGATTTAGATCATTGTATAGTTGATGACTTGGACTTAAGCTACAAAACAAGTGTTAGTTTATAACATATCGTATACATTTCAAAGTTAGGAATATCACTTTAAATGTTTCTTATTTATTTTCACAGTGCGTCTGGGTCAAGATTTATATAGAGGTAATATTAAAAATGTTCAGAATGTGCACAGCAGAACTGGTCAATCAGTGTGGCTTCTATTGAAATATATAAATTTATTCAGGATGAACAACTATGTATGTATTAGATCTAAAAATAAAAGAACTATAAAAGACACAAATGATAAACCACACTTTAAAATATTCTAATATCTATTCTTTTTGAGCTGTGAAAGGAGAAAAACCATATCTAAGTGCACACAGCTTATGTAATAAAACATGTTTTGGAAAATACGATGTACAGCTTAGTGTTTTAGAAGGCTAAGAGTTCATCTTGGAAGAAATATTATGACATTTTATTTCAGTATGGGTTATTCTGGTTTAATGTTTGAACCACCAAAAGATGGTACCAGTCTTTTAACTCCATAGGACATTTTCCTATGCTTATTGTGATATTAGAACTGCATCTCAGCAAGTCCTTTTCTTTCTTTCTGCCATTTCACTATTCTCATGGAGGGATCCAGATGGAGATCGGAAGGCAGGAGGGTGGAGAAAAGACCTAATCAGTTCTATTTTCATGCTGCTTCTAACAGTGTCTCCCCACAAGTTAGCTTCAGCCTGGCGGCCACAGAGCACCTTTGGCTTCAGTTCCAGCTCTTTTCCGTCCTCCCAGGGCCAGCCTTCTGCACCCTTGCTCCTAGAGGTGCCAGCCACAGCCGGAAACACTTTCTCCTGGGACATCTCAGCTGCATCTCCAAGGGTCCCTTCTCCAAATGTTTAGGTTTCCATGATCCCTGCTTCCTCTATGTAGCCTAATATCTATGCTACCTGAGTGTTCCTCTTTTAAAAAAATATATTTGTATTAATTTCAGAGAGGAAGGCAGAGGGAAAGAGAGATAGAAACATCAATGATAAGAGAGAATCACCAACCAGCTGCCTCCTGCATCCTCCACATCCTGGGGATCCATCCCACAACCCAGGTATGTGCCCCTACCGGAATCGAACCAGTGATCTCCTGGTTCATAGGTCCACGCTCAACCACTGAGCCACGCCCATCGAGCTATTCCTCTTTTGCTCATTCAACCTTCCAGCAAGCATAGAAGAAATTACCCTACACTACATTATCTCTGTTGAAATACCTAATGTGGGCGATACTCTGTTTTTTGACTGAATTTTTACTGAAACAAAATATTTTCAGTCATGTACTTTCCTAGAATATATTGCCTACATTAGTGAGTTTGACAAACCTAAAGAATTTTCAGAAATTGAAAGTTAAAATAAAAAAGACGATGTTGACTCTTGTTTTGATCTGAAATACTTCTTTAGTTTTACATTTCTTAATGTTGAAAACATAGGCTAAAAATATCATAAGACAAGATTTTTAAAATGTCCAAATATTTTGGTTGTTTTGGTTTATGCCATCTCTGTGACTATTGATTGGCAGGTTATTTATGAAAAAAATTATTGATTGGCATGTTACTTATGAACAAGTATACACACAGACACACACAGATGTACTTGCATATACCTGTAATAATGTGATTTTTCTATTGGTTTAAAAATTGATTGATATAACAATCACCAGTACCTTGGAAATCATTTCTAAGGCTGTTTTAAAAAATAATTCACCCAGCTGAAAGCATTTTATCAGTTACTTTTATAGAAGAAGAAGAAATATCAATTACTCAATTTACAGAAGAATCTAGATTTCAAGCTTCAAAAACAATGCCGGGAGTACTATTATAATGCACCAGTTCTTTTCCTTTAAGGAATACATAAATGTCTTTTAAGTAAGGCCAGGTAACTTGGTATTCCCAGGTGAAATCTGTAGAATAGATCACATTTTTTTCAACAAGCATTATAAGATCTTGTATGAGAATTGCATGATTGTAGATTGTGCTTTTTACTTTCCAAAATAAAAAAAAAAAAAACTGTGAGTACTTACACCAATAGGTAGGGGATAAGGAAAGCCTAAAATCAGAGACCTTATCACATGTTAGTATTCTAATATAATAGAAATATGAGTTACTGTATATCTGACAAAAATTACTTGTGGAAACCAAGCAAAATTAGCTAACCTACTACATTTTAATATCATTGGACAATTTTATCAATCAATGAATGCAAAAAAAATTATAAAAGAGAGAATTGGATATAAGTAAATCCTGTATGAATATCCACCATGGAATATAGAATATGGAAATAGTGTCGGAATTCTAACACAAATTTGCAGCAACACTACTAGAAATAAATGTTATGGGAACAGGGACAAGTAAGTGAATCATCTTAAAACATCTGACGAGCTGTGTTGCTGTCTCTGATATCTCCCTGTAATGTTTGCACCTTGTGATCACTCGCAACCTTGTAATTATTAGTAAAACTTTATTTTGGCAAATTCATTGATTTTGGTGAACCTGATTTTATAGTCTGATGCTTTGGCTTATTGCAGCAACTTAGTATTTAGTCAGGTTTCTCCAGGGAAAAAGAACTAATAGAATAATATATATTCATAGGTGGATAGATATTTTTACATATAAAGAGATAGATTCATATATATATATATATATATGAAAAGTGATTTGTATAAGGCATTGATTGACTCATGTGACTATGGATGCTGACATATCCCAGGATCTTCAGTCAGCAAGCTATAGACCCAGGAAGGTTACGATGTACTACCAGTCAGAATGCCAGCAGGCTCCACAACCTAAAAGAGCAAATATTTTAGTTTGAGTTGAAAGTTATTAAAAAACAACAACAACAAAAGAAAATAAAACAATGTCCCAATTCAACACAGTCAAGAAATATGAGTTCCCTCTTATTAGGTCAGCTTTTTTGTTCTATTCAGGTCTTTCATTGATTGGATGAGGTCCACTCACATTGCGGGGGACTATTTACTTTACTCAGTCTACCAATTCAAATGTTTATCTCACAGACACATTTATAAAAATGTTTGACCAAATGTGTTGGCCTGCTGTGGCCCAGTCAAGTTGACACACTTATTATTCATCCCTCCTTTTTAAAATATTGAAAGGATATACAAAATTTGTATAACTGCTTCCTTATTAAAAAAAAAAAAAAAATGTCTTAAAGAACTTTCCCAACTGAACTGGGACATGGCAGGTTTCTTCATTCAACTCTACCCGAGAACTTAAAGAAACGGGAAGAAGATTTAAAAAACACGCTTTGAATTAGGCATTAAGAAAAATAAATAAAACTTAAAAATGAGAAAACATCTAAGGTTAAATAACAAGAATCTAAGTAGACTTAATCGTTCATTACTTTTCACTTCCTCTTGTAACCTTTAGCAATGACACAGTGATATCAGACCAGTGCTATATAAATAGAGGACGTTTTGAGGTTGTTACAGTTAAAAGCCAGAGAAAAATCAAGGGTGCTATGGACAAGATGACTGACATGATTCAATGTGCACTGAATAAGAAGACAGATCAGACTAAAAAGAGACAGGTGAGCTCTGATGAATGGGACAGTTTGAAGAATACATGGTCAAGATGAAGGAAAGGGTCAGATGCATTAAACATGAAAATATGATAAAGAGAAAGGATGGGATATGATAGAGAAATATTCAAATATGATAAAAAGAAATTTAGAAAGGGTGCAGTTCTGTGTAGTTAAGAATCACTGTATCAGTTAGCTAGGTTTGCTGTAAGAAATTCTACAGATCAGGAGCTTAAATAAATGGGCTTTAACTCTTAATCATTACACAGCATAACTATCATTGATTTATTAAGTTCATCAGTCTCATTTAAATAATTACATTTAAGTATAATGCAAATTTTATTTGCTATTTCAATTATAAATAATATAATTTTAACTAACACTTTCTAATCTCTTGCAAAAATACCTGGAGCCTAAGCTTTCCTACTTGCTACAGAACTGGCCCATGCACTGTTTACATAAGAATTACGTAGGTAACGTTTTTTTATCTTTCGTCTTCTATCATATCAAATCTTTCCCAGCTGTCTTTTGTGTCCTCTATATTTTTTGTTCTGTATCATAAGAAAAGTTACCAGACGATATGAAGGATATGAAAAATTCACCACATGATTGCTTTTTAAATCTTATCTCACAAAAATGTGACCTGAGGACCAACCATAGCACAAGTTCATAAAACCAAATAGTTTATATGTATAATATAAATGCCATACATTTTATGGATATTACTTTTATATTCCTAAATGAAGACGCTATAAGCAACGTCAGAACACTGTACACAAATTAGTATTTCCTTTTTTACTGAGATAACATTGGTTAATCACAGTATATAAGTTTCAGGTGTGTAGTGTTATAATTCAATATTTGTATACACTGTAGCATGCTCATCACCAAACGTCTAGTTTCCATCCATCATCATCTACTTGACTCCCTTTACCTACTTCACCTACCCCCACCACCTAGTGTTTCCAATATTTTGCAAACACAAAATTTTGTTCTCATTTATAAAATTTGTATTCTGTTCAAATTTTGATTTTCTTGAGATCCTGTATTCATATGAACACATGTACTCTGACAGTATATTGACATATCATATTTTAAGCAGAGTAATATATATGGTGTGGTTCTCACAAATAATGATCTATATAAGAGATTTTATAAAATACAATTTATTCATTACCTATTAAACATGCATATGTGCAGTAACTTAAAGAATGGGAGTCACTAAAATATTTCAAAAGTCACTAAAAATAATATTTATATGTTATAATATCACCATTGATCCTGAATATAAGTAAAAATGAGCCAAATGTTTGCAACCTCTACAATTGCAATCCTGTATAGTCAGGGTTGTCCATGGACAGCTGGTGGAATAATTTGAAGGCTTGGGAGCCAGAGAACTGACTGAGAGTGCAGACTCCAGCACACAGCTGAAGGCCTGAGAACCAGAGGCACAGAGAGCAAAAGACCAAGTTCAGCAGCTAGGCAGAAGCCATTCAAATGTCCTCCACCTTTCTGTTCTATTCAGGCCCTAAATGGAGTAGGTGATCCCTACCCCCTCAATGGGGAGAGTCCATCTGCTTTACTCAGTTCACAAATTCAGATGCTATTTTCTCCCAGAAACATCCCCACAGACACACCCAGAAATAATGTTTAATCAGATATCTGAGCATATTATGGTCCAGTCAAATTGTCAAATAAGATTAACCATCACAGGCCCCATAAACATTCTTTATCAGCCCGAGGTCATTGAGTAAAGATTTCACCTTACCCAGAATTCTGAATCCGAATCAGAACACATTTGATTTTTGTAACAGCAAACCAACTGAGCTTCTGGGTGTTCTCTCTCTCTTTTTTCTCTTATTTTCTAAATTCTGTGAAGTGACTTAAATCACAGTCTATTTCAGAGCACACAATATGCCAAATTTGATTTTTTGATTTGTATTTCTACCTGCTGAAATTACAGCAAAGCATTAAATCAAAGAATTGACATAGGCCAGAGCAATTTGGTATACCATAGTTAGGGTTTTGTTTAATTATACAAGGAAATTGATCAAATTTTACTTTTCGTTTGTACTTCTACCTGCAGAAATGAGAGCAAAGCATTCAATCAAAAGTTAATACAGGTCAGAGCGATTCAGTATATCATATATAAGGTTTGATATTTAAAAAAGTGATTTAAAAAAGTGATTTCATACCCTTATGTTTTCAACCTATTAAAAACATAGTTGCATATATTTTTTAAAGGTTCATGGTTTTATCCTCATGGCTAAATTTTAAACAACTCACAAAAAAGAGATCATATTATTGTTTTTTAAATTTAAATTCTTTATTGTTTAAAGTATTACAAAAGTCTCCTTTTTTCCCCCTTGACCTCTCCTACCCTCCCCCACCCCCCAGCACATGTCCTCACCTCCCCCCCCTCCTTTTGTGTCCATTGGTTATGCTCATATGCATGCATACAAGTCCTTTGGTTGATCTCTTACCCCCTCACCCACCACCTTCCCTCATAGGTTGGACAGTCTGTTCGATGCTTCTGTGATTCTAGTTCTATTTTTGTTCACCAATTTATGTTGTTCATTATATTCCACAAATGAGTGAGATCATGTGATATTTATCTTTCTGCAACTGACTTATTTCTATTGATTTATTTTTAATTTTTTCCCATTTGACATTACTTTTTATTGACCTTTACCAGACCATATACATTTGTTACAAAGGAACTATTTCCTATCCTAAGAAATTGAAATTTTATTAATATTTATGAGGATGACTATATTGCTTCTACTTTCTAGTATGCTTTTATGAAAGAAATATTTTTATTCCCAAGTATGTTACTGGTACAAGCTGAGTCTACACTGTGATATGCAAAGCTGTCTAATGGGATGTGGTGGTAGGAGGAACAATTGGGAACAATTAAGACACTGAGGAAACTTCTGGGACAGAACTCAACTTAAAAGACAAGAAAGCTGGCCTAACTAAGCCATTGCAGGAAGTCATCATCACTTCAGTCCTCAGTTTCCTTTCTAAGCCCTGGAGCTACTTTAACTAGCATCAGAAAGAATTATTTCCTTAACACTATTCTGAGATACTGAGGTAGAAACAGCAATACTTTAATATAGGGTGGGGTACAAGTAGGTTTACAGTTGTTTGTGTGGAAAATAATATAGTAAGTAATAAATAATAATGCAAGAATGAACTCTGCTTTGCATATTCATAGCTCTAAACCCACTTTTGCCAAACACTGTATATTTTAAGCCAGAATAAATTATCTATTCTGGTCAAAGGCAGCTGAGATTTCCAATAGGAGAGACTAAATGGTAACCTTAGGAATTAAGGCACAAGCCAGGGTACAGAGAGTGATTATATAGGGGAGTAGAGACGATAATATGTAGAGGGAGTGAACTCTTTAAAAAATATTGTGGTGAAATACAGAAAATAAATAGGATTATATCCTCATTGGTATTGAATGGGTACATTGAACACAGATAAATTTCTGGACTGTTTTGTTCAATGTGTGCCCGTCTGTTTAACAATAGGGAAAGCTGAGCCATGTTCTATCAACAGAAAATGAAATAGTAGAAAGAGGGACATCAAAGATCTTGAAGAGTAGTAGGTAAGTGGCATGGTGGGGTTCCTAGAAGGAAAATAGAAATATGATCTTTAGCTGATGTGGAAGGTTTAGCTTTTGTTAGAGAAAAAGAAATAGATGAGTGCTGATGAAGAAATCCTTTTAGAGGTGGCGGTCAAAATATGAGGTTGCATACACCATATTCTTTCACTATTCTCTGTAAGTGAGGGGGGAGAGCATTTAGGAGTTATCTACACTAATAACAAAGAAACATGGTAATTAGTGTACGACCGCTACCCTTCCCATTGGCTAATCAGCATATCCTTATGCAAATTAACTGTCAGCCAAGATGGCGGCCGACAGCCATGAAGCGAACAGGGAGGCTTGCTTGCTCCAGTGACGGCTGACTCTAACGTTCCCCGCCAGAGTTGCCGGCCTCTCAGCTGCAACTCTAAGCAACTATGTACTATGTTGCAAATAAGAAGCTAAACAAAACCCCAGAAAGAGGCTTTCAGTCAGCCAGGTTCAGCCAGCTGGACGGCAACATTGTATCAAATACAGAAGGAAAAACAAAGGCCAGAAACCAGCATTCAGCAGCCAAGGCCTCAGAGCTAAAGCTGGCCCAGAAAAAAAAAAAAGAAAAAAAGGAGCAGTTGGGAGCTTTAGTCACCTGCCAGCCGGAAAACGGCCCTCAGCCCCTCACCCAGACTGGCCAGGCACCCCAGTGGGGACCCCCACCCTGATCCAGGACACACCTGGTAATATGCCTCCCAGCACCGGGATCAGCAGAGCCACGGGGCCTCCTGGCACCGGGATCAGCGTGACAGGGGGCAGCGCCCAAACCCCCTGATCGCCCTGCGGCTCTGTGAGTGACAGGGGGCGGGGCCACAACCTCCCTATCCGCCCTGCTCTGTTCATGACAGGGGAAGGCGCCCCAACCCCCTGATCAGCCCTGCTCTGTGCCTGATAGGGGGGAGCTCCCCAACCCCCTGATCGCCCTGCGGCTCTGTGTTTGACAGGGTGTGGCACCCCAACCCCCTGATCAGCCCTGCTCTGTGTGTGACAGGGTAGAGCCATAACCTCTCCATTGGCCCTGCCCTGAGTGTGACAGTGGCAGCAGCCCAACCCCCTGATCGGCCCTGCTCCGTGGATGATAGAGGGTGGCGCCCCAACCCCCCTCCATGGGCCTTGCTCTGTGTGTGACAGGGTAGAGCCATAACCTCCCCATTGGCCCTGCCCTGAGTGTGACAGGGTGCAGTGCCCCAACCCCCTGATCCACCCTGCTCTGTGTGTGACAGGGGACGGTGCCCCAACTCCCCTATGGGCCCTGGTCTGTGAGTGACAGGGGGGAGCTCCTCAACCCCCTGATCGGCCCTGCTCTCTGCATAACAGGGGAGAGCTCCTCAACCCCCTGATGGGCCCTTCTCTGTGCGTGACAGGGGGGAGCTCCCCAACCCCCTGATCGATCCTGCTCTGTGTTTGACAGGGTACGGAGCCCCAACCCCCTGATGGGCCCTGCTCTGTGAGTGACAGGGGGCAGCGCCCCAACCCCCTGATCGGCCCTGCTCTGTGAGTGACAGGGGGCAGCGCCCCAACCCCCTGATCAGCCCTGCTCTGTGCGTCACAGGGGGTGGCGCCGCAACCTCCCCATCGACCCTGCCTTGAGTGTGACAGGGAGCGGTGCCCTAACCCCCCAATCGGCCCTACCCTGAGCATGACTGAGGGTGGCATCGCAACCTCCCGATCTGCCCTGCTCTGTGCATGACGGGGCGGCGCCCCAACTCCCCAGTCAGCCCTGCTCTGAGCCTGACCAGGGGCTGCACCTAGGGATTGGGTGTGCCCTCTGCCACCCGGGAGCAGGCCTAAGCCAGCAGGTCGTTATCTCCCAAGGGGTCCCAGACTGTGAGAGGGCACAGGCCGGGCTGGGGGACCCCCCTCCCCTCCCAAGTGCACAAATTTTTGTGCACCGGGCCTCTAGTGGAGGAAGGAAGCATGGGTGAGAATCATAAATTGGAAAGACTAGTGAATAGATGGCAGACAGTATTCTAAAGAGGACACAGTACTTCCCATCACACATGCCCTTTAACACTGGCCTTACCACTTTCCAAAGAACTAAAGTTTATTTCTCAACTCTCCTGAATGCGAGCAGGCCTACCGACTGGTTTCACCAAGAAGATGCAGCCCAAGTACTCTGCTCATTCCAGATGTAGCTTTTAACTTGGCAATTAGCTTCTGGTTCCTCTTCTTGGCAGCCAGCTCTGCATAAGTGTGGTTGTCCAGACCTCATCCTGCTACAAGAAGGCAAAGCGATGAGAAGGGGTCACAGGGTATGAGATGCCAGGGAGGGAAAACAGGGAGAGAAGCACCAAAGTACTAATTATCCGTCCAGCCACTTAAGGAATTCCGACTGCTGTCTCCTCAGACATTATCTGTCTGCAATCAAAAGAGATAACCGGTCAGCTGACCAGAGGCAATCCACAGAACTGTGAGATATATTAACGATGAATTATTGGTTAAAACCACCAAGTTTGGGATGTTTGTTATACAGTGATAGATAATTGGGAAATAATGTCGAACCTATTGTTTTAGAAGGTGCTAGAGTGAGCTAACCAGAGAAATTGATTAAGATATATCAAGCAATGTTGAATGCCTAAATGCAGTGTTTAACTTATTTTGGTGAACTCTATGTGGATAAATTTATCCAGCAGTAGTCATGAGCTAATTATGAGCACTGAACATAAAACAAAAATACCTGAACTTAATCTAAAGTTGATGTTTAGCCAGGGCAAGTATAAAGAAATGGAAATCAGTCAAGAGAATAGAAGATCATAATAAAGAAGTATTTAAATGATTGTTTCAACTTAAAGTAAATGCTTCATTGTCTGATTATTTTTAAGGTTTTTACTCAAACTGTTCTGGAATGCTCTGAGTCTCCATCATTATCAGATCTTCATCCTCCTCCCTCACCTTTCATCATCTTTATCATCCCAAACATGCTCTTTCACAGAATCTAATCACAGTTTCTCTCCATAAAATAGTGGGTAGAAGTCAGTGCGTTTTTCCTTTGGGCTGCTGTACATAGTTTCTAATATTTTTCAAATGATTGGCATTAATTACAGATCATCATTCTTGAGAGGATATGTGCTTTACAATGGTCTCTTTTGGCACTGACATTTTTCTTTATTTCTCCTCAAGTTGAAGCTTATAATTTGAAGTTCAGAAAATTATAGTGAATCTTCAAATAGCAGACCCTGCTATGCAACATTTCCCCCCTAAAAATGTTTTTAAATACTGTTTTATTAATTTAATAAAAAAACAAAAACAGAAGAACATGACCTGTATATTCTATTATTTAGGGTTATACATGAAGACTTTATTTGAGAAACTATCTAGAACAAGAAATAAACTTCAAGGTCTGATATTCTTTAAAGCAGTCCAGAGTCTATGAAATTGTTGACTAGGTTAAGAAAGAACGTTTACAATGATATGTCACACCAATGTCACACCTCCATGTTCACCACACTCTGAACTGTGAGTCACACATACAGCTGCCAAGGAAAAAGAACACTTCACATTTAATGACTGATTTCCTCTCTTTTCTGTTTTCCTGGCTGCTAGAGAGAAACTGTGAGTCCTTTTTCATGCCCATGGAAACCAAAATAGAAGGACATTTGTTTACACTGGTTGTGCCAAAGGGGAAGAGGGTAAGAAACTGACATAAATGAGGTTGAAGTGTTTGTTCTAGTTTAATTTTTCTTAGGAAAAGATTTTCCTAAGAAAATACAAGAATCACACAATGGTAATCATTTTTAATTAACTTCATAAAACAAATTAAACATTGAATTGGCTATAAATATTATTTCCTGTGTTCTTCAGCATTGCACAGATGTAAATACCTCATGGAAACATGTTAACCATTCAAAGAAGTAGGTAAAACAGTAAGTTATCATTGGACCAAAAATGTGACCTCACTTTCCCTATTCACTCATACAGCCCATACACAATTCTCTCCTTTATGCATTCCGTTAGGTCAGTGGTGGGCAAACCGTGGCTCTTTGCCCCCCTGAGTGTGGTTCTTCCACAAAATACTACGTGCGGGCGTGCACGTACAGTGCGATTAAAACTTCATGGCCCATGCGCAGAAGTCGGTTTTCAGAAAGGAGATAGACGAAAGAAGTATACAAGACGAGTGTGGATCGGAGAGTTGGAAGGGGTCGACCTCAGCAAACGTACCTCGATCAGATTGAGGACGTTTTTAGCAAAGGCCAGCTTAGGAGTACCCTCATTAAGTTAATAACAATGTACCTACCTATATAGTTTAAGTTTAAAAAATTTGGCTCTCAAAAGAAACTTCAATCGTTGTACTGTTGATATTTGGCTCTGTTGACTAATGAGTTTGCCGACCACTGCATTAGGTAGTGCAGTCTTGTCTAACATAGAATGAAATATAAAGGCACAAATTTGTCTTTTGAGGTAGCTTAGCCACTGGAATTTATCCCCCTCTAGTTTATAACACAGTCCCCACAGGTATTCAAATATATTTTATGTACATAATTGTGGGTTAGACAAGTGCAAGGTTATATTATCTTTCATTTGCAAGCACCCTCTTAGTCATTTGTTATTGCGTAATATTCTCCCATAAGACGAAAACCTCATACGTCATTACTACGTGATTTCAGTACATCCTCTAACCTGTAAACACTTCTATCCATACTGTGTTGTAGTAAACCCAAAGATACCTGGTGTTCCATTCCTAGGGTTAGTCGACTAGCTTTGAAAGTTTTTAGGCCAATAGGTGGGCACTGTCTACTGTCAGTATGAGATTCCGGCATTGTCAATAACAGGTGCTGATTTTATCTTAATTTTCAAAGTAAACATCACACTGACCAGTAGGTACTTATTAAAACTCTAATTGTTGTTCATTTGAGTGTGCTTGAGCTTCTGTAATATAATAAACTCTCATAGCTTGGGACATTGCTCACACAGAGGAGCTCAGCTTCTGGCAAAGGAATGCCAGTCTCCTCTGCCACCTGTAATTGTTCTCCATTCCGTAAATCCCAACACAGAGCGGGGCTGAGTGCGGGGACACTGTGGTCCCTAAAGTGGTTTCCTCTTCTTTAAAACCACTTCACCATCACCTACTACAAACAGCTATTTGGGGAATCTGCTCTCTTCCATTCTTCATCCAACATGGTCCCCACATTGTTGGGTGAGCCCAGTTCATATACCTCCGAGTCTTTACTGTTTATCAATGGTTTCCACCTCCTGTGGAAGCGCCAGGCTCAGAAGTGAAGCTCCTAACACTTTGCAGAAAGTCAAGCTCTTAACGTTGGTTGCAGGGTTGCACTGTCGTAGAGATCACAATTTTGTTTGGAGTTAGATGTCACATTTAGCAAAACATTCTCTCCCTCAGATTCACACCTTCCCAAGAAATCACAATAGATAATATCAGAGTGTTTTGCTGCTACTCAGAACCTGAGCCAAGAGCGTCCTATAAATTGCATGGAGAAGACAAATAAGGGAGTTAAATTTCAGACTCGGTCAAGACCATGTCATGTGATCTCCATGCACAGACAAATGGAAAGGGAGAAAGGGTAGTAAAAACCAAGATGAGCCCTAGCCGGATTGGCTCAGTTGATAGAGCATCGCCTGCAGACTGAAGGGTTCTGGGTTTAATTCCAGTCAAGGGTATGTACCTCAGTTGCAGGCTCTTCCCTGGCCTGGGCCCTGGTCTGGGCCCATGCAGGGGGCAACCAATTGATGTGTTTTTCTCATGTCAATGTTTCTCTCTGTACTTCCCTCTCTTTTCTGCTCTCTCTAAAAATCAATGGGAGAATATCCTGGAATGAGGATTGAAAAAAAAACCACACACACACACACAAAATAAACCAAGATAATTTTTATCTTTTTTGAGAGAAAGTAATTATTATTATTATTATTATTATTATTTTAATCCTCACCCAAGGATATTTTTCCATTGATTTTTAGAGATTGGAAGAGAGAGGGAAAGACAGAGAGAAATATTGATGTGAGAGAAACACATCTATTAGTTGCCTCCTGCATAATCCCTGACCAGGGCCTGGGCCGAGGAGGAGCCTGCAATGAGATATGTGCCCTTGACCAGAATCCACAGGCCGACACTTTCCACTGAGCCAAACCAGCTAGGGTAGAATTATTTTTTAATGTAAGTGCATACCTGTAATACATGAGTAACTATGAAGTGCTAAATTTTACTCAAATCAAGGAATTTCTGTTATATAAAATAATTATCCTATATAATAAAAGGCTAATATGCAAATAGACCAAATAGCAGAACGACCGCTCACTATGACGTACACTGACCACCAGGGGACAGACGCTCAATGCAGGAGCTGCCCCCTGGTGGTCAGTGCATTCCCACAAGGGGAGCGCAACTGAGCCAGAAGCCGGGTTCACTGCTGGCGAGCACAGCAGTGGTGGCGGGAGCCTCTCCCACCTCTGCAGTGCTAAGGATGTCCAACTGGTGATCAGACATCCCCCAAGGGTTCCCAGACTGCAAGAGGGTGCAGGCCGGGCTGAGGGACACCCCCCCTCCCCCCGCCAAGTGCACATATTTTGTGCACCGGACCTTTAGTCTGTAATAAAATCTCCTTAAAGTTCCTTTGTTGGAACAATAAAAGAAATTAATATGTCCCAGGCATTATTTCTGTCTAAACCTGTATGTTTGGCTTTATTCCCTTTTCAAATTTGTTTTGAAATGTTTTATCGGAATAAAATATGCTGATTAACAAAATCTCATCTTAAATGATGCAGTACTTCTGTCAGATGAAATGAAAAAATATTAAATAATAAATGTTTTAAATGATCTGATACTAAATATTTAAACACAATTATGCAACATTTGAATATTATAATTCTCACTATGATTCTATAAAACATAATGATTTTTTTCATTTAAAACTGTGATTATGTATAATAACCATCAATCATTTATAAATAACATTGAACAAGTCTTTTTTTATCATTCTATACTCAATCAATTAAATGACAATACATTAACTGTGTTCAGAGAGTATCTATTTTAGACTTTTAACTTAAAAAAAAAAATCCCTAAAGTACATCCTGCTAGCTGAATAAGTAATTTCTTGTTTGTTATTATTGTTTTTCTTGATGGCTTAAATGCCATAATCAGTTATAATAATCTGAATATTTAAAATCAACTATTTTTCTATATTAAAGCCAATTTTAAAGGGTCCCTAGCAGTATTATTTAACTTGCCTTCCTATATTATCTAGAACAGCACTATAAAATAGAAATAAAATGCAAGTAACACATGTGATTTTAAACTAACTTAAAAAAAGATTTGTTTTTTATTAATTTAAGAGAGAGAGAAAGGCAAGGGAGAGAGAGATAGAGGCATCAATAATGAGAGAGAATCATCAATTGGCTGCCTCCTGCATGCTCCCTACTGGGAATCTAGCCTGCAACCTGGGCATATTCCCTGACTAGGAATCGAAACCTGAGCTCCTGGTTCATATTAGTAGGTTGATGCTCAACCACTGAACCACACCAGGTGGGCTTATTTAAAAATTTTTAATAGGTATATTATGAAAGTTAAAAGAGTGAGGCAAATCTATTCAGTAAGATATTTTACATAAGCCAATTTATTAAAACTATTATTTCAACAGGTAATCAATATAAAAATAATAAATGAAATATTTTACATTTTTAAATCTATATAATATCCATTTTTAATTTATTCATACATCACATGTTAATTTGAATTAGCCACCTTTTAAGTGCTTAGTATTCACATGTGACTAGTGGATTCCATATTGGACAGTGTAGTTCTAGAAAACACAAGCAGTGTATTTAAATCACTCTGAATAAATGTATAAATAGTTGCTTAACAAAACAACTAAGTGCTCATGTACTATCACTTTCACTAAATATTAACATTGTTTTTAACTTTGATAATGTAAAATTCACAACCAATTGAAGAGTAGATTCAATAATATAACGGATGTTGTATGCTCATCATTCAGCTTCAGAGTTATCAGCTTATGGTGGTATTTCATCTCAGTTCATGTTCCATCTATATCTCCACCCACTCCCACCCCTTATGGTTAGTATAAAGTAAATTAGAGACATCATAACATTTCATTCATGCAATTCAGTATGTATCTCTATAGATAAGCCTTTTATAAAACAACCACAGTATTATGAATGCACCTAAAATATGTGTAAATATTCCTATATTATCTAATATTTAGTGTCATTGTTCAAATTCTAATCATTTCACAAGTGTCACATTTTTAATATTCCTTAAAAGATGTTTAGATTGTTATTCTTTTTTTTAGAGTTTTTTCATTCTCTCTCTCTCTCTCTCTCTCTCTCTCTGGTTGTCTTTTAAAAAAATAATGTTATAGCTATTTATTTTTACATAGATTAATTACTTCATTACATCTTGCAAATGGAAAATATTTTAATCCAAATATTCCTTCTTTATGTATTACCTGAAAATTTTCTATAAATATGAATTTTCTATTATTCACTGCTTGATTTCTTTTGACTATCAGTTTCCCACAGTTGAAATGTGTCTTTTTTTAAATTTTGAATTTGTGAGCTTTCAACATAGTTTCTCCTCAAGCTTCAAAAATGAATTGAAAAAACATATCGATAACATGGGTATAAATATATTTGATAGGTTTTTGTTGTTGTTTTTTTGTTGTGTTTTTTTGTGTGTGTGATGGCAAGATGTGCCATCTTTGTTCAGTTGAATAATTTTCTAGTAGATTGCTGCATCATTTTGACATGACCCCAGCACTCTTCCAGAGCACCCTTGCTACCTAATAATAGGAGATTGTGAACTCACCTTGTGTATTATCCGTTCCATAGCTAGAATAAGTTATTTCTTCTCCACATCCTGGCTTGTTTTTGTAGAAAGTCTATCCGGGCACTACTTAAAGATGCTATTGCTAGCCCATTGTTTCTAGGTCTTCTTAGTAGAAATGGCTATGAAATTATTGTTGTTTGCTGATTTTCAAGAAAAAGTACATAATGAATTCATAATAATATTTCCAATTTAAAATGCAGATTATAGAGTTTCTACTTAACGTGTTTTGTCTTATGCTTATGCTAAAATAAAGCATAACCTGTTTTATCTTATGCTTATGCTAAGATATGCTTATGCTTATGCTAAGAAGCTCATTTCTCTAGGACACTGGGAATGATAGAATTAAAACATTATATAATTACTCAATTTTTATGCCTTACAACACAGAGTCATCTCAGAATAAAAATATCAACATGACTTCAAGCAATATATTTTTAAGTTAATATTTTTGCAATACTTATTTTTGTTCTACCATCAATTTATAGTCAAATAACTGTGTTTCAAACCCATTTGGCCTAATTTTCACCTGTGTGGATATGACCAACTGTATGTATATTTGTATACATGTGCCCCATTTTACTGTTGATTGCATTGTTTTGGATTTTTAAATTTTATTTAGTTAAATAATTATGTAAAATATTTGTATGGCTTTAAAGTAAAATTTATGAAACATGGATTATTTAAAGAAGTCTAGTTTTTATAGGAGTCCCCATTATTTTGTTTCTTTCATTGTAAGTAACCTTTATTTTTTTATATCCTTGAATATTTTTTTTCATTTTTTTTGGTTTATTATAACAGACATCTTTGTATTCTTTTTCCTTCTTGAATAAACTGAGCTATAGTATAAATTACTCCAAATAGATAGACATAACATATTATAAGTTTATAAATTCAGAAATTTTTAAATAAAATATCAGCATTTGTAATAGAAAAAAAAGGAGTAAGAGACTAGCTTATATATTGCACTTCCTATTGTAAACTTTCTGAGGTAAGAACTTCACAGATATCCAGAATGATAAAAACTTTGTTATCTCCATATTAAGGGAAGGCTACATCATTTTTATATGCAGCAGTCTTATTATTGGGTCATATATTTGAACTCATATCAATGCTCAGAGAAGTGGGCAAAGATACGTTAGAGTAGGATGTCACTTAAAGGTGGAAACAATGGTCATTGGATCGGCTTCATCTTGGAAAGTGGAGCATGGTTTCTAAAAACCTCTCATTTCCTTTGCATTTGAGAATATAACTTTCCCAGCAGGCAGTAAAAATTACCCTTAGCAAGATGAATCTATCTTCTATAAGTATTTGCATTCATTTAAGTTTTGCTTTTTAAAGTGGTATTATTAATATGTCTCATTTAGTAGGTGATAGATCCAAGTGAGAACATTTTGCTGTAAGTGATGTAAACCAATTCAAATACGTCGTTAAGATGCAATTTTGAATTTCTCCAGTCATGGCTAATTACCAAAGAACTAGTTTTAAATTCTTCCCATTTGTCTGCTCTCTTAAATTTAGAAAAGAGAAAAGACGTTGATGGCTTAGGTAGTGTGTGATTTGCCCCAATCAGAGAATTTTTGTCGCGTGTTTATACTTACCTTTTTCAGTGAAAGTTTAACAAGCCTGCAATGGTTGGAAATAAACTTACTAGAAAGTGTGATTGTCACATTGCCTTGAATACACATCTGGGAATAGTCCGCATGTCTGTTTTAACCAAAAATGATATATATTTTTTAAAAGCTAGAATTCCTGTAATAACTCATGAGGAGATGGTCAGAACCAGATTGAGTTTTTGCATATTATATAATATGTATGAGTTTCAAATTCAAATATCCTGCCATCTAGCCTATATATTTTAAATGAGCACCTAAGAAATAAATTATTTATATTATTTTATTCATAATTTAGTTCTCGAGAATGTGAACAAGGACTTACCAGTTTAAAATAAAGGAAAACTCCCACCCACAGCCTGGAATGTTGCAGACACGTGTGAGAGCATGTGTGAGCAAAGGGCAGTGACATGTGGAAGAGGAAAATGACCGAGAGAGAGATTGTAGGCATGAGAAACGCAAGTTTTCTTTCAGCCTGGATAACAGTGATGGCCAATGAGTATTGTATCATCGAATTGCAGAGATACACGTTTCATTTAGTAAGCCACCTTTACAAAACAGAGACTGTTCAGACAGAAACCAAAGGGTGGCCCCGAGGAGGGTGAATCATGTTTTGGAAAACACCATGAGCTTATATCACTCTTTGGGCTGCTTTTCCAACTGCTTGATTTTGGGGAATTCAGCCAAAGGAATGAGGTTAAAGGCAGTGATGAGCCAGGTACAAAAGCAAAGCAATAATTAGCTGAAAGGGTCTGCATGGGGTAGGCAATTGAATGCTGGACAGAGTCTCTGTATTTAACTTTATTGCAAAAAAAAATATTTACCGGTTCCTTTTATATTATAATTTTTAAAATATATGTGAGTATTTTTTTCTATTACTATGGATAATTCAGACCTGAATTTAATTCATTTCATTTTTATATGTACCAGAAAATGATTGATAAAGTATTTTATGATATACAAGAAAAAGCACCCTCAAGTCTTAAAAAAATAATCATAACAAAAGAGATCCATTGAAATTAGGGGAAAATGCATAAGTCAAATATTTTTTTCTTCCATTTCCTCTCACACATGCTCTTTCAGCAATTAAGCTCTTCTACATTCAGCTTTTGGAGATATTGAATCTAAATATTGAAAAAAGCACACTTTATTGAAAAATGCGACACTTTCATTTTGGAATGAAAGATTTGGTTTATAACAGTTGAAACTTTAATCTGCATTTCCCTTTTAAGGTTATTGCATTTCATTCTCTGGAAGCCCTACATATACAGGGGGATGATAGATTATTTTTTCCAAACTCAGGATGTTTAGAATGTCCTTCAAAAATGTTAGTTTACTTTTTAGATATGGAGATTTGGTTTTTGAATTGAAGGATTGTTATTTTAAAGCTGAAAATTGTATATTAATCAACTTAATGCCCATTCCACATTTTCAAATAAGGAATCTCCTTCTTTCTCAGCCATTATATCCAGATGTGTAATAGGTGAGCAAGTTTCTATTTATGGGAACTTACTATGTCTCACCCAAGAAACACAGGAGTATTGACTATTGTTTTCACTGTTTCAGCTCCTAGCCATGTCTATTAAAGCAAATAAGAAATGAAGTTCATCAGTGACATAATGAACCTTGCATATACTGTATAAATCTTCCAGGGTCAGTGGAAAAAATATAGTTTCTAGTCATATCACTCCATAACAGCTGTGTCTGTGTAACACTGGATTAAATACTTACATAAATACAACCCTAATATACAAATCTATACCTCAGTCCTGCCTTCTGATCTTTTTCATTTTTAATCTCATGTGTCCAGCTCTATTACCTGTCTCCTTATATATGTCCGACTAATATCTCAAAAATAACTTCTTAATTTTTGCTTTCTTCTTTCCCAATTTTCCTACCATGCCCAGTAGTTCTGCCATTGCCATTTTTCTTTATCCTGAACATCTAAGATATACTATTTTCTTTGGTTATAGGCATTGTTAATTTCTTTCCACCATTGCCATCCAATGCTAGCACTTGCAGAAATGTGAAATATAAAATAAAGAATACCACAGAGAAATAAAAATATACACATTTAAAGTACCTTTAAAAATAGTATTATTTACAATAGCTAAAATGTTGAAATAGTCCAAGTGCCCATCAGTAGATGAATGGATTTAAAAACTTTGGTACATTTTATGATATACAAGAAAAAAGTGCCCTCCAGGGGTATTTTTATTCCAGGATCTCTTACCCTTTTAGACAGTATGGAGGGACCTGAAGAGTATTATGCTAAGCAAAATAAGCCAGTCAGAGAAAGACAAGTATCATATGATCTCACTTATATGTGGAATCTAATGAACAAAATAAACTGACAAACAAAAAAGATCCAGAGACATTAAAGCATGCAACAGACTGATGTCTTTCAGAGGGAGGGGAGTATAGGAAGAGATTAATCAATGAACTTATATGAATATATGAATAACCTATGGACAGACAATAGTGCAGGGGAAAACTGGGGAGGGAGCAGGAGCAAGGTGGAGGGGGGTCAAAATGAGGGAAAAAGGAGACATCTTTAATACTTTCAACAATAAGGATAATTTTTTTTAAAAGATCAAATTTCATTGCAAAATTTTTTCCAAAAATTGTTTTATGCTATAAATTAAACACACACACACACACACACACACACACACACACACACACCTATGACTATCCAACTGAATATATTGCTGAAGCAATGGTGCTTCTTGAGAGACCTCTATCTTTAAGATATCAGTTCTAGATCTTCCAGATTACTCATATGGCTCCTCCTCAGATGAGATATGAACTTCCAAAACCTTTTGTAAAACAGCTACTCTTTTTAATAAAAGTCAAGAAGGAAAAAGGGAATTTTAGCAACATAAGAGATTTCTGACAACTTCATAATTTTTATCTCTCATTTTTGTCAATTTTACTGTTTTAATTAGAATTATTTCTTAGCATCATCACTGCCATCTTCCTGAGTTTGCAATCAATATTTCAAAATATGTATTTGTCATCACCCTACTGATCCTACCACCAGCTCTCTGTTGTATCCTTATGTTACATCTAATATCTTGAATGTGGTTTTTTTTTTAATCTCAGACTGAGAGAAAATTTCCTCAGATCCATGCCCTATATATTCTTTCATTTTTGTAGGTTCTTATTATTTTCATATTTTGCTTTCAAGTATTCTTTTTCTGTTTACCATATATTAATTTTCTTAGCTGTTTCTTCTTGCTTCTACAGTTGGCAAATGAATGGTAACTCTTTCCAGTAGAGGTTAAAAATGTTTTTATATCTTTTGTAAATCACTCTTAATCATAAAATGATAGAGTTCTTAGTATTTCATTTCCTTCTAGTTTCTGAAACACATTGAAATATTTTAACCATATTATCATATTGTGTCAGGTCTAGAGTAAATCAATCAAAAGCAGAAACAAATCCCATACTTTTTTCTCCTGTTCATGTGTGGTGCATGGGACAAGATAAAACTTCTTGTGCTCTTTAATCAATATATATAAGAGGCTAAGCAACCATCTGCCTGACCAACTTGCCAACCAGTAGCTGTGATGCGCACTGACCACCAGGGGGATGTTGGCGAGCCAGTTTCGGCCCGATCCCCTCAGGCCACACTGAGGGACCCCACCTGCCAGAGGGAACTCACTCACTCTGAAGATGACCTTTGAGCCACAGTGCCGCCCCAGGTGTGGCCAGCTGGGGAGGGACCACAGGAGGTTGTCTCCAAGGCATGTCGGGCCTGTCTCACCCAGTCTCGCCCCACTGGCAACCTCCTAATTAATTTCCTTTTAGTGTGCACGAATCCGTGGACTGGGCCTCTAGTATTTAAGTAATTGAAAAATTAAGGCTTTCTTCTTGCTATATCTTAAAGTTTATTTAGCTATTTGATTGTCTTCAAAACATGAAAATGTGCAGAAAGATATAACAGTTGTGCTCCAAATTGATTTCTTATAACTGATGTGACAATCTTCCGGCTGATGGTCAAACCTTGCCCACCTCATTCCTTCTACAGCAGATTCTTATTAAACAACAAAATATATGCTTCAAAATGTGTTCTCACTTCTGTAAACCTGTGCTTTTACTCATTGTTTTTTTTAATCATGGCTGTCTTGGGGAAAATTTTAGCCTCCTAAATCCCATTAACTCAAGATTAATTTTGAAAAACCTGAAAATATCAGCCTTTGTTGGAGTCAGGATTCAGATATAAGCATCGGTTTGCTTTATATCTGAACAGATGAATTCCCAAGATACTTCAATTTGAAAGAAACCATTTAAAAAATGGAAGCACCTGGCCAACTTTCAGAAATGACAGTGATTGTGAGGTTGTGTCCTTTCCTGCTTCAAATTCTGTGGCTATAGCAACTTCTTAGAGCCTTGTGCTTCTGTATTTACGGAGCTTTGTTTCAAACCTGGCTTTCCCCGCCTCTCAGCAGCTCTGTAGACAGCCTAATTAGTAATAGATAGATCAGTGTAGATCCAGGGCATGTGGTCTCTTCCGAATTCTCAATCCAGGAAAAAACCATTTACAAACCCATTCAGTGGGTGTTGCAGCATTTGATTTCTTGCAGATGTTGCACTGAGGGCCTCAATTCTTTGCTGATAGGTGGCCTTGAGCTGTTCGAAGTTCCTTGCCCATGGGCCTCTCTCACTTGGCTGTTTACTTCATCAAAGCATGCAAATAGAAAAAGTTACTTGGGAGTATATGTGGACAATACAGTAGTCACAGTCTTTTGTAAATTAATGGGTAAAGAAGCATTTCTTCAACTCTGCTGTGTTCTGTTGGTTGAAGCAAGTAACTCAAGGGGAGGCTATTCCTCAAGGCCAGGATTATCAGAAACAGACATCACTGAAGGTCTCTTGAAGTCTGTCCAACACAAGTAAACGTTAATCAACCTATGGATGGTCTTTCTTATGCTGAACCATAAAACATCTTAAAAATAAATCTTTAGGTTGAAAGCTGTGGAAGGTATTGACAAGTAAACCTGTTACATTTGTTAAGTCATTAACACAGCAATCATTGGGAGAAGCTCAGAATTCAACTACTTGTGTGGATAATAAAAAGAAATTACTGTTTAATTGTGAATTATTGTGAATAATATTTGGCTCAAAAAAATAAAAATAGTTTGCATTGTAAACATTGAGACCAAAGGAAAAAATCTTGCACAATAACAACAACAACAAAAAATGAGGAAAATATACTACTGCCTAGTGAAGGATTTGATCAAAAACGGGAAAATTAAGACTGCTTATTATTTGACTTACAAATATTTGTTTCTTTTTAGCATTTATAGTAAGCCTATGACATAAACAATATAGATATTTTATTTCCCAGAAGACCATCAGAAGAGCTTGTTGATCAACCTAAGTTCAGTTTTTTCTCTGTTGTATAAAGGGGAAGTATCAATCTGTTACTTACAGTATTGTCTGGGAAAACTGGAAATGGGTCAAATAGTAGTGTCATCAGTAAAAAGATGTATTTTTACCAAAGATAACAATGTATGCAACTTATTAAATTATCCAAAATAGGGTATCTCATTCCTAGGAGAAAAAATAAACATAGGATTTGAGAAGTGAATGAGAGGAAATTAGAACACAACTCAATGAACGTTTTAAGTCACCTTTAGAGAGACTTCAGAGTGTAGTGTTAAGAGACCTCAGAAGAGCAAGCCTTTTCTGAAATAAGAATATTAAACAGCAGTGACAAAGGGATCTCAACTCTATCTTCCTTGGACTTCTAAAACTGTTGGCTTCAAATCTCCAAAAGATCACCAGAGTTGAGTTTATTATCTACTATTGTAAGGCATCAATCTGATAAAGTCTTTGTGGTGGGTCCAGGAGGTAAATATCATAGGTTTTTTGGGTGTCTGGGAGTGGGGAGTGAAATTGGGCCTTTCAAAGTGGAGATATGATTGGAATGAGCACATTTCATAAAAAAGTTTTTAAGGATTAATGTACACAGTGAGAGTCTTGAAAATAAGGGTGAACAATAAAGGGTTGTTCCAAAGTTGAATGGTTTGTCCATTTGGACAAGTGATTGTATGAAAATGGGGGCTTTTTGGCTCAGATGAGCAAACTACTGTCCTGAGAGGGAAGTTACTCAAGCAGCTTAATCTTCAGATAATTGATTTCTGGGAAGTTCCAGAAGCAAGTGATGACATTATTTATGGACTTACAGACTTGTCTTCCAAGGAAAGATTTTCCTGGAACAAATAGTAAAAACATACGCAGCTTTAACTTTAATGCAGGAAGTATTAGATCTCAGTATTGTTATTTTCCACACCTTTAGACAAGGGAAAATTAAGCTTTTAAGAGAACGAGTTTCTATCAATTATTCTAGAATAAGACCAAAGAAAATGGATTAAAATACAATAAAGCTTGAACTACTACCTAACAGAGAGTTTATTTTGAAAGTGAGACTACCATCTGTTTTCTGGCCATGAGTAGACACTGTATATATTAAACACATTTAGATTGGTCATGAGAAAAGGGACAGGAAAGCAAAAATTTAAGCTGGTGTGGATGGCGATGAGGCAAAATGAATGAACAATTCTCAGTTCTCAGAAGAATATGTTCTAAGAGTAAATAAATTGGGGAGAAGTTTATCAATAAACTTCTGAGAATTGCACTTATCAATAAAATAAGTAGCTTAGTTCCCAGGCTTGCAACTTTTGCTATGTAAGCTTTGTAGAAAACATCTTAACTATTTATACAATGCAAGGCTATACAATTAGAAAGCGGCAGACTGTATATTACTGTTCAATACTGTCATTAAATATCTATGCTTTTAAATAGGGATTATGTTTTTTTACATAATGTGATATCAAACATACACACACATATATAAAGTAGATGTTTGAGGTATATATCTCATGGATACTTGATGAGCAAATAAATGTTGAGATTTTTCCAGCCTCATATAGTGATGAACTAATTATTTTAATGGTTGTATCCATCTATTATGTATATGTGCATATATGCATGAAAAAAGATAAATATATGGCAGCCTATTTTATATCTTGTGATATTTAGAAGGCAGTGTGATCAAGAATACATATTAAAATGATATAAAATTATTTTCTATTTTCAATCCTTTATCCTAATAAGGAGAAATGAGAGAAAATATTATTGTATATTATTTTATGTATATAAAATAATATGTATATAGATATAAAATCAGAGAATATATATGTGTATATGTATGATTTATAACCTGTCTTTCATTAATAATTCTAGAAAATGCCTTTTAACTCCAAGTACTAACATTTAAAAAATAGGGAAAATTATTTAACATTTTATTTTTCTTTACTGAGAGTATTTGAGTTATTTGTACTTTAATAAGCATATATTAATACATAATGAAAAATAAAATTTAATATTATCATTGAC
This sequence comes from Myotis yumanensis, assembly GCF_028538775.1. Classification (NCBI taxonomy): domain Eukaryota; kingdom Metazoa; phylum Chordata; class Mammalia; order Chiroptera; family Vespertilionidae; genus Myotis; species Myotis yumanensis. The sequence continues at coordinate 203,256,214 of NW_027223753.1, read as the reverse complement.
CAAATTTCTTAGTAAGAAGGTCCTTTAAAGTGCCAGAAATAACACTAAAATAAATGTCAGTAAACCTAGATCTAATACTAGAACATGATTATATATATTGATTATTAATAAGATGATCTTAAGTAAGTCAACAGTTTTAAAGTAAAAAGGCATATGTTTTTCAGACAGGTTCTTCATCTATAAAATAAGAGATTTATTTACTTCATTATAAATGCCTCTTCTAGGTCTGATGTCCTTTCTCTGATTCTAAATAATAATCAGAATACCCGTGAGAGAAAAATACAAAAATGGGAAAGTTTCAAAATAAACTAATAACATTATAGTCACTAATTAAAGTTTACATACAAAAGCAAGGATCATCAAATTTTAAAGCATGCCTTCAGTTTTCTCCATAATTGTACAAGATTTATTGTATATCTCTACTCTTAACAAATCACATGAAGGATAGGGAAAAGAGACAATCTCTCAGATGAGGGACCCAGTAGTTTTCTCATACTAGGGTCTTTGGCAAACTAGAAGCAGAATAATTAATGGGAGTTTATTAGACATGCAGATCCCTGGGCTACAACCATGATCTATTGAATTAGAAACGAGATGGATTGCAATAATTGTCATTTATAATACACTGCTTCAATTACTTTCATAACTGATAATACTTGAGAACCACCTAGAATTAGAATTAGGAAAAAAATGGTTACCTGTAATGACTACAGAATAGAAGTAACAGGTCAATTGCAGACTTCATTATAACTGATTTAATTTGTTGTTTAATGAACCCATCATGAATCCTCTATTCCATATCTGGATGACCACTGTTTCCAAATTATAGAAATTTGAATTATAACCTGAGAAAGAAATGCAGTATCAGTATCAGTGTAGTGAAGTTAATGAGAGATTTCTAGGGTAATTTAGAGCTAGATCTTAGAGCAGCAGTTCTCAACCTGTGGGTCACGACCCCTTTGGGGGTCGAATGACCCTTTCCCAGGGGTCGCCTAAGACCATCGGAAAACACATATATAATTACATATTGTTTTTGTGATTAATCACTATGCTTTAATTATGTTCAATTTGTAACAATGAAATTGGGGGTCACCACAACATGAGGAACTGTATTGAAGGGTCGCGGCATTAAGAAGGTTGAGAACCACTGTCTTAGAGAATGATGGCACATCAGTGTCAGGGCAGTGTTTTCAAGTAATTCAATGGGACTATAAGGAACCTTCACAAGTTACTATCTTTCCATAGCAATTGCTATGAAACTCTCAAAGCTACTGAGTTTCTGAATATTGACTCTGGAGGGAAATATGACTGCCCTACCACATTTCAAGAGAAGGTGTTAAAGGACAAAATGGGTATTCCCAAATGCTCCATAGTGCGACCAATGAAACAATGATTTATTATCCTACTAAGCAGAACTGACACAAGTACAAGTGCAAAACTTGAAACTTATCACAACTTCTGCCCAGCAGCCCACTTCAAGCAAACCATTTCAAAAAAGTTCACATCCATAAACATAGTTGACAAATTGAAAAGATACAAGTGAGGTAGAGAATGGTACTTTTTGGAAAAAAATATAATTTAAAAGAATATCTAGTAGATTCTTTCATTCTTTAAAGCAGTGGCTTTAACTTTATTGAGGTGACAGACAAACTTGAACATATGATGAAAATTTTGGACTTTTCACAAGTAAAGCCTTTGTATATATGGGAATTTTTTATGTTTTCCAGAATCTTGGAAAGTCACTCATGGATGATAACTTTTATTTTAGAGAATGTCACTTAATAAAGTGTAATAAAGTAAAAAATAGAAATTGAGGTTATTAAAGATTTTGCTTTTCAAAGTTGAAAAAGTAAGAGTTGCTTTATTATGTTTTAATTGTCAATCACATCTTAGCATTAGGTAGGTTGTTACGCATATTAGTCATTTAATTTTATCTGTCAAAATGGAAAATATGTGGGTAGGCCGCTGAAAGTTCAAGCAAATTTAAATGAATTAGAGGTTCAAATAAGTAATTACTGTCATTGGATAAAAGGTTACTTAGGACTAAACCTGACCACTCCATCTATTTTATGGTCTCCAGTCAAAGTTAGGTGGATATATATCATTGCCACTCTTTTTAAAAAGCTGACACAGGCATTAATATTCTGACATTGAAACTAATTTTACATGATATTTTCAATATAACTAAGCACGGGATTTGAGGTCTAAAGATATCCTACTACTTTTAAATTCTAAGGACAAATCTCTGACAGATTAAGTGCTGCACATCTCTTATAGACACTGTCATGACTCCCTTCAAATGTCACTCAATGTCCCCCAAATGCTGTCAAACATGAGAGATCAATTATGTGTAAATATACAGGGAGGGCAGAAAGAAAATGAAAATTTTCAAAGAATTTCAGTGCTCATTTGAATTTCCTAAAATGTTAGTCAAAATCCTCAAAGACAGAAGTAATGATAGTTGAGAAGGTCAGTTATAAGCTCTAAAACTTTGAAAGCAAACTACTAAAAATACATTTAAGGAAAAAGTATAAGCAAATTACATTAAGCCTAATGACATGTTATGAATAAAAATAATAAAAGTTTGTTGAGCATCTATTATGTGTTGAGTATATCTTAGTCATCAAGCTTAACCATCTGCCAAATTGGACAAAATTGTGTCCCCATTTTTTAATGGCCCAATTAAGGTGCAGCAAAGTTAAGTAAAAGGCTGAGGATTCCATAAGTAGAACGTGTCAGGGTCCAGATTCAAAACTAGATCTTGTTCATCAGTTTATAATGGTCTTTATTATCCATAAATGAGTGGGATCATGTGGTATTTTTCTTTCACTGACTGGCTTATTTCACTTAGCATAATGCTCTCCAGTTCCATCCATGCTGTTGCAAATGGTAAGAATTCCTTCTTTTATACAGCAGCATAGTATTCCATTGTGTAGATGTACCACAAAAATAGATACAGAGGCAGAACAGCATCGAACAGACTGTCAAACTACAGTGGGAAGGCCGGGGAGGGTTGGGGGGTAGGAAGTGAGAGGGTAAGAGATCAACCGAAGGACTTGTATGCATGCATATAAGCATAACCAATGGACATAAGACACTGGGGGGGTAGGGGAGGCCGGGGGAATGTTAAGCGGGGGGTGGGGGGGAGAAGGAGACATATGTAATACTCTTTATAATACTTTAAGCAATAAAAAAAGAATTATATCAATTCTTATTTTCTATAATAATAAAGGCATAATATGCTAATTAGACTGAATGTCTACCAAGGAGGCAGGGGCTGCAAGGGAAACCTGGGTCCCGGGTGCCAGAGGGAAGCTGGTGCCAGCAGCTGTGGGGGGAGGAAGGCCTACTCTTGCATGAATTTCATGCATTGGGCCTCTAGTATTTAAATATGAAACTAAGACTCAGAGACATTATATGAATTTCTCTGGAATCACGTGAATAATAAACTTGGACTTAAACCTAAAAAAAACCCACAAACAAACAAAAAAACTAGATCTTGCTGATTACAAAGCTTATCTTTTCCAGTTGAATAATATTTCATAATCATTCAGATTATGTTATCAATGTTACTAAATTAACCTGGATAAAATTTATATCAGTTAACCTTTGCTACATCACAATGTACAACATCTCAAAGAATCAATGGCTCAACATACGTTTTGCCCCTTGATTCTGTTGTTTAGCCAGGTGGCCTGTTTGGTCTGTGCTGGGTGGGCTAGTATGGCTTTACTCTCATGTCTGCAGCATCAGCTGGGACTGGGACTCTCAGGCTGTCTCTCCTTGTGACTTCTCATGCTCTATAATGCTAGTCGGGGCTTGTACACATAAGGGCAAAAGGGTTCTGAAGGAGGAGAGTGGACAAGTGTCAGTGGGCAAGCACTTTTTTTTACGCTTTGGGTTACTTTACCTTTCCATCCACTTGCCAAAGCATGTCACAGAGCCAAGACCAGAACCAAACGATGAAGAAACAGATTACATCTCTTGGTGAGAAGTAATGCAGAATATTATAGTTGTTGTTTTTTAATTAATCTACCTAAGAATTATCTATTCATTGATTTTTTCTTGCTTTTATAACCATAAAAAGATAATAACCAAATCTTCAGTTCTGCCTGAGTCAGGATTCAAAAATTTAAGTTTGTTTAAAATAAAATAAATTACATATTTAAAATTATGAATATTATATTTGAAATAAGTTTGGATTTCATGTTGTTTAGCATTAAAATATATCATTTAGCCCTAGCCTGTTTGGCTCAGTGGATAGAGCCTTGGTCTGCAGACCAAAGGGTCCCAGGTTTGATTCTGGTAAAGGGCATGTACCTTGGTTGCAGGCTCCTCCCCAGCCCAGACCCTGGTCTGGGCTCCTGTGGGAGGAAACTGACTGATGTGTTTCTCTAACATCAATGTTTTTCTCTGTCTTTCCTTCTCTCTTTGACTCTCCCTAAAAATCAATGGGAAAATATCCTCAGGATTAACAAAAAAATAATAAATAATAAATAAATAAACATATCATTTAATCCTCATAAAGTCATTTGAAAAGCAGGAATGGTACAAAATTATTTTTTTCCAATGAACAAAGAAAGCTAGGATTTTTTGAGTTTTACTAACTTACTATAAGTCACACCTATATATGGCAGGTGAGGATCTTGAAACCGTTGGTTTTGTTGTTTTTCCAGTTCTGTGCTCAGTACCATCATCTGGAAGAAAGTGAACTTGTCCTGTGGCTATTTTAAAAAAAATTATTTTAAAAGGGTTTGTTTAAAAGCAAAGCAAAATAAAGTAAACACACTTATTTCTGTTTAAATGAATGAGAACCTTTAATAAGTGGTGAGCTTTCATATTTAATCAAAACAGAATTACTATTGGTCAGTACATGCAAAAAATGAAACTAGACCACCAACTTACACCATACACAAAAATAAACTCAAAATGGATAAAGGACTTAAATGTAAGACGGGAAACCATAATAATCTTAGAAGACTCCATAGGCAGCAAAATATCAGACATATGTCATAGCAATATCTTTACCAATACAGCTCCTAGGGCAATGGAAACTAAAGAGAAGATAAAATAGGACTGTATCAAAATTACAAGCTTCTGCACAACAGAAGAAACCATCCACAAAACAACAAGAAAGCCCACTGCATGGGAGAACATATTTGCCAAAGCTATCTCAGATAGGGTTTAATCTCCAACATTTACAGGGAACCCATACAACTTAACAAAAGGAAGATAAACAATTCAATCAAAAAATGGGCAAAGGACCTAAGTAGATACTTTTTGAAAGAGGATATACAGAAGGCAAAGAGACATATGAAAACATGCTTAGTCACTAATCATCTGAGAGATGTAAATCAAAACAACAATGAGGTACCACCTCACACCTGTCAGACTGGCTATCATCAACCAATGACAAATGCTGGAAAATGTGGAGAAAAAGGAACCCTTGTGCACTGCTTGTGGGAATGCATACTGGTGCAGCTACTGTGGAAAATAGTATGGAGATTCCCCCAAAATTCAAAAATGGAATTGCCATTCAACCCAGTGATCCCACTTTTTGGAATATATCCCAAGAAACCAGAAACACCAATCAGAAAGGGCATATGCACCCCAATGTCCATAGCAGCACAATTTACAATAGCTAAGATTTGGAAACAGCCTAAGTGCCCATCAGCAGATGAGTGGATTAAAAACCTGTGATACATCTACCCAATGGAATACTATGCTGCTATAAAAAAAAGAAGGAACTTTTATGATTTGCAACAACATGGATGGACCTGGAGAGCATTATGCAAAGAGAAATAAGCCAGTCAGAGAAATATAAATATCACATGATCTCACTCATATGTGGGGTATAATGAACAACATAAACTGATGAACAAAAATAGATCCAAAGACTAAGAAACACTGAACAGACAGTCCAACCTCAGAGAGAAGGCAGGGGAGCGGGGGAAGGGAGTGTAAGAGATCAACCAAGGGACTTGTATGCATGCATATTAGCATAACCGATGGACTGGGACACTAGGGCGGGGTGGGGGCTCCCTCTTGGAGAGAGGGAGTCCTGGGTTGGGGAGTCAGTGGGGAAAAAGGACACATATGTAATACTTTAAAAAACAAAATTACTGATCTTCTCTTCCAAGCCTGCTCCAACTTCAATCTTCTGTTTCCCACTGATGGCTGTTTTTGACTCTTCCCTTTCCTGTTTTCTCACATCTCATATCTGATCCATGAGGAAATTCCATTGCATTTGCCTGGCAAATACATACAGAACATGACCACAGCTTATGACCTATCACACACTGGTCCCAGACACACTGTCATTCTTTGTTTTCTGCAGAGGCCTCCTAATTAGTTTCTCTGATTCCACTTTTATAAGGCTACCATCAACCCAGTACTCAGTAATTCTGGCAGATTATGCCAAACCTAGTAATGGCTCCACATTTCATGGAGAGTAAAACTAAAGCCCTTACAGTAACCCCCAGTCCCTACAAAATCTGTGCGCTGCGTCATCCTCTCTCCCCCAACACTCTTCCCTTTGTTCCCTCCATTCCAGCTTACTGGCATCTCAGATGTTCCTCTAACAGGGACAACACACTTCTGCCTTAGAATCTGGGAAATATCCAAAAGGATAAGTGTTTCTCCTTCTTCAACTTGTTACTCGAATGAAGTCTTCTCAATGAGGCATTCAGTGATCCTGATCAACCTCTTTTTACTACAAACCACAATGAAACTCTCCAAATTCCTCTTTACTGGATCTAATATTTTTCTTATCACATATAAACATATCATATAATTAATTGTTTATTTTGTTTTTGTTACTTCACAAGAGAGGGAAAGAAATTTTTATTTTGTTTAGTGATGTATTCCAAGAACCTAATAGATGATCAATACAATTTCAAAATAATCCAGAGGATTAAGACCTAAAAATATTTAAGGAAAAAAATCATATCTGACTGTTTAAATTGACCAAAAACAAAGAAACAGAAATTTATTCTATTTTCCTTTATTTTGTGTATGTAATCTCAAGTTAAGGTTCAATATAATAGACTACTCTTTCTCTGTTATGCTCATGAACTTAAATATCATATTTATAGGACATGATTGAGCTTAATTAATATACAGGATGAGCAATCCATGAGTCATATTATCTTCAAAACTTTCCTAAAGTTTCCTGCATCAATAACATTTTATATTCATTAAAGTTATCGTTTATAGACTTAAAGTATAATGACAAAACTTTTTAATATTACTAGATTTAAAAATCAACTTTGATTTTTATTATCCATAACTTTCATTTTCTACACATTTGTGACAAGCACATTAGCCTATTCTATTTAAAAGTTGACTATTAAATCAGCATGTTTAAACTTTCTTTATCTAAAATGTTAACTGCCTAATATCTATGTTGTAGATTTTTATATTTCCCAAAGTATATAAAGGAGTACTGCACTTTTACTATTTCTATTATAAAAGATAAACAACCCAAAGTCTACCTTCAGCCTACACAAATATCAACTTAGGAGTTTTAAAAAATAGTTTCCTTTTTTTGCTGATAGGAAAGGAATATATATATTTGGACTTGAAAGCAAAATAACTTTAGGAAAGTGAAAATATATGTACTGTAATATGTCTTGGTAGCTCACCATAGTTGGCTTCCCTTGTTCTTGGGATAGACTTTAGAATGAACCAACTCTGAAAAGTATTTCTGGTACTGCAGCCTATCGCTGAAAGCAGATGTCTTGAAAAGCTTTTTATAATCTTAAAATAGCTTCACTTCTGTTAAGAAGAATGTATTGGTAAGTAATGTATAGGAATGTTCTTCTCACCCTCAATTTCCTGATTAGAAAAAGAAGCATATGGGTTTTGAAGATGATAGTGATATTTTCAGAAGATTGCTGTCTTCAATACTCATGTTCCACTGAATTGTCTGAATGGATTAGCAGAGTTGTCCTCTGCTCTCAGCTTGTCCTAGCTTCTACAGTCTACGTCCTTATTATCTCTGAGTGAGGGTCTCCACCAAGGGATCATAAGACTTAAAGTAATAGTTGGTGTTAAGGTTCGGCCTAGTGGCAGTTTTTACCTGAGCACCAAATTACAGCAGCACCAAGATTACAACTGCCAGGCCCTGGAGTCATTCACTTCTCAGCACTGTGGGGAGAAATGGGAAGGGATGCTCTGTGAATCATTGTGAAGATGTAGGCTACCTGATTTTTGTCTTGGAATACAGCATAAAGCAAAAGTCCATGTTGTAATTATGATTTTAAAAAGAATTAAGCATTTCACTAGCCAGTCAAGTAATTTGTTTATTTACCTTGAAATAATATTTATTTTGAGTTGTAACCCCAGAGTTCATATTTCCCAGCTGTAGACTCAGTAACTCAATATTCAGTACTATACATTCAGAACACCTGCTCTCCGGTATGGTTGTGAATAGAAGATATATTTTTATTGAAGCATGCAAGACAATTCCTGTATTAATAGACAAAACAAAACTATTAAAGGGGAAGAGAACAAAGCCGGCAAGTCAGGAGGCATATTCACATTTTAACCACGCCCAGAACTATACATGCAGCATTCTTATTCTAACCCAGCAGCAATGACCTCCAACAGATTTTCTACCCATAAGAAATGTGGCTAAAACCAGGACTAAAAAGTGTTTCTATTTATCCCAAGTTGGTGTTAAGGCTTGAACTGGGAAATTCCCTGAGACGTTAACTCCACCAAATTTTGAGACAGAGTGTAGGAGACAATTCTAGGAATTAGTGATTGTGTGTGTATGTTTCATGGTATTCAGCTTGGAATTCTGTGATTAAAAAATATAATAAGAATCTTTTTTTAAAGTAGTGTCTTCCTCCTCTTCCCTTAAAATTTGCAGTGGCTGGTGTCAGCCTCAAACAATAGATTATGGAGGAAGTGATGCTATAATACCTCTGAGTGTTGTTTGTAACAGGTCATGCATCTACTACCTGATTATTATGGATCATTTTCTCTCTGAATGGTCCCTTTTGAGATACAGTTTTTTATTATTCAAATTTCATTCTGGAAGATGTTCAAACTTCAAAGAAAGACATCTACAGGTGTTTGGTGACATTCCTTGCTGATCTCAGCCTTTGAGTCATCCCCACTCAGGCATTAGAGATGTGAGTAAAGAAGCTTCCAGATATTCAACTTTTCCCAGCTACTGGTGTGTTGCTTTAGAAACAAGCCATTTCCTCTGTGTTTGGTCCTAATTCCAGATGTAGAGAATGAGTGATCATAATGAAATCATAATGAGCCTTTAAGTCAAGATGATTTCTTATATCCAATAAATAATTTGAACACCTAATAGCTGCTCTCAACCCGGACTGAATGGCTGATTGTAACCTATCTATTCTTCTTTAATCAAGATGCATTTACGTGAGCAATTCCAAGTTCTGGATAGAGCTACCATTAACTATTTCATCACAAAGATAAAAATAGATACTGGTAATCTATCAAGGAAAATATCTACCAAATTGGTTGGTCTCCTAAACCACTCCACTAAACACGGTCCCTGTAGCTGAGCATAAGAAACATTTTCTAGATCATCTAGTTTGTCAAGGATAACCTAGCTGTACTGGTGCATTTCATAGAGGTAGGTACACCATTGAAGTAAGCAAAATTGATCTTATGGTTATCAAACATGGCAATAATAACTTCTTGTTAATTAAAGTCAAAAGAAAGAAGGAAGGCTAGAATTACTGCTACTCCCGATAGACACAGTGAAAGTTGACAAGACTTACAAGGTAAACTACAAATAATAGTTTTCACTTTAAAAAATATTCTGTGCCTTAACTGGTTTGGCTCAGTGGATAGACTGTTGGCCTGAGGACCAAGAGGTCCCAGGTTTGATTCCAGACAAGGGCATGTACCTTGGTTGTGGGCATATCCCCAATAGGAGGTGTGCAGGAGGCAGCTGATTGATGTTTCTCTCTCATCAATGTTTCTAACTCTCTATCCTTCTCCCTTCCTCTCTGTAAAAAATCAATAAAATATATTTTTAAAAAGATTTTTAAAAAGATTTTGTGATCCTATAAATATAACTTACATTCATATTACACACTTAAAGGAAAAACTAAGTTGTTGATGGTTATTAATACATAAATGAATAAATTTTCAAATAACTTTTTTATGAAAAAATCTTTGAATAAAATATTGTATAAATGGGTTTAACAAACCAAAACAAAATATGACATTATTATTATTTTAAATATATTTTTATTGATTTCAGAGAGGAAGGGAAAGGAAGAGAGAAATAGAAGTATCAATGATAAAAGAGAATTATGGATCAGCTGCCTCCTGCACATCCCACACTGGGGATCAAACCTGCAACCCAGGCATATGTCCTGACCGGGAATTGAATCATGACCTCCTGGTTCGTAGATCAACACTCAATCTCTAAGCCACGCAGACCGGACAATGACATTATTTTATCAAAATGTCTCTTTTATCCTAAAAAATTATACTAAGTATTATATTGAGTTTGGATGCACACATGTACACATACCCTTACACACAAAAATGAGGAGTTTATTCAAGCTAATTGGTAGAAATTCAGTATTACGTGATGTTAGATAGATGGCCAAAATTGATCTCTAGTTTAACAGTGGAATTAAGTCACAGTCTGGATTATCTGATTTAGACCTTTTAAAATATGAGAATCGGAAGAAATTGGGTATCCTGAAAAGGTACATATTCTGTCATTTCGAGAAACTGCCAACATAAATCAAGCAAGATGAGTATATTAAATTTGTATGTATGTCAACAATGTTACCATCCCACTGGACCTTGGAAAATATATTCACTACTCACATCACTGAGGAATGAACATCAGGCATTCACTGGGAAAATTAAACTTAATCTTACTCTGCTCAATTTATAAGAATAAAGTAGTTTATTGAAATGCCACAGTTAATCAAATCTGCAAAGCTGCTAATAGCAACACTATTATAATATTACTAGAGGCCTGGTGCACAAGTTCGTGTACGGGTGGGGTCCCTGTGGGTGGCTTGCAGGGATTGAGCCGTAATCTGCAGTCCAACGCTGCCTGCAGCTCCTACCTGCTGCTCCCGCTCATCCCGGCCCCACTGTGCCTGCCATGGGTTTGTGCCCAATCAGTCCTGATCAGGAGAGGCTCGTGCTGCAGCCGCACTTGCCAGCCATAAGCCCTGCATCTGGCACCCTTCCAAGGGGAGTGGCCTGCAGGATCTGGCTGAAACTGGCTCTCCAACATCCCTCAAGGGGTCCTGGATTGTGAGAGGTGCAGGCCAGGCTGAGGGACACCACCGGTGCATGATGGGGCCTGGAAGGGGCCACGGGAGGGCTCCAGGGAATGTCCAGCCCATCTCACTCAGTCCCAATTGGCTGGACCCCAGCAGCAAGCTAACCTACCGGTCTGAGCATCTGCTCCCTGGTGGTCAGTGCATGTCATAGCGACTGGTAGACCAGTTGACTGCCTGCCCCTGGTGGTCAGTGAACATCTTAGCGAGCGGTTGAGCAGACAGCATATCATTACCATATTACGCTTTGATTGGTTGTTCGGTTGTTCTGCCATTTGGTCTGTTTGCACATTACCCTTTTATTATATAAGAGAGATATTTGTTACACATTATACAGTGGAAGCTTAATTTTCAAACATGTAAAACATATATGAGTATAAAACCTCCATTTGCAAAGAAACTAGCTTCTCTTGAATGAACAAGTGTCCTTCTTCACTGCACCCCAATTTGAGGATTCCTGTTGGTGTGGAATTGACTCCAACCAGCATTTAACTGATTTGTGGAGACCTATTCTTTTTTTTTCTTTTAAGTTTTTTTTTAATCTTATTTTCTTATTATTTTACTTTAATTTTTATTTTTTATTTTGTTATTATTTTTCTTAATTTTTTCTTCCTATTTTTTTATTTTTATTTCATTTTTTAATTTTTTTAGGTCACCATATCTGATAACTTTGCAGCCATCTCTGCCAACCAGGAGCACCGTATTGACGATTACATCCTCCTGAACACCATTGCCAAGGGATCCTTTGCTGTGAAAGTTTTAATAAGACCAGGCACCTCCGAAGATATAAGGGCTTAAATCGCCCAAACATCACATGTACTTGCAGTAATTTAGGGATCTTTACATTGTAATTTAGGGTTCTTTACCTTGTACTTATGTTCACATACTTGAGCTAACACAGTCTGTGTCCCAGGATTGTAGACTATTTAAATTAACACATGACATGACAAAATCAGGTCATTCAGATTTAAAAGTCAGGTAAATAAATTTCAGGTTCATGAAATAAGATGAAAATAACATTCTGGATGTGTGTGTGTATGCATATTTGTGAATAGTCCTGAGACTAAAAGTCACACAGTATCAAATCCAATGCCTTCAAGTGGAAAACTTTAGAAAGCCTCCTCTTATCCTAAAATTTCACTTTTTTTTACTACTTTTAGACCTTTATTAATAATCTCTTTAACTCAAAAAATGGGCTCTATTGGGGGGTCTGTTGGAGGATTGGACAGGTTTCTATTAAGAATGAAATAGGCCCGGTGGGTGTTAGTGGTTGAGTGTTGACCTATTCAGCAGGAGGTCACTAGTTCCATTCTTGGTCAGGACACATGTCAGGTTGTAGGCTCCATCCCCAGTAGGGGGCATGCAGGAGGCAACCCCCTCTCTTCCTCTCTCTAAAGTACATAAAAATATATCTTAAAGAAAGAATATAATAGAAATTCTTGGGCAGAGAGAGGAAATACATGACTTAGGAATAGTCTTCCTTTATTCAGTATATATCCCGAGGCTCTTCTCCATAGCAGGCACAAATTTCAGCTGCTCATTATTATCAGAGCAAGTCCCTGCTCTCACAGCTAAACACAAGCTAAATCTATAGAAACAAAAGAAAACAGCACAGAAGGAAAAAGAATATAGGAATGAAGAGGGAAGCTGTATTGCTAACTATTTGGCATGGCAGTGAGAGCAAGTCTTTTTATAAAGGTGAAAATTGAGATGGAAGAGGCTTCAATATAGTGTGTGTGTGTGTGTGTGTGTGCAAGTTCATTCAAGGCAGAGCAAAAGCAAGTAGACAGATCCTGAGGTAGGAAAAAGGTGGGCAGGCTAGGGAGAAAGCAGAAGCCAGGGGGGCAGAGCAGAGCAGGAAGGAAGAGTCAGAGGAGAGGGGGCAGGAATTATGGGGCCTAGAACATGGAATCATGGCCAGGAAGAGTGCTTAGGATGTCAGGAACTGGAAGAATAAAGTGACCCTCTTTTCTTAGGATAGGGATTAGAAGGTATTTTTTGGACACACCAATATTTATTCCGATGTCTCTTGGACATCCAAGTGGATGTTGCAAGCAGGCTTCCAGATAATTAGTGTGAGTTCAGGCACTAGAGTTTGGAGGTAGGGTTATATATTTGGGATTGCTCAGTGAGCAGGTGGTATTTAAACCTAATGTGATCACCCTTCGAACAGGTGGGTAACTTGGTGGTGGAGCATGTGAAATTTCTCTCCAAATAGCTCAATTTCTCTGTGAAATAGGAAACAATATTTTTTTTTTGTAAGTAAGAATGGTAGAGGTGCTTTGGGAAATTTGAGAAGAGGTGGCCAAAATGAAATCATCCAGGACTGTGTAAAGGAGAATGGAATAAGGAAACATAGAATTTATGAATAGTACAAATAAACACATCTTGTTGAAGATATAGGTTATGTATTAACTCCCTTTGTGGACTAGCAATATTGGTAGAGTGCCTGGAAATAACATTCACTAAGATTTTGTTGAATATAACTGAATGAAAATGAATGCTGCCTCATTATGACTGATTCATCATTTAATATAGGATGCGTCATACTTAACAATGATTCTTTCACAGGGAGAAAAATCTTTACATTTGACTTTACTTGACTTCCCTTCACCACTAAAGCTGGGACTTAGATAAGAGGCCTGGTGTTTGACAATGTTGCACTGCCTTGTAAATGATCATTGTTGTATTTGTTGCTGCCCCTTCTCAGACAAGGATTTGCAGGCTTAGAGTAAAGGAGGACTATCTATGAGTCAACTGAGGTAATTCTAGAAAAGAAAGCTTAGCAATTGATTGAGGATTTCCTTTCAGATACTTCTTCCTGTGATTGCACTGCTGGTCTCAATCCCTCTAGCCTTTTCCATCATTCTACTTTCTCTTCCCTCTTTAACATGTGTTTCCTCTCCAAATCTCTTTGAAAATTGAAATGTCCCTCTTCTGTAGCCTATTTTAGTTGAGAGAAAGCAGAAAGAATAAAGACAAGCCCTTACCTTTCTGTCTCCTTTTTTCTCCTCCTCCCTCATATCACCTCAAGGTCTCATTTTATGGCACCAGAACCTAAGAGCAGCTTGCCTAGGGGTCAAGATCTAATAATTACCTTTTATATGTACCCCTTGGTTTTTTGGTTTGTTTTTTTTCTGAACACCTCTGGTGATGCTAGCTCATGTCCATAGAATCAAATTGAATTGTAATTTTAAATGTCACACCGAACCTAATTTAACGCAGAAATTAAAATGACTTATAGCTCAATCATTTTCACTGTTCAATTTAGGTACCCACCCTCGTTCTCCTCGTTACTGAGTGCCTCACACGCTGCACCCTGCTTAGCAGAGAAGAGGAGGTTATTGAGGAGTATCACACAAGATCCTTTTTCCTCAGGACATTTACAATGTTAATAGGGAGACAAGAAATTTATGCTTAAGATTTTTAAAACCACTGTCAAATTTCTGTATAATAATGAAGTCCAGAGAATTACAGTTTGGGTGTAGATGAGTTTAGCTTAAATGGTGTCAGTTCAATGGTGTCAGATGATGGAAATGCATTCAAGTGGAAAAGTCCTGTAGGCAGTTGAACAAGCAGGACTGATGCTCAGAGAATGGAGAAAGGACAGATAAAGATGAATTATTCTATTGCATTGGGGTCTGTGTTCATCTATATAGAGGGGAAAAAAGAACTGAGATGACTGAACATATTTAAGAACTTTGGGTTCAAACCATGGATGAGAACCCAGCTCAACATTCTTTACCTCGTGTGCTATGGCACAAATCACTTGCCTTCTCTGAGACTCCATTTCTTAATTAAGTAATTAAGTGAGACATTTTCAGCGTATAAAATAGGTGAAAGCTGTCAAGCTATACAACAAGTATTGCCTGCTGACACCATCCCAAGAGCAACAGAATAATGCTGATAGAGCAAGAAGCTTACTGCTCTTACTGCAACAGGGAGTCTTAACAGAGTCTTCACAGTGTCTCAGAAGGGGATGGTCAGAGGCAGATATTTATAGGATGTTGGGGTCTGAGGTAAAGCAGATTAGTTCAGGTCTTGCAAAGTGAGAAATTAATTGGGTTTGGGCAAAGATTGTACAGTAATGATTTAAGATTAATGGACACAGTGAAATGTGGTTCCTGATAAGCAAACTGTTGTTTAACAAACACGGTGTTTTGCCAGGTTATCAATCTATTGTCCGAGAGGACACTTGCTCACCCAAATGAGCTAACTCTTGCTTGGGAAAAAAAATAGCTTGCAAGAATTTTTAGAATAAAAGTAACATTCTGTATTCACAGCCATATTTTCCTGGGTAAATATTTCTGGACCAAATAGATATCATGCCACTTGCCTTTAGCTCGGTGAGACTGATGTTGGACCTCTGACCCGCAGAAGTATTAGATAATAAATTTGTGTCGTTATAAGTCACTGGTTTGTGAAACTTGTTCCAGCAGCAATAGGAAGGTAATGTGATTTCTAAGTTCTTTATATGTCAGAGCGGAAACCAGAAGTCCCAGAGAGTCTTTACCTCTCTCTCTCTCTCCCTCTCTCTCTCTCTCTCTCTCTCTCTCTCTCTCTCATCAGGTATGCATGCTCTTGTAGAGGGATGGGAGTGTTTGGAACAGAAGTGATGCAGTTCTCAAATGTTTTTTCAACTATGTCTTCACCTTAGAATCACTTAGAGAAACTAAACATGTATAGGTAGAATTCTAAAAATATCCCCTCAAAAGTCCCATCTCCTGGTTATTCAGTCAACACTAACCTAGAAACTGTGTTGTAGGGACATTTTAGGTAAAATGTCCTAACTAGCTCATCTCTTTTTTTCTTTTCTTTTTTTGTTAACCCTCTGAGGATACTTTTTCTATTGGTTTTTAGAGAGAGAGGAAAGGAGGGAGGGAGTGAGAGAGAAACATCAATATGAAAGAGATACATTAATAGGTTGCCTCCTGCACCCCCCCCCCCCCCCGCCAAACAGGAAGGGGTTGGGGGTCTGAGGGATTGAAAATGTGCAACCCAGGTATGTGCCCTTGACTGAGATCAAATGCTCGACCCTTCGGTGCATGGGCTGACACTCTCACCACTGAGCTACACTGGCCAAGACCTAACTAGCTCATCTTAAAATAAGAATATGGGCTTGGATTATCCAGGTGGGTCCAACGTAACCACATAGGCCTTCTAATTAGAGAAGGAAGAAGAGTCAGATTAATGTGGAGGAAGAGGCAAGAGAGGTGAGGCAGAGGGAACATCAGAAAGATTTGATGCATGGGAAGGATCTGTCAATCCAGCATTGTGAGATTCAAGGATGGAGTAAGTGCATCGTAAGCCAGGGAATGTGGGTGGACTCTAGGCTCTGGAAAATAGTCCACACTTTATAGTCCACAAGGACACAAGGACCTCAGTCCTACCTCTTCAAGGAATTGAATTTTGTCAACAACCTGAATAAGCAAAGAATTTGTCCCCAAATCATCCAGAGATGAATGCATACCTGGTGACACCTTGCTTTTGGCCTTTTGAAAGTTTAACCAGAGGAATCAGCCAACTAAATCATGCTGTACCTGCATTTCTAACCTACAGAACAGTGAGGTAACTGATTTACACAGTTTTAAACCACTACACTTGTTGTCATCTGTTATGGCAACAATATTAAAGGAATACACAACAAACAAAATAATACTTGCGTCCCATCCCAGATCAATTCAAATGGAGTCTGTTGTTAGGAGCTTCAGCATGTTTTCTTTTTTTTCTTTGCAAAAATCCTCAGATAATTTGTATGAATAGTGAGAACCAAGGCTAGGGTAACCACCTAGTCCTGTCTTGGCTAGAGGTTTTTCCTTTATGAGCACTCCAAGTCCCCTGTCCTGGGAGAGCCCTTAGTGACAGAACAGAGTCATTTAGTCATCCCAAACATCTTCCTACGTGAAGCTGAAGCCATGTAGGATATATAAGAGGTGCTGTTGAAACTGTACCTTTTAAGTTCCCTGCAAATTCCTGTGCAAATAGCTTCTTCAAAATCATTCATACACGTTTTCCCCCGTCTCTGTGGACAATGGTCATTTGCATGTTAAACTTCTATTTCTTCTCCCATTTTCATAGAGGTGACTAGAGCCTCACTAAAACTTTTACCCAATACATTTTTCCCTCATTGCAGGAAGTTCAGTATGGTCATTTGCATATTTTCATCAACTATTACTGGTTGGGACTGTTACTAAAACTTCATAAGTAGCATACAGGGTATCTCTACACATAACATGTCAATTGAGTTAAGAAGCAATATCCCTTCACATTGCACCTAATCCTAGTTCATACATTTTTAAAATGTTTTCCATGATCTGAAAGAAAATCACTATTCAGTCTAATATGTATGGAACCTTTGTATAGTACTAAAAGCTTAGTGTAGTTTAGCTTAAATATGAGTACTTATTCACTTATATTCAGAAAATTTGTCCTCAAAAATAATTTTCTGTAAAGGACAATATCCTATATAATAAAGAGCTAGTATGCTAATTAGACAGGACAGTGAAACGACCTTCCAGATGACCTTCCAGAATGACCAGTGGGCGTGGGCAAGACCAAGGGGCCGCCAGGCAGCCAGGCTGCGAAGTTCTGAGGCAGCTGGGGCTGTGAGGGCCGAGCCCCTTGCACGAATTTCATGCATCAGCCCTCTAGAAATATCATAAAAGCAATGATTCCACATCATACATGTTCCCCTTATTAATACAATTCTTCACATTTTGCATTAAAATTTTATTGCTCACCTGTTTTCAGTGTGGCAAAATTTTTACTTAGCTTCACTGTACATTTTTCAGGAACACAAATTTATACACACACATAGAGACACACAGACACACATAGATTGTGAGGCAAAATTACCTGACATTTCTAAATGCATCCTTACCATGAAAATGACAAATATATTGATACAGGTTTACAGACTAAAATAAAATTCAGGACAAAAATCACAAATTGGAATTATTACTATGTCATATTGCTGACTGACAAATCTAAATAAAAATATAAAAATAAGTTCTGCAATAATGTGCTAATAGAATTTTTTAAGTGACAATAGCTAAGTGAAGAAGATTAGAAAGTCATAGTGTTTTTGAGCCACCAAATAACACTTTGATTAGAGGAATTATAGGCACTAAAATTAATAAATAATCAAACCTTCATTTATCTCTGAATATAACTTAACCTATCCTTGTTTTATCACATTCTCAGATAGACCTCTATAGTCATGCAACATTGTGATTGTTGCAATAGCATTTTACACAAATATTCTGTCTTTAAAACAGAATATTTGCTTCAAAACTTTTATACTTCTTATTAAATATTAACTTTTTCAAATGCATATTCTATTTGTATAGTTTATGCTAACTATTTGAAAAAGTGAAACATGAGGTTAAGAATTATATTTGTCTTTGTGTCATATCCGTCTTCATGTATAAATAAACATGATCATTTTAGCTAAATTGATTTTTAGCTCAGGGAAATATAAATATAGGATGGATATGAATAGCCTGTATTATTTTAAACAAAATCATCCTCTAGCCTCAAGTTGGATTGATTGAATCTTATGTGTTTTTTAAAACTACTTCCAAAAATACCTTGAAATTTCTTTTTTGAAGGACATTTATTTATTACACACTAAAATAAAATATTTTTTGAACATCTCAAGAGGTGTTTTTATTTTGTTTTTCCTACCTTAGCGAGTGTCATGCAAGGTTAATATCATTTGAATAAGATGGTTCACACATTTGACCACTCTCTAAATTTAGAATTTTATATTAAGTTGGATTCCCTATGCATGTGTCTACAATGACATGTTCAAATGACCTGAAAATATTTAATTTGTTTATTGTGATCAGCATGATCAAATTGCAAGACTGAATCTAAAATGAATAAATTGGACTTTGTTAACCTCGTCCCTCAATTTGGTTATTTTAAAAGCAGGGCTAGTGAGATGTTGAAATAAGGAATGAATGAGTAACTTGTGTTGGACATACATAAAGTGACCCCATGTATCATGCCCTTGAAACATCTCATCTTGAGTGTGGTGGAACCTCTGGCTTGATTCTGCCAATAGAAAACAGCAAAGATGATGAGCTTAGTCACGCCTACGACTTTGTTATGTTATGTAAGACCCCATCACAGCAGAGTACTGTACAGCCAGAGTCTTCTAATTTGAAGAAGTAAACTGTCATGATGTCAAAAATGTGGGAGAGGGCCTGAAACCAGGGTGCTCTCTCGGAGCTAAGAGCAGCTCCCAGATGATAGCCAGTAAGAAAAGCAGGACCATACTTCTATAGTAGCAAGAAAATGAATTCTACCAAAAATTACATGAGCTTGGAAGAGGATCTCAAGTTCCAGAGTATAATTTAGCCTTACCGACACCTTGATTACAGCCTCGTGAGGCCCTGAACAGAGGACTCAGCTATGTCATGCCTGGACTACTGACACATAGAAACTATGAAATAATAC